>NC_090921.1:79806583-81056583 GCF_040938575.1 Ambystoma mexicanum | reverse complement strand
GTTTGACTCTGTGGGATGGGAAGCTCTGTGGGCGATCATGGCTAGGATGAACCTGGGGCAGACATTTATATCATGGGTAAAACTTCTTTATGCATCCCCGGAGGCCACGGTGAGGGTGAATGGCAGATCTTCCAAATCATTTCCCTTGGGTAGGGGCACGAGGCAGGGGTGCCCGCTATCCCCACTCCTCTTCCTCCTGGCCATTGAACCGCTAGCAATTGAGCTTAGAGCCAATACCAACTGGACCAGTTTCGTTTGGCCGGAAGGGGGAGAAGACCGCCTTTCGCTCTATGCAGATGACCTTCTCATATACCTCAGTAACCCGTGCATCTCATGCCCGCTGTCTCCCTCATTCTCAGGGAATATCAGAATGTTGCAGGCCTAAAGGTTAATGAGGCCAAAACCATATTCTTCCCGATTCAGGGGGGCAAGTCTGCGATCCCAGAGACCTGCCCATACCATGTCTCTATTACGGAATTTAAATACCTGGGTATACGGCTTGACCCGACGCTCGAGGAGTATCCCCTACTTAATCTACAACCAGTAATTGAGCGGTTCACCAGAGACACCACCGATTGGCAATCCCTTCCCCTATTGCTAATGGGTAGAGCCGCGCTATTCAAAATGATGACCCTCCCCAGGCTGTTGTATGTTCTTCAAAACGCCCCATCCCTCATCCCCCGAGAAACCTTTGCACTCATTGACAAGTACCTACGCACACTGCTATGGGGCGGGAAACAATCCCGGATTGCCCTTGATACGCTCCAGAGATCAGTATGGGAGGAAGGCATCGGTTTACCCTGCATACGCACTTATTACCTTGCGACACAGATAGGAGTGGTAAACGACTGGATGCACGCGGACCCACATTGCCACACATCCTTATCGAACTGGAGATCATGGCCCTGTTCACACCGCTGCAAATCCTGTACGCCACCCATGACCAACTGCCAGCGCTGCCCAAGATGACCCACCATATACGTCGCGCCTGGCGAGACGCACACAAACTAATGGGCTGGAAAGGACAGCCAACGCTATCACAACCCATGTGGCACAATGCGCTCCTCCCGAAAATAGTGAGAATGGGCTCCTTTGGTCACTGGCATGCAAAAGGAATACACACACTAGCACAGGTGATACAAGGGGGTCACCTCCTGGGCTTTGAGACCATCCAAGAACAATTCAACCTGGCACCCATTGACCGGTTTCGGCACGCACAACTAGCCCACGCTATCCGCACCCAATTCCCTGACACGACAATCATACCCCCCTGCTCCCCCATCGAGACCAATATCCTCCCAAAACGCATCTCCTCTAAGGTCACCTCCACTCTTTACCAGGCCCTTAACTCCTTCGGGGCTACACAGCTAGACGGTCTCAAAGCAAAGTGGGAAAGGGACGTAGGTCACCTTGAACCTGAAGATTGGGTTGATGCATTAATGTCTCCTAGAGAAATTGGTATAGAATCCAAGCTTAGGCTAATACAGTTGAGAATCCTCCATCGCTCATACCACTCACATGCTGTAATGGCCCGATGGGGTGGACTAGAAGACGGGACATGCGTTCGATGCAAAACTGAACCTGCCACCTTCTACCATATGATATGGGACTGTCGGGTGTTACAGGCCTTCTGGGAGGACAGTATTAGTACAATCTCTGCTGCTCTGGCGACACCAATCCCCAGGGATCCCAAAATGGTACTCTTAGGCATCTGGGGTGAAGTAGACCTGTCAAAATATGAGAAAATGTTTCTGGCGATTGCGTTGGGGGCAGGCAAAAGACTTATTGTAGCTAATTGGGGATCTGCCGACCCACTGTGTCTGAACCGTTGAAGTAACGAGCTGGACAGGTGCGCAGCTTCAGAGCGCCGGATTTATAATGCACGGGGCTGCCCCCATAAATTTGGAAAAATATGGGGTAAATGGCTAGATGCTCACTGAAATCCGCTGGTGGGGATGGATCAATACCACTGTTAGCATTGGTTACCTGCCTTGTTTTGTTATGGTCTTACGGTCCTCAGCCTTATGGGCCTCTTCTAACTGTTATTAATGCTATGCTGCCTTTAGCCTATGTATGCCGATGATCCATGTTTGTTTTTCTATGTTGCGTTGTTCAAACTAAATAAACAGAGTTTAAAAAAAAAAAAAAAACTTCCAGCCATCACCTCTTTGTTTTTGCTTTGTCACCCTGAGTGGGACGGGTAGGCCCAGACGTGGGTCCGGTGCCTGCTGGGCCTACAGACCCAAGCTACTCTTCACTGATGAGCCCCAACAAGGGCGAAACATGTTTGGGGATGCTTGTGGTCTCGTGCAGAAGGGATATGGCCTAGCAGTTCGGGCTGGACTGCCCCTTTTGGGGTGGGGCTAAGCCTGATTTGCATATGGTCTTTCCCCTTCTGTAATGGCTTGGCAGGCCAAGAACGGTGGTCTGGAGGGTTGCCCAGAGCATTGCCAATGGTTAATATTCATTCTAAACCTTCGAGCTATCACCTCTGTTTTTGCTTTGTCAGCCCGAGTGGGACAGGTATGCCCAGACGTGGGTCCCATGCCTACTGGTCCTAGAGACCCAAGCTACTCCTCACTGATGAGCCCCAACAAGGGCGAAACATGTTTGGGGATGATTGTGGTCTCGTGCAGAAGGGATGTGGCCTAGCAGTTCGGGCTGGACTGCCCCTTTTGGGGTGGGGCCAAGCCTGATTTGCATATGGTCTTTCCCCTTCTGTAATGGCTTGGCAGGCGAAGAACGGTGGTCTGGAGGGTTGCCCAGAGCAATGCCAGTGGCTAAGATTCATTCTAAACCTTCCAGCCATCACCTCTTTGTTTTTGTCTTGATGCTGTGAAGCGTAATAATAACGCAACCCTGCATGGCTGATGGTATCCCCGCCTTGTTCCAATCAGATTACCCTGTCGCCTCCATGGCGCCCGTTCTCAGCAGCTGCCCTGATGTTTCTCCATCATCCAGCATAAGTGCTACTCCACATCAAGCACCAAAAGGCACTAATATCCACAGTAACATTAACCCTCCGGGACCATTGCTCCCCTTCTCTCTCGTTCTCTCTCCTCAACACCCGCTCGCTTTTGAAGCACTGCGTCAAAGTTGAAGACTTCTTGACTGAGTCCGCACCTGACCTTTTGGCACTAACAGAATTTTGGCTCAACGAGTCTACTCCCCATTGATGCCACTCTAGCTCTTCCCCTGATTATCATATTTATCGAGCCGACTGATCAGGTCATAAGGGAGGAGGAGTCGCCCTGCTACTCAAAAAACACCTAGACAGCCACTTGGTTAATCACATAAGTCCCGAGGACTGCAAAAGTCTGTTTGTTAAAAGCAAACTGAAGGCCCAAGGGACTGTGCTGCTTAGGGGAAGGACAAGGTCGCTCTTCAACCACTTCTGCATCTGAAAATTCCTCCTGGAGAATTACATCAGGAAGCTCTGCCATGTCCCCCAAAGGAGAAACCTGCGCTACCATTGGTTCAGCCGCTTCAGCCACCACAAGTAAACTGTCCTCAATGACAGGTGACACCCTGGCATGAGTGGAAGGCACCTCAGGCTCCAATTCCTCTGTATTCGTTGGTACTTTCGTCGATGAGCGTCCCGCCGACGGTAGCTCCATCGACGAACGCGGCTTGGATGGTTTCTCCCCCGTAGACCAGTGTTCCGTCGACGAATGTGATTTGGCTGGCTTCTCCCCCATCGACGAGTGCTTCATCGACGAATGTGTTTTGGATGGTCGCTCCCCTGTCGACCAGTGGTCCGTGGACAAGCGTTTTGTGGAGTGCTTCATGGACGAATGGTGTGTTTCCTTTGTCGACGATTGTTTTGTTGGGCAATAAATCAGATGACGATGTCTTATGTGTAATCGTCGTTGATGAGGGTTTCGTCAACGGCAGGGGTGTTGCTAGGTATGGAAAAGAGGCAGGGCTATGCTAATGTCTGAACTGTCGAGACTTGGGGCTAGCTAGACTTTTGGCTGTAACTCCTGAGATTCAATCCGGGGCTACAACCAAAAGACCAGGGGCTATAGCCCCCTGAGCCCCCCACCCCTAACAATGCCTCTGGTCGACGGTGTGGCCGACGACAGGCTTTTACCTTTCACATCACTCGTGGATGGTTTCCCCATCGACGAGTGCACCTCCACAGCTTTTTGAAAACTCCTCCTTACCTTTGGAGGTAGATTTCGCTGATGAATGTGACCTTTTCTGGCTCGAGGAGTCCAGTGGAGGTAGAAAGGGTATTAACTCCAGCTTCCTCTTACTTTTGACAATGGGAGAGGAACTCCTTTCCACTGAAGAGGACCTTCTCTTCGACGTTTACCTCTCAGATGGAATGCTGGAGTGGACAGGATGTCATCCGCCGCCGCGATTGGCGGATTCTTCGGCGTTACAGGTGGCGGCACAGGGGCGGTGTGTTTTAGTCCTCTTTCTATGGTCATCATTCTCGGCCATTCCTGTGGGCGGTGCCTGCCGGGAGTTTAAAACGTCCTTTTTCCGAGCAGACTCTGCGTTGCAACCTGCTTCGGAAGTTTCCTCTTCCAGGTTTATACGCTCCCAAGGCATGGCACTCCTTGCTTTGCTGCAGCCTTTCCTCGCTCCACTATCCTCCACTTCGCTCTTCCCGCAAAGTGTTTTTTCTGACGTTTTCCTTTGGGCGTTCTTCAGTGTTTCTCGTTAGGTCCGGTTCTTTATTTCTCCGGACCTACCTTTCTCCTTCTTACCTGTTTCTGTCTCCCTTCTCTCCGCCTCCTGGCTGGACTCCCCGGATTCCTCTCTGCCCTCTCTTCCTTTCCTTATCAGAATCGGCTCTCTCTTTTGGAGCTACTGGGCGTACTCACCCGTCCCCGGCTTACCTTCCGGAGGTCTCTTCTGCCAGTGCTGTTTCCCTCATTGCCTCCTTCAAAGGCATTGCCCGATCTTCACGCCATTCTGCTCGTTCGCTTCCTACTCAGCCTTCACCGACACCTACGGAGAGGAAAAAGAAGAGAACTCAAGTGCCACAAAGGGTTTTTTCTTCCCGATTGGGTTTTTCCCTTCCTCCGGCTTGATTCTGGAAAAGGGGCCACGGAACTGTTGTTTCCTAACGGTAATTGTGGCTTCCTTCCATGACAAGCACATTCATCCAAGAATGGAGAAGGATTACCTGGCCAGGCGGAACCTACAGTCTACGAGCAACAATTCCGGCAGCTCAGGTGAGGAGAGCGCAGAAGGAGTGAAGGAGGAGGAAACGAAGGGACTTCAGGGAATCAAACAAGCACACAGGAGCTGTTTTGACAGACTCTTCGTCCGAAGATTGATCCCTGGCTTCCAGATGTAAAAGGAGTCTTCTGTGCCTGTCCTGAAGAGTCTTGTTGGAAAAAGTCTTGCAAATACCGCATTTCTAAATGTCATGTGGATACAAGCAGTAAATGCAATGTTCATGGGGGTCTTTCATGTAGACTAACTTCTACTTGCACCTCGTGCAGTCCCTGAACAGGGACGGCTTCTTAACAGCCTGAGATGCAGCCATTCTGAAGAGAAGGTTTACACAACGATTTTGGGTCGAAAACATGAGATATCTGTCTCAAAACTCACCTGAGACCAAAGCCCCTACACAGGGGAACAAAGTGGAATATATTTGAAAAATATATACCACACAAAAAGTCTGTTTGTTAAAATCAAACTGAAGGCCAATGTTTCACTGTGTGTGCTAGTCATCTATAGACCACCTAGGGACATACCACTATTTGAGGAACAGTTGCTGGAACTTCTCAACCACATTATTAAATCCAAGACCATGCGTTGTGTCCCTTCCGTGCCCCTGGTCTGATCACTATCTGGTGAGAATACTATTACACCCACCTGCAGACTCTCTCAGAATGGATACTCGCCCCAGAATCCTAAAAAGGAGCAGAAACGTTCAAAACATCACGCCAGCCAAACTATCTGCTTTGCTGGCGGCCAAGCTTCATTCGATCAATACTTTTACCAAATCCTCCGAGCTGGCTATTCATCTAACTGCCACCATTAGCTCTGCTATAGACATCTTGGCTCCAGCAAATCTTTAAATGATTAAAACGGAAAAACCATAAGAACACCTGCTATAATGACAATATTATCACACTCAAGCGCATGAAAGGATCCCTTGAAAGAGACTAGCGTACGAATCCTTGTTCATAATCTCTCACCCTCTGTAGGCTAGCTGTGAAAGCATTCAAAACAGCTATCATGTATTTATTTATGCATTTATTTCAGCGCACCAAGCCCTCAGCCATCTAGGCGCTAGTTGAAGAAAGTGCGTGGTACATGGCTTTATAGTGATATTATCGAAAAAAATATTACTGAAAACCAAAAATGTCGAAAAAAAATATGTCGAATGTAAATATGTCGAAATTACATACTTACAATGGCCATGGTCATTTGTTCGAAATATAATTCAATAACGCAATGCCAAAATATCAATGTTACTTGTCCAACAAAAGTTAACGTTGTTATGGGAGGGGGGTCCCCCCAACCCCACACGGAACTCACACCCTCCGCGAAAATTAGGCATATATTACACATTATAAATGAAAAAAGCACATAAAGTACGATTACTAGTGATAGTGATATATTAAATATTTTATTAAATAGAAACAGTGGTAAAGTAAAAAATATATATTATTAAATAGTAACAGTAGTATATGCAGTGACTATGAACAAAGGATTTAAAATATAGTAAAACAGTTTGAAACAGAAGAAACATACAACTATTTAGAATCAATTGCTTACAATTTAAAATGTTAACATACTCACTGTTTGGAAAATCCTCAATCATCCATGGAAAATCCAATGTACCCAACGATGCCAATCAGTCTCAAACAAAAGTAAACATAATCCACTGAGCGTCCTATTAAAAATCCATGGTGCGATCCAGCCAAAGAAAAACAATCCATAATCCAATCCATGATCGAAAAGTAAAATCCAGCCAGATAAAAAATAAAAATCACAATCCATAATCCAATCCATGATCGAAAAGTAAAATCCAGCCAGATAAAAAAAAAAAATCACAATCCATAATCCAATCCATGCTCAGAAAAGTAAAATCCGGATGTTGAAAAGCCAAAAAATCCAAGTAAAAAAAAGAAAACCATAGTCCGTTCCATGACTCTGACGATAAAAAAAAGTCCATAGGAAAAAAACAATCTATCCGTTCAACAAAAATTCTCCAAAAACAAAAAAATCCAGGAAACAGCAACGAGTACACCCGACCGGAACGATAAAGCGGAACTAATGGACTTTAAAAATGGCGCTTATGTAGACGTAACGCATATGTACAGTTACGTACAGAACTTAAGTATTTATAATATTACGTTAAAATATATTTTGTTATACAATGGCACCATCTAGTGGTGATAATAAATAGTTAAAACTCAGTTAAAACTCACCAAAACTACTGTTATTATTTAATCAAATTTATTTCAGCACTGTTACAATTTAATAAAATATGTAATGTACCACATACCTTATATACTGTTACTATTTAATAAAATATATTTTTTACTTTACCACTGTTTCTATCTAATAAAATGTTTAATATATCATTATCACTATTTAATAAAATATTTACTATTTACTTACCTTATATTTCAAATTATTTCAAAAAATGTCGATTTATTATTTATTCGATGTAAAAATGTTCGAAATAATATTTTCGACATTTTGACTTTCGAAATTATTACATTCAAAAATATAACTGGATACCTGGTACATGGTATATGGTACATTGGTGAAGTGCAAGAATGAGCAGATGTAACAGGCATACAATGGTGTGTGTACACAACATGGCAAAGCTCATGTTAGTGGGGCTACATCAGGCAGCGTAGTGGTCAAATAGGTAAGATTGAACAGACGGGCAAAGCCACACCGCATGTTGCGGGGGGCTACATCAGGCAGTGTAATGGTCAAATAGGTAAGATTGCACAGACTGGCAAATCCACACCTCATGTTGTGGGGGGCTACATCAGGCAGCGTAGTGGTTAAATAGGTAAGATTGCACAGACTGGCAAAGTCACACCTCATGTTAAGAGGGGCTACAGCAGGTCATGTGGATGAAGGTCTCATCCACCTGAATGGTACTTATGTACCCTAAGCAAGACGAAAGAGGTGGCATAGATCTAAGAGCA
Source organism: Ambystoma mexicanum (assembly GCF_040938575.1). NCBI lineage: Eukaryota > Metazoa > Chordata > Amphibia > Caudata > Ambystomatidae > Ambystoma > Ambystoma mexicanum. The sequence continues at coordinate 81,048,442 of NC_090921.1, read as the reverse complement.
TCTGAATTCGATTTTCTACACAAGGTATTCTAGGCCATGCCTAACGTGATGGTGATATGGGTAGAGGTGAGAAAGCCTGTTGCAGTATTAAAAGCAGAGATAAAGGATGGGTAAGGAGGCTGCTTACCAGTGCAAGTGAGAGATCTAATGGGACCAGTGGTATTGAAAGTCCTGTGAACATTTTGCAGTGGGGTGCTCCTTCATGCACTGACAGCTGTGATAGGGCCTTTTGTGGGGGCCTTTGCTGGGGCCCTGTTTTCCTCGCCTGCCGGCTTCCATTTGGCAGGGCAGCCAATCAAGCACTTTGTTTACACCGAAGCACCATGGCAACATGAACAGCTCTTGCAGCTACTCCAGTGCCGAGGATGAGGGCGGCCATCATAAAGAAAAACAGAAACACTGCAGGCAATGGTGCAGAGTGTGCACACATGTGTTTTACAAATAAAGAGGCATCCAGATCTTTGACTGCAGGCAGCAGCTCCAATCACGCAATTCTGATATGGTGCTGGGAATGCACATGAAGAAAATAAGGAAAAGGTTGCATATAAGCCCCAAAAGGGCTTATCACTTCAGGGTGCCGCTGGATGGCACCAGGGGGAGATGGTGGTCGCTGCTTACATGATGGAGCTAAATCAGCTAGCCTGAATACGGGGATTACCGATGCTCACTAAAGCAACAGTGAACTGTTCAAAATTCTCACTGAATTTGAGGGAAAGACTCCAGTGAATGCAGCCCCCAATAGAGATTAGACCTGGTGTCAGGCAATCCATGACAAGTTTTCGTCTAAAATTGCAGGGCGCCAACAGGCCGTCATGAATCTACAAGGGAGCCCAACTAGGCACACTTTGAATCCTAACTGCTCTCCCAATGACAAACACCCTAAGACCAACTCCATCTACTTAAACTTTAAAGAATGCTCTGAGTGTGAAATTCTTGTGAAAGTCACTCAGGCATGAGACCAACGTCATGTCTGGGGGACAGTTGTTCATCCAGTATTCTCAAAGGTTCCCTTGAATCATTAATCCCCTGGGTCACCAGATTGGTCAATCTTTCTTTTGGTGAAGGCCTGGTTCCTCACTCTCTCAAGGAGGTGTGGATTACGCCACTCCTCAGAGTAGCCTCGACCCAGGCCTCCCTATCGCTGATACCTATATCAGTGCTTCCTTCAGGCAGACTCTCACCAGCATCCTCTTTGTCGTTCCCTCTCCAGACTTATGGACCCCTCATATGGTCTTGCATCTGTCTCTCTGTCTCACTCCTATCTCTTCCTCTCCCATTAATGGTGACACTCGGTGGGACGCCCTCTTGGCCTGCTTCCACTTGTCCAGAATCAGCATTAATGTCTATTTGAATGGCACCGTTGTTGTCTAGGGCCCTCAGCCCCATCTCCTCTTTTTTGACAGGCGTCTTCCGCATCTTATCAACTTCCTTCCTTCTCCTGCTGTTCCTCCTAGCACCTCTCGGGCTCCTCTGCCACCTCCTACCTCCGCAGTGGCGGTCTGTTATTTAGGGCATGGGGGCACCACCACCCCCTGGAGTGTAGAGAAAATCATTCTCTGTCAGTTTGTGCAACATTATTTATGTTTTACTGCGGCGGCGGGTGACAATGTGTATTAAATAAGTAAATCGTCTGGCATGGCAAGTGACATTGCTAAACAAACAGCCACAGACTTACAGTCTGGAATGTACTTATTAGGTCCTGCTAGATGGATCGCTGAGAGTGGGCTGATGGAAGAGGGCATTAACAGTGTAAAAGAGATTCAGGCCCAAGCCAATGCCGAAAAAAATCAAAGAGCGGGGATTGGGACTAGCCCGCGTAGATGAGGAAGGTTGCCCACATTAGCGAAAAAGGCTTTTGTAAACACCTGCTAAAAGAGTACTTTCCCCATTTTGTTTTACCAAGGGTAATCTAGTCGGACAATGGTTCACACTCTATAGCATTAGTCACCAAGCACGTGTGCGGGGGATTATAGATCAGAAAGACATTTTATTCTGCAAACCATCCCCAATCAGTGGGATTAGTTAAGAGACACAACAGTACCCTAAAGAACAAGCTAGCAAAGATATGTGCACATAGTCAGCAAACATGGCCTGAAGCCTTACCATTAGCCTTAATGTCAATGAGAATGGCAGCCCAAGATAAAACAGGTCTGTCCCCATATGAGATTGTGATGGGGAGACCTGTTAAAGTGTGGAATGTACCCAGGCCGTAAAGATTGTCAGAGATTGAGTATCCATTATTAGTAGATTATTGTAACCAGTTGACTCAAAATTGCGTTTGATTCACCAACAGGTGTGAGAAGCGTTGCTGATCGATACATGGGTCCTAGCCACACCATTCGGCTTGGCAACTACGTTTTGGTGAAACACTTCCAGCGGAAATCCAGCCTTGAACCGTGCTGGAAGGGGCCACTCCAGGTTCAGACTGCTGTGCGTGTAGATGAGAAGCATTGCTGGATACATGCCGCACATCTGAAATGAGTACTTTTGCATTTGCCCTTTGATTGATGGCTAAAGGAGGGGGTAGCGGATTCGGAACACATACATTCCTCAGCACGTACCTTTCAGTGAGAGAATACACTAACCCAAATTTTAAGCAGCCAGACGTTTCACCTCTGCCAAGTGCCGACACATTGTTTGAGGATCACTCCGTGCCCCGAGTGTCCAGATACAATCTTCGGCCACAGAAATAGCTGTGGAAGGATTTCTTGTGTGTAGGAAAGTGTGGTATTTTGCACCCACAAGAAAGCAACGATATTCCCTCCATAACCCGCCCCCAAAGACGCCTGGCGGTAGAGGGAGGTAGAGAAAAGAAGACTCCAGGCAGGATAGGCCACATGCTCAGGTACCACGCCTGGATGAACTTATAAAGCCTATATCAGTGAGGCTTCTTAATGGACACTGAAAGACTAAGCCTCTGTTTGGGGTACGCAGAAGGAATGAAATAGAATGTTTTGCCACTGGAATGACCAGGTCCAAAGGATTGTGGTCAACTAGAGATACATGTTTGATTATAGCAATCATTGCATGTATCATACTTATATTAATGCCTGTTTTATGGGTTCTGGAGACCTCACACCCCCTTAGCTCACCTTTGCCTACGGTCAGCTCCACTACTATGTCTCCTTTCTATGTACACAAATGCACACTTTGTCCCCTTGATCTTGAACACAGAGAGGGATATCTGAATAACAACTTCATGAGAATAATGAATGATACTCATGCAGTACTGAACAAAACCAATTGCTGGGCATGTTCCCACCTACCACAACATGGCGAGGAAGGGTTAGGATGGTACATATATCCTCTCCCATTGTGCGCTGCTTGCTGTGTATCCTTTAGGTAGATGGAATGACAGTAGCACAGGTAACTTTGATGGGACAAATATAAATAAGTTTGATCTGCACGTGCTACTGCCTTTATGATGCTCAGTGTTTGCTAACAAGAGCACTACCAACACTACCTCTACCAAACGCTCAAACAGGAATTCTAGGCCAAACCAATCAATGATATAATTTTGAATGTCACCAGTAGGGAATAGTGAAGCAATTCCTCCAGCATACACAATTAACAATAATGCTGCCACAGTATCCTTTTGTTTGAGTAAGGAAGGTTCTGGGTACATGGGACATATAACAAATCTATGAATGTTGCAGTTTTGGTGAACGAAACAAGGTCCTTGCACATTGGGGGATCAATTTACTTTGTCTGTGGGAAGCAAACATATCCACGGTTACCCAACGATTGGAAAGGAACATGTTACTTGGGGATACTGCTACCAAGGGTTTACTTGACTTCAACGTTAGAAATATTGAAACACTGTCCTAGGAGGGATATCGATGACAATGCTACTGGCCAAATATTATGGGATGTGTCAAAAGCGATAGTTCCCTTTTAGGGACTGGCGATAAACTCACAAGTCATTAGAAGGTTGGCACCAGTGTTAGAAAGAACTATTAATGAGACAACCGAGATACTATTCAATATGACATTAGAACAGAGAGCTATTAGTCTGGTTGCACTTCAAAATAGGATGGGAGACTCAAGTTAGGTGGCAGGCAAGCAACTAGGCCATGCATCACGTGGCACTGGAAGCAGCAGGAGGCTCAGTAGGCTCTGTTGCTATCAAGGAAGAGGACGAAGTGAGAAGGTGGCGCTGCTGCTGCACGTGTGCCCAGCACCCACCCCACGCTCATGACCTGACCAAAAGGAATTTCGTTGGCTGGCAAGCAGCCAATGAAAACTGTGAAGGACACTGTTACTATGCAGACAGGACAGTCTGGTCGCAGTTATGTGTGCACATAGAAAGATTAATACTGGCTGGGCCAGGGCCAGGGCCACCGCCCCTGCGCCCCGCGAGGCTCCTATATTAAACTTCTGCAGTGTTACATAAAGTTCATGGACTGGATCCAAGAGCTCCATGCAAAATATGTAAAGAAAACAGCGTAAAATGGGACGCGGCCCTGCCTGTCCAGCCAGCCACAAGCGGAGAGACTCAGCAAAGAAACTGCCATGCTGGATCTTAAGTCCACCTCGACTAGCATAGTAGATAAAGGACATCTTGCCATTCTCATGCTGCTAGATATTTCTGCAGCTTTGATCTGGTTGACCACTCTCTTTTGGTGACCAGATTAAAGGACCAGGCTTGCTGTTCTGATTTGGCGTCTCAATGGATTGCATCGTTTCTGGGGCCCCGTACTGCTCAAGTGGCAATCGATGATGGTAGTTCTACCCCCATTGCCTTGAACTGTAGATTCCTGCAGGGTTCATGTATTGGCCGACGCTATTCAACATCTACATTAGACCTTTCCTCAGTCTCTTGGACCACCTGGGTGTGCATTATACCAACTATGCCACTGACACAGAGGTTGTCCCCGAGCTCACAGGTGACTACACTCAAGACTCCCTTGCCATCAATAAATTCTATGATGCAATCCAGTCTTGCATGGCTGCCAACTCCTTGGCTCTGAACTGAGACAAAACAGAGCTTCTGATAATTGCTCGAGTCCACAGCTGAAACAACTTGACCCAGCCTCTAACACCTTTGCCATCTCAGGTAGCAGTACCACCATAGCCAGAAGTGTAAAGACCCTCAGAGTTTATCTAGATGCTGAACTCACAATGAAATCCCAAGGCTCGCACATCCGGTCTGCCTGTGGCTACACAATCAAGCTTCTTAATTACATCCGTGCCTACACCTCGATTGGCTGCAGTTCTGTACTGGCGACTGCCTTGGTGAATTCTAGACAGGATTATTCTAACAGTCTGTTGGCTGGCACATCCCAAGCCAACATCCAATCCCTTCAGGTTGCACAGAATGGCGCGGCCTGTGCTATTCACGCCTTCTCCAGATGGGATCATGCATCCGATGCCAGAAGGGACTTTCATTGGCTCCCGATAAAGCATAGGATAATGCATAAGATCTGACTCTCTCCTTCAAATGTTGGATGAACACCGCTCCTAAATATCTTAGCGACCGCATTAAAGTAAAACAATCCTGTCGCACAATTTACTCTCAGGATACCTTTAAAATGGCTCAACCAAGGTTAAAGCTGGTTAGATTTGGCGGCACAAGCCTTGACTCCCAGGCACCTAAAGCCTGGAATGCTCTTCCTCTCGCGATCAGAACAGCAGACTCGATTCTCGAGTTTAAAAAAGTCTAATTTTTCCAACCTCAAGCCAGAATGATGAAACACACCCCACAGGTCATGCTCCCCTGGTATGTTATGGTATTGTTTATTTTTATAGCGCCTACATACAGGCAGTGTTTCAAAGCGCTCAAGGAGGCTGGGGACATGGGGAAAGAACAAACAGTCGCTCAGAGCCCTTGAAATTCTGAGACGATAATAGTCTCCACAGGCTGAGTAAGTGCGTAAAAATATATTTAACAGTTTGGGATACAACAAATAGATCTGACAGTGATTCTGTAGTTTTAACAGTGCAATTTAGGGCTGAAGACAAGTGAGAACAGACAGACGATCTTCAGGCGAGGTGCGTACGGATCTTGCACGTGCAAGAGAGTCTCAGGGGGGGGGAATCAAGTGCCCCATTTCAGTTGAAACTGGGGTAAGTGCAGAGAGAGACACTCTCTTGGATTCATTTCTCAAGTGCATTGAGTGTGGATGGGGTGTAGGGCCCTGGGGCAAGTGCGAGAGAGGACTGGAGGGGGTGCTGGAACTAGTGAGACTCTGAGGTACACCCAGCGGCCAGTCAGCACGTTGTAAGGAAGATGAGGGAGAGAGGGAAAAACAGAACTGGGTTAGCAGGGTAGAGGGAGAGAGAAGGAAGAGGAGAATCTTGAGGAGTTTCCAGAATTTAAGGAGATCCGGCTCAAGTCAGAGGCGCGGCAGGGAGGCTATTCCAGAGGGAGGCACCAGCTGAGGATAAGGATCTCCCTCCAAATCACTGCTTGGAGAACCGGCTCACTCACAGAAGGTTGGATGTAGATGAGCAGAGGGCTCGTGAGGGATAGTATTTAGGTAGGAGCGTTGCACATAGGTAGGTCCCAGGCCCCATAAAAGCCTTTTGAACAATGCAAAGGGTCTTGAATTTGATCCTTGCAGCCACAGGAAGCCATTGAAGGGATTTCAGCACCGGAGAGATGGGGTCTCAGTGATTGAGGCCACGGATAAGTCTTGCCGTTCTGTTCTGGATGAGTTGCAGAGGGCGCAGGGCAGAAGAAGGGAGGTTGAGGATGAGGATGTTGCAATACTCCAGACTGGGGAGAAGCAGGGCTCTGGAGACAGTGAGCCTCTGAGGGAAAGAGAGAAACGGTAGAGTACCCCTGAGGAGGTGAAGCTGATAGACTTTATTGAGATGTCTGCAATGTGAGAGGAGAAGGGGAGAGTGGAGTCAAAGATGACAGGGTTTCCTGTTTTGCAGGTGGGTGCGGATGCAGGGCCAAGGGAGGCTGACCAGAGCGAAAGTGGGATAGCGGGAGCAGGGGCCCCAATCCAAAGAATCGCAGTCTTAGTGGCATTGAGGCAAAGGTTGTTTTCAGCACACAAGACAGACTGTCTAGTGGACAGACAGTCAGATATGAGCGAGGAGGAGGAGGCGGCTGAGGGTAGCCTGAAACATAGTTGTGTGTCATCCACGTAGCACTGGAAGTTAGAGGTTATGGTGGCAAACACATGTGCTAGGGCAGCCATATAGACATTGAAGAACCAGAGGTATAGGTTAGATCCCTGGGGAACGCCAAAGGTTGAGAAAGTGATAGTCGAGTTAAAGGCTCTGAGTTCCAACTGGGATGGATGGTTGGAGAGGAAGGAGGTACCAACGCTCTGACTCGTCTATCGTGTTTCTGTTCAAGAGTTGGACTTGAAACAAAATATTGGAAGATCAAAAGTAATAGTATTCAAGCCACAATTCTCAAAATCTATACGATTGGTGTTAAAAGTGAATGGAAAACATCTTGAGAAAGTCAAAAAGATTGACTACCCAGGGGTTTGATACCAAGTATCAGAGGGGTGGGTAACCCAGGTGAAACGGTCTGTCTCTACACTACAATAATATGGGGGTTCCATTCAGGTGTTTAATGCGAGCAATGGGCAAGGGGCAATTTTGCCAGCACTAGACCTATACGCAAAGCAGGCAGTCCCGGCAGCATTATATGGGGCAGAACTGGGGGGTTGTGCCAACCTGGGAAAACTCTCCTCCACTGAAGTAAAATTTCTAAAGAAATTGGTTTCATTGCCTAAGAGCACTCCATCTGCACTGTTACTCCTGGGGTTAGAAGGTTAGAAGTAACCCCACTGGCAACTAAAGTGCGGATTAACTGTGGAACCGCGAAGGGTTAGAGAAACACAGAGATGCTTTAACTTGCTTCATGTCATTAAATGGCGGGAAATCAATAGAATGGGTTTGCCATGTAAAAAAAGTCCCTTTTGGAAATAGGGTGCAGTAATCTATGAGAAAACCCCCAAGATCAGCCATTGGGAACTAGGAAAGCACAAACAGTCTTGGCGGCACAAAAAGCAAGGGACTGTTTGGTCACGGATGCCCTTAAACTCAGCCTATCTTGAGGTTATGATCCAAGGTAAAAACCATATCAAGATTTTATCTCCCCTCACTATGAAAAATCCCTATTCATACAAGTGAGATTGGGGACCCTGCCAGTGGCTGCTTTCACGTGCACCTGGAAAGAGACGAATACTGATAAATGCCAGCTGTGTGGGGAGGCTGCAGAATCAATGACACATTCCATGTTGTTATGGTGAATAAAACAAAACAGTTGAGGTACCTATATCTAAGGCCGATACTTCGGGAAACAGGTTATAAGAGACACCAGAACTGCAGTGTTGTTTCGGAGGCAATGTTCCTCACCACATGTAGTCTTTGCGGTTGCAAGAAAAACCCACAGATCATGGCTGCTAAGAAAGAATCTTTTAAACCATGCTGCTATGGAAATTGGGTAGCTAAATACAGGGCCAGAGGCTGCGAGCTGAGCTCTCCTCAGAGCTCTGATCCTAAATGTAGTCTGACCGTTAGAGATGAAATTTATACTGCCAAAAGGGCCACTTCTAAGTGATGAGAGGTGTTCAATGATTTAGAGTTGATCATTTTATGTAAGTAATTTCTGTCTATTGTAAACATTTCTTATCCATTTGTTTTAACTTTTTACTGTACATGTTGACTTGAAGAATTGTATGTCAAATAAAAGTTTATTGACTCACTGGCTACATCCAACTTTCGCTCCCTAAATACCTCCCTGCTAGAGCCCTTTGGTCCTCTAGCTCAAACTCTCTGCTGGTCAGACGCCCCTCTAAACTGAGAGTGGGGAGTAGATCTCTTTCCTCGGCAGGAGCCTCCCTCTGAAACAGCCTCCCCGCCCCTCTTAGACTTGAATCGGATCTCCTTAAATTCTGGAAGCTTCTCAAGAACTTCCTCTTCTCCTCTTTCCATCTCCCGCTTCCTTGATAACTGTGCCCCCTGCTGTTGCAACTGGCTACCTGGCCCCTTCCGAGTCATACAGGGGCCAGCCTCCCACCTTGGCTGGTCTACCTCAGCACCTCCTTCCCAGCAGTTGGCTTTGGGCACCCTTCCCTCACCAGAATACTGAGCCCCCCCCCCCCCCTCGCACTAGCTGACCATTAAACCTTCCCCAAGGCAACTGCCCTCCTGGCTCCCCTTAGCACTTACCCAGCCCCTGAGGCACTATTCCCCCTTCCCTTCGCTCTGTCCTGCCCCTCCCCCACTGCACTTCATGTTTGCTGCACTTGCATGATCCGAATGTCACAAGGCCTGGTAAAACCATATATTGTCTTCATCCTCTGTGCCCCCATCCCCCCTTAGTCTTGTGGCACCTGGAAACACTTTCTGCTGTATGGGCGCATTACAAATATTCAATAAGTAAATATTCATCATCACCCGAGATAATACGTCTGTATCTCAAGAATCGGCTAAGGGGAACACTTTCCAGTGTTCTCTTAGAATGGAAACTTGTGGCTAAATGTAAGCTGTTCCTATCTGTGGGATTTGAGAAAATGGCTGTGTTGAGGTCCCCATTATCACAATACACTTCAACCTCAAGGAAATTAACGTTGGTGTAACTATATCCCACTGAAAAAGTAATTGGCGGTTGCAACTGATTCATAAATTCAAAAAGGTTTGTAGCTAATGTAGTGACCCCTTCCACACACCAAAGATACCGTCAATGTACCTAACATACCAAGACAAGTGCTGCATCCATCTGTCAGATTGTTTTTCTTTTTTTTTTTGCACTCTTTATTTGTCATTTTAAAATATTAAACACAATACAAACATCTAAATAAGGTCAATGGGTAACATCTGAACAAATCAGATGAGTCTTCCTCATTGAGGAAAGACATTGAATGGCTCCATTCCTTTCTGCGAAGTCACATATCATAGAATCATCGACTATATCAAACCCTGTGCAATAGTACTAGATATGTAAGAAAACAACACAACAGAAGACAGAAACAGATGTGTACAGACAATACAACACAGCTCAACTCACACAGTATTATCTCACTCAATCACATTATCACAAATTACACGTTCACCCCAACATTTCCAACTTTTGTATTGGTAAATTAGCCTCAACCATACAATTCATTAAATAGTCCCCATGTCTCCAAATACTCATCTTCTCTTTTCTGTTTTTGTAGCATAGGTTTCTCATAGTTGGATAGAGTCCGTAAATCAGACAACCATCCCTCTACCTTCGGCTTTTTGCTTAGATTTCCAAACCCTCAAAATCTGCATAGTTGCCATCACCAGTGTCTTATTTATCCAGCTGCCGTGGTCTCAGGCCATGTGACATCTTCCAGTATCTGAGAACAGGATTACTGAATAAGGGGATCTAGGAAACACTAGTCCCAAAATTGTATCCAACTGGTCGAGAACTTCCCTCCAAAAATCAATCGCTCTCGGACATTCCCACAACATGTGAAGCAGGGTACCTCCCCTCTCACCACATCACCAGCAAAATTTCACATTTGTCATACCTAATTAAGCATCCGTGCCGGGGTCCAATACAGGCAACATAAATTCATCTGACGGATGAATCGCAAATTCAAATCCATTTTTGATCTCGTACCCACCCTTAATAATTTAGCCCATTCCTTTTCGGTTATGTCTCTGCCCAATTCTTTTATCCATGCTTGCCGTAATCCTTCCTAGGAGGCAATACCTGAACCTTCCATAGGCATCATTTTCAGGAATGTTGAGACCATACGAGGCGGTGAATTAATCAACCCAGATCAATGAGATTAACGACAAGGGGAACACTGCCATGTTACTACTCCTCGATCTGTCGGCAGCATTTGACCTGGTAGATCACGCAGTCCTGTGCGAACACCTGGCCTCAGCAGCCCACTTCTCGAAAGAGGCCATAGCCTGGATCCAATCATTCTTGGACAACCGAACTATGAGGGTCTTCTCCACCCTAGCCTCAGCAGACCCCATTAAAATAACCTGTGGGGTGCCCCAAGGCTCCTGCGTCTCTCCCACCCTCTACAACATCTTTACCAAGCCCCTATTTGACAAGTTGGACAGACTGGGTGTCTCATATACCAATTATGCAGATGACACCCAGATCCTCATACCCCTTTCAGGCAACTACGCTTCAGATACGGCCTTGGTAAACAAAATATATCTCATCATTCAGGCATGGATGGCCACACACGGTCTATGTCTAAATGATGAGAAAACCGAAATCCTGCTCCTCGGATCCAATACCAATCTCAAAAAACTCAGTTCCAACTATAAGGCCTTCAACATTGATGGCAACACCATCACAGTGGCCAAAACAGTGAAAACACTAGGCTTTCAACTTGATGCAACCATGTCACTAAAAAAACAAGTTAACTCACTAGCATCCTCCACCGCCTACACATGCAAGCTAATTAGGGCAAGCAGAGCCTTCCTCACCCAAGCTAGCTGCATCATCATAGCCAACGCCCTAATACTATCCAGACTGGACTATTGCAACGCCATGTACCTAGGAGCCAACAAATGCATAACCAACAAACTACAGACACTACAAAACAACGCTCTCAGAACAGCCCTCAACCTACCCTCTAAGGAACACATCTCCAACAAAAGGAGAGAACACAAATGGCTTAAAATCCACGACCGCATCTCCCTCAAAACGGCATCACTCACCTACAAATGTTTAAACAACGCAGCCCCCCCTATCTCGCATCCAGAATAAAGAAAAAAACGTCCACCCGCCCCACCAGATCGATTAATTCCTACTGCCTGCAGGTACCCAATTTCAGACAAAAGAAAACCGGCGGCAGCAGCTTCCCTGTCTTGGCAGCCCAACACTGGAACGCCCTCCCACTCTACATTAGGACAGACCAATCCTACTATAGCTTCAGGCGAAACACCCTCACTTGGCTGCGGGCCAATGATCCTCACGACTAACCCTGCCATCTAATCTGATCATGCCAGTGCTATAACCTGACTACCATGCACAGCCTTAAATATGTAAATATGTAAATGCAACCGAACTGCCCCTATGCACAGCACTAAATATGTAAATTTGTAAGCTTTCGCTCAATTATATGTATATATGCACATCCCACACAATGTAACTGTAAATGCAATGCTCTTTTTCTCATGCCTATCTTATTCTGTAACCAAGTTTTTATGTAATCCTATCTTCCTGACCTCTGTTGCGCCCTGTTACCTCTGGGTTTTGTGCGCTATACTAAATAAATAAACAAACAAATAAACAAATATTACAAGCCATTGGTTTATCCCTCATCGGCCCATTCAGCTTCCCCTGTCTTTCTGTAAGAAGGGACTCTAACTCTATATAGTGATTCAAAGGAAATCATCCGCCCTTCATTCCAAACATCACACACTCTTAAAACTCCTTTCTTCAACCAACTCCTCCAGCATAAGGTCTCATTATCGATTTGTAGTCCTGGGTTGTTCCACACGGATGCTCCATTATGAATCCATACACTCTCACCACAATCAGCTATCCATGAAATCAGTGTATCGCTTGTTGCCTCTGTAGTGGGTCATTTTGTAATTGAGTTGGGCATTTTTTGCCATAGAATATACCTTCCGCAAGGAATACGGCAAAAACTTAGATTTCTCTATAGACATCCACAATGGCATGCAATTACCCCTTTCAGCGAAGTAAGGTGCCGACTATTTTAATATAAATCCTTTCTGGTAATGCTCTAGATTTGGATAACAGACTGCAATAAAAAAAATGTCATTTTGCTGAGCACCTCTTAACAGCTTCTTGCTCCACCAGAGAATTGTTTCAAGTTGCTAACGAGCTGACCACTCCTGTACGGCCTACTTTAAAGATCTTGCCAACACAAGCACACTGCAACCACATTGCCTTCTTTTTTAGGGACAACATCTGTAACATTCGGGCTCTGATAAGTATAGGAAGGTCATCCCTGTATATCCCCTTGCTGTAATTTTAATGCTGAAGAGACACAATCCAGTGCCTTTCAGATCAGCACAGTCCCGGACAGCACGGTCTCATCTGCACCCGTGCAGATCCAATTCTGCTACGCATTCTCCAAGCAGCTTCTAACGAGTTTATCTCTGTTTACCGCGGCGCATCAACATTCCTTCTCGACAGGGCACATCCCCGAGCCCCTTAAACGTGCAGTGATTTCTCCTCTACTAAAAAAAGGCACATCTTGACCCAGGACAGTGGAGAACTAACACCCTTATCTCACTACTTCCAGTTCTCATGAAACCGATGGAGTCCATTGTGACCCCACAGCTCTCTGCCTTCTTGGAATCTAATCACCTTCTTCACCCTTTTCAGTTCGGCTTCCATCCCAGTATGGGAACGGAATCGGTAATGGTTGCTCTCCTGGATGACATTAGTCTGCTTTAGGACCACAGAGAAGTTGGAGCTTTGATTCTCTTCGACCTCTCCGTGGCCTTTGATACTGTTGACCATCAGAGCATGTTTAATGCCTTCTAAAGACAGGAATCTCAGGCACCCCCGCTGAGCTGGTTTTCCTGCTTTCTGTCTAACCGGGGTCAAACGATCTCCCTTCCTCCTTTCACTTCTTTTCCCATAGCCTTGTACTCTGGGGTCCCCCGGGGGTCCACTTTATCTCCCCTTTTATTTAACCTATACATGCAGGCTCTGGCCAATTTGATTGCTAGCAAACAGGGTGAATTTTTAATCATATGCTGATGACACGCAGATTATTTTACGCCACAATGTGCCTTCATTTGACCTCCCCCCACACTCCACAAATTTAAAGACTGTCTATCTGTATTTGGGGCTTGGACGGCCAATAATTGGCTTAAACTTAACAGAGATAAAAAGAGGTCCTTCTGGTCGGCTCAAATAACAAGAACAGCCTTGGCTAATCTCACTGAGCCCATGTCCTGAACCCACTCCGATAGTGAAGAGCCTAGGGATCAAATTAATGACCACAGCTCTAGAGAAGCCCAGATCTTTGCAGTTTGCCAACTAGGTTACACCAAACTGAAAGTACTAAGCCACCTGAGTCTAGGACCAAAATTGTGACCGCGTCCATCAGGGGTTCCTTAGGCCATTGTAACAGCATTCATCTTGGCCACCCTGAGAGTCTATTACAATGCCTACAGACGCTCCAGAATACAGCCGCTCGCCTTGTTCTGGGAGCTCCTAGACTAACACACTCTCAGGGCTTACTTAGCCAATTACACAGGCTCCCCATTAGGAGCTCAGTCAAGTTTAAAATCCTCTGTCTCGGTCACTGGGCCACTCGCGATGTTGAGGCAGAACTTTTACAATCCAGACTTGTGCTCTATAATCCTAGCAGGCTACTTTGCTCAGCTAACCAATCCCTGTGAAGTATTCCTAGATTCTGTTGTGCCAGAGCAGGAGGAAGATCATTTACAGTGCTTTCCCCCGTGCCCTGGAACGCTCTGCCACACGATCTTCATAACATTTCTGATTATCATTTTAGGACTCTAAAAACTCATCTGTTCTAGCCCTGCTTGTCTGAAGTGGACCTCTTTTCTCTCATTCCATTTAGCGCCTTGATGCCTTTCCATCTTTGTAGCGCTCTATAAATACTTATACAATACAATACTATTAAAAGAGCTTTCAGAATTGAGCCACTCCAAGCAGGGTTTACACAGGAAAATTAATGGGGACGTTACAAAGGATACGAATTTGGTCATGACCAAGAATTGACCTGGTTTGGAAAGAGAGCCCTAGAAAGGAGTAATTGTACGAGAAAAGAGAGGCAGCAAGAAGTGGCAGCAAGGATCATTTCACGTGTTTGAAATCAGAAAATGGGCAGGCTGTGGTGACACCAGCCTAGTGCTTGGGAGGGCTAAAACCCTCACACTTTGAGGCAGAGGGTATTGCTCTGCTGTGATATTCTGACATGCTCTATATGAAGGCAAGAGTCTCTCAAAATTCACACCTTGGAGAGCAGTGTGTTTGTCTGCGGCAGCTGCAAATATATAGTGGGAGAGGACCATTGCCTGCCCAGAGTACATCAATAGACCCTCCTATAAGGAAGCAAAAGGTTTACCTGTGGGGCTCAGCTTTTGTATTGCCATGCCTTGAATAATTTGCATCGCTTAGCTAAATACCTTGAGGGCTGGAATCCTGGTGGGGTTTCGGCATATCCCTCATTAATATTCGTGAGTGCAAATGTGCATACAATAAGAATCAATGTATGCAAATTTAACTCATGAATATTAATGAGGGGAATCCTGAAAACCCAGCATTGATCCAGACCTCGAGGCCTGGAGTTGGACAACCCTGCATCTAATGGGCCAAAGGACGGTGTAATAGTATTATTTTATTATTCTTTTAATATTTTAATTTGTATAGCGTATAGCCTGTAGGCATCGTGGCGCTGTTACATAGGTAAGTAGGCTGCTTAGAAACAATGGTACAGAGAGTGTTCACGATATAACCACTGTGGTGAATTGGTTACAGTGGTACCAGAATAATTACATTGGTGCATGAGAAGCAAATGCGGTGTAAACAATTCAGAGGTTGCAAGAGACATGAGTACTCATGCGGGAGGCACAGGGTAAGGGAGATGCACTCAAAACAACCACGTTGCAGGGTGTGATGGTTCGTTTCTGAAGGTGAGTGGCAGGTGGTTCCATTGTCTGGCAGCAATGAAGGGGAAGTGAGCGCCACCTGCTTTTGCTCGTTTGACTCTGGGGATTAGGAGTGGGAGTAGGGTGTTCTCGTGGGTCTGGATGAGCCTTTAGTTGTTACCTTCGAGGAGAGGTGGGGGGGCTGTGTGATTAATGCACTTGTGATTGATGTTGAGAGTTTTGTAACGCACATGTTCTTCGATGGGGAGCCAGTGGACCTGGCGTCTGGCAGCAGATACGTGTTCTTTTTTAGGGATGTTGAGAGCAGCACAAAGTGCGTTTTTCTGGATTATTTGGAGTTTCTTTAGGGTTTTTGCTGTAGTACCAGCAAGGAGGACATTGCAGTAATCCAGTCTTGATCCTATTATGGCCCTGGCTATGGATCGGCCATTTTCAGTGGATAAGAATGGTTTGGCTGCGTTGATCAGCTTGATGTAGTAGGCAGCTCAGGAGGCAATGGCGTTGACTTGCCGTGACATGGAGAGGGTGGTATCGAGGTAGACTCCTACGGTTTTGACCGATGGGGATACAGGGATCTCTGTGTTTTCAATTGTGAGTGTAGTGTATTGGCTGGAGAGTCTGTTTAGGGCTTCTTGGGAACCTACTAAGAGGATTTCAGTCTTATCGCTGTTGAGGCAAAGGCGGTTTGCCTACATCAAGGCCTAAATAGTGGAGTAGGCTATGTCGAGGGCCTGGCCGTCAGTTTCGTAGTTACTGGGGAGTGAAAGAAGGACTTGAGTGTCATCAGCATAGTTGGTGTAAGCTATGCCAATGGAGTCTAGGATGTCATACATGGGCTTGGTAAAGATGTTGTAGAGTGGGCGAGAAACAGACGCCCTGAGGGAGTACACAGTGGATGATGGCGGGAGCTGCGCCTGATCAGAAAAAACTCTCATGGCTCTTGCTTGCAGTAATGATCTGATCCAAGCTGTGGCATTAGGTGAGAAGTGTGCTGAGGAGGTGAGGTGGTGACAGAAAATGTTATGGTCCACTAGATCAAAAAGCGGATGATAGGTCTAAGAGGAAGAGTAATGAAGGCATGCCTGCATCCTTTATGACATTGAGGTGTTTTTTTAGGTCAAGCAGAGCAGATTCTGTGATGTAACCAGGGTGGAATCCAAAGGGACATAGGCCCAGGATTTGGTTGGTTTTGAGGCAGAGTTGGACCTGTAGGCAGCTCTGTTGATGGGTTTTTACAGGAAGGGGCCTGTGGTTATGGGCCTGTAGTTGTTTCGGAAGGCAGGGTCAAGCGACAGCTTTTTTTAGAAGCAGTCACACCCAGGCTTCCTTAAGGCTAGAGGGGACCAGACCTGCTACCAAGGAGGCGTTGATAAATGCTGTGAGAAACGGGGGTAGTGTGATAGCACAGTCTTTAATGATTGCGGCTAGGCAGTCATCACCTTTGCAGTTTGAGGGTTTCAGGTGTTTCAGGAGGGCGAGGACTTTGGGTTCCGTGACATCCTTGAAGGAGAAGAGGGGGACGTCTTGGGCAGGGGGCCAGGTAGTGGGTGTGGCTGAGGGTAGGGGCAGAGTGTTCTGATAAATTTGGATTCTGCGCTGCAGAAAGTCATAGTTTATTGAGCATGGCAGTTTGGATGTTGGAGCACCATGATTCGTCTTTGGTTATGACCTGCATGGTGAGAGCTGGTGCTTCTAGTTCCCTGAAGATGGCAAATATCTCCTTGGTTCCAGATTTTGCACTGGTAATCCCAGTGTTGAAGGGGGCAGATTTGGCCGAGATGATTGCGTTTTTGTATTGGGTGGCTATCTTGTTGAATTCTGGTTTTGTAGATTCAAATGGGTTGGTTTGCTAGGAGGGGAGGGTGTTACGTTTCAAGGAGCTGAGTTCCAGTAGCTCTGGGGTGAATCAGGTGTTTACATGTCTGGTGGTTTTGGTTTTCCTTGCTGACAGTGGTGCTATGGCATTGACAGCATTTTTGATTGTGGAGTTGTATAGATCTGCTAGAATTATGGGATCGTTGGAGAAAGGAGGTTTGAGTGTGGTGTCTAAGTAGGGCAGGAGCCTCTCTTTGGTTAGTTTCTTGGAGCTGCGAGCTGGGGCTGGTGGTAGTGAAGTGGCGAGAGATTTTTGTTTTGTGGGTAAGGGGATGGAGAAGTGGATGATGTGATGGTCAGTCCAGAGGCAGGGGGGCATTGGAACAGATGAGTAGAGAGAAATTGTGGTCAGGTATCCAGTCTAGAATGTGGCCCTTGGAGTAGGTGGGGTTGGTTATTGATTGGTTGAAGCCCAGGATGTCTAGTGCTTTAGCAAGGGATTTGGTGTGTTGTAAATCATCAGGATCATTGAAGCCGAGGTTCAGGTCCCCTAATAGAATGGAGGTTCTTAGGTTGTTGGATAGTAGGTGTGTGAGGTTTTCCTGGGAGTCAACCAGGGAGTGCGGGAGGGGCGGGGGCGATAAATGATATGTATGTAAATGGTACAGTTAGGGGAGTGTTAGGAGTGTCTGTCTACATCTGGGAGATCATACACTGTACACAGTTATTAGAAAGTTATTGTCTTATGGTTACAGTTGCTACATGCTAATAACAAGATGTAGATTATGGCATTGAAATCATTGACATCTGTGGGATTCCACTTGAAGTCTGTTGAAGACTCAGACCCTGGCTAGGGGGTCGTTTCTCTTGTAGCTTAATAAATGAACCTGTGACCTTCTAAATTATGTGTATGTGCCATTATTAAGCTTAACAAATTGGCGACGAGGATGGGATTGGCCAAGTGATGACCCCCAGCGGCCTCCTGTGGAGCTGAGAGAGCAGTGAGGGTAAACTCCAGCCCAGTGCTTGGAAGAACGTGGATTTGGCTGCAAAGGATCTAGCAGCGATATGGGCTGCGATAAATGAGGAGTGCCTGCCGGCTGTGATGGATTGTCATGGCTACTGGGCAAGAACCACAGACTTAACAACATAAAGGGTCCAGTTGGACCCAGTCCTGGCGCCTTTGGCGCCAGGCTCATGAGTAAGTGTGCCCTACACACTTTTATTTTTGTGCAAGTGCTGGTTTCCCCCTGCAGGGCCTCCACGTGCATCCAGGTCGGGCGTGGCCTTAGGAGAGAGTTGGACTGCACGTGCAGCATCCTCTAGGAGTGGCAGGGTGGGGCCACGAGTCAGAACTAATGGGAGTGGCTGGATCTGCTTATGGCAGCGTAACGCTCACCGCTGCCTGAAGCGCATCCTTACCTGATTCCAGCAGCAACCGCAGTCGGAGCGCATCCTTACCTGATTCCAGCAGCAACCGCAGTCGGAACGCATCCATACCGGATTTCAGCAGCAACTGTAGTTGGAGCGCATCCTTACCTGATTCCAATAGCCACCACAGTCGGAGCGCATCCTTACCTGATTCCGGCTACCAGCAACAGCACTTCAGCATCCTTCATTCGCCGGTAGATATCCGGATAACAGCACTTCAGTCCGACATTGAAAGACAGTTCCTGGAAGAGAAAAAGACAAAACAAGGTTAGAGAATCGCTAAAGACATTACGCTAAGGTCACGCTTAGACACATCCTTGGGCTTGACCTTAAAACCAAAACTTACCATCTATTGGACATCATGAACTCCCTTCTATTCCATTGGGGCTCGCTTCTTGCACCGCAACTACCGCTGGGCCGCATTTCACCTATTGGGAGAAAGCAAAGGAAAGACATTATAAAAGGATACAGACAATAATCAAGGAAAGACATTATAAAAGGATACAGACAATAATCAAGGAAAAACATTATTAAAAGGATACTTACTTTTGGAGTGGTTCAGCCACCGCCAGTCTGGGCTGCCACCCACATGGACCAGTGAAGGAACTCGGTCCATTTAAAGCACCCATGCAGTGAGAAGCAGGACGGAGAGCTCGCCAATATCATTAAACAGGTGAGATTATATGGGTCGGCGCATGCTCATCACATTATGGGAGGAAGGGTTTGAGGGACACAGCAGTCATATCACAGCATTCTCACAACCTCTCATATCCTCGCAGGGGCAGTGCCATGAACCAGCGCAGTCCACAACACACGGGCAGGGGAAGAAGCCTGACAAAGAGAAGCCACTTCCAGGGAGGGCTGCAACCACGCCCCAACGTCCCCACAGAGACCAGGTGAGCGTAACATGGATGACAAGTGTCTCCCTTTCCGATTTGACTTGCCTCAACTGCCAGGAGTACCACTGCGAGTCAGACAAACCCTGCAAAACGGTTTTACGGGATTGGACTACCGAGTGGATGTACTTTCTTTGGGCATACTTCTGTGTTTCCCTACATGTCTTATTGGGGACTGAGATTTGTTCTGGCATCACATGTGAAGGGGCAACGGTGTGCCGAAATTTGACTCTTTATTTTTGAGACTCCGGGCATCCAGTTGCCCTGACAACCTGAGTCACGATAAGAAGCTGGAAAGGAATCGAGTTACGTGCATTGCAGAACGATGCGCGTCATTGCTGTGGAGATGCACGGCACGCTCTGTGGAGGCACCAGGATACGCACCAGGAAATTCCAAGTGATGCACATTATTGCAGTGGAAATGCTGCATATTCCAGGGTTGACGCAAAGAAGCATGGACAACGTGTTCCGGTACCCTGACTACGCTGCTTCCTATTAGGAAAGTACCTTGCATGGCAGCCATTTTGGATTTGGTTGTCTCGATCTCGCAGTTCAAAAGGGACTGCATTTTTTGTTTTTCTGCTTTCTACTGGTAATTCGTTCACAGCGTGTGGATATCTGGGACAGCGGCAGCCCGTTGCCAACCAGGGTGACACACCCGGTGAGCAACTCATTGGAGTGTGGCTTATTTCAACTTTGTTGCGGTTGCTTGATGGTTGGGCACTCGTGAGTCTTCCACGCTGAGGGAAGACACAATTTCCACCTTAGGTACTCCACTGTTGGTGTTGAGGAGAAGAGCAGATTTGTAGAGTAATAGTCCCCGAAACAAAAATGGTGAATGTCCCTGCACCAGTGTTTTTCTTGGCAAGTGCTGGGGAACCCAGGATCCATTGGTTAGAATGGAGGGAGGGGTTCACAATGTATGCACTAGCCATGTTTGGGGCAAATTACTCCAATGAGAGAAAGGAGTCATTGCTGTTCCACTGTCTTGGACCAGGATGTGTTGAGGTAGTTGCCTGAGCCAACTGACATGGGTGATGCTGGCCCACATGAGAGAACACTGGCAAAGGTAGACAAACACTACCAGGTGGAGGAGAATGTAATTTCAGAGGGATACAAATTCGCCACTAGGGAGCAAAGAACTGAGAAAAGCATAGAACAATGTAGAACTGTCCTTAGAGGCCTGGCTGTGAAATGCAGATTCACCCATTGTCATGATGAACACTTAAGGGTGCCAGGGGGTGATATTGGCGTTCAGAGATTCCTTGGGCAAATATGGGGTGGAACAAGTCACGACATCCCTGTATCACCCCCGGGCCAATGGTTGTGTAGAACGCTTTAACTCATGGAGGCCATTAGAATAGCTGTGGCCACAGGAGGTGATTGGGTACGCACCATGATGGAAAGTACCTTTCAATATCGGTCAGCACCTCACAGAGTTACTGGGATGTCACCTTTTCAAGTGTTGCGAGCTAGGAAGCCCAACTCGCATTTTTGTCCTTGTTGGATGGAGAGATCAAGATGTGCAGGAGGGGATGTTGAATGCTTGAAAGAGAAGTTACATGTGAGTGGGGTCAAAGCGAAGGAACAATATGATCAGAAGAATTGCTGTAGGGATTTCAAGGTGAGAGAAGGTGATTGGGTAAAGTTAAGGATACCTACCAAAGGTGAAGAAGGGTTTGTCTCTATACTCGGAAATCAAAGAAGTTGTAAAGATTTGGGCTCTTCCATTTTGGTTAAAGGTGGAGGTGTGCGGCATAAAGAGAGAGTGACCGTTCTCAAAAAGAGGAATATAAATTGATCTCTGATCTGTATATGGAGGAATGGAGGTGTTAGGAGTGTGTCTACATCTGGGAGATCATACACTGTACATAGTTACCAGAAAGTTATTGTCTCATGGTTACAGTTGCTACATGCTAATAACAAGATGTAGATTGTGGAATTGGAATCATTGACATCTGTGGGATTCCTCTTGAAGTCAGTTGAAGACTCAGACCCTGGCTGGGGTTCGTTTCTCTTATAGCTTAATAGATGAACCTGTGACCTTCTATATTATGTGTATGCGCCATTATTAAGCTTAACAGGTGGTGAGTTTAAGGGACAGGATGTCACCGTTACCTTCAAAGGAGCTGGTGACCTGTCTTAGGAGGAGGGATTCCTAGGCAATGATGGCAACTCCACCACCTTTGGTGTGTCGCCGGTCCTGATGGTAAATGTTGTAGTCTTGTGGTAGGGCCAGGGATAAGGCATGGCCCTAGGCTTCACGTAGGCAGGTTCGGAAATGGCAAGGAGGTCTTTATTGTGTGCGGTGAGCAGATCATGTATTTCTAGACCATGTGCTGGGAGGGAGCAGGCATTGATGAGGGCACATTGGAAAGCTGCAGATGGTTTGGTGGGGTGCTGCGGATTACATTGGGGCTGATGGTGGCAGCAGTGCTGGCTGGGTGAGCTGTACTTGATTTGATTTCATTGTGAGTGGAGGTATTTTCCTCCCTCTGTCCCCACAGGCCATCCCCATCCCCTCTGGTCCCCCCGTGATGTTCCCTTGTGACCCCCTTCTCACACACAGGTTGCCCATGTTGCTTGTTTCTTCTACCCTGCTCCCCCCTCCACCCCTTCCAGCCTACTTCTGCAGGAGTCTGTCCTGATACATTCTGGTTTCACCATCACCGTCTTGTGGACAATGCTGGATTTGACTTTTATGGACTTCATTCATTCATGGTGCGTCACCCTTTCTCAACTCTCATGCTGGACTTCCTTTGCATCGTGTACTCATTGTGGCCCTGAATCATGCTCTTCCCATCTTCATCTTGTATCCTGGCTTGCAACATTATTTGCTACTACTGACTTCTGCAATTGTATTCACTCTCCCCTCTTGCTTCTCCACTCTCTGTTTTCTCCTCCTCTCCCCTTCTCCCTTTTCGCATCTCCTCCCCTCACTTTCTTCTATGCACTCCATCAGAATTGTCCCTGGACCTAGTATGATAGCAACCTCGTCTGTCTCATCCCACCTCCCCTTACTGTCCCCTCATACCCCCGCTCCAGCACTATCTGAAATGTCGTCAGGCCTAGTACGATAGTCGCTTGTTTTGTTCCTCCCCTCCCTTTCAGTACCCCTCTCCCTCACCTTTTGTTTTTCTCCGGCTCTACCAGAAATGTCATCAGGCCTAGTATGGTAGTCGATTGTCTGTTTCCGTTTCCTTCCCACTCCCTTCCTTATCTATGTCTTAGCTCTTGCACCATCTGAAATGTCATCAGGCCGAGCAGGATAGTTAATTTACATTCTTACTGTTCATGGCCTGTAAGAATGTCATTGTATTTTCCCTTGCCTTGAAGTGCTTTTAAACACATTGTGTATAGGCACTATATAACTAAACGATCATATTGATGGTGTTGGTGTTCGGTGGGAGGGTGCCTAAGGCAGAAGTGGCACAGGGCAGTTGGCTAGAGATACCTGTGAAAGAGAATTTGGGGCTGCCTGAGTTCATAGATGTAAAGTATTCTTTCCTTAGTTTAGGCATGGAGACACGTTCATTTTGTGTGGGTGTGGGTAGAACAGTGACTGGAGTGGATTGGGGTGGGGTTATTGTGTACAGTTGTTGCAAGGAGTTGCAGGTGTGAAGTAGGAGAGGTATTTGGTTAACTGTGGGGTGAGTGGTGAGCCAGGCAAGCGTTGTTGTGTTTGGCTGTGCAGGCCGAATAGGTGATTTCTTGTGGAGGTGCTTCTTGGGTCAGAGGGGTGGTGAGTTGATAGCGTCTGTGGTTGCATGGCGACTCAGATGGGAGGGGGATGCAGTGCTGGCTGGGAGGGTAGCTCAGAGTGGGGTGGGAGGGGGAGAAGGGCGGAGGAGGGAACTGAGGATGCGTGAGGCTTGGTGTGTTTTGGGGTGCACAGGTGCAGCGTGGGTTGCGTGTGGCTAGTTTGAAAGGCGAGGGGATGGGTGTTGCTTACTGGGATGGTGTGGGGGAGTTGTTGTGGGTCAGGAGTCATGGGTTTGAATGTGTGTGAAGGATGGGTAGTAGGTAGGAGGGCGGGTGGCAGGGCAGTGATGGTGGTTGCGAGGTTAGGCTGCGCGGAGGGTAGGAACCACATTGGTGAAGGGTGGGGGGGTCTAGGTTTCTGTGTAGTTTGATATACAAATTCGTAATCTATTCAGCCTCCTGGGTTCAGAGTCTGGTGGAGGAAGTCAACAGTGCAGTGGGTGTAATGGCCCCCACTCAAGTGACCTGTCAAAACTGCCATTCAGCATACCCCTGCCCCAAACATTTGAGTCTAGCTCCGCCCCCCTCCCCATCAAGAGAAAGGCAGGGGGAGGTTAAGAATTTAAAAAATAAGAGCAGAATTATTAGAAGGCGTCACTGCTAAGGAGCACCCTGTATGAAAAGTGGCAGGCAGATGAGCAAGCATAGGAAGGCAAAATAGGTGGCAACCGTGGCCAACATGAACAGGCCTAGTAGACTGCTGATCCTCTGCTTAGTAGACAGCTGAGACTCTGCTTACTAGACTGCTGATCCTATGCCTAGTAGACTGCTGAGCCTCTGCTTACTAAACTGCTGATCCTATGCCTAGTAGACTGCTGAGCCTCTGCTTACTAGACTACTGATCCTATGCCTAGTAGACTGCTGAGGCTCTGCTTAGTAGACTGCTGATCCTATGCCTAGTAGACTGCTGATCCTATGCCTAGTAGACTGCTGATCCTATGCCTAGTAGACTGCTGATCCTATGCCTAGTAGACTGCTGAGCCTCTGCTTACTAGACTACTGATCCTATGCCTAGTATACTGCTGAGGCTCTGCTTAGTAGACTGCTGATCCTATGCCTAGTAGACTGCTGATCCTATGCCTAGTAGACTGCTGATCCTATGCCTAGTAGACTGCTGATCCTATGCCTAGTAGACTGCTGATCCTCTGCCTAGTAGACTGCTGATCCTATGCCTAGTAGACTGCTGATCCTCTGCCTAGTAGACTGCTGATCCTCTGCCTAGTAGACTGCTGATCCTCTGCCTAGTAGACTGCTGATCCTATGCCTAGTAGACTGCTGAGCCTCTGCTTACTAAACTGCTGATCCTATGCCTAGTAGACTGCTGAGGCTCTGCTTAGTAGACTGCTGATCCTATGCCTAGTAGACTGCTGATCCTATGCCTAGTAGACTGCTGAGCCTCTGCTTACTAGACTACTGATCCTATGCCTAGTAGACTGCTGATCCTATGCCTAGTAGACTGCTGAGGCTCTGCTTAGTAGACTGCTGATCCTATGCCTAGTAGACTGCTGATCCTATGCCTAGTAGACTGCTGATCCTATGCCTAGTAGACTGCTGATCCTATGCCTAGTAGACTGCTGATCCTATGCCTAGTAGACTGCTGAGCCTCTGCTTACTAAACTGCTGATCCTATGCCTAGTAGACTGCTGAGCCTCTGCTTACTAGACTACTGATCCTATGCCTAGTAGACTGCTGAGGCTCTGCTTAGTAGACTGCTGATCCTATGCCTAGTAGACTGCTGATCCTATGCCTAGTAGACTGCTGATCCTCTGCCTAGTAGACTGCTGATCCTCTGCATAGTAGACTGCTGATCCTCTGCATAGTAGACTGCTGATCCTCTGCATAGTAGACTGCTGAGCCTATGCCTAGTAGACTGCTGATCGTCTGCATAGACAGTAGCAAATGGTATTCAAATATGTTGTTGGCCTCTCACCTACCCAAAATGGTGTCTGCACTGGGTGATGTCGCTCATCCACCTAGAGCGGGATAAGTACATTTTTACAATGATACTCAAAAAAAGGGTCTTCATTTTACAAGCAGGGAAATGCGGGAATGTGCAGTATTGCAGGCATTTTTCTGTGCAAGGTACCTCAGTTCGAAGCAATTTTGGTCATTTCCATTAGGGAAGAACTTAAGACCAAAATGGATGCGGACCTGGCCAAGTTTTATACAAAATTCATTAACAAAATTCTAAGAAAGTGGAACTAGAGAGAAGAATTCTTAGTGGGGATATAAATATGCGTGCAATTCAAATTCAAAAGGGAAGAAAGCTTATTTTAATAGACGATACTAGCACGTATGGGTTGGTGCCTTGGATTATTTTACAGCATAGGGACGGACGCCCATGAACTGTACTGCACGCTATTTGAGAAGATGGCATCAGCATGTAAACAGGCAGCCTAGATAGAGGGACCCTTTGCATGAATGGCAGCTCTGCATATGCATACAGACCACCATTTATTACCCGCCTCGTCAAGGTTTCTCACGCCTTGTCGTGAGAGACAACTCGCTTCACGTTACAAGGCCTACGCCTGTTGCGGGTCAGTGTGCCTGATCCAGTTCAGCGTTTGCCTTTTGCTTAGTTGTTCAGCTTATTTTTGGGATCCTTATCACGCTGCACACTTTGGTGCCTTTGTTATTACTGTTTGCTTGTATGCCTGATATTCTAGCACGCTCGCAGAGAGAAAAAGCACTGATAGGCTAAATTTAGTACTTACTTGTTTGTAGCCTCAGACCCTCCCAGCTGCTGTTCGCTGGAATCTAAATTTCCCAGAAGTCTCCCCTGCTACTAAACAAAACGTCAGGTGCTTCCGTGCCTAGCCGGTCTATATAGACTATCGCTGCTGCCGCTCTGATCCCCGTAAGGTTTTGACCTGCATTCAGTAAGTGGGAACCAGTTGCTTATATTAGCGATTCTACTTGTGCGCTCGACTGCTTTGTCAGCCCATGCTCACCCTACTCTGTCTGTGACTTAATGATTTACCTTTGCCTCCATTTATGTATGACAGCCACCAGGCAACTACGATTTCTATTACATAACGATCGTTGACTGCCCTTTTAGCGTGCTCCGCACGGATTGTTCTGAGTTCTTTATGTATCACATCAACCATAAGGATTAGTGTATGCTGCCTCCGCTCGACTAACTTCACGTGCAGAATGTACCCAATAGTCCTCCCGGTCTGCACCGGAGGACTTGCCCATACCCATGGAACTGAAGTAGACGATATATCTAACAACACTCACTATGACCCATCTACCGACAATGGTGCATCCAATCTTACTCTGGCCCACGCTCTCCTCAATACAAGATCTTTGTTTAAACACAGAGTCGAAGTGGCAGACTACTTATATGAATTTAGCCCAAATTATTTTGCTCTTACTTTTTTTTTTATTTATTTTGATTGGCTGAAAAATTCAACCTTTCAAAATGTATACTTTTACACAAATATAAATCCATTATTTACATCATGTAAAATCATATTTAACAATATACAAAATTCATAAACAAAAAAAATATATATACAATTTTCACAGGTTCAATTATTAAAACATATCTAAACCAAGATTCATTTGAAATAATACGGATCGCAGATTATTAAGGGAACAAACTAACGCTTGTTACAGGATAGGCAAAACTTTTCTGAAGTTATTAACGCTCATTCTGTGTTCAAAGGTAGTTCTCTTGGTATAATGTTTTTTATAAATTGAGTTAAAGCAATAGGTATACCGTTCTAGTGCTGGTAATTAAAGCATTCCAAATTTCATCTGTAGTACGGACACATGTAAATTGTCTTAGGTTTCAAAAATACCGTACTCGAAGTTGGACAAGTACTGGACATTCTATTACCAAATGTGACAGTTTCTACCGGTTTTACATGCTTGCAAAACCGACAGATGTTTTGGTTTTTGTGTATTATACCTCTTCTCACTAAAATGTGCTTGTAGGACACAAATTCAGTCGAAGTCTTAGCATTTCAGATCTTACAGAAGCTGAAGGACACTTAATAAGATAATGTTCCATTGTTCTAAAGTTCTTATACAGGAACAATTGGAGATTGAAATCTACATATTGCGTACAAAGATCTTGTGTGATGATTCAATCGTATCGATAAATCTGAAGTTTGGCCTTCACTGGGTTAGTTAATAATAACTCAATCGTTATGCCTGCATCAATAAGAGTATTCAAAACACATTTAACCCATTTTTTAGGAAATTTGGCTTCCGATGTCTGAATGTAGGCTGCTACCGAGCCGAAGATATTTGCTACATTCATTCCCAACAGACATTTTCTGTACAACATGCACATTTTCCACAGCACTTGACTGAACATGGAGACAAAACCCAATTCATAGCGTAATAAGTGTGTCGGGGTACACATGGGTAAACACAAAACTGACCTCCAGAATTTCCCCTCATATCGGTCCCAGAGTTGTCTTGATCTTGGTAGTATGGCATCAGCTCCATATGATAAAATGGGAACCACCAAATTTCGCATATTTGTGCAATATGATTTTTGCTTGCGAGATCAATGTACTGGTTTTAGCATCACGCGTAGATACATAGATCTGATTTACCATAGACCCTGAAAAGGGTAATCCCAGAGATTTGTAATGAGAGACTACAATACGTTTTTCCCCTTGAAGAGACCATGGATAGTTTGACATTTTAGAGTTCTTTTTTTTCTTCACAGACCACTATCTGGGTTTTTTCGACATTAATAGTCAGGTTATTATTGCCGACATGCTCGTCCAGTTTGTTCAACAAATTCTGTAGTCCCTTTGGGGTTTGAGATAATAGGACTAAGTTGTCAGCATATAAGAGACAGACAATTTTTTGGAGGCCTAGTTTTGGAGAGTCAGTGATAACATCATCAAAGGACATCCCCATGTCCAACAAGAAAAGGTTGAATGGAGTTGATGCAAGAATGCACCCTTGCTTTAGTCCCCTCCGAGTTTTGATTTTAGCTGATAGAGTGCCATCTAACGAAAGTCTGACTTGTACTGTTGTATTTGTATGCAATTTTCTGATTACAGTAAGAAGTGAGGCAGGGCAACCATAACGTTTGAGTTTACCAAAAAGGAGCTCTCGATCAACCGAGTCAAAGGCAATGCAAAAATCCACAAAAGCCATGTAAATGGATTGCTTCTGTTCAAGATATTTTGATTTTAACATATTTAGAGTGATCATATTAATTGAAGTGCCTAACCCAGAAACAAAACCATATTGGAAAGGATCTCTTTTACACTCGCTTGGTCCAGGAGTTTAGTTCTTGTAATAAGATACGGCTATAGATTTTTCCCAGAGCGTCCAACAAAGCAATGGGTCTATAACTCTGCGGCAAACAACAATCACCTTTTTTATGAATGGGGACAATTATAGAATGAGTCCATGAGGATGGTATGTTTTGAGTTATATTAATTTGTTAATCAATTTGTTGCAAAATTGAGGACCAGAGTTCAGAATGCTGTTTGAAAGTTTTGTTAGAAAGGCCGTCAGGACCTAGAGTTCTCGATTGACTTATTGAATCGATGAAATATAGTAGGTCAGTCTTTATTATATTAATAAAAAATGGAGTGTCAGAAAAGGTCTCTTTTACATTATCTCTGGCACTAGGACTTGCATAAATCTTTGTGAAATGGCTAATCCAGACAGACTCTGGGACACTATGTATTTGAGACCTTGTCTGAGGGGTAGCTAGAGCAGTATTCAGCGCTTTCCAAATGTGGGCAGTGTTTTTGTCACGCATGGCTTTTAACATAGTTTCTCCATCATTTTGAAATAGTTTGATACAGTGCCAACACCACCAGTTTCTATAAGGTGTCTTGGCCTTAATTAAGGCTTTAGTTCTTAAAGTTATTGGTAATTTCATTGCTTCACACTTTTGAAAACGAAAGGTCGTTTTATATTTTTAACCTCATTGTCAAAGGCATGATTTCGACTTAAGTGAATAATTTGATTATTTCCCACAGCAAAACTTTGCATGAGGTCATGTGAAAAGAGAAAAATAATATGAGGCCGGGAAACCCAAAGGAAACACACCAAACACCGGTTACAAAGGAATATACAAAGTACTTTATTTTAAGGTCAAGCAATAACAAAGTCAAATGACAGGTCAGATAGCTATCGGCCCTCAGTGCAACACAACAAACTTCAACGGGGTTCGATGTATTCAGTGAGAGACTGTACACTGGGACATTCAGGCTTTTATATATTTCTCCAGCCTGTTGTCCAACCCCTTCGCGGGTTAACCATTCCATGAATGTGTAACAGGTCTAGGGGCTCTGCCAGGTCAACTCTAATTTATTCATTTGTATGTGCATAGATCAGTTCCGTTGATACAGGTAATCCATTTACATACAGGTCAACAGAAGGACAAGGTCACAGTTCACGACCCTAACAAGTGGCCTGCAGGCAAGTTATACATTAGCTGTATGGAGGTATTGCCGACCAGATTCTGTTCGGAATGGCATTGTCCACCATTTTGATGTTCAGGGTGACTTCTAAACAGCAAGAGAACCTAAAATGGTGGTTTGATTCAAGATGGCGACTTACATCAATTTCTAAGGTCAAGACCTTGCCGTAGAGAGTTATTCGCGTACATTTTATGCGATTTGGCTTAGGCCAATATTCATACAATTGTTTACACTAGGATGCATAATTTAATATCCAGTTTGACAGTCATAGTATGGGGTATCGCAAAATGGTTGAGTGGCTCGTGAATGAGTGAAAGCAGAGTGTAAGGATTGCTCAAATTGAGTTAATGTTGTTTCTGACCATTTTATTCGATTCAGACGACCATTAAGAAACATTGTTCCTTTTATATGGGAAGTAGCTTCAGTTGATTGACATGAAGCAACAGTCCACTTAAGAGTAAGCATCTGATGATCACTGGACACCATAGAAATGATTCGAAAGGAATCAGTTTTAAAGAATAGTTTGTCATCTGCAAAGATATAATCAATTGTAGTGTTACAACCATTTGTCCATGTGTGTTTCTAATCACTATTATCAAAATAACTTACATTAAGCATGCAAAACACTTGAGATGTCATTAGCTGGTTCCATTGCGTAAGTCTGGATGATTCATTACTATTCTTTTGTTTAAAACAGTGTAAATTAAGATCTCCAGCCACAATGGTATGTAAAATTTCAGGCACCAATACAAGGTAGTCCAACAACATGGTAACATCCAACAAAAGCCTCTGCTCTTCAATGCCCTTGGGGTTCCAGTATAGGTTAATTAGTGCATACAGGTCGGTATCAATCGATACAATAGTAAGTTGTGAATGTGGATTCGGAGTATGTGAGAAAATTATTTTAATTTTTTAACTGGATTTGTAACCTGTTAAGAGACCAGACGTGGGCCGACCCTTGTCCCCCTTCAGAGCAGCGGTAAAATGGAGCGTATGGTCATCCCAAGTAGGCGCTACCGTAAGCCAAGTCTCTTGTAATAAAATAAAATCATAACTATCCAATTTGCAATTTTTATTATTGATCAGATGTTGGTGACCACGTGTATTTCATTATGCTAATGTTATGATTCTATCAGTTCCACCTGTATTCTCTAGTTAACTTTTGGAACCACAATTACAGATGCATTTCTGACCAGATTGTTCTAAGTTTCTTACTGTGGAAGTTTAAGCGCGCTCCTTTGAGGTCGCTTGTATCCACAAACCTGTTTGGTTGTTCATTGCTAGCACTGGAAGGCCCTACCAGTATTAAGAAACCAAGAGCAAGGAGCTGATCTTTCGCTTCCCAAATAAGATTTCGCACAACTCAAGACGTCAGCCACAAACAGGCCGTACTCAATGTGGAGTCATTAAAGAATTCAACTTGTTCTATGTTCGCAGTGCATATGTCTTCCAACAGAGGAATGTCGGAAAATAATTCCAAGACACTGCGTCTGTTGAGGGCATACTGCGGATAGGGCAAAGGTCGACAGCCAAGGATTAACGCAGAAGAATTCTTGTTACGTTCTTTCAGATTCGAGGTTGGTTTTAAGTTTTGATAGATTTTTTGGGTATCGGCAGCTGTTACAGCTAATGCTTTGTTTTGATTTGATGGTAAAATGGATTGAGGTAAGAGGGCTACCTCAGTGTCACGTTTAGATTGCAAAGGTTGGGATACTGATTCCAACCCACTGTTACTAAACTGAACTTTTAGCAGAAGGTTTGCTGGTTAAAGCAGATTGCACATCAGAGGGCATAACTTCATTTGGGGGTTCAAAATCCGCAGCTGGAGGACATAAAAACCAAAGACGGAACTTGTGCATGTAACAGGGGGACAGAGGGAAATCTGCACATATAAGCATCAACTTCTCTCCTGATTTCTTGTCTTCTTATATCTTGTGCTATTTGATCATTGGCATCAGCTGTAGAAGTTTTAGGGTTCTTAGATTTTAAAATTGGTCGCCGGTTTTTATGACTCTGAACTGCATCGACTAAGTTATCCAACAAGGCATGATCAGAATCAACAGGCAAAGAAGCTGTAGTATTCTTGATTTCTAAAGTGGATTGCCCGTTTTCATGATCTTGAGCTGCAGCAACTAAATTATCCAACAGTGCATAAAGTAACATTGTCGGAGAAATAATATTTGCAGTAGTAAGCTTCATTTTACGAGCTTGATTTAATTTGGCCAATGTAAGGAAGTGAAGGTGTTAAATCCACTTCATCAATCATATTGGTGTTCAGGTTCAGTGGGAAGTATGGGATCAAGGCCTTCATAGGAGATGTGCCCTTTTCTAACGAAGAACAAGGAATATTTGCAGCACCATCTAATTCTAAAAGGTGTTGCGGGCGATGTGCATTTATCCACTAATGTGGTAGGTACATTATTGCAAAAGATATGTTTACCTAAATGAGTACCTTTTTGTTCCACATGTTGGTCCTGTTTCGTTTGCCATGCAATGACAGAAGCCAATTGTAAGCTTTGAGCGTTTAGTTTAGCATTTAATGTATCAAACAATTGAGTAATAGTCTTCATAGCAAGATTCATCACTTCTAATGTCAATTCCACCACCTTTGGAATGCCTTGAATATTTGGACGGCTTTCAGTAATATTGGATTTCCGTGGGGTGGGAGCTAGAAAGGAAGAAGTTACATTTGATTTAGTAAAGTCAACATTGGAGAAAATCTTGGCCGAGAAGGAAAGGTTCTCAATGGTCTCTTGTACAGTAAAGTTAGAACCAGGTGACTCTAAATCGATGACCGCAACGTCACCAGTAACTGCAACATTTTGATCCTCACTTACTGAGGCTATCAGAGCTAAAGAGTCCCCCCTCAAAGCCGTGCTATCAGAGAGGGAGGTGTTAATAGCAGAGACTTGTCTGGACCTGCCTTCTGTAATTATGTTGATATGAGGATTGCAAGCTACGATGTTACTATTGATTGGAGGGGAAAAACGGTCACTTTTTGAAGCATGAAATTTCAACGCAGGATCAGGGTAAAAAAAACTGTATATCACGTCCAGGAATATCTTTTGGTTTAATGGTAGGTCGAGTCACCAACTTGCTAGCTTTTGTGCGAGCAATCGGGGTGGAGCACGCTTGTTGCTGCATAGTTAAGGTGGGAGCAGCCATTTTAGGCTGTTTATGGAAGTCAACTTTCCCACCTTCACACTGAGGAGGAGGCATATCTGTACGGAGCGTATAGAGGCTCCGTTTCATTTCGTGGCTTAGCACAGTTAGTTAAAGATAAATGAACAACAGAGCAAGGTGCACACAATGAGCACAGCCAACAAAAAAATTCACTTACAACTGCTTTCAGAGACTCCGATAAATACAAAGACACACTTTCACCACTGATCAGAGCGAAAGTACTGTAATCATGGAAGCCCGCTCCGCCAGCGACACCGCAGCAAAGCGGTACTCCCTCGGTACTTCGCTCAGGTGCACGCGCGCTTGTTCGTTCAGGCTTAAATAGGCGTGTGCCAAAAAAGAGGCGGAGCCTAGAATTTTAAATGTCAATAACCTAATAAAGGCTTTCCTTAATCTATAAAAAGAAGGAAATAGAAAATAAAATGAATACTAATGGAATCCACAATAGTCCACACAGTGGAGGATAGTCCTTAAAGCTGTAGTGCAGTGAAGTACTGTATTAAGCTGCTGATCACGTTCCATTCCGACAGGGAGAGCGGCAAAGCGGTACTTCGCTCAGGTGCGCGCACATGCAGGCTTAAATATGCTTGCGCCAAAAAAAAGGGGTGGAGCCTAGAATTTTAAATGTCAATAGCCTAATAAAGGCTTCCCTTAATCTATAAAAAGAAGGAAATAGAAAATAAAATGAATACTAATGGAGTCCACAATAGTCCACACAGTGGAGGATAGTCCTTAAAGCTGTGTAAGGCTTTCCTTAATCGTATTAAGCTGCTGATCACGTTCCAATCGGACAGGTAGAGTGGCAAAGCAGTACTTCCTCGGTACTTCGCTCAGGTGCGCACATTGTTTGCTCTTACTGAAACCTGGCTGAATCCCTGCCACATTATCCATTCCTACTGACTATGTGATCTATCGATACGATTCATTAAATAGTAAAGGGGGAGGGGTGGCAATAATGTGCAAAAGCACCTTGACTGCCACACTGTTACCCACACCAGTCCTGATGATTGTGAATCAGTATGGATCAAGATTAAGACCTCGGAAAACTCTTCCCTAAGTGTTCTGACCCTCTGTCGCCCACAAGAGATGTGCTGCATTTTGGAGGAACAGCTCCTGGAGCTGCTTACTCACATTACCAAATCAAAAAACCCACTGATTATTATGGTGGATTTCAATCCTTGGGCAAATGATCCCTCAAATAAACAGGGTTCCTCACTCACTGACTCCCTGACATCTGCAGGGCTCAGACAATGGGTGAAGGAGGCTACTCACAGAGGTGGCCACACACTCGACTGCTTGGTATCTCAAAACGTATTTGTGTCTCACCTCGAGGTCTCGTTGTGCGCATGATCCGATCATTTTCTGATTCATGCCATTCTGCACCTTTCTGTATTACCAGCAAAAATGAATACCTTACCCCGAATGAAAACATTTAAAACACAATCTTAAAAACGTTACCACTGCCAAATGTATAGACCTCTTGTCATCTAGCCTCAAGCCACTCACCAACTTTTTCTGAGTCCCCCTCATCTTGTGGAACATATCATCACATCCATAAAACAGGTTATCTCAGGCCTGGCGCAACTGAAAAGCAAAATAATCAAACCAGAGGTACATAAAAATACATATTCTCCAATGACATCATTTCCATCAGACAGACAAAGAGAACACGATAAAGAGCTTGGCACAAGAATCCTAACGCAGTCACATTAGCACGTTACAAGCAAGCAGTGTGGGAATTTAAAACGGCTATTATTACCTCTAAGTCCACCAACTTCAATAACAGGATTAACAATGCTTGCTCCAATACC
This sequence comes from Ambystoma mexicanum, assembly GCF_040938575.1. Classification (NCBI taxonomy): domain Eukaryota; kingdom Metazoa; phylum Chordata; class Amphibia; order Caudata; family Ambystomatidae; genus Ambystoma; species Ambystoma mexicanum. The sequence goes on along the minus strand of NC_090921.1, from coordinate 81,013,600 downwards.
AGCGAACATTTCAAGATCTTGGCAGAATTTCAAGATTCTTCCCCACCAATCAAGAGCTAATAAAGGATTCTGCATGGTGCCAGGAAATGCATGTTTCCTGGACAAGATTGCAATCCACAGGCAGACCATTAGTAATATCCAGACCTCCTCACAGGGGTGCAATACCTACACAAACGTTTCTCAGGACCCAACCATCGCATCTAATAAAATCCCCTGCTTTAACTTCTGCCCCTACTCAGAGGAACACATCACCAAGATCATTTGTGATCTCAAAGCCACCTCATGCCTTGGCGACTGCTGTCCGGCAGATGTTTTTAAGGACTCACTTGAGCTATTGGGCCCCTGGATGACCAAACTCATTAACCTCTCCTTTGAGGAGGGTGTGGCTCCATCGTCTCTCAAGGAGGCTTGGATTACACCATTAATAAAAAAAGGCCGATCTAGACCCACATGTTACTAGCAACCATCGACCCATTACAAATATGCCATTTGCCTCAAAGATCATGGACAAATTGGCATATTTACAACTACAGAAGCATATTGAAGGCCACCAAATTCTTGGCCCATGACAAACGGGCTCTATGGCTAAGCATGGGATGGAGGTCGCAATGCTGGACCCCAAATCCATCTTGGCCGGTATAGTGGATAGAAGTCATCCCGCCCTGCTGATGCTCTTGGACCTCTCTGCAGATTTCAACCTAGTGGATCACTCTCTACTGGTGACAAGGCTGGTGGAGAATGCACATTGCTCTGATCAAGTATCCTCTTTCCTCGGTCCGGCCGGGTATCAGTCAGTGAAGAAAGTTCTAAACCCCTCCTTCAAACATGCGGCGTCCCTCAAGGCTCCTGCTTGTCGCCTACTCTGTTCAACATATACAACAGGCACCCGCTGGACTTATTGGATGCCCTGGGTGTCTGGTATACAAATTATGCTGACGACACTCAGTTCTTCCTTGAGCTCAGCAGGACGTATGAACAGGATTTGGCTGTCAAACAAAATCTACAACGCCATCCAAGCATGGATGGCAAGGAATTCACTTGCCTTGAATTGTAATAAAACCGAGCTTCTGATTGTGGCTTCTAGAGCCCACCTTGTTAAACTAGCCCCGGCCTATACCAACTTCTGCATTGTGGGTAATACCATCATGGTGTCCAAGAAAGTCAAGACATTGGGGGGGTTGTCTTGGATGATGAATTATCCATGAGACCGGATGTCTCCTTTATTCGATCCTCTTGTAGTGATAGAATGGAGAGGCCTGATTTGTTATCATTACCCATCATTACCTATTGTTAGAGAACTATTACTCAGCATTATCCCTTTAGGAATCATTGCATCATGTTTAGTTATCCATCATATATTCTGATTAGTACATGAAGTAGTAACATCAGACTATCCAGATAAATAGACTGCCACTTTGTATGCATTTGCATTGGCTTATGGAATGACACACTGTCATTCTCAGAGTCATTTAGAGACACATTGTTATACATTATAGACACATGTAGAGACTTATGTATTATGTATGTATGTAGAGAGACACGTATGAGTGTGCACTTAGAATATGCAATGAGTTTGCATTATGTAGCGCTTGGGTTTGCGAGAGAAAGAGTAAACGCTAGAAAGCATGAGGCCTATGCCATTATAAAGCCATTCCACTGAATGGAGACATACAGAGAGCGCCATTTGGTTCTGTGCGAAGTTGTTATGAATTACTGTGAAAGAAAGGAATTCGTAAACAGTTTGGTTGATAAGAGGTCACCTTTGCCTTAGTAGAGACACGGAGAAGGAGGCCTAATCAGCCTTGGGCTGGTGTTCGCGGAGACAGAAAAGGTGGGGGCCAGGCAGAAGAGGAGCTTTTGACATGGATAGAGGGAGAATTGCTTTCGCATGAGAGGAGAGATGGCCTGTTCTCTGGAGGAGGGATTTCGTGAAGCTAACAGTGGTGTGAACGGAGAAATAGATGGATAGATGGTGTTTTGCACGAGCAGGCAGGCAGAAGAAGGCCATGATAAAGATATGCTTTGAAATGTCACGCTGACAGAACATGCAGTGTTTGACCAGAACATGGAGTGAAAGTACATGCAACACAGACTTTGAGGCACTGCTAAAATATAGAATGCTGACACACAGAAACAAAGGCATGCTTAAAGTAACCATAGGGATTTGTATACATCATTGCACAGTATAACCAGAGGTGAAGAGATTGGAGTTTTTAGATGTTGATGGACTTCGAGTTCGATGAGAGAGAGACGTCTGGTTGACATGAGATCGACAGGAATTTGGTTGGCATTGATGCAGCCTTGGAAGACCAGCTTGGCAGAGTAGCGGGAGAGGAGAGGCCTGTCAAAGAGAGCTGGAGAGGGGAGAGATACACATGCAAATGGGAAGTATGGTTTATGGCCTAAACCTGATTGATGATAACAGACACTCACACAAAGAGCTTTGGGTTTGGGAAAGAGGAAAACAGACAGGTATTGTTTTAGAGAGAGAGAGTGAAGTATGGTGTGGAATGGAGAGGAATGCTGAAGGCTGGCACTTGCCATATGTATATTGCATTAGACACTGATAGATCCAGCTAATCACAGGCTTGCATTAGAAGCATGTAAGGCTTATAGTTATTCACTGCATGGTAGCTTTGCACCAGAAGCATAAAATCTGCAAATTCGATATTTGCATTATCTTATTGTTTGCATCATGCCTTGTTATGTATGAATAAATGTATTCTATTGTTATAATTGAATCGATTCTTGTGTTGTCTTTGTGTCTTATGTTATTGTGTCCATAGGAGTATTTTGCATAGCATAGGAGTAAGTAATCTAGGAGTAACACAGTGCACGTAAGCCCTGAGATACCAAAGCTGGGGGTATAGTGATTCACACACCCCTAGGAGATTGTCTAAGACTGATGCATGGTTGCCCACACGGGGCTAGAAAATGATAGGATTTGTTTTACGGTCTCTCAATTACTAAGCGAATAAACTACATCCGCCCATTTCTAACTGTGCACTGCTTGCTTCTGCACTAGTAAATTCCGGACTCGACTATTGCAATAGTCTTCTGGCAGGTACAACACACTCAAATATACAAGCTTTGCAGGTTGCACAGAATAATGCAGTTGAGGCCATCCATGGTTTGTCCAAATGTACGCATGTCTCAGATGCCAGGAGGGCACTTCATTGGCTGCCTATCCAGCACAGGATCACTCACAAGATCCTGACGCTGTCATTGAAATGCCGCTCCAATACTTGCCGAATATATCTAAGCGATTGAGTGAAATTCCATGTAGGAGGGAGACACCTCCGCTCCCCTGCTTATCCTACATTTGCTCAGCCCAGACACAAGCTGGTGCGCTTTGCAGGGACCTCCTTTGATATCCAGGTACCATTACAATGGAACTCACTCCCCGGGCATATATGCCTGGCTGACAACCCAGGTTGAACGTAGTTTTTTCTTTCACCCGCCCGACCACCCTTCCATTGCCTGACCCCTGTCTGTCTCGTATGTGCGCTCTGAAGCCCATGGGCATGTGGCGCCTTGTAAACATTTAAATAAATAAACTTACTGGTAAGTGGACATTTGGTGGCCTATTCTTCTCCTTTCTTGTGGGGCAGTTAGGTCCCCATCTGGTCAGGAAGTCACCTTGCAGCTGTACCAGTCAAGATTAAACTTTTCCAGGGCACTATGAAATATGTTTAAGTAGGAAAAATACTGAGAATAACATTTTTGTCACAGATGCCAATGGGAGGATTAGGAGTGTGTTACGACAGTGATTTGTTTGGGGTGTTGGCTTTGGAAGGAGTTTAAGGGATAGCCGGCCATTTAGCAAGGTGGGGGCAGGGGGGTAAAGATTGGAGGTATATTTCCAATGAGCGGGTACAACAGAACGTGTGTCTATGAGCCCTCTGATATCCTCAAAGATCTGAGCGGTAAATCAACTGCAGCCATTGGTGGGGTCATCACATGCAACTTTGAGCACATGTCTCATTCTCCTTGGTCCTCTCCGAATATCCAAGGAGGCCAGGAGTACTCAAGCCATGAACAGTGCTTGCCACACCCATGTGACCTACCCAAAATAGGTCAATCAGATTACCCCACTACACCAGTAATAATTACTCAAAATGGTCAAAGATGTCTTTTCTCCAAAAGAAGGGATGGCATTTGGGATGGTATTCCACAATGTTTTTTTCACTGTATGGCCATAAATACTACATTTTTTAAAAGAAGCTGAAGTACAAAATAGCATGTTTACATAGATTACCCATGAATTAATGGATGGGTTAAGAGGAGAAATAGAATTTTGAATAAGACTTTGTAGTTGGCTTTTACTTTAGCAATAATAACCGGATCCCGAGGCTGTTCCAGGGTTTACAGCCAGGGCCCCGAGTCAATAGGCCCAATTGTAGCTAGCGCTTTTAAGGAGGGTCAACAGGACATTACCACTTTGTACAGCCCGCCTGCTAATAGCAACATATGTGTATCAAACAATGGGTCACACTGAGCAACTCCAGCAACATGGCCTCCAGAGATGGGAAGAGAGGCTCTGATAGGACCCCATCTTCCATTTCCATGGTGACCTGGGGGAATCCGAGATGGGGCAGGCAGCGCCATAAGAGTTACGCAGGCATGGGGATGGGATGGCCGGTAGGAGCAGTAGTGATGCCACAATGCGGGATGGAAGGTGGCAGAGGGATGCGAGCAGATGTGCGCTTGCTCAGAACAAAGGCGTATACCATGGGATTCAGCCTGAGTTCCGATCCACCTCATTGGCAGCCGTGCCCGGCCTGGATGCATAAGAGACCTTTGGTTTATCACACCATTTCACAAGGAGTGCAATCCAGTCCAAATTATTGATGAAACAAATGTCGCTTGAAATGGGTGGGTAAGCGGAAACAAGCATGCAGTAAAAAGCATAAGCCTCTGCCGAAAGATGCAATATCTCAGGCTCAGGAGGATAGCTCAGGGGCAGTGCTCACCTTGGAAGCAAGATGACACGGAGCAACACAGGTTCGATCCCCCGGTCCACGCTTAGAAACCTCTGGGTATGTTAAATAACCTATCAATAATAACAAATAATCTAAGTGCTTTGTATGGGATGCCACAGAAAGGTCACAAATATAAAATAGCTTTATTCCACTAATGGGTAGACATTAGAAGGGAGCATAGTAAGAGAGAGGGTAGTTCTTTTTTTTTTTACTTGGACTGGGATGAAGCAAGGGGAAGATGGGGAAAATAGCAATTAGACGATGCATGGCACATGGAGACTTTAGAGATCATATGACCTACAGTTTCAGGGGTATTAGGCCCTAAAGAGTGAGAAGACATATCTGGGCCTGGCAAGGCATTTTATCTGGAAACAAGTTCATTGCAGGGTGACCACGATACCCCTGTGGTGAACGGACCCTCTATCAAATAACATACCAATGACAAGGGCAGACATATTGCGTTGACGTGCTGTTTTATGTAGGAAGTAATACACAAAGAGTGTAATAGGTTAGCTTAAAACAATGTTTGGACTTGCGGGATGAAAAATGCAGTGTTGGGTTTTCAGTGGGTAGATGGGAGTCAATCGAAAGAAACAAAGTCTGAACTACTTTCACTGTAGAGGCATACACAATAGCGCACACACAGCAACACACTTAATGAACCGACTATAGCGGGCCCACCGAGCAACAGACAAACAGCAAGAAGTGCACATATTGTGTGCCTGTCTGTATGCATGAATGCATGCGTAACAACGTTGGCTGTACAAAGGAACATGCTGGGTAGGCACAAACAGGGTTTTGGTACAGACAGAGCGAGAGGAATACAGACAGACACGGTAAGAGATGGACACATTGTGTTATGTTGCATGGGGTTTGGGTAGTGGCCAACTGCCAGCCTTATGGCCACAGAGTGCTTTACGCCATCGGATTTCGGCAGATCATAGTTTGAACCCATTAAGGGAGAAATGAGAAGGACATTCCATGTTACTATTCATTAGGATGGCGGAAAATAGCCCTTTTTGGGCAGCAGTGACTAGTACTGTAACATATTTACCTCCGATTGATTTTTAAACACTATCAGATGTGAGAAAGCAATGTGCTGGTAAGTGCTGCATTCCCTGTATGTCTCCCTTGCTTTACTTTTCTTTGTGTAATTTTGTTTGTTTCAATGCATGTTTGTGGTCTCCCCACCCCTCTCCCCTTCTACCAATCCAGTCCCTTGCCTCCCCTGCTGGCACACCTTGCCGCTGATGGGCCCAGGGACACCCATGTGGCAGGATCATCACAACAAGCACCACTACTTCAGAGTAAAACCCAGGGCAGCCTTGCCCGGGCAGCCGGCCAAGTGCTTCATCCAAGGGCAGCTCCCTTAAGGGCCGTTCTGTTAAGCACTCTACAGATATATGCTAAGGTGGCACGGGTGGTGAACATAGCCATTACTGTGATCAATTAAAACTCTGCCACTTCTACATTATTTCCATCCTATACTGTGTAGATTAGCTGCTTGACCCCATAGATGTATTGGGAGTTATCCGTTTGTTGCACTTAGATGGATTATTGGGGCATAGGAAATGCTTTGCACTTAGCTGTGTTTTAGGGGTTGTGAGTGCCTCACCCTTGGATGGATTCTTTGGGGGATGGGAAATGCCCTGCATGTAGTTGTATTTACGGATAGGAAATGTGTTGCACTTAAATGGATTTCTGGGGGTGGACATGTGTCGCACTTACCTTTATTTTTGGGGTAGGAAAAGTGTTGCACTTAGATGAACTTTTGGGGATAGGAAACGCATTACATTTGCCTGTATTTTAGGGGTAGGAACTATGTCACCCACAGATGTAGTTTGTGGGTACGAAATGTACACTTAGCTTGATTTAGGGGGTAGGTAAAGTCTTGTACTTGTACTGACTTTTTGGGGGTAGGAAATGTGCTCCACTAAATTAACCATACTAAAAACTCAATATTCTGCATACTCACCCTCAAACTCTAAACTAAGCACAATGCTACCTCTACCACACCACAAACTGCACACACTTCACAACACCCAACATAAAACCAAACACAAGTACATACAAAGCACCCATGCAAAATCATACCTCAACACCATATGACAGCTACCAACCAAAAACGCACCAATGCTCAGTGACTGTTTTTTTTCCAAACTGAAGCTGCCAACAGCACATCAAAGTTCTCTTGCTCTTCTCCCTCTCAATCCGACTACCAAACCCCGACCATCCTTACACTGAAGAACCGCCAGAGCGCCAAGAGATCACGCAAGTGGCAGCAGTGTGCGGTATAAAACCACATAGCATGGCTATGAAGAAGTCATGACTGGCATGAAAACCAGATTTGTCATGGGATTCTGCCAAGTAATATGGCACTCTGCAATAAGAGGAAGTGAACAGCATGTTTACACGCAACAAACAAGCCTCAGAGCAACTCATAATAGTATACATTAGAAGCATATTTGGTAATCACTGTATCACACTGCATGCATATTTGATAGACCAATGTTTGGCCCATTCAGTTGCAGGAACTTGGAAGACATGTTAAACTGCCACTTTTTTACAGGCACATCCTGCGTGTGGTCTCGTTTTTGCAGAGCGCAAAGAACAATGCACTTCATTAAAGGACACTACATGATAACAGATCGCTAGATTTGCCTAAAGACAATGGGCCTCATTTTAACTTTGCTGGTCTCCTGGTGGTAGAGCTGCCAGGATACCGGCAAATGTTAGTACTGTTTCCGGTGGGATGCCAGAGGGATGGAGTTCCATAGGACTCCACAAGGGACTATACCATCATTAGCAGCACTGATAATGCATAATTCTATGTAGCAGCATAATTGGGAGTACCAAGTTCAGCATGCCTGCTTGGCTAAGAAGCGGTTGTTAGCTATTGGTTGGTAGATGTTTGCCGTAAGTGGGTTAAAGGTAACGTTTTTCTTTTTTAAGGAGTGGTCTAATATATCTGCTTGCCACCAAAAAAGCCATTCAGATTCTTGCAAAACCAAGTGAAATGCTTTACCTACAAGTTTAAATACATTTTATTTTAAAAGCTTGAGAAAACCTGAATAAGAAATTACCTTACTACAGGAAAACTGGCCTACTGTCATGCGAAGAAGGAAGGTCAGGCACACTGCTTTACATAACACTCATACCCCCAGGGACTCCCTGACACATAACACAGCTAGACTCCCCAAGTCACAGTCAGCCCTTCATATGGTTACGCTACCTGTGGTGCGAGGGAAGCGTCATCAGCTCCAAGGTTCTGTCAGAGGACGATATTATTTGTTCCCTCGTTTCCAGTGGCAACTGCCATGGAGATTGCGAGCGGGCTCGAGCAGGACCAGTCGGCAGCAACCACTTCCTGGTTCTGGGCCGACTTCACGGTCACGTGCCTTGAGCTCCGCTCACGTGATCAGGAGTCGGCAGAGATAAAAGCGATGCACTTTGAATCACTCGCAGCTTCACAGCTGTTTCACAACACTGTTTGGCGTTTTCAATTCACGTTTTGGATTCACTTGGAAACAGACCTCAAGCCTATGGATTACGGACTGGTTATTCTTGCTCCTTGGATTTGTGGTTTTGGTTTCTGCTCGGATTTACGGACTTTTGTATTTTTGGCTAACGGTCAACAGATTGTTTGGATTACCCTTCTCTGCTTTGTCAAGTGTTCTACTGTCTTCGAGGTTCCTTGAACTGCTACGGTGCCTCCCAGCATGAGTACCATAGTGTTATGAATACATCCAAGAATCATCAGGTGTGTAGCCAGCGCCGAGTTTCTGGCGCCTGGCTTTAAGGATTGCTGACGCTTCCCTGCACCACAGCCTCAGAGTTCCTGGCATCTTTCAATCACCTAATACCTGAATTCATTCCACAGCTCTGGGGTCCTCGGCGGCGTCTGATCCTGCGAAACAACCACCACCTGTGGCCTCAAGGCTCGCATAGGGAGTAGTTTTCTCTCTCTCTGTGTGGAACTTGGGGACAGATGCCCATATATTCTTCACGACGTGTCAAGTCAAGACACCTACCATCAGAAGCTACAGTATTACAGAGAAGAAACTTACTGAGCACAAAAAAGACCATTATCCACATCAAATTGAATCGGGGAAACACAGACAGGAGATCCTCAAAATCATCCAAAAAGCTGGCAACATAGCTCTCCATCACAACACACCCCCCTCAAACCTCTACACAGGAAACACCAACGGCACATAAAAAGAAGCCGACTGTGCCTTAACAGACATGGAGAGACTAGCCACAGACCGTACTAAGCCAACATTAACATAATTTCACCAACCAGGGGTTTCCCTCTGCCGTCAACTCTAGTAAACCAGCACGGTCTCCAGAAGACCCGTGCTTGCCCGACACCAAAGCAACTGGGTCTAGCAAATACCTTCCTAGCACTGCTCAAAAGCCTCATCGAGGAAGAGGCCAGCCCTCTCACTTTCAATACAGTCATGGTCAAACCTCTCCAATCCAACAAACTACTATCCAGTCTCCAACACAACAATTAACGTCAAATCCTAGAGAAATGTATCTACCGTCAACTATGGGAACACATCAAAAACAGCCTCCTCCCCAAGTCCACGCCCAGTCAGGACATCGAGAGCAACAGAATCCACGCTATGCCCAACACGGCAAAACCTAAAGAAGAACTCTGACTTCAACTCACCCGGTGCGCTCATCAGACCTGACAGGGCAGCTGCCTTACAAAAAATGTGGCACAAAATGATATGGAAAATAACTAGAGGACACTGGAGCAACGAGAACTCGCTCTACACTGGATCACCTCATTCTGATGGGGAGAAAGGAAACAACACTCATGAACCCTTTCAGGTCCCGTCCTCACAACACGACATGCAGACTTCTCCAGGGATTCAGCCCTTCACCTTTTCTCTTCGAATTATACATGAGCCTAACAATGAAACAGTGACTCATGCCTCGCATGCGTCAACTATGCAGAGGGCAGGGGGCGTGGCTACGAGGGCCATGTAGGAGGACGCGATCTGGAGGAGCTCCCGAGATCCTGCAACGATCCGGGCAAAAAAGTGCGAGATGACGGGCCGTTGACCGCTGAAAATACACATGCCGGTGTGTGAATGATTGGGCTACGCGAGGTGAACTTCTGGATGGTACAGGAGGAACGGCAGCAGAGATCGGTGCGGAAGAGATAAGGACCCCCGGAGACGAAAGACAACACAAAATGGCCGACCAATGCCCAGAACAAAAGAAGAAGCAGGCCGCACGGTGACCTAGCGAAAGGGGCGTACTGAGTGCACAATTGTCACTTGTGCTCAACACAGGTCCTCTGGGTCATGTCGAATAGGACGGTGAGGCCGAAGGCAAAACAGCCCACCTTAGACGACTTCGCTAAGACGTCCCCTGGTCAAGACATTACCAAGAGCAGGGACAACCCGCCTGCAAGCGGCATGACGACTTCGGGCGCTAACCACAAGTCCTGGCTGCGATTGCGGACCCAAGGGCGGCCTGGGAATCTAAACTAGAACTAGCCGTCACTGAACTAAAAACGGCACTGGACCTCAAGGTCGGAGAGGTGCAGGAGGACGTTAATCTACTCCGACAGGATGTCAGGGCCTTGGCGGAGCGCACTGAGTCCCTTGAGAAGGAAGTTAGCCCGAATACTGCGGATTGGGCCTCCCATAAAGCCGAATTGCACGCCCTGATTCAAAGAGTGGGCAACTTGGAGAGCAGAGCGGAGGAGGCGGAAGGACGAGCCCGACGAAACAACATACGCATCGTGGGCCTGTCGGAGGGATTGGAGGGCCACGATCCCACGGAATTCATTGAATCCATGCTACTGCAAGAGATACCCGGAGGAGCCCTATCCCAAGGATTTGCAGTGGAAAGGGCACATAGAGCCCTAACAAGGAGGCTGCCGCCGGGGAACCCGCCTAGGCCGGTGATAGCCAAAATTCTTAATTACCATGACCGGGAGAGGATATTGGAACACTTCCGTAAGGGAGGAACGATCACACGAGGAGCGGCAAACATCACGGCTTACCCGGACTACACCCTGTCTGTGCAGCGTAGCCGCATGAACTTTGGGACGGTAAAGCGGAGATTGAGAGAGGCGGGCCACAAATATATGTTATTGTATCCGGCAAAATTGAAAGTCATTCATAAACATAAAACTTTGTTTTTTGAGACCCCGGAGGCTGCCATGGGATGGCTCGATGCGCAAAGATGTCCCCAGGAGTCAGAAGTTCGGACAGAGAAAGAGTTGGGAAGGGATAAGTGATGCACGAAGAAGGTGGCGCAAGATGGCGCGGCATGTGGGACTTGAATATAGTCGCTTGCGCAGCCTTCAGTAGAGAAGGTCAGACTATTGCACTATATGTCGTAAGCACTGTGGTTAATGTTGAATTAACGGGAGCCTTACGGAGCGTTTCTCTCTACCCCATAACAGTTTCAGTTAAGTGGCCATTAGGGCGACTTCACCCTACTGAGCTCTGTGCATCGTTTAGTGCTTGCAAGGCTAGATGTGGGGGCGCCTGAGCTCCGAGAAGAGACGGGGAAGGGACGGGTGGGTGGAGGGGAGGGAAGTTGGGGATTTATCGTGTACATAGTTATGGGGAGTTCGAGCTGGTACGAGAAGCTACAAGCAAAAATCGAGGGCTGTATCTGTATCACGTGGGCAAAGGGGAGGCGCTACATGGGAGGCAAGAAGACACTCACGAGCCATGGAAGACCTTAAGATCGTAACATGGAATGTCAGGGGACTTAACAGCTACTTAAAAAGAAACAAAGTCATGATGTACTTAAAAAGACAGAGGATTGATATTGCGCTGTTGCAGGAAACACATCTGACGCGGCAAAAATTGGAACTGGTGGGGAAGAAGTGGAGAGGTACTGTAGTGGGCTCTCCATACTCTGCCTATGCTAGGGGAGTGCTGGTCTGGGTGGCACCGCACGTTCCGCTCCAACTTACGCAAGAGGTGGTGGACACGGAGGGTAGGTTGGTCATGTTAAAGGCCTTGGTAGAGAATAAAGAGGTGTGCATTATAAATACATATGCCCCCAACCAAAACACTGCTACGTATTTTAGAACCCTATGTACTCATCTGGGCGCGTGTGTGGGGGGAGCGGTTATCTGGGGAGGGGACTTCAACTGTGTGCTCGACCCAAAGGCAGACAGATCTGATGGGAAGATTGATAGGCCCACCCTGGCGGCCAGGTTATTGCAGACATTACTAGATGACTTTGGGCTTGCGGATGTTTGGAGACTGAAACACCCTAATGAAACACAGTACTCGCACTACTCAGCTCCGCAGCACCTGTACACGAGTTTGGATTCTTTTTTTGCCACGCCAGATGTGATGATAGAGACCACCCAAATAGAATATAGAGCGAGGGTCCTGTCGGACCACTCGCCTCTGGTGCTGACCTGGCAGCACTGCCGCCCCAGGGCGCGGATACCGACGTGGCGCCTCCGGGCGGAGGCGCTCAGAGACCCAGTCTTCAGGGAAGACATCAGGGATGCGATCTCACAGTACTTTGAGGTAAACACAGGCAGCGTAGATTCGGCGTGCACACTCTGGGAGGCCTTCAAGGAGGTGTTGCGGGGTGCGGCTATTGCTAAGTCAAAAGGCCTACAGGGTGGGGTCCTAACAGAACTAGAGGAAGCAGAAGGGAAACTGGAGCGCGAAAGCAACAGGGCAGGAGGGGACGCGGAACTTGTACTCGAGTTGCAGCAGAGGTGTGCAGAGCTTTGGGAAAGGCTCTGCAACGTTAACTACAAAAAGTATGTTGAGAGGCAACATGCAGGTGGGGATAAAACTGGCTGCTTGTTGTCGTGGTTATACAAGAGCGAATCCCCCAGGCCCCCGATTAGGATAATAACCAGAGAAGACGGGGAGGTGGTTGACGAGTCAACGAGGCATTTTTGGACTATTATAGAACATTATATGAGGACAGAGGAGGGGACAATCAGGAGGAAATTAGAGAAACACTAAGAGACATGGAATTACCTAAGATTAGTGATGAAGAAAGGGAGGAACTAGACGCACCGATTACCCTGGAGGAATTAGAGGAAGTGGTGAAACAGCTGCCCACCTGCAAGACCCCGGGTACGGATGGATTCCCGGCTGAGTTTTACAAAACATCTAAAGCAGAAGTACTCCCCCCCTATGCTAGAGATGCTCAATGAGTCTTTTGAGAAGGGTCGGCTACCGGACACGCTCAGAGAAGCACTAATCGTGCCGCTCCCCAAGCCCAACAAGCCAGGGCATTGCTGCGGCTCCTATAGGCCGTTGTCAATGTTGAACCAGGACAGCAAGATCTTGACGGCGGTCCTGGCTAATAGGCTGAGAAGGGTCATCAGTAACCTGATACACCCGGATCAGACAGGTTATGTCCCCAACAGAAATATATCCCACAACCACAGGCGACTCCACCGGGTGATTGAAGAGGGAAACAAGAGCGATGGGGAAATGGCGGTGGTGTCCCTAGATGCAGTCAAAGCTTTTGATTCAGTGAGGTGGCCATGGTTGCTGGCGGCCCTGGAAGAATACGGGATGGGGACGGGTTACGTTAGGTGGGCGAAATTGTTGTATAGTGAACCACTGGCCAGAGTATGCACAGGTTCGGTGATATCTGAAAGGTGGCAACTCAGAGGCACCAGACAAGGGTGCCCCTGGTCCCCGATGTTATACATTCTGGCCCTAGAGCCCCTTGGCAGTGTACCTCAGACGACAATATGACATGGTCGGTATTGAAGCAGGGGGAGAGAAACACCTAATATACTTATATGCTGACGATTTGCTACTGTATTTGAAATATCCGGAAGAAAATCTTCAGTATATTCTAGAGGTCATGGAAAAGTATGCAGAATTGTCCGGCATTGCGGTGAACCCCCAAAAATCGAGCATGTTCCCATTGGGGAGCTACATAGGAGCCCCTCTGGAACGGTTGCCAGTGTTGTCCGTAACCTTGGGCGGCTGATTCCTTCCGCTACCTCGGAATAGATGTATATCATACTGTGGAGGAGGAACACTTGCATAACACCGAGGTGGCTGTGAAAAAAATCCGCACAAATATGAAGTTTTGGGAGAAGCTGCCGCTGGCGATGATGGGACGGGGGGCGATGCTCAAAATGGTGGTCCTGTCTAGGCTGTTACATTTCTTCAGCAATATACCATATTTGATGCCCAAAAAGTTTTTTGTCAAACTGAAAGCATGTGTAGGGACTTCCTGTGGCACGGCACTCGCAATAGAGTGGTGCTATGGAAGCTACAGAACTTCCATGATAGAGTGGGCATCAAGCTGCCGAACTTTGAGGCCTATTATGTAGCCAGTCAATTGCAATATGTAACCAAATGGCTCTCTGATGAAGAAACTCCTGAATCTAGGCTGTTTGGGCAAGACTGCACCCCGTTTTACCTAAATGAGATTATCTGGGTGACTAGACCTGAAATGAAAGAACGCCCCAGTATGCTGTTGCTTGGGTGGAAGATGTGGCACAGAGTATGCCAACTGATGGAGAACCCATGCCCGTGTTCCCCACAGGTGCCACTAGTTGCCTTAGCTAGGGGAGACAACCAGCTCAGGATGATAATCAGGACCTATTGGGAATCGGTTGGGCTGGTCACATTGGGAGACATATGGCAAGAAGGGGCTATTAAAGAGTTTGAAGAACTGGGAGAAGAGACAGGCTTGCATGGAGGCCAATATGTCACGTATCGTAGGCTAGTGCAGACTATTCGCAAAACCTGGCCAGAGATTGTACTGGCGGAAGAACCAGACGTTCTAATGGGAACAATATATGATATATCAGAAGGAGGGCACGAGATCTCTAGACTGTATGAGATGGTGATGACCCGGGTGGGGAAGGATTTGACTCACCAGAGGCTGGACTGGGAAGCGGAGGTGGGGGCACAGATGACCGATGGAATGTGGTAACGTGCTATAGGATACCACAAGAAAGTGTCCAGAAATGCTAGATTGCAGCAGATACAGTTATACATAACGCATAGAGCCTATATGACTCTGAAGAGAATATCTAAGTTTGCAAACGCAGGAAGACAAGCATGCCCAAAATGCGATGAGGAAGACGCAGATATGACACACATGTTCTGGTCTTGCCCAGTGATTGAAGTTTTTTGGGGGGAAGTGGCACGGAAACTAGTGGATAAAGGGGTCTCGCTCAACATAGATACAGCCTGGGCCTGCCTGTTGGGAGGGTTTCCCAGACCACGGAACACTAAACACCATGGGAAACTGAGGGACCTGGCATATGTGCTTGCTAAAAGAAGGATAGCTATGGGCTGGAAGCAATGCCACAAGCCACGGGTAGAGGTATGGTGGCGGGACTTGAAAAAATGGGCGGAGGATGAAACGGTGGTGTGGCAAGAGGCATGTAGCAAGTGCGGGGAAGAAGATGTGGGTAACCTGATGGCCTGGAGAATGTTAATAACAGGACTGTTTGGCACAGTAGTGGATCCTGCAGCTTCGGAAGGAAGCGATACCCAGCCACACGCAGCGGATACAGAACCAGAAATGCAAATAAGCTCGTGGGGGGGGGGGGGGGTTTGGGGAGCAGTAATGAGCGTTAATTGATGTTCACGAGTTTATTGTAAATAATACTGCAAGTTTGGTTTGTATTGTTTATTTGTTTTCAAAATAAAAAAAAATAAAAAAGCTATGCAGAGGGCAGGCATATAGCATACTCACTCACACATGACCCAACAGCAAACAGAACTCAGCACCTGCTTGCACACTTGGACTTCAGCTCAGCCCAACCTAAACAGAGCTCATGCTTTCCAGTGCCAACACTGCCAGCTGCCACACCAATCACCTGGGCAAAAGTAATAGGCACTTCTCACTGGCCGCTTTAACTGTGAGGAACCATGGAACCATGGACAGTGATCTTACAGTGGAAAGCCAGGTTAAAGCCATTGCATGGAGCGGCTTCTTCCACTGCTGTATGATATGATAGGATATTTATAACGCGCTTAATACCCAGAGGTTTCTAAGCACGGAACCGGGGATCGAACCTGTGGTGCTCCATGGCGTTGCCCCTGAGCTATCCTCACGAGAGTACTATTCAGCCCCTCATGCCCTGCCTGACCTTGACTCACAAGACCATGACAGTTATCGCACTTGCACGATTGGCATTAGACTACCCCAATGTCCTTATCTGGGACTCCCAGACTATCTACTCAGATTACAAGCAGTAGCCACATTGCTCCAAAGGCGGAAAAGATAACACCTCTCCCCAGAATTCTGCACACTCCACTGGTGCCTGATCAAAAGGAAGATTCACTCTATGCATCTCCCACCACACCTTCCACGGTCGGGGCCCTGAACACATCACCAGAAAATGCACACTGCCTACCATCAAGAACACTTTGATCCAGCAATGATGTGCTAAGATGGTGCCAAGGCTCAAACCTCATGGAGGACAATCCTTCCCCCTCCTAGTAACCAATCTATGGGAACATATGCCAAAACACCTATGCATAGAAAGCCACCAGCAAATCTTCTGGGGATTTAAACCTGGGCTTTCAACCAACACCCGCTTGAGACTAGCACCAAAATCTACTCCACTGACACCCGCACAAGTTAAGCAACAAAACCTCAACCAACCATGCACATACTGACAGCAATCTCTTAATGGATGACACGCCCTAAAATGTAATGACAAATCCCAGAACATTGCACACCTTGCTGACTAACTAGTCAAAGAAACTTGTCTGACAACACGAAAGGGACTCAAAGGAAGTACCCATCATTTATCTACCCACTGTACTCTCAGACTAACCACATCACATCTAAGATCTTCTATTGCCTTACACTACACACACAAACCCTCATACATGGCAGTTACAACCAAACTAACCCAGCTAAAATGTAATTCTATTTAGCCGCATCACACTCCCCACATCAGCAGCTAACCTAAAGAGCAGTAACCTCTCAGATTTTGGCCTCGCCCCTTTGGATAGTAGATTCCCAGGAGTCAATGCCAGCCCCATAGAAGCAGAACAGAACTTGGAACTGGTATCCTTTGACCTGCACCCATCAACACCACAGATTTATCATCTGCCTGTCCGACTATTTGAGTCATATCCTCCTCTCTGGTTGACCGTTTGCTGTAATTCGACCTACAAGAAAAGATGTTAACGCTCAGGATTGTTTGGCCTTTGCCGAGTGGTGTTCTTTCAAACTAGTTCCGTTCTTCCTGTGGCTTCTTGTTCCCGCACCTGGTACTGGATCTCTGGTTGAAGATCCCCTCTGGCATCCGCTGGGGTTGGTTGCTGTTTTTTTCTCACATGTTCAGTAGATTCCCAGACTTTTCCTCATAACCACAGCAGTGCCTACACACGTAGTCCGGCTTAATCCTTTCTGGAACTTTCCAAAATCTACAAACTCCTTAAGAAATGGCTCTTGAAAGTAGTTACCATAACAGTGACATTTTTTTCTGGGTCCCACATAAAACACTTTTTTTTCGATTGCAACACTGATTTTAAATGTATTTTTTAAAGTTCTGTATTACACACTCCCGTCTATGAATACAGTGTTGCTACTGTATGCAACTATTTTTTGCATCTGTGGTTTTCTAGGGGTGTCAACTTGGGGGTCTGGCACCATAACACTGATTAAATTCTAACTTTTTGGTGCCCCTCCTTCTAGGTGCCATATGCAATGTATAGTGTACAATTGCATCATTAAGGCAGCTATGCACTAGAGGCGAGGGAAATTGTGGCACTGGAATTTCCGGTCAGGATTAGGACTTTGTAAAAGTAGGTTTGTGTTAATTGCTGTGTTTTAGTGTGCAATGTTTAATCTATAGCACTTCTCTGAATGTATAGCTATTCTGTGTGTGATAGATTAAAGTGTATATTTTCAGTGTATCAGTGTAGTGTATTCCCAGTTTCAAGAGTGAAGAATGAATGTACATGCCTACCAGGCTCAGGAGGATAGCTCAGGGGCAACGTGTTTGCCTTGGAAACAAGACAACACGGAGCGGCACAGGTTCAATCCCCGGTCCGCTCTTAGAAACCTCTGGGTATTAAGTGCATTTATAAATAACCTATCATACCCTGACCTTGTCTTCAGCCTGACTACATAGCCAACCCAGTAGAGAGTTTGCTCTTGCCTTTCGGTTGAAACCCATTTACCGCATAGGTTTTCATGGTGTTCCATTCCCCGCCTTAGGGCGGTGGAGAAATCTCCCCAGCAGTCATCAGAAGTGAGGCGGTCATTCAGGTGCCGGTGATGGAGTCTTCTTGGACTGTGGTGATGCCAACTGTAGGAGGTCCCAAGCCCGACCCGCACTCAAATCACCCATTTTGAAGTGACAGGAACTTTCATGCCGAAGTACATGACGTATGATGAGCAAATAAACCAGCAGAGAGCCGCAGTGGGGCTCTGCCCGGTACCTATCAGACAGACAGCACCTATTGAAGTACCTGCACTTAAGAAACCTTGGACAATAAGGTACACATTGAGAAAACCATATCAACAAGTGGGACCAACTGACGATTGCCAAAACACAATGCCTGAAGAAGCCAAGAAAGTCCTAAAGGAAGACTAATGGTGACGTCATAAGAACACAGACTGACTCACATATAGAAGATATGACAATCTGCGAATGACGAAAAGATACGAAACACCATGGATAAGGGACATCATGAAACTAAAGTGAAATAAAGATGTCAACGATATGAAGCTTATGCCATAAGCGTGATGAAGAAATGCAGCCAGTTTACACGTGTACATATGCTCAGTAATGATGAGTTTTTAGTACAAAAAGATGTGTTTTCTATGAAGTTCACTGGAGTTCAAGCGAGAAGGAAGATCAAGCAACAGCAGATGTTCATGCACTCCCCATTTTTTGTACTTGTCATTAAACAGACTCCCTTTGCCAAACCATTGAGTTGTCATTATTGATTCGATGCTGGAGTACGAATCTGCATCCCCATCCATCTCACGGGTGCTGCTACCGCATTTTAAAGTGCTATTGGGCAACCCCCAGCTTTATGGGCCAGTTGGGGTCTTGGAGCGCACTTGGTAGCAGAGAGAGATGGTTTATCGATTAGACAAAGACTCCTATTGGCCGTCGACATAAAGTAACTCTAGGTCTGCAATATCACAAGTCCTCTTGCCATCTGGCTAAGTAGACCGAGAAGCTCCCAGTAGATAGTGGTTAGTTAAGTAAAAATCCTGCAGGTCAAGGTTTGAAGGAACCTGTGTTTTGCCCACGAACCCCTTCCCACTTCTACGAGCAGCCGATCGAGTGAACAGCAGGAGAGGCGGTAACAAAGGCAGTGATCCCGAGAATCCAGAGAGGAAACATGCGAACGGTGAGTGAACAAGACTGAATGGTTTGGCACAAAGTTGCATGCCTTAGAACAAGTAAGGGGAAGTAACGGTGGGATGAAAAATAAAGGTAGAGATAGAGTAGAATGTATATATATAAGGGGAAGGAAATAAAGACTCGAGGGTGACTCAGTAACACATTGAAGAGGATACCGGGAAGATACCCGAGCATAGAAGAGGATACGGGGAAGATACCCGAGCATAGAAGAGGATACTGGGAAGATACCTGAGCAGAGAGAGGATACACCCAAATACCTACACTTAATATAGCGGCTAAAAGAAGCATGCATCCAAAGTCCTGAATTGATAGGACGAATTAGGAAACCAAAGCGGTTAAAGACGCTTTTGATAGGGATGGGCTTACACTCCATGTTGGGGTAACTTATAGGGGCAGAGATCTGTGTAGCCGGCTGAAGTCTGTCTAGTCTGTCACATTTGTTTTGTGTGTTTCTCTTTTTTTTTCTCCGACGTCATAATAAATAAGGACATTTTTGAGGTCTGAGCACGAAAATTGTGCGATTGTGTAGCCAAGACATTGTATATTATGAATCGATGATTGTTTGAAAAGGAAAACATTTATTTTGTGGGAAAAAAACCAGGATTGGAGCTTGCGACGATTGGTGCTTGTTGATATTGTTTAAGCAACGTAAAATTTGACTAAGTGTTGCGTGAGGAAGAAAAGAGATAATTTTAAGTATGGAAGATGTTACACCATTGATATACTAATGCAAACAGTTGCCAAAAAATGCACCTAAGCTGAAAAAGTACAGTGCAGAATGGGTTAAGGGAACCGCTAACAAAATGTGTATGCCGTGGACCCAGGGCGAATCGCCATCTAAAATGGTCCTGCAACACATGACGACATATTTGCACACTACGTACACTGGCAAGATGTTAGACAAATGCCTAGTGAGTTTAGAACTTTGGAAAATGTACCAGGAGGACAAGGAGGAAAAGCCTCCTTAAAGTATGCACAGAGGGGGGTGAGACGCCTTCCGCGCCACCCGCCCCTCACGAAACAAAAGGTGAAGTTAGTAAAGATGAAGGATTATACCCGCTAAGGGAATTTAAAGCAGCCACAGGATATAGCAACCCAGCATATTAGTCACCTACGCACAGTAGTGATGAAAACCCAGACAGAGGTAGAGATCTCACCTCCAAGGTCCTGAGGGACAAGGAGAGGTGCGAAAAGGAGAAAGGAGACTAGGCACAAGCAGGTACATTTCTAGATACTAAGAGAGATGGCAAAAGATGGAAAGGAGAAGAGGATAGAACTGATGAGATAGCATTCACACAGAACGAATGGATGGGAGGTCAGATTCTGTTGAAACTTGATTGTAAAGACATTGAAGAAGTGAGACAAACGGGAGAACTAGATGAGTTTTGAAGAAGTGAGAAGGAAAGGGAAAAAGGATTGAGAGACGAAAGCAGAGAGTAGCCGACGAACAGAGTAGGCAGGAACTACGGAAGATAGAAAAAGAAGAACAAAAGATAAGGGAAAGGAGAATAAAAAGACAAAGGGATGAGGAAACACGAAGGGCAAATGAACAGAGATGCAAGGAAACGGGAAGAAGATAGAGTCAGGGAGTAAACGCAGAAGCGCAGAGTTCGATGACGACATAGAACGCAAGGAAAGACAGAGCACAAGATCTTGAGTATCTGGAAAGGGAGGTTAAAAACCCCGATCCAGTGATAAGCTGGGAGGACATAAAAGAATGATTTCCTGAGTACGATTCAGTACCAGGCACGTCTAGGGCAAATATCGAGGATGACTTCGACACCCGAAGCATTGGAGTGACGATCAACAAAATATATGATGAAATGGGGCTAGAACAAGTACCCCAAGGGACAGGAGAGGACGAGCGTCTGGAGAGCACTCAGTTGTATGACACTGAGGAAGCCTCCAGAAGTAGTAGAAACAGAGAGCTGTCCCTAGATGGATTGACAATAAATCGGAACGAGGGTGATGAGGAGTTGCACGAGTTGGGCACAGACAATGTCAGATGCAGAAAAAGAGGACTGTGAGGGAAAGGAGGATGAGAGAAGGCGCGAAAAACACTTCTCAAGGGGAAGGGGAATAAGATGGTCGGATTCTAGTGAATCTGCGCCTAAGGCATCAGAGCCATCCATGCAATCAGACTGACATGAAGGAGTATCTTACGGTCAGAGGGGGGGGGGGTGTCTCCACCACCCTATGTGAGCCGACTAAGGACATTGCCAGGTAGACGGCGATGTGGGATTATCACCCCTGCAGTGGATAGAAACATGATGAAAGAGGAAAAGAAATGTCATGTATCACAATTCCCGTTGCTCGAAAAAGGAGGAATGAGGCCACAGTATATTCTATCGCCACACATGGATCGAGAAAACCTGAAAAATATGCTTCCAAAGTTAACATCGGGAGCCCCGGAAATGGATACATGAGCTGGAAAAAATGACGGGAGGGAACAGGCTTGCTATTGGAGATATTCAAGGTCTTTTAATTGCCATACTTGGTGATCGAGCCGACGATGTGTGGGCACGTGCAGGTTACCCTGGCGTGAGTACAGTTAACACTGCCCACGATGGAGCCCCATTTAACAATTGCAGAGCTGCAGTATGAAAAGCATTACGATTGCTATACCCGGATACTTCTGACATGGGAGCTATAATGCCATGAAAAATGAAGGAATCAGAGGATCCTTTGCTTTACATTCAGAATTTCCAAGACGCATGGGTGCTCGAAACTTGTGAATCTTGGGGGAAATCTATACCCGTGTTTTACCATATATTATGCCAAGGGCTTCCAGATCAGGTACAGAAGCAGCTCAAGAAATTGGTAGGAATTGAGGCCAAACTGTAGTTTGAAATACAGTTGACCATAGCTCACTATTGCAGATTATTGCAGGACAAGAATCGCAAAAAAGAGGCTGCACGAAAAGCTGAAGAGGCAAAATTAGTGCAGAAGAAATTGTCAAAATATGCCATTGAAGGGACAATGATAACTAGCACAGACAGACCAAACGTGCAGCAGGTCAATAATCAACAGCAAATTAGTCAGGCCAGTAATGGGTTCTACCCCAGAGGGAGAGGATGGAAGAGTAATCAAGGAGGTTTTCAAAACATACAAAATGGCAATCAGGATATGCAAAATGGGCAAATAATCAGACCACGCCAATATGTTGGCCGTGTGGGATGTGAGGACATCTAGCACGCAGATGCAGAAGTCAAGGCATGGTGAAAAGCGACCAGGGGACAAGAGTAGGAATGGTGAATCCACCTGTGTTTTTTCAGCAGGGTGGAAATGGAGTTACACAGAATCACACAGTGCAACAGCAAGCGCCAGGAGCACAGCAAAACTCGCAACTTCAGAACTTGATACGTTATACACAAGGTCAGACTCAACATTCGCTGATGCAACTGTCACAGACAACAAGTGCAGGACAGGCATCAAACTCTGGAATGAGAGCCAACAGTGGTGATGGAGGAAGTCCATTCACGCAGAGTGGGACAAAGTTATATATGGATTAGGACAGCTCACTTGGAAGCC
Organism: Ambystoma mexicanum; assembly: GCF_040938575.1. NCBI lineage: Eukaryota > Metazoa > Chordata > Amphibia > Caudata > Ambystomatidae > Ambystoma > Ambystoma mexicanum. The sequence goes on along the minus strand of NC_090921.1, from coordinate 80,990,749 downwards.
TGATGTGTTCTATCCTATCAGTGACACCAGACCCTCATGAGGAACCAAAGGTAAGATGTCCTTATAGGGGATAAAGAATATTCCTTCTTAGTTGACACAGGTGCAACACGTTTGTGTATACGTGAAGGCAGGTTTTCCTTGTCCGGCAATGCTATTAATACTCAGGGCTTCACAGGAGCAACAAGTCGTGTTCCTTTTACAAAAGAACTTCCAGTCTCTATAGGAGAATGTGACATGAATGTGCCACTGTTATACTCAAGACAAACCCCAGTAAACATATTGGGATGAGACCTAATGACGAAGTTAAACATGACAATCTCGTTCACAGAGAAGGGCACAGTATGTTCGACTACAGGAATGCTTTATTTGAACGTATGGAAAATGATTAGAGCATACGCAGGACAATCAGCTATGAGAGCTGTCCCATTGGAACCAGAAATATTTGCGGATGGGATACGCATACTAATGGCAGGGCTACCAGACCTTGCAGACAAAACCATGAGAAACCCAGATGAATTTATATTTAGGCCCGAATACCTATGCACGAGGAAAAGGGACACGTGTTTCCCTTGGCAATACACACAGCCATAGTGTGAGGGAGAATGGCACTGATTGATGGGTGTGATGATGAAGGCAGACAATGTTGCACAGTAATCGCCATTGAAGACTAACTGACGTCACTGATGACGATCTATTTGATGAACAAACAGATGTAGGCGAAACATCAGTTGAGGTAAATTTCGTTTTCTGGGTGAGAATGATCACAAGAGAGGTGCCCCAGAGAATATTGGCGAAAAAAACGCCCTGATTATTTTGATGACGACATGGCCCAGGTGCCTGTCTCGGTGTGGATCACAGGCCCCTATCATTTAGGCCTACTGAAGGGAGTCGGAGAAGTAAGGATTAAACTGAAGCCAGGAGCAATTTTGCCTAGAGTACAGCAGTATCCCATGTGTAGGGAAGCAAATGAAGGTATTTTCAAGACAATTTCTGCTATGATGGAGCAGGGCATCTTAGTGACGTCAGAGTCGTCATGCAATACCGCGGTTTACAAGATTAAGAAATCAAAGGAAGGGTCCTGGAGACTAGTTCAAGATTTGCGCCCGATAAATGATGTTGTTGAGTCAGAGTTCCCACTAGTCCATAACCCGTCCACGATCCTATGTAACATACCTGTTGAGGCTCAATATTTCACAGTGATTTACTTGAAAAATGTGTTTTTCTCAATCCCATTACACAAAGACTCACAAGATTTGCCGTCATTTACATTCAGACAAATGCGTCTGAAGAGCACGAAGCTACCCCAGGGATACTGTGAGTCTCCTTCAATTTTCAACAGTCCTACAAATGGACTTAAGCAACATTGCATTAGAGAGTGTTGTCTTGCAATATGTGGATGACATTTTAATGTGCAGCACAATAGAGGAAAAATGCAGACAATTCTATTCAGCTATTGATTATATTGGCTGAGAAAGGATATACAGTTGACAAAGAAAAGTTACAATATTGTCAGCAAGAAGTGCTGTATATAGGCCAGCTGATCTCACATGAGGGGAAATGGATTACCCCTGAAAGGGCTGAAGCCATACTGAACACTGCCAAGCCACAAACGATAAAACAGATGCAGAGTTTTCTAGGTCTTTGCAATTACATCAGGGCATGGGTCTTTGACTACAGCTCATATACCAAGCCCTTGTTACAGGCCTTGAAGAAAGCACAGGTGACGAAAAAAAGAATTGAATGGTCTGAGACTATGGAGAGGGGTTTACTGAACTCAAGAAAGCCATTTGCACCGCACAAGTTTTAGGGATTCCCAATTATGCAGAGGAATTCTACCTGTTCTCACAAACGAATGACAGCTTTAGGACAGCAGTACTCACACAGAGAACCACATTGGGGTACAAGCCCCTAGCATACTACAATGGGAATTTGGACCCAGTGATGAGAGGCTACTTCCCTTGCGAACAGAGTTCAGCTGCCGCAGCATTGGCCATAGAGAAAGCTACAACAATTGTGATGGGATGCTCAATGATGTTGTTTGTCGAGCACTCACTATTTGCCATTTTAGAGAAACCAAAGGGCACATTGACATCTCAGAGAGCTTCTGCTTATGAAGTTATCATATCGAATCCATCAATTAAGATAGTTTGATGTAAAACGGTGAACCTAGCTATGTTTATAGCAGAGCCAGTCACTGAAGGAAAACCGACTGTGCAAATTATTAGGAATTCTATAACGAAATTCCCAGGGTGAAAGAAAATGCATTGAGAAATTGTTTTCATTGACGGTTCATCAAGAATCGATCAAAATGATGGGCAGAGGTACGCAGGCACTGCTGTGGTAAAGCACACAGCAAATGGAGAATTCCAGGTACCTATTAGTGCACAATTACTGTCTCATTATTCAGCACAGGCTGCAGAATGATTAGCGTTGATACTCGCCATCGAGAACCATGCAGACCAGGAAGTGACAGTGTACAGTGACTCTGCCTATGTGATATCAACAGTGCATGCAGGCTTAGCGCGCTGGAAAAGGAGGGGCTAGCTCCGAGCGGACAGGACGCCATTGCAGCACGCAGCCCTATTAAATAGGCTCATTAAGGCACTACAGGTCCCAGTGGGCATAGCAGTTGTGAACTGTGCCACCCACCCACAAGAAGGGGACAGATTTGATCTCACGAGGAAATCAAGGAGCAGACACAGAGGCCAAGCATACGGCATCCAAGGGTGAAACCATAATGGGTGTGGAAATAACTGATGTAAATGAAATAAAAATCATTGCACGAAGTGAACCTGAGGGTTATAGCATGATGGGGCAAACCCAGTTGATGGAACTCCAAGGGAAAGCATCACAGGAGGAAAAGAACCTCTGGAAGCGACGAGGGTGTTCTTTAAACCCCTCCAAAAGCTTGTGGCAACAAGACAGCACTGGTCAACCAGTAATGCCCATAGCCCTGCTAAAATTAGCATTGGAACAATTGCATTATCCAGCACACATGTTGAAAGAGTATTTAGCAGCAACTGTCGCTGAAGACTGGTTTGTACCGAACTTAGCGGAACAAGTTGCATTTTTTATGATGAACTGTATGATCTGCCAACACTTCACAGCTGGGCACACACTAAAAGTGATTAGAGGAGTCATCCCAAGGCCAAATGGACCATTTCAGCACTTGCGTGTCGATTAGATTCAAGTATGTAATGGGTACATGTATTTAATTGTTGTGGTGTGTCCATTCTCTAGATGGATAGAAGCAGGTCCATGTACACACCCAGACTCTACCTGTGCGGCCAAATTTCTGGTGAGAGAAGTATTTCCCAGCTGGGGAGTATGTGAGGTCATGAGGTCAGATAATGGGCCTCGCTTTGTTAATGCAGTCGTTGAACAGATTAGCTTGCTGCTTGGTATAAAGCACAAGTTCTCGTCGGCCTATCACCCGCAAGGTAATGGAATATGTGAGCAGCTCAACGGCTTATTAAAGGAATGGATAGCCAAGTTGAATCTTACTCTAAAGATGGGATTGTTACACTGCCTTCCATTGGCACTGTATGCACTCAGAAACCAGCCTGGTTCTGACCATCATCTTACGCTGCATGAGATAGCAACAGGCAGAGGGATGCATACTCCACTGACACCCCGAGACAGAACTAGATATGATGCCCAACCAACACGTCTGAAATGCAAAATTACTTGAATTGCATGACATCTTGTATTACTGTCATTTCAGGACAGTTGCAGCAACGGCAAAAAGGGAGTAGGGCACCACAGAACACAAGAGAATGTTGCTACACCCTCAGCTCAGAGTTTACGTGTGCCATCAATATTTCCTGGAGACACGATCCTGGTGAGAAACCACACGAGAAAGAAGTGAGACGAGCCAAGGTTCAACGGACCCTTCACAGTAGAAGACGTTACCCCATCTGCAGTCAAACTACAAGGAAGAGGAGCTTGGATTTTCCTGGGCAACATCAAACCATACACCGGAAAAGACCCCCTGCCCACACCCCAACACGTAGAGACTACAGACAACGGGGAAGAACCACAGCATGTGCAGACGAGATCCATGACGAGGAAGAAGGACGCATGACCAGCAAAACAAAAATAAAGAACTTGTGCAAATTTGTGGCTTAAAATTGGACATTTCCTCTGAGCAAAAAAGGGGATAAGGACATAAAACACAGACACTCTGTACATCCTAGTTGCAGGGTGAAGAAGAAAATTGTACATATGAGCCACAACATACTCTGTTGACTTTGAAATTTGGACTCAGGCACACTGAAGCCTTGATAAGAAAAGAATATGCCAACATTTGATCGCAGATACACAAATTGGAAGAAAGTACAGTATCCAGACTCATTCAAAACGGGAGCTTGGTTTGGACTCACTTATGATGCCCCACAGCAACAGCATCACTAAAGACGTATTGAATTCCTTTGACCTAGTCTTGAGGTCATACCCATCACTAGTGGGAAGGTTCACTAGCATCACTGAATTCCTTCAAGACCCTGAAAACGAAAAGAAGATAAGGAGGCTGCTCACTGTGATTGCTGAGCAGTTCCGCCTGCTTCCGGAATACAGAGAAGAAAAAACAAATGTCCCAAGCAAAAGGAGAAGCGAATAGGCTTGTCAAGGTACTAGTCTTTCGTTTAATTGAAGACTGCCCAAATCTTGTCGGAAGACACACTGACGTCCTGACATTTCTTCGAGATCCAGCAAACACAGAACGCTTGAGTATAATCCTGAACAGAATAAAAATTCAAGTTGCTCTCCACACACACCCCGAGTTCACAGAAGCCACTCACAGTGAATACCAAACGATTCCAGAATTCAGCAAGGACAAGACAAATGTCCCTGTCACCAGAAGATAGTAGATTGGCGAACAATTAATTATTTCGCCTAATTGAGGACTTTCCAGAACTTGTGGGGAGGCCCACCGGGGTTGACGTCCTCACTTTCATCAGAGACCCAGCATATTGTACACCAATGAGCATGCTCCTGCAGGCTCCTGCAGGGTATTTTAATGAAAATTGTACTTTCTAATTACCATCAGAACTCCCAGGGCAGACTGAAGCGTTCCACCAAGGGACACAAGAAAGTATTGCCAGAAACTTCACTTTTATTCATACTATCAAGGACACAATATTTCTTCCAGAGTGAAACAAATAGACTTAGGAACTTGTGTATTTTTCAACACGTAAAGTAAAAGAGAACTTGCCAAAATTATTGCATTAATTGACATTTTTCGAATACAGAAAAGAGAACTGTATCCAGAGACAATAGACAATCCGTGATCCAGGCAAAGGAGGACAATGGTTTCAGTGCCTGCAGCCGACAAGCAGAGACCGCAGAATCCAGAGCTATTGTTGCATAGATTATATATGTTAACATTAGTCTTTTTCTTCCAATGATAGAGATGGGAAATCAAACCAGAAGCATCGTCACCTCCCAGGGGGAGAGAAGTACTTATTGTCCCAGAACTAGGTGCCATCGCCTAACCTATAGGGGCATAATGTATTTATGCCTCATATTTATCATTGTTTAATTATCACTGACAATTCGAACCGCATTTTTTATAGGTGTAAAATGTGTTCCAAGTCCAGTGCACCCACCTAATAATGTACGCATGACACCCACAACAGCACTGAAACCCTTTATAGTGATCCCAGTTCCTAGAAGGTCCAACAGAGAAGTGCGTGGACTTGAAATGAATGTGATTAGCAATGACATACACACAGTGACAATCAAGTCGAAAAGCCGGAGACAGGGTCGGCAGAGTAAGAATGAAAGAGGGTTAATGACAATCACACGCATGCAAGCGATAAGTGCACACACACCAGGTCTAGTGTCAATAAAAGTAGAACCTAAGGCCAAAGAAGGGGAAACATTTGGACAGCCAACAATGAGAAGCTACCCTACAATTGAAATGAAAAGACAAATGGGAAAAGCTGAACATTTAAAGAGATAAAAGGAGTTGGAGAATAAACCAACCGAGACAGCATTGACAAGCACGAGTCCTGCAAAACTGTCACGTGCAGAGATGATGGCAGAATCAATTTGGCCATTCATAACCAGAGCCAGGAAAATGCAAGAGGAGAAGGAAAGAATTGCCAGACTTTTGCCTACTCCTCCAGTACAGAAGAGGCCTGAACACTGGATTGAGGTACCTGAAAAACCTCCAGTAAGAAGCCATATGGAGGGGTTCAAGAACGTAGTTTTAGCAAACTACATGAAAACCCTGAGAAGCATACAAGGAGATGAGAGTGAACTAAACGACAACTTGGACAGCACAGCACACTTGGAGAATAACATATGGTACCAGCATATGAAAGAAGTTGGAAGACGGAATTCAGAGGAGGAATGCTTTGGTTGTGCACCCATACCTTACAGCATGGGGAAGTCAAAGATCTTTGCAGCTGTTGAAATCGATGTTCAGACAGCGCACCGTCTGTCACACATAGCAATGTGCAAGACCAGAAGCCAGTTCATGGGAAGTGATGCCTCACTGAAATGGGCAACTGAAGCAACTGATCCAAATGAAGATGACTATGTCCAAGACATAAAGACAAGGAACAATGGAAAGACAAAGCACATTGTGATCAGATACGAGAATCCTGGAGTTAACGGGGCAGAGATCAGAAGAGAGGCAAATCAAAAACTGAACATCTGAGGAAGAACTCCAGAGGAAACCAGAAGAACAGAGGTCAAATGCAAATCTGTGGAACAATGCTTTCACCAGACGGATGGGAGAAAGGAGTAGTGATTTGCAGAGCATGTATGGTCCTTGGAGCCTGCAAAGAAGCAAATGAAAATTTGCAAAAGATATGCAGACCATTATGGCCAAAACTCGCAAAACTACTAACATGGGTCAAAGACAAGGACCCCTACAGATAGTGCCATTGGAAAATGCCAAACTGTGCTTCAGAAACAATGGTACAAGAAAAATGCGAGAAAATCAGAACTGTGGACATATCTTTGATGCCATAGGAACGGCACATGGTACCGCAGTAATCATGGATCATTACTGGGCATGTGGAACCAGGGCATATATCAGGCTACCGAAGAATTGGGGAGGTATATGCACAATAGTGAATCTCCATGTCCCAGCATTGGTGATTCCAAAAAGTGACCTGAATATTGACAGTTTCCCGAAAGCTGATGATCACCTAAGGAAAAGGAGATCTGTGGAACTGATGAATAGAATGAAGAGAGAGAAGTACTTTTCTGCCAAATCAGAAGAAGCTTTCCATGCAATCCCGTATGAACACAGACTGTTCAGTCTGACCTCATCAGTGTTCACGACAATCTTCGTGCAACGGGTCCAAGTTGGAGCAAATACTAAATGGTTGCAAGTAACCAGATTGGAGTTACGGCAAACCATCAACACAACCATGAAGGGATTCAACACGATCAAGGAAGAGTTAAGGGTGATTCGACTAATGGCTCTCCAGAACAGATATATCCTTGACATGATCACAGCCATGGATGGAGGTGTTTGCGCAAAAATAAGAGAATCATGTTGCACATTTATACCATCTCACAACGAAGAAAATGGAATGTTAACAGATGCCATAGGTATGCTGACCGAATTACAGAATCAAATGATTGATGAAACTGACGAAGTGGACGACGACAGTTGGTTTGGATCGCTATTCTCATGGGTTCCTCAATGGATGGCAGATGCATTCAAGTTCCTAGGAGCCCTGCTAGTGATGATATTGCTTGGGTTCTGTGTTATCAAAATAATAATCTCCCAGTGCCAGAAAACTGCGAAAAAAGCCATAGGGATGAAGATCATGGTTGATATCGATCCCGGATGGAAGCCCAAAGACCTGACTGATGAAAAAATAAGAGACTTCGTGAAAACTAGCATTTATGCACCAGAAGGAAAAAAGTTTCGGTATCCAATGAAACACAGAAATGATCTGGGAAGATGGATCTACTGCAGCCCAAATGGACAATGCCAAATGATGACATGGAACAAAGACGAACACGTGAGAGCAGCAGGAAGCTTGAGGGGAGTCATAAAAATATGGACCCCAAAGAGACATTTCAACAGACTATTGTGTGTGAACCCAGAAGATGAAGGAGAAGTGAATGCAGAGGATGCAGAAAAGATGGATACCAAGGAAAAAAGGAAAGTGGTCAATGAATCGCCCAGAGGGGGGGGGGATTGTAGAGGAGGTCCCAAGCCTGACCTGCACTCAAATCGCCCATTTTGAAGTGCCAGGAACTTTCACGCTGAAGTACGTGACGTATGATGAGCAAGCAAACCAGCAGAGAGCCGCAGTGGGGCTCTGCCCGGTACCTATCAGACAGACAGCACCCATTGAAGTACCTGCACTTAAAAAACCTTGGACAATAAGGTACCCATTGAGAAAACCATATTGACAAGTGAGACCAACTGACGATTGCCAAAACACAATGCCTTAAGAAGCCAAGAAAGTCCTAAAGGAAGACAAATGGTGACGTCACAAGAACCCGGACGGACTCACATATAGAAGATATGACAATCTGCGAATGACGAAAAGAAACAAAACACCATGGATAAGGGACATCATGAATCTAAAGTGAAATAACGATGTCAAAAGGTATGAAGCTTATGCCATAAGAGTGATGAAGATATGCAGCCAGTTTACACGTGTACATATTCTTGGAACCGCAAGAAAGCTGAGAAAATCGTGCGGCTAGCTATGCTTAGTAGTAAAATAGATTGCGGCAAGCGCCACCTATACATATCTACCTCAAAAGGAGCATTTTATACAAGTATGCGTCCACTGTGCACAAGAGCAGAATCAACCAAACGTTACTAAAAGGCCACAGGAGAGGAGCCCCTCAACAAGAGAATCAAAAGCTAAAAGACAAGAAACGAAACTCAGACGCATGCAACCCGTACCAAGAAGCCAAGGTCACACCGGCTGACATAAACAAACCATAGATACGATTTAAGAAGCAAAGAGCGGAGTATCCTGTTCAAAGAAGTTAAGACAAGCAGCAGAAGGCAGGTGGTGGGCAGAAAGCTAAATCAAATACACAAATTGCAGGGGAAATTAGACGAGTTCATGGTGTCTGAATCACGTGACCTGCCAACTAAGAAGAGTTGGGGCCTTCACACCTACACGCGAACTTGTGCCATGCACAGATATCTGAACTCGAGGCCAAACCAACAAGAAATAATTGACACATGGCCATTGGGGAGTTGATCGATGATGGCAATGGTTGGGGGAAGGCTGGAAGAGTGGGCGAGCACGCTGCACCTGGCTGACCATTCCGCACGCTGCTAAGCCAGTGGAAAAGTACAAGGAGGCTTGATGTCAACCCAATCACAATAGACCTAGTAATCTAGGATCCTATAGTTTGTAGAACCAATGGGATGTTGTACTTTTAGTGACGCCCACAATAGCTATTCTGAAGGAAGGGCTTAGATGCCCCACCTGACACTGATTACCCAATCTTGTCACCCGTTACCATATACAGATATAGTACCTATAGTAAAGTTACCTTCCTATAACCAATAGAATTGCATGCAACATTTTAAGTGTTACACGTCAGTGATGACGAGTTTTTAGTATAAAATATGTGTTTTCTATGAGGTTCGTTGGAGTTGAAGCGAGAAGGAAGATCAAGCAACAGCTGATGTTCATGAACTCCCCGTTTTTCATACTTGTCATTAAACGGACTCCCTTTGCCAAACCATTGAGTTGTCATTATTGATTCGATGCTAGAGTACAGATCTGCTTCCCCATCCATCTCACGGGTGCTGCTACCTCATCTTAAAGTGCTATTGGGCAACCCCCTGCTTTAAGGGCCGGTTGGGGTCCTGGTGCACACCAACAGTTCTGTGACTATGATACTGGGATACGGGTGGGCACCCGGGGGTGGGGCCTTGATGCGCGATGGACAGGAAGTAGCTGGAGATGGACGATGCTGGGTTTGCCTTTGTTAATTACACCATAGATATGATGAACATGTTGTAAAAGCGATCTTGCGTTGAGTATTACGCAGGCGTAATTTGATGTGGTCAGTTCTGGATGAGTGGTGAGGGTCTAGTTCCAGGCGTGGAAGGGCATGGCATGAAACTGGTGCAGAATTCTATGTCAGGAACATAAAAGGTGAGATGGGGGCGTGAAAGGGGAGACTCAGTGTCACTGATTTGGGTGAATTAAGTGATTCAAGGAATTGGAAGAACCTCTTGAGGAAAGGGGGTGGGTCAAAGGCAAACACCACAGGCAAGTTATTGAGGCAGGGAATATGGTACAGGCTGCGGCCTAGCATGAAAACCCTCAGAATGCAATATAAATATAGCAACACTAAACATGCTATGATCACCTCTGATATAGTGCTTCATGGTGGATTCCCCCGCTTCCAAGCACCATAACAATAGATTTTTCTCACAGGTTAACAGTTCTCATGTTGTTCTTTGGAAAGATAAAAGGCCTAGTCACCTATGGCAATATTTGAAGCTGTGCTATGCAGGACCCCAACGGTGAGCTGCCGAGATAAATGAGCTTTTGCAATGACAGGTCGGCACATGTCTCCAATAAAACTGTCTTTTTGTAGCTTTCTAAAAGCAAGGCACACTTTTTTCTAACTTCATTGCAGTGCATCTATAAATGAATGCACCCCGTAACATGGGTGAAGACTGGGGTGTCCAGTGGATAACTCACAAGTTAAAGGCCTGACTGGCACACCTGCTATCAGCACATTTTAATGCAGGCTCTAGAGGTTCCTGAATTAGGTACTTGTATTTGAATTTATTGATTTTTATATAGCGCTTTACATTACAACAACAAGAATACATTAGAATATAATAAAATAGAAGCACGCGGCGGAGACAAGGGCGCAGCTGTTTACTGCTGTGCGGCTGGGTGGCCATCTGTTTGGATTTGCCTGAACTGTACTTACTGGGAAGCGCCGCTCCAATTCGCATCAGTCTACCAGCAGTAGCCGATAGCAGTTGAAGCGAGCGGTTCGCTTCCTCATCACATGACAAGCGTCACCTGACTTTTTCTGAGTTACGCCCACTGGAAGTGCCTTCATTAGCAGCACTCTGTGACCCTTGCGGCGAGAAGCCCGCAGCGGAGACAAGGGCACGGCTGTTTACTGCTGTTTGCGGCTGGGTTCGGCGATAAGTGCTGTCTACACTATCTCAGCAGTACATCCAAACAATACATTTTTCTATCCCTGTACCTGTCTTTGCTTGAATAATTACTAAACTCACAAAACCGCGTACCCCACTTCAAGGGAAACTAGAAGAAACGGTTGCTATGGCAAACAAAAGCCTGATTCAAACAGAGATAAAAGGAAAGCAAACGCCCAAACTAAACTCTAATCTTCAGGTATTTATAACGGCAGAAATATACCAGTCTGAATTTCAGTCACTGAAGCCATTAGAAATTTTACAAGCAACTGTACACATATTACCATCAGTCCCTACATCGCAAATCACTGAGCCCGAGTCCCATTCCCAGCCATCTCAAACAAATCATGCCCTTCCTCCCTATGCCTTTCCTACCCCCATTTCGAATTTGTCTACATTTACAACTCCTACGGAACTTTCTCAGACAGAAACAAAACCGATTACCCATGACAAGATGTATAGACCAACATCTGATATCCTTCATGAACCTACACCATCGGCTTCCATAAAACGATCCTGTCTCTCCACATTGCTTCCTCGTCAACCTACTGAAATAGAGTGTAAATCCAATCCAGAGGACGATTGTTACACACCAACCCTTCGGGAACGAGCAAAAACAGCCTTACAACAATGGCAATCGACATATCAACCGATAGATTTGACTAATAGTGAAAATTCCAAACCTCTATCAGTTTGCATCGCGCGTCTTTCACTCAATATAACCGAGATTGATGAGATTATGGATTCTCAGGAGAAAAGGGAGGAAGTATTTGGAGCAATCCTCAATTATACTCCAATCCAAAAAATCAATACATCGACACCCATTGCACCGAAAGGATCCCAGGCGTCCCTAAGAAATTCCTCAAAGTCCACCCAAGAACTAGTTGAGGGCGAATCGTTTTCTTCACATAAGATCTCTGAAGTATTAAATGTCTCCCCAGAGCTACCGGAAAGATTACCAACTACGATGTTGGATCTCCAAAACTCATTAGTAGCTGTACTATCTGTAGCCATGATCCTTTTTCTCAAAATGCAAGAAGCGATGGTGGACTCGACTAAGGATCAAGCTACTTTGTTAGCCATGATCATGACAAAGCAAACCCATTTAGAAAGTTTCATTGGAACCATTCAGGAACGCTTGAAATATGAAGCGGAGGCATCAAGAACATGGCAAAGTCGACTGGCGGACGTTGCGAGAGTCGACTGTGCCGATAAACAAAACTTGATGGAGACTATATCTTTAATTACTAAAAAAAATGATGGATGAAAAAAATCAAAAAACAGTGTCAGGTGCTGCCAAAATCTTCGTGGACAACAAAACAAACCCAAACTGCAACTAGTACAGTGCAACCAGATGTCCTCAAAATAGATCAGTGGACTCAATATGAAATGCAACCATACAACAGTGGAACAATGGAACCTGTTCAAACAATGACTATCCCTAATGGTGAACCGGCAATATGCACCCCGTTCGTTTTTTTTAAATCTGACCAAACGAGGCCTTGTGGGAAAAGAACCTCAGCCCAAAACAAATATAAGAAAAAACTCAAAAAAAACCTCAAACAGGCTCACGGGCATTTCTAAGAAAAATGCAATCTGTGCAAAAATCATTGCCAGAGAACACAACTAAAATTGCATCAAAACCGACGGTAAAGACCCCAAGACCGGTAGCTGTTGTCGCAATTACTCCAACTGTTAATATAGTGAGCACGACAATTAAACATGATGAGCACACTCAGCATGAACCACTAGATGTTTTGCTGGCGGTAATCAAGATAGCCCTCTTAAAGCGGGAAAAGCATCGTCAGTGATTGAGAGTGGTACTGAAGACGACTCAATTGATGATGACTCCATCCTTACTGATCCTAAAGACGATGTACTGATTGTCCTTGATGAATGCAAAGAATCATCTTTCGAATCTTCACATATGAGTTCTTCCACTCAGGATTCAAGAAACAACATTTCTTTGGGATATTCAGAGGTGTCAAATGACGAATAATGGTCACCTTCAGAAACGAAAAAGAAACCAAATATCAATGTGACCCAACCCCTCCCCCCCCTACCCCAACTAGATCCACCTCTGGTCAGACCAACTTTTCTCAATCCAACGAAAACATCTTATGCTTTTAGAATCTCTCCAACTCCAATTGCGACAAATAGCGATGAGCCAGTAACATTGAATAGAGCCAATGTACTACGCCTACTAAACGCAATCCCACAATTGGCTCAGATTGGTTCCTGAGACATTGATGTGATCCTTTTCCCCAACAAAGAACAAATGGAAACAGTACAGATTGGCTTCTATTGTGAAGAAATAATGCACCGCATACTTTCTACTAAGCAGCAATTGGAGATGCTGGGTTTTGAAGCTGAAGAAATTTTTGTTTCGAGTTTAATGGCTCGGGAAAAATGCAGCAATAAACTTGCGATGTTTGTTTCTTATCATAATAATAAAACGAACATACAGAAAATGACACAAAATATACAGAAGAATACTAACGACTCAGCTTACAAGTTGCGACACACTGATGGGGAAAACTATTCGCCATACACAAATGATGCTGTGAAGAGACGAGGGATATGGCGACCAAGAATGGAATCCAGAAAACAAATTAAGATCCGATACGAGAGACGAACAATGGAGTCAGACAGGAAAACCCATCTATAACAACCAACAGGAACTACCCAATTGAGCCTAGTGTCTCTATGCTCTTGGAACACTAAAGGGCACAAACACCTCTTCAATGAAGGCTCACTAGCTCTTGCAGGAACTGACATAATTTGCTTACAGGAAACTTGGTTAAAGGAAGAGGTAGTCTGTTAAGGTTTCATAACCCTGATGAACCCTGCAATTACTTCACAAAAAGGCAGACCGGCATCAGGAATGTTCATCCTCATAAAAAATCACTCCTTTCTGGACAGTTATATCACGGAAGAACATTCACTCTTGAGCGCAATATATGACCATACTCACATCGACGCCCTACAAAGATCCAGATCAATGCACAAAATAGAGTTTGGTAACCATCTTCAATATAGGAACCCGACTGCGATGAATGACAATAAGTTCCTAGATTTCATATATGATGAAATTGATAATATTGCCTCCTCCAACAACGGAGCTGAATTTATCATTGCAGGAGACCTTAACATCCATTTATTTAGCAGAGAAGGGCAAAAATCTGACTCCAATGCATTGTCAGCCAGAGCCAAAAAATGGGTTAAAGAATTATATATCCGTAACATATCATTAATAGAGCCTGCTGTGAATAATAAAGGTGTGCCTCTTCCGACATGGCCGCGAGAAAAAACGACATCAATCATCGATTATATCTTTACATCGGAAGGTATAAGAAACCTAATTACTTCCACTGCTAATGTTCCACAGTCTACCAGTGATCACCACCAAATATCAATTACATGGGACACAGCAAAAACAAAGTATCCACCACTAACCTTGCCAGTCTTGGAAATCAATAATGGCCTAAATAAACTTCGCATGAAAAGTCATCAATTACCTGGTTTATTATCAACATTTAAGGAGTCCTTGCTTCAGGATCAGCTAAAACTGAACTACGGATGGTTACTGGAAAAATACCATCGACCATGGCACAAGAGCAACAATTCAAAAAACGCACATAGACATCAGTTCAACCCAGAAATTGTGTTGAAGAAAAAACTTCTCCAAAAGCGAATAAGGCAGTTAAAAGAAAAAATAACCCGATTTTGAAACTAAAATAAAAAGAGAAAAACAAAAACACTCAAATGCAATCAAAGCAATTAAGGCCCTAATGCAACAGAATGATGCAGAAGCAATTTTAGCTGCACTCAAACAGAAAAACATGAGGCAACTATGGTCATTGCTAAATGATTCACCAAAAGCAACTTTCATGATCCAAGAAGTAGAAGCTCAGGGATGGATTAATCATTTCACAACCCTCTATAACCCAAATCTCAATGTCCCTGTAACTGATTTAGTTCAAGAAGAGGGTGCCTGGAATCTCAACTGGGACTTAGAAGATGTAAGAAATACCACCATGGCCTTGAACCCCTCTCGAGCCCCTGGACCTGATGGATTATCAAATGCTGACCTCAAAGCAAGTCCAAATGAATGGGCAGCCTTCTTCACACTTCTTCTTCAGCTTATTGAAAATACAAAAGAAATCCCTCATAGTTAGACGCTGGCTGTTTTGATCCCAATCTTTAAAGCTGGTGATCGTAAAAGCCTGGTAAATTACAGACCTATAGCATTGCTGGATCCCTTAGGGAAACTATTTGCGGGTTATCTAGTAAAAAAACTTAACTGGGCAGAGGAGAATGGAAGACAAGAAAAAAGGCAAACTGGTTTTGTCAAGAAAATAGGAACAAATGTCAACCTCCTATTATTGAACTTGATAAAATATGAGGCAATAAGCAAGAAACACCAAGTATATGCCATCTTTATAGATTTAAAGATGGCATTTGAATCGGTTAACAGGCAAAAGCTTTGGTCCAAACTGGCAGCCTGGGGATGTCCATCTTCTATTATGAACCCGATCAAACAACTTTATTCAAACACCTCTGTCAGAGTCCGGTTAACCAATGATGGGATGGTGACAAACCCCATTCCTACTTGTAACGGCTTAAAGCAAGTATGCCCCTTGGCAGCCTGCCTTTATAATCTGGATACTTACGACTTCTGCGAGCAAATCCAAAATTCAGCGGCTAACCCTCCAAAGATCAACAACGAGCCTATACAGACGCTAATATACGTCGATGACATCATTATTTTGGATAAAACTGTATCGGGTCTACAAAAAATCTCTTGACAAAGCTCAAAATGACATGCTCGAAAATGACCTATTGATAAACAGCAACAAAACTAAGGTAATTAAACTCGCAATTCGAAATAATAATAAAAACCAACATACCCTAAACATATACCTAGAAAGAGAAGAGATCGTAACAACCAAGGAAATAAAAAACCTGGGTGTAATGATTAATCCTTCTTTAAATGAACAAGAGTGGAAGAACCACATTGAGGGAAAAGCCAGATCCCTGGCTAGACAAGGCTGCTTCTTCCATAGAAAATACGGAACGTATTCAATAAAAGCCACAATAGCCTTGTATAAACAAAAAGTAATCCCGATCTTGACGCATGCAACCGAAACTCTGATCAATCAACAAACAATGAACTGGCCCAGGTATGAAGCATTATTTTGGAGGAAAACTATCTCTTCCAAGGTCTTTTCCGATGTCGAGAATTCGCTATGAATTAGCCATCCAATCCATTAAATCAATAGTTCTTTGGAAGCAAATGGATCTTCGCAGGAAAATAATTTCCAAAGACAAGATCCCATTGTTGGAAATCCGGAGAGAAAAGACTTCAGCAGTTCATATCACAGCACTGACCAAATGGTCTTCTGAAATCAAACTGAAAATGCAAGCTGAAGATATCTCTGAGGAAATGTTGATTAACAGACCGCAGTACGCAAAGCATAAAATACAGACTAATGACTGGATCAAAACCATCGCTGATCAAAACAAATACAAACGATACCTAAAATGTGGAATTGAAATAAGAGGTCTCCATTAATTGCCTGCCTATCTAAACTACTTCCCGGATCGCAACATACGTGATCTGTTTCTACGCTTTCGGTTTAACATCCTACCGACTCGGGAATATCAATCTATGATGAACAAATCAAACAAAATAACTCCTGATTGTCGCTTTCGTAAAGATACAAACATCAAGGAAACTCTATTTCATTTGATTATGATCTGCCCGGCACTGAAGGAACAAAGATCCTTGTATAGAGACTATTTCGGGATATCACACAAACAATTGACAACTCAAGAAAGATGGGACAATTGATTGAGAGGACAAGACAAACGCCTAATTTTGACAATAATTCAATTTTGGTTGGAAATCACCAAAGAAAAACAAAATGAATGAGTGAAATGCAAGCAAATAATGATCTGTGATTGATGTTCTTTTTTCTTAATAATGTAATACTTTTGTAACACAAAAATGAAAAGTTTGTAAAATCAAAACATTTTAAATAAAATAAATAATAAAATAGAAGCATAACTGCAAAACATGAGGCAAACCATCAAAAACAGTATGTAGAACAATTTACCTACTTCTATAAATGAGAAATAGAACAGAGGAAAAGTAAGAGGGAAGTAGTGAGGGAGGTAATGAGGGAAGTCAGAGAGAAGTAATGAGGGCTATCAGGACGGGGATGAAGAAGATGAGACTTCAAGGTGGAGAGGAAAGAGGAGTAAGAGGAAATGGAGCGGATAGGGAGAGGTAAGTAAGAGGGAAGTGTGAGGGATATCAGGACGGGGATGAAGAAGATGAGATTTCAAGGTGGAGAGGAAAGAGGAGTAAGAGGAAATGGAGCGGATAGGGAGAGGTAAGTAAGAGGGAAGTATGAGGGCTATCAGGACAGGGGATGAAGAAGATGAGATTTCAAGGTGGAGAGGAAAGAGGAGTAAGAGGAAATGGAGCGGATAGGGAGAGGTAAGTAAGAGGGAAGTATGAGGGATATCAGGACAGGGGATGAAGAAGATGAGATTTCAAGGTGGAGAGGAAAGAGGAGTAAGAGGAAATGGAGCGGATAGGGAGAGGTAAGTAAGAGGTAAGTAAGAGGGAAGTATGAGGGATATCAGGACAAGGGATGAAGAAGATGAGATTAAGGTAAGGGCGCCTGGCACAGAAGAGGATGGCTCATGTAACCTGGGACCGCTATATGAGAAAGCACATTCTCAATAACTGGTTCCAGAGCGTATGCACATAACCATGCTGCATGACCTGCCTGGGTGATAGAAGGAGTGTTCCCTGCCCTACCCCAAGCACCCCCCATCCTTCACCCTCAAACCCTCTGGGGGCTTCCAAGAGGTACCCTTTGGCAATCCCCCCTCGGCTGCATCGCCGTAAAAAGCGAAGTCAGGGCCATGGATGTTGAGGACAAGAAAAACGGCGAGGAGTGGTGGCGCCAACGGGAGCGTTGCCATTCCAAGGGATATTAAAGTTCAAACATGTTAAAGAAAAATACTACTCCAGGCCTTTTTCATCACCCACAGCTCTACAATTGCTGATGGTCCAGGACTCAAGACCGGCTTCCGCATACTCCGCACCTGGTTTCTTCAGGCATTGGTTCACTCTGCGAAATACAACCCAACTGTGCGGCCAGGTACCCTCCCTCCTCTGGAAGCTCCTTGGGGTGGGTGAGGGGTGCGGGGGGAGGGGATGGTTGGAGAGATGATGCAAACGGATGACTTTTAAGCTAGTCTCGGCCATCACAGACTTATTCCCGCCCCAAAGGGGAGTCTAGACTGGACGGCGGGGTTATGCCCATTCTACACAGGACAAGCAAACCCTGCCGACTGCTTCAGCCAATGAACTGACCAATGGGCATCATTAGCAAAGCGCAGCTTCGGGGCAATAAGCATGGCAAACTCAACCGACATCTAGAAATAGCCATGCAGTAGGGAGCCAACTCAAGTGATACGTGGGAAGAGTATTGTAACCATGTCCTTTAGGGAGCTTTCACGTTCTAGCCCATCTGTGTCATCTAGAGAGGCCAAAGCTGTTTGCAATTCAATCTAGTCCAACATCAACAGGAGCAGTGCACCCCAGGCTGATGGTTGCCTGCAGAATGACTGGGGTCTGTGGTTTGCCCCCCACTGATCTCTTGGACTCAGATTGCCAATGTCTACACCTTTGCTCTAAATCTCCCACCTGGGCCAGTTGCACCACCTCAATCCTCTGAGCTATTGAATGCCTTACATGACCTTTTCCCCCCTCCATTGCTCACTTCCTGTGGTGTCTGTTCTCAGAGCCTTTGGAAGCGGGTCCCTTTTGGCTCACCCTCACCTTGGTCATTTCCCCTGAAGTAGTGGTCAGATGCATACGGCAAAGGGTATCGATTAGGGCTAAAAGTCTGAAAAGCTCTCCAGTAGACCTGGGTGTGACATGGCCCAAAAAGCTCATTAAGGCAACCCTCCGGAGAGGACGGATTCAGATGGCTTTAGAAGGAGGCCATGGCCGCACACACGCCCATGCTATCTGGGTAGCACAGGCTGGACGCCATAAAGTCCAATCAGTGACAACAGAGTCATCAGTGGCAGAGTTGTAGCACAGAGCGTCTGCATCCACCTCTACCATTCTCAGTACTAACTCCATGGTGCTCAGGGTTATAGGTCAAAGTTTCGACTCAAAGGGGTTGAATGACAAAAGGGTCGAGTCAATTCGACCGAAAAAAAGGGTCTATTTTTTTTTTGGAGATGGGGGTGGGTATCCACCTCCCAAACCACTGTTTTTGTTGTAAAAACACCTTTTTTAACCTATACCAAAATAACAAAAAAAATATAAATTAAAAAAAAAATTCGATCCTTTTGTTTTCGGTCGAATTGACTCGACCATTTTGTCATTTGACCCTTTTGCGTCGAAACTTTGACCGCCCACCGGTGCTCATTACTAGACAGGACAACATCAAAGCAAAAACTGCTTGCTGGAGGGCTCCAAGTAATATACTAGGGGCCAGTAGTGCAAAGTATACATCTGTAACCGCTTCTGTCTCGGTAACACGGGTTCGATCCCGGGGTCCGCGCTTAGAAAACCTCTGAGTATTAAGTGCGTTATAAATACCCAATCATATCATATATCCCAAAATTCACTGAAGGCACCACCCTGTATACTACTGTAACCTACATGTTGTTGTCATTATGCCTAACATGTCATTGTAACCAAGATATGCGCCCAGATGCCTTTGGGGCAGGCGCGCAATACAAATAAACAAAATACAAAGACCCTAGGACACAGCCAAGCTGGCCGCAGGGGTGTCTTGCTGGAAGAAGTCCATTGTGAAACAGGCGCTGATGCATGCTGGGAGGAGGACAATTCTGACTCAGTCAGGGCACCGTCTGCGGGAAAGATCATTGACAAGAAGGGGGCGGGGGGTGGGGGGGGGGTAAAGGGGCTGGTTGCCATCTGAGCAACACATTATTAGAACTTCTGAGGCCGCAGGAAGCATCAGCAAACAGGTGGTGTTCAGGCACCATATGCACAATCCACAGGGGTAATATTGCAAGATGTGGCTGACCCCAAAGTGTGTGGCGCAACTGGAAAGGCATTAATTGCCACAAGATAGTGGACATTTAGAAAAAAGCGCCAATGATATACGAAAGCTATGCTTTTATAAGATGCTTTATATTTAAAAGGTTGCAAGCAAAGTGGGCCAGATGCTTCTGTGCTGCACACCGCACCAAGAACACTGCACTGAGCAGAGCCGCACCACCGTGTTTCGATACACTGCATTAAGACCCTTTTGCACCGATGCAGACTTAGAAAGCACTGACAAAGTTGGCTTGTGGTACAAGAATGCAAAGAGGGGGCTGAAGAAAAAAGAGGGGGCCACAAATAAGATAACCCAAAGGCCGGTTTCTGCCCCATGAACGGAGCAGGAGACTTGCCCTTCTGCATACTTCTGCATGCTGCACAACCCATCAACGCTGAATAAACCGGCTCTAAACGTCATGTCTAGCTGAGCCACTAGAACTACCTTCATTCACTAGCAAAGCCCTCCCCCCCGCCCCCCCAACTCTCGTGCTCAGACGGCCACAGCTGCAAGGGAGTCCTCTGAGGGCAGCCAAATCAAGTGGGAATTTCGAGGGGACCCCCTCCAATCATTCAGAGGGGACTCAAATCTCAACCATGCCCCAGAAGGTAGATTCATCTCGCCCTACAGTGCTCAGACATGGCCCCGCCAACTGTCTCTAGCTATCCCCCAGCACGTTCACATCCATCCCACCAGGTTCCACATAACATGTGTTTTACACAAAAAAGGCCACCATGAAAAAGACACAACCGGTATCCTAATGATCAACTAATACTACTCCAGGTACAGCGAGAGCCATCCAGCACATGATGACATGGAGTGCAAATTCAAGGTCTTCCCTCGGATGTGGGTAACGCGGACAGTGTCCAGAATTTAGGCCGCGAAGATGTCGATCCATGTAAATCTTGAGATTATAATAAAATTGGCAGGACAGAAATCCCTACCCACTGAAAACAAGCAAAAAAAAAAGAAACAATTTGATGTAAAGCCGTCTTGCATAGAGCAAACGTCGCCATTTTGACAACCCCATGGCGCATTGCCCTGCGAAAGATCGCGGGTCAACATAGGGAGCCTGAGTCCAGCTGAAAAGGAACAGCCGAGCGATGTTTCCGAGTGAGGGCAACTCAAGCACAGGTACACCATGCCCATTCGGCTAATGAGACATATCCCGTGAGCAACTGCGTTGAGGGGTTCTGATGGCCAGAGTGAGATAAGTGGTAGGAATGTTGTAGAGGAGAGGGTTTATAACGGCGGGATGCATCTGCATGCTGGCGGAAGCACGAGTCCACACTATTGTATGTGGCGGTTGACCCAATCAGAGCTCACCATTTTGTTTTCCCCATGTAAACACGATATGCCTAAAAGGGTGTTGTCCTCCACATGGAACGCACTTCCAGGCTGCGGTCATCTCATGACGTCTGCGCCAGTCCATGAACTAGAGAAAACTCATGCACCATTATCCGGGAGGTGGAGGTGTGATCCATGAGCGAAATGTAGTCTTCACCAACTACTCACCCCCAAGTCTGTGAAAGTGTCCTCTTTGCAGGGACAGAGGATTGTGACCGAGCGGACGAGCAGGCGGGACACCAACCCTTGTAGCAAACCCCCCCGCCCCCCCCAACTCGCACAACGCAGATGTGTGGGCTAAATGTAGCCTACCCCACAAACGCAGGATGTCAGCTTTATAGCTCTTTATTTAAATCTGTGAGACTCCACCATGGCCGTGCTGCATTGTCACACAGCAGGTTAAGCGACTGTTGCTGGGACACATGTTTTTTTCCCGAATGCCTTCTGTAAAATGTCCCATTTCGGCCAGAGTGCGGGATGAGCTCGGTTCTTCAGTGTTACACATTTCTGCCAAGTCTGCACCACCTCTCTCTAGCTCCTGCCTCAGCCTCGCTGCCCGCTCATCCTTTGATCACCACTATTTCACATCACACCTCCACCCGATGGACCACACCACCTTCCAATCCAC
Source organism: Ambystoma mexicanum (assembly GCF_040938575.1). NCBI lineage: Eukaryota > Metazoa > Chordata > Amphibia > Caudata > Ambystomatidae > Ambystoma > Ambystoma mexicanum. Next base: position 80,968,536 of record NC_090921.1, on the reverse strand, counting down.
CTTACATTCAGGTATGGCATAAGGATCGGAACCTCCCTCACCCATTCACCACAGCTCTACAGCCCACTAAACCACCCTAGTCCACCAATTTAAACTCACCCATTCCTTCTTAAACCCGTAGAGACTATTCCACAGCCTGTTCCATCCAATTACTTTGCTCACAAATGATCTTTTCTCTAAAACAATAGTATCCCCCCCCACCACCCTCCATTCTTCATTACACTACCAATCTATTGTCGCTACCTCTACGCTCTTGAAATTGGTAGTAGTTCGTAGGGTTAACAACCCTGCACTAATCATTTCATCCCACAAACACCCAACAAGCTTATATCAAGTACACACTCCTATTTCGAAGCATCCATCTTTCCTTTGGAGCTTTTCCAGCCTGCTTCAATCCGACAAATGTCATACCAAACCTTCAAAAAACACATTGTCTAATACTACAAATTCAGTCAACTATCACCCTGTTTCCCACCCCGTACCACTCTACAATATCCTTGGAAATCTTCTCTTTAACTGGATCTCTCAAATTGACTGACTTATGGTCACTGTAACTCTCCCATCTGATTTTAGTTGTTATTCTACCAAGTCTGCCCATACCACACTCACAAACGTTCAGATATCAGCTCGACACTCCTATTTTTCCTGAAGCTTCTACTACTCGATCAGCTAGCAGTCCACTCCTCTTCCCACTCTTGCCGACGTCTGAATCAAGGATTCCGCTTCTGAAGAAATTTCCTCTCATCAAATATTCTCAGTCTATTCTAAACAGCCAATGCCAGTACTATTCAATCCTCATTTGGCGTCCCTCAAGATTGCTCCTGCCACATACTATTCACCAGTCTATCCTGCAACACAGCCAACGCCAGTACTATTCAATCTTCATTTGACGTCCCTCAAGATGCTCCTGCCACATACTATTCACCAGTCTATCCTGCAACACAGCCAACGCCAGTACTATTCAATCCTCATTTGACGTCCCTCAAGATTGCTCCTGCCACATACTATTCACCAGTCTATCCTGCAACACAGCTAATGCCAGTACTATTCAATCCTCATTTGGAGTCCCTCAGATTGCTCCTGCCACATACTATTCACCAGTCTATCCTGCAACACAGCTAATGCCAGTACAAATCCTCATTTGGCGTCCCTCAAGATTGCTCCTGCCAAATACTATTCACCAGTCTATCCTGCAACACAGCCAACGCCAGTACTATTCAATCCTCATTTGGCGTCCCTCAAGATTGCTCCTGCCACATACTATTCACCAGTCTATCCTGCAACACAGCTAATGCCAGTACTATTCAATCCTCATTTGGCGTCCCTCAAGTCTGTTCTTGCCATGTACTATTCACCAGTCTATCCTGCAACACAGCCAACGCCAGTACCATTCAATCCTCATTTGACGTCCCTCAAGATTGCTCCTGCCACATACTATTCACCAGTCTATCCTGCAACACAGCTAATGCCAGTACTATTCAATCCTCATTTGGCATCCCTCAAGTCTGTTCTTGCCATGTACTATTCACCAGTCTATCCTGCAACACAGCTAATGCCAGTACTATTCAATCCTCATTTGGCGTCCCTCAAGATTGCTCCTGCCAAATACTATTCACCAGTCTATCCTGCAACACAGCTAATGCCAGTTCTATTCAATCCTCATTTGACGTCCCTCAAGATTGCTCCTGCCACATACTATTCACCAGTCTATCCTGCAACACAGCCAACGCCAGTACTATTCAATCCTCATTTGACGTCCCTCAAGATTGCTCCTGCCACATACTATTCACCAGTCTATCCTGCAACACAGCCAACGCCAGTTCTATTCAATCCTCATTTGGCGTCCCTCAAGTCTGTTGTTGCCATGTACTATTCACCAGTCTATCATGCAACACAGCCAACGCCAGTACTATTCAATCCTCATTTGACGTCCCTCAAGATTGCTCCTGCCACATACTATTCACCAGTCTATCCTGCAACACAGCCAACGCCAGTATTATTCAATCCTCATTTGGCGTCCCTCAAGATTGCTCCTGCCACATACTATTCACCAGTCTATCCTGCAACACAGCTAATGCCAGTACTATTCAATCCTCATTTGGAGTCCCTCAGATTGCTCCTGCCACATACTATTCACCAGTCTATCCTGCAACACAGCCAACGCCAGTATTATTCAATCCTCATTTGGCGTCCCTCAAGATTGCTCCTGCCACATACTATTCACCAGTCTATCCTGCAACACAGCCAACGCCAGTACTATTCAATCCTCATTTGGCGTCCCTCAAGACTGTTCTTGCCACGCGTGCTTTTCACCACCTCCTTAGGTCAACACATCTCAGCTGGATTACTCGACCTCCTCTTTGCTGACCCAAATCACCCCGTCAAGGTTTTCTGCTCATCACCGAGCATTTCTTTTTTTACTTATTTATTGATCCTTAGGACATTATCGCAGACATGATTTGGCTCACAGAGCAGACGGCAAATATGAGCTCATGGCATTGCATTGCTGCTGGCGAGATATAGGCAAAAGTCAGCCCAGATATCCTAGGGCTGCAGATGATCAATAACCAAGTAACGTACAGTTTCTCATTTGCCCAAACAACATCTTGCAGCCACATTTCGCACACAGGCAGCACTTTCCAAGACCACCTCTTGATAAAATAACAGTCACCCCAAATTCAAAAATCTGCGCTTTACCATTTCCATTCTACCTGTATAGTCCACAGCACGGCACAGTTAAGATCAGTTGTTGACGCACTATATCCAACAGCGCGTTATTGACCGAGTGCCAGTACTCATTCAGTTTGGAGAAGGACCATAGCGCATGCAATAATCGCATTTACATCATTGCATCTGGGACATGCCTTCACCTGGTCAGTCTGGAATAAGTCCATTCAAGACGGGGTGTACTACAATCTTAGGATCTTAAAGTCTATAAGCCTGTACTTTGAATTCAGAGACACCCCTTTCAACAGGGTACATACTTCTTCCGCTGCGCATCGGTTAAATCTACTTGAGACCCCTGCACCCTTTATATCATGCCTTCCTTCATGACTGTTAAGACGGATTTCTGAACTCTGTCCTGGTGGCGCAGAAGTTCAGAAGGCCAACCTAATTACTTGGAACAGGGTAACCTCTGGACAAGCCAGACCAATCAAGGTAGCGATCGCGGCGGTTAAGACTAGGTCTCAGGAAGGGTGAGGGTGACTGAAAGCCCGCAATGAGCACACAAAGCAAGAGCGCTTACAAACTACTCCAAACAGTTGTTATATCAAAAATAGATACACATTTATTTTAAGGCCTTTAAAACAATGACCGTAGCAAGAAAATCACAATATCACAATATTAAACCAACACATACCATATCAACACAATATATATACAAATACACAGTCGCAAGCGTTTAAAGCACGAAATATGTAGTCCACCTGAAAGGAAAGGAAAACAGGCAGTGCGATAACGCTTTTGACTCAGTTCGCCTTTAGAGGCACCTAACTAGATGGAAGTCCGAGCCCTGCGAAGAGTGGAGCCTTGTGCTCAAAGTACCTGCCACGCCGGTGCCAACGGGCAAAACGGGAAGCTCTTCGGAGGAAGTCAGGCAGTTCGGGTTAGTGCACAGCAGAAGGAGAACAGGTTCCGCAACTCAAGCGCAGCCTCCACAGCGGGCAGAAGCAGAGCGCGAGTACGCCAAAAGGGTGCTGTTTTTACACAGCAGGGAAAAGCAATGGGATACTGCAGGAGGGCGACCAGATCCTAGCTAAACTACTCACCGGTCCCCGAAGCAAGCAGACCCAGGCTTCTCCACGTTAGTTTCAGCAGCTGGCAGGTTCAGAAGAGCAGGGAACGCCTCGTAGTCGTGTAGAGCAAAAAGACGTCCCAATCGACGAAACCAGCACAGTTTTGTTGCCGCAGCAGGACAACGGAGCGGCCGTGTGTATTCAAGCCAAATGTACACTCCTCCCTTCAGACTTGGGAACGCCAAGTGTACGAAGCGTGGGAGAGTGACAAGGACTCGAAATACAACACAACCTGGCGGCAGTTACAGAGCAGGACTCCCTGGTAAGCTGGTCAGTCAACTGGATGGCCCAGAGACACTTCCGAAGGCTTACTTGGCAGGAGATGATGAAGTCGCCGAGAATAGCTGTTCCTGCTATTCCAAAGGTCGAAGCACCAGTACAGGCCTTCTGGTTCGATCCAAGGAGGAAAGGGTTTCACAGGACGACAGCAGTGCAAAGGAGGATTCCTTCAGCGGGTCACCAGCGATTCCTCCGTCCAGCCTCTTGGTTGCAGGATACTTGGCTCCTGTATTCCTTCGTTCGTGAGAACTCAGGAGATCGACATGGCAGTGGTGTTTCCAGCTCCCTCTTATCCACGGTTCCCTTCGCGCCAAAACGGAGGGGAGCCAATGGGAGATCCGCTCATCAACACACATACCATACGTGGACCAATCACGGACCACGGTGGTCCCAGGCATTCACACCACCCCAGACTCTCTGGCACCCAGGATGTGTATTGGGACCAGACATCCCAGCCCACACCCTGGAGGCACACAAACGACATGTAGAAGCCCGCGAAAGCAACCACGTTTCGCGGGAAAGTACATGCCCAAATAAGGAAGGCCCCGGGTTGCCCGACCTGGGGAAGGTGAAGGGAGCAAGACGGTCAGTGGACAAGACAAAGGAGCCTCGTGGTCTGGCCATTTTGGGAGCCAGGCCACCATTTTGGGTTCAGTGCGAAAAACGTGCTCAGAACGCCAAAAGGAGCTCAAAATAAACAAAACGATCGCTGCCACCATTCGAGTCCCTGAATGACTTGCACCGATCAAATACCATCCTAAAAGAGTATCTAGGGCCTGTAGAAGGCTAGAGACCCAAGAGAGCTGTAACTTAGCTTACAGTGCCCTCTTGTGTCATGTTGCACTAAAGCCGCAACATGATAAAAGAAACTACGGGAAACAGCGTTCCCCGGTACTGACTGTCTTAAGGGCATGTCAGTTTCCCCATAAGAAAAGGAGCGAAAGCCCAGAGAAGTGCGGCAGAAGGCTGTACTTCTCTGGCAAAGTCAAGAACAAGGTTAAAAACAATAGCAAAAAGTTTAGGGGTTGCCACATGGAAGGAAAATTCCCTACAGTTACGAAATCTTTCCTAACACTCGCCCCTCCCAGACTATGGACAGGGGGAACTAATCCACCCCTGGATGAGTCTCTTGTTCAGGTCGGTTAAACATTCTGGACAACCCATCAGCATTGCTATGTTGGACACCTGGCCTATGCTCAATAGTGAAGTCGAAGCCTTGTAGACTTATGGACCACCTAAGCAACTTTGGATTCTCCCCCTTCATGTTCATTAGCCACTTTAACGGCTTATGGTCAGTCTGCACAGTGAAGTGGGTCCCATAGAGGTAGGGCCTCAGCTTCCTTAGGGCCCACACAACAGAGAAACATTCTTTCTCTACCGTGGACCATCTGAGCTCTCTGTCCTTAAGCTGGCGACTAATAAAACCGATAGGGTGTTCCTTACCCTTCTCATCTACTTGTGATAGTACAGCTCCTATCCCAGTGTCAGAGGCATCCGTCTGCACGATAAAAGGTCTTTGATAATCAGGGGCCCTGAGCACAGGGGCCTGGCACAAGGAGTCTTTCAAGCCATTGAAGGCCTTCTCACACTCGTCGGTCCAAGTTACCTTCTTGGGTTTCTTCGGAGTTGTGAGGGCAGTCAGAGGAGCAGCTATGGTACCATAGTCTGCCACAAAATTGCGGTAATACCCCGTGAGTCCTAAAAAGGCTCTCACTTGGGTTTGCGTAGTGGGGGTAGGCCAGTCTTGTACTGCTTGTACTTTACTGGGTAGAGGCTGTATCCTCCCTCCACCTACTTCATGTCCAAGGTAAACCACTGAGCCTTGTCCAATCTGGCATTTACTAGCCTTTATGGTCAAGTGGGCTTTCTGAAGAGCCTGGAGCACAATCCTGAGGTGTTTCACATGGTCTTCCCAGGTGGCACTGAAAACTGCTATATCGTCCAGATATGCAAGACAGAATTCGTCCAACCCATTCAACACATGATTCACAAGCCTCTGGAAAGTGGCAGGTGCATTCTTCAACCCGAACGGCATTACCCGGAATTGGTAAAGGCCGTCTGGAGTAGAAAATGCTGTCTTCTCCTTGGCATGTTCTGCTAAAGCTATTTGCCAATAGCCAGCAGTGAGGTCAAACGTGCTGAGGTACTTGGAGGCACCCAAAGTATCCACCAGCTCATCTGTTCGAGGCAAGGGGTGTGCATCTGTCTTGGTGACAGCATTCAGAGCCCTGTAATCCATGCAGAACCTCAATTCAGAAGTGCCTGCTTTTGGAACCAACACCACTGGGCTGGACCAAGGACTACTAGAGGGTTCAATCACCCCAAGGTCTAACATCTTGTTGACCTTGGTCTTAATATAAGACCGTACTTTATCCGACATCCTGTATCCCCTACTTTTGGTAGGTACACTGTCTCCTGTGTCAATGTTATGTTTGCACCAAGGTGTCAAACCAGGGGACTGTGAAAACAGGGGGGAAAACTGCCTAAGCAAACTTTTCACCTCAGCCTGCTGATCAGAAGTCAGGTGAGGGGCCACTCGGACACCCTCAACGGAGCTATCTGAAGGACCGCTTTGGAACAGGTCAGGGAGAGGTTCTGACTCCTCTTCCTCAACATCTGAAGCCAGTAGCAGTGCTGCGATTTCGACTCTTGGGACGAAAGCCTTCAGCCTATTCACGTGGAACACTTTTGGAGCCTGTCCAGGCCTTCTAAGGTCCACTAAATAGTTCACCTCACCCAGGGGCTCCACCACTGTGTAAGGGCCTGACCATTTGTCCTGTAAAGCTCGAGGCCTTATTGGATTCATGATCAGGACTTGCTGACCAGGTGTAAAGTTGATGAGGGAAGCTTTCTGGTCGTACCAATGTTTCACAAGCGCTTGCCCTGCCTTCAATTTATCACTGGCCAAGCCCATTAGAAGTACCATCCGTTTTCTGAGCCCTAGCACATAGTCAACTACATTGGTAGTAACAGGGGGAGTGGGCATCTCCCATCCCCGTACGGGATGACCGAACAGAAGTTCGAAGGGGCTGAAGCCAACACCCTCCTGTGGTACCTCTCGGTAGGCAAACAGTAAGCATGGTAAAAGAAGATCCCATTTTCTTCTCTGGGGCTCCTCCAGAGCCCCAATCATGCTCTTTAACGTTCTGTTGAAACGTTCCACCAGACCATTGGTCTGGGGGTGATATGCAGAAGAGAACTTGTAGGTGACCCCACATTCTTTCCACATAGCCTGCATATACTTCGACATAAAGTTGCTGCCACGATCTGACACAACTTCTTTAGGGAAGCCAACCCTAGTAAATATGCCGAGTAAAGCTTTTGCAACTGACTTGGCAGTTACAGTCTTCAATGGGATGGCCTCAGGATACCTGGTTGCATGGTCGACCAGCACCAGGATAAACCTATTGCCCGAGGATGTTTGCAGGTCAAGGGGACCAACGATGTCGATCCCTACCCTTTCAAATGGTACCCCCACAACTGGGAGCGGTACCAACGGAGCTTGGATTGTCGCGCCAACCTTACCAGACAACTGGCAGGAGGCGCAACTCCTGCAGTGACTTTCTACTTGCACCCCCATCTTGGGCCAGTAGAAGTGCATGGATAACCTTTGCTTGGTCCTCTTCATACCAAGGTGACCAGCAAGGGGAACTTCATGCGCCAACTGCAGGAGGAAGGGCCTAACAGCAAGGGGAACCACCAACCTCCTATGGTCTCCTTCTGTAGACTCTGTGGGCTCACTATACAGGAGTCCACCTTCCCAATAAATCCTATGCTTCCCAGGAGGTTCACCCTCAAGCTGGGAGCAGGCCTGTCTCCTTAGGCCTTCCAGAGATGGGCACTCACGTTGGCCTTTACTGAATTCGTCCCTATCAGGACCTCCTTCTACTAACAAGTCTTTTAGTTCAGGATGATCGTTGGGGTCGAATACTTCAGGCATCGCCACCTCCTCGTCAGGCCCGGGCGATTGACCAACTTCCTCCACCGCAGTGGTAGGCGAGCTCGGGGGAATATTCTCTTTCCCTCGTCTTGACTTGTAGACTCCTTTCGCCTTGGGTTTCCCCTTCGGCTGGGGCGGCGTATTGGACTTGGCCAATGCTGCCCGTGCTTGAGACCGTGTGTAGGGTCTTTCGGCAGTGTCTCCTATGAGCCCTAAAGCTCTGAGATCATTGCCCAACAAGACCTTTCCCGGGACGTTTCTCTGAATGCTCACTGGAATCCTGACTGCTGTACCATTTAAAGTAAGATTTACAGGGATCACGGGAAACATACGGAGGGGGCCGTCAGCCAACTTAGTGGGCATCAGAGTAGCTCTGGCAACTTCCTCCGAGTCTACCAAGGTAGAATCCACTACAGTTCGACTGCACCCACTATCCCTAAGAGCTGGAGTATCCACTCCATTGATCAGCACACTGTCTTTAAAGTAGTGCTTGGTATTATCTGGAATCCTAGCATAAGCCTCTGCGACTTTAGGCTCCCAGGAACCCAGGGACACTAAAACTACCTCAGCCTCTATTCCGCTGGGAAATGAGTCTGAGGAGAAGGATGCTCCTGTAATCTCTTCTTCCTCGTAGGAGGAGAAGGCCAGATTAGCGGAGTGGACCCCCAAAGGTCTAACCTTACACCGGGGATCCCCCTTCACATGGTCAGTTGCTCCACAAGAAAAACAAGCCCCAGTGGGTCTGTTTACGTAGGGAGGCTTATTGTAACCAGAGTTCTGTTTCGGAGGCTGACCTCCACTACCCTGCGAGTTCTCTTGTGTCTTACCCTTGTTTTTCTTTTTGTGGCCCTTATGGGAAGAAGATTTAGCAGATTCCCCACCCTCCATATCTTTGGACTTTTTCCCTTCCTCCTGCTTACCAGGATGAGTTTTGTCCTTATGGGACACTCGATGTGACACCCATAAGTCTGCTGCAATGGCCAGCTTCTTAGGATCTATCTCCTTCGAATCGGCCAAATGCTGCTTAAGCTCCGGGGAAGAAGAAGCAAAAATGTGTTCCAGCATGACCAGATTGATCATGCCTTCGAAGGTAGAAACCTTATAACCTTCAACCCAGCCAGTTAAGTTTTTCAAAGATTCAGCGACATAAGATACCCAAGTACCACCTTCCTTTTTCTTATACTCTCGAAAACGCTTTAAATATTGGGCCGGAGTCTTCCCAAACTTTAAAATGAGAGTTTGCTTTAACATTGCGAAATCAGCCCGCTCAGCCTTCGACATTTCCATAATGGCACTGCAGCCAGAATGGGGCAGTCTACTGAGCAACCACGCAATCTTATCAGCATTGTCAACTTCTTGAACTTCGCATGCATACTCAAACGCATTCAGCCAGTCCATAATGTCATTCCTTTCTTCATACACACTGAGCAGATCTTTTGGAAACCGTGGATGAGAGGAAGCCCCAGACCCATGTCCAGGACCCTTGGATCCATTTGCAACCTGAAGCTTGGCCAGTTCCAACTGGTGATCCCTGTCTTTTTGTTTTTCTGCCTGTTCGATTTTTAGTTTGGCTATGCTGAATTCAAGCTCCTGCTGCCTAAACCGCAGCTCTTGCTTCTTGAATTCAAGCATAGCCTCCCCATCAACACTGGCAGAGGAAACATTAGACATCACATCCTCCCTGTCCTCGTGGTCGCGATGGATCAGTGCAGCGGCAGAACTGTCGGTTCTGCCAGTGAGAGCAGCCCCACCACCTTCTGCACTGTCCTCGGAAGTTATAGCGTCAAGCTGCGCTTCTTGCCACGCCACGATTCTCTGGATCATTTCCAATTTTGTGCCTTGAGAGGAAACACCTCTCTCCGCACACATCTTTTTCAGCGTTTCTGATTTGGAAGCATTTAAAGTTAACAATATATTTGCTTCCATACTGTTTGATAGGACTATGGCCTTTTTAAAGTTATATTACAACAATTCACTACGTGTACTGTTTGGAATAACCTGAAATGCCTTAGTTCGAGCGCAACACTGGATACCTTCAGTCGTATCCCACCGCTGTACACCAATTTGTTAAGACGGATTTCTGAACTCTGTCCTGGTGGCGCAGAAGTTCAGAAGGACAACCTAATTACTTGGAACAGGGTAACCTCTGGACAAGCCAGACCAATCAAGGTAGCGATCGCGGCGGTTAAGACTAGGTCTCAGGAGGGGTGAGGGTGACTGAAAGCCCGCAATGAGCACACAAAGCAAGAGCGCTTACAAACTACTCCAAACAGTTGTTATATCAAAAATAGATACACATTTATTTTAAGGCCTTTAAAACAATGACCGTAGCAAGAAAATCACAATATCACAATATTAAACCAACACATACCATATCAACACAATATATATACAAATACACAGTCGCAAGCGTTTAAAGCACGAAATATGTAGTCCACCTGAAAGGAAAGGAAAACAGGCAGTGCGATAACGCTTTTGACTCAGTTCGCCTTTAGAGGCACCTAACTAGATGGAAGTCCGAGCCCTGCGAAGAGTGGAGCCTTGTGCTCAAAGTACCTGCCACGCCGGTGCCAACGGGCAAAAGGGGAAGCTCTTCGGAGGAAGTCAGGCAGTTCGGGTTAGTGCACAGCAGAAGGAGAACAGGTTCCGCAACTCAAGCGCAGCCTCCACAGCGGGCAGAAGCAGAGCGCGAGTACGGCCAAAAGGGTGCTGTTTTTACACAGCAGGGAAAAGCAATGGGATACTGCAGGAGGGTGACCAGATCCTAGCTAAACTACTCACCGGTCCCCGAAGCAAGCAGACCCAGGCTTCTCCACGTTAGTTTCAGCAGCTGGCAGGTTCAGAAGAGCAGGGAACGCCTCGTAGTCGTGTAGAGCAAAAAGACGTCCCAATCGACGAAACCAGCACAGTTTTGTTGCCGCAGCAGGACAACGGAGCGGCCGTGTGTATTCAAGCCAAATGTACACTCCTCCCTTCAGACTTGGGAACGCCAAGTGTACGAAGCGTGGGAGAGTGACAAGGACTCGAAATACAACACAACCTGGCGGCAGTTACAGAGCAGGACTCCCTGGTAAGCTGGTCAGTCAACTGGATGGCCCAGAGACACTTCCGAAGGCTTACTTGGCAGGAGATGATGAAGTCGCCGAGAATAGCTGTTCCTGCTATTCCAAAGGTCGAAGCACCAGTACAGGCCTTCTGGTTCGATCCAAGGAGGAAAGGGTTTCACAGGACGACAGCAGTGCAAAGGAGGATTCCTTCAGCGGGTCACCAGCGATTCCTCCGTCCAGCCTCTTGGTTGCAGGATACTTGGCTCCTGTATTCCTTCGTTCGTGAGAACTCAGGAGATCGACATGGCAGTGGTGTTTCCAGCTCCCTCTTATCCACGGTTCCCTTCGCGCCAAAACGGAGGGGAGCCAATGGGAGATCCGCTCATCAACACACATACCATACGTGGACCAATCACGGACCACGGTGGTCCCAGGCATTCACACCACCCCAGACTCTCTGGCACCCAGGATGTGTATTGGGACCAGACATCCCAGCCCACACCCTGGAGGCACACAAACGACATGTAGAAGCCCGCGAAAGCAACCACGTTTCGCGGGAAAGTACATGCCCAAATAAGGAAGGCCCCGGGTCGCCCGACCTGGGGAAGGTGAAGGGAGCAAGACGGTCAGTGGACAAGACAAAGGAGCCTCGTGGTCTGGCCATTTTGGGAGCCAGGCCACCATTTTGGGTTCAGTGCGAAAAACGTGCTCAGAACGCCAAAAGGAGCTCAAAATAAACAAAACGATCGCTGCCACCATTCGAGTCCCTGAATGACTTGCACCGATCAAATACCATCCTAAAAGAGTATCTAGGGCCTGTAGAAGGCTAGAGACCCAAGAGAGCTGTAACTTAGCTTACAGTGCCCTCTTGTGTCATGTTGCACTAAAGCCGCAACATGATAAAAGAAACTACGGGAAACAGCGTTCCCCGGTACTGACTGTCTTAAGGGCATGTCAGTTTCCCCATAAGAAAAGGAGCGAAAGCCCAGAGAAGTGCGGCAGAAGGCTGTACTTCTCTGGCAAAGTCAAGAACAAGGTTAAAAACAATAGCAAAAAGTTTAGGGGTTGCCACATGGAAGGAAAATTCCCTACAATTACGAAATCTTTCCTAACAATGACCGCAAGTCATAGTTTGCGCTAGCTTGTACGGTGCGGAAATCGCTAACCAGGCGACACCTGGAATATATACGATAAGCATGCATGTAACGGGGGTTCCTCAGGGAACGCTGGCCCGTGCTATTGAATTGCTGGCAGGGGCGTTGCTAGGGGGGGGCTAAGGGGGCTATAGCCCCTGATCTTTTGGTTGTAGCCCCGGATAGAATCTCAGGAGCTACAGCCAAAAGACTAGCTAGCCCCCAGTCCCAACAGTTCTGACATCAGCGTAGCCCCGGGTCTTTTCCAGACCTAGCAACTCCCCTGATTGCTGGGCACATTCAGCAATAGTGTCATCTTTGCAGTGGACAATAACAGTTTTCAGGTCGTTCCAATTCACGAAGCAGACGCCTGCATACAAGGATGCCAGCAGCGCTACAGATTTTTTTCAATGCCCCAGTCAGTGGTGGTAGTCAACATCTGGATCCCACATTAATCGGAGTCGCTCGCAATACACAGCCACCATATTAAGCTTGGTATTGAGATTCCTCCATGCCACCCAGGTCGCCACTGCTGGATCTAATGAATAGCACTGGTTGATACATACCGCTCGCTAATAGCGATTGCAATGGGGCCGGTCTGACTCACGGTTGTTCAAGACAGGCATGAGGGTACGTAGTGGTATCTAATGACCAATAAGTTGCATAATGTATTTGGTGCCACCTGATAATATAACTTTAGGTCAGCGGTGTTAAATCCCCCCTCTTCATACAGTCGGGCCAAACCTGCCCACTTTAAGCTAACCAGACCACCTGACCACCAGGCGAAGGAGGTACATGTTGCCATTAGGTCCTGAAATAACCCGCAGTCAGGCTGCAGCAGTATGTTGTGCAACATATACCATACCTTAGGTTCTATTATCTCCCTGCCAAAAACATCGGTATGCTTCCCTACCTTTGGCGCTTGGCTTTCATAGCCCTCATACACACCATAGTTTAGGTCCTTCACCTGCGTTACCGGAGATTTCTTCGGATACCATGAGATTCCACTTATTTATTTCAAGGAAAATGGTATGTGTGTGATGCATAACAGGTGGGGTGTGGTGGGGTAAAGGTTAAGTTAGGGTGGTGGGTGGGTCTGCGGTTGGGGGTTCTCCTGCATTCTATTGTAGAAAAAGTAAAAAGATTTCGTTTTTCGGTGAAATCTCCATTTGGTGAGATATGTTCGAAGAAATCAAATACATCTCCCTTTGCCACTGCAGGTGTGCGAGTATTATCCCCCCCACCCCCTGATACCGAATGGACTGATCATTGTGCGGGTGGCTCCTTCATACAGTCGGTACAAATATGTCTAACTTGTCATCATTTAGATGCAAGGCAAAATGCTTGCCAAATGCCACTGCCGTGCCAATTACTCCTGGCAGATTCGCGTCAGGGTCCTGAATATATAGCAAGATGTCATCTGCATAGAAGGAAATGAGTTCAGTCTTCCATCCTATCCGCAGGCCTGTTCTGCGATGTTTGCTTCAGATCATGTTCACGTGGGGCCCATTGCTAAAGCGAACAGCATAGGGCAGAGGGCACCCCGGCCTGGTCCCACCGCCTAAATGTAGCACTCAGGAGACACGTCCATTAATACTTACCTGAGCAAAAAAGATGCCCAGAGAGCAACTTGATCCATGAAAGGAATCTTGGCCCACACCCATAATTAGACAGTACCTGAAAGAGGAAGGGCCATGAAAGTGTTAGATGCCTTTTGCATACCCATCGCCTGCGATTCTTAGCCACAACATTATAAAGACCGCCTTAAGTTTGTTTATTTATAATTCACCTATACACAAAGGGCCTGATTCATAGTGTTTTATAATAGCACAACCCAATAAGAAAATGTTCAATGAATGAGGCCCAACGTGTTCTCAGGCGCAACAACGCCATAGGGTGGGAACAGGGAGGAAAAAAAATAATTAAATTACGCTACTAGGCCTCATGACGTTTAGATTGTGCAAGAGCAGTAAAGCAGCATTTTCTGCGACTGGCAACTTTGTGCACTATCCCGGCACTGTGCGCTTTGCACCAAAAGGCTGCTTAACACGAATTCCACCGGCTAAGCAAGCCATTCCAAGATGGCCAGCCAAATCGTGTTTCATAGCTATTGCGGCCCAATTGGTCAAGTCCTGCTACGACAGGGTTAAGCCAGCCCACCTCCAAAGGCTCCAGTCTGAGCATAGCCGAGCCGAAAACAACACACCGCAAGAGTACCCAACAGCTACATGTGGGGACTGTTCCGTTTCAACCTGCTCCGCTCCCTCATTTCCCTATCCTCCACTACCCCTCATCTCCCTCACGCTGGTACACACAACATTATACACTCAGTATCCACGCTTCTCCACATCTATACTCACTGCCAGCCAAACACTAATGACACAAAAACATTCAGATAATTGACGCTGATGTAGCATGCTACAGCACTGCTGAAATTCAGTCTCCTTTGTGCCACCCAAAAGCTGCGTTTAGACTCGCGCTATAAGGCACCCGCACTACTCAGACTTCACTGTTACCCTCTAAGCGCCTCCAATTGAGCTATCACAAGTGCCTTCAACTGAGCTCTGCTAATTAGCACATCTCAACTGTAACCGTGTTTTGTGCTTGCATCTGGTAATAATTCTGTGTTTTGTGCTCACACCAATCAATTTTAGCTAAGCTCTACCAAAATCAACACTCCTGCTTACTACAGGCCACGGTCTCCTTGCAACCATGCTTGCACATCCGGCCTCTCAGCATACACCTCTACCTGCTCCAATCTCTCCAGTGCAACTCTGCACAAGGGACATACCAGCACCTCGCCACACCTCTAGCATCCTCACCAGCACCAGCTCTACCCTCGCCTGCCTTATCCCAGCCATGGGGGCTCTGATGTCACCCATCCACTCACTCAACACCCCACCCCGCATGCCACCTCCAAAGCCAAATACACACTCACTCTGAAAAAGTCAAACAGCCTCCCTAACCTCCACAATATCCCATCTCTATTCCTACACAAAGCTCTCCACCTCACCAACAGTCTACAAGACATGAATCACAAACCGCTTACAAACCCCAGTCAACACTGCACCCTCAACACTCGAAACAGAAAACTAGCATCTCACCTATTCACAAACCATCAGCATATATTAACAGTGACCCCGCCACAACCCGCTCGCCTCAACGCAAGAACTACCACCCCCTGATCCGCCGCCCCCCCCGGCTCAGAACACCAATTCAACACTCCCCACCAACTCCCCCTCTACAGCCTCCCCAAACAATAACAAGCCTGCAAAATCTACTTCAAATACAGTTGCTATTTCCAACACCGACACAAAAACAAAGACCATTACAAACCTGCCAGATCCCTCCTTGCCCATGCCCTTGATATATCCGATCTCATCACCTCCAACAAACTAGACCTCCTAGCAATCACAGAAAAATGGCTGCACCCTGCTGCCGGCTCCTCCCTCTCCCTAGCCATCCCGGATGGCTACACCATCTACAGGAAAGATAGACCAACAGCCAAAGGAGGCAGAGTAGTCATCATGGCTAAAAACTACCTTCCCATCTGGAAAAATAAACAAACCTCACCATCAGCTCCGGCGAGCTATCAATTCAACTCGTACTGTCGGCCAAAGCCACCATTAAGGTCCACCTAATTTACAATCCCCCCCCCCCCTTCCAGGCCCACCAGCTTCCTCGGAGAGTACATTGCACATGCCCTCTCCACCAATACCAAGCCCTCCTCCAAAATCATTGTTAGGAAGGATTTCATAATTGTATGTAATTTTCCCTCCATGGGTCAACCCCCACACTTTTTGCTGCTATTTAGACACCATTGACTGACTTTGCCAGAGAAGCACAGTCTTCAGCTGCACTCCTCTGGACTTTTGCTCACTTTTATGGGGAAACTAACATGCCCTTCAGACAGTCAGTACTGGGAGACTGTTTCCCTTAGTCCTTTTCCCGTGTTGCAACTTTTGTGCAACATGTAACGAGTGCGCAATTTATCTTACCATACAGCACACTTGAGTCTATAGTCATTTTCCAAAGGCCCTAGAAACTCTCGCTGGACTTTTTATGAACTGTGCAGATGTGTCATGGACAGGACTGGTGGCAGCTATATTTTGCATTATTTTATACCCTTTCCTGTCATGTTAACCGCGTTTGGCACAAATAGGTGGCATGGCTCCAAAATGGCTATGTCACGAAGTTCTTTGTCCTGATCTTTGGCCATCTTGCCCCTTCACCTTCCCCAGGTCGAGTGGACCCGGGTCAGTCCTTATTTGGTCATGCACTTTCCTGCGAAACCCAGTGCTTTCGTGGGTTTCTTCATGCCTTGTGTGTGTGCCTCCAGGATGTGGGCTCGAACGTCTGAGTCCAATACACATCCTGAGCTCCAGAGAGTCTGGAGTGCCATGAATGAATGGGACCACCGTGGTCCGTGATAGGTCCACGTATGGAGTGTGTGTGTTTGTGACCAGATCTCCCATTGGGTCCTCTTTGTTTTGGCACAAAGGGAACTTTGGATAAGGAGGAGGCCAAAAACACCCATACCATGTCGATCTCCAGAGTTCTAACTGAACAAAGGATATGATCCAAGTATCCTCAAACTATGAAGCTGAGTCGAGGAACCGCTGGCGACCCGCTGGAAGGTTTGGCACCCTGAGCCCACTGTCGTCCCGTGGGACCCCTCTGCATCTGATCGTCCTAGAAGGTCTGCGAAGACGCTTCGACCCATTGGAATAGTGGGACCAACTATTCTCGGCACCTTCATTAAAACCTGCAAGTAAGCATTCTCAGAAGTGTCCCTGAGCCAGTGGGCGGACCAGCTTACCCAGTTGCTTTACTCTGTCACCGCCGCCGTCTTGAGGAGGCCCTCAAAACTTGGTATACTGCTAGCTCTGTGTACATGGCACCATCACACCAATTATCGTACACTTGGCATTCCCAGGTCTGAAGTGAGACAAGTGCGCCAGGACTGGAGTAAACGTGGTTACCGTGTTGCTCTGCCGCGGAAATGTCTTTTGCAATTCCGCTGCATTTGTGACCCTCTTGCCTCTGAAGCCTGCTGCTGTGAAACTGGGTTGATTCATCCACCCGGAGCAGAGAAATCGCCACTGTCCGGTTTGGGAATCTTCGCTGTATCTCAGGAACTGAAAGGTGCAATGACGTCCTTTTTGCCGCATTCGAAACTGCAAGCGAAGTGGACTGAACTGGTGAAGTTTGGGTCCGCTTGCGTCGGGGATCGGCAAGTACTCCATACCCAAACAGGTGGCCCCTAGCGCAAGTGCCCATTTTTACGCACGCTCCTTTCCACTGCTATTGCGAAATAGCAACACCATCCCGAACTCTCGAACTGCCTCTGCCTTCAAGTAGAGGTCCTTCTTGAATAGTGGGAACTTGTTCTGCATCGCCTCATCCACTTTCCAGAGTTGCTAGAGACCCCTGAAGAGACCATATTTTCCCCCCTGGAAGAACCGCGTGTGCTTGGATTGCACATACTATTGAGCACACGGCTCCTCTCTTCTTAGGGCTTGGACTGCCCCTTAGTTAAGTCTGCTATCGATGTCGAAGGGGCCTAAAGACTATCTTGACTGCCCATTTCCTTCCCCTCTAGGTTGTCAACATATTTCATGCATTTAACCCTTTGGACCCCAATGGTCTTGTATATACATTGCATTGATAGTGCTGTGTTTACTTAGTGTTACTGTGATTCTTTTTCTATGGTCTATGTTACAAAGACCTTGTAATAATTGGGTCTATATTTTTGACATAACACCTGTCTGGAGTAATTTGTAAGTGTCCTTGCTTTGTGTGCTCATTGAGGCCCTTCAGTCACCCTCACCCCTCCTGAGACCTAGTCTTGACCACCTGCCATAGCTACCTTGGTTGGTCTGGCTTGTCCAGAGGATACCCTGTTCCAAGAAACTAGGCTGGCCTTCTGAGCCTCTGCCCCTCCAGGTAAGCGTTCAGAAATGCATCTGAACAATCATCCTCCTCGTAGATATAAATTTAGGTCTTAACGATCCATCCGATGCCCACGCTTATACCCTAGCCAACACCATTGAAAATGTAGGCTTCAAAGCCCCACAAATGACAAAGGCTGCACATTAGACTGGATAGCAAACCTCAGTTGCAACGCCAGCATTCTCTCCAATGTCCCCCGCCCTTGGTCAGACCACAAAGTCATTACATTCAACATTTCCGAGACAGTGCCCTCAGTGATCGCACCCCAAGCAGCCATGGCCTCCCTCTCGAGAAACTCAGCATTTATCATCAGCCAACTAACTCCCCCCACTAACAGATCCCACACAGACCCCACTACCATGGTTGAATGCTACAACCAAACCCTCCTCAAATCTATCAACAAACAGCGCTGCTAAGCCTACGCAAGCCCAAAACAACTGCCCACCTCAATAAATGGTATACCCCCACTCAAAACCCTATGCTCCACCAAAAGAGCAGCAGAGACTGCCTGGACAAATTCACATTCCACCAAGAACAAACCCTTCACAGCCCTCTCCAGAAAGTTCAAATAAGCTATCCTTCAAACAAAAAGTGACACAATAAGAGAATCGAAGAAGCTAGCTCAGGAACAAGAGAGCTCTTTACTATCCTATGTGAACTTGAAACAGCTCCCCCACCTACCAATGCCATCAAATATCTCAATTGGTGTAAGAATATCCAAAGTGCATTCCTCGACAAAATCTCCCTCCTACAAATCATTGCAAACAAAAATAAACTCCCTCCACTCGATCAGCTCATAGACCAACCCTCAGACCAGCGTCCCCTCACGCCTCCCCACACCTCCCGGTTCAAATTCTCCCCGATCATAGTTTTCGAAACTGCCAACATCATTAAAGGTCTGAAACCATCAATATTCCAAGGAGACACCTAACCGGTCACTGTAATAAAACACTGCGCTGACGAGTTCGACCCCCTCATCTCGACACTTTCTTTTCAACTGGCATCGTTCCTGAGAATCTAAAAGAAGCCTGGGTACTCCCCCCGCCCCTTCCTCAAAAAACCCACCCTAGATTCCAACATCCCTACTAACTACCGCCCCATCACAACTGTACCCTTCACCCTTAAAATACTTGATAGAGCAACCCATCTTCAAATTCAGAACCACCTCGAAACCCACAATCTCCACGGTATCTGACAATCAGGCATACTCCCCAGTCATGGCACAGAATCCGCTCAATTGGACTTAAAAATCCAAAAGGACGAAATCTAAGACCAAGGCCACATGGACATCATCCTGTTCCTGGAAATCTCAGCAGCCTTCGATCTAGTCAATCATAATATCCTCTGCCAACACCTCTCATCAGCTGCCCACTTCTCGCCCATAACCACTAATTGGATAAAGTCAATCCTCCCCAACCGCACAATGAGAGTTTTCTCCGCTTCAGCGGCAGCCCCACTTTGCCCAGTCAAATGCGAAGTGCTCTTGTGTTTCATTGACCCTGTACAATATCTTCACTAAACCCCTTTTTGACCTCCCGGATGCCCTGCGTGTCACCTACTCCAACTATGCGGATGGCACCCAAATCCTCCTAGCCATATGCAGAAACTACAACGTCGACTCCAATGCAGTTAGCAAATTATACCCAACCACCGAAGACTGGGTGGCACAACACAGCCTATACCTTAATGATGGAAAAAATACAAGTACTTCTCATTGGCACCCAATATCGGCTAAACTCACTCAATACTGCATACAAATCCTTTCCATCGATAGGAATTCCATCACCGCCTCCAAAGAGGTAAAGACCTTAGGAGTATATGTAGACTCCACCCTATCGCTAACCAGACATGCCAACTTTATAGCAGCAGCAGCACATACTGTGAAAATGATCAATGCCTGCAGACCATTCAAGTCCACAGACAGCTTCAAGACCTTCACCAGTGCCCTCATACTATTGTATTTTATTTGGTTATTTATATAGCACTCTTTCCCCATTTGTATGGCCGCAATGCGCTTTGTGGTTGGAACGCCCTCAGTGACCGTAGTCAATGTGCTGGAGGTTCAAAGAGTTTTAGATTCAGAGATGCATGTGTGCATTTTAGCTTGTCTAGGACTTCGTGGCGGGCTAGGCTCGACTAAGCAGCCCAAAAAAAGGTCAGGCACGTGGGTGGGCTCTGTAGGTGGTTTGCAATAGAGTGCTATTGTTGCAAGAGGCGGTGTGTGGCCAGCTAAACCAAACTTCATTTCGTTGGTAGTCACCGTATGCTGGTGGCAGAGGTGTTGCGGTACGTAAGGTGTTTCAATGCAGACGGCAATGTGCGTTGCTTGACTGGAAAAGCATAGCCACTGCTGCATTCTATGGGGCATGGATGTTTGGCCATGTTTGCAGCCTGTGTCCACAGACGTGTTGAAAGGTATACGCACCGTAGGCTTCCATGCTGTTCGGCTGCATCAATCTTTGTCAAGTGCAGACAGGTTTCAGATACAGTGGGTTACACAGTATAATGGGCAGATATGGGGGGTAGGGGGAGCGGGGGAATACACTTCGGCCCGGTACACCTGGGTAGACAGAGAGGGCCTGATATGGGGGGGGGACATCAGTTAAGTGCAGTAACAGTAATGCGATAGCAGCACCTAGGTTTGGGGGACTTGGATAGAGGGAGAAAGGCCTTAACCAAGGGGGGGCAGGGGGCAGGAAGGACAACAGTAAATACAATAGCACCAGGTTTTGGGACATCTGGATAGAGGGAGAAAGGCCCCAACACAGGGGGGTCAGCCTTAAATGCAATAGTAGATGCAACAGCAGCACCCAAGTTTGGGACACTATCAAGGATTAACTACTGCAACTCCCTCTGCAGGCACCAATGCACGCAACAACAAAAAACTGCAAATCATTCAAAACAACGCAGTACGAGCAGCCCTAAACATCACCAAAAAAAGGCCACATATCTGCGGACAGGCGTAGCATCCACTGGCTCCCCATCCGAGAAGACATCACGTTCAAAACACTGCCCCCACATACCTGTCCAAAATATTCTTTAAGGGCCAGTCAACCAGGCCCACCCGGGATGCCTACTCCCACTAACTCGTCACCCCTAGCTATATGCACCAGAAATCAGGGGATAACAGTTTCCCGGTGATAAAGGCCAAATCCTGGAATGCTCTCCCTCTATCCTATTGGTCCTTTCGGCTGGGAGTCATAAACTGGCTTTTTTTCTTGACATCCAAAAACGTAAACGACCATTAACACTAGATCGTGCCATCCCATTTACACACCAACTAGAAACTGCGACGCTCACATTTTGAAACTCTTGCCTATATTGCCAGTGTACCTGCAACATACTGTACTAACAACTGTAACCCTGGTGTATCCCATGTACTACCCAGCCGATACTGCTCAGAATCTGTATCCCTTGCACTATATATGACTATTAAGGCTGGCGACAGTAACCTTGCCAAACTAAGCCTTCTTGTAACCAGAGTCAGGGGAAGCAAGGTCCACAAGCTAAGTGCAAGGTAAGGGGCTGGAAATACTACATGGGTGGGGGGGGGGGGTGGTTAGGGGGGAAAACAACTGCAGGGGTAGACTGGACTAGGGGGACCTGTGCCCTGTAAGACTCTGAAGGAACCAGGAAGCCAGTCAACGGCAGACTGGGACAGTAGCAAGAGAGAGGGAAGGAAGAAAATAAAAGGAAGTTCTCGAAAAGCTTCCAGGAACTTAAGGCGATCTGGCTCAAGTCTTAGAGAGGCAGGGAGGCTATTCCAGAGGGAGTCACCTGCAGCGGAGAGATCTACAACCCCCCCCCCCCACTCTATGCTTTGAAAAGCGTCTGATCTACAAAGTTAGAGCTATACGACCAAAGGGCTCTAGCAGGGAGGTATTTAGGGAAAGAGGATGTAGCAGGCTCAGAAAGCCTTGTGGGTGATGCAGAGGGTCTTGAATTTGATCCTCGCAGCAATTGGGAGCCAGTGGAGAGATTTTAGGGCTGGAGAGAATCAGTGCCTTGACTTGAGGCGAAGGACAAGTCTTGCAGTCCTTTGCTGGATTAGTAGAAGGGGCAAAGGGAGGAGTTGGGCAGATTGAGGAAGAGGCTATTGCAGTAGTCCAACCTGGAGAGGACCAGAGCTCTGGAAACATTGAGTTTCTGCAGGAAGGTGAGGCAAGGGAAAACACCTCTGAGGAGTCGCAGCTGAAAGTGGCCCATCTTGGCAAGGTCTGTGATGCGAGGAGAGGAGTCGAAGACGACACCACGGTTTTTCACCTCTCAGAAGGGTGAAGTGAAGCCCGTGGAGGGCGGCCAGAGTATGGGAGGGAAAGAGGGAGCAGAGGAACCAATGAAAAGGAGCCCCATCGTCTTACCGGCATTAAGGCAGAAATCATAAGCAGTGCATCATGCCTCAATATCAGACAGTCGGGAATATGAGAGGAATAGGAGGGAAGGTAGAAGGGACACTGCGGGTCATCCGCAAAACACTGAATGTTAGGAGAGAAGGTGGAGATCAAATGGGCTACTGGGGCCAAGTAGATGTTGAAAATCCAGGGCGAGAGGATAGAGCCCTGAGGGACACTGCAAGTGGAGAGTGAGATGGTGGAGAGAAAAGGGCCCAGTTGAACCTGGGAATGTAGGTCTAAAACGAAGGTGGTCATCCAATCCAGAGCCAGGTCTGCGATGCCAAGGGTATCACAGAGCTGATTTATCAGGGGTGCATGGTTGACGGTATCAAAGGCAGAGGAGAGGTCAAGAAGGATGAGAACGGAAGGAGAGCAAGAAATGAGATTAGAGAGCAAGTCTTCACATGTATTCGGGAGAGCAGTTTCCATGCCTCCGGCAGCTCTGAAGCCAGCATGGTGGTCGTGGAGACAACTAACAGATTCCACTAGCTTGCCCAGCATGGTGGTAATGGAGATAGAGCAGTAGTTTGCCAGACAGCAAGGGTTGGCAGAAGGCTTTTTGAGGAGGGTGCACAAGGGAGCGCGAGGAAGGATCCAGTGACAACGGGGTGATTGCAGAAATTGGCCGAGGAGCAAGGGAGACAATGGGTCTCATTACAAGACTGGCAGGTTGCGGCCAGACTCATGACAGTTTTCTGGCACCTGACTTCCCAGTGCCACTTGGATATTAAAAGTCCCAGCAGACCGGGAAGTCAGGCGCCAGAAAATCTTAGTCCCCATTCCCAGACTCCATGGGAATGGGGACAAGGCAGCACTGGCACTGTTGCCAACAGTGCCAGTGCTTCTGTGAAAACTCTGTGGGCAGGTGCCATTACGCCCGGCAGGTCTGAGCGTAACAACCCCCACCCGCAGAGTCCGAGTATGGCAGTCCAGTAAGGGTGCAGGTACAGTGCAACCGGCACCCTTGTTTCCAGACCACCACATTCATAATGGGGCCCAATGTTGCCCTTGATAGTTCTGGAGGAGCAGGGGTGCACCTGTTTGGATGAGACTTTCATAGAGCGGACTAATCTAGAAAACTCATCAGGTGTTATGGGAGAAAAAGAGGAGAGGGGTGAGAGCAGGAGGTGGAGAAGGGTGTGGGGTAGAGGAGAGTGATGACAGGTAGAGGAGAGTGAAGACAGGATGTCCAGAGTTCAAGAAATGAAGTGAGAGGCCAGAGAAGCGCAGAGGAGAAGTGGAGTCTGCAGTAGGGTTGGCGAGTACTTGCAGATTTTGAAAAGTTCAGCCGTGTTGCTAGTGGCTGCAGAGATGCAGGCTTGGATATAGACCCTCCTTTTTTCGAGCAGAGGGAGTCGATTGCATTTGGAACGGCAGCAGGCCAGTTTGTCTGAGGGTGTGCGCCAATCCTGCCACTTCCGCTCAGCCGCTCTGCACTTGCGCTTCAGAGCAGCCAGGTCGGAGTCATGACAGGAGGTGTAAGTTTAATGCAGATCTTCATGATGTCCAGAGTGTTGGAGATGGAGAGTTGAAGGTTAGTAGGGTCTGTGTCTGAGTGGGAGTCAGTGGCAGGTGTTGGAGGGGGGAGTGAACGTGGTGGCAAAAGCAGCAACAGACACTCGCTCGGTAGGTTGAATGACCGAGGAGTCCGTCAGTGCGGGCGGATGCTTAGTCAGGACATCCAGGAGAGCATGATCAAACCAGGAGAGGAGTAATGAAAGGGTTGAAGATGGGGATGTCTGAAGAGATGAGCATCCAAGGTGTATCCGGCTGTGTACATTGGATCAGAAGGGGAAAGGGAGTCACAAAGGGTGCAGGTCCGTTAGGCCTGGGCTTAGAGAGGATCTTGTAGCCCTTATGTAGGCGTTTCTCGAAACTCGCAACAGCACTGGAAGTGAACCATGTCTCGGTGAGAGCTAGGATGTCTAGGTCTAAGGTCTTCAAGGAGGTGGCAGATGTAATGAAGGGTTGACAGAGCCAGAGTTGAGCAGGTTGCCACGTGTAAAGGGCTTCCAAGGAGGTATACAGAAGTATGGCACGCCCGTCAGAGGTGGCAGAAAGTGGAGTGGCAGGAGGAGGGAGAAAGGCGATGAGATGGAAGACACCCATCAAGGCGGAGGTTGGGCTGAGAGCCCTGGGCCATAACAGTGCCAGTTAGGTAGATATTAACGACCCTAGAGGACAGGAAGGATGCCCAGAATACCTCCCAACAGGCATCACCATTAATGAGAGGAGAGCAGACACCCTAAGGGGAATCCAAAGGTAAGGAGAAGGAACAACAGAGGAGGTCGGTGAAAGTCTGCTCAGAAGAAGCTTTGACAT
This sequence comes from Ambystoma mexicanum, assembly GCF_040938575.1. Lineage (NCBI taxonomy): Eukaryota > Metazoa > Chordata > Amphibia > Caudata > Ambystomatidae > Ambystoma > Ambystoma mexicanum. The sequence goes on along the minus strand of NC_090921.1, from coordinate 80,943,672 downwards.
AGGGGTCAGCGATGGGCAGGCATGGATTGGACACCAGGATAGTCTTCTTTAAACGTTGTACTGACAGATTTCAAAAGAGGGATGGGATAGGTGATAGAATAGCAATTACAGAGGACAAGGGAGATTGAGAGCACCATTGAGGGAGAGTGCAGAGAGAAGGAAGGGGGAAGATGGGAGGAACTGCAGAGCGCACCAACTACAACCATACAGCAATGCAACAATCTAGAGACAAGCAGCCACGCAGGTTATAAAAAGGCCCAGGTTTACATCATACAGCACACCCAGAGGCAAGTTATCAGCAAATTAATTTTGCAGTTTAATACTGCAGAGCAACCAGGTACGAACCCCGATTGATCGGGGTGGGCCATGTGCAGCATTAAGGGGGAGGAGGGTATTTTGGCTGCTAACACTTTGGCAAAGATCTTAGCGGCTGCATTTATGAGACAGCGGCCTATAGGACCCACTGTCCTTGTGCCTCCATATCTGGTTTAAGCAACAATAGTAGAATGGCTGCTCTGATTGGTTCAGGTAATATTTCCGTCTTTAGCACCTCTTTCCACAAGCACAACAAGTGCTGGGACAGTATTTCAAGGTATTCCGCATAGAAGTCTGCCCCCTAGGCCATACAATCCGGGCACCTTTCCGTTTGGTAAGCCCAACAGGTCTGTGTTGATCTCCTCTACCGTGAGAGGTACACCAAGCACTTAACCGCAGGGTAGTCTGTATCCTGTTTCATTCGGCAGGGCACTCTTTTTCAGCCATCAGTGACATGTAAAAATAATTTAAAAATATTACAAATGTATTCATCGGTGTGTGCCATCGACCCACCCAACTTCCCCATGTATGCTAGATGTGCATTTACAAACCTAAATTTAACAAGCTAACGTGCGGCCTAGCCCATCAGCTTCCTCATATTTCCTGGCTAGCAGCTGTCTATCCATGAATTTTACAGCCCTGTGTGCAATGTTTCTGTAAGCATCGAGTGTAGTCTTGACCGCATGGTGCAAGGGCAGATGAAGAAAAGGGGAATTCCTGTTTGGATCTGTTCGGACCAGGAGGATCCAGGGCCCGACCACCGGCTCAGACAGCAGGTAGGCATGCACCAACATGTGTTACTCCCTCTGGTCCCCACCCCCCGTGATGTTCCCTTGTGCCCCCCATTCTCGCACACATGTGTTGCCTGTTTTGCTTGATTCTTCTACCCTGCTTCCCCAACACCCCACTCAAGCCTACTTCTGCAGGAGTCTGTCCTGATACATTCTGGTTTCACCATCACCGTCTTGTGGACAATGCTGGATTTCACTTTTATGGACTTCATTCATTCATGGTGCGTCACCCTTTCTCAACTCTCATGCTGGACTTCCTTTGCATCTTGTACTCATGGTGGCCCTGAATCATGCTGTTCCCATCTTCATCCTGTATCCTGGCTTGCAACATTATGTGTTGCTACTGACTTCTGCAATTGTATTCGCTCTCCCCTCTTGCCTCTCCACTCTTTTTGACTGCTTACTCTCTGTTCTCTCCTCCTTTCCCTACTCCCTTTTCCTATCTCCTCCCCTTACTTTCTTCTATGCACTTACTCTATCAGAATTGTCCCTGGACCTAATATGATAGCAACCTCGTCTGTTTCCTCCACCCTCCCATTAATGTTTTTTCCTCCCCACAGCCCCTCCAGCACTATCTGAAATGTCGTCAGGCCTAGTATGATAGTCGCTTGTTTTGTTCCTCACCTCCCTTTCTGCACCCATCTCCCTCACCTTTTGTTTTTCTCCGGCTCTACCAGAAATGTCATCAGGCCTAGTATGGTAGTCGCCTGTCTGTTTCCATTTCGTTTCCACTCTCCCCCTCCCTTCCTTATCTATTTTTTAGCTCTTGCACTATCTGAAATGTCACCAGGCCGAGTACGATAGTTAATTTCACATCCTTACTGTTCATGGCCTGTAAGAATGTCATTGTTTTTTCCCCTTGTTCCCTCCCTTGCCTTGAAGCGCTTTGAAACACATTGTGTATAGGCACTATATAAATAAACTATCATATCATATCAATTCTGGGGTTGGATGTCGCTCACACATTTGCTGCAGGATTTTAAGCTCAGCCGCCTTTGCAGCTAGATCATTCCTTTAACTCGAGAACCCTAAATTCTGTCGACATGGCCACTTTAACATACTTTGCTTGTCATAGTATTGCCGCTGAGGAAACCAACCACATATTATCAAAGGAAGTCACACGTTTGTGTCAGTTGGGTCAAGGAAAGCAGCAAGTTTAAAATACCATGGCAGACGGGGCTCACTTTGTAAACTGCATGGTGAGTAGCACTGGAAATGATCGGAAAGAGCGTGAGGGAGCATTGAGCACAGGATCCCTCTGTTGACCAGTGAAGATCTCAGAGCATCTCTACCAGTTCCACAGCGATCACCTGAACTGACAAAGATTAACATGCATAATATCATGGGGTGGAGAGACAGACAGACACACACACAAAAATGAAAATGAAAGGGAGCCTTTTAGCACCTGCTTGTGGGTTAGAAAAGCCTGGTTAACTTGCTACCAGGAGCTACATTTGGCTCCAGGGGCAAACTAATGCGGAACAAACATAGCTATGCAAATTTAACTCTGCATTTGGGCCAATCTTTAAATAAACATTCAGCACAGGTACATAACATTTGAAGCATATGGCATCAGAAATAATTTTATGTGGAAGTTAGATTAGTACGCAATGTAACTCCTGGTTAATGATGGATGCCCAGGAGCTGCGTTTGGCTCACGCTTGTCCAATCTCAATTTCGAGCCTTGCACACTGACATTTTCTGCACATTATTCCCAATACCAAACACTGCCCAAATAGCTCGTGGCTTTCCTTGTAAAAACCACTTTAAGTGTCTACTACTTTTTTAACCCATCTCGTACACTTCCCACAGGTTCCGAATACTATCACCAGCCCACTGCAAGTGGCGTGGGGCCAGAAGAGATGGAATGGAACTCCTGCTTACCATGTGAAAGCCCGTCTAAATGGTCACTTACATAAAAGTAAACCTTCGAGCCCTGGCGGTGAGCAGTTAATGTTGAGCTCGCTCCCTGGTGAATGTTCAGGGAAGGGGTCCAAATACTGGACAAATGCCAATAAACGCAGCAGGCTGGGTCTTCCGCTTGCAGCCTAGCCTGCATTCCCAGCCAGGAGAAAAAAACACTTGGCTAAATCAAATGCGTAGTTCACCCGTCATCACAAATGGGATGCAAAAAAATAAAAAAAACAGGGAGACAAATGGCAGAGGCGAGATGGGTAAAGGAGCGATGTGCATGGAAGGCGTGTAAAAGTGAAGCAGCCAATAAACAGCATAAAAGACGACATGTAGGAATGAAGGGCATTAAATGGCAATGAGAAATCAGTCAGAAGCATAAATGGGGCGTAAGGACGACGTTGAGGGAAAAGTGTTAGAAATTGGGAAGCCATCTAAAAAGGTAAGACGGAGAGAGGCACAATAAAAGATGGTGCATAGCAAAGCATGAGGGAGCAGTGGGTAGCATGAGAATTGGAGGACAGACAGGAAACGGACAAGGAAGCTAAGGAGACAACTAGAACATGCGTCTGCCTTCTATCTGCAGGTCAATGAACGCATGCACTGTTAGATCGCGAGATGGCGGGCGAGCGTGCAACCCTTCCACTTCTGCTGCCTGCTCAGTACTTGGTTGTGTTAGGAGGAGAACCCCATGCATGCACCATGCCATTTTGGGGAAGCTCAGACAGTCCGGTTTTATTAGATTTACATTTTAGGACCTAGTTTTGCATTCCTTTTATGAATGCAAAAGTACAAGACGAAGGGGAAGAAAAACACCCAGTACCAGCCTCGCTCACATAAGGAAGTCTTCACTGTTACTATCGGCGAGAGCGCCGTTTACCACTTGTTGCAGGGCTAGCCTAAAAAGCGTTTGTTGTAGCCTCTTGTTGCAGCGCTTGGCATTTATTGTGAGCAACTAACAGTCATTTCAGCAGGGGGTTGGAAACAGTCCAAAATGTTTGATGACCACGCCACGAAATAACATTGTATGGAGCACCCCAAATAAGCCCCACCACTCTTCCGAGCAGACTTGATCATCAGTGCCTTGGTGTAAGGCGCTCTATAAAAAAAACAATCAATCAATTCTCCCTCCGGCTCAGATACAAATGATGCACTCAATAGGAACATCTAGAGAAAGGAGCGGGTTGATCGATGATGTCACTAAGAGTTCTGGGAGGCAAGAACCCCAAGGCCTATCGGGATATGATTGAGATATATATATACAGCATAAACAAAACATAATCACAACAGGTGTAAGACTGTTACTCATAGAGATTATTTTACCTGTTCTCCTAGGAAGATTATGGGTTAGTCAAAGTCCGTGTATAGCTTCGGTCTCCCCGAGGTTGCGGACAGTTATCCAGTTATCCCCAGGACGTAGATCGCAAGTCTATTTGTATAAACTCACTTTCTCCACCAGGTGTAAAGGCACAGGATTATTTAGTAATTTATCAGGCACAGAATCTTTAAGTCAATCCTAAACCGTCCCCACCCCCCACCCCCCAGAAAAAGTAAGAAGCTTAGCAAATTTACTAAAACAAATGGAATAACTGTTGGACCCATATGTAGGCAAACATACATTTGTTGTGTTGAGGCGAGTGCATCGTGTCTATGGCCCTTGCCCTCCCCATGAAATATAACACCACAACATTTGGTCGTGTTGGCAATAAAAGGCTGTAGGTTTTTATTGTTATAGATATGGTTATGGAACATAACAATACTCGTACATCAGAATAATAATATAGTACTTTTGGGCACCGGGTCCTGAGGGTACCCCCCTCTGACCCATGCCGCCACACACAGGTAGGTTTTCGGCTGCCTGTGTTCCCCCGAAAGTTCATTTATTTGCAGCCTCTGGTAGCTAAAGTATTGGTTATTTCCCGGTACAAATGCTCCATACCATGCCCAGATGGGTGGGTGCCATCTTTGTGAAAAAGCTCAGAGTCCCCCAGTGTGATGGCCGGGTGTTTTATAAAACCCAAACCCCTGGTTATACAGAATTTTTCGATCCCTCTGTTTAACTTCCTCCTGGAGTTATCGATTTATAACATGTGGCCCCACGCCATGTTCTCCTCGGCAGTATTGCTGTGTCGCTCCATTGATGTGAAATGCCTGCTAATGAGGCGCATATTTCTTCATATAAAACTTTCCTACCCATGCTTACTAGGTCATTGCCGCCCAAGTGAATTATCAAAAAATCCAGAGGGTCCCTGTAGGAGACATGGTCGGCCAACCTGTCATGCGTGTCAGTCCATTGGAGGCCTCTGTAGCCCCACCATGACACTATGGTGTTCCTGAAAGCTGGGCCATCTTTAGTTTCCTCTGACCACCGCCCTGTCCTGAATACTAACGAGTGACCGACTATCCAGGCTGATTTTAATGGTGCATCTTGGGCCGCAGGTTTTTCTGGAGAGGAAAAACAGGTATGGGAGGGTGAGCGTGGGGGGAGAGGGAACAAGAAAACTACATTAGTTTGGCCCGGATATATTTTTTGTAACGCTCAGATTTCCATCCCCCTATTTTCTTTACTTGCTGAGCGCCTAGCCCTCCCTGCCATGCCGACGTTGCTGCCTCAATCCTAAAAGAGTGTGTGCCGAACTCCTTTGGGTTCCACCCCGCTTTGCTGATTGCCTTCATCGGCACCCCTTTGAATTGGTAGTGACTTAATGCTGAGACATCCCTGTGGATTAGGAATCTTCCCCCTACTTTGGGCCGCTGTGCGTAATAGAGGTTGGTGATGCACACCGGGCAATTAGCGGCATCATCAATGCAGCAAATGTTAATGACTCTTTCTACCCCTGTTTTTGATCGTTGTATATCTATGCTGACGCTGTCCCTTCTCACCCTGGTTTCCATGATGCGCAACCCATCGTTGGCTTTGGTGCTGGAAGCTATGAGCTCTCCCACTAGAAAAGCCCCAAAGCATGCAAGAAAAAACGCTGTTTTAAATAATAATTCTTCATATGGGTGCGTGCATATGCTATCTAGCAGGTTTGCTATCTGTACTATTTACCAAAACCTAGTGGGCGGCGGGTATCTACCTGGGGTCCCTCCATCATGCCCCAACCTTTCATAGCATATGAAATTCACGCACTCTGTGTGGGGTCAGAGTCACCCCGTAATTTTGAAAAATAAGATAGCTACCAAATGTCTCTTAGCCCACTCCTTTTTAAAACCCATCTCTTTTGTTGTTATTAACTCTACATGGTGTAATCCTGTTGCTCTAAACAAGGTTTGCGAGCACTTACTGTACTGGGCTGTGGTGCTGCCTGCCAATGCTTTCTCTGCAAGGAACCCCGTGGCAGGCTTCACGTTATCCGTGGGCAGCATGCTGTCGGCACCCATTTTTGAGGTGCCCGTTTTTTGATGCGCATCCCAGCCTTCGCCCTCCGGTGCATGCTTTGATGCAACTCTCACTAGCTTCCCATTATCACCCAGCAGTCCGCTGGGATTGGTTTCATCTTTTCCCGGGGCATGTGGTCCACTGAAAGCGAGATAAAAGCATCTGCAATGTTATTATCTGCTCCAGTGATGTGACTTGCTCCGACAATGTTTTTGTGTAGCGTGACTGCTGTGATGGTTCATAGAACCCTGAGCACTAGTCCCGTTTATGATTCCTACCACTGCCATGTTGTCACACCATACCAAGAGTTCCGTGTTTCCCAGCTGCCTACCCCATGTGCATACGGTTAGCCAGATGGGGAATATTTATAACAGAGTGATGTTTTTTGACCATCCTGCTATGTGCCATGACTCGGGCCATTGCCCGGCCACCCACTCTGCGTCCAGCATGGCCCCAAACCCTTTGCTCCCAGCTGCATCTGTAGAGGACCCTCTTCACCCCATGTTAAGAGGCATGCACCACAGTGCGGTCCTGTTGTACTTTGTGAGGAACTTCCCCCAAATCTTCAGATCCTCTTTCACCTCTTTGCCTAGCCTGATGTGGAGGTGGGGTTTGGTGCATGCTTTGGTTTTTAACTCCAAGCTCCTGGAGAATACTTTCCCCAGGGGTATGATCCTGGCCGCAAAATTGAGACTGCCCACCCGTGATAGCAATTCCAAGACTGTGCCCTTGTTTTTCGCGCTTAGTTCTTGGATTTTTTGCCAAAAGTTCAGCCACTTTTGTTTTCGGGATTCTGAATGCGTCGTCTGCGGAGTATCTCCATCCCCAAAAAGATAATGTTTGTGGATGGCTTGGTTGTCTTCTCTGCTGCCAGCGGGATGCCCCATTGTGCTGCCATCGCAACAAACCTTGTCAGCGCCTTACTGCACTCATCCGACTCTGCTGGGCCTATCACCATAAAACCGTCCAGGTAGTGCACTACTCTAACTCCCGGTACTTCTCCGAAATGCCCATTGGAAGAAAGAACTGAATTGTTTAAACAGGGTACAGGATACTGCGCATCCCATTGGAAGGCATCTGTCCACATAAAATGTCTTCTCAAACGAAAAACCTAACCATTGCTGTGAACTCGGGTAGACCGGTAATAGCCTAAAAGCAGACTTAATGTCTAGTTTTGCCATCAGGGCTTCCCTGCCACAACCCTGTATTAATCGCAACGCTTCCTGAAAATGCGTGTAGGTAACCGCAGATGCAGTGCGCAAGATGCCGTCGAGCAAGCGGCCCCTGGGATACGATAAGTGGTGCATCAGCCTCATGTTACCGGGTTCTTTCTTAGGTACAAAGCCTAGTGATGACACTAGGTAGTTTGTAAATGGCATGGTTTCCCAGGGACCTGCAATCCTCCCCAGGCGTAATTATTTTTATATTTTTGCCTTAACTATCTAAGAGTTAAAAATGTGGGGATTTTCCAGTACCCTTCTCCTTTAAAGGGGATGAGGAAGACTTCCTTGAAACCCTGCTCGATTATCGAACTGATCTGCTTGTCAGGATAACACCTTAAAGCTGGGTTGATGGGGGTTCTGCCTGGTTCCAAGGCTGGCGGTAACGTTCCCTCACTGCCTCTCCTTTGTATTCTTAGTGGGTAATCTGGTGCAGTTGCTTGCGGGGTGTTCGCTGTAGCAATACAAGCGATGGATAACGCAGTAAATGCATGTAAACCAAACATTTGTGTTGCCCAACATCTTATGGCACCCTCTTTAGTCGTTTTGTAAGCCACTAGCCTTCCCTCTTTTAAGGAAACTGCACAGTGATGCCTGGAATAACCTGTGGTCCTGGATCATGACATTTGAGTGGGAATAATTTAAACCGAGGGTGTACAGTTGTACATTTTACAGAGAACATTTACACCGCCCAGCCATAATTTTCATAAAGGTATCTTTGACTCTCCAAAACATGCATCATGTCCAAACAAAGACTTAAAGACAAAGTTGCACACGCTTTTTAAATGTGAGGAGACCATAACACCCACTGATGGCATTTTGTGTTGCAAATTAAAAAGTGCAATTAACTATTACTGAAAGCGATTTTAAAATGTTTAAATATTGGGACAGTCACGAATTTGCAGCGTTTGAGATTTGTAAAAAGGTACTTCTCTGGGCCCTCTTCCTGCAAGGCAAAAAACCTCGGGGTCATCTTCGACTCCACACTCTCCTTCTCTCCTCACATAACCGACGTCTCTAAGAAGTCACACTACCAGCTACACCTCCTCAGAGGTATCCTTCCTTTCCTCTCCTTGCCCCAGAAGCTCACTGTCTCTAGAGCCCTGGTTCTCTCGAAGCTGGACTACTGTAACAGCCGCTATCTAAATCCACCCGCCTCTACTCTCCGCCCTTTGCAACTCATCCAGAACAGGACTGCAAGACTTGTCCTCAAGCCCAGGGACCGTATCTCACCAGGACTGAAATCAATACACTGGCTCCCAGTGACTGCGAGGATCAAGTTCAAAACCCTCTGCATTGTCCACAAGGCCATCTGGGGCCTTGGGCCAAATTACCTTCAACTCTCTCTTCCTAAATATCTTCCTTCTCGAGCTCTTCGCTCATCCGCCTCCAACGCCCCACCCCCATAGAAAATTCCCTGACCCCTCACATAGCCCAGGGGTTGGATTACAGTTCTGTGTGATCCCTGCTTTTGGCACAACAAGGTGCCAAAAAGGACAAGCTATCTCGTCCTTGGCACTGCGTATTCACTTCCAAGGACAAGATATCTCTTCCTTGGCACTAAAGAGGTTAAGTGATGCTTGTAAAATGCTATTGTGAGGGCTGTTATTTTTAGTAGGTAGGGTGCAGCCTCTCGAAATCCCCCACACCCGATATGAAGCAGGATGCACAACACATTCAAAATCCAAACCATCCCAATGCCAAGACTCGGAGATGGTGCGCAACATCCTTCTACAGACCGTAAACAGTTCCTGGAAAGATTTTGGCTAAAGCCCACACTGGACCTTTCCCACAATTGCTGCATTATCACCCTATGAAAGCCACATAACTATTTCAAGAACATGAACCAAATACACGTCTTATTGCAAGAACTAGGCACCAAGCAAGACATAAAATAAGCACTGTGTAGCAACTACATTGAGTTACCCTGCGCAATACAAACACTGCTTACCCGGAATTCCTCTCTGGTTCACGCCACAATCTTCTCTGTTCACTGCAAGTTCAAAGAGGCTTATGAAGAGAGAAATAGTAATCAGCTCCTTGCCTCTTAAGTGACACAGGCATGTGGGGGAGTGCTACATCAGATGATTTTTTCTTTTTTCCAACAATTAAAAACCAGAAGTAAACTGGTTGATACTTGTATTAAGCTAACTAGGCAAAGACTAGTATGTAACTAAGTAAAGCAAATCCATTCCTAACAATGTAAATTGTTGCATAATGCCTAACTACAGTATTGCTTCAGTAAAACACTGCATGGTCTCCATGGTTTACAGTAAAATTGGGGAAGATTCAACACATTGATGAATGAACACTTATGAAAATGTACATCACACGGCCAGTGTTTTTTTTCTTTATGTCAATTTGGTTAACTAAATTGGTCTATGGACGCTTTAAGAATGTGCAAGGCCAATTCATCTCACAAAGATCGTACGTCAGTGGTACTCAAAAATGCTGTATTCATGTTCATTTTATGTTTTGGATACAAATAACACTTCTAGTGACATATGTACAGCATAGCTAATCAATTGAATGTTTGCTAATCAAGAATATTTGAATAGCAAACAATTTTCGAAAACGAATATATGCCTTGGGAATCACTACACCTTTATAATAACTATCAATTTGTAGGGTCACAGAAACAAACTAGACAGCAACCTCGATGACCGTACAAACAACCAGCAGTGGGCCATCTACCTGCTGAAAACGTTCACCATAGCTAAATGTTACACTGGGTTTTTATATTGGTGGTGGAGAAAGGTCCATGTTGCGATCCCAAGTAGGTACAATTAACTACTACAAGTCTGATTTAGTAAGCAAACTAGTGTACTATGGTACGTGCACATGTGCATGCTTGAATCAATGTCCAGTTAATTCCAGTAAAGCAGTGCCTATTGAGTGCCCTTCCCGTCCCTACACAAAGGCCCAAAACGGTTGCCAATTCTGGTTTACGGATTTGGGAAGCAAATGCAAACCAAGCAAGCACTTTGTTGCCCACTTCCCATATAAGCTATGGAAGCAACCAGCGTGATTCAGCGTACAGTAAAGGCCCCACAATGCTTTTAAAATACAGATTATGTGCAGTTTTAAAGTCAGGCCAGGATATGTGCACTTGCCACAACCGAAGGCAGGACAAAAATTCACCCCGTTTTTTGTGAAGTGACATATTGAAGCTATGAGCAAGTGACACATCCATGGCCAGTGGTCTATGACTGGCAAGCTTAACCACAACCAAAACGCTACAGGCTGGCACACAGTCCATGTTTACTCCATTAGCTACTGCACTACCCCGCCTCAGATTGACATTGGCTACCAGCGCAATCTGGCAATTCATTTTCGGGTGAAGCAAAAATAACGAATACGGGTCATTTTAGATGAACTAAAATACTTACTTTTTATTGAAAAGCCTCACATACGTCAATGCCTTACTGCACCCACGATCGAGGAATGATCCTATAAACACGACATTTCAAGTGACTAACATCTAGACAGAGGCAGGAGAAAAAAAACTGTGCAATGCCCCACATTGACGAAAATGCTAAAAAGCAGAGGCCGTAAACAATTGGCGTTCACTATAAACATTCGGTCAAATAAGGAATGACAAAGCCCGTCTTCCAGGTAAACCAAACGTGCTTCTCTGGGACAGTGGTTCGCAACATGTAGCCATCCAGACGGTTTGGCCTACGACCTCCATGAGCTCACCTATGTCCATGATGGGAGTGGTAGCCTGAGGTCCACTAGCTGCAAACCGATGTAAAGCACCACACGCACTCGGCTAAATTGAACGTGACGAATCTATATATTTGACCTATATAGAATGACATCCATATGAGAAGGCCCATAAAAACAGAAGTAGAGACGTTTCTAGGCAACGAAGAGTGGTAGAGTACAGGGTCCGATGCGTCAGTGTGTCAAGAAGGGCAGTCACTGCTGGTACTGAACTATACAGTTAAACACTTAATGTCCCCTACATGAAAACATTAGAGAGCCTTTTGAGAACTTGAAGAAAATTGGCACAAAGAAGCAAGAGCCACGTATATTGCCCCAATCCTCCTGGCACCTGCAGAACCAGATGCCGTGAAGCCAAAGTGCTGTATAGCCACCCGCATGTCATCACAACCTTGTTCCGGGAGCGCTGAAAAGAATGGTTACTGAAAAGAGACGGCTAATGGATTGATGTGCGGTTAACACGGGCAACCAATTTATTGGGAATGGCATATATGCAACCATTGTGTATAAAAGTGTCATTTAAACAAGGCCCAGAACTTAACTAAACAGGGGATGTACACAGCGTATATTGGGAAATATCCCAATCTAAAGGGCTGCTGCAGGTTGTCATGGTCTTCAAAAGTGTAATAGTTCAGAAACAGTCACCATGTTCTCTCCTTCGACAGTTCTCGCTCTTTTGCCCAGTGGCGTTACATACTTTTTCTGCAGGAACCCATATACAAAACATCAGAAAGGAAAAAAAATGTCACTCACGTCTTTGCACAGACCATTGTCTGCACAATTTTACATTTAGAATGGAAAAATCTTAGTTAACTTTTCAGAATATTTCGAGAAAAGCTAAAAACGTGACCACAATTACCCCTAGTAACCATTTTTATTAAACAAAAAAAGCAATGCATGGGTCCACTAAAAAAATGTCTGGAACTGGGCAAGTTAGAGGTGAAATCATACAAAGAGGAAGCTGCCCATGTCTTGGCCAGATTTCTCCATGGAATGGCAGAAGGCCGCCTGGGCACGCTCATTGGCGTAATCGACCTGGATGCACTTGTCGCCCACGGTCGTCTTGCCATTCTCCATCGATCTCACGCACTGCCTGGCAGGCAAGTGGGCCTTGAATAGTATCAGGGCAGCCCCCCTTTTTCTATCAATCACATGCTTCTCCACGTGTCCACATTTCTCAAACGGCTTCAGCAGCTTGCGCTCATCGACATCTTTCGCGAAGCCGTCCACCCAAACGCAGCTGGAAACCTTATTCTTGCCGGACACTGTCCTGATTAAACACTTGCCTATTTTATGCAGATCCAAGGCTCTGGCCGCGGCCTTGGCGTCTTTCACGGACCAGAACTGCACGATGGCGCTGTTGCAGAAACTGCCTTCCACTTTCTTGATTTCGATGTCCAAGATCTCCCCGTGGCGCCCGAAGATCTTGTGCAGCTCCTCCGCGCCGACGGTCGGGTCCAGGTTCTCCACGTACATGACCCTGGTGGAGGCCAGCGTGACGGGCCGATCCTTGTCCCCGGCCATGATGACCCAGGGCGAGACGGACAGCACCGTGTTGAAGATCTCCTTCTTCTTGCTCTCGCGGACGGCCAGGTCCGAGGCGTCTCGCTGGGCGAAGAAGACCAGGCCGTAGTGGCCCTCGGTGTGCTTGTGCACCTGCACCTCGGTCACGGTGCCGTACTTGATGAAGGACTCGGAGAGCAGGCTGCGGATGTTCTCCACTTCGTAAAGCGGCGGGAAGCCGTCCACCCTGATGGCACTGCCCGGCTCGGACTGGGACCCCTTGGGCGGCAGAGACTTCTCGGGACTGCGGGGCCGCTTCCTGTAAAGGGCAGCATCGGGGGAGAGGCTTCGGAGGCGAGCAGGTGCCAAGGGGGGCGTAAGGCTCCGGGCTCTCCCCGGGTAGGGCGAGCGGCGCCTGTCCAGAAGGTCGCTGTCTCTCAGGTAAGGGTCCCTGGGCCCCAGGGGCGTCCTGCTCCTCCTGTAGGGAGGCAGGGGGGACAGGGGCGAGAGTGGCCGCTCATAGGCCCCCCTCACTGGCGACCGCCCTCGGTCGTACATGGAGGACGAGAGCGCGGGGTCTCTGGCGCTCGGCGGCAGGTCTCCGGCGTGCTTCGGCGGGTAGTGGGAGCGCTCTCCGTACAGGTCCGGGTAGGATACGAGCTCGCTGGGGCGCTCCGGGTAAGGATCGGGATACGAGGCGCCCTCTCTGCTGGACATACCTGGATGCGAGGTGTAGTCTCTGGGGCGAGGCGGGAACTCTCGGGCCGGGTCCGGGGCTCGATCTCGGGGCTCGTCGGGATAGGGAGGCCTGGCCGGGAACGGGGAGCGCGCTCGGGGCGATCGGCTTCTGCCCCGTGGCCCCTGCATGGGATGATAAGGCCCGCCTGGTTCCTGCTGCATGCCGGGCCCTGGTTCTCTTCTGGGGGGCCCATCGAACTCTCCCTGGCGGCGCATCATCTCCGACGGGCTCGGTCTGCCGTACGGATCACCACGGCCTGGGTAGGGCCCTTCACGCGGGGGACCCGGCCTGCCGTAGGGGTCGCCGTGGCCAGGATACGGTCCATCCCGCGGCGCGCCCCCCGACGGCCTTATATCGGAGGGGTGCCCTCTGCCGTACGGGTCACCGTGGCCGGGATAGGGTCCCTGGCGTTGCGGACCGCCCCTGCCGTAGGGGTCACCATATGGCCCTTCCCGCTGCGGGCCCCCTCGGCCGTAAGGGTCTCCCTGGCCAGGATACGGGCCTTCGCGCTGCGGCCCACCCGGCGCCATCATATTGGGGGCGCGCGTTCTGCCGTAGGGGTCACCGGGATAGGGCCCTTCCCGTTGAGGGCCCCCCCTGCCGTATGAGTCACCGGGATAGGGAGCTTCACGATGAGGACCGGGTCCCATGCCTCTATGCGGGTCCATCATCCTGCCGCCCTCGTGTCCGTAGTCTCCGTTCAGGCCGCGTTCGGGGCCTCGGGCGGGAAACGGGATATCGCCTCTGCGCGCATTCCCTGGACCGGCCTCCATTAGGCCGCGGCCTCGTAGCTCGGCCTCACGCATGTACATTTCGTTGGCGGCTCCTCGCGGATAACGCTCCATCTGCCACGCTGCTCTGCTTCCTGGAGGCGGTTTAGCTGCCGCTGCAGTGGGCAGATTTGAAAATGTCGGCGGCTGTGGTGCATGTGCGCATGCGCGCTCGTCTTTTTTTGCTACGTTACGCATGCGTATTGCGTACTTAGTGGCCGGCCATTTCAGAAAGGTATGTATTTTTTTGTTCAACATGGCGAATGGTCGCGTCCAACCACGAAATAAAGGCCGACTTTCTATTGACTAAGCAAACATTTTCAGTGGCTTTCATAAGAATTACAAATACATCGCATATGGACAATATTTAAACATGTAAAGAATATTTCTACCAATCATACTTTATCGGCGTGAGGATTAAAACAAGCAGTCTCCGATTAATCAAATGACAATCGGTCACATCACTGTATTTTGCGCATCGGGGTTCAGTCTGCTAATGTAACGTTCCATTTGAAGTTAAGGGAAAGCTTCCACCATTGTAAAATGGCCGCCTCGATCCCCAGACTCTTTCAGGCACTTATTCTAGCTAGCCCCCGACCTGTCCTATGGCTGCTGTGAAGCAAGAGGCCCGCCCTTCTACTATCTCGACATGCGCCTAGATTCCCGCGCGGGCAGCCCTAACAAAGGGCTCAACGCACATGTCCAGGTCGCTTTCTGGTAATCGTTATTACTCCTGGACCCACTCTTCCTCGTGACAGTACTCGCTGTTGAGGCACGGCCAGGAATGCTCTGTAAATTGCACATGTTCTGTCCATACCCAGAAGGTATAAACCCCTCTCTTTACCATAGCGCTAAACTCAACCGCTGTTGGCCGATGTCACCTAGGGTGGCACATTACCACAAGGCGGTGAAGACGTCACGTCATTCACGTTAGGCCCGCCCCTTTTTTTAAATGTACATTTTTTAATGGATCTTATTTCCTGGCTTAATTGAAATGCAAATGGTTTGACCATGGCGAGTGATGGTCACGTTTTTTAACTGCAAACATGACCATCACGACCCCAGTAACAAAGCATTTGCATTTGAATTAAGCCAGGTGTCAGAGTGTTATAGCTCGACCTGCAGGCTCAAAAGGAGCAGAGCTGTAGAGCTGCCCAGAGAAAGAAAGCAGCAGGGCCATGCTGTGTAGAATGCCACTTCAGTTTGCAGAGTAGCTGTGCTGGAGGCAGGTTGTCCTGATGGAAATCAGGACAACCTGCACCCCGCATAGCCACTCTGCAAACTTATATAAACATATAAACATAGCCTCCGCGAGCCCTTTTCTAAGGTTCTAAAGTGTGGAATGTTAAGGTATGAAGGTTCCGGGTGGCGGTTGGTGAGAAGGGAAGGAGCTGGGAGGAGATCGTGTATGGCGTTCGGGTTTGAAGAATAAAGATAAATATATAAACGTACTTGTGTGCGGATCCACGTTACTACACTGGCGACGAGGATCTTCAAACTCGACCCACGCGCCTTGCCAGCCGTACACATCCTCTGGTACCTCAGCTGATTTCTGGGCTGCGCTCCCGGACGTGGTCGAGCGCGGCCCCCGGCGTGAAAAGTGTCAGCTGGGCCAGCGCTACCTTGCCTTCAGCAGCCGGCCGAGCCGCGCTCCCGGAGGAGGTCGAGCGCGGCACACGGCAAGGAGTGCAGCCGTGTTACGGCTGAGCGGCCGCTGCCACAAGCAGAAGATCCTGCCGAGCCGCGCTCCCGGAAGAGGTCGAGTGCGGCTTGCGGCAGGGTGCGACTGTGCCGTGCGGTGCACAAATATACTGGAGAGCGGCACAGGTGAGAGGTGGACCCTGGGAGGGGGCACAGTCCGGCGTTCTTCGTAGCTGAGAAGACGCAAACTATACACGGATGCCCTGTTGTTCGGCTCCGCCCACCACATAGGAAGTTAACGGAAGGCTTCGTGTTCAAGGGTGGGTGTGTCTACATTACTTGAACTGCAAGGAGAGGAAAGTTAACTTCTTGTGTGCCGACATTAGAGGTACTGCGCTTTCTATTTTCTACAAAATATAGAGGAGGGAAGTGACTGGAGCCTGCCTTTAACAGTATTGTGCATATGTGAAGGTGGAATATTCATCTTGCTAGTCTGCCGTGTTGAACAAGGTACTTAAACATTGTTATTCACGGAAGTGCGCAGAGATTTCAAGTGTTTCATAGCATAGACCTCAGTCAGTGGCTATGTCGGTTCCAGTGACTATGCAGCACAGCAATGCACGTCCTCCTCCAGCCTTCCTCCCCAATCCGGGGGAGCCCCCCATTGCATGGGAGCTTTGGGTGGACACTTTCAAAGTATATCTGAGAGCGTCAGGTGGTTCCAGAATGTCTGATGATGACAAGGAAGCGACTCTACTCAATTGCCTTGGTACAGAGGGTTTGAGGGTGTTCAGACACCTTCCGGGCCAGGATGTTTTAGCTTTGTCGTCAGGCGAAGGAGAGGGAGAAGGAGGGCAGGCAGCGATTTTGACATTTGAGACTGCTCTTAAAAAGCTTGAGACACGTTTTGGCAAAAGAGCAAACATTGTGCTTGAGAGGTATCATTTCTTTTCAAGGGCACAAGGTCTTGGCGAGAACATTGATTCATATGTGACGGCACTGCGCACTCTCATTTCTACGTGTAAGTTCACGGGCATAGCGGAAGAATACATTCGTGACCAGATCATGATGAGGACTAGTGACTCAAAAGTTAGGGAGAGGTTATGGACAGAGAAGGATCCTCCGTTGGAGAAAGTAATAGAAATAGCTCGTGCCTTGGAAGAGTCAAGGAAGAGCGTCAAGGAAGTGACGGAAAAGGCAGACATTGTGCATATGGTTCAGCCTCGCAAAAGTGAAGAAAATCGCGCCAGGGACAAGGATCAAAGAGTAACGCCAAATAGCAGAGATTTCTGCAAGAAATGTGGTTGGAGGGGTCATGTTGCTGGTGCTAGGGAATGTCCTGCTTCTGCTGTTGTATGCAGAAAATGCAAGGGAAGAGGGCATTTTGCCCGCATGTGTAAGGCTATTCCACAGAAGGAATTGGTGCGGATGGTGGACCCTGAAGAAGGCGATAGCAACGTAACAGTTGTAGGATATGTTAGTCCTGCTGTTAAGGTGGATGTGCTTCCAAAAGAAGGTGCGCTGTTGAGTGTGGGATTGTCAAAAAAAAGTGCGTGGGCTACCCTTAATGTGAATGGAGTTCCCCTCAGTGTGTTGGTTGACACGGGTTCTCCTTACACTATGATTTCTCCTGAGATGTATAAATCTAAGTTCCATAAGGAGGTGTCTAGTCTGAAGCCGTCTGATATTAATCCTTGTGCTTATGGCCGTGTTCCGATTAAAGTATTGGGATATGAGTGGGTTGATATTGAATTTCATGGCCGGAAAACCAGAGGAAAACTGTATGTAGCTCATAAGGGTGATCCGGTTATTGGGTGGGATGAGCAGGCTGCCCTAGAAATGGAGATTCGCCCTGGCAAAGCTGTCCCTGTTTTGTGTGTGAGCAAGGGAAGGGAAGGCGATTTCAGTGAAGAGAGTGCGTTGACAGCAGATACTCTCCAAAAGAAATTTCCGTCAGTTTTCTCATCCGCCCTGGGCAAGTTGCGAGGGTTTTCGCACAAGATCGTGCTCAAGAGGAGTGCTGTTCCCGTTGTGCACAGAGTTAGGCGTGTACCCATCATGGCGCGTGAAAGTCTCCAGGCAGAACTTAAAAAGCTGATGGAAGCTGGAGTAATAGAGGAGGTAGAATCTTCAGAATGGTTAGCCCCGGTTGTATTGGCACGCAAATCCGATGGAGGTATGAGAATGTGTGTTGATTTAAGAGATTTAAATTCGAACATCTGGATAGACAGGCATCCCTTACCTAATATACATGAAATGCTTTCACTTGTGGGAGGGGCATCTTGTTTTTCCACCTTAGATTTGTCCTCTGCCTATCACCAGGTGGATTTACACATCGAATCACGACCTCTTACTTCGTTCATTACACCATTTGGAGCTTTCCGTTTCCGGCGTATGCCATTTGGTTTGGCATCCGCCTCCGCTGTTTTTCAGCGGGTGATGCAAAAGTTGTTTTGTGAAGTGGATGGTGTGGAGTATTTCCAGGACGATATCTTGGTGTGGGGCAGGTCACGTGAGGAACACAATGAGAGGATTCTACGAGTTTTGGGCATTCTAGAGAAGAGTGGTATGACGCTCAAATTGAGTAAGTGTAAGATAGGGGTGGAGAGTGTGACTTATTTGGGACACACGCTGGATGCCAAGGGGATACATCCCAAGGCTGAATTGGTGAAGGCGTTATGTGAAGTATCTTCACCCACCAGTAAAGACCAATTATGGTCATTTTTGGGATTGGCTGAATATTATAGTAGGTTTATTCCCACGTACTCTGACAAAACAGTGGCCATGAGAGCGTTGCTCAAAAAGGGTGTACGTTTTGAGTGGTCGGAGATGTGCCAACGTGAATTTGAAGGCTTGAAGGCTCAAGTGGACCAGGCTCCATCGTTAGCTTCATTTTCTCCATCTAGGAAGACAGTTTTGACAGTAGATGCTAGTGAGTATGGTGTAGGGGCAGTTCTTGAACAGTGTTTTGATGGATCGTACCGCCCCATTGCTTTTGCGTCGAGGGTTCTTAGTGAGGCAGAACGTAGATATGCTGTAATAGAGAGGGAGGCCTTGGCAGCTATCTGGGCATCCAAACATTTTAGAACATTTTTGTGGGGAGTAGAATACACCATACGTACCGATCATAAACCCCTAGTGCATGTTTTGACATCTAAGGGTTTATTCCAGGCATCATCTAGAGTGATGCGATGGATGGCAGACATGAGTGAATATAATTTTAAGGTGGAGTATTTACCTGGCACTAAAAATATGGTCGCAGATGGTCTCTCTCGTTTTCCCCGTCATGATGTACGTGTGGAAAATTCAAAACAGGCTGTGACGAGTGATGAATATGTATTGGTGGCCAAGGTGTTTCCAGCTGTCAATGAGCAGGAATGGGGTAGAGAGTGTGCTATGGACCCCGTGTTGAACAACATCAAGGCTGCTCTCACTACCGGGGCTGGCATGGATGGATTGGACAAGTCGTTCGGACAAGTATGGTCTGAGCTGTCTGAGGGTCCGTGGGGCATTGCCAGGGGTACCAGGTTAATACCACCTGAATCTCTTAAGGCCAAGTTGGTGGAGTTGGCTCATGAAGGGCACATCGGTAGATCTATGACGAAAAGAAGGCTAAGAGAAGGGTATTGGTGGCCCAAGATGGATGAGGAGGTTGAGAAGGTAGTCAAGGATTGTGTGGCTTGTTCAGTCAGTGATAAGAGTAGGACAACGTCGCCCCAACCTGTACAGCCTGTGGAAGTGCCGCAAGACGTGTGGTCAAAGGTGGCCATAGACATTATGGGTCCCATGGACACTTTGGGTGGAGGTTTCAAGTATTTTGTAGTGTTAGTTGACTATACATCTAGGTGGGTGGAGGCCACGGCTTTGTCCTCTGTCACCACTGAAAAGGTGATTGACTTCTTGTCAGCAGTGTTTGACAGGGAAGGGGTTCCTGCTGGAGTAGTAACCGATAATGGTCCTCAATTTGTATCAGTCGCCATGCAAGAGTTCTTCTCAAAACTAGGAATACGTCACCATAGGGTGGCTTTGTACAATCCTGAGGCCAATGGATTAGTTGAGCGGATGAACCGGTTCGTGAAAGGAGCGGTTCAGTTGGCACTTGCAAATGGTCTGCCGTGGTGCAGTGTTGTGACTGAGGCTCTAAAGGCTTATAGGGTTACCCCTTCATCATTTACCGGGGTATCTCCGTTTGAATTAATGAGAGGTAGAAAACCAGGATCTAAACTCCGGGTGGCCGCTCTTGGGGGTGGTGTACAAAGTTGCATCAACATGCAGGAAGTTCTTGACAAGGTGCGTGTTAAACAATCCCGTTTTTGGGAATCTCAGCTTGCCAAAAAGAAACCCCTGCGTGTAAAGGTTGGTGATCTTGTAGTGGTGAAGAATCCAAGATTTGTAGCCAAGGGTTTGTCCAAATTTATGAAGCCATGTGTTGTGACCAAAGTAGGTCATGGATATGTTCAACTACAAGATGGTACCAGATGGAGTTTGAGGAGGGTGGTCCTGATTAAGGGAAAGATGGCGGATACTAAGGACCAGTGTTGTGAGGGAGGTGGTGACACTGTTGGAATTGGTCCAGAATGTGCGTCTGAGAGTGTGGTTCCCCTACAGAGTGATAGGGCTGAGACAGTTCATGGACAGGCTACTTGGGTGGAGCATGGCAGTATGGAGGTGTCTGCCTCGGAAAGTGATGATATTGCACCATTAGAGGGGGGACATTGTGCAAGGGGAGAGGATGGATATGCTGAGTGTGATTCTGATGAAGGTGCTCTGGGTTTGACTGGTGTGGAGACAAGGGTTGTAGAGAAGCCTTCAATGTTTGTGTCAGATAATGCGGGTTTGATTTCACACGGAAGGAGACTGTGTGGGGATTCTACTATAGCAGAATCATCCAACGAGGTGAATAATCGCCCAACCCGAATAAAGCAGATTCCAGCGAGATACAAGGATTTTGTTTTAGAATTTGCAGATGATTAAGCTTTAAATGTAAATAATTAGCAATATTCCACATATATATATGTCTCTTCTGCATATTACTGTTCGTCATTACTTTTCAAATTCCTAAATCTATGTTCGTATTTAATGAATATTCATTTGTGAGATTTACAGGGGAAGATGTGTAGTAATTGCTCGCGCCTCCGCGAGCCCTTTTCTAAGGTTCTAAAGTGTGGAATGTTAAGGTATGAAGGTTCCGGGTGGCGGTTGGTGAGAAGGGAAGGAGCTGGGAGGAGATCGTGTATGGCGTTCGGGTTTGAAGAATAAAGATAAATATATAAACGTACTTGTGTGCGGATCCACGTTACTACACAGAGCTGTAGAGCTGCCCAGAGAAAGAAAGCAGCAGGGCCATGCTGTGTAGAATGCCACTTCAGTTTGCAGAGTAGCTGTGCTGGAGGCAGGTTGTCCTGATGGAAATCAGGACAACCTGCACCCCGCATAGCCACTCTGCAAACTGTGGGACAGAGTCCCTAATTGCGGGACAATCCCATCCGGGACAGTTGGCCACCCTAGTGTCACCCGCCTTGCAAGCAGATGAATCACCCGTCTGGCAAGTAGCTGAATCACCCACCAAGTCCCTCATACGCCCTTTCACTTCTAGGGGCTCTCACCCGCCATAAAAAAATCGGGTATTTTCACCCGCATTGGTGACACAAAAGGTTGCGAGCTATGCTGTACCATTTCCATAGATGGCAATTTTTCACTGTGTGTGGGGTTGAGAGCAAACCTGCCTAACCTCCGGAATTTTTCTGGAGACTCCGGAATTTAAGGCATTTCTCTGGGTCTCCAGAAAAGTCCTGCAATCTCAGCAATTTTGTCATTCTTTCCGGGTCCCGTCATATTCTCCACCTGATTTGCTGCCGCCGGTAGCCAAGTGGGTGGAGAAGTGGACGGGACCCGGGAACGGCACGAAATGTTCGTACCCACTGCTTGCACTACTATATGAATCCGCTGCTGTCGGCCAGCATTCACTGACTTTTTCTTCGCTTTGCCTCAATCCGACCACCGACCACCGTAATAATACTGCTTTCAATCCATGTAATTGGATTGAAAGCAGCATTATTTCAGCTGCGGCGCCACCTTCATTTTGGTTACTGTATTATTGAAAATCATTCAAATCAATTCATAGTAAGCAAAATGAAGGCAACGCCGCCACCGTAATAATCTCCCTTGTCTCTTCATATTCTCTTCATGCCTGGTGTATAACATTGCACATATTGTTCACCGTTATTAGTCGTCTAGGCAAAATGCCTCTAACGTGGACTAAAAGTATAATACTAGCAATACACACCAGGGAGATCACAAGATGTCTGGTTACTGTATATTATTAGCCATGCTAGATGCACCAGCTAAAGTATTTGACAGAATTGTTGGCTGAAATTTGACAGGTTGGCAGGTGTGTGGGCGGAGCCATGTGCAAATGGGCGGAGTCTTGTGTGGCTGTGGTCGGGGCATAAATCTCAGGAATTTCGATTTTCAAATGTAGGCAGGTATGGTTGAGAGTCACTTGTCGAGGGGTGGTTAAACTGCTATGCATACACGCCGACCCTCCCAATTTAGGTGGGAGACACCCACATTTTAGATCAAAATATTGTTATTTTTTACTTACTTCTATCTAAAATAATTAAATACCCATTGAATCCTATGGAGAAATTCCTGTCACCTGCTTTTTGTTGCACAATTTCCCCCCAAGGTGCTTGAGAATGCTGGCATGTATGGCTATGTCTTACGCATCCTTGTCAATGAAAACGCGGACAGGGGTGTTTTTTAAATTATACAACACAAAGGTCTGCCTCCACGAAATCCTAAAAAAAGGGTTGTTTTTCTGTCTACTGCAGGCTGGCACCTCTCAAGGGCTTTGACGTCACGTAATGGTGACATAATGGCCCGGCTTCACAGGCCTCAAGGTCAGTGGTATTTAAATGTTTTTATGCCGAGCCCCGCCTCCCCCCAAAAATGTTTTGTTGCCGCCCCCCGTCCCCAAGTAAAAATATTGCTGCTGGGCCCCCCTAGATGTAATTTCTGCTTATATTTTCTATAAAAACCAGTCATCGTACTCCCATGGGGGCCAGCCCCACAGTTTGAAGACCATAGTTTGAAGCCCAAGGACTGCATCTCTCCTGCCCTAACAAGTCTTCCCTTGATGCAATAGGTAAAATCGCCGAAAAATATATTCAACGTACAAACGGTCATATAGCCATTGAAGTAACCTGAAAATTGATCTAAAATACAGAAGTGAAGCCTGAGTGCAGGTTAAGTGCATAGATGACATATGTCTTTTTGCTAGTTAAAGCACAAGAAACTGATATACATTAAAATGAAGAAGGAACCGAAATAGATAACTTTTATATTTTAAAAAGACTTCAAAAATCAAAGCTACACCACCCCCTCTCAATCCTTCCCTATCCTCAAGTAAAAAGGACACAAGACCATAATTATACTTGAAAATAATATTATTGATATCCTTCGAATGAGCAATTGCTGATCTACAATTCAACACTTAGTTTAGTTTATTTATTTATAATACGCTCCAAGCCCTTAGGCAACGGGCCGCTAATCTTACATGTTGCACAAATACAAACAGTTTATAGAAGATGAAACATCAATAGAACATCATTTTTAAAAAATGTACAGATATACAGCAAGAGCAAATTTTACAAAATTTCAGGGTAAACCTAACAAGTCCAACCTGTGGTGTAGGATTAGCAATCTATACATAGGTTATGCAGCAAGTTTGTTTTATGTGGAAGAAGTGGTTATCAGGGCAAGGTTAGACGGTGGGTCTAGCTAGTTCTTGCTCGTGGAGCCAAACTTTGGTCTTTTTTCGGAATAGGTGGAAGGATGGTTCGTCTCTTAAGGACAAAGGGAGGGCATTCCTCGTTTTGGCAGCAAGGACAGGGAAGCTAGCCCCGCCTGCTCGTTGTAACCTGAAACTGCAGCATTAATAGTACAGTGTATTTTAACCTCCTGGCATTGCGATGTTGCTATTAAAATAATTATAATATTATCAAAGTTAATTCCTGAGCAACTAACATAACCAGATTTTTCATTAAAATGGATGTGAGGTTTAGGAACTGGAATAGATTGACACATGTTGCTTGCAACAAAATCTACTTACAAGTGTTACCTGCAAAAACCGGCAATAACAGGTGAATCTGTCTAGTGCCCTTAACTGGACGACTTGGCGAGGGACGTCATACCTACCTACGTTTAAATACTCCATGTGACCAGATCATGTGACCTCTGATCACCACTGCATTCTGTGTCAGTCTGTGTCGGTGGAGCGAGGGACGCCACAGATAAAGATATTAAGTGTGGAGGAACGAGAGAGAGAGAGAGTGAGGCCGGTTGTCAGAAGAGCAGATGAAGGTTTGAGAATAAGTGCGAAGGAGGCTATGGGCCTCATTACGACCCACACGGCCACGGAATGTACAGTGCCGGTAAGGGACCAGCACCGTACATTCCGGGCCGCCCTATTACGAAGTCTGCAGCGGGTCCCGCTGAGGATGTCTGGTAAAACCAGGCATCCTTAGTGGGACCCGCTAGCAGACCAGGATGCTAACAACAGGTCTGTCATTAACGGGCCGTTGTTAGCATCCTCCCCATTCCCATTGAGCCATATGGGGCTCAAATGGGAATGGGGATTCATTTTACCGGAACCCAGAAAAGGGCAATTGTCCAGTCTGCCAAGGTCGGCATGACCCAGTTATTGCCCTTTTCTGGGCTCCTCTAAAAAATCATTACTGGCGGCAGCCGTGCCCTAATAAGGGCACGGCTACCGCTTTGATCGTAATGAGGCCCTATGTCTTTTAACGCCAGGATAGAGGATAGGCTAGAAATGGCAATAGAGGCACATGAGCATAAAAAATGGGAAGAAACGCTGAGGCTAGCGTAGGAAGTGGTAGTGCTGTTATGGTGGCAGAAGTGAAGAGCGGGAAGAAGTGAGTAGACAGTCAAAGGACGTATAGGAAGGAAGGCGGAGGCATGGACAAATTCTTGTTTGGTTGGATGTATCGATTATCAAAGAGGTCAATGTGGTCCTGGAGAACAGAAGTATTGCTATGGGTACAGGATTTGAGCAGGGAGAACGGGAGTCGGCACCCTATGGTAGTACTGAGTATGCATCTGTGCCTGTAGAAGTGTCAGGAGAAGTGGTAACAGGAGTAGCAGGCAAAGGTTAATGGGAATCGGATGTTGCGCAAGGGAGAGCAGGGTGTAGAAGCCCCAACTCCCGCTCCAGTAGCAGCAACAGAGAGTATACCATGGAATCGTAGGATGCGCCGTGGTACCTGCATGGCCGTAGTAAGTAGCAGGGGAGAGATGGGGGAAGCCCCAGTAAAAGCGGGTGCAACTCAGTTTCTGTTACTCCAGAATGACATATTATGTCCCGTGGCACACATGGACTGGAATCATTTGATCAAGACACTCCCTTCACTGCCGGGCAGAGGGATTGGATCTATACATTAGAGAAACACACTGCCAGTATCATATTGGCCATAGGGGAAATGAAAAGCGTATCCACTGCTCTAATGGGGTAACGGTCAGATGAGCTTTGGAGGAGAGCAGGCTATCCATGACTTCAGTTGGAAACAAGTACCCACGATTGTGCAGCTTTTAATAATTACAGGACACATGTATGGGGAGCCCTGCGTATTATGTATCCCGATATTCCAGATATAAATTCTATTCTAGCTAAAACAATGAAGTTGGATGATTATCCTGCCGCCCACATCTAGTTAATTCCGGAGATGTGGATGGCAGAGACGGGGGAAGTGTGGGATAAGAATGTGGCAAATTGTTACCACATGCTAAAGAAGGGATTTCCTAAGGAACTTCAACACAATCTAGATAAAGTAGTAGGGATGGAGGCCAAGAGTTGGCTCGAAATTAAGGTACATATTGTGCATTTTTGTAAAAGAAGGCAAGGGAAGCAAAAGGAAGGTGTAGAACCGGCACAAAAGGCAGAAAAGTCAACCATGTTCAGAACAAGCTAACGGAAATCTGTTTGGAAGGAGCAGTGATTATCAGCTCCAAGGAGGGACCACAGGAACAATTGGGACAACCAGGGCATAGTGAATCGGGTATGGCACAAGGTTGGATGGATGGGTATGCTCCCAGTCGTAGGCAAATGAGAGGATTTCCAAGGGGTAGGGGAGGATTTTCACGAGGAAGTGGGTCATTTGCCAGCTCCAGAGGAATGGGGCCCCCAGTTTAACTGGCCAATGGGTACTAACTATGGAAGGTTATATGGGATTAAGTGTTGGTCGTGCGGACGGATGGGACACCTGTTACGAGATTGTCAAAACAGGCAACATAATTTTAACCTGGGAGCTCAGCAAATGCAATCCCCGACCATGCCATATTCCCCAGGCTCTATCCAATTGCAACAGGCACGGGTTGAACAGAAATGAGCAACTGAGGCTGTACACAGCTATGTGTTTCATCCGATCATGCCAGCATAGGCACTGGTACAAACATGGGAGGAAATTCCTTTACCCCAAGGAACGGTAACTCATTACACTGGAACAAGTGTTTTTGCAGAGAATGCTTTCTCACTCCCCGGTACTAATATGTACCAAGAGTGGGACAACCCATAGAGATCTCTGATGTGACCAGTCCTGTCTGTTAACACTGATCCGGAAGAGGAATCCCAGATAGATGTGCAGGTAGGTGACCACACGTAATCATTCATGAGTTCCGCTTGTCAAGTAAAACTATGGACTCTCAGGGATTCTCTGGGGCTATCCTGTCGGTTCAGTGAGAGACCTGAGGGTATTCTCCCAAGTAGATCCTGAGAATCCCTTATGCAGGTGGCCAAGAAAGGGCTGGCACTCCCAGATCCCAACCCTGGAGGTGGACAAGCGAGGGAGGATCACCTGGGTAGGGGAACCTGGGGTTATGCTTGGGGGAATGCCCTAGGTGAGAGCGGTATTACACCGGGGAAGAGATGGAGGAGGATGAAGTACCTAAGGCTGTTCCAGATCAACCTCCCTTCCACCCAATGAATCTCCCTTACTAGAATCCAAGCCCTCGGCATCTGGTAAACCTGTTAGAAACCCACACCCTGTTGGAGTGGTAAACTACATCCCCCAGAATACCTATTTTCTGGTTGCCTATCTGAGTACTCCCAGTACCTCTGATAATTATTTCTCGAACTCCCCGTCTGCTTTGACAAGACACTGCAGTTCCCACAAACCCCCCTACTCATTTTCCAAATCCTACAAAACTCACCCTACTAAGTTTATCAACCCCCCTAGGATGAGGGATATAATTCCTTATGACACCTTTTCCCCATTCTGCCCTGCAGCATGCGTATAAACTCTACCCACCCACCCCCTATCCGACTCAAACACTTTTTCACATCATGAAAGACAACAGACTAATACCAGAGCCGTTTACCTGACATGCCCCAACACACGGGACAGGCAGAGTCAGGCAATTGACGACAACAACACACAACTGACTGCCCTTTGTTTTCCACACCGGGATAAAAGGCGGAGTACACAAGCACACTTTGAGCAAGGCTGAACGTACGGTAAAGCAGCTATTCCGGGACGGCAGTTCAAATGAAGGAGAAAGTCGGAGGAAACCAAAAGGACAGAAAGGAATGGGATTCCCCTTGCCCATTTCAATCAAGACCCGCAAAGCCTTCGACCAAGGAATAGAAAGACGGGGAAATGCAGCTGGGTATTGGTGTGACAGATGTCAATGGCACACAGGGTCCTGCCGTACTGATAGCTAGGACGGGGAAAAGAGCTTGCCGCCGTGGTACCCTCATAGACTCCATCAGAAGAAAACCCAACGAGTTCAGCACAGCCGATGAGTCGGAGGAAACTGATAGTGGACGAGACTGTGTCAAGCTCATGGTTGCCGTGGCAACATCTGCGTAAAGAAAAGAAGATAATAGACAAATGTCTTTTGTGAACAAACAAGGTATCAAAGTTAGAGTGGTTCAATGCGACGAGAGCGCTCATCCAAAAAATTCTAACGAATGCCCCACTCCTGAAGAAGGAGTATATAGTGAATCGAGAGAACTATAAAAACCAAGAGGCCATAGGGAAGGCAGGTGTGAAATGTCAAAGTGGCCATACAAGGGTCAAGCCAAAACCCCTTGTACAGTTGAAAGTGTTTGACACATTGTGAAATGAACTGAGTTACTGAGGGGAACACTGCGTTGAATATGATAAAGGGAAATCTACACCTGATGAATTAGAAAGCTAAGTGAACTGCATAGTGGTAACGAATATGAACCCGACTGAGGGACGTCCACAGTTTGACGTTGGTCTGAGCCCGATTGATGGAGGCTGATATTGTAAAAGGGATCGGAGCCCGTCTGAGGGGGATCCCCGGGTGAAGAAAAGTCACCCGACGTGAAAATAAATAGAAAAAAAAGAGGTTTAGAAAAGTTACTCAAATGCGCCAACATTATTCAAAAAATATGTTCAAAGGTGAGTCAGTTCAATTTTGTTTTTATTTTTGCACAATAGATTAAAGAACATTCAAACAAAAATTGTTCCAATTTTGTGTTTACTTCATACCATTTCAATCCTTAATGCAACTTGATATTAGGTGTTAGCTCCACACCTATAGTTCAGTAGCTTCTTCAAGAAGAATTCTTTTTGTTTAACTGATTATCTGTGCCTAACTATATCTCTCTCAACACGTGTTTCCCCATTGTTGCTAACAATGGTTCATCAGGAGAGGAAGTGTATTTGCATTCTTGTGATTTTAGCATATATCTAGCTAACTTTAACAGGCTCAAAAATGGATGAACAAGTAAGCTTGATGGTTATTTATTTTTTCAGGGTTTGCCTCTTATCCCAATTTTTGGGTAAAGTTCAGTGTTATAACTTGTTTCTTGTTTTGCGATCCTTTACCATGATAAGCATCCGAGTAAATGGAACTTGAAAATAAATAGATGGAACTTTTGTTTGTTGTTTGTGATGCATCAGGTCCTCTGAAACAATAAACTTTGCATAAAGAGACTTGGGCGCTGTAGCCCTGAACTGGGAAAAAGGAACTGTAAACTCAGGCCGCAGACGCCCATAAGTATGCTGTACTCAAGAGTCCCACCTTGTCCCGTGCTTCAAACGTGGGGAAGGGAGACCCAGGCTATAACATCCTGACTTATCCTTTTGAGAACACTTCTTTCTTTCTTTGTGAACATTATCCCACGCTGTTTTGTATTTAGTGGTAACGACTGGCAATAGGGTTTTCTTAGTGTATGCCCTTTTTATTTGACTAGACTCCACTAGGACTGTATTCATATTTATTTGATGGTCATAGCTTTCTCCCATCTTAGATTTAGGTTTAGATTAGGCATTTATCTCACCCATTTTTACAGTTTAATAAACACCCTTGTACTGTGATCACTTGTGTCTGTCTCTTTTTGATACCATGCCTTCCTTACAGTTCCTTAGACTAAAGATCTACATATTATGATAGGTCCACAAAATGTATCTGCTCCTTTGTTGTATTGCACAGATACACTGGCAAATCTTTTTGGCATAGATCTCCTCAGTCGACTCCACATGTCGATCGTTTTCATGGAGGAAGGTATAGTATGCTCGACTCCAGGTTTGTATCCGGTAAGAGAAGCAGCGCGTTTGCATGCATACTGTAGTTACAGCACGATAAGGGTGGTGGTGGGTGCCTGTACATTCAACATTGTTTCTTTATGGGATAATGATTTTGTTGAGTTGGGTCTGGGAATCCGAGATCAGACATGGCGGGTAACGATTGAGTTTTTGTTTCAGCCTGTTGTGCCGCAGGAGGTAACACCAGGCCCCATAGTTACAATTCTCCTACAAGCAGAAGTCATTAAGAAGAACAGGGTGGTTCTCTCAAGCATTGATGAGGAAGGCGGAGAGTAGTGCACAATTTTGTGCATCGATCCAACCTTATCGCTAAGGGACGTGTCCAATGAGCAATTGTTCGTAGACACTGAAAACACAGGAGAGATGGTTTTAAAATGGGGGTTCCTTGCCAGATAGCGATAGAGCAAAGAGAAGTACCGCCGACCATGCTCATCATTAGAAATACATTGCCACACTGGAAGGAGGTTTTGGAAAAAGTGGCAGATCATTTATGGACCTGCAATCCTTATGATGTGGGGCTGCTAAAGAGTGTTGGAGCAGTAAATATACAATTAAAAGCTGGTGCAATATTACCACAGGTTAAGCGTTATCTCATATCTAGAGAGGTCGGACGAGGGGATTTATGAGACCATTATGGCGTTGCTGAAGCAAGCCATAATACATCCTTCTGTGTCCCCATATTACACAGCCATCTACCATGTGAAGAAAGTTAAAAGGTCAAGTTGGAGGATGGTCCAGGATTTGAGCCCTATCAATAATAATCCTGCTACCATTCTCTGTAATATCCCTACTGATCGAAACACTTCACGGTGAATGATTTAAAGAATGTATTTCTCTTGGTCCCCTTACACCTATATTCTCAATAGGCTTCAGGTGCTGCAGCACTCTGCAGCCAGGGCTGCCACTGGCACCCCTTTCGGTAACTCCATCTCACCAGCTCTTCGCCCCCTACAATGGTTTCCAGTGGCCCACTGTATTCAGTTTAAGGCGCTCTGCATCGTCCACCATGCTTTCTATGGGATTGGTGCAGAGTTCCTTCAGGAAGAATTCCATCCTTATAAGCCCTCTAAAGCTCTAAAATCAGAGCATGCTTATGCTTACCTGATTCAGGTTCCCAGCTTTAAACGCTCACAGGTGGGGCGACAAGCCTTTTTTTGGTGGCAGCAGGTATCCTATAAAAACAAACTGCCATTCTACCTGCGCGCGACAGAGTACCACCTGTTGTTCGGACGATTAGGCAAGACCGTGCTGTTTTGATTCTTCTGATTCTCTTGCTGTTCTCTTCTTAGGGGTTTTATTTGTAGCGCCATGATGCCTTTATTGGCGTAAGTCTGTGCTCTACAAATTCGTATTAACATAACATGACATAACAACCCGATTCTCAGTATCTCACAGCGGTTCTGTATCAAGGTCAGAGATTCAAGCACATGAGGCTGTTCCATGGTTACTGTGAATCTCTGAGTGTTTTCAGCATGGTGATTCAAATTGATTTGGGTAATGGGTCCAGTACAGTAATCTAGTAGGTGGACGATTTGCTAGTTTGTAGCACTTCCGAAACGCATTGTCAAGGAAATTCAATAACGCTCATCACCCTGCTGGCAGAGAAAGGGTACAAAGTGAACAAAGACAAATTGCAGTACTGCCAGACAGGGGTAGTATATTTGGGGCAAGTGATATCACCTGCAGGAAGGTAGGTAATTTTTATTTCTTTATTTTTTATTGTGCACTTAGTTAATTCAACAAAAACCGTAAACACATTTCATTAAATAACTTAATACAAAAAACAAGACATATTAAGCATATCACACATACAAGTTTTCATTCAATCAGATACCAAGTAATCATGAAAGAATTCATAATAAGTATTAATAATACACATCTGTGTAGGTAAAATAAAGGGTGCATATTTAAGATTTGAGTTGAAACTCATAAGTCATTGCCGTGACAGTTACTTAGCAAGATAGGGCAATATTCAGTTAATCCGTTTCATCGAATCAATAGAGAAAGAGGGGCAAACGCATGCATGAGAAGTCCCCGCCATAGTCTTAAACGCCACCTGCCAAATATTATATGCTGCGCAGGCAATCACTAGTGAAGTGGTGGCATGTAGGGTGCTCCAGAACTGATCTTTTTGGATGTCCGACATATGGGAAACATATCTCTGGTAACCCTTTTGATATTGCAAGTGTAGACAAGGGCATTGTGTCAATACATGTTGCAGTGTCTCAATATTAATTCTACATATTCTACTAGTCCTCTCTGCATAAGGTACGTTCATCCATCCACCAGTGTATTTGTACGTGGACAGTATATTAAGACGCATGCAGCAGATAAACCTCCTCAGATCATTCGCGCATATTTTTGTTATGTAGGTACAGGGTTTATTATGGGAAATATTTTGTCTACTATCATTATACCTCTTCTTTCCATTCAAATGGGCAATGGAGATAAATCTGTCCAAAATAGATGTTTTTTCCTTCAATTTTTGCCAGATGGTAGGATCTATTGTCTCTATAGCTGTGATAGAGCTCGTGTCTACATTAAGGTAAATATTGAAGAAATTGGCCCTCATTAGGAGGTTGGCGGAATGGGTTTACCGGCACTGGTAATGGTGCCAGTAAACCCATTCCGCCCTATTACGAGGTCTCCTCGCGGGACCCGCAGTGGCCGCCTGGTAAAACCAGGCGTCCTTACCGGGTCCCGCGAGGAGACCAGGGAGCTAACAACGGGTCCGTTATAAACGGGCCCGTTGTTAGCTCCATCCCCATTCCCATTGAGCCCTATGGGATGTAGTGATGTTGAATGGTGTAGTGATGTAGTGATGTTTAATGGTTTTTAAAAATCATGCTCTCCAGGCTGTTGCGCGCAACTAAGATGGAGCTCTCCGATCCCACGAACATCCTATATATAAATTAATCCTTTTTGGAGCCGCGGAGAGAAGAAACTACTACACCGTCTGTTTCCCGTACTCTGGCCGCACATTGTGTGCAAATCCTGCTTGAAACCGCGGAGGCGCGGGGGAGTTCGCAGCTCCCTTCGGACTAACGACTTCTCCAGTGAACCGCGGGCCGCCCCAGGGCTCCAGGAGAATCCTACGCCAGACTGAGGCGCCGTCATCCGCACAAGGCCGCGGGGGGGAGGAGGGCCGATCACCGCGGGGCAGCCCCACAGCAAGGGCCTGAGGGCGGACCGTGTGTGCAGACATCAGGACCCAGGGTGGACGCAAGACGGTCTGTGGCTCCGGCCCACCTCCCGGATAACGACTGGGTCGGCACACCATCTTTCACGCAGGGCCCCAGCCGACTCAGGCCTCGGGCCTGCCGCCGAGCGAGCCCACGTCCGACGTTGCGAAAGCAGGTGAGAGATGTAAAAGCGTGCAGACCCAGAGACAGCGGCTGTGTCACGAAATAAAGTTTTATAAAACCCTTTCTATGTTGGCTGCAACTCAGAGACAGTGCTAACTTGGGAGGTCACAATACATCCGTGAAGTGTACTATACCTGCAAGTTTCGTCGTGGGTTCTCCAGAGGGCACCGCCCCGCCTCTGGTCACCGCTGAGTGGGCCCACACAAGACTCTATTGACCCCTCAACACAGCCCACACTGCCGGAGGACGTTTGAGATCCGTAGCAGGGGGGCCCCCTACGCAACTGGCCCGATTGAGTTCTGGTCACGCCAGGGAGCTGGGCGTCCAGCGCCACGAAGACCAGGGCGCGGGGTACGGGCGCGGGAGGTGACGTGACATACAGTCAGCGGACCGCTGGGTGCCTGTGTGGGGACGGGGTCATGGTGACGGTGGTGAAGCTCTAATACGAAGACTTGTGACATCAAAAAGACAGGAACGCCGTCACCACTTGCTGCAAAGGACTGAACCAGTGTGTGTTTCGACCCAAGCTCAACCTCAATTCATTTAAATGCTCAAGCTACCCGATCCTAGCCTGTAGCTACCACCTATAGGAATCCGAAACACACTGCCAAGCGTGACCAGCACGAGACCACTGCCACCACTAGCTGCACAATACCCGAACCAGCATATGCAGCGGCCTGAGCTCGGCCTCAATCCAATTTAATACTGTGGCTAACCGCTCTTACAACGTACGCAGACCTCGCCTGCAGCTACCACTGATAAGAATCCGATATACATCGCGGAGCATTTCCTCCCCGCAGAACAACCGAGGACCCGTGTGGCAACATCATATACGTGACATAAGATTCGGTACACTGGTACCCAACAGGTTGCACAATATAGGTGTTAACGTTGTTCTGTACAGGCTATACTAATCCTGTGTGGATGACTGGCCTGACCCGTGTCATCGACCCTTGCTCTGCACAGGTGACTCATGGGGCGCAACGAGAAAAAAAGCACGGGCGGGAAAAAAACTGGCCCAATGGATTCCTATGCCAGCTCCCAACCTCAGGGGACGCCGGCCACCATAACCATGGGGGATGCCAATCCTGCTGTAATTGAACATGACAACAGAGAAGACCGCCTAATGACCATGGTACAGAACGGCTTCCTGGCAGTGAACGTCAAGCTGGACGATATTGTTTCAACTATCAGCTCCCTTAGGGCTAGAGTAGACAAGGAGAGCACTCGCGTTACAGAAGCTGAGAACAGAATCAGCACAAATGAAGATATGCTAACACAACATGGTCGAGACATAGCACAGCTGAAAGGGGAACTTCGTAAGACTCAAGCAAAATGTGATGACCTGGAATCTCGATCTAGAAGAAACAATATCCGTTTTGTCGGCATTCCGGAATCCTTCTGTAAGGGTCCGATGGAGCGACAAGTTGAGGTCCTTTTGAAAACTCTTCTGGGCACGGAATCCTTTTCTAACCACTTTCTTGTTGAGAGGGCTCATCGCACCCTAGCGCCGACTCCCAAGCCTGGGGCGCCACCGCGCACGTTTATTGTGCGCCACATGAACTATAGGGACAGGGGCGCGATCCTAAAACATTCAAGGGAAAAAGGCTCCCTGCAATATGAAGGAAATAGAGTCCACATTTATCCGGATTTTTCGACCAGCGTCCAAATGCAACGCAGATCCTATGAACAAGCCAAAAAGCTCCTGAGATTGCGTCATGTCCCATACGCCCTCATCTTCCCGGCGAAACTACAGATTCAGCATGGAGGCAGGTCACATCTCTTTGAGACCCCTGCGGAGGCCATAGCGTACATTGAGGCGTCCATCCCCACTCCTCCCAAAGAACATCCACGAGATCGGAACAGGCCACCACGACCGGGAGACGAAGTCCCGGACTCAGCCGACTGAAATGGAGTTACGCAAACATACTTACTTAAGCTGTGAAGACGTCTCTCCCGAGAGCAACGGATCTAATTGAAATTGTTTGAAAAGGGTGGGATCGTGAGCCTCTACTGATGGAGGCCCTGCGACTGCAACTAGCGACCCTCAGGAAAGTTCCACAGGTTATGGGGAAAGGGTTACATCATCGGGTTGGGGTTGATGGTGCGGGCGAGGGTGGGGGTGGGGCACAAAGTTTTGCCATGGTTGGCAAGAGTTCTAAAATGCAGAGACGGATTGCATCGAGTTCAACTGTTAAGGTTGGTGGCATAAGCGAATCACTTCACACATTGATAGTAATAGAATACTATGGTACTGGGTGACAGGGGGGTAACTGTTAAACTTCTTTCATGGAATATCCGGGGCCTAAACAACCCGATTAAGGCCAGGAAAATTGCAGCATACATAACCAGACATAACCCCCAGATCGTGTTACTGCAAGAAACTCATGCACTAGGGCAGGTCTGTTCCAATTTTCTCCCTAGATGGGGCGCATTGCGATATTATACGGAATATTCCTCCCAATCCAGAGGGGTTCTAACCCTAATACATCCGAATCTGGGCTTCCGTATCCAGGACGCTAAAACTGACACACAAGGGAGATGTGTTGTAATCTGGGGCGAGTTGGCGGGACGGAAGTTGGTTATAGTAACACATATGGCCCCAACATAGAAGACCCTGAATTCTACAATGTTATATATGATATGTTGTTTGAAGCTGAGGATGCTGCAGTGATTTGGGGAGGAGATTTTAATACGATACTTGACACGACCCTCGACAGGTCTACAACTTCTCATAGAGCCTTGACCAAAACCGCATTAGCTGTACGACAAATAATGAAACAGATGACCATGGTAGACATCTGGCGAGAACTACATCCCCAAGAACAGCGCTTCACTTTCTATTCATCAGCACATGACTCTGAATCTCGAATTGATTACTGGCTTATCAGCTCAACACTCACGAATATGGTCCAGTACTGCGAAATGTACCCCCGTACCCTCTCACATCACTCCCCTGTGTCAATTACTTTGTGGATCGGTGAAGCTGCCCCGAGGGCCAGACGCTGGAAAATGCCCCCTGTTCTACTTAGAGACCCTAACATTTGTGAATCACTGCGCACTGAAATGGAGGAATTCTTTCAACTAAAGAGGGGTCGGTAGACCGGTGCGCTACACTGTGGGAAACATTTAAAGTATGGGTACGTGGCACAATTATGGCCAAAACTACGGGTCTACTGAAGGCAGTTAGGCAATAGTTGGACACAATGTAGGCCAAACTTGAGCTCCTGGAGTTCGACTACACCTGCACACATAGTAAAGAGGTCCTTCTGGACATTCACACTACATTGGCAGAATTTAATAAACTTGCTGCAAGGGAGGTACAATACATGGCTGCCCCGGTCCGAGCTTGTAGATACGGGGAAAGCAATAAAGCAGGGAGATATCTAGCCCGGATGCTTAAGGCCGAACACGGCCATCCCCCTATAGCGACAATCCAGACACCTAGCGGTGACATAGTCAACGGGGACCAAGAAATTAATGATATCTTTGCCGCATTCTATAAATCATTATATTCCAATAGGGACACCAAAACTAAAGAAGAAATAGTGGAGTATCTGGACGTGATTGATCTCCCAACCCTGACTCCGGAGACACGCATGATATTAGACACCCGCATATCACTCGAGGAAATTACAGAATCAATGAAAGCATTAACATCAGGTAAAGCCCCCGGCCCCGATGGTCTAGGTGCTGAATTATACAAAGAATTCCATGACATGCTAGCCCCTGTCTTACTGAAAGTATGGGAAGAGGCGATGGAGTGCGGCATACTGCCAGACACTATGCGAGAGGTAGTGATAACGGTCCTCCTAAAACCCCGTAGACCCCCTCAGGACATGGGGTCATATAGACCCCTCTCACTCATTAATACCGATGCAAAGATTTTCGCAAAGGTCCTAGCTACCAGGCTCCTGGCCTATATGCCTATATTGGTGCACCCCGACCAGGCTGGCTTTATATACCAACAAGGTCCACTGCTCTTAATCTGCACAGACTCTTTGGAGTGATGACACAGATAGACCCAGCGGCGGATGCGGTGGCGGTGTCCCTTGATGCCGAGAAAGCTTTTGACTCTGTCTCCTGAGTCTATCTGTTTCAGGTACTTGAGAGATTTGGGTTGGGAAGATACTTTGTTAGCTGTGTCAGGTTACTGTATACTTGCACGGGAGCGAAGATACTAACAAATCAAACCATGTCATCCCTGTTTCGCCTGGGTAGAGGCACCAGACAGGGCTGTCCCTTCTCCCCAATCCTTTTCGCACTTACAATATAACCCATGGCTGAATATGTCCGACAAAACCATGCATGTAGAGGTCTTCGTATGACAGGGAGACCACAAATCATTTCCTTATATGCGGATGACACCCTACTATATATTAGGAACCCAGAGGTAAATCTAGCGCCAATTATGGCTGTGGTTAATAGGTCCTCTGAATACTCGGTGTACAGGGTTAATGTTTCTAAGTCAGAACTGTTTCCGCGCTTACACCTAAAACTAGAGATATGTCAGACACACAGAGATTCAAATGGTCACCAACACACATCCTCTACTTGGGGATCAGGGTATCCAGAGACGGGAGTACATTGCTCGCAGAAAATCACGGTGAACTCCTACAATCCCTAACAGTTAAACTACAAGTCTGGAACAAGCTCCCTCTATCCCTATATGGGCAAATATAGTTACTTTAGATGATAGTGCTACCCAAACTCCTATACCTTTTTTGCAACATACCGATTTGGCCGGGCAGAACATTCTTCACCAAACTCTATAGGCTTGCCACTACATTTGTATGGGGAGGGAAAACGCCCAGGTTGAAGTGGTCCAAAATGACAGAACCCTTTGCAAAAGGTGGGATTGCAGCACCAGACTTTGAACTCTATTACCTAACATCACAGGCACACTTCGCGAGACACTGGTTCGACCCAGAGGATATGGCACCACACATTACCCTGGAAAGATTTGCGGCATCCCCCTCAGACCTACGAGCGGTTATGTTTGACATTCATCGGAAGGACGTGTGCAAATATGATCCTGTAAGCACCACTGCGCGTGCATGGGCCAGGATATATAAGAGACTTGCCATTACAACCCCGTATGACCCGGAGGTGCCATTGTGGAACTTCCCGGGCATTAGCCCCACATTTGATAAGGCACTCCAGGGAACCTGGGACCCACAGAAGCAATTTAGAATGCGAGACATGTTCTCGGAAGGGAGATAAGGTGCATTAGATGATTTTGTCGGGGCAGTGGGTGGAGATCACCTTAAGCGATTATAGTTTCACAGGATGAAATCTGCCTTCGCCGCCAAATGGCCCTCCTTCCCAGAAGAGCCACCCACACACGAATGTATTGCAGCCATGACGGAACCAGGGGGACACAGGAAAAGTCTGTTTGCACTATACAGCCTTGTTCAGATCCATTCCAAGCCGTGCAATAACATTAAAGAGACTTGGGAACGAGATCTGGGTGTGGAGCTGTGTGAAACCACATGGTTGAGATATTGCCAGTTGACTAAATGTGTATCCATGAACTCAGGGCTACGTCTCATTCAGTTTAAAGTTCTAAACCAGTTCCACTACACCGCAGCCAAGTTAGCTATGTTTGTGCAGGGCCACACAGGAAAATGCCCTACATGTGACACCCCGACGCAGGCTCCTATCACATGTATTGGGCCTGCCCACCGATAACTAAATTCTGGGGGGAGGTGGCGGAGATTCTGGAACACATTACGGCAATACCTGCTACACCTTCCCCACGGAAATACCTTTTTGGGGATATTGGTAAGGCTGCAACTACCACTAGACGATTGTTCAACGAAATATACTGAAATGTTGGAAGTCCATAGATCCTCCCTGGCGAATGGACTTCTTGAAAGACCTGTCGATGGTTAATGAACTTGAAGAACAATTTATTATTACATTGCCATCGAGATGCCGCCCTAAAGACATACGGTCGCTGTTCAGACTTTATCTATGTAATATGTTATCTGATGAAGAGGACAATCCATCGTCGCCGCTCTAGTACTGTCAAACAGTGTGCAAATGTGTAGTGTATACTGTAAACGTTCATCCATGTTGTTATATCATGCTGTGATTCACTAGCCGCTGGCCAGTTTGGTCTTATTGTACCTCTCTCTGAACAAAAATAAAAATAAATAAAAATCATGCTCTCCACAATGAATTTATATTTACACTAACTATGCTGGTGACACTTTAGATATATTTCCCTGAAATGTTCTACCTGGGTAATTGTTGCTAAAGTGTATCTAAATGTTTTGGCGGTCTCTGACTGTTTTAGAATTGTTTTCAGTCCCTCCCTCCTGGCACCTGCATTAACTATCATGTTTGCATTTGCATTTCCATACCACTATTCCCCAGAAGTATAGGAATACTGTGGCTTAGTTTGCATTGGCATGAGGAATCCTGTATGACCATTTTACCAATATTTTAATGTCTGCTTCCCTTGTCTTTTCACCCCTTGTCTCTATATGGTTTGTGCCTGTCGCCAGATAGTGGGCCTGCAATATAATACAGGAGTAGCTTGTGTCCATTATGATAATGTGCTGTTATATACAGTTTCTAGGTATTTCAATGTTATTACATCTGTTTCCCTTTTTCTCCTTCCCACCCATTTCCACTATATGTTGTGTGCCTATCCTTAGAGAGTGGAACCCCATTTTAGTATAGGGATGGGAGAGTGTTTTAATTTACCTTCACAGTTTTATTAGAAATTTTACTGTGTGTATATTGTGATTACTAAAGTATTTATAAACTAACAGAGGTATACGCATGCATTATGAACTAACAGAGGTATACACATGCAACATAATAAATGTGTCTATTTCACAGTATACCAGTGTTGTGTATTTGCTATGGATTAGTGTGTGGACTAATTGTACCTTTGCGTCAGCCTACCTCCCCTTCCTGGAGTGAAGCCTGACTGCTCTGTGTACACTACCCCCACCCTAATGTTATTGGTTGTGCAGCCCTTTCGGAAGACCTGTACAACATTCTCCTTAAACACCATGTAAAAGGATAAAAGGCTGGCATGTGAACCTTAGCAAATTGAATATGTGAGAAGTTTGCAAACTTCACACATATTATTATAATTGTGATGCCAGTGCATATGGTGGCATTATCATGAACTGTATTATATACCTATAATTCGAACTGCTCCAACTCCAAGCAAAGCCATATTGGCCTGCAGCCTAAAATGGAACATTCCTATTGATTTTGGCAGAGATGCAGTTCACACATATGCATCCCAAACATTGGCTTTGACAGCCTTCTCTTCCAAGCACAAGTGAATAAGGAACACGTTACTTACCTGTAACTCTTGTTCTCCAGCATGGGCCTTCGATAAATTCACATGCTATGAATATTCCCCATCGTCAGGCTTGGAATCCCGTTTAGCTATTAGTAAAAAACGACATTGTTGTTTGTCTAGCATATTGCTGTCACATTGGGTCACACTACCCCAACCAACGACACTCGTCCTTCTTAGCTCCACCCCTGGTGGTGGCCATCTTCAGATTTAGTCATGCATGTAAAGTCGAAAAAGGACTCAAAAAGAGCCACAGAGGGGATAGCGGGAGGGGTCGCATGTGAATCCATGCAAGTCCCATGCTGGAGAATACAGGTAAGTAACTTGTTCCTTCTACAGCATGGGTTCTTGCATGAATTCACATACTATCAATACGATTACACAGCAGTACATATACACAACCACAGAGGTGGCAAGGCTCACAGAAGCAATAC
Source organism: Ambystoma mexicanum (assembly GCF_040938575.1). Taxonomy (NCBI): domain Eukaryota; kingdom Metazoa; phylum Chordata; class Amphibia; order Caudata; family Ambystomatidae; genus Ambystoma; species Ambystoma mexicanum. Next base: position 80,902,956 of record NC_090921.1, on the reverse strand, counting down.
ACTTACCCCTGGAATAGACTCACCTCATGCAAACAGGTTGTGAAGCACTGCTTGGCCGACCTGGGACTCTTCCCGGAATCCCTGTTCACCGAGTAGAATCTTGTAAAGGTGTGAGTAGACTTCCACATTACAGTCCTACAGATGTTGAGCAGGGGAACACTGGAGAGGAATGCAGTGGTGGAAGCAATGGCTCTGGTGGAATGGGATCTCGGCTGGCCTGGCAATGGTCTTTTGGCCGAGGAATGGCAATGCATGATACAGCCAGAGGGCCACCTGGAGGTTGAAGCCTTCGATAGGGCCTTCCTTTGATGCACAGATCCAAAGTTGATGAAACACTGAGAAGTCTTTTGAAAATCCTGAGTGCGTGCCATATAGGATTTTAAGGCACGCGATACGTCCAATAAATGCAAGGACCTTTCAGCAGGCATAGAAGGGTTTGCAAAGAAAACTGTTAAGACCAAAGGTTTGTTTAAATAAAAGTCAGACGGGACATGTGGCATAAAGGATGGATGAGTTCGTTGTACCACATTGGATTGGTAGAAAGACAAATATGGAGGCTTAGATGAGAGAGCCTGGATTTCCCCAATACACCTGGCTGAGGTGATCACCACTACAAAGGTGTTCTTCCACAAAAGGAACTTCAAAGATGTCCTATGCATAGGCTGAAACGGAGCACCCATCAGTTTGGACAGGACGACGTTCAACTCCCAAGCCGGGGCTGGAGCCTTCACTGGAGGGAATGTCCTCAGGAGTCCCTTGAGGAACTCCTTCACAAGCCTGTGAGACCACAGGGAGAGCTTGCCAGAAGCCCAGGTATACCAGGATATTGCGGCTAAGTGCACTTTGAAGGATGCATGGTCAATGCCAGCCTTAGCCAGTGAGAGGTAAGGCAGATGTTGTGGCACTGTGACGCGCTGTGGTGATATCTTCTGTGACAGCAACCACACTGTAAAGCGCTTCCACTTGTGTTTGTAGCATGCAAGTGTAGACAGAGCCCCGGCCTTGGCTAGAGTCTTTGTGCAGTCCAACGGCAGGAAGAAATGCCCAAATTCTAAGGCTGCAGGAGCAAAAAAAATACAAATAAATAAAATTCGACTCTTTTGTTTTCGGTCCTTTTGATTCAACCCTATTGTATTTAGATCCTTTTGATTCGATCCTTTGACCTACAACCTACACTTTTTAAGGAATTTGCAAACACACTTACACCATGGGTAACAGAACTTGTTAATCGCTCCATTGATGAGGCATAAAGGAGGCATGAATTACCCCATTGCTAAAGAAGGATAATCTTGACACCCTGATGCCTGAAAAATATTGTCCCATTACCAACGTTCCTTTTATACTTAAAATTCTGAACAAAATAGCCTATACACAGTTACAAAATATTGTTGAAACCAACAACGTCTTGGCTAAGGAACAGTCTGGTTTTAGAGCTAACCATGGCACATAGACGGCACTCTTAGATCTGAAGGCTACCATACCAGATATTATTGAAGAAGGAAACTCTGCTCTCCTACTTTTGTTGTACCTTTCCTCTGCGTTCGACTTCTGGCGGAAAGACTTCAGAAGATAGGCCTATGCTCCCCAGAAGTATTCCTTTGGCTTAAATCATTTCTTGGCCCTAGAAGTGCCTGTGTTGCTAAAGGACCTTCAAAGTCCCTGAAAGTTCCTGCAACATGCAGTGTCCCTCAGGGATCAAGACTATCCCCATTACACTGTAACATATATATTAAATTTTTATGCGACCTACTTAAATCTATGGGCATACAATTTGCTAACTATGCTGATGACACCTAGATAGTTGTTAAACTATCTGTGGTCTACAAAGATGATCTGGTTACTATAAATGAAATATATGAGGCAATCCAGATGTGGATGGCTCTAAACTCTCTTGCCCTCAATGACAAACAAACTGAGCTGTTGGCCATTAGTACACATCATAGGATAAAAAAAATGGACGCATGTTATAAGGCCTTTGAAATAGGTGGCAACAATATCCTAGTATCTGAATATGTGAAGAATCTGTGAGTGTTCTTTGATGCCCATCTGACATTTCAGAAACATGTGTCCTACCTTAAATCGTCATGCAGCTTCCTTACTCACCTTTTATGGCAAATACGTCCGTATCTGTCAGAAACCAATAGAGCATCTATTGCAGCCTCTATAGTCAACAGCAAATTGGACTACTGCAATAGTCTTTTGATAGGAACCTCTAAAAGGAACATCAGGTGTCTCCAAACCATTCAGAATGTAGCAGTACTGGCTGTTTGTGGTTTGAATCACCAAACCCATATTACAGAACATCGAAAAAAAACTACATTGGCTCTCCATTGAGCAGCGGCTGAAATTCAAAGGACTAGTAATAGTCTTTAAATGCCTCTCAGGTAAGGACCCAGAATATCTGAAGTCTAGGATCCATATGGCTACACCAAAGCGTGCATTGCACTTTAATAGTCTGATGTTACGGGACGAACCATGCATCGTTTTGAGGAAACTAGGTGGAGCAAGTTTTGCTGCCTGGCTCCGGAAAGTTGGAATATGATTCCACTCTACCTTAAACAATGTACTACATTACAGCAGTTTAGAAAATGTCTTAAGACGTTTCTCTTTGATGCCTAAACTTACTTATTAGTATAGGATAACATGGCTACTCTTAAGGACTCTGCCAGTTGCTATTTCAAGTGACTTCTTCTCTTCCCACTCCTGAGACTATATGATTTTCTGTTTGTTTTTGTTTCTGTGAGCGCCCTGAAACCTTTTGGTCGAGTGTTGAGCTATATAAAAACTAATTTAGTTAGTTAGTGGTCAAGTTGTCTGTGAAGAGCTGAGGCTTGAAAGACTTGAGTACCCCAAAAACGTCCTGTAGGTCTAGGACATTGATATGCAAAGCCTTATCCTCCGGGAGCCATAGGCCTCTGACATATAGTAGGCCTGTGTGGGCGCCCTAACCTTCCAGTAAGGCATCGGTCCTGACCGTCCCCTGTTGCGCATGGGTCCTGCAGGGAGCTCTCTGCGAGGGCGAATTGACCACCAGTGCAGGACTTGGCAGAAAGCTTGGGCTATCCTGTCATTCCATGAGCCGGAGGTCTGCTTCCACATGGTGACTAGGTACTCCTGAAGCAGTCTCATTCGTAGTCTGCAATCAAGGACCAGAGGAATGCATGAGGACATCACCCCCAAAAAGGATTTAATGGACCAGACGTTTGCTACTCCGACGGAGGATGAATAGAGCGTACTGGCACAGGACCATGCAGGATTTGTGATGGGTTATGGCGAATCCAAGAGAGGTTAGAGTTTGGACTACCTCTGCAGTATGTTGTGCCGACTGGGTGTGAGAATGAGACCGGACCAGCCAATTGTCCAGGTAGTGGTAGACATACACTCCCTTCCAACAAAGGAACGCCACCATAGGGCTGATTTGAGCCCGAGGGGCAGTGCCTTGAATTGATAATGTCTGCCTTGGATAATGAACCGTAGGAACGTCCGATGTTTTGGGTGAATGGGGATGTGGAAATATGCATCCTCCAGATCTAGTGTAGCCCTGAGCATCCTGAACTTCTGGGACTTCAGGAATTTGTTGAGATGACAAGTCTAGGATGGGCATCCACCCACTTCACTTCTTGCGAATGAGGAAGTATCTGCAGTATACTCCGGAGGTGCAGTAGGACCGGCTCTATTGCCCCTTTCAGCAGCATAACCTGAAATTCCTTGATGAGTTGGGCTTGTGCTGTTCTGGGAGGAATGCGGGGGCACTTGACTTGAAACTCCAGAAAGTGTCCCTGCTCGATGATGTCGAGCACCGATTTGTCTGTGGAGATGTTGTTCCACATGTCGACACATTAAGAAAGCTGGCCTCCCACTAGGGCGCTGAAGTGGGTGCTCAGAGGCTGAGCCTATTCAGGCTTCCTTCTGCACCTGCATGCTAGGTACCTCCTCTATAGGCCTGGGAACAGCCTCTATACTCCTCCCGAAAAGTGGAGCGGGAGGACTGATGGTAGGATGGGCTGAGCACCTTGGAAGTTCAGGAGAACTTCCCCTACTGGGTGTCAAAGGTCTGCCTCCTCTGTTGCAGCGCGCCTAGAGAGCGTGCTGTCTCTGTCTCAGTCTTGATGGCAAGAAGAGACTCATCCACTGCCTTGCTGAAAAGGTTATCCCCGTCAAAAGGCATGTCAACCCCCTTGGCCTGGATGTCATGCATGAAATGTGTCGCCCTCAGCCACCCTTGACAGCATAGGGTGACCCTGCTTCCCATCTGCCAGAACCCGGAGACAGCAACTAAAAGGGCTACCATGATGGCATGCACAGATGCAACTTCCACCTCCTGAAAGATGGCCATGGCCTTCGCTTTCTTATCATGTTTCGCACCTTGAAACACTTGTGTATAGGTGTGTTACAAATGCCATATAATATCATATCGTCTGGCAGGAAATCGAAGATGGACCCCAACTTTTACCAGAGCTCTCTGTGTTATAGCATGCAAGTGTGGCTAGGGCATTGGCGGCTTTAACTGCGGAGGCTGCATTAGTGACTATACGCTTTCCAGCTGCATCCAGCTTCCTTCCCTTCAGGTCAGGTGTAACTGTAACGCTTACCTATGGTGCCCTGCAGGAGTGTCGCCGGGAGTGCATTGCTCAGGACGAGGTGATGGGCCTCTGGAACAAGATTCAAGTCCAAGCCAATCCCTCCCCACTGTGTCGCTGAAAGGCTATTACCCAGCGTGCAGTGCAGTTGGGAGTGGTTTGGCTAGACCTCTCAATGGTATAAGGATGATGATGATGGGACTTCTAGTTGAGCCTAGGAGCAAATAAGTAGAATGTGTTAGTGCATGCTACCTCTCCCTTTCTCCCACCTCCCTTCCACTACCCCTTAGGTTGACTAACTGGGGGGAAACCAGGGCTCACCTTTACATTTACAGATGAACTCGCAAATGGTCCAGTTTTGCCACTGGATGGCAGTGGCCCAGTCCTGCTGCTGCGCACAAGAGGCTTCCTGTAGGCAAGTCTCAACGGTAATGTCCTTTGCAATGCAGAGTTTCCTTAATGTCTTTTGATTGTTCGTAATGTCTTTAAATGTTCTTTGATGTCTTTAGAGAATAGAGCTGCAGCAATACAGAAGCGGTCCATCAGCTGTGCAGGCGCTGTATTCTGGTTTCAGCTGCAGTGATGCTGAAATGGGCCGTCAGCTGTAGAGGCGCGGAATGCTGCTTTCAGGTAAGCAGAGTTCTATGGGGATATGGGAGACGTGATCGCTGCGGTCCCAGGACTTATTGCATTGTTTTTTCTCTTAGGATGCAGAGGAACGCTGCAGTGGATGTAAATGGGCGTACAACTCTGACACGTGTACAAGTAAGTTCAAGGGTCAGCGTTGCTCAAGGAAGTGCTCGCTCCGAGTAAGTATTGAAGCCAGCAGAGGCCTGGGACAGCAAGCGAACTACCAAAGGTCAGGAACTAGGTAAGCTGAACAGAGCGGAAAGCCAGAAATCCTCTGGCACGAGGAGCCAGAGTCACAGCAAACGTTACACCACTTGCAACTGCTGGGGAAAAAAGGCTATGCACTCGGTGGGGCCCAGGGTGAGGTTTGTATAGCCCTGGGCTGCACCTTCCCACTAAACCAACCAGACTGAGTCCTAACTTGGCAGCCAGTTTGGCAGGGGCAATTATTGTTTGCAAATAGGTGCCCACGGCAGCCAGCAACCCTCTTTGCCCATTGCTTACGAGTGTTGCCCAAATGTCCCTGGTGGTTATATGAATGAATGCCTAGCACTCTGCTGGGGATCCTGACAGTAACTGAGCAAGAGGATGAAGGATTGGACAACCACTTACTCGCAGCAGCAGAGACTACTGAGTCTGGTGTTGGATGGCCTCTGAGGCATCTAGGAGCCTTATCCAGGACCCAATATTTCTCCTCCGGCCTCTTCTTCTTAGGCACGGAAAAGCACTTTTGCATCACCAACAGCCCATCCACCCAGATGTCATCCAGAAGCAGGACTGAAACCATGGTCTTCCTGGAGGATTCACTGCGTTGGAAAAGGAATCCCTCCTCCTCCTTTTCCTCTAGCACCAGAAAAGCCAGTGTCTGGGGAGATCATCGCCTGGAAAGATCCCAACTCATCTGGGGGAGACTCCCTAGATGGTAGGTCAACATCTGGCGGTTCACCATCTACATGGACGTAGTTGTCAAATTAATCTGTATACTGGGTACCATTGAAGAGGGAGTATGAGGGGTCCCAAGACCACCCCTCCGCCCTCCGAAATTCATGACAAGACAAAAGGCCAGAAATGCTCGCAGCCACCCATTTTATTTCGGACGACTCCCAAGTGCACCAATGATTGACAAGTACACTGAAAGATATCCTCTCAGCAGCCATAGAGACCAAATATGATGCAGATCTTTCCATGTGTGGGAGAAGAGCCCGTGATCGTGGAAAGAGACGCCTATATGGACAGCCTCGACTGAACACCAAGAAACCATGATGCTGATGTCATTAGAGACACCAAGACGTAGCAGCGTTAGACATGTAGCACATTCGCAGTCCGCACTGCATCACACAAACACACACCCGAATACATGAAGAACACAAGAGTACAGTTCTATAGCTAGAGGACAGACATATATACATACTGTCATTATTTTTATTATTTTTGCTCTAGCCAAATGCAGTAACACAGAACCGCAAGGTACAAGAGATCCTGAGCAAGCTTGCTGATGCTTAAAGCCAATAGCTGCGTGGACATACAGGAGTATATATGGAATCTGATCAAACCACATATAACTAACCCATAGAGAACATAGAATAACATGAACAATGCCGAAACCGCATTATAAGGTTTAGGAAAATTACAGTAGGCATCAAGCCACTGAACATGAGACAAGCCGAGTTGACTCTGGCTGCACAGAGAGCAAGACGCGTGAGACAGGCCCACAGCCAAGGTCAGATATATGAAGACACATTCCCATCCCCAGACGACAAAGGGACCATCAGCAGAGAAACAGAATAAATCCTCATAATTGTGAGCTGCAGATCTCAATTTTGTGGTCTATAAAGACGTGATGCAGCCAGACGAGACAATGGACAGTCATCCACAATGAGAAAGGGGAGCTGATCCCAGCAAGACAGATGCAGACTGCAACAAGTGTTGTAACGTAAGGAGAATATTCGCATAGGCAAAGGTGGTACACATGCGTTACAATACAGACACAAAATCGTTCACATCACTTTGAAGAGGTGGGCAGTGAGCAGAGAACTCGATTGAGTCCCAAAGCTGGGGGCTTCAGCTCTAACCAATTACAGCTTAGAATCCCAAGGGTGGATGGCACAGGGCAAGAACCAATGGTAAGTCCACTACTCTGCAACAATGTAATAGATAGTTTCTTGTGGACGGGACAGGCCAGCCGCCTCACATGTGAGGACCTGTAGAATAACACCCATAGGTGACTGTATAGGTTATCAAGCTATCAATACCCAATCCCTCGACCTGATAGATGTTTTGGAGAAAGGCCGAAGTGATGACGCTAGAGTCATACAAATCGGGACTGCGCGCCGTGGAGCTTCGAGTGCTACTGAATCCTTCTCTGTTCTTGTATTGATCCCTGTTGGTTCTATTTGCAATAAAGCGCAGTTGGTACTTGCTGTTGACTGAGTCCTCTGTTTGTCCTGGGGAGGGTGTTGGGCCCTCCAAGTCTGTGGATCCTCAGCATTGCTCTGGCATACCTGGGAGTCCCCCCCAACACTATCTGGGTTGGTGTCCGTATTAGTGACCATTCCTGTAAGGACCAAATCTTGAACAATAGAGTGCTGTGGAACAGGAGGTGGCTGGGGAACTGCAGCACTGGAGGAGGTGGTGCACAGGGAGGCTGAGACAGTTTGATGGATGGGACACAGGGGCTGAGCCCAAAACCACAGGAGGATCAGGAGGATCAGGGGTCACAGGCGGTAGTCGCTGCTTAATCTCAAAGACTAGAGTGAGGAGAGTTGACAAAATACCCAAAGAAACATCTCCTGGCAATTGATCTCTCTGAGCATGAGACCAGGGGCTTGTAGCGCAAGCAGGCTGAGGTGTTTGTGCAGGCCGGGTGTGGAAGCAGGCCAGACCCACCCTCCATAGGGTGCAAGCTGATGTCTTTATAGACCTCTTCATCTTCTTCCTTTCCTTTCTCCTCTTCCTCCTCTGGCAGGATGGCAGAAACAGAGAGAGGCACTGGATGGCAGATAGTTTATGGGCCCTTGTGGGCTTTAGCAGAAAAGAGAGATCTGGAGGTGCCTCTCTCTCTCTGCTGGGACCTCTAGGAAAGGTTGTCTAGCACAGGCCTACTAGGAGAAGGCAATGCGGGCAGAACAGACCCAGCCGGGGCTGAGGGAGGCCTTGGAGGCAATGCTGCCCCTGTGATAGCCATTCAGACGGTTAAGATGGTGACGACAGTCGTTGACAAGCCTGTCAACGTGACAAAAAAAGTACTGCCGGCCTGGCAGACAGTGTCGTTGATTATGTCATTGACGGAGTCTCAGTCGACACAGATGATAATTTTGACAACGGTCTTGGTGTTGTCGACAGAGGAGTTGCTGGGGGGGGCCGAGGAGGCTATAACCCTGGGTCTTTTGGTTATATCCGTGGATAGAAGTTCAGGGACTACAACCAAAAGGCTAGCTAGCCCCGAATCCCGCCAATCCTGACAATAGCTTAGTCCTGATCTTTTCCAGACCTAGCAACACCCCTGGTTGTCAACGAGGAAGCCTTCAGGGTCATCAACAATGACGCTGCCGATGAAGATGAATGATGTTTCATCAATGGTGTTGACATCAACAGCGTGGACGATCTCTGCCCCTCCGAAGACAGGGCTCCCTTCGTGTCCATCGCAGATCTAGATGAATGGGATGCCGTAGCCATAATGCTCATTGACAAGGATGTCGCAGCATTCAACGACTTTGCTCTTTTAAGTACTTTCCCCTTGGAAAGTCCTCTAAGGATCTCCACATCCTGCCAGAGGGAGTACACTCTTTGGGCCTGCTAGCTCTGGCAGATGCAAAACTACACACAGACGCCAAGTCGGCGGCCTTACCCTTCCTCTAGCCATGAGGCCAGTCTCTGATGGTGATCCTTCCTCATCTTTGTGGAGAAAGACTGGCAGATGGGGCATCCCTCCACATTGTGGTCTGGGTGCAGTGAGTACATGCATTTCTGGAGGCGGTCTTCGATGAAGACGTTCTTCTGACCACATCATGAACAGGGCTTGAAGAGGCTCTTCTTCTTTACCTCCGGCATGGTGCAAGAACTAGGTCCAAAACTTGGTCTTTTGCCTCACACGACATAACGATCCTACAGACGGTGGGATCGAGACCGGCGATGGAGCCCCACTGCTTCAAGTCACAAAAGTGACAGATCAAAGAATTTGGAAAAAAACGAAAATAGCCAACAATACTAGAGAAAATCAAGGAGCGAAACTCAAGGACTCCCAACACAATAATATGCAGCAAAAATTATCTGAAGATAGGCACCATGTGTGGTGCTTAGGAGGACACCTGTCATTGGTTGGGGCAGTATGACCCAACGGGACAGCAATAGGCTATAGAAGCAACAATGCAGTTTTTAGCTTAAAGCTAAACTGCTTTATTTTACTGAGGATTCCCAGACTGACGATGGGGAATATTCAAAGCATTTATTTATTTATTTATTTATTTATTTATGGTGCCAAAAGCCTGCAGGCATCAGGGCACCAAGAAAACATCAACACAAGAAGACAAAGGAAGACGGAACATTGATCTGAAGGGCTAGATCAGATCACAAATGAAAGTTACTTGAAGAGAAAGGTTTTCATCTCTCGTCGGAATCTGATTAGGTTTTGTTCTTGTCTCAAGGCCATGGGGAGAGTGTTCCAAAGTTTGACTGAAAGGACTGGGAAAGATTTTACCAATCCATTGGTCTGCTTAAAGTTTGGATTGGTAATCAGTGCTTGAGCGCAGAGTTCGTCTATGCTTGTAAAGGGTCATCATTTTTTAAGGTAGACTGACAACATCCTGTGTAAACATTTGGGAATGAGGACTGCTGCCTTGAAGTGGATCCTTGCATGTACCGGGAGCCAGTTTAGGGCTTGTCCATGCAAGAGCCCATGATGGTGAAAATAAAGAACATTATTTGAACTGTTGGGTATTTTGTGTAGATTTGGGACCTAGCGGTATTTTCTTACCGCCAAAAACAAAATAATTTAGTAATAACCACTCCTTGTATTTAGATTGGGTTTGGTATTATAGTGGTATAGTGGTATCGTGGCTATGTATTATTTCAGTACACAGCTACATTTGGTTGGTATACATTTCATTGTGGTATAGTGGTGAGCATAATTTCTTTGTTTTATTTGTGGCCCCAACGTACAAAACCCCTTTCTTTTGTTTAGACTGTTCTTGTGATCCCTAGAGGCCTCAGGCTTCTACATTATTCCATAACACTACATTTTCATATGGAGTGCCCCTTATGGCTGTTATCACTGATTTATCTACACCAGTGAGCTATGCTTCCATAAAGTATTCACAATAACATGTGGTGTTATCACTAATTTATTTACATTAGTGAGACTGTTTCCAGAGGCCTCTCTCTGCTGATTCATATACGCCCAGCAGACTATTGTATTATATTCCACTCAGAAGACACACACATACATATACACTTAGTGGAACCACGCACACAGCTATTTATAATTGCTCATAACATTACTTTATCTACATAGGCAGTTTGGCATATATATTACCTAATAACCTCCCCTTTGATTATGCGATATGGGCTAAATGCACCAGAGAAAGACAGAAGCAAATAAAACCTTTACACTGGTTGTGATTTATACCAGTTTATTTTCAAAATCATACATTACCAGCTTTGCGAGGCAGTCTTTCGTAGAATAAATAGAAGACAAACAATTGCAAAAATACAAGGCATTTCATTAAATTCTTTGCAACAATAAAAAGAACAGTACATCAATTGACTTGCATTTAGATGGCAACATTAGAATATGGCATTTAAACATGGTGATTCCCCAATAGTGACTATCGCTACACTGCCTGCCTAGTAATAAATCATTTGTCCGTCACAGCAAACACACTCCATTCATATATTTACCAGCTATTTGTAGCTCTCCCACATGCGATCTCCTGGCTGGTCGCCTCCGATAAGTGGCTCAGGGTCTTCTTTTGAAAGCACCCAGCGAGAACATGCAGTTCCAATCTGCAATCTTTTGTTCTCAAGCCGGTGCTAATTGACTGGACACCCCGGTCTCCGAAGGTCAGCAGTGCACTGGAACAACGCCTCCCAGCAGCCCAGCCAAGTCCTCACTGCAGCACCGCCAAATGTCTTCACTGAAGCTCTGCAAAATGTCCACTAACTCTCCTTCTCCCCGAGCTGCTTCAAGAAACCTCTGTCACAACCCTTAAAATGACGTGTACCCAATCAAAATACACAATAATCTATCCTCCTCTTTTAACAATGGCTTGGCTTATACAGTTTAGAAACTGTATCTACTCATTTCCTGGCATGCAGATTTTGCATCCAGCTAACACAGTGAACAGAGAAAAAAAAATGAATCCAAGTGCACGTTTAAAATGACTTTCAGAGCCTGTCGTTTCTACCTCATTTTCACATGGAGATCACATTATGATGTTATTTGATTAGTATTAGTGATTAGTATTTGTTAGTTGAGTTAATTAATCAAGTATCTAATGTGTCTCCTGTAATTGAGGCATTTTCAATTGAAAAAAGAATGGTGTTCTTTTAAACTAAGTATTGAAAAATGGAGAAAAAAAAATATGTTCATAGATAGCCTGTCTTCATATACCTGCCCATATGTTACCCTGGCAACACATGACTTGCTGTACCACCTTACAGCCATAATGTGATCCCATGCAGTGGCGCTGCTCTCCAAAACACTCTAAATTATACTACATATCCTCTCCTTTTTCTGAGAATTTGGCAGTGGTCCAAGCCACAATTGGAAGAAACTGAAACACGCTCCCTTTCTTCTTTTAAAATGTAGCAATCCAACAAAATGAATATTCATATGTGAAAAATGAAAATTGAAAAATCACTGTTCAATCATCATAATATCAAAATTCACCTCTGAGTCCATCAGTTCTTATAAAATATTTTACGTATTTCTTCCCAATGGAAGTGTCCATAGTCCAGTGTCTTACTTTTGTACTTGAAGTCAATCACAAAACAATAAACTAAAACAAATAGCTAAAATAAAGAATTAACATAACAGATTAAAATAATTAATTAAAATAATAAATACGTGGCACTCCATACTCCACGACACTTGTCTGCCTCTGACATGTCCCGACCAGCGATGTCACATCATTTGGTTAATTCGGGTCCTCTTTCATCCTGGCACTCTTGGATCCTTTTTCCATAGGAGTCATCTCTTTTTGGCATTCTGGTTACTTGTCTCCACCTCCACCCGGAGGCAGGCATCATTTGATCATCATCCAGGGGACTCCAGGACTCCATCATCTCCCGTGTCCTCCGGTCCCGTAACCTCCAAGCCAAAATGTGTTCATATTCTAAATCAAATAGAAAAGAAACAGATTAAGTACATAGCACCCTTTTGCCAAATATAAAATTATATATATATATATATATCCATGCACTCCATAAATCATTTTGCCCTCTTCCTCTCGCTTTCTGAAATTAAGCACATGTTAAAGAGAAAACAAACATACATAAAATAGCATTCATCATTTAATACATTTTCATTTTGCAAACCAACTCCATTAATTTCAGCTTCCATTATTATTGTTATTATTTTTATTTTTTATTTTTATTTTTTATTTTTATTTTTTTTATATATATATATATATATACATATATCACAGTATTTATGTTCCATTATAATAATCAACCATCTTTATTTAACTTCTCTGTCGCTGCCTTCTGACTAGACCCATTTACCTTACCTTTTTATGTTCAAGGGACTTTATCTGTTTCTACACGCTCAAGTTGTTTAATCTCATGTCTGGGGTGGCATGGTTTAATTTGATTCACATGAACAAACTGTTCTGTTGCTGTTTCACCTTCAGTCTTCAAAATGTTATAAACCACAGGAGAGATCTTATCTACGATTCGGAATGGCCCCTGCCATGCTGCTAGAAATTTGGAATTTTTCTGTTTACTTTTACCAAAATGAAATTTATACACCTGATCGCCCACACAATACACTTTCACTGATGTCTTTTTTTATCATAATATGACTTTGCATTGTCAGCAGCTCTCTCTAGATTTCTCTGTACAAAAGCAAATGCATGTTGTAAATGCTTCCTCAGTTCATCAATGTATTCATGAACTGTGGACGCGCTCACAAGTGTCTGCTCATGTGTTCTGTATAGCAGGTGTTGTGGTAACACCATTTTCCTACCTGTCAAAACCTCATGGGGAGTAATACCTGTTGCTTTGGCAGGAGTTGATCTGATTGCCATCAAAACCAAAGGTAAACGTAAATCCCAGTTGGAACCTGCTTCTGCCACAAATGTTCTTTAATATGTCCACAACAGACCTATTACTGTGTTCAACACCACCCGAAGAAGCCACCCGATATGCAATATGTAATTTTCTTTTCACACCCAGTATTTGCCATACCTTACTCATTAGAGCACTAGTGAAATGACTTCCTCTGTCTGATTCTTTTCTTTGTGGCAACCCAAACCTTGAAAACACATGGTTCACCAGTAATGTGGCTGCTGTTTGCCCACTACAATCTGGGGCAGGAATACACTCAATCCATTTTGACATCAAACATACCACACTTAAAATATAATGGTTCCCCCTGCTCGACCTCTTCACAGGCCCTACATAGTCTATTTGCAAATCTGACCATGGAAGAGTTAGGCCTCTTTTCATTAATGGAGCTCTATGCATTGCTGAAGAAGGTTTAAATTGGGCACATACTAGACATCCTCTAGTATATAATTCCACATCTTGGAACATATGTAGCCAGTAAGCATAATCTTTTAGTATTTCCAATGTTTTTTGTGAATTTTTGTGGCCTGAAGTTATTGCAACATGTGCATGGTGTAGCATTAACCCTCTAAATGAAAGGGGATCCACCCACTGTATCTGTCCTGTTATGGACTCTCTTATCATGAGTCCATCCTGTAGTCTAATTTGTTTTTTATTCTTTAATAGCACCCTCAACTCTTCTTTTCCCACACAATCATTTTCTGTTAAAGAGTTTTGTTCAGGATCTATCAAATGATTATAATATATTCCCATAATTAGATCATCCTTTTGTGCCTCAATCAGATATTGGTCTGGTGTATCATAACTCCATTGTGCTACTGGTTGATCTGTCTCCTTTGGTGCTTTAGAACGTGTTACTGCATCAATTTGTAATTCACCAATTAAATGTTCAATAGGTAGCAATTCTCCCATCACGGCCCCAATTTTAGCCAGGTGATCTGCCTTATCATTCCCCTCCTTATCCTCTCCTGGAGTTTTTAAATGACCACAAATTTTCCTCCAGTATATTGTTAAGGAATTCTCTGACACTAATTTGTCTATGGCTTGTATCATTTTTCCATGTTTAAGTGGCTTTTTGTTGTACGTAATAATGCCTCTCGCTTTCCAGCCAGGTAAATATTCCACAAAGCTATTTCGTGCATAGTCAGAATCAGTCACCAGGACAATTTCACTGAATCTATTATCAACTGCAGAAGCAATTGCTTTATAAATGGCTGCCAATTCCGCAACTTGACTGCTCCTAGCACCAATTCTCATCCCTATACTGGGGGCGCCTTCACATTTCAACCAGACATTTCCTATTCCTGACACTAATTGTTTATTACTATCATTTTCAATGTGAAAAGCACAACCATCAACATATACAATTGGCAAATCCTTGCATTTTTTTTCATCAAAAGCTTTGTGTGGTGATTGCCCAAAATCCTGTAAACTAGATTCCGCTTCTACTTCTTTTGATACATGTTCAGCTGCACAGTCATGTAGATCGGCTAAACCCTGAGCAACTGGGCTTTTTTTTATTTTGGCCATATCTCACTTCTACAGGAAAACCTTGTAATGCTAGCGTCCATGAAGTGATTCTGGACTGTGCTAGGTTACCTGACCTGATTCTTTTACTCTCTAAAAACTGCAATGGTTGATGATTGGTCTCAATAATTACCTTTTCTCCCTGAACAATGGGGCGGAAATGGTGTAGCGCCCACACAGTGGTCAAAAGGGCCTTTTCACATTCACTGAATTTAATTTCAACTTGGGAAAACGCCTTACTTGCATAGGCAATAGTTTTGTGATTCAAATCATGTTTTTGTGATAACACTGCTGACATACAATGTTCAGAGAAACCTATTTCTATAAAGAAATCCCTGTCCTTTATGGGATATGCTAAACATGGTGCCTTTACAAGACATTCCTTTAATTTAGCCACTGCCTCAGACTGCTCTTTTTCCCATTTCCAGGGTGTATTCAGCTTTGACAGCTTAGTTAATGGTTGAGTAATTTCAGCATAATTTTCAATGAACTTTCTGCTATAGCCTGTCATTCCTAATAAACTTTTTACCCCTTTCACATTTTTAGGATCTTTTAGTTTTTGTATGGCCTCTATTTTTTTTTCTTTTGTGGATTTAGTCCATGTTGAGTCACTTCATGGCCTCGAAAGTTCACATTTTTCTTGCACCATTGTGCTTTTTGTAAAGATACTTTGGCGCCTGCTTTCTGCAATTGGCCAAGCACATGTCTTATTTCATCAAAATGGCTTTTCAAGCTTTCATTTTGTATCAGCACATCATCCACATAAACTATTGTTCCTCTTTCTGCTGCATCAGGCATAGATTTTCTCAAAAATATGCCAAATTCACTCCCACTATTGACGTACGCGAATGGAGTTCTAACCCATGCGTATTGAGTCTTATCAAATGAAAATGAAAATAAATTCTGTATCTCCTCTGCCAATGGCATGCATCAATATCCAGAGGTGAGATCTAATGTGATAAATACAATTGAACCATGTACCTGAGCTAATCCCTGATCAATGAATGGCAGTGGCCATCTGGATACTGGCACTCTTTTATTTAACTCCCTCAAATCTGCACACAGTCGCCATTGACCATTTGGCTTTGAGACACCTAAAATAGGTGTATTGGATGTGCTATGAATGGGCCTGATGATTCCCCGCGACTCCACATTTTTAATAATCTCTGCCAATGACTCTAAACATGCCAGTGGTAATCTATCTGATGCACAAATATTGGACTTCTGTTACACCCTTCCGGTAGCGTGGCCACATGTAAATCAGTTAGCCTGCAATCATAAGCATCTTTTGCAAATCCATCTTTAAACTCCATAAATATCTTCCTCAGTTAATTTCTATCCTCATCATTGTCACATGCATCCACTAATAAAATCTGCTCCTCCACCATTTTGGAGAATTCTGGAAAATGTTCTGGCAGGGGAATCTCTGTGCTTTCCTCTAATTGTGTGGCTGTGTCTCTTTGTAAAACTGCCACTTTTAAATGTTTTGGCATATCAGCTTCCACTTCAATGGGCTGATTTTCTAATTCATTTTCATTCAAGTTAAATGTTATGCAATCCTCTTGATGACAGCACACTGCCTCCCTTGAATCTTAAGGGTACACAGAATGAATTTTAAATGTCCCTTTGGGCTGAGAGTCCAGCTATTCTGGCAATTCACCCTTAGCATCTACATACTTTTCAGGGATATTTCCAATCACCATGTTATTTAGATCTGCTGTGTAATGTGATTTGTGTATGGCCATTCCTAATGGGGAGTTTTCCTCTAGATGAATATCCTGACAACCTTTATTATTCACCATAATTTTTACAGACCCTTCACCCACATCTACCAATGGAATGTATTCATAATCCAGGACTTGCTGTTTTATGGATTCATTCAGACACACAAATGCATCAGAATCTTTCATCTGCTGTCCATTTTTGCATTTCAGTGTTATTGCAAACTGCTTTGTGAATGCAGGGATAATAGTATCTTTCCTCATTTGTAATTCAATTGCATAAGGGACCAGCTGTGCGCAATGATAAGCCCTTCTCTTGTCTTCAAATTCAGGTGCCGGCCCACCTAGGCGTGACCATATCTTTTGCTTAAGGATATCTAACACCATACACATTCTGTGCATGATGTCATTGCCCATGTAAAAGTCATTTTGTGTTCCACTCACTATCCAAACATTACGGTAAATTGTTTTTTGTCCAATGCTAATTTTCAGCATGCATCTACCTGCAATTCGGTTTTCAAAGTCTGGACCGTCCAAACCAGACACATATTGGTTTTGAATCCTACATTTCGGGATCTACTCCCTTTCCATTATTTTTTGCAACTATTTCTCATTAATGAAGCTCCTTTCCTGTTCAAGTGCTAAAGTGGCTTTTATTGTTTGCTCATCTTCCATGTGTATTTCAGCAAGAGTGGTAATGTGTTTTTCTGAACCTGCTCTAGGAGCAGTATTCTGTTTGCATGTCTTCTCTTTTAAATAAAAACATAAGGTGTGCTCATCTATGGAAGTTGCCATTCTTTCCTTGGGTCTAAGTATATTTTTACAGGTAATTTTTCATTTTCACTCTGCATTTTGTCTTGACACATTAATATAACAGTGACGCTAGGTATGCAACTATTCTGGAGATATACCTCCACTGCATCATTTGTTTTGACAACGGTGTGACATTCATTTATATTGCTGTTTTGTGATTTTAGTTTCTTAGGTCTCAATGGTTTTTTAGTTAAGGACCACAGTACTCCATTCACCCCATCTATGAGAGGAGACAATCTTTTTAGGCAATCCGTTCCCATCAGAAATGGTATTTCACAAATGGATGTGACCAATACCTCCTGTTTCATTCTGTGTTTACCTATCTTTATGTCAACCTCGGTGACGCCTATAATAGGCACCTCCTCCCGTTAAAATTATGCACTGGACCTTGATTTTCCTTCACTGTGATCTGATTCTGCGGGGATCTCTCTTCATTGATACTCTTTACTAATTCTTTACACATAATTGTGGCATGTGCGCCAGTGTCAATCATTGCAAATGTATGGCATTTTTCTTCTACAGTGATTGGAGCATACTACCTGTCTTCAATTTCCTCTAACACACATAAGAAATGCAAATTCTTACTGATTTTAGGGCTCACCTTTCTCAGGCCTTTTTCACTTCTGGCTAAGCACATTGGTAAATGGAAAGACATGTTTCCCTCCTTTTTGGCCATTCTCGTGTGAGAGACTTTATTCATTTCTCCATGTTCAGAGGTTTTTTTGATTGTGGCCACTGTTCGCCCATCCATCCAGGTATCATCAGAGGTCACACTACAACCCTCCAACTGAACATGTGTGACAACATCACTTGGCAATTTGTCATTGTCTAATTCTGTGCATTTGTGATTATTCAGTATGGTACCAGCCCTTTAAACCTCTTCAAAAATATGTGGCTCAAAGAATTCTTAAGATGATTGACCTGTACCCTGCTTTTGAACATTTCTTTTTCCTGCCTGTGTTTGGTTATTGTTTTGATTGCCCAGGGAAGTAGTTATAGCATCGCCACTTACTCCCAGTTCACTGGTATTCACCATGCATGAGTCATTTTTCTTAAATCTGTCTCTTTGTTCTTTTGGATCTTCAGGTTTTCCTATTTCATTTGTACAAATCTCCAATGTTTGATTTAGTTCTAGGTTAAACTGTACCTCCCTTTTAGAAGTATTTGCATTTTCTGTTACATGTTCATTTACTGGTATTTTCACTTTTAAATCATTAGGCATCTCAGAGCCATAATGCAAAATTACATCAGAGCAATCTGTCTTTTTGGCACTGCAGGTATCATAAGTACTTAGTCACTTTTCAGAAGCCCCCCAGTCATTGCTATGGCCTTCTGCCCCCTCCTTTGATGACTGTTTTTGTGCTGTACAGAGCTTTCCTATTTGCTCAGCTAACATTTTCACTTGGGCCTCAAGGCACTGGAACCTTTCCATCTCTCTAGAATCCTCTCTCTGTGGCCTAGATCGATATTGGTTGTTTTCCCCCTGATTGGATCTATTCTGATATCTCTCAGGTGAGTGATTTCTATTGGGCTGGTTCCTGAACTCTTGATTCATTTGTGTAGGGGGGCGGGGTGCGCCCATCCTTTGGTTGTAGGCCCCTGGTGGGGAATCATTGTACTGACGTGGAGTGTCGTTTATGCCCTGGCTCATGTCCTGCCTCTCATGTTGTGGGTACTGGCCTCTATGTTCATTCCCATTATCATCAATCGATCCACATATCGGGGTCTATCCTGATTACCATATATCATGGTATTGGGATCAAATCTGCTTTGTATCCCCAATGTCTGATAAGGACCATCATTTCTTTGATCCTGATTTTGTCTCTGGTTATTGTTCATACCTGACATATCAGGTCGATAGCCTGCCCGAGGCCTATCTCCTAAGTACCTGGGGCTGATGTAGCTCTCCCTATTACTAGGATCATGTGTTTGAAACAATGGTGCATTGTGTGATTACCTTTGTTGATTACCCCTTTGTTCAGGTGCCAAATTATTTTTACTTGGACTTTGAGCAGACTCAAGGGACTTTTTGGCTGACCTGATTTCCATTACTGTTGCTGAGGGTTCTTTAGATTTAGGTCTAGTATCTTTCATTTTATCACTTTCTCTACCCTGACAATAGAGTACCTCATACAGTTTTGTGCTTTGGTGTACAATCCATTCAAGGGACTTGTCACGGTCAAATTCACGGACCAATTGGGATATCACGTCTTTCTGAAGCCCATAGAAGTAGGCACTTTTAAACTCATTGGAATTGGGGTCAAAAGATACATCAAAGCGAGAAAATGCTCTTTTTAAGTCTTGTAAAAACTGGCGAGGGGATGCATTAGGCCCAGCAGTGATTGTGTAAGCAACTTTCTTTGCCTCCTGCAATGACTGGGAAGGAGAGAAATGACGCCTAATCTCTTTTTCAAACTCTGCCCATGTCATATTCTGCTGTTCAATCAATCCCCTTATGATACTGGCCGTCGGAGCATCTAAAGTTAAATGAAAATACTGCCTGTACTGTTCCTTAGGTATCTGGAGGGCTTTAAAAATGTCACGAACCGCTTCCAAGTGATCCTCAATGCAGCATTCCCCTCCTTTTTTTTTTTAAATGGTTTGATCAGGGCTTTAATGGATTTCATTATCTTTATGGGGCTACTGGTTGCAATGCATGGAATTGCACTACTTGACTCAACCCTGGCTCCAGGTTATGGGATTGGTAGCGGCCCCCAATGGGAGTATCAAATCCCCCAAGGGCGCTGCAACCAAGTTCAGTCACCGGCCCAGTCACTGGGGCACTAGCTCTTTGGGTAGGAATAGAATTCACCTCAACTCCATTGAATGTGGTGCCCTGCCGCCTCTCCTGGGACCCGGGAGTGCACATTTGCTGTTCCAAGTCCTTACACTTTTTAAGGAGTCTGTCTGCTTCGTTTTGAAAATAATTGTTTTCATCACTCATTTTATTAATTACCTCCTGCATGTCGCACATTTGCATTTGGCATTCATTACATTCTTTATTTCTCTTGTCCCTTTCTTGAAGCATTTTAACCAATTCTTGTTCTGCATTTTGGAGGTCACTTTCTTTTTCAAAATGTTCTTTTTGTAAAACTTGCATTTTTGAAACCATCTCACCTTTATCTTGTCTAATGTGGTCCACCAATGTTTTTATGCGTACCAATTCTTGCTTACTGTCTTCAAACTGTTTCTTGCTTTTGGACAATTGAATATCAAAATCTCTGCCTTTTAACTGCATATCTTTTTGACATACATCCAATTCCGCTCTTAACATTTCCTCTTTCTTACTTGCCCCATCTAAGTCAGTCTTTAACCTGTTAATTAGCTGGGTATCATTTTCCTGCATTTGCAGGGACCTATTCAAAATAAACCAGATCTTGGCGCATAGCCGTATCAGACAGTCTTTCTCTGCATTTTTATCAGCTGCATTTAATGATCTGAAATATGCTGCCTTCAGCAAAAACATTGTCTAGTTTTTCTTTCTGCACCTCACCATGAATGCGGTCGTGCCATTCTGTGGCATTGTTCGATGACCACGTCCCATGTGCATATAATTTTGCCTCTAAATATTGCACTAGGTCTGAGAATGTGGCTTCCCTTTGAGACATTCTGAAATTCGTTTTTAGTGACACACTGCTATTATGAAATGGGTTCCCTTTAATGAACAGATGGCGGTGTGAGACACACTTGCCACGCCCAGTAGGTACTCTATGATCACTTTCCCGGCCAACGCACCATAAATATGTTGGGTATTTTGTGTAGATTTTGGACCTAGCAGTATTTTCTTACCGCAAAAAACAAAATAATTTAGTAATAACCACTCCTTGTATTTAGATTGGGTTTGGTATCATAGGGGTATAGTGGTGTAGTGGTGTAGTGGTGTAGTGGTGTAGTGGTATAGTGGTATAGTGGTATAGTGGTATAGTGGTATATATTATTTCAGTACACAGCTACATTTGGTAAGTATACATTTCATTGTGGTATAGTGGTGAGCATAATTTCTTTGTTTTATTTGTGGCCCCAACGTACAAAACACCTTTCTTTTGTTTAGACTGTTCTTGTGATCCCTAGAGGCCTCAGGCTTCTACATTATTCCATAACACTATATTTTCATATGGAGTGCCCCTTATGGCTGTTATCACTGATTTATCTACACCAGTGAGCTATGCTTCCATAAAGTATTCACAATAACATGCGGTGTTATCACTAATTTATTTATGTTAGTGAGACTATGTTTCCAGAGGCCTCTCTCTGCTGATTCATATACGCCCAGCAGACTATTGTATTATATTCCACTCAGAAGACACACACATACATATACACTGAGTGGAACCACGCACACAGCTATTTATAATTGCTCATAACATTACTTTATCTACATAGGCAGTTTGGCACATATATTACCTAATAACCTCCCCTTTTATTATGCGATATGGGCTAAATGCACCAGAGAAAAACAGAAGCAAAAAAAAACCTTTACACAGGTTGTGATTTATACCAGTTTCATTTCAAAATCATACATTAGCAGCTTTGCGAGGCAGTCTTTTCTAGAATAAACAGAAGAGAAACAATTGCAAAAATACAAGGCATTTCATTAAATTCTTTGCAACAATAAAAAGAACAGTACATCAATTGACTTGCATTTAGATGGCAACATTAGGATGTGGCATTTAAACACAGTGATTCCCCAATAGTGACTATCGCTACACTGCCTGCCTAATAATAAATCATTTGTCCGTCACAGAAAACACACTCCATTCATATATTTACCAGCTATTTGTAGCTCTCCCACACGCGATCTCCTGGCTGGTCGCCTCCGATAAGTGGCTCAGGGTCTTCTTTTGAAAGCACCCAGCGAGAACATGCAGTTCCAATCTGCAATATTTTGTTCTCAAGCCGGTGCTAATTGACTGGACACCCCGGTCTCCGAAGGTCAGCAGTGCACTGGAACAACGCCTCCCAGCAGCCCAGCCAAGTCCTCACTGCAGCACCGCCAAATGTCTTCACTGAAGCTCTGCAAAATGTCCACTAACTCTCCTTCTCCCCGAGCTGCTTCAAGAAACCTCTGTCACAACCCTTAAAATGACGTGTACCCAATAAAAATACACAATAATCTATCCTCCTCTTTTAACAATGGCTTGGCTTATACAGTTTAGAAACTGTATCTACTCATTTCCTGGCATGCAGATTTTGCATCCAGCTAACACAGTGAACAGAGAAAAAAAAATGAATCCAAGTGCACGTTTAAAATGACTTTCAGAGCCTGTCTTTTCTACCTCATTTTCACATGGAGATCACATTATGATGTTATTTGATTAGTATTAGTGATTAGTATTTGTTAGTTGAGTTAATTAATCAAGTATCTAATGTGTCTCCTGTAATTGAGGCATTTTCAATTGAAAAAAATGGTGTTCTTTTAAACTAAGTATTGAAAAATGGAGGAAAAAAAATGATGTTCATAGATAGCCTGTCTTCATATACCTGTCCATATGTTACCCTGGCAACACATGACTTGCTGTACCACCTTACAGCTATAATGTGATCCCATGCAGTGGCGCTGCTCTCCAAAACACTCTAAATTATACTACATATCCATTCAGATTGCATGGCATGGTTAAAACTGTGTTCACTGCAATCACAAACGCTTGGTGCATTTAAACATATTTTTATCTATGCAAAAGGCACAAGATGGAAATGGACTAAGCAAAAGTCTTTATGAAGTTCGGAGCTCAGTTGGAACAGTCTGTGCAGTCAGCCCTGCGTCTGTCTTTGCTTTCCCCTGCTGATGAGAGGGTACAGAATTCAAAAGGCCTCTCAGACCAACAGCGGAGCAGAGTTGAGAGCTGAGTTGGAGCAGTCTGTGCAGTCTGCCCTGTGTCTGTCTTTGCTTTCTCCTGCTGATGAGAGGAGGAGCAAGAATTCATATGGCCTGCCAGAACGCGGAGCTGAGTTGGAGTAATCTGTGCAGTCTGCCCTGTGTCTGTCTTTGCTTTCCCCTGCTGATGAGAGGAGGAGCCAAAATTCAAAAGGCCTGCCAGACCGTGGAGCGGGGTTGGGAGCTGAGTTGGACCAGGCTGTGCTGCAGTGACTGCGACGACAAATGCTGCTCTGCACTCGCTCTGCCTAGTGATTGTTCCTAGGACCGAACTGACAACCTTCAAAGGAAGCGTGTTGGCAAAACCACAATTGACGTGCAAGGTCATCTCAGGGGTAAGCGCTCTGCTAATCTGCTTTAGTATCTTCAGCAGCTGGTAATCGGGTACGGGAGTGTGGGTCAGCCATCACCAAAACTCTGCTTTCCCATAGCCCCCCGTCGGCTCTCCCTTTTCCCCAACAATGAGCCTCCTAATTTCTATCTACTGCCAAAGAGTGGAGGAGGAAGAGAGTTTTTGCACCCTGATAATGCAATTAGACTGCGCCCCGGGCTCTGGGAGGGGCGCAGCAAGCAAGCCGCATGGGCGGTGTGAGGTGACTGCAGGACTAGGTCCTTTGAACCTCAGCTGTGCCGAGGAGTGCTTGAAAAGGGTGTTAGCCCTCCCTTTCCCTCGACCATGGTTGTTGTTCTTCGCAGAATGTTATTGGCTCAACAAGGAATTTCTGATGTCTCCCAAGGAATGACATCGACTGCGAGGGAAAGCTTTATGGCACCAAGTGATTTAGGTCCGAGCAGTGATGTTGCAACTAGGGTTGATGAGGGGAGGGAGTTCCCACCTCGTGTAGGAGAAATAACCTGCTTGTTGAAACATGTGCATCTGAGGTAAAGTCCCAGCTAACAATACATCCTGTCGATAAAGGCCCCCTGAGATATTGTACGGCGTTCACTACAGTTCATCATACGGAGCAGGATGAAGGTACTGTAAATTCTAGCCCTAAATCTGTCTATTCCTCTCCCATTCATTTGGAACCTATACAGCCTGGAACAGGCCCACGGCAGGTGTTTATCTCAAATGAGCAGGACCTGGTGTCTGATGTTTCTATCCTCGCCCCCGCAAATTGCCACGACATGGGAAACGAGTGAGACTCTCACTTAACATTAAGTCAAATCAGTGGTTATTTCCAGGCCCTATTGATGAGGAGGCTGAAGTCATAGAGGTCATGCTACATCGGCCAACTGTGCTTGGTGCCCAGACCAATGGGACCACCAGGGTTTCCCCTCCAGGAAACGTCACATCAAACCTTTTACTGCAAGAAAGAGATCCTGTGGACTACAGTGAGACCGCAGCACCTAGAAGGGGAGACGGAAAGGTACACTTGTCGGCCACGTCAGCAATCCCTGGGGGATGTGACCATGCCCAGCAACAGACGGTGATCGATGAGTTATCCTTCCCAGTATCATCTTGTTTGCTGGACTCTATGGACAGGGGTTACAATACCCTTAACTTTGAATTGAGGGAGTTTCGGTCAATTTTGAAGAATGTTTGTACAAAGGTTAACTTCATTGAAAGTTTGATTTCTGGTAGCATAAGAAAAGAACACATTATCCCGGAGAACTCTGGTGAAAAGATATTGCCAATTTCAAATTGCCCTTCCGTGAAAGCCCAAAACCCTGACTTTAATATGTGGCTAGCTGCTCCTCTAACTTCTGAGAACATCTCAGTGGTCGAGCCACAGACACCGACTAAGAGGATGAGTTTTGTGGAATTGAGTGCCCTACTGTTTCTATTCTTGGTCAAAACACTTTGGCTCTACGGGAGAGGGAATGTGTATCTAGTAACAACAGAAATACGGCTGAAATCCCAGAGGTTATCCCACACAAAGCAGGGGTACATTTAAGGAATGTAATCATAAAAGCCAAATCCAAAAATTGTAAAAACTTGGAGAAACATGCTAACAATGGCTCCATGAAGTTCCTGCAGAATTTAAGGTTAAAGGTGAATTAACTTGTTGTGAGTACAGAGGGGGGGGGGCAAAGTGTGGAAAGGAGAGGGGCCCAAAGGGGTTGGAAGTAAACAGAACTGTGACATGTTCCGCCAAGGTCACGCTTGCAAATGTCTGTGGTTCAATTTCCTGTTTCTTAGTCCCAGAAACTACGATAACGGAGTCCTTTAACTTGAGCAAGATCTCAATGTATTCTAACTTTGAAGGCCAAGAACAAGATGGGGAACATGCACAGAGAATCACACCAGCAGGTGGGGTCGGGCGAAGAAAGTTGCCCTGATAACCCAGGATGTAATGAGGAACGCTCTCCACCCAAGATGGAGGTGTTTCCAATATTTTGGACCGTGCAGGAAAAAAGACACACAGTCCCCAATTTCAGCCCCAAAAATGGGGGCCAATCCTGGCACAGCAGCAAAAGAATGAAGACTGTGGCGATAGTAAGGGAAACCACAAGGTGAAATTTGAAGAGGAGCTTCATCATTTATGTTGGGGCGCTTGTTTGAGGAATATGATAATAACCCCTTAAATCGTCAGCATATTTTGTCTGTGTTCTTGGAAGTGCCACACCTAAGGATAATCAGCTCTAAAGACATCAAACATGTGTTTTTTGTTCATGAAGACAGTATGAATGTTGTTAAAGTGTGCCTACGATCAAATATAGTTAAGAATGTAATTCTTGCCGATGGGTTATGAGATTTTTGAGAATTTAGTGGTACCTTTACCCACCCCCGTTAAGGATAGCGGGAGTAATAATTGGTCACCAAGAGACGGATTTCCGAGAACGCTCGCATGCAACGAACTCGCCGGACCCAGCCAACGATTGGCTATCCAGCCCCCCTGGTGCCCTTATCTGGGAGGACCATCTTACAGAATTTTGAAGTCCATCCCTTAGCTCAATTGGCCTTGAAAAAGACTTAGGTTGAAACGCGCGACGGCTGTGTAGCGAGTTACCATGTCAAAAACTTGTCATTCATTTCTACAATGATGTTTTCTTTGTTGCAAACTAACCAAAAATAAACAAATTAATGACTATGACCTGACTGGACCATATAATTGATCAAATCGCTCAACAGCGACCATTGGACCACCATACCCTACCAGCGCCCAACTGATCCAGAGTTTGTCATCCCCCTAATGGTCACCAAGAGATCCTACTCAACAATTGACAACCAATTTGTGTACCAAACAGACCCAGGGGCCCCAGAAGTTACAATTTAATAAGGCGGATGGTGAGAGAAAAGCCAAATACGACTGGGTTAGGATTGTGAACTCATTGCATGGGGAACCAGCTATGTCAGACCCCCAGGCAGGATTGTCTTTAACATGTATGGTGTCTTGGAACTCTAGGGGGTTTGCCAATATATCTAGAAATAAAGATGCACTGAGAGCCTTCCCTGTTGTTTGCCTTCAGGAAACGCCTATGTGTGACTCCGCTATTATGGAGGAATATGAGTTGTTTGAAGTCAAGGATGAACAGGGAGAAAGAGCCCGTCCATATGGAAGGCTGCTGACAGCCATTAGACACAACCAATGAATTGAGGACACATTAATCAATTCAACATGAAAGGACATACTGATCACACTTTTGTCCTGGTAGCCATCGGTATGTGATAAATTCTCAAAGTGTCTCATATTTAATGTTTATTTCATTCCCAAACGTGTAAAAGTCTGGATGACCTCTTGTCGGATTTTTCCTACTCCATGTTTGGGGAAACCTCTGAGGAGGTTTCATATGTTATAGTTGGGGGAGATTTCCACTCTGAATGTCTTGAGCAGTCATAGTATCAAAAACAAGACCAATTGGATATTTCAACTAAAAAGCTCCACAATGGAGCCTGATTTGTCAAGAACTACTGACATGGGATCTGGTTCCCCTGAACAGAGCTTTGCAGCTGATATTCCCCCTAGACTCTTGTGCCACAATTCTCTCGGGAGCTCGACTATAGACTATGTTTTTGTGTCCTCGGAGTTGCAGGCAAGGGGTGGCTCCTTGGAGGTATGGTGTACCCAATTAAGCGATCACTCAATGTTAGTGTAGGAGTTCCCAGCTCTGTGGTCTTGTTCGGCTGGCACAGAGGAGCTGACTTTATCGGATAATCCAATGGACCGTTGTCGAGGCTCCAGGAAAGTATCCCCTGACTATGCAACCCTGAGAGTTTTGGACTCATTGTCCAACTAACACTGAGAGTCATATGCTCTGCAAGGTCACTGGCAAAAGTTGCATGCTTGGGTGCCCGGGTTTACTCATTTCATAGTGCAGTAATGCTACACAAAGAGCCAAGACGGACCATCAGGGGTCTGAACAAAAACAGCCAGTCATTCCTCGCTAACAGTCATGCTTTGAAGACAAAATTTAAAAATTCTGCGCAAGCTCACAGGTTTCTGAGGTTGATTGATGATGCAGAAAAAAATGTTGGGATGTAGGTCAGGGCCCAATTCGGTTAACATTTGGTGACTGACCAGATAAAACGGGATTGACCCATTTCTGCAGGTTGAACCCTTATCGAAGTAAATCTGGGTTTTCCAGTGATATCAAAGTGAGACCCACTGATTACATGGTGTCTTGGTGTGTTGCTCTTGTCTGGGACATTGACGCCTTGATGACACTTATTTGATCTAACAAGAGTTCAAAGTCC
The DNA here is from genome assembly GCF_040938575.1 of Ambystoma mexicanum. Classification (NCBI taxonomy): domain Eukaryota; kingdom Metazoa; phylum Chordata; class Amphibia; order Caudata; family Ambystomatidae; genus Ambystoma; species Ambystoma mexicanum. The sequence goes on along the minus strand of NC_090921.1, from coordinate 80,874,888 downwards.
TCCGGCCTATCAGTTATGATACTGAAGTCTGACCCGATATTGTGGGAAAAGAATATTTCAGCCCTGTTTGCCAATTTGTTATCCGAAAGATTACCCAATCATGGAAACTCACAACAGTGGATCTTTAAAGGGGGGCGGATAGTTTCTCGCTCCTAAATTAGAGGCCGATATCCTTACTGGATGCAAGCTGCAAGATCTTTTCAAAGCTGGTTCTTCAGGAATTGCTAAACTGGGCTCGAAAATCAGGCAAGCTGGACTTATTTCAATCTGGGTTTAAGAAAGGAGTGGGGACGGGCCTAAATATTTTCCCGGTAAACCTATTAGACGCCCAGGTGCGGGACCAAAAGCAGGCTTTATATTTGGCCTTCTTAGATGTAAGCAAGGTGTTTGATTGTGTAAATCAGGAGTTCCTATGGTCAAAACAATCTAAGCATAGTTGTCCGATTGCACTAATAGACATCCTTGTATCTTTATATGGGGACACAATGATCAGGGTCAGACTTGACCTTAATGGCTCCTGCACTGCTTGGATCGACACAAACAGAGGATTACGCCAGAGGTGCATCCTGGCACCTTTCCTGTTTAATTTCCATATAATGGACATGGATTTATGTTGGGAAGCCATCTGTACTAACCCCCCTCTCTTAGGCCAGACTAAGATTCAATATTTAAATTATGTGGATGTTGTCATCATAGTCAACAAGATGTCAATAGGATTACAACGGGCCCTAGACAAATTAAATCTCTATTTGGAAAATCTGGACCTCAAATGAAATGTTACTAAATCAAAGGTCCTGATTATAAATGAAGCAAAAGCTTAATGGAAATCCCTCAAATTGTTGATCCAGGGCCATGTCCTGGAAGTGGTGAAGGAGGCCAAATATCTGGGTAGTGTGGTGTCATCAAGCAAGAGTAAAGTTGAAACTTATAGGAAATTTAGATCTTCCTTTTTGGCTCCGGCCTCCCTGCTACAAGTGTTTGACAATAAATGTGTTTTTTTTCAACTTTGCCTATATTGAAATTATATAGGCAAAAAAAACTTCCAAGACTTATTTTTGGTGTTGAAAACTTGGGGGTTACCATAGACTGGTCATCGCCAGAGCTCCTTCTGTGGAGAAGGGTTCTTCGCCTTCCCACCTCACTTCCTATGGAAGATATAAGGCACAAATTTGGATTGTTGCACGTTGGTTCATTGGTTGAATGGAAAGTGTTGCAAACAAACTTTAATACTGTCTCGTCCGCAAGCATCAATGTACATAAAACTTGGCCAAGAACTTAATAAATCTATTTGGAAACCCATAGTGACTTGGAAGGAAAACTGTGAGGTAATATTGTCGAGGATTGAATCCTCGGCTGTGGAACTCGTAAGTGTGAGAAACCTGAAGGTGTCTCACCCGCTAGTTGAGAGGATCTGCCATTCAGGTGTCTAGGACACGGCCATAGCTTTTGGATCCAGTCCCTGCGGGTGAACAAGTGCGGGAGGATCATCTGGATGATGGGTCTTCGGGGAGTGAAAATGGGACACCAGACAGTGAGACGTGGTATCCCCTTTCCTGTAGCACCTTTTGCCAATCCTACCAGGTAGGATACTTAGGAACTCAACCACCCCTTTCCTGACATAAACACTTTCTCACATACAGCTCACTTTGAGAGAAAACGGACTAACACCCGAGCCAGGTACCTGACATGCCCCAACACAATGGTCAGGCAGAGTCAGGTAATTAATGATCATTACACACACCTGACTCCCATCACACTTCCCCACATGGATAAAAGGTGGAGCACAAAAGCACTCTTTGAGCATGGCAAAGCACTCAAGGAAGCAGCAGTTCCAAGATGGTAGTTTAATACGAGGGGAAACACGGCAAGACCAGAGAGGGTTGCAAGGAGGGAAGTGTCCTTGACCTTTTCACAGAAAAAAACATTAATTTCACGAGTCTTAGAGAATAAGAAACATAAGGCTTCGACCTAAAGGAGAAGACACCTGCATTGTGTGACAGAGGTACCCGGGGTTCTTCCGCGTCGATAGTCAAGGCTGGGAGGAGCGTTTGCCGCAGTGGCACTTTCCTTGGCTCCTACTACAAAGTGGCGCCAGTAAAGTCAGCACAGCCGGTGAGTCGGGGAGATGGATAGCAGACCAGTCTGTGTTAGACCCAAGGTTGCCAGCGGCAACATTGTATGAAGAAATCTGAAGAGAACAGCGTGTGAAGCGTATGTTCCGAGCGACGCAAATATAATTGAACATTAAAGGTGTGACAAAAGTTTTCAAGCTAAGATAGATACCGTATACAGAGTGGTCTGGCGCCACATGGGTGCTCATTCAAAGGTCTCTGTTAGGTATCGAACTAAGAGGTGGCAAATGTAAAAAGGAATTGTGAAATCAAAGTGGACCTGCAACGGGTCAAGCTAAACCCTGTGCACATTCAAAAGTCTTCCATAATTAATGCGAACTGCAGTTGGTCCCAGCCCCGCTCAGGGAGACTAATTATGTAAGAGGAAGGATCAGAGCCTGGCTGAGGGGAATCCGGGGTGAACCGTGAGTCACCTGAGAAAAGAACATTCTCTGAACATTGGAGAAAGAGATCTGAGCCCGGAAGAGGGGGGATCCAAAGTAACAATCATTGTATAAAAGGGCTGAGGGGGATTCAGGGTGAAGAGTGAATCACCAAAATTGCGTACTTGTAAGAGGAAAGGAACTTTGTGTTTGTTTTAGTACATCAGACCCTCTGAATCAAAAGACATTGATGAATAAAGAGACTTGGCCACAGAAGGCCTTGATCCTGGTAATGGAACTGTATCCTTGTACCCAGAGAAGCTAGAGAGTGTGCTACGCTCAAGTAAACCTCCTTGTCCCATGCTGAAAATGTGGGGAAGGGAGGCCAGTGGCCTGAACATCCTGACATATCCTTTTTATGAACACCTCTTTCTTTTTCATAAACCCTAGCCCACACTATTTGTATTTAGAGGTAAGGATTGGCAATAGTTGTTTTTAGTATAGGCCCTTTTATTTTGACAAGACTCCACTAGGACTGTGTTATTATTATTTGATAGCCATAGCTTGCTCTCATCTGTAGGTTTAGGATTAGGTATGCAGTTATCATACCATTGTTGAATTTCAATAAACACCCTTGAACTGTGGTCACGTGTGTCTATCTTACTGTTGATAATCCTTCCTTACATAAGTAATCCGAACAAAGTGAAACTGAAGCTACAAACAAATGAATGACTAAAGAATAGGATGGCTCTGGTGAATTACTGATCTTTTAATGTTCACTTTGAATACATTAAAAGTTTTAATACTTTGTCCTCTTACTTGAGAAAGTATCTCTCTAGGGACTTTCGAGTGAAGGCCTTGAGATTGAGATTTAGGGCCCGATTCATGGAATGACTGAGGCACTTATGTGTGGAGTGCCCTACGCTTGAACCTCTCCGACACGAGAAGTTGGGTAGATGCGTCTCTAACACTGGGGTCATACCTGTAGACCATTTGTGGACTCGACTTTCAAATCTGAATGAAATAAGTTTATTAATTGCAACTTTTGAATTTTTAGAAAGAAATGTTGAACCTTGAACTGAAAAATGAATTTTATTATAATAACATTGTATATAAGGTGCATGGTTTGTATATGAAATAATGTGCAATGGTGATTTGTGTGAAAACTTTTAAATATTAACCAAATGCACAATACATTTAAAAAAACTCTTTACTTCTAACTCCTGCAGGTTATAAATTGCTTTTCAAAGTAAATACTCTCCCTTCTCTGCCATAGTAAGCACGTATCCATTTTAGCAGCTTTATTATTATGATAAAATAACAGAGTGCAAAAATTCAAAGCAAAATAAATCGCTAACTGTTAAACACAAGTATTTTGAAAAGACTCAATTGTACACTGCAAAACATGCCTAGCCATTGGACTGCAAATTAAGATGTTTTTTTGCACAGAAATACATCTGAACAGAAAAAACAACAACACACCGGCACACACACTTAATTAAGCAAGTTCATCGCCGTAAAATGATTTCAATAAGCATCACATCAACATTACATGTTACATCACCACTTTAAGAGCCTGAAAACATACCTGTTTCACCACACATGACCTGGTCCTTCATCTTCATTGCTATCATTTGTCTAACCTAATCTTTTTATCCTATCCTGAAAACACTTTGTAACTTCAGTTTCACCTCGCCACTTTTCAACCTTTAAACCTTGTAAAGGACTTCTGGGTAGGGCCAGCACTGAACACAAATTCTAATAAATAAGCACTGACATCCTCTACTCATTGGCAGGGGTCCTCCTTATTCAAAACATGCCAGTTTATATGTCAGTGGTTGAGAACAACAAATGTAAACAAACAAGACAGTCAGTTTCTACTGATAACATGAATGACATCATCATCTGTTAGAAAAGGATTGGCTAACAGGGAAATCAGTTGTTTTATCAGGATGGGATGCACTTTTAGAATTTCACAGAAGACTACGACCCCACCAATTCCAAGGGGGCAAGAGTCTGGAGGGATAATTGATCACACAAGGCTTGACCTGTCTGGGTAAGGAAGAAAGCAGGAACCTTAATGACTAAGCCAACACTGATTCTAGTCTATAGGTCTAAAAATGACACTTTGAAAATTTTCAAAATTAACATTTCTTTTCCTGTTTCAATAATTTGGGGGTGAAATAAGCCATTTTACCAATTTTTGCAATGTATGTGTTTCTTTTCCATAGGAGCACCATTAGAAGACACCATGATGTTTGTAATGAACTGTTAGGGCCTCATTACGACTTTGAAGGTAGCCATGCCCTTAATAAGGGCATGGCTGCCTCCAAAATCGTGTCCCGGTCTGGGTTCCCTGAATGGGGAAATACCGGGCCATTCTGACTTTGGAGGGCCCGGTATTTCCTCCTTCAGGGAACCCGGACCAGGTCCTTCCCCATTCCCACTCGAACCCCCATAGGGCTCAATGAGAATGGGGAGGGAGCTAACAACGGGCCCGTTAATAACAGACCCGTTGTTAGCTCCCTGGTCCCCTTGCGGGACCCTCTATGGACGTCTAGTAGAACCAGACGTCCAGAGTGGGTCCCGCGAGGGAACCTCGTAATAGGGCAGAATGGGTTTAACGCCGCCGGCACCATTACCGGCGCCGTTAAACCCATTCCGCCCGCACCATTACCGGCGCCGTTAAAACCATTCCGCCCATCTCATAATGAGGCCCTTAATCTTTCAACTTTCCCTGTGCTGGTGAAAAATGGAGTTAGGCGTTGTACTGCATTTTGGCAAAGTTTCCATATGTAGACTGTATTGCCCCTCCTACTTCCTTGGCTTTACCTATAATATTTTTCATTCATGGGTGTAGATCGCTGTAAGGTTGTTTTTAGTTAACTGCCCCATAGAAACCTTGGACATTTACCCTTTCAAACCACCATATTATCCAGTGGTTGATCTGTATAACTCCACCTGACCCATGGCGTGCCAATCATCAGCTTCTCAATTGTGAGCATGATTTTAGGTTTTACTGGGTCACAATCGCTACACACAAATTGCTCATAGCTTGTAGGTAGTTTTAATATTTATGAAGCATTTATGCAGCAAATAAAAGAGTAGGATGCCTGTTATCTACTCAGCCATTTTATTGCTAACATTAGGAACTTTATATTGTTAGAAGAATCTATTTGTAATGAGTTGTAGTTCGTGTTTCTGGAGGCTGACATGTCGGTGATGTCAGAGCAGCCTGTAATGTTAGGTGTGTCAGAGTGGAATGTTCGGGATGATCTGAATGAGGGATAGTTACATCTGGAACAGGCTAGAGTGTGGATGGACAGTGGTCTGTCTATGAACAAACCTTGTAACTGATCTGTGAAGGTGTTCTTACCTTTATGTATATACCTTGTTTGTGGCATACCAAGGACATTAAAGCTCCTTACCTATAAGCACGGGTGCAGCATCTTTGTTCTGACTTGAGTGTCGTGTAGACCGTTGAGACCTCCGTCCCCAAGTGACGCACAGGGGAACCAAAAGAAACCCGCTGTGCGACCTTTGGGGCCACAGGTGGGAGATGTTACTTCCCGGATCCACGGAACCTCTGGAACATCGATGCTGCTGCAAAAAGAACGAGGTTAAGTACCAGGCAAATACAATATATCACAAGAACCAAAGGATCTGAATAGTCTTACCTATCCGGTGTTTGGAAAACCTGGGAAACCTAGGAGGGAGGTTCGAGACTCAGATGAGGCGGTCCCCAGAACAAGAGGAACGCAGACAAGCGTGGATACAGGATAAGCCACCTGTATAGCTGAAGGCGTAACTTGAATCCCAAAAGGGAAATGGTGTAGAAGTTCAACAAAGTACCAAGGGATGATCCGAAGACAAGTGAGGGTCGTGTCGAAATCCAGCAATAAGTAAGCAGTTCCAAGCAAAGGTACAAGAGGATAATCCGAAGGAGTCCAAGTGAGAGTTCCAAGATCAAGGTAAACCAATAGTGTTATCAAATGTAGCGCCAAACAGGGTCTGAAGACAGCTGAGAAGCGATGAGTGCTCCGTGCATCAGGCTTTATATACTGTGCGTTTCAGGGTCATGTGACGTCCACCAAGGTCACGTGGGAAACGCCGCTCTGAATCACGTGAGTAAGTGAACGATCGACGCGGAGGTGTTCCGCCGCCCCTTCTGCTGTATGTTCTCCATGGCAACTGCCAATGCAGGAAGGGCTGCAACCGAGCCCGTAAATTGTACCTGGTACGGAACTTTCGGTCCTTTGGGTAAACCGAATCACATGAGTCTCGAACCCTGGAGGGAGTCGTGTGGGAACCCGAGGAAGGTGTTGGGGAGATGTTAGCAGTGTTCTGGTGTGCAGAGGATCGTCTAACAATCTTCCATGATCCTGGGAATCCACATCATAACATAATGCTTAAATGTTATCTCTACAAGCGAATACATATAAATAAATGCTAACCAAGAGAGTGAGAGCATTATTAATGTTTTTCTATGTGTGGGTATAAAAGTCACTATATGTGAAGTGCAAACCTTTGCTGGGTTATGGATAAAATGGTGTATGGATGATATTGGTAGCATAAAATGTTATTTAGAAGCAGAAGCAATGGAGCTAACCTGTCGCGTTATGGATAAGGTAGAATCTAGGTGAAATGACGATAATATCAGTTTTGTCTCTGTTGGGACATAGCCCATTCGTCGCCATCCAGGCTTGGATGGTGCTATAGATCTGATGCAGAGCTCCTGCGTCATGCTCATAGGAACCTGAGAGGGGCAGGAGAACCTGCGTATCATCAGCATAGTTCATGTATGCCCCGCCGAGGGAGTCCAATTTGTCGAAGTGGGGCTTAGTAAACAAATTATAGAGAGTCAGCGCTGTGCATGAGCCCTGCGGGACGCCACAGTTTATGATAGTGGGAGCTGCATTTGCCTGGCTGGAGAAAACCGTCATGGCTCTTCCATTTAGGAAAGAGGTGATCCATGTGGTGGCCTTGTTTTGAAAATTGGAGAGAATGGTCCCCTCTCGTTTGAGTCTCTGCCGGAGAAGTTTGCCCTTAGTAACTGGGAACGCTTTTGATACACACAAATATTGCATGCACTGCGATCGCAATTTCCCGACATGACAAAGGTTCTGCAGACCTCCTCAAACATCTTAAACGATCTATGTGCAAAGGAGATATCTGCCCTCCTAACATTGTTAAGGAATGCTCTGAATCCTTTGCTCCTCTCCTAACAGCATTCGTCAATGCCTCATTTAATACAGTATCTGTCCCAGCCAGCCTTAAAGAGGCCTGCGTATGCCCTCTATTAAAAAAAACATTCTTGGATCCCACCTTAACCAATAACTACCGACCCATCACCACCGTCCTGTTCCTCTTAAAAATCTTGGATAAAGCTGCCCCTAACCAAATCCAACTATTCCTTGAAACCAACGCCATCCTCAGCAAGAGACAATCCGGGTTCCGTAAAGGACATGGCACTGAAACAACCCTCCTGGATCTTAAAAATAAAATAACTACAATTATGGACAAAGGCAAGCCAGTCCTCCTCCCACTTCTTGACCTCTCAGCTGCCTTTGATCTTGTGGACCACAAGATCCACACCTCACTCACGCAGCCCAATTTTCAAAAAAAGGGTTGCCACACATGGATCATCTCAATCCTAAATGGAAGAGCCATGACGGTTTTCTCCAGCCAGGCAAATGCAGACCATATGGGAACATGAGCATACATGATACCAGTGCCTTAAGTGGCACTACAAATCGAGCCGGGGCCCATCGAGGGGGCGTGGCCTAACAACGGGGTCTTGATGGGCCGTTAGGCCACGCCCCCTCGACGAGCCCCAGCTCAATGGGCTACTGGCACCCCTGCCAGGCAGCCTTTTGTAGAGATTAGCACCCTCTCCCCTATGCGGGAGAGGGTGCTGATCTGCATTTATTTTGCATAGGCTTGCCTGGCAGGGGACAGTGCCTCGCCTATTCAGCCTTAATGGTGGTGCTGCCCCTCGCCAGCTGGGGAGGGGCAGCGTCATCATTAAGGCTGAAAGGGTGAGGCCACTGGAAGCAGAGGCCTTTTTCCTAAAGACTGAAACTCCCACGAATCCGCGAGCTTCAGTATTTAGAAAGCAAGGCCTCTGCTTCCAGCGGCCTCACGTTTCTTCATAATGGTGGCGCTGGCCCACGTGCATCCCTTGATTAAAGGGATGCCTCGCAGGTGCAGCGCCACCATTATAGCTGAAAGGCATTTTTTTCTGAAGACTGAAGCTCTCGCACACGAGCGAGAGCTTCAGGCTGTAGAAAAAAATGCCTTTTCGTGCAGTGGCCGGGGCTGCCCAGGGAGTTAGTGGGCCCCGGCAGGGCCCCGCCTCAAAACGAAATTTCGGAGCCTGCCGGGGCCCAGCCCCGGCAGGCCCCGGCCCACTTAAAGCCCTGCATGATACACTGCAGGTGTAAGGCTGTGCTGCAAATAACCCAGAAAGTGGTCCCGCAGTACAATAATTTCATATGACTTCTTTGTCGGCTGTATCAAAGTCCAGGAAGAACAAACATGTGTGTACAGTCGGATACTGAGTGCTTACAGATTTCTATGTATGTATGTGGTTGTGCCAAACAGACTCAGAACCATTCCTTGGGGTTGGCAAAGTGAATGCGCCTGGGGCACAGGTATATCTATAGGGTACTTATAGGGCCCAGGATCAGCTGTTCCCAGTCGCATTCAGAGTCTAATCTACGATCCCTTTTGCTGTATGTTTTTTATTTGCATCTCAAGTGCAAAGAAAGAACAGAATGTTTTGGAGAGTGTATTTGTTGTCAGCAGAACATTTCAAATGGAGAGAAATGAGTGGTAGACAACTGCAGACAAAGTTCTTGTGGGTTGGGGGGTTGTAATTGGCAGTAACTCTTGTTCGTGGGATGTGCCTTAAGAGGTGCCAATGCTGTGCGATTAGAAAGGGGGGTGGTGCATAACAAGCCCTAGTCTGTGTAAAAACAAATGGCTACAAGCAGGTGACTTTGTGCACTTTAAGTCTCCATTGTACAGCTGTAAACACAGATCTGTTTAGTTTTCCATTAACATATTTGGACCAACTACAGTTGGGAAGGTATGTGGGTCTAGTGCCTCAATTGCAGAGTGGGTTCAAATATCGGCTTCACCATGTAACCAAAGAATGTGATCCTGGACAAACATTTAATCTCGCTGCACCTTGGCTACCAAAGGTCAGAGTCCCTAGAAGTGATATAGTTAGCAATATGCACTGCTTAAAAAGTCTCACCCGTTGTTTACAAGACTTATGGGGTCATTACGAGTATGGCGGTAGGGTGTTAATGGCACCGGTAAGGATGCCGGTGCCGTTTACTCCATACCGCCACATTCCGAGGTCCCTTAGCGGGTCCCACCAGGAACGGCTGGTCAGTCCTTAGCGGGATCCGTTAAGGGACCATGGAGCTAATAACGGGCCTGCTATTTGCGGGCCCGTTATTAGCTCCTTCCCCATTCCCATTGAGCCCTGTGGGGGCTCAAATGGGAATGGGGAATGGTATTCAGAATGGGGACCTACCGGGTCCTCCAAGGTGGGAATGACCCGGTAAGTCCCCATTCTGTATACCCGGACCCGGGCACGGGTTTGGAGGAAGCTACCTCCAAACTCGTAATGACCCCCTTAGTATTTTGACAAAGCAAACAATGATGGGCAGTGATTAGAGAAAATGCTTTCCTTGTTGCAGCATATCCACCATACAACAACATATTTGCTGTCGCCAAAGGTGGGGGTCACCATGAAGATCCTGTTAATAGGTGCTGCTGCTGATTGAGGAGTTTCAGGAAATCAAAGCTGATAAAAAATATAGTTACAGTGTTCAAAGGCTAAAGAGGGGCTTTTGGTGCTAGTTATACATTCAGTTGATAGCAAAGTCACCCCCAAAACAGATAACGCAATAACGCAACAACAATAGGCAGTTTTACAGCAGTGAAATGCACGAAATCGTGTTTTAGACAATAAACGTACAAATGCGATAATACATACTATTTATTATTGTTAACAATTTTAAATACCAGTTAATAAAACTACTGTTTGTTCATATTGAAACGGTGTATAAAGTCGCGGACGGGTTGCAGGGCAGAGTTTCGAGTATAGGGTTACATACTAGTGTTTTGCCTGGGCGCAATGCTGTCTGGAAATTCCAAGAACATTTGGAATGGAATCTGTAAGGCACGCCCGCTTCCCTGCTTCCCTTCCTGTAAGGCACGCCCGCTTCCCTTCCTGTAAGGCACGCCCGCTTCCCTTCCTGTAAGGCAGGTCCGCTTCCCTTCCTGTAAGGCAGGTCCCTTCCTGTAAGGCACGCCCGCTTCCCTTCCTGTAAGGCACACCCGCTTCCCTACTGTAAGGCACGCCCGCTTCCCTTCCTGTAAGGCACGCCCGCTTCCCTTCCTGTAAGGCACGTCCGCTTCCCTTCCTGTAAGGCACGCCCGCTTCCCTTCCTGTAAGGCACGCCCGCTTCCCTTCCTGTAAGGCACGCCCGCTTCCCTTCCTGTAAGGCACACCCGCTTCCCTACTGTAAGGCACGCCCGCTTCCCTTCCTGTAAGGCACGTCCGCTTCCCTTCCTGTAAGGCACGCCCGCTTCCCTTCCTGTAAGGCACGTCCGCTTCCCTTCCTGTAAGGCACGCCCGCTTCCCTTCCTGTAAGGCACGCCCGCTTCCCTTCCTGTAAGGCACGTCCGCTTCCCTTCCTGTAAGGCACGCCCGCTTCCCTTCCTGTAAGGCACGTCCGCTTCCCTTCCTGTAAGGCACGCCCGCTTCCCTTCCTGTAAGGCACGCCCGCTTCCCTTCCTGTAAGGCACGTCCGCTTCCCTTCCTGTAAGGCACGCCCGCTTCCCTTCCTGTAAGGCACGCCCGCTTCCCTACTGTAAGGCACGCCCGCTTCCCTTCCTGTAAGGCACGTCCGCTTCCCTTCGTCCGTGCTGAATGCTACTTCACGGTCAGGAGTTGGTAAGTGCATCCATCCTGGCTGCCAATGGTTGATTGTTTTTTACTGTAACTCATGCTTGTATGAAAAAAGGTTAGGTAGGGAGAGTTTCTCTGCTATCCCTGTTAGATAGGCGGGACATCATTCACAGCATAGGGAGCGACCTTGTGTGTAGACAGGGACAGGGTGTTCTTCTACATGGGGATAGCCCGTATGTGTGTGTGAGGTCTATGAGACACAGATGGAATGTGAGATCTTTTGTAAAGACATTTTACGGTCACCGTTGTATAGTGTCTGGAAATTCCACCCAGACCCATGGCCCTCTTCTTCCACTATTTGTCACTATTGTGGACAACACGAGTTGGGCGGTAGCGCGTGCAGAAAATGTGGCGGTAATGCTATTACTGCCGCATTTAGGGGTTTACCCAATCACGAGTCTGGCAGCATTTACCCCCAGCTAGAAGCTGGACCCAATGGGGAATGGGGAATACTCATTACCACCCAAATCTTGATCCAGCGCTATTAGGGATGGACCGGGTGGCGGTAAAGCTATTATCCGAGGGCAGTATCCCTGCAGTAATACCGCCGGGATACCGCCCAACTTGTGATGAGGCCCTTAGTCTGTTAAAAAATTCCCTGCTATAAACCTTTCAGTCAGTTCTTGAATGAAACATAAACCGTACTGCTTCAAAACAAATTTTCTTACGATGGCACAAAAACTAGATGGATTGAATTCGTATCTTTAAGACATAAAGTGACTGTCCTTTTTAGAGAGCTAATATTCATGGCAGAGACAAGCATTAGTGTCAATAGCATTCCTTTGAGAATTTGACCGCAAAGTTATTTGTCAATAAGCCAGATAAGATGCATGAAGACAGCATTGCTGCACGCTGCTTAGAAACAGACTTAAGTTGGCTGCCTGTCTTTATTTATTTAGTTTATTTGTATTGCGCATAGGCGCGGCTCGTGGGCATAATAGCGTAGAAAAACAAACAGACAACACAAAGATAAAGGGCGGTTAAAGGACAGACTTTTCCCATAGAAGCCTCTGTGTGTAATGCAGAGAGTCCGATAAGTCACGCGCCTTTCCACCAGACCTGCTTTTGACATTTACCACTAATTAAGAAAGTGGCTACATTACCAACCAAAGTATTTTATGTTATTCTTTCTGTTCAGCAATATCTGAACATTGTCAGGGTAATTCATAGAATTTAGCAGAAAAGTGTCGCAAGCGGCTGGCGCAGAGTGTCCACATGCGATTGTCTGCGCCAGGCACGTGCGCTAAAACCGATTTCCGCGCACAGCGTATTCATGGATTTTAGGCTCCCAAACCAGCCGTGGCGCAGAGTATCGCAGCGACCCTGCAGCAGCGCCAGTAACGCCCCCAAGAACGCCCTCGCGTAAGCAAAAGCCATCAAAATCGCTAAATCATCGCAAAGGGCTGCGCTAACCCTGGACCAGTTTACAGGGCTGCCAAACAAGGAACGCAAAGCGGGTAACGTGCATATCAGGGGTACGCGTGAAGTTATACACGCGATTAGCCAGGCTGCCAGGGTACGTGTATTTCAGGGGTGCGCGGGAAGTTCAACACGCGATAGTCCAGGGAACGTGTATTACAGGGGTACGCGGGAAGTTCAACACGCGATTGTCCAGGGAAGGTGTATTACAGGGGTACGCGGTAAGTTCAACACGCGATTGTCCAGGGAACGTGTATTACAGGGGTACGCGGGAAGTCTTACATGCGATTAGCCAGGGCACGTGTAATACAGGGGTACGCGTGAAGTTATACACGCGATTAGCCAGGGTACGTGTATTAGAGGGGTACGTGGGAATTATCACACGCGATTTGGATGGGTACGTGTATTACAGGGGTACACGGGAAGTTCTACACGCGAATCGGCTGGGTACGTGTATTACAGGGGTGCGCGGGAATGATCACACGCGATTTGGCCTGGTACGTGTATTACAGGGGTGCGTGGTAATGATCAGACGCGATTTGGCTTGGTACGTGTATTACAGGGGTGCGTGGGAAGTTCTACACGCGATTGGCCAGGGTACGTGTATTACAGGGGTACGTGGGAATTATCACACGTGATTTGGCTGGGTACGTGTATTACAGGGGTACACGGGAAGTTCTACACGCGAATCGGCTGGGTACGTGTATTACAGGGGTGCGCGGGAATGATCACACGCGATTTGGCTTGGTACGTGTATTACAGGGGTGCGTGGTAATGATCAGACGCGATTTGGCTTGGTACGTGTATTACAGGGGTGCGTGGGAAGTTCTACACGCGATTGGCCAGGGTACGTGTATTACAGGGGTACGTGGGAATTATCACACGCGATTTGGCTGGGTACGTGTATTACAGGGGTACACGGGAAGTTCTACACGCGATTCGGCTGGGTACGTGTATTACAGGGGTGCGCGGGAATTCTCACATGCGATTTGGCCAGGTACGTGTATTACAGGGTTGTGCGTGAATTATCACACGCAATTAGGCTGGGTGGGTCCTCACAGGTGTTCCCTGTACACCCTCACGGCCTCAGCAGGCAGCCCACAAAACAGGGGACTACCCTGCACACCTGCTCATGTCCCCCTGCACCCCCAGCCCCCAGCAGTGCAGGGTCACCCTCCACCAGGCCCCCACTCATGTCTCCCACCACCCCCACCCCCCAGCAGTGCAGGGTCACCCTCCACCAGGCCCCCACTCATGTCTCCCACCACCCCCACCCCCCTGCCACCATGGGAAGCCCCCACCAGGCCCCCACTCATGTCTCCCACCACCCCTACCCCCCAGCAGTGTAGGGTCACCCTCCACCAGGCCCCCACTCATGTCTCCCACCACCCCCACCCCCCAGCAGTGCAGGGTCACCCTCCACCAGGCCCCCACTCATGTCTCCCACCACCCCCACCCCCCAGCAGTGCAGGGGCACCCTCCACCAGGCACCCACTCATGTCTCCCACCACCCCCACCCCCCTGCCACCATGGGCAGCCCCCACCAGGCCCCCACTCATGTATCCCACCACCCCCACCCCCCAGCAGTGCAGGGTCACCCTCCACCAGGCCCCCACTCATGTCTCCCACCACCCCCACCCCCCAGCAGTGCAGGGTCACCCTCCACCAGGCCCCCACTCATGTCTCCCACCACCCCCACCCCCCAGCAGTGCAGGGGCACCCTCCACCAGGCACCCCCTCATGTCTCCCACCACCCCCACCCCCCTGCCACCATGGGCAGCCCCCACCAGGCCCCCACTCATGTCTCCCACCACCCCCACCCCCCAGCAGTGCAGGGTCACCCTCCACCAGGCCCCCACTCATGTCTCCCCCCACCCCCACCCCCCAGCAGTGCAGGGTCAACCTCCACCAGGCCCCCACTCATGTCCCCCTGCACCCCCACCCCCCAGCAGTGCAGGGTCACCCTCCACCAGGCCCCCACTCATGTCTCCCACCACCCACACCCCCCAGCAGTGCAGGGGCACCCTCCACCAGGCCCCCACTCATGTCTCCCACCACCCCCACCCCCCAGCAGTGCAGGGTCACCCTCCACCAGGCCCCCACTCATGTCTCCCACCACCCCCACCCCCAGCAGTGCAGGGTCACCCTCCACCAGGCCCCCACTCATGTCCCCCTGCACCCCCACACCCCAGCAGTGCAGGGTCACCCTCCACCAGGCCCCCACTCATGTCTCCCACCACCCACACCCCCCAGCAGTGCAGGGTCACCCTCCACCAGGCCCCCACTCATGTCTCCCACCACCCCCACCCCCCAGCAGTGCAGGGTCACCCTCCACCAGGCCCCCACTCATGTCCCCCTGCACCCCCAACCCCCAGCAGTGCAGGGTCACCCTCCACCAGGCCCCCACTCATGTCTCCCACCACCCCCACCCCCCTGCCACCATGGGCAGCCCCCACCAGGCCCCCACTCATGTCTCCCACCACCCCCACCCCCCAGCAGTGCAGGGGCACCCTCCACCAGGCCCCCACTCATGTCTCCCACCACCCCCACCCCCAGCAGTGCAGGGTCACCCTCCACCAGGCCCCCACTCATGTCTCCCACCACCCCCACCCCCCAGCAGTGCAGGGTCACCCTCCACCAGGCCCCCACTCATGTCCCCCTGCACCCCCACCCCCCAGCAGTGCAGGGTCACCCTCCACCAGGCCCCCACTCATGTCTCCCACCACCCACACCCCCCAGCAGTGCAGGGTCACCCTCCACCAGGCCCCCACTCATGTCTCCCACCACCCCCACCCCCCAGCAGTGCAGGGTCACCCTCCACCAGGCCCCCACTCATGTCCCCCTGCACCCCCAACCCCCAGCAGTGCAGGGTCACCCTCCACCAGGCCCCCACTCATGTCTCCCACCACCCCCACCCCCCTGCCACCATGGGCAGCCCCCACCAGGCCCCCACTCATGTCTCCCACCACCCCCACCCCCCTGCCACCATGTGCAGCCCCCACCAGGTCCTCACAATCCCCAATCATGTGCGTAATGGTCAGCCTCCACAGCCAAAAAGCCCTACCAAGTAACCCATTCACCCACATGGAAATGAAAACACATGTTACACCCCCAATGTTCATGAAGCAAATGAACCCATGTCCGTCACACACATATTTTCCAATTGAATGGGAAAACACACAACATGACATGCATGAAACCAATGAGATGAAACCACACAGTGAACAATGGAAAAAAATGTATTGGACAAAAATACGAATGGTAAAGAAAGAAAAATAACTACAATGTAAATGTGAAAAAATAAGCTGCATGTCCGCATAAAAACACAAAAGTAGAAAATCAAATCCATAAAATTTTGTCCAAAGTGAAATGTAAAAACTCTCCATGCAACAAAGAACTATGTACAAAAATAACAAGGGTCCATCATCACAACTGAACTAAGGAAACCTCCTAAAAAACCTACCTAAATATCAACTATATACAAAAAGTGGAGCAGTGTCCGTCGACTCCAAATCATAAGAAAAAACAAAGGAAACCTAAAACTAAAGAACTATATACAAAGGCGGCGGGCAAGTCCAGCGGCTCACTCCGTGGTGTTCCGGGCCAGGGCATCATCGAACTCCTGTTCGATGTCCCGGAGGCGGTCCAGTTCCATGGCCCCGAGGGTCCGCAGGGACGACGCCGTGTCCTCCTCCAACCCCCTGCGGATTGCCTCGAGGCACTCGGCCCGCCTCAGGGCCCTCCGCATGGAGTTCTCCGCCCTGACCATTGTGAGCCGCGCCTCTTCCGCCCGCCGCCGCTCCGCACCTATGGCGTGGCCCAACCGCTGCCACACGGAAGACACTCTCTGTCCTGGGTCCTCCTGCCCTCCGGCCGATGCCTGCCCCTCCGATGTCGAAGGCCCAGAGCCTTCATGGCTCCCACCATGTTGCTGCTGCTGCTCTGCCTCTGCCCGTGCACTGCCTCCTGCTGCCTGCACATCCTCCGCCGGCTGGGGTGCAGTTGTTGATGTGGCCACCCCGGCTGGACGTCCGACTCCCGACTGTGGCAGGGATGCCTCCTCCACCAGCCTGGCCGCACTGTCAGAGGCAGCTCCACAGGGCACCCAGGTGACTGATGGGTGGGAAGATGGCACAGAGGACGACTGGCGCGTAGGGGGTCCAGTTGAGGAGGGGGTCAGAACAAGCCCCATCAGACGGAGGAATCCGGTCTGGGTGACCTGTCCCAGCAGGCTGACATGGTCAACGGGCCATTCGAGATGACGTGCAGTCTCTCCATGAAAAGACTGCAGGTCACCTCGCATGGCCCGTTGACGCAACGCCACACCAGCCAGGACAGGCTCAACCCGGACCTGGATAGCCACGTCCGCAGGCAGAGGAAGGCCAGTTGACGTCAGCTCATCCCCTGCCTGGAAACGGGTCTGGACGTAGGCATCCCTGCTGGTGCAAGATGATGCAGGGACAGGATCGGGGACAGGATTGCACACAGGCACCTCCGCGGCGGCCTGTGCTGCCTCCTGTCCCTGGTCCTGGACTGCACCACTAGCACCAGTGGGATCCCCACCTCCAGACCCCGTCTCTGGTGCTTGCACGGCCTCCTCCTCTACCAGACCCCCCACCAACCTGGATGACTCTGTGCCATCTTCCCCTGTTGGGCCCTGTGGGGTCCCAGCTGCCCCTTCTGCTGCCGAGGAGTCCAACTCCAACCTCCGCCTCTTGGACCTCCCCCTGGCAGCTGCGGCCTGGGACGCGGCACCGGACTCCTCACTCCCCGACGAGATGACAACACGGGAGGGGAGCCGGGCCTTGCGTCTCCGGCTGGCGGTCGGATCCCCGCCGCTGTGCTCCACAGCACCTTCTCCGCCCTCTTCATCAGTTGACGCTGCAGACAGGGAGAAACAAAACACAGGCATCAGGGCACTGTACAATGGACACATACACACATGACAGTTGCACATGAGTGGCATTGGCAAACCTCAGACATGTCATCACAATCCCCAACACACATGTCATTGCAACTCGCACACATGAGCCATACCACAGCCATATCACAACTGCCACCACCATCCATACACATACAACAGCATGAGCAGCCAAAGGTGACCCAGACATCACATGCAACACAGGAAGTGCACCACACATGTACAGACACCACCACACTTGCATGCATGTCTACACCTCTGCCAAGTGTCGCACTGTTCAGACGGGCATCCATGTCACATCTGCCAATCAGGCTTACACATACCGCAGTCACATGCATCCATGTTGCATCACTGTTGCACCCTTGTCAAATACACACACATGCACATGTACACAGTGCTCATACATGCAGCCCAAAACAACATACATGCGTGACATCACGGACATGTCTACTTACGTACACATACATACAAACATGTGTGCACGCACAACTGCATTTGCCATGCAAGCCTACACACACAAGCACCATCCATGTCTCACACATTACAGCCCTCGCATGTGTCAGCCCCACGGCCATGTACACCCCCACCCATACTCGACCCCATACAAACAGATGTGCAACCTGCACAATACCGAATAATCACCACACGCACTGCACACAATCAGGATGCATGTACACTCACCGCTCGACTCCAGACGGGTCTGCTTCTCCAGGACCTGGACGTGGAGCGCTGGGGATATGCGTTCCAGGACCCCCATCTGTTCTTCCGACAAGTGGCCCCGGCGCCCCTTGGCATCCGCTGCCTTCAAGAGGCGCCGGGCCTTGTTCAGGGTCCTGGACCTGAAGTCCTCCCAGCGCTTCCTGACATGTTGTAAGTCCCGGACTGCCACCCCCTCCACGTTGATGGCAGTCACGATGTCAGTCCAGATCCGAGTCCGTCCTTCCTTGTCGGCGCGGGAACTTCCGAAGAGGGCATCATACTGCCCCAGGACTTGCTCCACCAGGACACCAACTTCGGTGGCACTGAAGCTGGTGCCCCTCTGCCTCTCTGGCCGGGGGTTGTCAGTGGTCACAGATGGTGTTTGCCCCGACATGACAACCCCAGAGGCAGGAGTGGGTGGGCAACTGGGTCCTGGGGCTGGGCTGTGGAGCGATGGAATTCCAGTCGGGAGTCTTCGGTTCCAGCAGGGGTGGTCACAGCAACAGCACCCCTGGCTGATGTGCAGGCAGCAAATGGCAGTGCACGTGGGCAGCAGGCAGTCAGGCAGCAGCAGATGGTAGGTGGGAGCGTGCTCGGGGCTCCGGGGGGCAGTAGTTCGGCCTTCTGGGCAGGAGCGTGGTCTTCCGTGTGCTTACGCGTGGCCAGCTTGGTACGGAGTGATTTGGCACGTGAAAATCCTGCACGTCAGCGTGAAAATCGAGGAAAGGCCCTTAGCGCGTAAGCGCGTCAGCACGCATACGCGATTCTATTGGACCAAAGGCCCTCAGCGCGTAAGCGCGTCTGTGACGTGACTCGCACGGGTGTTTCCCACACAGCACGTGATGACAGAGCACACGTGGAAAGACTGCACGTCAGAGTCTCATCGCGTGTGATTGGTGGAAATGGCCCTACACGCAGAAGTGACAAAGCGTGTAATTGGTGGAAATGGCCCTACACGCAGAAGTGACAAAGCGTGTAATTGGTGGAAATGGCCCTACACGCAGAAGTGACAAAGCGTGTAATTGGTGGAAATGGCCCTAGCGCGTACACGCCGCGTAAGTGACGCTGGACGTGTGGGCCTGTATAAAAGGTACGCGTAGAACACCACTTCCTTGTACGTGCTTTTCGTGGAGAGCGAGTGGGTGAATTCTGTACTTCTTGTCGTTTCACACGCGATTTACTTCACAGCGTTTCAAGTTCATATTCCCTGTTACCTCTGACAGCTTTTTCTCTTCTTTCGCTTTTACTGGTTTACCTGGGCCTGTTCCCTCAAACAGTGTTCCCTTCTACTGTTGTCCTGTCTCCTCAGACAGCGTACAAATCTTCTTTTGGCGGGGGTGTTGCCAACCAAACGTGCTCCTTTTACACGCTCGTTTACCAGGCAGACGGTGAGTCACGCACGTATCTAACATCTGTGCTTGCCCCGTGTGTAGCCTACCCCTTCAGAGGTCATTCTAGGCTGTGTGTGACACGCATACGTTCATTCTTGTGTTTCTGGGTGCCACAGCGTAGTGCAGGTTTTTCTTTCTACACACGTGGTCTAGGAGGGGTTGCGTGCACGTCATCTCCCTTTTTTGGGCCTCCTGTGCGTTGCGTGACCCGTCATCTTTCCCCAGGGGTTACATTCAGCCTTGCTAGAGCACTAGGGTACAAGTACCATCTGGTACCCAACCCCTTTGACCCCCAATTGCCCAGGACAATAGTCTACATCCACTCCCATACGCACATTAACATCAGTGCCATGGCTGGGAGGCGAGGATTCCGTAAGGGTGGCAAAGGTGGAAGAGCCACAAGTGGTGGCCGTGGTGGATCCGGTAGGGGACGTGGTCGTAACTTGCAGGGTGAGCCTGTCCCCCCATGTGTGGAGGACCAGTCACGGGCACCCATAATCCCCCCCCTCCTCCCCCCCCTCCCATTGAGGCTGATGTGGCTGACACCATCCATGCTCAGCCCTTGTTGGACCAGCCCATTGTGGCACCAGACCTGGCTGACTCCATGGCTGACTTCCAGGTCAGCAGGGCTACGACACGTGCGCTGGTGCACGTTGATGCCATCATGCCACGTGGATCTGGGGCAGCAAGGTCATCTGCTGCACCAAGGAGGCAGGGCGGAGAGGCTGCAGGGGCAGCTGCGGCTCCATCCACCCCAGCCCTCACACACCCAGCCAGGACAGTGTCGGTCCTAGTCCATGCTGCTGACATTCCCCCTGACACCATCACACTAGAGCCAATGCCTGCACCAACTCCCATGCTGAGTGTGCAATCCCACACTCCTGATACAGAGTCCACCAGGGCTCCTGCCCCTAGTGTCCAGAGCGGCGCAGGACACTCAGGATCACCACCACCTTCCAAGCGGAAGAGGAAGAGTGCTCGTCCGGCACAGGCTGATGCCCCAGACACGGCTACACAGTCCGGCCCGTCCAGGAAGCCCAGCTTCACGGATGACGAACTGAATGCACTTGTCGAGTATGTGTCCGGACATGACAACGAGATGGTCATTGTTGCAGGATCCAAGACCACACCTGCACAACGCCAGGCACACTGGCAGACCGTTGCGGACATCGTAAGTGCCCTTGGAATCGTGAGGCGCACAGCCAATGATTGCTATAAGCGCTGGAATGACCTAAAGCGCAGGGCAAAGAGTAAGCTGGCCTCAAGTCATGCCGCAACTCTAGTGACTGGAGGTGGGTCTCCAGTAGTAGACATGGAACTCACTCCACATGAGTCAGTCGCTGGGACCTACGTCACGGAGGAACAGATCCAAGGCGTGGGAGATCTGGCTGATTACGAGGCATTGTCCGGTGAGTGCACATGCATGTGTGTGTCATACATGTGCATGGTGTGTGTGTGAGGGCTTCTGTTTGTGTGCCAGGTGAGAGTGTGTGCGCCTGAGTCGTATGGGTCAGCCATGTGCTTCATGCAATACTCCCTGCGCAGCTGCATTTGGCCATAGCAGTATCCCTTCTGCCAACAGTAGACATCTAGCCCAACTGCACGCCAGTTGCCCTTGAAGTGTCACCTTGCCACAACATATTTGCTTATTTTTCACTGTTCATTCAGTCAGTTTGTTTGCATTCCACCACTTTCACTAGGCATGTCGCTGTCCACTAGTCACATGTCTGACATGGGTATGGTAAAGTGGAGTGACTTTGTTACCTGGATATCATTTGTACACACATGTCCCTGTGCAATTGGACCAATTCAGACTGGCAGCTCCAGGTGAAAAATCTGACCTGTTAGAATTAGAAAAGCAATTACATGCGGGAACTGGACTGAATGAATAGGTGCTGCCCTCCTCTCCATCTTCACTCAATAGCAATGGTACATGCCATCTGTGTGATGGCATGTGTGTTTCACCTGGCAATCACAGGCCAATGTGTGATGCCACTGCCAGGCAGCATGCAGAAAATGTGTTCATCTTCCATCTTGGTGTCATCAGTGTGTGCCATTTGCCTGCACTTCATACGCAGTGAGGGTGCATGCATGGGAGGGTTTTAGTCATGTGGGACATGTGTCAATCAAGTACTGGTTCTCTTGCTTCTCAGCCCTCATTGTGTGCCATGGTGCTAATGCCTGTTTCCATTTCTTGGTCTTCATGTCTTTGCAGGGGAAGACGCACCTGATACTGCTGGGGTTGTGGAGATGGTGCTGACCCAGGAGGGGTCCGAGGGCCGACCAACCACCAGTGAGGGACGTGGTGTGGTGGTGGGGGAGAACCCACAAGTGCTGCAGGTCGTGCTCTCAAGGGGTGTCTCTGGCTGCACCTCCCCCGAGCTGTACTCAGGTGTTGATTCGGATGAGACCTACGTGCCGTCGCAGGTGAGTGTTCCAGGGAGGGATTCTGTTCTGTCTCACCCACCTGCACCAGGGTCAGAACCCTCCATGGGGATGTCAGTGTTGGCAGCTACGCCTTCGGTGGTTACGGATGCAGGGTCACACTCCGCGACATCTGATCCTGTTCCTGGGCCAGCAGATCAGAGGGGGAATGCAGTCCTGCAGCCTCAGGCAGTGCCGGCACAGCAAGGTGCAGTTCGCCTTGCCCCAGACAGGTGTGGTGCCCGCCGACGTGGTGGCCGTACGCCACCCGGCAATACCGCATGGGAGCAATCCATTTACGGTATGGCAACCCAACAGGCTGCATCATCCGAGATGATGGCTCAGGCCATGGATAGGGTGGCCACTTCCATTGTCCCCCCAGAAAGGCTGATGGAGCGACTAGAGCAGGCAACCGACTCCATCTGCCAGTCACACAGGGAGGACATGTTGGGGTCCAACAGGGACAGGCGGGCGGCACTGGCGACTCTGCAGGAGGCCATCTCCATTGAGTCCCAGGGCCACAGGGAAGCCCTGAGGCAGGAGCTCCTTCACCTCAGGACGACTCTTGTTGAGCTTGAGGCTTCAACACACCAAAGGACAGAACAGCAGCTGGAGCGTCTCACCCGTACGCTCTCAGCTGAGATGCAGGCAACGAGGGCGGAGGTCCGGGCATCCCGTGAGTTGTTGCATGGGGACCTCCGCACACTCATCCTCCAGAACCAGACCTACCACACCCGCATGCTTGCAGCCATGGAGGAGCAGACTAGGGCCTTGCGTGGGCTGCCTCCCATAGTGCAACCACCTCCGGATGCAGCTGCACAGGGTGATAATAGCGACAGCAGTGATACTCCCACAATAGGGTAGCCGTGTGGGCCATGAGCCCATGGAGGTGTTTTATCTTCCCAGGATCCACGCAGGTGGGTTCTGGTGTGCATCCTGTCCTCGGACCTCCTGGGTGGCCTCCCCAACCCCCCCGGGCCCATCAATGGCCATTTTTGATTGTTTCTTATTTTTATTTTTATTTTGATTTCTTTTATTCCCAATTTTTTTGGGACGATCTGTTGGCTTCCGTGGTTCCTGTGGGCATACGCTGCATTGTGGCTGGGCACATGCAGGCTTGTAATGTATTTGGTTCAGATGCTTGGGTTTGAGTCACACACACCCCTCCTGCTTCCCGTTTCCATGGGCTTGCAAAGGGTGTGCCCAAGTGACAGTGAATTACACAGTGAGGTTGGACTCCCATGAGCTGTGTGGGCAGTCTGTAGTCAATACTGTGTATACATTCCTAGTGCATATTGCTGTTGTGTTGTACACTGCATGTTGCATTGATGTGTAACTCTTCTTCTGTGTCTACCTCCCAATTTGCAGGTCCCTTCCTCATGTCCACACAAGGACCTCTAGTCTGGAGATGGGGTCCATGTTGGCAGCAGTGCACCTACAACTCTACATGGCGACAACAGTGCACAGTTGGTAGTGGTGGGAGTGCAGGCATTTCCAGGTGGTGAGACTACTAATATGTAACATTTGTGATGTCATGTTAATGGTAGTACGTGCTCAAGTATGTTGTTGGTCCGGCATTGCTGTGAGCATTTCAGGTGTTGCAGGTTTCTAATAGGGACACTGTACATAGTGAGACTGATGTCATGTTGTGGGGATTACTTGGTTTACCTGCAATTAGCATGACATGGCACGGTGTGTCGTGTGGCGGTGCTGGGGTTGGGTTGGCTGACATGGCACTGTCCTCTTGTTGCATTTTGCAAGTGGGTATTCATTTTAGCTGCTTCAATGTGTAACTTCACAAAACTGCATTGGTGGTGTCTGTGTGGGTAGGGATGCACACATTGTGACACTTCCAGGTGAACAATCTCAGGCTGACATGGTATTCCCGTTTCATTCTCCAGACATTCAGGATCAGTGTCAGGTTGAGTCATCATTGATTGTCAGATGGAATGTGCCAGGGCAGTGTGCACTCCACAGGGGTGTGATTTCTATGTGAAGTAATTAGCCAGTAGCTGTGTACGGGCTGCCTCCCCCCGTGCCCTTTCCCCTCCCATGCGCAGCGGCTGTGCATGTGGTTGGGGATGTGGGGCCAACACCATGTCCACGGCCAGGCCCCGGCGTGTTGCAACGTTGTGCAGGACACATGCTGCCACTATGATCCTGCACACTACTGGGGGAGCGTATAACAGCTGCCCGCCAGAACGGTCAAGGGAGCGAAAGCGTGACTTTAGCACTCCGAATGTGCGCTCCACTATGCCCCTGGTTGTAATGTGGGCTGTGTTATATCTTACCTGGGGTGGCGTGGTGGGGTTCCGAATTGGCGTCATCATGTGTGGGCTGAGAGGGTAGGCACTGTCCCCTGTGGAGGTGGTGATTGGTATCATTGGTGGGGTTGTGACCTTGCTCAGTATCCAACATGCATGCATGTGCAGTGGCATACATACTCACCAAGCAGCCATGTATCGCCATGCCGCCCAGCTTCTAGGTCCCGGCTTAGGGTGGACATTCGGTAAATGAAGCTGTCGTGGGTGGAGCCGGGATAGTTGGCATATACTGAGGTGATGATTCCCTTGGCATTACATGCTACCTGCACGTTGATGGAATGCCAGTGCTTGCGGTTCCTATAGATGTGCTCAGATGCCCTGGGGGGACGTAGAGCCACATGGGTACAGTCGATGGCACCTAGCACTTTGGGGAATCGTGCCACAGCGTAAAAATCCAGGGCGGCAGCATGCCTTTCTGCAGGTGTTCTGGGCAGGTATATGTGCCTGCGGACTGATGGGCGTGCAGTCATGATGTTCAAGACCTGGTGTAGGCAGCGTGACTGGGTGGCCTGTGACACCCCACCCACTATGGCACTTGTCCGCTGAAATGATCCAGTGGCTAAGAAGTGCAGTACATTGAGGACCTTCTCCAGGGGGCTGAGTGCTTGGGAGCACAGGGTGGGTGATGTGAGGTCATCCTCCCACTCACTCACCAGGTCCAGTATAATGTGTGGTGGAAACCTGTACCTCCCATACACCTGGTCATCAGGCATCCCGAAAAGGCTGGTTCTGGGTGTGAATATTCTGGCCCTGACTATCCTCCTCCTCCTCCTTTGGTAGCCCACTGCCACTGCTGCTAGGAACGGTATGTTCATCCTGGCGTCTGAGCTTGTTATTGTTAAAGTCCGCAAATTTATGCTTTGCGCGTGTTCTAGGCGAGCGTGTGACCCGCGCACCCCTGGAATCCAGTTCCCAGTCCAATAGCGTGTGGAAATTCACACGCACCACGGGATACAGCGTGTGACCCGCGCACCCCTGGAATCCAGGTCCCAGTCCAATAGCGTGTGGAAATTCACACGCACCACGGGATACAGGTTCGCTGACGTACTTGCGTGTGTAAGTGCCTGCGCACCCATTAAATACACGTACATAGGCCAATCACGTGTACGCGCACTTTTGTCCAATTACACGCGATGATACTCTGACGTGAAGTATTTCCACGTGTGCCCCGTCATCACGTGCTGAGTGGGGAACACCCGTGCGGGTCACGTCACAGACGCGCTTATGCGCTGAGGGACTCTGGTCCAATAGAATCGCGTATGCGTGCTGACGCGCTTACGCGCTAAGGGCCTTTCCTCGGATTTCACGCTGACGTGCAGGATTTTCACGTGCCAAATCACTCCGTATCAAGCTGGCCACGCGTAAACACACGGAAGACCACGCTCCTGCCCAGAAGGCCGAGTTACTGCCCCCCAGTGCCCCGAGCAGCCTCCCACGTGCCATCTGCTGCTGCCTGCCTGCCTGCTGCCACCGTGCCCTGCCATTTGGTGCCTGCACATCAGCCATCTGCAGGGGTCCAGTTGCTGTGTCCACCCCTGCTGGAACTGAAGACTCCCGACTGGGATTACATCGCTCCACAGCCCAGCCCCAGGACCCAGTTGCCCACCAACACCTGCCTCTGGGGTTGCCATGTCGGGCACTTCCACATCTGGCACCAGTGGCAACCCCAGGCCAGAGGGGCAGAGGGGCACCAGCTTCACTGCCACCGAAGTTGGTGTCCTGGTGGAGCATGTCCTGGGGCAGTATGATGCCCTCTTTGGATCGTCCCGCGCCAGCAAGGAAGGACGGCAGAGGATCTGGGCCGACTGTGTGGTTGCCATCAACGCGGAGGGGGTGGCAACCCGCGACGTCCTGAAGATCAAGAAGCGCTGGGAGGACTTGAGGTCCAGGACCCTTGTGAAGGCCCGGCGCTTCGTGGAGGGGGGCCGGGGCCGCATGAGTTCCATCCAGATGAGGGTCCTGGAACGCGTACGCCCAGCGCTCCACGCCCAGATCCTTGAGAGGG
This sequence comes from Ambystoma mexicanum, assembly GCF_040938575.1. NCBI lineage: Eukaryota > Metazoa > Chordata > Amphibia > Caudata > Ambystomatidae > Ambystoma > Ambystoma mexicanum. The sequence goes on along the minus strand of NC_090921.1, from coordinate 80,848,222 downwards.
AGGCCCGTCTGGAGTTGAGCGGTAAGTGTCCAAGCATTACTGTGTGAGACAGGGCATGTTGTGGTGTGCTGGTTCTATGATACTTGCCTGTATGTGTGCCAGAGGCCATGTATGCATGTATGTGTGCAGGGACATCATGGTAATGCATGTGCGACCAGTGATGTGTGACCCACATGGTTGTTGCATGTGTTCAAATGCCGCATGGGGAGCCCTATGCAGATTCTGAACATGAGAGCATGCCAGTCTCTGTACCTGGACATGGGTGGGGGTGAGGGATGGGTGCTGATGCCAGGTACATATATGGTAGCCATGTCTGTGTGCCTGACCTGCGTGTCTGTAACTTGTGCATGCCATGGATGCATGACACATGTGTGTGACAATGCACAGATTCAGTGAAGCAGCCAAATTACCCTTGTATCCGCTGTGTTTGGGGCCAGATGGATGTGACTGAGGTGAAGTGTGTGCATGTAATAGGCATGAGCCATGATGCATGTGAGTTACATATCATTGAATGTTTCAAGAGTCCATTGGACATGCATGGAAATGTCCATGGCATGCACCATGCCTCTTACTGTGTGTGTTTTGCCTGGACTGACCCATGTGTTGTGGAGGGACATGATGGAAGTGTACTTTGACAGTGGTGCTCATCTGCTATTGCTTCCTGTCTAGGGGACCATTGTACAGTGCCCTGATGCTTGTGTTCTTTGTCTCCCTCTACGCAGCGGCTAGTGAAGAAGAGGGCGGAGACGGCGCTGTGGAGCAAGGCGGCGGGGATGCCCCCACGGCTGCAGCGGAAGGGGTGGGTGAGCCCCCACAGGGGCCTGCTACGGTGGGAGACGGTGAGGAGCCATCCAGGTTGGTGGTTTGCACAGAGGAGGAGGAGGCCGCCACTGGGGCACACATGGGGCCGGGTGGGGGCATCCCTGCTGGTGCAAGTGGTGCAGTCCAGGGCCAGGGGCAGGAGGCAGCACAGGTCACCGTGGAGGGGCCTGTGCATGTCGCTGTCCCTGACCCTGTGAGTGCACCACCATGCACCAGCAGGGATGACCCGTCCCAGGCCCGTCCGCAGGTAGAGGGGATGTCCATGTCACCTGACTCCCCTCCACCTGCGGACGTGGGAACCCCTGGCCGTGCGGAGAAGGTCCTGATTGGGGTCGCGATGCGCACGGCTGTGATTCGTGATGCCGTGCGTGCTTCCCGGGAGGAGCACGCACATCATCACGAAGTGCACCGTGCCGACGTGGCCCAATTGGGATCGGCCATGTTCGGGGGTTTCCTGCATGTGTTGGCCAATGTGGCGGCCCTCTCCTCCTCTGTGCAGGCTATCCACCAGTCGTTCTCCTTGCCGTCTTCCAGCCCAGATGCCACCAGGGCCCCCTGTGCACCTGCCCCGACCAATGCAGCCAGCTCGGTGGGGATCCCATCCCTGCCACAGTTGGGAGTCGGAGATCCAGCAGGGGTGGACAACACAGCAACTGGACCCCAGCAGGTGGAAGATGTGACAGCATCATCAGGCAGGGCACGTGCACGACGGCGTCGGTGGTTTCCATCAGCCTGGATGCCGTCGTGCTGGCAGTGGCAGTGGCGTCGGAGGCAGCAGCAGGCTCGACGTGGGAGGCATCATGGCTCGGGGCCTTCAAGATCAGAGGGGCAGGCATCGGCCGGAGGGCAGGGCAACCCTGGGATGGTGGTGTCTTCCGTGTGGGAGCAGTTGGTCCAGCGGATAGGTGCGGAGCGGCAGCGGGCGGAAGAGGAGCGGCTCACCATGGTCAGGGCGGAGTTCTCCATGCGTCGGGCGTTGAGGCGGGCTGAGTGCCTCGAGGAAGCTCGCAGGGAGTTTGAGCTGGACATGGGGTTATCCCTGTGAGACCTCGGGGCCAGGACAGAGTCCCGCCTCCAGGACATCGACATGGAGTTCGATGATGCCCTGGCCAGCAACATCACCGAGTGAGCCGCAGGACTTGCCCGCTGCCTTTGTATATAGTTATTTAGTTATTTAGTGTTAGGTTTCCTTTATTAATTTTATTATTTTTTGGACCGCTCGGACAATGGCCACTTTTTTGTATATATTATTTTCATTAGGTAGTAGTAGGTTTCATTTATGGTGTTGGGCTCATGGACCCTGGAATTTTCGTGTATATAGTTTGCTTTTTGAAGATATTTTTTTTTTATTAATTATTGTGTTCACCATGAGGAAATGGTTTTTCATTATTTTACTTCCACATGATTTTGCTTTGGACAACATTTGTTTTTGGATTACTTTGTTTATTTTATTTTTACATTTGTTCTCGGACATGGACCATTTATTTTGTTATCGCCATTGTTGTATGTTTTATTTTTTTACTTATTTTTCATCTTTAATACATGTTCTTTTTAACTTTCACTTGTGGTATTTTCTCATTGGTTTCATACATGTCATGATATGGGTTTTGACATTGACTTGCACCCATTGTGTATGTGTGTGTGACGGACATGTGTTCATTTACAGACTTGCCATTGGGGTTGTATCATGTAATTGCATTCACTATGTGGGTGGATGCAATCCTTGCCTGGGTGTTTGTGCTGGTTATGCTGCCCATTACTGCCATGATTGAGTATCGTCAGGACCTGGGGGCAGGGGGACATGAGTGGGGCCTGGTGGAGGGTGCCCCTGCACTGCTGGGGTGTGGGGGTGGTGGGAGACATGAGTGGGGGCATGGTGGAGGGTGACCCTGGTGGCTGGGGGGTGGGGGTGGTGGGTGACATGAGTGGGGGCCTGGTGGAGGCTGCCCCTGCACTGCTGGGGTGTGGGGGTGGTGGGAGATATGAGTGGGGGCCTGGTGGAGGGTGACCCTGGTGGCTGGGGGGTGGGGGTGGTGGGTGACATGAGTGGGGGCCTGGTGGAGGCTGCCCCTGCACTGCTGGGGTGTGGGGGTGGTGGGAGACATGAGTGGGGGCCTGGTGGAGGGTGCCCCTGGTCGCTGGGGGGTGGGGGTGGTGGGTGACATGAGTGGGGGCCTGGTGGAGGCTGCCCCTGCACTGCTGGGGTGAGGGGGTGGTGGGAGACATTAGTGGGGGCCTGGTGGAGGCTGCCCCTGCACTGCTGGGGTGTGGGGGTGGTGGGAGACATGAGTGGGGGCCTGGTGGAGGGTGCCCCTGCACTGCTGGGGTGAGGGGGTGGTGGGAGACATGAGTGGGGGCCTGGTGGAGGGTGCCCCTGGTCGCTGGGGGGTGGGGGTGGTGGGTGACATGAGTGGGGGCCTGGTGGAGGGTGCCCCTGGTGGCTGGAGGTGTGGGGGTGGTGGTAGACATGTGTGGGGCCTGGTGGAGGGTGCCCCTGCACTGCTGGGGTGTGGGGGTGGTGGGAGACATGAGTGGGGGCCTGGTGAAGGGTGCCCCTGCACTGCTGGGGTGTGGGGGTGGTGGGAGACATGAGTGGGGGCCTGGTGGAGGGTGCCCCTGCACTGCTGGGGTGTGGGGGTGGTGGGAGACATGAGTGGGGGCCTGGTGGAGGGTGCCCCTGGTGGCTGGGGGGTGGGGGTGGTGGGTGACATGAGTGGGGGCCTGGTGGAGGCTGCCCCTGCACTGCTGGGGTGTGGGGGTGGTGGGAGACATGAGTGGGGGCCTGGTGGAGGGTGCCCCTGGTCGCTGGGGGGTGGGGGTGGTGGGTGACATGAGTGGGGGCCTGGTGGAGGGTGCCCCTGGTGGCTGGGGGTGTGGGGGTGGTGGTAGACATGAGTGGGGCCTGGTGGAGGGTGCCCCTGCACTGCTGGGGTGTGGGGGTGGTGGGAGACATGAGTGGGGGCCTGGTGAAGGGTGCCCCTGCACTGCTGGGGTGTGGGGGTGGTGGGAGACATGAGTGGGGGCCTGGTGGAGGGTGCCCCTGCACTGCTGGGGTGTGGGGGTGGTGGGAGACATGAGTGGGGGCCTAGTGGAGGGTGCCCCTGGTGGCTGGGGGGTGGGGGTGGTGGGTGACATGAGTGGGGGCCTGGTGGAGGCTGCCCCTGCACCGCTGGGGTGTGGGGGTGGTGGGAGACATGAGTGGGGGCCTGGTGGAGGGTGCCCCTGCACTGCTGGGGTGAGGGGTGGTGGTAGACATGAGTGGGGCCTGGCGGAGGGTGCCCCTGCACTGCTGGGGTGTGGGGGTGGTGGGAGACATGAGTGGGGGCCTGGTGGAGTGTGACCCTGGTGGCTGGGGGGTGGGGGTGGTGGGTGACATGAGTGGGGGCCTGGTGGAGGGTGCCCCTGGTGGCTGGGGGTGATAGGGGACATGGGTGGGGGCCTGGTGGAGGGTGACCCTGGTGGTTGGGGAGTGGGGGTGGTGGGAGACATGAGTTGGACATGGGTGGGGGCCTACTGGCAGGTGCCCCACAGTGCTGGGGGGTGGGGGTGGTGGGGGACATGAGTTGGACATGGGTGGGGGCCTGCTGGCAGGTGCCCCACAGTGCTGGGGGGTGGGGGTGCAAGGGGACATGTGTTGGTGTTCATTAGTTCAAGGAGACATGTGCCTTTGCTGGGGGGCATGCCCATGTTGGGTGGGCTGCCTGCGGGACATGACCAGGGATGCAGGGTAGTCCCCTGTGGTGTGGGCTGCCTGCAGGGGCCGTGGAGGGTGTACAGGGTACACCTGGGAGTACCCACACTGTCAAATCACATGTGGGACTCCCACGCACCCCTGAAATACACGTACCGTGCAGAAATCGCGTGTAAAACTTCCCGCGCACCCCTGAAATACACGTGCCCAGGCTATTCGCGTGTAACACTTCCCGCGCACCCCTGAAATACACGCGCCCAGGCTAATCGCGTGTGGAACTTCCCGCGCACCCCTGAAATACACGCGCCCAGGCTATTCGCGTGTGGAACTTCCCGCGCACCCCTGAAATACACGCACCCAGCCTATTCGCGTGTGGAACTCCCCGCGCACCCCTGAAATACACGCGCCCAGGCTATTCGCGTGTGGAACTTCCCGCGCACCCCTGAAATACACGCGCCCAGGCTATTCGCGTGTGGAACTTCCCGCGCACCCCTCAAATTCATGCGCCCAGGCAATTCGCGTGTGGAACTTCCCGCGCACCCCTCAAATTCACGCGCCCAGGCTATTCGCGTGTGGAACTTCCCGCGCACCCCTGAAATACACGTAGCACGCTCCCCCAGGCCCGATCGCGTGAGGAACTTCACGCGAACCCCTGTAATACACGTAGCCCGCTCCCCCAGGCCCGATCGCGTGAGGAACTTCACGCGAACCCCTGAAATACACGTAGCCCGCTCCCCCAGGCCCGATCGCGTGAGGAACTTCACGCGAACCCCTGTAATACACGTAGCCCGCTCCCCCAGGCCCGATCGCGTGAGGAACTTCACGCGAACCCCTGAAATACACGTAGCCCGCTCCCCCAGGCCCGATCGCGTGAATAACTTCACGCGAACCCCTGAGATGCACGTACCCTGCAAATCGCGTGTGACACTTCCCGCGCACCCCGGTATACATGCACACGTATTTTTCGTCAGCGGGTGTCCGTGTTTGTGGGTACCCCTTTGCACGTCATTTTTCCTGGAGGGCCACAGTATGGGACATTCATCATGGCAGTATATAGGTGCTATTTGTTGGCGCACCTTTTGGCGCACATTTCTTACAGCCGCAGAGACGCTACCGCCTCCTTTCTTGTGGCGGTCGTGTTTGTGCCTGTGCGCTGGTTTGAGCGTGCGCTTTTTTCCCCTATTCTATTCCATGAATACGTGTTGTAGGCGAGCGTGTGGGCGTTCCGCGCACTTGTGCCCTGTACTTCCCCCGTGACGCCCACGTTTTGGCAAGTTGTTCCCCATTCCGAGTGTTACGCCCGTGTTCCGCCTACTTTTGTTGCGTGCGCCGCGCTATGTGCGAATTTCGCTGTGGCCTGTGCGATTTTCGCTGTGACCTGGCGCATGCTGTTAGATGGCCTGTGCGCCAACGTGCGCCAATGTGCGCCGCACACTTTTTTATCGCACATCCGCTGGTTTTCTCGCGCACGGCCTTCCATGAATCGACGTGCGCTGCTTTTCGTGCGATTTTCGCACTTGCACTGCGATTTTCGCTATTCCACTGCGATTCGCACGTTTTTGCCCACTTGCGCCGCGCTAATTATTCCATGAATCGGCCTCTAAGTTTACTATAGGTGTGATTCCATTTTCCTACCTCAAGACTTATTCTGTGTATTATTTAATTTATTTTTTCTCAATTAATTCATTGTCATTGAGTGATTAACATTGCACATTGCACATTCTCTTCTTTTGTTTAAATGAAATCAGGTTTGTCTTCTCATGTTTTCGACATTGTTTGGTTCCATGTATGGATTTCACTCTACTTTAAAATTTAAATGACTCTTCTTTAATTTTTTAAATAAAATTGACAAATTTACAAGAATACTATTTACTTAATTGTTTTCAGCATTCGCAACGGCTTTAACTAATTGTGATATCTCTATAGATACACATCATTTGAAAATAATTTGAATTATCACAAACATCGTTCATAGCCCAGTGGATTCCATTGTTTGTTTTTCTCTTTGATGCCCCTATCCACTGTTGCTTTAAGGGACTCTCCCTACCCCTTTTGTATGAAAGGCCGGTTAAAGGGCAGACGAGACATCTGTGTGTAATGCAGAGGGTCCGATAAGTCACGCGCCTTTCCACCGGGAGCCAGTTAAGGGCCGTCCTGGCTTTTGTGATGTGGTCTGATATGTTTAGGCCTTCCGCCACTCTCACCGCATTGTTCTGGACAGCCTGGAGGTGGGCCAGATCACCTTTACAGATTGCCTGCTGGAGGCTTGCACAGTAGTCAATGTGAGGGCCAATAATTGCCCTGGCAATAGTGGCACAGTTTGACCGACTGAGGAAGGGTCTGAGATCATCAGTTCTGTTTTGCGTGCAACAAGCGCGGGGCCATTGTCCACCATCCATGATTCAATCTGATCATAGATGTTGTTGACCAAGAGTGTGTCCTTATTGTAATCACCAGAAAGGGTAATGAGACACTGACAGGCCGATTCATGGAATAATTAGCGGCGCAAGTGGGCAAAAACGTGCGAATCGCAGTGGAATAGCGAAAATCGCAGTGCAAGTGCAAAAATCGCACAAAAAGCAGCGCACGTCGATTCATGGAAGTCCGTGCGCGAGAAAACCAGCGGATGTGCGATAAAAAGTGCGCCGCGCACGTTGGCGCACAGGCCATCTAACAGCGTGCGCCAGGTCACAGCGAAAATCGCACAGGCCACAGCGAAATTCGCACATAGCGCGGCGCACGCAACAAAAGTAGGCGGAACACGGGCGTAACACTCGGAATGGGGAACAACTTGCAAAAACGTGGGCGTCACGGGGGAAGTACAGGGCACAAGTGCGCGGAACGTCCACACGCTCGCCTACAACACGTATTCATGAAATAGAATAGGGCAAAAAAGCGCACGCTCAAACCAGCGCACAGGCACAAACACGACCGCCACAAGAAAGCAGGCGGTAGCGTCTCTGCGGCTGTAAGAAATGTGCGCCAAAAGGTGCGCCAACAAATAGCACCCATATACTGCCATGATGAATGTCCTATACTGTCGCCCTCCAGGACAAATGACGTGCAAAGGGGTACCCACAAACACAGACACGCTGACAAAAAATACGTGTGCGTGTATACCGGGGTGCGCGGGAAGTCTCACACGCGATTTGGCCGGGTACGTGGATTTCAGGGGTGCGCGGGAAGTTCCACACGCGATTCCATCAGGGTAGGTGTATTTCAGGGGTGCGCGGGAAGTTCCACACGCGATTCCATCAGGGTACGTGTATTTCAGGGGTGCGCGGGAAGTCCCACACGCGATTACAGCAGGGTACGTGTATTTCAGGGGTGCGCGGGAAGTTCCACACGCGAATAGCCTGGGCGCGTGTATTTCAGGGGTGCGCGGGAAGTCCCACACGCGAATAGCCTGGGCGCATGTATTTCAGGGGTGCGCGGGAAGTTCCACACGCGAATAGCCTGGGCGCGTGTATTTCAGGGGTGCGCGGGAAGTCCCACACGCGATTACAGCAGGGTACGTGTATTTCAGGGGTGCGCGGGAAGTTCCACACGCGAATAGCCTGGGCGCGTGTATTTCAGGGGTGCGCGGGATGTTCCACACGCGAATAGCCTGGGCGCGTGTATTTCAGGGGTGCGCGGGAAGTTCCACACGCGAATAGCCTGGGCGCGTGTATTTCAGGGGTGCGCGGGAAGTTCCACACGCGAATAGCCTGGGCGCGTGTATTTCAGGGGTGCGCGGGAAGTCCCACATGCGATTACAGCAGGGTACGTGTATTTCAGGGGTGCGCGGGAAGTTCCACACGCGAATAGCCTGGGCGCGTGTATTTCAGGGGTGCGCGGGAAGTCCCACACGCGATTACAGCAGGGTACGTGTATTTCAGGGGTGCGCGGGAATTTCCACACGCGAATAGCCTGGGCGCGTGTATTTCAGGGGTGCGCAGGAATTATCACACGCGATTTGGCTTGGTACGTGTATTACAGGGGTGCGTGGGAAGTTACACACGCGATTAGGCTGGGTGGGTCCTCACAGGTGTTCCCTGTACACCCTCGACGGCCCCTGCAGGCAGCCCACAAAACAGGGGACTACCCTGCACACCTGCTCATGTCTCCCACCACCCCCACCCCCCACCATCCAGGGGCACCCTCCACCAGGCCCCCACTCATGTCCCCTATCACCCCCACCCCCCCGCCACCAGGGGCACCCTCCACCAGGCCCCCACTCATGTCTCCCACCACCCCCATCCCCCACCATCCAGGGCACCCTCCACCAGGCCCCCACTCATGTCTCCCACCACCCCCACCCCCCAGCAGTGTAGGGGCAGGCTCCACCAGGCCCCCACTCATGTCCCCTATCACCCCCACCCCCCCGCCACCAGGGGCACCCTCCACCAGGCCCCCACTCATGTCTCCCACCACCCCCACCCCCCCAGTCACCAGGGGCACCCTCCACCAGGCCCGCACTCATGTCTCCCACCACCCCCACCCCACCAGTCACCAGGGGCACACTCCACCAGGCCCCCACTCATGTCTCCCACCACCCCCACCCCCCCAGTCACCAGGGGCACCCTCCACCAGGCCCCCACTCATGTCTCCCACCACCCCCACCCCCCCAGTCACCAGGGGCACCCTCCACCAGGCCCTCACTCATGTCTCCCACTACCCCCACCCCCCCAGTCACCAGGGGCACCCTCCACCAGGCCCCCACTCATGTCTCCCACCACCCCCACCCCCCACCATCCAGGGGCAGCCTCCACCAGGCCCCCACTCATGTCTCCCACCACCCCCACCATCCAGGGGCAGCCTACACCAGGCCCCCACTCATGTCTCCCACCACCCCCACCCCCCTGCCACCATGGGCACCCTCCACCAGGCCCCCACTCATGTCTCTCACCACCCCCACCCCCACCATCCAGGGGCACCCTCCACCAGGCCCCCACTCATGTCTCCCACCACACCCACCCCCCAGCAGTGCAGGGGCAGCCTCCACCAGGCACCCACTCATGTCCCCTATCACCCCCACCCCCTGCCACCAGGGGCACCCTCCACCAGGCCCCCACGCATGTCTCCCACCACCCCCACCCCCCCGCCACCAGGGGCACCCTCCACCAGGCCCCCACTCATGTCTCCCACCACCCCCACCCCCCCCCCAGTCACCAGGGGCACCCTCCACCAGGCCCGCACTCATGTCTCCCACCACCCCCACCCCCCCAGTCACCAGGGGCACACTCCACCAGGCCCCCACTCATGTCTCCCACCACCCCCTTCCCCCCAGTCACCAGGGGCACCCTCCACCAGGCCCCCACTCATGTCTCCCACCACCCCCACCCCCCCAGTCACCAGGGGCACCCTCCACCAGGCCCTCACACATGTCTCCCACTACCCCCACCCCCCCCAGTCACCAGGGGCACCCTCCACCAGGCCCCCACTCATGTCTCCCACCACCCCCACCCCCCAGTCACCAGGGGCAGCCTCCACCAGGCCCCCACTCATGTCTCCCACCACCCCCACCCCCTGCCACCATGGGCACCCTCCACCAGGCCCCCACTCATGTCTCTCACCGCCCCCACACCCCACCATCCAGGGGCACCCTCCACCAGGCCCCCACTCATGTCTCCCACCACACCCACCCCCCAGCAGTGCAGGGGCAGCCTCCACCAGGCACCCACTCATGTCCCCTATCACCCCCACCCCCCCGCCACCAGGGGCACCCTCCACCAGGCCCCCACTCATGTCTCCCAACACCCCCACCCCCCCAGTCACCGGGGGCACCCTCCAACAGGCCCCCACTCATGTCTCCCACCACCCCCATCCCCCACCATCCAGGGGCACCCTCCACCAGGCCCCCCACTCATGTCTCCCACCACCCCCACCCCCCCAGTCACCAGGGGCACCCTCCACCAGGCCCCCACTCATGTCTCCCACCACCCCCACCCCCCACCATCCAGGGGCAGCCTCCACCAGGCCCCCACTCATGTCTCCCACCACGCCCACCCCCACCCCCACCCCCCACCATCCAGGGGCACCCTCCACCAGGCCCCCACTCATGTCTCCCACCACTCCCACCCCCCACCATCCAGGGGCACCCTCCACCAGGCCCCCACTCATGTCTCCCACTACCCCCACCCCCCAGCAGTGCAGGGGCAGCCTCCAACAGGCCCCCACTCATGTCCCCTATCACCCCCACCCCCCCGCCACCAGGGGCACCCTCCACCAGGCCCCCAACCATGTCTCCCACCACCCCCACCCCCCACCATCCAGGGGCAGCCTCCACCAGGCCCCCACCCATGTCTCCCACCACCCCCACCCCCCTGCCACCATGGGCACCCTCCACCAGGCCCCCACTCATGTCTCCCACCACCCCCACCCCCCAGCAGTGCAGGGGCAGCCTCCACCAGGCCCCCACTCATGTCCCCTATCACCCCCTCCCCCCGCCACCAGGGGCACCCTCCACCAGGCCCCCGCTCATGTCTCCCACCACCCCCACCCCCCACCATCCAGGGGCAGCGTCCACCAGGCCCCCACTCATGTCTCCCACCACCCCCACCCCCCAGCAGTGCAGGGGCAGCCTCCACCAGGCCCCCACTCATGTCTCCCACCACCCCCACCCCCCACCATCCAGGGGCACCCTCCACCAGGCCCCCACTCATGTCTCCCACCACCCCCACGCCCCCAGCAGTGCAGGGGCAGGCTCCACCAGGCCCCCACTCATGTCCCCTATCACCCCCACCCCCCCAGTCACCAGGGGCAGCCTCCACCAGGCCCCCACTCATGTCTCCCACCACCCCCACCCCCCAGCAGTGCAGGGGCAGCCTCCACCAGGCCCCCACTCATGTCTCCCACCTCTCCCACCACCCCCACCCCCCACCATCCAGGGGCACCCTCCACCAGGCCCCCACTCATGTCTCCCACCACCCCCACCCCCCAGCAGTGCAGGGGCACCCTCCACCAGGCCCCCACTCATGTCTCCCACCACCCCACCCCCCCAGTCACCAGGGGCACCCTCCACCAGGCCCCCACTCATGTCTCCCACCACCCCCACCCCCCCAGTCACCTGGGGCACCCTCCACCAGGCCCCCACTCATGTCTCCCACCACCCACACCCCCCCAGTCACCAGGGGCAGCCTCCACCAGGCCCCCACTCATGTCTCCCACCACCCCCACCCCCTGCCACCATGGGCACCCTCCACCAGGCCCCCACTCATGTCTCCCACCGCCCCCACCCCCCACCATCCAGGGGCACCCTCCACCAGGCCCCCACTCATGTCTCCCACCACCCCCACCCCCCAGCAGTGCAGGGGCAGCCTCCACCAGGCACCCACTCATGTCCCCTATCACCCCCACCCCCCCGCCACCAGGGGCACCCTCCACCAGGCCCCCACTCATGTCTCCCACCACCCCCACCCCCCCAGTCACCAGGGGCACCCTCCACCAGGCCCCCACTCATGTCTCCCACCACCCCCACCCCCCCAGTCACCAGGGGCACCCTCCACCAGGCCCCCACTCATGTCTCCCACCACCCCCACCCCCCACCATCCAGGGGCAGCCTCCACCAGGCCCCCACTCATGTCTCGCACCACCCCCACCCCCCACCATCCAGGGGCACCCTCCACCAGGCCCCCACTCATGTCTCCCACCACCCCCACCCCCCACCATCCAGGGGCACCCTCCACCAGGCCCCCACTCATGTCTCCCACCACCCCCACCCCCCAGCAGTGCAGGGGCAGCCTCCACCAGGCCCCCACTCATGTCCCCTATCACCCCCACCCCCCTGCCACCAGGGGCACCCTCCACCAGGCCCCCACTCATGTCTCCCACCACCCCCACCCCCCACCATCCAGGGGCAGCCTCCACCAGGCCCCCACTCATGTCTCCCACCACCCCCACCCCCCTGCCACCATGGGCACCCTCCACCAGGCCCCCACTCATGTCCCCTATCACCCCCACCCCCCTGCCACCAGGGGCAGCCTCCACCAGGCCCCCACTCATGTCCCCTATCTCCCCCACCCCCCCGCCACCAGGGGCACCCTCCACCAGGCCCCCACTCATGTCTTCCACCACCCCCACCCCCCACCATCCAGGGGCAGCCTTCACCAGGCCCCCACTCATGTCTCCCACCACCCCCACCCCCCTGCCACCATGGGCACCCTCCACCAGGCCCCCACTCATGTCTCCCACCACCCCCACCCCCCAGCAGTGCAGGGGCAGCCCCCACCAGGCCCCCACTCATGTCCCCTATCACCCCCACCCCCCCGCCACCAGGGGCACCCTCCGCCAGGCCCCCACTCATGTCTCCCACCACCCCCACCCCCCAGCAGTGCAGGGGCAGCCTCCACCAGGCCCCCACTCATGTCTCCCACCACCCCCACCCCCCAGCAGTGCAGGGGCAGCCTCCACCAGGCCCCCACTCATGTCTCCCACCACCCCCACCCCCCTGCCACCATGGGCACCCTCCACCAGGCCCCACGTCATGTCTCCCACCACCCCCACCCCCCAGCAGTGCAGGGGCAGCCTCCACCAGGCCCCCACTCATGTCTCCCACCACCCCCACCCCCCACCATCCAGGGGCACCCTCCACCAGGCCCCCACTCATGTCCCCTATCACCCCCACCCCCCTGCCACCAGGGGCACCCTCCACCAGGCCCCCACTCATGTCTCCCACCACCCCCACCCCCCCAGTCACCAGGGGCACCCTCCACCAGGCCCCCACTCATGTCTCCCACCACCCCCACCCCCGCAGTCACCAGGGGCACCCTCCACCAGGCCCCCACTCATGTCTCCCACCACCCCCACCCCCCACCATCCAGGGGCACCCTCCACTAGGCCCCCACTCATGTCTCCCACCACCCCCACCCCCACAGTCACCAGGAGCACCCTCCACCAGGCCCCCACCCATGTCTCCCACCACCCCCACCCCCCAGCAGTGCAGGGGCAGCCTCCACCAGGCCCCCACTCATGTCTCCCACCACCCCCACCCCCCAGCAGTGCAGGGGCATCCTCCACCAGGCACCCACACATGTCCCCCTGCCCCCAGGTCCTGACGATACTCAATCATGGCAGTAATGGGCAGCATACCCAGCACAAACACCCAGGCAAGGATTGCATCCACCCACATAGTGAATGCAATTACATGATACAACCCCAATGGCAAGTATGTAAATGAACACATGTCCGTCACACACACATACACAACGGGTGCAAGTGAATGTCAAAACCCATATCATGACATGTATGAAACCAATGAGAAAATACCACAAGTGAAAGTTAAAAAAACATGTATTAAAGATGAAAAATAAGTAAACAAATCAAACATACAACAATGGGGATAACAAAATAAATGGTCCATGTCCGAGAACAAATGTAAAAATAAAAAAAACAAAGTAATCCAAAAACAAATGTTGTCCAAAGCAATGTCATGTGGAAGGAAAATAATGAAAAACCATTTCCTCATGGTGAACACAATAATCAATAAAAAAAATGTTTCTTCAAAAAGCAAACTATATACACGAATATTCCAGGGTCCATGAGCCCAACACCATAAATGAAACCTACTACTACCTAATGAAAAAAATATATACAAAAAAGTGGCCATTGTCCGAGCGGTCCAAAAAAATAAAAATGAATAAAGGAAACATAACACTAACTAACTAAATAACTATATACAAAGGCAGCCGGCAAGTCCTGCGGCTCACTCGGTGATGTTGCTGGCCAGGGCATCATCGAACTCCATATCGATGTCCTGGAGGCGGGACTCTGTCCTGGACCCGAGGTCTCGCAGGGATAACCCCATGTTCAGCTCAAACTCCCTGCGAGCTTCCTCGAGGCACTCAGCCCGCCTCAACGCCCGACGCATGGAGAACTCCGCCCTGACCATGGTGAGCCGCTCCTCTTCCGCCCGCTGCCGCTCCGCACCTATCCGCTGGACCAACTGCTCCCACACGGAAGACACCACCATCCCAGGGTTGCCCTGCCCTCCGGCCGATGCCTGCCCCTCTGATCTTGATGGCCCCGAGCCATGATGCCTCCCACGTCGAGCCTGCTGCTGCCTCCGACGCCACTGCCTCTGCCAGCACGACGGCATCCAGGCTGATGGAAACCACCGACGCCGTCATGCACGTGCCCTGCCCGATGATGCTGTCACATCTTCCATCTGCTGGGGTCCAGTTGCTGTGTTGTCCACCCCTGCTGGACCTCCGACTCCCAACTGTGGCAGGGATGGGATCCCCACCGAGCTGGATGCATTGGTCGGGGCAGGTCCACAGGGGGCCCTGGTGGCATCTGGGCCGGAAGACGGCAAGGAGAACGACTGGTGTATAGCCTGCACAGAGGAGGAGAGGGCCGCCAGATCGGCCAACACATGCAGCAAACCCCCGAACATGGCCGATCCCAATTGGGCCACGTCGGCACGGTGCACTTCGTGATGACGTGCGTGCTCCTCCCGGGAAGCATGCACGGCATCACGAATCACAGCCGTGCGCATCGCGACCCCAATCAGGACCTTCTCCACACGGCCAGGGGTTCCCACGTCCGCAGGTGGAGGGGAGTCAGGTGACATGGACATCCCCTCTACCTGCGGACGGGCCTGGGACGGGGCATCCCTGCTGTTGCATGGTGGTGCACTCACAGGGTCAGGGACAGCGACATGCACAGGCCCCTCCACGGTGACCTGTGCTGCCTCCTGCCCCTGGCCCTGGACTGCACCACTTGCACCAGCAGGGATGCCCCCACCAGGCCCCATGTGTGCCCCAGTGGCGGCCTCCTCCTCCTCTGTGCAAACCACCAACCTGGATGGCTCCTCACCGTCTCCCACCGTAGCAGGCCCATGTGGGGGCTCACCCACCCCTTCCGCTGCAGCCGTGGGGGCATCCCTGCCGCCTTGCTCCACAGCGCCGTCTCCGCCCTCTTCTTCACTAGCTGCTGCGTAGAAGGAGACAAAGAACACAAGCATCAGGGTACTGTACAATGGTCCCCTAGACAGGAAGCAATAGCAGATGAGCACCACTGTGTCACGGCTCGCTCCCTTCGCTCCCGTTCCCGCCACTTGGGGACATGTTTTGGGGTTTCTTCCCTACTGGACATTTCCTCCGAACCTTATGCTACAGTGTCCTGATGAATTGGGAGCGCTAAAACCTTATTTCCCAAATTACTTCCCTTCCGGATCCATTCCAGGTTTTTGGCAGCCAGCATGCTACTGCTGCTTTAATCAAATGACTATGCTTCCCAGAATGCCTGGCTCACTGCCTCACCTCCTCCCTTGCAGGACAAGGCTGGGTGGAGGATAGGCAACACCTGTGGCTGCAGGTGCAGCAGGCGACACGCCTGAGGGGTGTGCTCGTTAAGCAGCTTTAAAAGCCTCAGTCTGCTTCAGTCCAGCGCTGGTCATTGTTGCAGCGTTCCTGTCTTGACTGGTCCCTTGTTCCTGGTTCCTAGTTTTTGTGCCCAGTTTCTAGTTAGTGTTTCTTGTTCCTTGTCCTGGAATTCGTATTTGTATGCCTAATTGATTTCTGCCTTTTGGAAATCCCTTTCTCCCTTTCTCTGTCTGCAGGCAGCCTTTCTCTGAGCTTTCCTTTTGCTGTAGCCCATTGCCTGTGTTCACTGTTTCCTAGAAATTGTCCTTTGCTACTGAAAGACTTGTTGCATTAATCTTTCCTTTACAGGTTTAGTTTCCTGCCTTTTCACCTTGGATGGGTGGGAAAGTTTCCCTTTTGATATCGTTTTCACTGCTCCTGATCCTTGCCTTCTATTGGGATCCATGCCATGTTTTCCGTTACACTTTTACATTTATTTCCTATTTTATTATTAGGTGTGGGAAGCTGTTGTAACTAGCTCCTGTGTGATTATCTTTTGTTTTCCACACTGTACTATTCCTTCTTGCCTCTTGACTTGGGCTTAGGTATTTAGTCATCCTCACTCTTTGCCTTTACTGCCTTCTGGGTTCTTGTTTGATTTACAGGGTTGTGGGTTAGTACTGACTTTTGAGTGGTCTTCCCGGTCCTCGTGAATACGGACATCCAAGTGGTCTTTCCGGTCTTCGTGAGTACTGGCATTCATGTGGTCATTCCGGTCCTTGTGAGTACTGTTTCCAAATTCATTATTCAGTACCGTCTAGAGTGTCAGCTTACAGATTCTGTCCCTGCTTGCCCTCTACGTGGGCTTAGCGCTGTCAGTATCTGTAATAGCATAGTGGGTAAGGAGTTTGCCGACTTTCCTTTCAGTCATAAGGAGGTTCTAAGTGCTTACCCTACATTCCTTTTCATATAGTGGTATACACAAGTCTTGGGTATTGAATGCACGTTGTTATATTCAAGGTTGTTTACTGTGTATTTTGTGCACATTTCCCCTGCCATATCCATCGCCTTCTTCCTTTCCTGACACACTGTCAAAGTACACTTCCATCATGTCCCTCCACAACACATGGGTCAGTCCAGGCAAAACACACACAGTAACAGGCATGGTGCATGCCATGGACATTTCCATGCATGTCCAATGGACTCTTGAAACATTCAATGATATGTAACTCACATGCATCATGGCTCATGCCTATCACATGCACACACTTCACCTCAGTCACATCCATCTGGCCCCAAACACACCAAACACAGCGGATACAAGGGTAATTTGGCTGCTTCACTGAATCTGTGCATTGTCACACACATGTGTCATGCATCCATGGCATGCACAAGTCACAGACACGCAGGTCAGGCACACAGACATGGCAACCATATATGTACCTGGCATCAGCACCCATCCCTCACCCCCACCCATGTCCAGGTACAGAGACTGGCATGCTCTCATGTAAAAAATCTGCATAGGGCTCTCCATGCGGCATTTGAACACATGCAACAACCATGTGGGTCACACATCACTGGTCGCACATGCATTACTATGATGTCCCTGCACACATACATGCATACATGGCCTATGGCACACATACAGGCAAGTATCATAGAACCAGCACACCGCAGCAACATGCCCTGTCTCACACAGTAATGCTTGGACACTTACCGCTCAACTCCAGACGGGCCTCCCTCTCAAGGTTCTGGGCGTGGAGCGCTGGGCGTACGCGTTCCAGGACCCTCATCTGGATGGAACTCATGCGGCCCCGGCCCCCCTCCACGAGGCGCCGGGCCTTCACAAGGGTCCTGGACCTCAAGTTCTCCCAGCGCTTCTTGATCTTCAGGACGTTGCGGGTTGCCACCCCCTCCGCGTTGATGGCAACCACACAGTCGGCCCAGATCCTCTCCCGTCCTTCCTTGCTGGCGCGGGACGATCCAAAGAGGGCATCATACTGCCCCAGGACATGCTCCACCAGGACACCAACTTCGGTGGCAGTGAAGCTGGTGCCCCTCTGGCCTGGGGTTGCCACTGGTGCCAGATGTGGAAGTGCCCGACATGGCAACCCCAGAGGCAGGTGTGGGTGGGCAACTGGGTCCTGGGGCTGGGCTGTGGAGTGATGTAATCCCAGTCGGGAGTCTTCAGTTCCAGCAGGGGTGGACACAGCAACTGGACCCCTGCAGATGGCTGATGTGCAGGCACCAAATGGCAGGGCACGGTGGCAGCAGGCAGGCAGGCAGGCAGGCAGCAGCAGATGGCACGTGGGAGGCTGCTCAGGGCACTGGGGGGGCAGTAACTCGGCCTTCTGGGCAGGAGCGTGGTCTTCCGTGTGTTTTCGCGTGGCCAGCTTGATACGGAGTGATTTGGCACGTGAAAATCCTGCACGTCAGCGTGAAATCCGAGCAAAGGCCCTTAGCGCGTAAGCGCGTCAGCACGCATACGCGATTCTATTGGACCAGAGTCCCTCAGCACGTAAGCGCGTCTGTGACGTGACCCGCACGGGTGTTCCCCACTCAGCACGTGATGACGGAGCACACGTGGAAATACTGCACGTCAGCGTGTAATTGGACAAAAGTGCGCGTACACGCGATTGGCCTATGTACGTGTATTTCATGGGTGCGCGGGCACTTACACACGCAAGTACGTCAGCGCACCTGTATCCCGTGGTGCGTGGGAATTTCCACACGCTATTGGACTGGGAACTGGATTCCAGGGGTGCGCGGGTCACACGCTCGCCTAGAACACGCGCAAAGCATAAATTTGTGCACTTTAACAATAACAAGCTCAGACGCCAGGATGAACATACCGTTCCTAGCAGCAGTGGCAGTGGGCTACCAAAGGAGGAGGAGGAGGATAGTCAGGGCCAGAATATTCACACCCAGAACCAGCCTTTTCGGGATGCCTGATGACCAGGTGTATGGGAGGTACAGGTTTCCACCACACATAATACTGGACCTGGTGAGTGAGTGGGAGGATGACCTCACATCACCCACCCTGTGCTCCCAAGCACTCAGCCCCCTGGAGAAGGTCCTCAATGTACTGCACTTCTTAGCCACTGGATCATTTCAGCGGACAAGTGCCATAGTGGGTGGGGTGTCACAGGCCACCCAGTCACGCTGCCTACACCAGGTCTTGAACATCATCACTGCACGCCCATCAGTCCGCAGGCACATATACCTGCCCAGAACACCTGCAGAAAGGCATGCTGCCGCCCTGGATTTTTACGGTGTGGCACGATTCCCCAAAGTGCTAGGTGCCATCGACTGCACCCATGTGGCTCTACGTCCCCCCAGGGCATCTGAGCACATCTATAGGAACCGCAAGCACTGGCATTCCATCAACGTGCAGGTAGCATGTAATGCCAAGGGAATCATCACCTCAGTATATGCCAACTATCCCGGGTCCACCCACGACAGCTTCATTTACCGAATGTCCACCCTAAGCCGGGACCTAGAAGCTGGGCGGCATGGCGATACATGGCTGCTTGGTGAGTATGTATGCCACTGCACATGCATGCATGTTGGATACTGAGCAAGGTCACAACCCCACCAATGATACCAATCACCACCTCCACAGGGGACAGTGCCTACCCTCTCAGCCCCCACATGATGACGCCAATTCGGAACCCCACCACGCCACCCGAGGTAAGATATAACACAGCCCACATTACGACCCGGGGCATAGTGGAGCGCACATTCGGAGTGCTAAAGTCACGCTTTCGCTCCCTTGACCGTTCTGGCGGCCAGCTGTTATACGCTCCCCCAGTAGTGTGCAGGATCATAGTGGCAGCATGTGTCCTGCACAACGTTGCAACACGCCGGGGCCTGGCCGTGGACATGGTGGTGGCCCCACATCCCCAACCACATGCACAGCCGCTGCGCATGGGAGGGGAAAGGGCACGGGGGGAGGCAGCCCGTACACAGCTAGTGGCTAATTACTTCACATAGAAATCACACCCCTGTGGAGTGCACACTGCCCTGGCACATTCCATCTGACAATCAATGATGACTCAACCTGACACTGATCCTGAATGTCTGCAGAATGAACCGTGAATACCATATCAGCCTGAGATTGTTCACCTGGAAGTGTCACAATGTGTGCATCCCTACCCACACAGACACCACCAATGCAGTTTTGTGGAGTTACACATTCAAGCAGCTAAAAAGAATACCCACTTGCAAAATGCAACAAGAGGACTGTGCCATGTCAGCCAACCCAACCCCAGCACCGCCACACGACACACCGTGCCATGTCATGCTATTTGCAGGTAAACAAAGTAATCACAGCAATGCCGGACCAACAACAAACTTGAGGACGTACTACCATTAACATGACATCACAAATGTTACATATTAGTAGTCTCACCACCTGGAAATGCCTGCACTCCCACCACTACCAACTGTGCAGTGTTGGCGCCATGTAGAGTTGTAGGTGCACTGCTGCCAACATGGACCCCATCTCCAGACTAGAGGTCCTTGTGTAGACATGAGGAAGGGACCTGCAAATTGGGAGGTAGACACAGAAGATGAGTTACACATCAATGCAACATGCAGTGTACAACACAACAGCAATATGCACTAGGAATGTATACACAGTATTGACTACAGACTGCCCACACAGCTCATGGGAGTCCAACGTCACTGTGTAATTCACTGTCACTTGGGCACACCCTTTGCAAGCCCATGGAAACGGGAAGCAGGAGGGGTGTGTGTGACTCAAACCCAAGCATCTGAACCAAATACATTACAAGCCTGCATGTGCCCAGCCACAATGCAGCGTATGCCCACAGGAACCACGGAAGCCAACAAATCGTCCCAAAAAAATAGGGAATAAAATAAATAAAAATAAAAATAAGAAACAATCAAAAATGGCCATTGATGGGCCTGGGGGGGTTGGGGAGGCCACCCAGGAGGTCCGAGGACAGGATGCACACCAGAACCCACCTGCGTGGATCCTGGGAAAATAAAACACCTCCATGGGCTCATGGCCCACACGGCTACCCTATTGTGGGAGTATCACTGCTGTCGCTATTGTCACCCTGTGCAGCTGCATCCGGAGGTGGTTGCACTATAGGAGGCAGCCCACGCAAGGCCCTAGTCTGCTCCTCCATGGCTGCAAGCATGCGGGTGTGGTAGGTCTGGTTCTGGAGGATGAGTGTGCGGAGGTCCCCATGCAACAACTCACGGGATGCCCGGACCTCCGCCCTCGTTGCCTGCATCTCAGCTGAGAGCGTACGGGTGAGATGCTCCAGCTGCTGTTCTGTCCTTTGGTGTGTTGAAGCCTCAAGCTCAACAAGAGTCGTCCTGAGGTGAAGGAGCTCCTGCCTCAGGGCTTCCCTGTGGCCCTGGGACTCAATGGAGGTGGCCTCCTGCAGAGTCGCCAGTGCCGCCCGCCTGTCCCTGTTGGACCCCAACATGTCCTCCCTGTGTGACTGGCAGATGGAGTCGGTTGCCTGCTCTAGTCGCTCCATCAGCCTTTCTGGGGGGACAATGGAAGTGGCCACCCTATCCATGGCCTGAGCCATCATCTCGGATGATGCAGCCTGTTGGGTTGCCATACCGTAAATGGATTGCTCCCATGCGGTATTGCCAGGTGGCGTACGGCCACCACGTCGGCGTGCACCACACCTGTCTGGGGCAAGGCGAACTGCACCTTGCTGTGCCGGCACTGCCTGAGGCTGCAGGACTGCATTCCCCCTCTGATCTGCTGGCCCAGGAACAGGATCAGATGTCGCGGAGTGTGACCCTGCATCCGTAACCACCAAAGGCGTAGCTGCCAACACTGACATCCCCATGGAGGGTTCTGACCCTGGTGCAGGTGGGTGAGACAGAACAGAATCCCTCCCTGGAACACTCACCTGCGACGGCACGTAGGTCTCATCCGAATCAACACCTGAGTACAGCTCGGGGGAGGTGCAGCCAGAGACACCCCTTGAGAGCACGACCTGCAGCACTTGTGGGTTCTCCCCCACCACCACACCACGTCCCTCACTGGTGGTTGGTCGGCCCTCGGACCCCTCCTGGGTCTGCACCATCTCCACAACCCCAGCAGTATCAGGTGCGTCTTCCCCTGCAAAGACATGAAAACAAAGAAATGGAAACAGGCATTAGCACCATGGCACACAATGAGGGCTGAGAAGCAAGAGAACCAGTACTTGATTGACACATGTCCCACATGACTAAAACCCTCCCATGCATGCACCCTCACTGCGTATGAAGTGCAGGCAAATGGCACACACTGATGACACCAAGATGGAAGATGAACACATTTTCTGCATGCTGCCTGGCAGTGGCATCACACATTGGCCTGTGATTGCCAGGTGAAACACACATGCCATCACACAGATGGCATGTACCATTGCTATTGAGTGAAGATGGAGAGGAGGGCAGCACCTATTCATTCAGTCCAGTTCCCGCATGTAATTGCTTTTCTAATTCTAACAGGTCAGATTTTTCACCTGGAGCTGCCAGTCTGAAATGGTCCAATTGCACAGGGACATGTGTGTACAAATGATATCCAGGTAACAAAGTCACTCCACTTTACCATAGCCATGTCAGACATGTGACTAGTGGACAGCGACATGGCTAGTAAAAGTGGGGGAATGCAAACAATCTGACTGAATGAACAGTGAAAAATAAGCTACTATGTTGTGGCAAGGTGACACTTCAAGGGCAACTGGCGTGCAGTTGGGCTAGATGTCTACTGTTGGCAGAAGGGATACTGCTATGGCCAAATGCAGCTGCGCAGGAAGTATTGCATGAAGCACATGGCTGACCCATACGACTCAGGCGCACACACTCTCACCTGGCACACAAACAGAAGCCCTCACACACACACCATGCACATGGATGACACACACATGCATGTGCACTCACCGGACAATGCCTCGTAATCAGCCAGATCTCCCACGCCTTGGATCTGTTCCTCCGTGACGTAGGTCCCAGCGACTGACTCATGTGGAGTGAGTTCCATGTCTACTACTGGAGACCCACCTCCAGTCACTAGAGTTGCGGCATGACTTGAGGCCAGCTTACTCTTTGCCCTGCGCTTTAGGTCATTCCAGCGCTTATAGCAATCATTGGCTGTGCGCCTCACGATTCCAAGGGCACTTACGATGTCCGCAACGGTCTGCCAGTGTGCCTGGCGTTGTGCAGGTGTGGTCTTGGATCCTGCAACAATGACCATCTCGTTGTCATGTCCGGACACATACTCGACAAGTGCATTCAGTTCGTCATCCGTGAAGCTGGGCTTTCTGGACGGGCCGGACTGTGTAGCCGTGTCTGGGGCATCAGCCTGTGCCGGACGAGCACTCTTCCTCTTCCGCTTGGAAGGTGGTGGTGATCCTGAGTGTCCTGCGCCGCTCTGGACACTAGGGGCAGGAGCCCTGGTGGACTCTGTATCAGGAGTGTGGGATTGCACACTCAGCATGGGAGTTGGTGCAGGCATTGGCTCTAGTGTGATGGTGTCAGGGGGAATGTCAGCAGCATGGACTAGGACCGACACTGTCCTGGCTGGGTGTGTGAGGGCTGGGGTGGATGGAGCCGCAGCTGCCCCTGCAGCCTCTCCGCCCTGCCTCCTTGGTGCAGCAGATGACCTTGCTGCCCCAGATCCACGTGGTATGATGGCATCAACGTGCACCAGCGCACGTGTCGTAGCCCTGCTGACCTGGAAGTCAGCCATGGAGTCAGCCAGGTCTGGTGCCACAATGGGCTGGTCCAACAAGGGCTGAGCATGGATGGTGTCAGCCACATCAGCCTCAACGGGAGGGGGGGAAGGGGGGATTATGGGTGCCCGTGACTGGTCCTCCACACATGGGGGGACAGGCTCACCCTGCAAGTTACGACCACGTCCCCTACCGGATCCACCACGGCCACCACTTGTGGCTCTTCCACCTTTGCCACCCTTACGGAATCCTTGCCTCCCAGCCATGGCACTGATGTTAATGTGCGTATGGGAGTGGATGTAGACTATTGTCCTGGGCAATTGGGGGTCAAAGGGGTTGGGTACCAGATGGTAATTGTACCCTAGTGCTCTAGCAAGGCTGAATGTAACCCCTGGGGAAAGATGACGGGTCACGCAACGCACAGGAGGCCCAAAAAAGGGAGATGACGTGCACGCAACCCCTCCTAGACCACGTGTGCAGAAAGAAAAACCTGCACTACGCTGTGGCACCCAGTAACACAAGAATGAACGTATGCGTGTCACACGCAGCCTAGAATGACCTCTGAAGGGGTAGGCTACACACTGGGCAAGCACAGATGTTAGATACGTGCGTGACTCACCGTCTGCCAGGTAAAAGAGCGTGAAAAATGAGCGCGTTTGGTTGGCAACACCCCCGCCAAAAGAAGATATGTACGCTGTCTGAGGAGACAGGACAACAGTAGAAGGGAACACTGTTTGAGGGAACAGGCCCAGGTAAACCAGTACAAGAGAAAAAATAGAAAAAGCTGTCAGAGGTAACAGGGAGTACGAACTTGAAACGCCGTGAAGTAAATCGCGTGTGAAACGACAAGAAGTACAGAATTCACCCACTCGCTCTCCACGAAAAGCAGTACAAGGAATTGGTGTTCTACACGTACCTTATATGCAGGCCCACACGTACAGCGTCACTTACGCGGCGTGTACGTGCTAGGGCCATTCCCACCAATTACACGCTTTGTCACTTCTGCGTGTAGGTCCATTTGCACCAATTACACGCTTTGTCACTTCTGCGTGTATGTCCATTTGCACCAATTACACGCTTTGACACTTCTGCGTGTAGGTCCATTTGCACCAATTACACGCTTTGACACTTCTGCGTGTAGGGCTATTTCCACCAATAACACGCTTTGACACTCGGACGTGTCACGCAACTTTTTCCTACGCGTGCACGTGACTTCATAGACGCGCATACGCGTTTACGCGCTAAGGGCCTTTCATCGATTTACACGCAGACGTGTGGGATTTTCACGTGCAAAATCACTCACTACGTATCAAGCTGTCCACGCGTTCACACACGAAAGACCACGCTCCTGCCCAGGAGGCCAAATTACTGCCCCCCAGAGCCCTGAGCACGCTCCCACCTGCCATCTGCTGCTGCCTGACTGCCTGCTGCCCACGTGCCCTGCCATTTGCTGCCTGCACATCAGCCAGGGGTGCTGTTGCTGTGACCACCCCTGCTGGAACCAAAGGCTCCCGACTGCTTTTCCGTCGCCCCACAGCCCAGCCCCAGGACCCAGTTGCCCACCCACTCCTGCCTCTGGGGTTGCCATGTCGGGCACTACAACATCTGGCACCAGTGGCAACCCCCGGCCAAGGAGGCAGAGGGGCACCAGCTTCAGTGCCAGGGAAGTTGGTGTCCTGGTGGAGGGTGCCCCTGCACTGCTGGGGTGTGGGGGTGGTGGGAGACATGGATGGGGGCCTGGTGGAGGGTGCCCCTGCACTGCTGGGGGGTGGTGGTGGTGGGAGACATGAGTGGGGGCCTGGTGGAGGGTGCCCCTGGTGGCTGGGGGGTGGGGGTGGTGGGAGACATGGGTGGGGGCCTGGTGGAGGGTGCCCCTGGTGGCTGGGGGGTGGGGGTGGTGGGAGACATGGGTGGGGGCCTGGTGGAGGGTGCCCCTGGTGGCTGGGGGGTGGGGGTGGTGGGAGACATGGGTGGGGGCCTGGTGGAGGGTGCCCCTGGATGCTGGGGGGTGGTGGTGGTGGGAGACATGAGTGGGGGCCTGGTGGAGGGTGCCCCTGCACTGATGGGGGGTGGGGGTGGTGGGAGACATGGTTGGGGGCCTGGTGGAGGGTGCCCCTGGTGGCTGGGGGGTGGGGGTGGTGGAAGACATGGATGGGGGCCTTGTGAAGGGTGCCCCTGGTGGCGGGGTGGGGGGGTGGGGGTGATAGGGGACATGAGTGGGGGCCTGGTGGAGGGTGCCCCTGCACTGCTGGGGGGTGGGGGTGGTGGGAGACATGGGTGGGGGCCTGGTGGAGGGTGCCCCTGGATGCTGGGGGGTGGGGGTGGTGGGAGACATGAGTGGGGGCCTGGTGGAGGGTGCCCCTGGTGGCTGCGGGGTGGGGGTGGTGGGAGACATGGGTGGGAGCCTGGTGGAGGGTGCCCCTGGATGCTTGGGGGTGGGGGTGGTGGGAGACATGGGTGGGGGCCTGGTGGAGGTTGCCCCTGGATGCTGGGGGGTGGGGGTGGTGGGAGACATGGGTGGGGGCCTGGTGGAGGGTGCCCGTGGTGGCTGGGGGTTGGGGGTGGTGGGAGACATGGGTGGGGGCCTGGTGGAGGGTGCCCCTGGTGGCTGGGGGGTGGGGGTGATAGGGGACATGAGTGGGGGCCTGGTGGAGGGTGCCCCTGCACTGCTGGGGGGTGGGGGTGGTGGGAGACATGGATGGGGGCCTGGTGGAGGGTGCCCCTGGTGGCGGGGGGGTGGGGGTGGTGGGAGACATGGATGGGGGCCTGGTGGAGGCTGCCCCTGCACTGCTGGGGGGTGGGGGTGCAGGGGGACATGAGCAGGTGTGCAGGGTAGTCCCCTGTTTTGTGGGCTGCCTGCAGGGGCCGTGGAGGGTGTACAGGGAACACCTGTGAGGACCCACCCAGCCTAATTGCGTGTGATAATTCCCGCACACCCCTGTAATACACGTACCTGGCCAAATCGCATGTGAGAATTCCCGCGCACCCCTGTAATACACGTACCCAGCCGAATCGCGTGTAGAACGTCCCGTGTACCCCTGTAATACACGTACCCAGCCAAATCGCGTGTGATAATTCCCACGTACCCCTGTAATACACGTACCCTGGCCAATCGCGTGTAGAACTTCCCACGCACCCCTGTAATACACGTACCAAGCCAAATCGCGTGTGATAATTCCCGCGCACCCCTGTAATACACGTACCTGGCCAAATCGCATGTGAGAATTCCCGCGCACCCCTGTACTACACGTACCCAGCCGAATCGCGTGTAGAACTTCCCGTGTACCCCTGTAATACACGTACCCAGCCAAATCGTGTGTGATAATTCCTGCGTACCCCTGTGATGCACGTGCCCTGGCTAATCGCGTGTAAAACTTCACGCGTACCCCTGATATGCATGTTACCCGCTTTGCGTTCCTTGTTTGGCAGCCCTGTAGACTGGTCCAGGATTAGCGCAGCCCTTTGCAATGATTTAGCGATTTTGATGGCTTTTCCTTGCGCGAGGGCGTTCTTGGGGGCGTTACTGGCGCTGCTGCAGGGTCGCTGCGATACTCTGCGCCACGGCTGGTTTGGGAGCCTAAAATCCATGAATACGCTGTGCGCTGAAATCGGTTTTAGCGCACGTGCCTGGCGCAGACAATCGCACGCGGACACTCTGCGCCAGCCGCTTGCGACACTTTTCTGCGAAATTCTATGAATTACCCTGTGAGTGTCATCTGCGTAGTTTGCATATAAGGTGCCTTCATCTTCCAACATTTCAAAAAAGATGGATGATATGTATGTTGAAGAGCGTAGCTGACATGCATGCTCATTGTGGTACTCCCCATGGGTCCAGATAGTTGTTGGCCATGGCGTTGTTGTGAAAAACCTTTGCCACTCGCCCCGATGAAAAGGAGTTGACCCAGGCAGCTGCTTCGGGGGAAAAGAAGGCTGTATCACAGAGCCTTTGCACCATTAATTTATGATCTACTACATCAAAAGCTGAGGACAGGTCAAGAAGCATCAGCAACGCAGTGCTTCCTTTGTCAAAGTTATTTAGAATGATAGAAGTAAGATCAAGTAGGGTAGATTTGGTGCTAGGGGGCTTCCTAAAACCAGATTGTTTGTGTCACAGAAGGTTGTGAGATTCTCGGAATTCTTTAATCTGTAGGTGTGCCACCTTGTACAGGATCTTCAACAGGAACGGAATGTTGGTGATGGGGCGATAGTTCTCTGGCAGAGCGGGATCAAGGGATGGTTTCTTCAGTAATGGTGACATCCAGGCGTGCTTAATGAGACTGGGGACATTGTTTTCTCGAAAAGAGCAATTGATGAACTTGGTGATAAGGGTAAGAGTTGTACCGTGCAGGCTTTGACAACCACCGCAGGGCAGATGTCGCCTTTGCATGCAGTGGGTTTGAGACGGGACAATACTCCTAATGTGTCCAATTCTGTCACTTCATGGAATGAGAAGGGTGTGAACACGGGCAGGGGAAAATGTTTCTTTTTGGCTGCAGACCTTAAGGGCAGGAGCTGCGCTTTTGGCGCAAACTGTTTCTTGAATCCAGTCGATGATCATGGCTCACTGAATGTGGGTGTACTATTCGGCGTCTTTAGTAATATGAGTGGAAACAGGGCAGGGTGATTCAACTTCTTTTAGAATCTTGAACAGCTCTCTGGTATTGGAAGATGCCTCATCAATTCTAATGTCATACAACAGTTTTTTGCCTCACACACGGCTATTTTATAAAAGGTTTGCTTGCCTTTTTTTAAGGGTCTTGAGTTTTTGGATTTCCACTGAAAACCAATCTTTAGAGGGTGTTATCTTGGGTAGTCATGTAGTCATGTTTTTTTAAAGAGCTAATTGATTGACTGCTTTGGTAAGCATGGTCTGATAAGCATTAGCCAGGTAATTTGCACCGTTCAGATTGGGAGCGTTCTGCAGTGTAGATAGAAAATGAGGTTCCAGTGCTGCTGCAGTTAGTTTACATAAATTCCTATATTTAATCCAGCATCTAGCAGCTGGATTTTTGGTGGGCTTGGAAATCAGGGGCACAGAAAAGTGTATGAAAAAATGGTCAGACCAAGGACGGGACGTCACTTTGATGTTTTCAAGGTCGACAGTGTGAGTGGCCAGCCAGTCCAATGGTCTTCATTTGGCATGGGTGGCGACCTCCTTGTGCTGGCGGAACACCAGCGCCGTCTATGTGGAGTTGACAAGGTTGGCCATATTGTCTGTGGGGTCAAAAAGTCCTACGTTCAAATCTCCCAGGACAATCATTTTTGATAAGGGTTTGAGGAGGGGAAAGATCACATCGCTAAAATGAAATAGAAAATCAGGCATTCTTTTTCGAGGGGGGTGTGGGGTGGTCGATAAATGAAGATGATATTAATGGTAGTGGTAATGGGATCTGTGGAGAGCTTGACACATACAATGTCATAATCTGCCACGACAGCACCCAGAACTTGATGGACTTAAAGTGAAGCTTAATAAATCAGTGCATCCCCTCCTCCCCCCCACACCCTGTTGACGGTCAGTATGAAAGAGCCCATATCCTGGTGGGATGGCTAGAGTAAATGTCGGCCGTGCAGCGGCATGGAGCCACCTCTCTGTGAGGGCACAGAGATCAATGTCAAGATCCTTGATGTAACCTGCCACTCCAGTTGAATGCTTAACAAGGGAACGAGTGTTAAGCATTACACATGACAGGGAATTTAGTTTTTGTATCGGAGGAAGCTGGTCAGTTCCAGCATTGTTGTTAATAGGGCTCACTTTAGACTGAAGACGGGGGGCTGAAGTAGGGGGATCTTTGCCCCTTTGCCATGGGTTGACTTCTGAAGTCGTCTAGGTTACATCATCAGTAGTCCCTACATTGGCCCTCATTAGGACTCTGGTGCTAAACCATTAGCACCATGGTCCATGTTGGAGTCCGCCATGGAGAAAGGGGGAATTACCACCCCATTTCAAGGTTGGCGGGGCGGTAATTCCCCCTTTCTCCATGGTCCTTCTCCATTCCCATTTTTGCCCCATAGGGCTCAATGGGAATGGGGAAGGCGGCAATTACGGTACTGCAAATTGTGGTATTGTAATTGCCATCAAGGTCCCTTTGCGGGTCCCTACTTTAACGGCTGGTCCCGACCAGCCGTTAAGGTCGGGAGCCGCAAAGGCACCTCATAGTAAGGCTAATGACCCCCATTGTCTTGCTTTAAGAACCCTTTTGGGGTGGGGCAGCAAATCTCATATCGGTCTCTGGGACACTGGTCAGGTTTTTTTCGTCAAGGGAGAGGTTAGTATTGGTAGCACAATCAAGGACTGGGGATGGCAACAAAGGGCATATCAAGATACTTTTGCACTTTGCTAACCCTTCTGGCGACTGATTGGGTGTCGACAACACTTGGGGCAGACATAGGGCCTCATTACACGGATAGCGGTAAGGGTTTACCGGTACCGGTAAATCCTTACCGCCTTACTACGAGGTCCCTTTGCGGGTTGGGGAATTTAACGCCTGCTTTTTGCAGGCGTTAAAAAACCAACCCGCAAAGGGACCAGGGAGCTAATTACAGTACCGCAATTTGCGGTACCGTAATTAGCGCCTTCCCCATTTCTATAGAGCCCTATGGGGTAAAAATGGGAATGGGGAAGGGCAATGGTGGAAGGGGGAATTACCGCCCCGCCAACCTTGGAATAGGGCGGTAATTCCTCTTTGCACCAAGCCGGTATTTTACCGGCATGAACCATGGCGCTAATAGCGCCATGGTTCACCGCCATCCGTGTAATGAGACCCATAGTGATGCAGCAGGGTAAGGAATAGATTTGGCGGACACGAGGGACGCTTGCTGAGCGAGAAACCAGCCGGCTATCCTTCCCCCTTCCTCACCCGGATGCCAACCGCCATTAACCAGCCTAGTAGAACGTGCTGGCGCTGATGCGCCGACGATGGGATACTAAGCCCTGAAGGCTATTTGGGAACTACACGTTCGAGCCTCGCAGAAGCAGATAGCAAGATCAAACGAATATCTGCAAGATTAGTATCTAAAATGTTCAACGATAAGCGACCTCAGGGCGCTGCGTACAGAGAGTTAGGTGATAAAAAAGAATAAACGCCAAAGCAGTTATTAATCACGCAACGGTGTGCTGCTTATGCCGTGAAACACAGATACAAAGTCCTTGTGGCAGCAGTATGACCACAGTAGCAGAACATAGGGTTCTATAACTAGAAACGTGCTTACTCCGTTACATACAGAATAGCACCTCCGCTCCACAACGTACAAGCCCACGCTTTGACATCATCCCAGTTCACTGTACACAAAGGACATTGATTTCCATTTAAATAATCTATTTGCCCTTTCTGATTTGTTACATAAAGCATTGTGGTCTTGTGATGGCATTTTGGCAGCATCTTTTTCTCTTGCGCTTAAAGCATCACCTAAAAAGAAAACAAATCATTAAATGGCGTGTCGGAAGCGGCCTCTGTCGGATTACGGAGAGCGAGGGGTGCGGCTTGACACGTTGCGAGTGTTTCTTTGGGTCCTTTCCTCTAGCGTCGGCGGAGTATCGGCGGAACAGAGGAGCGAGGAGAGAGCCAGCGAGCGAGCCGTGAGAGCCGTGAGAGTCGCCGGACGGACGAAACGAGGCAGTCGGGCATCTGGCATTGGGTCCTGCGCGGCGCTGCCTGGTTTGCCTGGACTACCTAAGAAGTGCAACACGGAGAAGTGCAACGCTGGTGAGAACACAGGGACCCTGTGGGTGAACACACTCTAGGCTTTGGGCCAGATCCAGTCTGGCGGTTGGGGGCCCGGGCGGGGGCTTCAGTGGTCCGTGGAGCCAGTGTGTGAGACTGGATTGACCTACTGAAAGCGGGTGCAAGGGCTCGGGATTGCGCTCCCTGCTGGGTCTGGATTACGGTAACCTCAAACACTGTGTCATTAATTCCACGGCCCACCCCTAAACGTGGTATTATTGTCAGTAGCCGCCTAAAGGTTTGAAAATATGAGAGCCTTAGATTGTGCGGACTAGTCCCTCAACGCGGACATCAGAAATTGGCGTAGGAGCACCTTAGGACGGGGGCTAACTTTGAGTCCTGAGGCCGTTGGTGTACGGTCGGAACCACAAAACGTGGCCTGGCCCACCGCATGGTTGACTTTCATTACGCCACTGTACAATTTAACCTTAATCTAAGTGGTCATTACTTGGAGACTGCGGGCTGAGGCCTTTGATCCAGGTATAGTACACTCACAGTGTGTAGCATTGAAAAACTGAGGCGTGAACTCGGTAAACTGAAAGCTGCCGTAACAAGCGGATTGGGCAGCTGCACCGAAGCTACGCGTAGCACTCTTAATGCAACCTGACCAGAATCCGAGTCACTCTACATACAATCTAAGGCAAACCAAGTCAAGAACAGCGGCTAGGGGCCCTGCTAATTCAAAGGTTGATATGGAAAAGCTGCCAGCTAAAGCAAAAGCGAAAAAAAATCCTACAATCAAGCAAGGTGCGATCACCTCATTTTTCCCCCCTCGAGAAATAAATTCAACTATAGTTGAAGAAGAAATTCCCGATCAACCTGAAAACCCCCTATTGAGTAGCTCAAATGTTGAAGACATTGACAATAACTCCCTATTAGAATTATGTCTAAGTATCCAGAGAAATATGACGCCATTACCCGTAGCAAGATCGGATAATAACAGCGGACTATCAATAGATAATTCAAGAACCTTACAGCCAGGGACCCCTATGGCGGGAGTAGGCATTGAGAGACTCTCTACATCACCTAACTTGGTATTTGCCTCAATGGAAGACGATCCGGATGAAGCAATTGACTGCAATGACAAAACATGTACAGGGGCCGCCGGAATTGCCGAGATACAGGCTTCGGTAGCCTCACTTCAATTTGCACTCAGGATCTTGTTGAAAATGTCGGGGCGAATTTTGACCAACATGGATATTCTCATCGGGGGTAACAAGGAGAGAACGAACTCTGCTGAAGAAGCGGAGGCAAATCTATCCGAGGCAATCCATATAACAAGTGATATTGAAGAGCGACAAAAATCTGAATCAGAGGAGGAGAGAGACAGACCCGATCCATACTTTTCTAAAAAACAGAAGAGACTGGCAAAGAAAACAAACAAGGGCAAAAGGGACAGTGCCATACAACCAGCAAGGACAGAGAAGAACGAGAGGGAAATTACTACTAAAAAGAGCAGGAAAAGAATAGCAAGAGCCAAGAAGAGAAAGGCCACCCGAGATGGATACCTGACCAGTTGGTTACTCTCCGAACAGGGGCCCGCAGTGGTATGCGAAGAAAGAGCTGACCCCGTGGAAGATGCGGAAGTAAGTCACGGATCCATAGTAGATATAGCCACGCCTACAAGTAATCTGATAGTAAATGAAGATCCACTTTCTGAAGCAATAGCCACGCTGGCTGATAAAAGTGAGAAGAAAGGCAGCCGTATATGCCTGATTAAGAACCTTTATACGAGCAAGGTTAACAAATGGTTATCACGATCAGAGCTCTTGATAAGACTATACTCGGTCCCTCAACTGCGGGTGCTAATCTCTGACGACTTTCAATTTGTAGAACCACTGAAAGGTCCTAACCCTAATGTTTCCGCCCTTCATTGTAAATTCGTGGCCACCGCGGAGCTGCTAAGAAAGTATAAAGAGGAATTAAAATCAGTAGACGTGGAAGTGGATGTCGACATAAATGAAATAGATCTCAGCTGTAGAGAGGAAGAGATCACTGTTACTACAAATACAACATCTTGCCCTAATATGGAGACTGATAAGAAAATGGAAGCGTCTGAGGTACGACGAGCACTGAAATGGCTGGCTGATGCTCTTCCCGAGATCCTAAGGAAACCATGATACCTCTCTGTTGTATCGTGGAACTGTCGGGGATTCTCCCATCTACTCTCGTCTGAGGGTTCCACGGAGATGCTCGATAAATGCTGCTGTTTTTCCCTACAAGAGACCTGGGCCCTTGACCCTTTGGTACTAGATGGTTTTACGATGTATCATGCAGCAGCCAAAAGAGGAGAGAAAGGCAGGCCTTTTGGTGGCCTGGCTATTGGAGTGATTAACACTTGGGGGTCCAGGCAGATTGACTGCAACTGGGGGAACAACTTACTTGCAGTTGAAGTGCTATTCGATGGCAAAGATCCTATAGGTTCTCTTCTGCTGGTAAATACATACAGTCCGCCAGGAGGAACGCTGAGTGAACAACTACAAGATGCCTTGCAGGATCTGCTGGCAAACTGGTCACCTGCTACTACCAATTCGGGAATAATGGTCATGGGTGACTTCAACTGCCACATGAACGGTCGGGTGTGCAAAACACAGAACACTAAATTGAAAGAAAAAGGAGCTATGTTTCATAATAAAAAACAAGATCGGGAGGGCAATGCATGGGAATATCTGTTTGACTCCTGGGACATGATAATGCTGAATGGCAGAACGGCAAGTGATCACCCTGGACAACATACCTGGTCAAACGGTGCCTCGTGTAGTACGTTGGACTACGTATTTATTTGCCCGGGGCTACAAGAACAGATTGAAGATCTGATCGTCCTGCCCAATGACTGGAGTGATCATGCTGCCTTAAAATGCACGATGAGTAATATTCGAAGTCAACCCCCATTTAGCAATACGGGAATTGTAAAAGTTAATAATGCAGGCACTAGGATTTCGTGGTCAGAGAGGAATATTGCACTTGCGGTAGAAACCCTGAGAGAGGTAGAGCCTTGTGAGCTCCATAAATTTAATACTATGACCATCAACTCCATAGAGGACTGGATTAGTGCTTTCTCAGGCAAACATGCGGCAGCCCCTATGGGTCACATGATGAGTTGTAAGGGAAATAAGTTACCTTACGATAAAATAATCAGAGACCTCAAACGTAATCTTAGAGCTGATCTACGTAAGGCCAAGAGAACAATGTTCCCGGGAGAGCAATACTATCGAACAATCAGAGCAATTAAAATTAATACAGAGCGACCATTAAGAAGAAAAATAGGGGGGATAAGGTTCTCTCATCACAGAAATTGGTGAAGACAATCTGCGAAGGGAAAACCCGTAACATCTGGTCCCTCCTGAGCGAGGCTCAAGGTATACAGAAGGGGGCGCTAGTTAACCCTATCGAAGAAAGAGTGTGGGTCAAATTTCTGGAAGATAGAAATATGGAGGGTGAGAAAGTACCAATGCTGGGCAGCCCTCCTAGTGAGGCCCCATTTCCCATAACATATGAACTTATCTTGAATAAAATCAAAGAGATAAAATCATCAAGAGCACCGGGACCCAACGGGCTGGCAAATATT
The DNA here is from genome assembly GCF_040938575.1 of Ambystoma mexicanum. NCBI lineage: Eukaryota > Metazoa > Chordata > Amphibia > Caudata > Ambystomatidae > Ambystoma > Ambystoma mexicanum. The sequence continues at coordinate 80,813,429 of NC_090921.1, read as the reverse complement.
ACCATGAAAGCGTACCCTGAGTTCTGGGCAAACTTACTAAACATCCTATTCCAGAAAGTATTAAAGATGGGCAATATACCCTATTCCTGGCAGACTGCAATATTAATTCCAGTCTACAAAAAGGGCAATAGATCCGACCCTAGCAACTATAGATTGCTTTCTATGCTAGATGCGACTGGAAAGATATTTGCATCGCTTCTGCTCAATGAGCTACAATCATGGGCAGAAAATAAGGGAATATTGTCTCGATTCCAAAGTGGGTTCAGACAAGGATACTCTACGGCCCATAATATCTTGATAATGGACATGTTACGAACCAGAGCGCTGAGAAGTGGATCGGCTCCGCTCTATGCATTATATATAGATTTCACGGCGGCATTTGATTCGATACCTCGTAGTCGATTGTGGAATAAATTGCATTCTATGGGTTGTCCATATGGCCTTATTTATTATCTAAAACTGCTGCATTTAAATAACACAGTTAAATTGAAATTAGACCAAGAAGGCCATACAACGCAAAGTGTCATACAAAATAGAGGGGTTAAGCAAGGATGCGTAACTGCACCTTTAATATATAATTTATATGTGTACGACATCCCAGATGCTTTAAATAAGGTTAGCAATTGCCCGCCAAAGATGGGGAAAGCAAGCTGCCCAGTATTAGCATACGCAGACGACCTAGTGATATTTGATCACACCATTAGCGGGATGAGAAGATCTGCGGTTGCAATATGGGAATATGCTGAAAAGAACGGTCTGAGCATTAATTTAGGCAAAACCAAGATCATGAGATATACAAAAAAAAAGGTCACGCGAGTCCAACTAACAGTAGGGGCTGTAAATATAGTATATGTCCCTCATTATTGTTACTTAGGAATAGACTTTGAAAATAATGGGGATTACATGACATGTAAACAAACACGTCGTATTAAAGCTGCACAGTTGACCGCGCTGTTCCATAGATTTACGGTCAGACAAGGCGGATTCTCACTATGGGGGACACGACAACTCTATATTCAGGTCTTTGCTCCGGCGATAATATACGGCCTGGAAGCTCTATTAGAGTCTGATCTAAAATGGCTGCAGATACTAGAGGGCAAATTTTGGCGACGTGTGCTTGGACTGCCTCCCTCGGTTCCTAATGCCATTATCAGATTAGAACTAGGACTAACCTCCTTAAAGGCTTCAGTACTCAAGAAAAGGGCCTCGTTATAACTCAGAATGACCCGAGATACAACTAATGGACTATTAACAGCGGTTAATCAAGAAATTGAGAAGGAAGGGCTGACCTGTTCAATCACTGACCAGATGAATGACTTGTTCTCCGAAATAGGCTGGCGTCCCAGAGATGGCAAATACTCGGAGAAGGTAAATAGAGCACTGTGTAAACGTGTCGATCTCTGGGACTGGCTGGAGAACTTTAAACATCTTAAAAGTCTGAGCAGCTTCCAATTCGTGCAATATAGATTATTTGATTTTAGGAAACCCCAGAGATACCTAAATATTTGTCCATCTGTAAGACTCAGACGGTTCATATTGCTACTTAGGCTTGAACAACTCCCCACTCTTAGCAATACGGGGAGAAAAGACAGGATTGCCCTAGAGGACCGCAGCTGCCGTCTATGTAAAAAACAAAAGCAGTTGGAGACGGCAAAACATGTGTTGACGGAATGCTTGATGATGGCCAGCATATATTCACCCCTCCTCGGTAGCCATGTACATGAAATAATGCATATTGGGGACGCCTTGTTCTGGCATCATTGCCTTAATTCGAATAGCTTACGTGTATTGACAGCCCTATATACTATCTGGCTACAAGTGGAAATAAGATTGGGCTTAACCCTTTAGAGGTGCATGCAAAAAAAAAAAAAAAAAAAGTATATATGTATTTTACTATTCTGTTCATATGCTATTTATTGTTAATTTTATTTTCTTTCTTGTGTAAAGTTTATAAAATGTAAACTATAACACAATAAATAAATTACTATGGCATTAAATGAACGGCAAAAGATGTGTGTTGTTATAGAGCACAATGGCCGACAAGGATGATCGCATATCGACCAGTTCACGGGAAGATGTGTAATGGACTGAACAGGTTCCAATGACAGATAACAGAGCACAGGTGTGTGACGCAATCAAGTGTGACTGCAAGTGAACAATGAAAAGCAACGTTTTTAGTTCCATCCTTTTATCAGTATGGCGGGCTTTGATGAACCCTCTGCTCCGTGGTTAGTGTGGCCCTACTATTAATGTTGCAGCTGCCTTTGAAACTGTCTCTTCCCATAACACTAACCCTCCACCTGCTCCCCCGACCCCCTTATACATGCTGTAATGAATGGGACCCCCTTCTCAGATTTCTTATGCCGGTGTCCCCAGGTGGGACACAACATCTCCCTCCACCTGCTTGAAGTATGACGGTATGACGTGGCTCTACACTCCTTCCGACTGCCTTTTTGCTCTATGGGCTTCTCGTTTGACGAGGAGTGCCTTCCAGCATCCAGGAGGTCCTTCCAGCTGGGCTATCAATGTCTTCCTTTTCTTGGCTGCTGGGGCCAGGTCGAGGTGCATGCCTCTTGGCTGTAACTTGCTGCTCTCCACTCGCCTTAGTAGGGTCACACCAATAGTTTTGTCTGTCACTTGAAGAAGGAGGCGTTATGGGCGACTTGTCTGTCATCGGAGGACACTGTCAGCATTGCCCCTTTCAGGTCTGTTACCATAATCAATGGGTCTCTGCAGAAGCTGGAATCACTTTCCTTCAACTGCTGTTGCTTGAAAATAAGTCAGTTACCCACTTGGTGGGTGGGATGGCATGCAGTGTTGTTTGCTTGGTCCTATCTTGTTCACCTTAGTCAGTGTCACCTTTGGAGAGTACTGAATTTCAGCCAAGGATTCACAGTCCAAGTTGATGACCAACCATGAAGGCTGCTGGTCTGTATTGTTCTGTGGGCTTTTTCTGTGGCATATGAGGACTTTGTAAAGGGTTATTTTGGTTGGCATGTCTTTTGATTCTGCCCTTTTGAGAGTGGCCATAAACCTCCAGGCTATTCTGTCGGCCTGGTACCACTGTGGTGTGACCTTACGATGTTTATACACAAGGTACTATGAAAAGCTCTTGAACACATCGCAATTAAGTAGAAGCCCATTGTCGGATTTTACTTCTTCAGGTACTCCCCCCCACTCAAGGGTCATATCTAGTTGGGCTGCCCCGATTGGATATGCTGCAGACACAAAAAAAGCTCTCATCTTGTAATGGTCCGTTAAGGAAGGTCGACAGTGATTTTTTGCCAGACTCGTCTGGGTCATTTTGAGGATTGAACAGGTTCTGGTGGGTCTCCCGACACCAGTTGCCATGCTATGCAGGCCTTCATAGTGCATTCCACCATCCTGTCAAGATCAGGAAAACACCCTTGGTGGTGTAATAGATGTTTGATTGCAACTATCCCTCAGTGTCCTTCATGTTCGTCAAAGCAGGAGGCCATCCGGCGTCACAGCAAGTTCATTCCATTCTGCCATGAGGTCTTCTTTATCGGTCAGGCCAACTCCTGGTGAGCTTGTGACTAGAACTCTGGCTTTTTCCACTTTCCGAAGCTTAGCAAGGTCTTGATTTCCTGGAACAACTCATCCATGTTGGATGCCTCTTGCATTTCTCTGGTTGATCTAGTCAGTAGCAGGGTCTATCAGGCAGCGTAGTGCACATATTCCTCAACCATATCCTCATGATTTTCCTCGTCCACACCTTGCGGGGGGCATTGCATGTAAACAACTGGGTTCTGTTCACAGCCTGATGGTGACTATGCTCTAATCATACTCGTGTAACCAGATCCTCCACCATTCTATCCTCAAGAAAATCTTATTTCTTGGATTGCCGAAGATGGACAGTAGGGCTTGGTGGTCTGACTATAGTGAACCGTTTGCCTATCATAATTCCGTGGAAGTGCTCCCAAACCGACACAAAAGAGCTTTTCTTTTTCTAAATGTGAGTAATGTAACATAATGTAATGGGTATTTGTATAGCGCCTTTCATCATTGACATGGTCTCAACGCGCTGAAGGTTGAACACCCTTGGGGACCGAAGCCCAAGCATGGGAAATTCGTTAGAGTTATAAAATGAGTGTGTGCATTTGAGCCAATATGAAGGTAGCTAAGGGTGGCCCTGCTAGTCACCCATACTGAGCAGGCATGTTGGTGGTTGCAGAAAAGCCCTCGCAGGACAAGGCCACATTGTTTTGCAACGCAGGTGTTGAGTAATGCAGGTTTGCAGGATACGCTGCCCTGACGACACGTAACACGTTTGTTACGTCCACGATACTGAGCCTATCAAAATCCGAGGTTCGGACCCTCTCTGGCAAAAGGCCGTGGGGTTGAGAAACGCAGGTGTTTGGTGACGTAGGGGCCTGCGTCGCTGACAGTGAGTGCGGACGTTTCATGCTCCTGTCTGCAGCCGCCAGATAAGGAGTTGGGGAGTTAGCTTGCATTGCGCTTCTTAGCTCTTCTCCTGAGCCTTTCCCCTATCGCATCCCCTGCAACCTCGGCCTCTGCCCCTGCTATGCGCACCCCTTCCCGGTCGCTCCCTACCTGCGCTGCCCCTCTTACCCTTCCTGGCCTCCCACACTCGCTCCTTCCAGCCTATCTCCCCCTTCCTTTTCTCAGTCGTATTCATGTGTGTTCCTTCGCATTCCTTTACGTGTGCCCATCCGCGCCACTTCCATCCTTGGCTTCGCTTGCGCTGTGCGTTCCTGACATGCGTGGCCCCTTGCAGTCTTTGATCGCGCATACCTTTGCACCCCTTCCATCCCTATCTGTTTGCTCTGCGTGTCCTCTCCCTGTGTGGACCCTTGCATTCCTTAAAGGTGCGTGTCCACGCCACTTCCATCATTGGCTTCACACGCGTTGCGCGTTCCCGACGTGCGTGACCCCTCGCAGTCTTCGATTGTGTGGGCCTTTGCGCCCCTTCCATCCCTGTCTGTTTGCTCTGTGCGTCCTCTCGCTGCATGGTCCCTCACATTCCCTTTTGCATGCGCATCCGCACCACTTCCTCCTCGACTTTGCATGTGCTGCACATTCCTGACGTGCATGGCCCCTCGCATTCTGCAATCGCGTGTGACTCTGCACCCCTTCCAATCCTGTCTGTTTGCTCTGCTGAGCGTCCTCGGCTGCGTGGTCCATCGCATTCCTGTGAGCACGTGTGCATCTGCCCCTCTCCGTCCTTGGCAAGCCCCCCTTTTTTGTGGCCCTGCACATTCCTCGATTGCGTTCTTTCCTTTCCCTGCCTGCCCTAAGCATTCTCAGCCTGCGCTGTCCCTCGCATTCCCGTGATCGCGTATGTTCCAGCCCCTCCTCCATCCTCGGCCACATGTTTGCACCTGCACGTCCTAGCCCAGGTGGTCCCTCGCGATCCTTTATTGCATTGGTACCTCGTACCCGCCATCAATGTTTGCTCACACCACGCCTACTTGCCCGTGCTTCCCCTCACAATCCCTTCATCGCATTGCCTCACGCCTTTCCATCTCCAGCTCTCCAATACCCACATGCCCCCCATGAGCGTCCTTGCTCCCATGCTGGCCCTTTCCCTCGCACTTCCCCTGCCGCTTCTCTGTCCTTGGTGTTTTGCTCTGTGCCTGCTGTGCTCTCCCCCTCTATGGTTCTTCATCAACTGCTCTGTTTTTTCTTGTATTTCTCTGTGTTTCTGCTGCTCTCTTTCTTCTTCTAGGTTCCCTTATCAAGCAGCCTGTTTTTGCTGTTTGATGTGTACTGCCCTATGTTCTGCTTTATTTTCCCCTTCTTCTATATCTTCTTCCCCCGTCTGTTCTGTTTTTTGCTGTGAATTGTCTTTTGTACTACTGTGCTCTTCCTTCCTCCAGGTTTTCTTCATTGACTGCTCTGGTTTCTTGTTGTACTGCTAACATGGTTGTTGTTCATCATACTGCCCTGTGTTCTTCTGGGCTCTCTCCCTAGACCTCCATCTTGTTCAGTTTAGTTATCTATTTACCACTCATAGCTAAACTTAGGCAACATCAGTGCCCCACATCGCTAGTAAATCTAGTAATGCTATTACATTCAACCACATCTATGCGAGTGAAATTAAATATGGAAGGCAAATTATCTCCATCTATCCTTACACATAGAGGGGTGAAGCAGGGTTGTGCTCTTGCATCATTTTTGTTTAACTTTTTCATTCTTGATCTAGGTCCTGCTTTAATGAACTGTGTAGTAGATGCGCCTCGTATAGGTTGCCGAAGGGTTGCCTATTTACTATACGCAGACAATTTGGTTCTGCTGTCTCGCACACCCATTGGCTTACAAAACATGTTGAACCAACTAGGCACCTACGCAGTGGCAAATAACTTGATCATCAATACAGCTAAATCCCAAATACTAATTTGCAATAATAATACCTCTAAAAAATACCATCTAAAATGGTCTCTTCAAAAATGTGAACTTGATGAGGTTGTGAAATGTAAGTATCTGGGAGTGAACATTGAACACAAGAAAACTTTGAGCACTATGACTAGTGAAATTAAGGTAAAGTTGAGTGCCCTGATATCACAATCAAAAATTATTTCGAGAAAATTTGGGATGTTCTCATTAAAACACATTGGGGGTCATTACGACCCAGGCGCTAATTGCGCCAACTTTACCACCATGGTGTAAACTATGTTTACACCATGGTGGATGGTGGATTTACCGCCCCATTCCAAGGTGAGTGGGGCGGTAAATCCCCATTTCCCCTTCACCATTCCCATTTTTGCCCCATAGGGCATAATGGGAGTGGGGAAGGCGCTAATTACGCCACTGTAAATTACGGTGGCGTAATTAGCATCATGGCAGGTTAGCGCCATGGATTTTAACGGCTGCTAAAAGCAGCCGTTAAAATCAGAATCAGGCATTAAGGGTTAACGACGGCGTTAACCCTTAACGCCTGGGTCGTAATGAGGCCCATTGTATCATTTTATAAGACCAAGGTAATACCGATTATTCTGTACGGAGTTGAAGCCTTTGTGCCACAGGATCGTAAGTTTTGGGACAGTTTGGAAGCTAGATACTGGAAGGCTGTCCTATCACTTTCGCCTGGAACACCGCTGGCGATATTGCGATTCGAATTGGGATTGGTATCCTTGTATGCTCATTTGGTATGGAAGCAGTGTGCCCTTTTGAGAAAAATGCTGGATGGTTTAGGGAAGCCTACCTTCCTGAATGTGCTAGCCCAAAATGTACTCACAGCAAAAAATGGTATAACAAAAAAGTGGAGAAATCACATTTTAAATGCGGCATCTGATGACTCTATCGATTGAGCTCTTTTTGACCAACTCTGATCGCACAAAAAGCAAAATCTATCAAGTCGATTGGATTGGTAACATGGAATTTTGTACTAGATTTAAAGATTTTAATTCTGATACATTTGTCACCGAAAGATATGGAGTTATATCTGACTATCTATTGAAATTTCCATCACATGTATGCTGACAGAAATATCTAAGATTTAGACTAAATCAGCATGAAACAAATGACATCTTGTTTAGAAGGAAACTAATAACAAAGGACCAGAACTTTTGCCGATTTTGTCAAATCAGGGTGTTACGCTCACCTGGTTCCCACAGGGGCGTCGATCAGACCCAGACAGCTGCGGTCTCCACCAACGTGATGCCTAGTGCCGAGATGACTGTCTGGACTGGCCCGTCTAATCTCGTCTGCTTGATCCGTAGAAGTCTTCTCCTGCAAGTGGAGAAAGGGATTTAGGCACCCGTGGATATGAGTGATAGCCCCCTCCCACTGTTCTCTTTCTCCCTTCTTGTTACCTCCGATATCCCCTTTTAGGAACCTCACCTTGTGTTTTTAAATGATGAGCTCTCCATCCTGCATGGATTGCAGGGGCGCGTTGATGCCAGTTACTTCACTGGTTTGAAGGCGTGGGAGAGTTCCGGAGAGTATTGACTCTGAGGTTCCTGGCAAAGTTCGGTAAGTATCAAGTTCATAGAGTTCAATATGTCCGATAATTCACTCTTGTTCCCCCCTTCCTCTCTTGTCTTGCAACTAAGATCATGAGAAGATACCCCTCGTTGCAGTTGGTGGCCCTCAGGTAAGAGTCTGTATTACCCGACGCTGTCCGGTAAATGTTGCCGGTGTTTAACGTGTTGTTTTCTCTCCCTTTGCAGGTGCAGCACATGAAGTTGTGGAGAGTTATAGAATAATGCCTCCGGTGGTAATCGGGTAAGTCTATGATGATAAGTGTTTTATTTGTTGGTTTTCTCAGCTCACCTTGTTGTTTTCTTTTGTCCCTCAGGTGCCGGAGTTCGGCGAAGAAATGATGGAGGCAGCGCCGAATCGAAAGATGCTGCGAGGACTGGTGAGTATGGCACGGCGCTGCAGCTGGAGATGCGACGCGTACAGAAATGATGTTCTTTCCAGGTCCGGAGGCGAGATGGATCCGAAATCAGGTGAGGAATTCGAAATAGTTTGTTTTCTAATCTTGTCCTTTTCTTTCCTCTTGGTTTTAGGAGCTCCAGGTTCGAGGCGGGCGTGGAAGAAGACTGGATGCAGACTGCAGACACGGTGAGCGTTACGCTGCTGGATACAGAATAACGCGAAGCGTGTGCTGTTGTTCAGGCGTGGTTTAAATAGCCTCCAAAGTAGTTCCAGGTAAGAAGTGCCCTAGAACCACACCCGAGTAAAAAATAGTCCCTGTAGAAAAATAGTCCCATCCAGGCCTCACGTTGGCTTGGACTCACTAGCAGCATGATCTGCATCAGGTAAGTAAAGTCTATGAGCCTGGCGCCTATGGCGCCAGGACTGATTTCCATGATGAGCCTGGCGCCTAAGGCACCAGGACTGAACCCAAACAGCCCCTAGCCGAGGCTGTTGGGGTTTTAATAAGTATCTGGATGCCTGCTCCCGGAGCTGATGGGCTTGGTCCTGATGCCCGGGGGTAGTCATCATGACAGCACTCCCCCCCAAGGCCCCTCCTAAAGTTGTTCTTCGCCTTGGCCCTGGTTTGTCTGGGATGTCCCGATGGAATTTCTTCACTAACTGAGGTGCATGAACATGGTCACTAGGCTCCCATGACCTTTCTTGCGGTCCGTAGCCCTTCCAATCGATTAAATAAAAAAGTTTTGATTTAACCACCTTGGAGTCCAGGATATTTTTTACCTCGAATACAGGTTCTCCATCTATCAAGATGGGGTTGGGTGGTTTGGTTAATCTTGTGCCTGGTTGAACTGGTTTTAAAAGTGAAACATGAAAGACCGGATGAATTCGTATATTAAAGGGTAATTCCAATTTGACGGCCACCTAGTTAATAATGGCCTTAATGGTGTAAGGTCCCAAATATCTAGGGTTAAAAGTCTGAGTTCCCTTCAGAGGTATGTGTTTTGTAGCCAGCCAAACTTGATCCCCAATCTGTTATTGTGGAGTTTCACTTCTATGTTGATCAGCATTTTTTTTATATTTCTCTTTTGCTTGTTTCAAATGTTCTCTTGCCTCTTTAAAGCCTTGTGTAATAGTTGAGTGCAAATGACTAACTGCGGGCATTTCTAAATGCTGAGGCAAATCTAGTTCTGAGGTTCGAGGGTGATGTCCATATATGGTATAAAAGGGGCTTTGTCCGGTTCCTGAATGTACAGTTATTGTAGGCATACTCGGAAATCCATAAAATATCTTTCCAATTACTTTCGGTCTGGTGTAGCATGCAACGCAGGTACTGTTCAAGGGTCTGGTTGGTCCTCTCCGTCTGACCATCGGTCTGGGGATAGTGACTGGTTGATAACCTCATGTCGATTTGCGCCAATTGACAACATTTCTTCCAAAAATGTGAAATTAATTGACTACCTCGGTCAGAGACCAATACGGAAGGAAATCCATGTATTCGAACAATGTTTTCGAGGATCTCCTTGGTCAGAATTGAAGCAGAAGGCAATCCCTTTAAAGGAATAAAGTGGGCCATCTTGGAAAAAAGATCCACAATAACTAGAATGGTGTTAAATCCATTACATGGAGGTAGATCTGTAATAAAGTCTAAAGATAAAGTGTGCCATGGTGTAGGTGGAATATCCAAAGGTTGTAAAAGGCCAGCTGGTTTTTTCTTCTGACTTTTGTTTTGGGTGCAAATGCCACAAGACATCAGAAATGACTTTTCGCCAGGTAGGCCACCAGAATGTTCTCTTAATTTTAGCTTCCGTTTTTGCGATACCTGGGTGCCCCTCCATCAGGGTGTCATGATAATTGGAGATGACTAGTTCTTGTAGTTCCTTGTGTGGTAGAAATAGCCGCCCTTGATAATAAGGTAGGTCATTGATGACTGAGTAGTCCGGGCCTTTCTTTACCCAGTACTGCAGGGCTGTTGGATCAAAGAGTTGTTGGATCGTTACCTGAATATCCTCTAGTGTCTGTAGAGTAGTTTTGCCAAGAACTCTTTGTTCTGAAGTTATAGGCACCGGTTCCGGGTTCGCATATGCTTCTCCCATCCCTATTCGGGATAAGGCATCTGCCTTGCCATTTTTATAGCCTGGGCGATAAGTGATCACGAAATGGAACTCGGCAAAGAACAATGCCCATCAAAGTTGGCGTGACGATTGGGCCTTGGCTGTTTTTAAATACTGCAGGTTTCGGTGATCGGTGATTACAGTAATGGTATGCCTGGCACCGAGAAAATAATGCCGCCAAGTCTTGAAGGCGGATTTGATGGCTAATAACTCTTTATCAGTAACCGCATAGTTTAATTCGGGTGCCGAGAACTTTCTGGACCAAAATGCTACTGGGTGAAGTTGGCCGGTTTCAGGATCCTTCTGGGACAGGACAGCTCCCATGGCTAAACTGGATGCATCAGTTTCAACTATGTATGGAATTTCAGGGCGTGGATGCTTTAAGACAGGTGCAGACGTGAATTTCGCTTTCAGCTCTTGGAAGGTCTTTTCAGCTTCTTCGGTCCACAAGAAGTATTTGTTTTTTCGCAAAAGTGCTGGGATAGGGTGTACAACATATGAGAAATCCGGGATGAATCTGCGGTAGAAATTAGCAAATCCGAGCATGCTTTGTACCCCTTTAACTGAACTGGGTGATGGCCACTTGAGAATTGCGTCCACCTTTCGAGAGTCCATTCGGGCTCCTTTTGGAGTCAGGATAAATCCGAGGAATTCAACTTCCGTAGCATGAAAAATGCATTTTTCCAATTTTGCATATAACTTGTGCTGGCGTAGTTTCTCAAGGACTGCACGAACGTGTTTCACATGGTCTGATTCTGAGGAGGAGTACACTAGAATATCGTCTATGTATACGACAACACAGACGTCAATGAGTTCACGAAGGACGTCGTTCATAAAATACTGGAAGGCTGCTGGTGCATTGCACAACCCGAAGGGCATCACCTGGTATTCGAATAACCCGTACTTAGTGCGAAAGGCAGTCTTCCATTTGTCACCTTTACACGTACCAGATGATATGCCCCTCGGAGATCTAATTTAGTGTAGATGCCAGCGTCCTTTACTTGGTCTAGTAATTTGGGTATCAGAGGCAATGGGTATCGGTTCTTAACCGTGATCTGATTTAATGCGTGGAAGTCTATACACGTTCTGAGGTCACCTTCCTTTTTAGGCACGAAGAACAAAGCTGAAGATGCAGGGGACTTGGATGGACGAATAAAGCCATTAGCAAGGTATTGGTCCAAGTATTGTCGCAGGTGAAGGTTTTCGGGTTCCGTAAGGGCGTAGATCCTACTACATGGAGGTTGTGCACTGGGTATGAGATCGATTTGACAATCGTATGATCTGTGAGGTGGTAAGGTGTTGGCCTGTTCTTTTTGGAAAACATCCTGGAATTCTTGATATTCCTGAGGTAACTGCACGACTGGAGTAGCAACTGTGGCCAGGCCTTGGTTCAAGGGCTTTTCTGGGTAACAAGTATGTGCACAATCCGGGAAGGTTATTCTCTTCTCTCGCCAATCAATACAAGGATTATGTGTTTCCAACCAAGGTATCCCCAGTATTATTTGGAACTGCAGGGCTTTGATTAAATCAAACAATAGTCTCTCGATGCCCATCTGTCAAGACTTGATGGTCGTGCAGCCGATGAAACCTCCGTCCCCAAGTACCAATCGAGCAAACAAGAAATTACTGCCCGAGCGGTCCTTGAGGCCACAGGTGGTGGATTCTCGTCAGCCGGAACCAGGAATGCCGGAAGATGCCCCCTATGACCACTGTAAGGCAAACACGAAGTTAGGTCATAAATACAGAACCCCAGACTTGTATATGAATATGTAATAAGTCTACAATAGGGCTTACCCTTAGGAGTTGGTCGGGACCCAATATTGGTGTAAGGATGTTTATCAGAGGCAGCCAGCAAGGGTGACGACCAGATGACAGTTTGGTAATGCACTTAGTAGGATGAAATCACCACCTTACGGAGAAACCAGAAACCGTAAATCAATCAGTTGAAAAGTGCGTAATCCAAGAACATAGTTCATAACAAAAGGGCAATCCAATAGCAGCCCAGGGACGGAAATGTGGTCGAGTCCAGGAGAGATCAGTTCCAGCAGTATAGCAAAGGAGTAAGTTCCAGACAAAGGTACCGTGAAGGAAGAAGCCAAATCAGAGTCCAAGATCAATCCGAGGTCAGTGGTAGTAGTCTGTAATCTGTAATCCGTAATGCGCCCAACAGGATCAGCTGTGAAGCGCTGGAGGGAAGTCAGCGCGTCGCTTTTGAACACTGACTAATGATCACGTGACTCTCATCATCCGTCACGTGATCGAACGTGCTGAAGGAGGAGCTCCCAGGTGCCGGCAACGGAGACGTTGTAGAATGCCTGTGGCGCATCTCCATGGCAACTGCCAACACCGGAATGGAAACCAACGCTGGGATGGCAAGAACCGGCGTCGCTGACCTTGTCCCATTCCTTGCCGGCAGACCTGGCATGTATTTCGGTGGTGATAGTGGGGGCTGGATTATGGGATGTGTCCCTGGAACGCGTGGATGAAGATGGGGGCGTGACACCATCTTGACCCAATAATGTCATCTCTGCGGTGGAATGAGTTACAGGCCCAGAGGCAATTTCAGTTCCATCGACTGTGGTGATGACATTCAAAGTGGTCTTTATGCAGAGAGGTAGATTCATCCTGGTAGCCAATTCGTGGTCCACATAGTTTCCTATGGCCCAGCTATCAATGTATGCCCTTACTGCGTGCATGCGTGATGGCTGCCTTGGATCCACAAGGACCATTGGTATGATGAAGTGCAAGGTCTGAGTATCCTTCTTCAAGCTCGGCAAGCAGACCTCTACGCTTGTCGGGCGTGGTCGTTTCCCGAATCAGGCTCTGTTTGATTTTTATCAGCAACTCCGACTACTTTTTTGGATGGTTTTATAGGGCAATCCCGTAGAAAATGTCCTGAGGCCCCACAGTACAGACATAATTGCATCTGCCGTCTCCTTTCTCTTTCCTTTTGAGTTAAGTGTCCCTTGACCCCCCGATCTGCATTGGTTCTGGTGCATCTGTTCTTTTGAGGGTAACATTGGGTTTAATCAATACCCGATTCTTGAACTTAGCTCGATCAGCCTTTCTATTCTGAAGTCGGTGGTCTAACTGGACCACTAAGTTTATATATTCTGCGCAATCCTGAGGTGGGTTCACAACTTGGGCCAAAACATCTTTGAGTTCACCCCGAAGTCCCCGATGAAATAATGTAATTCGTTTTACCTCTGACCATCCGGTTTCCACCACCAACCTATTGAAGGTTGCGATATAGGTTAGTAGATCCTGGTTACCTTGTCGTAAGGATAAGAGTTCGTTATCCAGGGCCTGTCCCTGTGAATGTCTGGCAAATAGTGTCAAGGAGTTCCCCCCTTCTCACCTGAATCCGTTCTTTACCGGTGTTCTTGGAGGCTGCCTTCTTTCGGATGGATTGGGTTTTGAAGAAGGCGGCCCGTGTCTCTGCCGAATCCAGTATGCGTTCAGTTTTCCGGGAGGTCGAATAGAGGAATCCAGGAGGCAAGGTAAGTTCGCTAGAACTAGAATCCAGGAGGAAGAAGAAGGGGGGGGGTTTTGAGGAAGGGATAGCGGAGTAGAAAGGAGAAGAACCACGAGCTACAGAGCACACGTCTGGTCGCTAATCGCTATAGCATTGAGAGGCGCGGTGCCGCAGAAGGCGTGGTCTAAAAATAGAGAAGGGTTACGTCCAATGCATGGAGCGAGAAGGGAATGCGTTGGACGGCCATATTGGAGGTATTAGTTGTTTAAGTCTGTTGTGACAAGGACCATGAGGCCCAAAAGGGGCGCACCCAGCGATTCATGACAGCATGCCTCCTCCGAAGACCCTTCCCTCCTGGTTTGCCCGGGTGGATGAGGTGGAACCTTCTGAGCAGCCGTGGGGCCTTGATGTTTGAGAGAGGTTCTCAGGTACTTTCACTAGGAGGATATCCTTTCCATTCAACCAGGTATTGAAGCTGGCCCCTTCTATACCTGGAGTCACAAATACGAGATACCTCATATTCCAATTGGTCATTGACCAGTACAGGAGGAGGTCTGGAGGGTTTTTGGGAATATGGATAGTAGGGTTTCAACAAGGATGTGTGAAACACTGGGTGTATCTTCTTCCAGGATTCAGGCAACTCGATCCGATAATAAACAGGATTTATAATTTCCTTTATGGAAAATGGACCATAGTACCGAGGGGCCAGTTTACTAGGCCGTAGATGTCGGGGTAGTAATTTGGAGGACAACCAGATCTGATCACCGACTGCATAAGAAGGGCCAGGTCTTCTTCTGGAATCTGCATATTTCTTGGTCTGTTTCCTGGCCTTCTCCAAAAATTCCTTGGCTTCTTTATGTATGTTGACAAGGGTTTCGATCCAGGAGTCAACTGTAGGTACTGGTGTAGATTGGGGAAGAACAAAAGGTAGGACCAACGGATGAAATCCTTGACTGCAATAAAAAGGGCTGATCTTAAGTGCCGAATGGTCAGAATTATTGTAAGCGAATTCAGCCACGGGTATCAGGAGCGACCAGTCATCCTGGACCTTGGTGGCGAAGCATCGAAGATACTGTTCCATGGTTTGGTTGACACGTTCTGTGATTCCGTTGGTTTGAGGGTGGTAACCTGACGAAAGGGCACGTTGGATCCCTGAGCATTGACAGAGATGTTTCCAGAATTGAGAGATGTATTGAGGTCCGCGATCCGAAATGATCTTGGAAGGGAGTCCATGTAAACGGAATATGTGTTCCAGGAAGATTCCTGCTGGTTCAGAAGAGGATGGTAATTTACGCAGGGGCGTAAAATGAGACATATGAGTGAACATGTTGTTATTGTGTTTATTTTGATTGCAGACAACACAGGATTGAATGTACTGCCGTACGTCGGGTCCCATCCTAGGCCACCAGAATTGCCTTTGTATTAGACAGAGGGTATTGGTGACACCACGATGTCCGGAGTGTAGGGTATCATGGCAGAGATTCATTATTCTTTGTTGCAGTCATTTTGTAGGGATGACCAACAGATTGTCTTTGAACAAATAACCTTCCCAGACCTTTACATTCCAAGGATTTCTTTTGGATTTGTCCTTCCACAGATCAGAGGATTGGGTTTGGTCTTGGATTTCTTCGAGGAGGTTGACTGCCTGGGCCACAAAGATCTTGGGGGAAAACATCTGAGGATATGCCTTGTCTTCAGTGGGCTCATAGTCAGGTCTTCGAGATAAGGCGTCGGCGATCAGGTTTTGTGATCCAGGAACGTGAGTGATATGGAACTGGTACTGGGCAAAGAGGTATGCCCAACGTGCCTGACGGATGTTCCTACACTCCAAAGACTGTAGAATCTGGAGGTTTCGGTGGTCAGTACGGACCTGAACTGGATATTTAGCTCCCAAAAGTAAATGTCGCCATTCAGTGAAGGCTTGGCGGATGGCTAACAATTCTTTTTCCAGGACTGAATAATGTGTTCGTGAGAGGTAAGCAATTGGGTGTTCCAGTTTATCTCCTAATTCTTGTTTCAGGACTGCGCCAATGGCATAATTTGAAGCGTCCGTTTCTACCCGAAAATGACGGCTAGTATCGGGTTGAGCCAAGATAGGAGCTTGCGTAAACTCTGTCTTTAAACGCTGGAACGCCATATCTTGTGGTGTTGACCAGAGGAAAGGAGTGTCTTTCTTCAGGAGAGCAACAATCGGTGAAATTAGATATGAATTTCCAGTAGAAATTGGCGAGTCCCAGGAAAGATTGAATTTGTTTCACGGAAGTAGAAGCGGGCCAGGTCAACATGGCTTTTACCTTTGAAGGGTCCATACCGATTCCTTCTGGGGTAAGAATGAACCCTAGGTAGTGGACGGAGGTCACATGAAACAAACATTTTTCAGGTTTGGCTAGGAGTTTATGATCTCAGAGTCTCTGCAACACTGCCTTTACGTGCGCTTCATGTTGTTTAAGATCCTTGGAAAAGATCAATATGTCATCCAGATATACAATAACAAAGAGAAACAGCATGTCAGAGAACACCCTATCCATAAAGCGTTGGAAAATTGCCAGGGCGTTAGCCAATCCGAAGGGCATGACTAGGTACTCAAAATGGCCAAAGAGTGTTCTGAAGGCAGTCTTCCATTCGTCTCCTTCCCTGATACGGATCAAATGATAGGCGCCTCTGAGATCGAACTTGGTGAATATCACTGCGCCTCTGACGGCTTCCAGGATATCCGAAATTAGGGGTAACGGGTACCGATCCTTGAGGGTACATTGATTTAGCCCACGATAATCAAGGCAGGGTCTGAGTTCCTTGTTATCCTTCTTGGGAACAAAGAATAGAGAAGCACCAGCAGGAGATTTCGAAGGTCTTATGGTGCCATTTTGAAGGTTGGTATCCAGGTATTCTCTTAGGGCCTTCTTCTCGGGTTCGGAAAGAATGAACATCCTTCTGAAGGGAATCACTGCAGAGGGTTCTGTCTCTATGGCGCAGTCTTCAGGTCTGTGTGGGGGTAAGGCCTGGACAATGGCAGTCAAAAACACATCAGCATAAGCTTGGTAGACTTCAGGAACTTGCATGACATTGGATACCATTAGTGGTGTCTGTTGTTCCTTTGTTGGTTCCTTTGGGTGCGTTAATGGAGGTTCTAAGGATAGACAATGAGACATGCAAAACTCTGAGCCTAGGAATAGGGAACCCGCAGACCAATTGATATATGGATTGTGTTTCTGTAGCCAGGGCATGCCCAATACCAAGGGGTAATGGGCTGACTTAATAATGTCAAACCTGATCAGTTCTCGATGGTGATTTATTGAAAGCTGGATCGCCTTAGTCTGAAAGCTTATGTGTCCTGATGTGAGGGGTCTTCCGTCGATAGCTTCCACAGGCTGCATGGTGCTTCGTGACTCGTAGGGAATCTGATGTTTATCAACCCACTCATGATCGATGAATATTCCCATAGCTCCGCAGTCTATCAGGGCCAAAATGGAATAGTTTGTATTCTTGGATGGTGATAAAAAGGCCTGCAGTACCACCAAATTGTTTTGTCCAGGAGAGTTCAAGGATGGAATGGATGTGGAGCAAGCATCTCTCTCCCGAAGCTCTGCTACATCTTGGATCAGGAGCTGGCATTTCCCGAACGCCGAGGGGGTGCTAAAGGACACTCTCTGACCAAATGCTTATCTGAGGCGCAGTACATGCACAAGCCCGTATGAATTCTCCTCATTCTCTCTTGTGGGGATATGGGTCCACGAAAGGCCCCAATCTGCATGGGCTCGGATTCTGAAACTGGGCTTGGGTTGATTTCTGGTCTGGAGGTACCCTCAAATGATACCTTGGAAAGAGTTCCCCTGGAATTCTTCTTTTCTGACTTCCTTTCCTGGATACGGAAGTCAATCTGCCTGGCAAGATCCATTAATGCCTGGAATGAGCTTGGTCGTACCACTCTGGCCAGCTCATCCTTAATTTCTTCGTTCAATCCTCTCCTGAACAGGGTAAAACTCGCCTCAGTGGACCAGTCGGCTTCTTTTGCCAGTTCGTTAAATCGGGTCACATACGTGAGCATATCCTGGGTCCCTTGCTGAAAGTCTAAGAAGCGTTCTTGTGCACTATAGACCTGCTCGGGGCGGTCAAACATGTCTTTTAGGGCACGTATAAACCCATCATAATCGTCTAGGAGGGCATCGCTAGAGTTAACGAGGGGAGTGGCCCAAGTTAAGGCATTCCCGGAAAGGTGAGAGATTATAAAACCCACCTTGGCCCTGGGGGTCGCAAAATAGTAAGGCTTGAAGGTAAAATGAACCAAGCACGAATACAGGAATGCACGAAGGGTCTTTGTGGAGCCGTCGTATTTATCCACAACTCCGCCCAGTATAACACTCTCTTTTGTAGCAGAATCCCGGGATAGAACCAATTGTTTGAGAGTGGCGTTCTCCGCTCGCAGATTCTGTACCTTGGTTGACAGTTCCTGCATACTACGCATCAAGTCCTGCACGGCAGCCTCCATGTCGATATCGCTTTCGATTGGCTCGCGTCTCAAACTGTCAAGGAGTTCCCCCTTCTCACCTGAATCCGTTCTTTACCGGTGTTCTTGGAGGCTGCCTTCTTTCCGATGGATCGGGTTTTGAAGAAGGCGGCCTGTGTCTCTGCCGAATCAAGAATGCGTTTCGTTTTCCGGGAGGTCGAATCCAGGAATCCAGGAGGCAAGGTAAGTTCGCTAGAACTAGAATCCAGGAGGAAGAAGAAGGGGGGGGGGGTTTGAGGAAGGGATAGCAGAGTAGAAAGGAGAAGAACCGCAAGCTACGGAGCACACGTCTGGTCACTAATCGCTATAGCATTGAGACGCGCGGATTAGTTGATTAAGTCTGTTGTGACAAGGACCATGAGGCCCAAAAGGGGAGCACCCAGCGATTCATGACAAATAGTCTCTCCATGCTCAATTGAAACCCTTGGAAATCCCGAAGAAGAGGGTCATCCTGGTTGACTAGTGGAATTGACCAATCCGCTGCGCTGCCACTAAGGTATGATAGTACAAAGGCTACTTTGGTTTGGTCGTTCGGAAAAACTCAGGTCTGCATAAAAAGTGCAATCGGCATTGGTTCATCAACACAGCAAACTTTTTCGGGTCCCCAGCAAAACGTTCGGGTGGAGCTAAAGGAATGCTCCCTGGTAGAACCACTTGCAAAGGATTGCTCGATGAAACAGGAGTTGGATTCCCCCTGAGTCCAGGTAATGGTGTTTGCCCAGCTTGGTTTTGCAGCAATTGTCTAGCAAGATTATCAGTGTGCTCCTTTGACACAATCAGTTCTCTCCTGAGGGCATTAGTTGCTTGGCGCGCAGAGTGCACTTCTGCCCTAAGTTCCCCTAACAATAGGGCTAGTTGGTCGGTTTCTGAGGTTTCCATGACGCTCGGGTGGGGATTTGTAGATAGGCTTTGCGTTCTGTTACGCTCACCTGGTTCCCACAGGGGCGTCGATCAGACCCGGACAGCTGCGGTCTCTACCAACGTGATGCGTAGTGCCGAGATGACTGTCTGGACTGGCCCACTTAATCTCGTCTGCTTGATCCGTAGAAGTATTGTCCTGCAAGTGGAGAAAGGGATTTAGCCACCCGTGGATATGAGTGATAGCCCCCTCCCACTGTTCTCATTCTCCCTTCTTGTTACCTCCAATATCCCCTTTTAGGAACCTCACCTTATGTTTTTAAATGATGAGCTCTCCATCCTGCGTGGATTGCAGCGGCGTGTTGATGCCAGTTACTTCACTGGTTTGAAGGCGTGGGAGAGTTACGGAGAGTATTGACTCTGAGGTTCCTGGCAAGGTTCGGTAAGTATCAAGTTCATAGAGTTCAATATGTCTGATAATTCACTCTTGTTCCCCCCTTCCTTCCTTGTCTTGCAACTAAGATCTTGCGAAGATACCCCTCGTTGCAGTTGGTGGCGCTCAGGTAAAAGTCTGTATTACCCGACGCTGTCCGGTAAATGTTGCCGGTGTTTAAGGTGTTGTTTTCTCTCCATTTGCAGGTGCGGCACATGAAGATGTGGAGAGTTATAGAATAATGCCTCCGGTGGTAATCAGGTAAGTCTATGATGATAAGTGTTTTATTTGTTGGTTTTCTCGGCTCACCTTGTTTTCTTTTCTCCCTCAGGTGCCGCGGAGTTCGGCGAAGAAATGATGGAGGCAGCGCTGAATGGAAAGATGCTGCGAGGACTGGTGAGTATGGCGCGGCGCTGCAGCTGGAGATGCAACGCGTACAGAAATTATGTTCTTTCCAGGTCGGAGGCGAGATGGATCCGAAATCAGGTGAGGAATTCGAAATAGTTTGTTTTCTAATCTTGTCCTTTTCTTTCCTCTTGGTTTTAGGAGCTCCAGATTTGAGGCGGGCGTGGCAGAAGACTGGATGCAGACTGCAGGCACGGTGAGCGTTACGCTGCTGGATGCAGAATAACGCGAAATAGTCCCTGTAGAAAAATAGTCCCATCCAGGCCTCACGTTGGCTTGCACTCACTAGCAGCATGGTCTGCATCAGGTAATTAAAGTCTATGAGCCTGGCGCCTATGGCGCCAGGACTGATTTCCATGATGAGCCTGGCGCCTAAGGCGCCAGGACTGAACCCAAACAGCCCCTAGCCGAGGCTGTTGGGGTTTTAATAAGTATCTGGATGCCTGCTCCCAGAGCTGATGGGGTTGGTCCTGATGCCCGGGGGTAGGCATCATGACACAGGGACCGAAAAGAAACTTTACAACATCTTGTAATTGAGTGCACTGCGTTAAATGACACAAAAGTTAAATGTTTTGGGAAAGAATTGTGTGTTCAGAGTAATCTAGATCATGCTGAAATATGGAATCTTCTGTTCTCTAACCAGAGAATAACTATACAGATTGCAATTGTGCAATTTTTAAATATGATATTTCCTGAAATCTGAATTTGATAAATAATAAAAAATAAAAACATTTACCACTTGTTCTTGTCTTGTTCTGTCTCTTCTGCTTGCAACCCCATGTGCCCCCCTTCCATTATTCTCTCACTCCCCACCCCATCCCTCTCATCTCTCCTCTTCCCCCTCCTCTGCATCATCTACGGTGCTCTCTGTTTCTCCTATCTTCGCCAACTACACTTCTATTGCCTATCCTACCCTTCTCACCAAGTCTGGTATGAAGAAGTTCAAAAAGGATATCCTGGTCTCCAACCCAGACCTCCCTATCACTGATACTACATCAGCGCTACCTGCAGACAGACCCTTACCGACATTCTCTTTGTCTTTCCTTCATCAGACCTATGGACTCGGTCTCTGTTCTTTCTCATTTCTCTTCCTCTCCCATTAATATTGGCACCCGGTGGGAGGCCCTCCTGGCTTCCTTCCACCCCTCAAAGGTCATGATTAATGTTTACCTGAATGGCACCGTTCTGGTCTAAGGACCTCAGGCCAACCTCCTCTTTGATAGATGCTTCCTGCGCCTTATCAATTTCCTTTCCTCTCCCACTGTCCCTTCTCTCCCTTCTTCGGCTTCCTTGCCTCCCACACTCTGCCACTTCTCTGGTGCCCTCTTCCTCCTCCTCGGCTACCTTGCCCTCTCCTCCTACCTCCTCAGATCACCCTCAGGCTCCTTCTACACCTACGTAGGGAATACCTCTGATTTGCACCCCTCCCTGGCAGTCTTTCAAAGATGGCAACCTTCTCCACCTTGCTACTCTCGACTCTCGCTCAGCTGTCAAACACTCCTCTGACATCTGCTGTCTCCTGGAAGAACGTGACCTTGATGTCCTCTGTCTTACTGGGACATGGTTCGCGGCCAGCTCTGTCACGAGCTTTGACACTCTCCTCGGTGATGGCAACAAGATCCTCTCCGCGCCCAGATTGAACCATTCCGGTGGGGGTGTAGCCTTGATCTTCCTGGAGTGGATTCCTGCCTCTATCATTCATATGCAGGCCTACTCCTTCAAATTCCTGGTCTGTAGGCTTTCTCTCTCTCCTGGCCACTCTCACACAGTGGCTACTGTCTACCGGCCACCCGGCCACCTGGACTTCAACATCCACCTGGATGATTCCTGTCCCACCACGGGACTCTTTTGTGTCCTTTGCGACTCTCTCTCTCTCCCTTTTCTTTCCTCTATCACGACTCACTCTTGATGTTCTGATCTCCTCAAACCTCCCCCCCTCTAACCCTTTCACATCACTCCTCTCTCCTGGAGTGACCACTTTCTCCTATCCTCTCATTTCTCTACCCCTCAGGTCAAGCCTACCACCACACTGCCACCCACCTCCTTGGTCATTCGACCCATGAAGCGTTTGTCAGTGAAGTCTTTCACCGCCTCATTCTCTCCCCCTCCTGTACCTCTGGCTGACTCACACCCTGACACAGCCCTTTCCATGCTACACTCTGCTGTCTCTGACACCCTTGATGTACTTGCCCCTGTCATGAGGATCCGCATAAAGCCTAAAGTCAAGTGCAACTCCTGGTACAACTCAGACTTCATCACCCTTAAAAGCAAGTGCAGGGTGGCTAAGAGGAAACGGTTGGCATCTTGTACATCCTCTGACAAACTGGCCTGCCGCCTGCTCCAAACGCAATACTGACTCTCTGTCCTCACTAAGAAGAGAGCTCACATTGAAGCCTGCATCTCTACGGCATCTAACAACTCACCCGAACTCTTTAAAATCTGCAAGGAGCTGTCCAATCCTGCCGCAGTCTCTACCTCTACTATCCCCTCCCGGGCCCCCTGTACGGCCCTGGCTTCTCATTTCATCTCTAAAACCCAGGACATACTGACCACCCTCTTGTCCTCTCCTTTTCCCTCCACTCTCTCTTCTTTGTCCGTCCCCCCTGCAGCCACCCCACCTCCCTTCTCTGCCTTTCCTCTTTTCACTCCTGAAGAGGTTTCTAGACAAGTCCGATCTATGAAAGCTTCGTCAAAAACAGGTTCTTCCCTGTTCTTCCAAAAACATCAAGGATCACATTGACACCCTTGGTCCATCCTTGGCTGAACCTTCCCTTCCACCCGTCATGCTGGAAATGCATTGGAGGGACAGGGCCTCCCTGGCCTTGTCCTGTAGTCCTTTTTCATTTGTGTTCTGTATTGTTTTCTGCCCAGGAGTCCATGTGGGACTCCTGGCAGTGCAGCTCTTCCGGTTTTTGGTTCGTTGTACAGACCCATGGGATACCCTTAGGGCACCCATGGGTGGGGGTGCAACCCTGTGCCCCTAGTGTATGTTTTTGGGCACCTTTGTGTGGCCCACATAGCAGGGTATGGGCTGGTAGCAGCTCCATGCTGAATATTACAGGTGCTCTGAGTATCCTCCATTTTAGGATACCCAGGCCCTGGCATTGGAATCAGTTGATTCCTGATAGGAAACAAGATGGCCACTGTGGCCTCTTGCTTTCTAGTGCCTGTTACCCTGTTTTTCCAAAGTCCTGGGAAGTTCTGGCTCTGTCCCTTCCACCTGACTAGCTGTTGGGTGGAAGTTCCATATATGGTGTTGTTGTGAAGTCCAGGCCAGACTGACTGGGGCCTTCCCAGTGACTGGTTGCTGTGGGTACACCCTGTAGGTGGGACCTGGGTGAATGGAGTGTGTGACGAATATGCACTTCTTGTTGTGGATGTCTAGTTTCTGGTGTTTGACACAATGGGCCTCATTACAACCTTGGTGCTAAGTGCACCAACTTTACCACCATGGTGTAAACTACGTTTACACCATGGTGGATGGCGGATTTACCGCCCCATTCCAAGGTGAGTGGGGCGGTAAATCCCCATTTCCCATTTTCCCTTCCCCATTCCCATTTTTGCCCCATAGGGCATAATGGGAGTGGGGAAGGCGGTAATTACGCCGCCGTAAATTACGGCGGCGTAATTAGCACCATGGCGGGTTAGCGCCATGGATTTTAATGCCTGCTAAAAGCAGGCGTTAAAATCAGAATCAGGCATTAAGGGTTAACGGTGGCGTTAACCCTTAACGCCTGAGTTGTAATGAGGCCCAATGACTGAGCCAGCCCTGCCCGAAACTGGTATGAATCCAGTGTGGAGTGTTGAATGGCTGGGTACTTGTTCCAATACACATAACGTATTGTGAGTGTCTGGAGAGAAGTGAATGGCCTAAATGCACTATGCACCTGATTGGTTGCCTGCCTGCATGAATGCCCTTCTGACTGATTGGTTGCCTGAGTGTGACCCAGCAGAATGAATGGGAGATCAACTAGTATATCTGGGGGCCTCTCACTGCTAGAATTCGTGTTCAGAAGCTGAAGAGAAACTGGAGTTGACCTTGAAGCCCTGCTGGAAGAGAAGTCTTTCTGCTGCTCTACTTCGTCGATCTGAAAGCTGCAGTGCCTCCAAGGACTAACCCAGAGAGGACATGGTTAGGCGCCCTCTTCCCGAGCTACCATCGTGCACTGCTAATCTTTGTCAGCGCTCCCTGGTAGACAGACCTACGAAAGGCTGCCGACCGGAGACGTGGACCGCTGCGGAATCACAAAGAGAAGTGCCCGGACACTGTTGTCCATCACCGTCGACGACCGCCGTCGCCGATCGAAGCCGTCGTGCTCCCTTTGCCTAAGTAACATTTGATCCAAGGACGCTCGCGCCTGCACCGTCGACCGCTTTGTCTCGACAGAGAAAGTCAAGGCCACTGACGCACCGAGGAGCATCTGCCGGTGGGGTTCCCGTCACCAAAAGACAGCAGAGTCGCCGACGACCCGACGCCCTTGCTGGGCCAACGTTGTTCAACCTTGATGCTAATCTCCCCTCTGTCCTCATCTTACTTGATCTCTCTTCTGCCTTTGACACAGTCAACCATGCCATCCTGCTCAACTTGCTGCATGATAACCTGCGCATCACTGATCAGGCTCTGGCCTGGCTGACTCCTTTCCTCTCCAACCAAACCCTCCCAGGTCCAACTTGGGTCCTTATTCTCAATTTCTCTCTACCTGTGGTGTTACCCAGGGGTCTCCCCTTTCTCCCTGGTTGTTCAAACAATACCTAGCACATCTTGCCCACCGCATTGCTGCTCTCTGCTCTGACTTTCAGTGCTATGCGGACAATACTCAGCTCGCATTCAGGCTCCCCTCTGCTGCCTCTTCTCCTTCTCTCATCCCAGATTGTACGTCTGCAATCCAGGAGTGGTGTGCTGCCAATGATCTTTGACTGAATGCCAGTAAAATGGAGATCCTCCTCATCGGCACACCTGCACCTCCTTTTTCTGCCACTCTCTGGCCGGCCTCCCTTGGCCCTCTTCCTGCTCCCATCTGTGAGGGCAATAACCTCAGGGTCATCTTCGACTCCACACTCTCCTTCTCTCCTCACATCTCTGATGTCTCTAAGAAGTCAAACTACCAACTGCACCTCCCCAGAGGTATTCTTCCTTTCCTCTCCTTCCCCGAGAAGCTCTCCATCTCCAGAGCTCTGGTTCTCTCTAGGCGTGACTATTGCAGCAGCCTCTTTTTAAATCTGCCTGCCTCTACTCTCCATCCTCTCCAACTTATTCAGACCAGGACTGCAAGACTTGTCCTTGGTGTCAAGCCCAGGGATCGTATCTCTCCAGCCCTGAAATCGCTCCATTGGCTCCCAGTGGCTGCAAGAATCAAGTGTAAGACCCATTGCATTATCCACAAGGCCTTCTGGGGCCTGGGACCTCAATACCTTCAACTCTCTCTTCAAAAAAGTCTTCCTACTCGAGCTCTTCGCTCCTCCACCTCCAACCCCTTGGGGGTCAGGCTCTTCTCCAAGCAACTGGTACGGGGCAGATCCCTCTCTTCTACCGGCGCCTCCCTGCCTCTCTGAAAGTTGAGCAGAACCATCTGTGGTTCCAGAAGCATCTCAAAACTTTCCTCTTTGCTTCTGCCTTCTCTCTTCCTCTTCCATGCTGATCTCCTGTATTGCCTCATGGCAACCTTTGCACTTGGGTCTGTATCTGCAACCCTACAGTCCCTTTACCTGCACCTATCAGACACTTGTTGTCTGTACTTAACCCTTGCACTGCCACCTGCTGGCAGCAATACTTGTTTTTTGATCCTTTGTCCTGCACTTACCCTTTCTCCCCTGGCACTTTTCCCTTCCCCTCTGTTCTGCACGTGCGCAATCTCAATCTCAGTAGGCATAGTAAGCACTGTCTTTGTCCTCTCTTTGTTTCCCCTTCCTTGCCTCGTAGCGTCTTGAAACACTTCTGTATAGGAGCGTTATAAATGTCATATCATATCAGATAGGTAATCTGGAGAGTGTGAGAGATACATTATGTGTGCACCTGGATCTAATTGCTATCATAGAGGATAGCTGCATTCTAGTGGCAGAGGTGTTGTGCAGAATCTGTGAAGCAGGGGAGGCATTTTGTGTGCAGCTAGACCAAATTTCTATTGTCAGAGATAGCTGCATTATAATGGCAGAGGAGCTGTGCAAAGTGTCAGAGTAGTGCATGGGTGCAGAGGGTAGTCTCGAGAGTATGTGAGAGAGACATAGGGCCTCATTACGAGTGCGGCCGTAAGGAGTTAAAGGCACCAGTAAAGGTGCCGTTAACCACTTACCTCTGCATTCCGAGGTCCCTTAGCGGGTCCCACTAAGGCCGGCTGGTTAAACCAGCCGTCCTTAGCGGGAGCCGTTAAGGGCCCAGGGAGCTAATAACGGGCCCGCTATTAACTCCCTCCTCCTTCCCATTGAGCCCTGTGGGGGCTCGAATGGGAATGGGGAAGGGTTTTGTGAATGGGGACTTACCAGGTCCTCCAAGGTTGTAATGACCCGGTAAGTCCCCATTCAGAGAACCCGGACACGACTTTGGAGGCAGCCATGGTGCCAATAGCACCATGGCTGCCTCCAAACTCGTAATGACCCCCATTACGTGTAGAGCTAGACTGAATGCTGTTGTGAGGCATAGCTGCTTTCTTAAGGTCAAGGTGATTCCCTTGGTATAATACAGTATTGCTTACCTTCTTAACTTCATCTAGAGGGAGTGGCCGCCCTATAATGTGTTTTCATGCCATGCCAATAGAAAGACCTCCCTTAGCTCCTCCCGTCGGCCATCTTCAGATCTTTTACCGCACGTTTGTGTTGGGAGTCCTCAAATATTCTCTCAAGTAATCTTCATTTAAAATCAACTTTTATCACAATTAGACAAAGAATCTACTTCTTTCTGCAACTCATCAACAACTGTCACTGGCAGCAACATTGCAGAGTCCGTAGACCATTCCCACTGCCAGTAATCTCCAAACGTTTATCATCTGCACAGTTGTGCCTACTTCATGGCAGAGTACACGAGGAAGAGCTTGTTCGAGGCGTGTGCTCACTGTGGGCTGAATAATATCTACATCGTAGACCACTACGATGACTGTCTTTATTGTCTTCACACGCATACAAGACTGCGAGATCTGCCAGTCTTTCTCTAACAATATGTTGCAGGATCATCACTGATGTTTCATTGCGTGGATCAAGGATGCCGGTGGGGCCTCTGACTCCGCTACTCTACAGACCCATGCCTCTCTACAGCAGGGCAGGACGGCCCACTGACCCACCTCTGGTAAGGGGTCTAGATCACATGAAGTACACACGAGCAGCAGGCAGAAGCACAGGGATGCTTCAGACAACAAGCCGAGATAGTCTCACAAAGATTGGTCATTGCCCAAGGCAGCTCCAAGTTAGTCCTCATTGATGCCATCTGCCAGATCGTCCACACCGAGACCAGTTACACCATCCACGAGTGCCCTGCTGTCAAGACCATCAACAACGACGTTGAGCAAGCAGGTTACCCAGTCGATGAAGACTTCCTCAATGACTGCCTGCAGCCACAACCATTGCACCATCGTCGATGCCCCCAAAAACAGTATTTGCATGCTAGGTCACGACTGCAGCACCATCGATTATTACAACCACTTCTGACACCTCCACCAACACAGCGGGCCTCATTATGACTCTGGCGGTAGCCGTGCTGGTAAATACCGGCACGGCTGCAGCCGGGGTCGTGAATTTTCCAGCATGGGGGAATGGGCAATTAACGGGGCATTACAGCCCTGGCAGACCCGGTAATTGCCCATTCCCGTGCGCCAGAAAATATTAGTTCCCATTCCCATTTGAGTCCCATTGGACTCAATGAGAATGTGAAGGCTAGATGCATTGGCAACATTCATGAATGGTGCATCTATCGAGTTAGGCGTGCGGGTGCCGTCCCACCGCCAGGTCAGACCTGGCGGGCTGAAAGGCACCCGCGTGCAGAACACGTAGTTTGCCGGTCCGGAAACAACGGTACCGGCAAGCTTATGAGGCCTAGTGTCAGCGCTAGCTGCACTCACTCAGTCTTCATACCCAGATCTTGGAATGGGTCCTCTTCCAGAACAGGCTATCATAAAAGGATTGGAGGACCAGAATGTGGCTCCTGTTGAACTGGAGGCCTCCAGCCCTTTAAGATGAGATAGCAATCCCCTTGAGATGGATGGGGATGCAGAAGTTACTCAAACATCAATAATTTAAACAACTCACGTAGTTGGCAAAAGAAAAAACTGTTTTAATATCAATTATTTAAAACGGGGAGTACAACGAACATCTCAGCATAAGATCTCTCAATGCATCTTAGAAAAAAAGTATTCTTTTATAGTAAAAAATCATCATTGATGACGTTAACCTACGTATTACTAATGTCATCCTACGTGGCAAACTACAAAAACTTAGTGGCAATTGTGATAGACTCTTAAAGAACCTCTCAGTATACGATCCATACTCGTCTAAAAGAGTGAAGAAAAGTGATAGGTTTCTTAACATCAGGTGGGGCAACTAAGCCCTCCCCTTAAACAAGTCACTAAGAACGTCACTAAATACACAATGTCCCATTGGCTACACAAACTATAGGACCCTTAATCACACGGCCCCCTACCATTGGTTGGCACTCTAACCTCTGTCAGTACTTTTCCACCTACGTAAGCAGCACGCAGACTGGACTTCCAGGTGCTGGAGAACTAGTCTTTAACCATAGCTTCCCACCAATTAGCATATTCATCTATCATCACCTCAGTGATCTGCTGTCAATTAAGGCTTTGAACTTGTTTTTGGGCGTGTTCTTTTGCTCTGAAGAATTCAGGGGGGGGGGGGGTGAAGGCACACTCTGCCCTCATGCGTAGGTGTGACAATTGTGTACGTCCAACTTCATCCTTCCACGTGACTGAAGACCACAAAATCGAGCCTTAGTTTATTTAAAATACTATTTTCTAATAGACCTCTGACGTCTTCCTTGTTTTTGTCCATGTCTTCAGAACAAGAGTTTCGTTCTTTCACATGATTTGTATCCAATATCTTCTCACCCCAGCCTGATAAAACCATGGCTTCTTGGCTCATCCAGTCTCGCCTTTCTGAGATCTACTTCTGTAATTCAATACCTTTTTTTTAACTGCGACACACTGGAAACGAGACCTTCTTTCTAATACTTAGTGGAAACATCCATTCTTTACTCATATATATATTACACGGCCACGCTATTGGCTGTGTAGTTATGGTTAAGTTGCTGTTTCCATAGGAAGAGCATTTCTTGGGCGGCTTATAACTTTGCTCCCCCTGGACAAATCCTCACCACACTTTGCAATGAAAAGTATATGGGCCACTCTGAATTATTTTGCAAAGTTTGGAGATGTTTGGTGCAGGGTGGCAAAAGTTATAGGGGGGGTCCCAAAACGTCTTTTTTTCCCCATCGACTGAATGGGGGAAAAACTTTGCGCACGGCTACAGGTGAAACCGCTGGACGGATTTTGACGAAATCTGCGGCAGGTACAGGGGCTTGGTCCAGAAAGCGTGCTTTTGTAAATTTGGTGAGCAGCCGTGCAGTATTTTTCTTTATAATTATCAAAAAGTAGGTCTGAAAAAATGAGTGATATCTATGTCCGCTCCGCGGTCAAACTTCCCTGTTCAGTCCACGAACAAGATACCGATTGGCTAAGGGGCTGGCGTCATGACCGCGGACACGCAACGTCTCTGGCCATTAGCTGCTGTGAGATGTGTTCTGCGTCAGATTGTTTGAATGCCCCCGACATCTTGGATCCTCGCCGAAAGTGGAGCAATAACCAGCGTATACATGCTTTATTCATTAAACTCTTTTGCTGTGTCACAGAGCATTGGGAAAGGTTCAGACAGTAAGACATAGGTGATCAATGCATTTGTTCTGGGGGTCAGTTTTCATAATGTAATTTCTATGGACACCTTGTACGCACAGTAAATGTGGGGTGCAATAATGATAGCACTTCAGTTCATGCAGTGGACAGGAAACTTGTAACTGTTGAAAGCACACGCGTATTGGTAGGCAACATTGAAATTGACAACATGCCGTGAATGCATTATTTTTTCCGATGGATATTATTATATTCATTAGTACACCGCCATGGGCGTCAAATGCTACAATGGTTGTGGCCAGGGCCTAGAGTCTTGGATGCATGGCCGAAAGCCTTACTTCCAAGACTGTAGGCCCTGGCCACAACCATCGCCGCATGTGCCACCCATGCATACACCCGTAATGTTGCGGTTTGATTGTCAAGTTGTGGGGAGTGCGTGCAGTCATGCACCCAAGAACAAAGTGATAAGTACTAGACATGGAAGCCACTGCACACCCATCCCATGTAAGATCTACAGACATACAGCTAGGAGTGAAGCCTCTGGGAAGAAGCACTGAAGAATAACACACCTATAGAATAACCCCCACTACCACAGATTACTGAGGGGGTTGTGGGGAGACCATGCACCCAATAATACACTAATACCTTCTTAATGATGTATGTTCTATGGCCTCCTTGTACGCACAGAAAATGAGGGGTCCAATAAGGCCAGTATTTCAGCCCGTGCAGTGCACAGGGGAGTTGTTATAGTTGTAAGGACACGTGTGGTGTTAGGGAACATTGAAATTGACAGCATGCCGAAATTGCTATACTTTTTCCTAAGGTTATTGAATTCATCAGTACGCCGCCATTGGTGGCACATGCTACGGTGGTTGTGGCCAGGGCCTAGAGTCTTGGAAACGTCTTTTTTCCCCATAGACTGAATGGGGAAAATAGCGATTGTCTGAATTGCAAATACTACATAATCTGCCATGGTTTGCATTTTGTACAAGTTGCTGAAATGTAATGCTCTCACAATTTGGTATGGAAACATACACAAATCGGTCATTTGGGATTTCTTCCTGTATCACTTTGCTACAGAGAGGGCATGTATGTTTCCACGTGTAGGAAATTTGGAAGATTTCATTTACAGGTATGCTTTTGTTTTCCAATACTAATAGTATGTACATTAGAAATGCTTGTGGATCTTCTAGTGAGTTCATAGTGAATCTCACCATTCCAGCACAGTCGTCCAATTGTTGCCTTACTCCATGAACACTGTATGTGTTGTCAGGATTGCTTGTTGCATTTCTATGCAGCACTAACATTTGCAAACACAATTGGTCTGTACTGTGCAGGTAAATATTGTTAACAATTGGTGGCAATTGAAATAGAATATTAATTGCTACATTTGCATAGCAACTTACCCCACTTTCATTTGCAAATTTGAATGGCCCAGCAAGTTCTGTATCTGAGTGCATTTTTCAGTTTTTCTGTTGCTTCTTTGCCGACATCCCTGGTTTACATTCCCTAATAGGTTGTTCTAGGTTTGCAGCAATTGATGAAACTTTACCTTCTTTTCTTTGCTTTGCGGAATTTGCTGTTGAATTCTGTTGCATTTCTGTTTCATTTACTTTTCTTTTAGCACGTTTCACTTTATCTGGAACAGGGTATTGTTTCAGATGAGGAGTGTAGAGAGAACGCAATCTATTGTATTCTAGAATGCAAGGAATATCAGCTTTGACTTTACTTGAATCAAAGTCTATTAGCAATAGACCGTCAAATTTACATAAGCGTGATAATGCTACGTAGCTCATGCCTTCCTTAAACACTGTGGGCCTCATTACGACCCAGGCGGTAAGTTACCGCCTGGGCCGTGACTTTACCACCATGGCGTAAACTATGTTTACGCCATGGTGGTTGGCGGACTTACCGCCCCATTCCGACCTTGGCGGGGCGGTAAGTCCCCAATCCCCATTTACCCTTCCCCATTCCCATTTTTGCCCCATAGGGCATAATGGGAGTGGGGAAGGCGTTAATTACGCCACCGTAAATTACGGTGGCGTAATTAACTCCATGGTCCCTTAGCGCCATGGATTTTAACACCTGCTAAAAGCAGGTGTTAAAAGCACCATGGCGCTAGGGGACCTCGTAATTGGCGGTAAGGGGTCGGCGCAGCTAACGCTGGCGTAAACCCCTTACCGCCAGGG
Source organism: Ambystoma mexicanum (assembly GCF_040938575.1). Classification (NCBI taxonomy): domain Eukaryota; kingdom Metazoa; phylum Chordata; class Amphibia; order Caudata; family Ambystomatidae; genus Ambystoma; species Ambystoma mexicanum. The sequence continues at coordinate 80,781,245 of NC_090921.1, read as the reverse complement.
TCGTAATGAGGCCCTGTGTTTCCTATATCTATCAATGCTTTGTCTAGGGTAAGACCTTGGGATTTATGAATGGTAACTTCATATGCACGAGTTAGAGAAAATTGCTCTCTATGTACATACATGTCTTTGAAGAGAAGGAATCGAGTAATTGAGCGCCCTATCTTTTTCACTTCTTAAACTTTATCAAAGCAAATGTTTACAAACTGAATGTTGCTATCACGTGGGTATGATTGAAAGCCAACAACTGTGCCCAGTGCTCCATTAACTAACCCTTGCGCTACGTCAAGGTTACGTTTAAGCATTACTTGACAATTTAAGGATAATTTCAATATTTTTTCCAACTCAGTTGTGTTGGAGATTGAATTTTCTAAACTATTTAGTCTTGTTGTGGCTTGCTCACACATGGGCACTGTCATACCATGTTTGTCTGTGGTGCTAATTTCTATTATTGATTGCATTTCTTTCTTTAACATTGTTTCATTGAATTTGAAACAGCTTGCAAGAGTTGGCATTAAGGCCATACAATTGACATTTTTGTGCGCTATTTGTTCCATAACATCAGTTGCACATGCATTATCGCCATAAAGTGCATGTATATGCCGGTTTTTCAATACAACTTGTGCTTCTTGCGATAATACACCAACTCTAATACTTTTTAAAATGTTGCCATAAGTGAGATCTGCAGATTGCTGCATGTTCTCAGTTAATTCTCTGTATTGGAAATGTTGCCAAAGGTTAACATTACCTATGCTACCAACAGTTTTCCAGCAGAGTTTGTGGCCTAAGATTTTAAAAATCGGTTCACCTTTCACTGGTGTCAATTGTAGAAGATCTCCGAAAGCGATAATGTGTTTCCCTGTTATTATTTGTAAGTACTTCTTGCAATCTGAGATTAAGCCAACATTAGGTTGGAGACCATGCTCACTTCACTAGCATTTTCATTTGTTTCAATACTCTACTTAATTCCATTGCAGCTTCTGCAGAAAGTTTGTAGTAGTCTAATTTATTGTGATGCTCTACTGGAAGCAGTAGTAATCGGTGTAAGTCACACAGCTAAACCTGTGGGGGCCATCACAACAGCTGACAGTTTGTTGTTTGTCAATTGTTGAAGGACCTTGCTGATGATTTTGATTAAGAATGTTTTCCCCTGATCCAGCTTCACCACTGACGTACAGCAGTATAGGTTTGTAATTTTGACAGGTACATTCTTTATTTTCGTGTTGTACATCATGTACAATTTGTTTTGTTACGTCTTCAAAAATGGTGCGCTGATCCGGTGTTAAGTTTTGCTTGTTGTAAAGTTAAGTCTCCTGTATCTTCTTGATACTGATACATGGTGCCATAGCTACTTCAGCCTCATGTGCTGTTAGTGGTTGTCCTTGTCACGCTGCCTACCTCCAAGGAGCCAGGTCTGACCCAGCAACCCCAGAGGCAGGCATCATTTCCCCCCAGGGGAGTGCCAGCGGGCCCAAGCTGGGGCCCTTTGGACGCAGTCCTGGCGCCAGGCTCATGTTGGACCTCATAAAGCTAGACATGTGTTGAAGTGTTTTAATGTGCACTTACCTGATGCAGACCATGCTGCCACATCCAGGCCCTCTTGAGGCCTGAATGGAACTACTTTACCTGTGGGACTACTTTCCACCCGGGTGTGGTCGGGGAAGGATACATACCTGATCGGAGGAAGGATACACACTTGGAACTTCTTCCAAAGCTATTTAAACCACACCCGATCAGCAACTCACGCTTCGCGTTGTTCTGCTCCTCGCAGCTGGACGCTCACCGTGTCAGCTCCTGCATCTGGACTTCAGCCACGCCTGTCAGCATCCTGGGTCACCTGCAAAGGGAGACAAGAGACCTTACCAGCTAAATCTGCACCACGGAGACATCACACCGACGATCCTGAAAAGGAAGACATCATTTTTAAAAGCATTTCATTACGATCACTGCAGCGCTGCATTTCACTCACCTTTCCTGGGTGCCTCCATCTTCAGCAGCGATCATCCGGATACACAGCCACTTCCCAGAGCCTAGAGAAAAAGACAAGAATAAGAGGTGAGAGAGGAAGGGAATAAGACTTACCTGTTGGGTCATTCCCATTTCATTTCGGGTCTTGCCGCTTCCAGGCATGTTCCGGACCCCGGCCCCTATGGGGAAAAAAGACAAAGACATTGAATGAGCGTATGCAAAGACAGTTCCCGAGCGCTCATCCAGAACTAACCTGCCATTTACTGGAACTGGAACTGCACGTTTCACTTCGGGTCGGCGTCATATCTCCGGCATTCCTAACCCCGGCCCCTAAGGGGAAAAAAGACATAAGCATTAGCGCTTGCTGCAATAAGACAATGAACATTATTATTAAGCTTGGACTTTTGAACTTGCAACAGAACTTTTACAGAACCTTACCTGAATAGTCAAGCTTACCTGAACTCCCATCAATCCTCAATCCAGTGAAGTAACTGGGTTTCAACGCGCCCCTGCATCTGAAGCAGGATGGAGAGCTCATCCTTCCTGACCCTAAGGTGAGACTTCACGGGGAATCGTGGAAGGGTATCGTGGAGGGTTGAAAGAGAGTGGGAGGCTTGAGCATAACTCAGTCAGTAGGTAATACTCCCTTTTCACGCACAGGGGAATATTCCTGCGAGCCGGAGAAGCCAGAGTAGAGGGCCCTTCCTGTCCATCTTCAGAGTCCTGCGCTTCACCATTGAAGAAGCATCAGCACTCGAAGCCAGACCTGCGCCTCCGTGGGAATCAGGTGAGCGTTACAGAACGCGAAGCCTACCCACAATTTCCCACCCAGGCGCTATGGAGACTTCCGAGACTGACCAGCTGGCCCAGCTTTTGGGGGAATTACGGGCAGAGGTGCACTCAGCCCGCCAGGAGACTAACACTCTCAAAAGAGAACTGATCTTATCCAAGGAAAGAACAGATGACCTAGCCAAAAGGTTATTACAGGCCCAGGCAGGGCACACTCCTTTACCTAATTCCGGAGACATTTCCACATCAATGGGTTTGAGTAACCCGGTACAAATTAATCTACCTGGACACATGCCTTTGGCCCCGCCTGAACGTTTTGCGGGGATCCCAAGAAATATGCCGTCTTTCTGAACCAATGTCATTTACACTTTCTATGCAGACCCGGAGCCTTCCCTAACGACCAGACCAAGGTAGCCTTTATACTATTTTACCTCAGTGGCACTGCTGCCGATTGGTCTATTCCATTGGTAAATCAGGATGATCCCATTCTCCAGAATTTTCAGGGCTTCCAGGCCAGCATGGAAAGATTGTTCGCTCAACACTCCCAAGGACAGGCCCTTGATAACGAACTGTTATCCTTACGACACGGTAATCAGGATCTTCTGTCCTACATTGCCACCTTTAACAGACTGGTTGTGGAAACTGGATGGCCAGAAAGCAAAAGGGTCACATTGTTTCATCGAGGCCTGCACGGAGAGCTTAAGGATGTTCTAGCTCAGATAGTAAACCCACCCCAGGTCTGCGCAGACTACATTGACTTGGTGGTTCAACTTGATCACAGACTTCAAAATAGAAAAGCAGATCGGTTCAAGTATGAAAACCGAATACTGATCAAAACCCACGCTAACTCCAAGAGTACCGACGTATCGGAACCTATGCAAATCGGTGGTGTTAAAGGACCAATAACGCAGAAAGAACGAGAGAGAAGGCGGCAAATGCAACTTTGTCTGTATTGCGGGACTTCCAGTCACTTTCTTCAAAATTGTCCAGTTAAACCACTTAAGAAGGTGGTTGGAGCTTCTGATAACGAATTAGTGACACCTGATTCGGGAAACGACCTAGCCCGACAAGCGTAGGGGTCCGCTTGCCGAGCTTGAAAACTAACTCTTTGACCTCGCATTTTGTCATGCCAATGGTGCTCGTGGACCCAAAACAGCCTCAGCAGTTGCATGCTATAAAAGCATACATCGACATTGGAGCTATTGGAAATTACATAGACCGTGAATTGGCTTCCAGGATTAAGCTTCCTCTCCGCCCGAAAGTAACCCAAGATGTCATTACTACAGTAGATGGAACTGAAATAGCCTCAGGGCCTGTAACGCATTCCACTGTTGAAGTGACACTGGTGGGTGAGGATGGACATCGGGAAGCAATCGTGTTTGATGTGATCAAGGCCCCACAATTTCAAGTAATTCTTGGAATTCCTTGGTTAGAAACACATAATCCCAGAATTGACTGGCGAGCAAAGAAGATAAGTTTTCCTGATTGTGAACAAAGTTGTTATCCAAGAAATCCAGCTATGGGTCTAGCCTCAGCAACTTCCACCCCTGTACAGCTACCGTCAGAATACCAAGAATTCAAAGACGTTTTTCAGAAAGAACAGGCTAACACGTTACCTCCCCATCGGTCTTATGATTGCCAAATCGATCTGGTACCCAATGCTCAACTACCTTGTAGTAGGATTTATGCTCTTACGGAACCTGAGAACCTGCATTTGCGTCAGTATTTAGATCAGTACCTAGCCAATGGTTTTATTTGCCCGTCCAAGTCTCCTGTCTCTTCAGCTCTGTTCTTCATGCCGAAAAAAGAAGGCGACCTTAGAACGTGTATAGACTATCGCGCCTTAAATCAAATAACGATTAAGAATCGTTATCCTCTGCCCTTGATCCCTGAGCTTATCGACCAGGTGAAAGACGCTTGTGTGTACACCAAGTTAGATCTCCGAGGAGCTTATTACCTGGTGCGCATAAAAGAAGGCGACGAATGGAAGACTGCATTCCGCACCAAATTTGGGCTCTTCGAATATCAGGTGATGCCCTTCGGTTTGTGCAATGCACCTGCCGCCTTTCAGTACTTTATGAATGATGTTCTTCGGGAACTTATCGATGTCTGTGTCATTGTTTACATTGACGACATCCTGGTGTACTCTTCTTCAGAATCTGATCACAGAAAACATGTTAGGGCAGTTCTTGAGAAACTGCGCCAGCACAGACTATTTGCAAAACTCGAAAAATGCGTTTTTCATACCACAGATGTTGAGTTTCTCGGATTCATCCTGACACCTCAAGGAGTCCGAATGGACTCGCGAAAGGTGGACGCCATCCTCAAATGGCCATCTCCAAGCTCGGTGAAGGGAGTTCAGAGCATGCTCGGCTTTGCCAATTTCTATCGAAGATTCATCCCGGAATTTTCCCGAACAGTCCAACCCATCACCACTCTCCTAAAGAAAAACAAACGCTTCGAATGGACTCTTGAGGCCGAACAAGCCTTCCAGGACCTGAAAACCAAATTCACCTCTGCACCTATATTGAAGCACCCGCACCCAGATCTCCCGTACATAGTGGAAACCGATGCATCCAGTTCGGCCATGGGAGCTGTCCTGTCGCAAAGAGACCCAAAAACTAACCAACTACACCCAGTGGCCTTTTGGTCCAGAAAATGTTCTCCTCCTGAAATCAACTACGCAATTACCGATAAAGAGTTACTGGCCATCAAATCTGCTTTCAAGGCTTGGCGTCACTACCTTCTCGGGGCAAGACACACCATCACCGTAATTACGGACCACAGAAACTTACAGTATTTAAAGACGGCCAAAGCTCAATCTTCACGACAACTCCGATGGGCTCTATTCTTTGCGGAATTTGATTTTGTAATAACCTATCGCCCTGGCTGCAAGAATGGAAAAGCGGACGCCTTATCCCGGATTGGCATGGAAGAACCTAATTCGAGCTTAGAACCTGTGCCCATCATACCTGAGCAAAGAATCTTAGGCTTAACTTCATTGCAAACTATTGAGGATATCCAAACGCAAGTAAAACAACTTCTAGACTCTTCAACCTTACTGGAATGGAGTCAAAAGGGTCCTCATTACACCGTTAAGGATGACTTACCCTACTTCCAGGAGCGGTTTTTTCTGCCAAGTAAAGAATTGCAAGAACTTGTTATTGCCCATCATCATGAATCTTTAATGGAAGGACACCCTGGTATCGCTAAAACGGAGGAAAAAATCAAACGCCACTTCTGGTGGCCTTCTTGGAGAAAAGACATAAAGTCTTTTGTACTGTCTTGTGGAATTTGCGCCCAAAACAAGGCTCAAAAGAAAAGACCAGGCGGCCTATTTCAACCCTTGGATATTCCACCGGCACCATGGCACACCCTGTCAATGGACTTTATAACAGACCTGCCTCCTTGTGCTGGTTACAACACAATCCTTGTAATTGTGGACCTATTCTCCGAAATGGCCCACTTTATCCCTTTAAAGGGTTTGCCTTCAGCTTCCACCTTGGCCAAGGAATTCCTGGAGAATATAGTTCGCATACATGGTTTCCCTTCCATATTAGTCTCGGATCGTGGAAGTCAATTTATCTCACATTTTTGGAAGAAGTGTTGCCAACTAGCACAAATAGATGTGCGGTTATCCACCAGCCACCACCCCCAGACCGACGGACAAACCGAGAGAACCAATCAGACTATCGAGCAATATCTTCGGTGCATGTTACACCAATCCGAGTTAAATTGGAAAGACATCCTTTGGATCGCAGAATATGCATACAACAATTCAGTGCATTCTGGAACCGGACAAACCCCCTTTTATACTTTGTATGGTCACCATCCTCGGACCTCTGACCTAGATCCACCTCTGACCCTGGAAATGCCCGCAGTAAATCATCTGCATTCCACAATAACCAGAGCCTTCAAAGAAGCTGCAACTCATTTACAGCAAGCCAAGAAAAAGTATAAAGAAAACGCTGATTTGCACCGAAGTAAAACTCCTCCTTACCAAGTAGGAGACCAGGTATGGCTAGCAACTAAACATTTACCCCTCAAGGGCCCGCGAACCTTCAATCCCAGATTCATAGGACCTTATCCCATCAAAGCTATAATCAACCCAGTGGTCTTTAAACTGGATCTACCGCCCAACATGCGTATTCATCCAGTTTTTCATGCATCACTTTTGAAGCCAGTACAACCAGGAAGCCGATTGTCCAAGCCTCCAGATCCAGTTCAAATTGAAGGGGAATTAGAATTTGAAGTTAAAGACATTTTAGACTCCAAGGTGGTAAAGTCGAAACTCTTCTATCTTGTTGACTGGAAGGGATATGGACCTCAGGAGAGATCGTGGGAGCCTAGTAGCCATGTCCGCACACCTCGATTAGTACAAAGGTTTCACCGGAGATTTCCGAACAAGCCCAAACCCCCGGAGGGAAGAACCTTGGGAGGGGCCTTGAGGGGGGTACTGTCATGATGCCTACCTCCAAGGAGCCAGGTTCGACCCAGCAACCCCAGAGGCAGGCATCATTTCCCCCAGGGGAGTGCCAGCGGGCCCAAGCTGGGGCCCTTTGGACGCAGTCCTGGCGCCTTAGGCGCCAGGCTCATAAAGCTAGACATGTGCTCAAGTGTTTTAATGTGCACTTACCTGATGCCGACCATGCTGCCACATCCAGGCCCTCTTGAGGCCTGAATGGAACTACTTTACCTGTGGGACTACTTTCCACCCGGGTGTGGTCGGGGAAGGAGACATACCTGATCGGAGGAAGGATACACACTTGGAACTTCTTCCAAAGCTATTTAAACCACACCCGATCAGCAACTCACGCTTCGCGTTGTTCTGCTCCTCGCAGCTGGACGCTCACCGTGTCAGCTCCTGCATCTGGACTTCAGCCACGCCTGTCAGCATCCTGGGTCACCTGCAAAGGGAGACAAGAGACCTTACCAGCTAAATCTGCACCACGGAGACATCCCACCGACGATCCTAAAAAGGAAGACATCATTTTTAAAAGCATTTCATTACGATCGCTGCAGCGCTGCATTTCACTCACCTTTCCTGGGTGCTTCCATCTTCAGCAGCGATCACCCGGATACACAGCCACTTCCCAGAGTCTAGAGAAAAAGACAAGAATAAGAGGTGAGAGAAGGAAGGGAATAAGACTTACCTGTTGGGTCATTCCCATTTCATTTCAGGTCTTGCCGCTTCCAGGCATTTTCCGGACCCCGGCCCCTATGGGGAAAAAAGACAAAGACATTGAATGAGCGTATGCAAAGACAGTTCCCGAGCGCTCATCCAGAACTAACCTGCCATTTACTGGAACTGGAACTGCACGTTTCACTTCGGGTCGGCGCCATATCTCCGGCATTCCGAACCCCGGCCCCTAAGGGGAAAAAAGACATAAGCATTAGCGCTTGCTGCAATAAGACAATGAACATTATTATTAAGCTTGGACTTTTGAACTTGCAACAGAACTTTTACAGAGCCTTACCTGAATAGTCAAGCTTACCTGAACTCCCATCAATCCTCAATCCAGTGAAGTAACTGGGTTTCAACGCGCCCCTGCATCTGAAGCAGGATGGAGAGCTCATCCTTCCTGACCCTAAGGTGAGACTTCACGGGGAATCGTGGAAGGGTATCGTGGAGGGTTGAAAGAGAGTGGGAGGCTTGAGCATAACTCAGTCAGTAGGTAATACTCCCTTTTCACGCACAGGGGAATATTCCTGCGAGCTGGAGAAGCCAGAGTAGAGGGCCCTTCCTGTCCATCTTCAGAGTCCTGCGCTTCACCATTGAAGAAGCATCAGCACTCGAAGCCAGACCTGCGCCTCCGTGGGAATCAGGTGAGCGTTACAGTCCTAGTGGTTCTTGACTTCCTGTTACAGAAGGTTGACTACTGTCGGAAGAGTCCTTATCTAGTTGGGCCTGAAGTAGTTCTTCCTGTTGCTGCTCATTGTGTAACATTGTTTTGTACTGCGTAAAATTCACATCAGTGATAGTGCTTTCATTTGCTTTGAAAGCATATTCATAGCAGTCATAATTATCTAGTATGTCTTCCTCTTTTCTCCATGGTTTGAAAAGTTGTAACAGAGACATGTAATATAGTTCTTTCTGTTGAGGAGTTTTTAATGACAATTTTACATGATTAATTAAGCTTCGTTTGGTAAGTTTCACTAAGCTCCCTTCACAATCGGTCACTCTATATCTACGTTTGCTTTCATCGGGTTTTACATTATTTTTGTATGCAAAGTTTTGAGCTATGTGGTATAGACACATCCTTTCCAGAGTGGTACTCCTGATCGGATAGTATGTGACCAGTACATTGTTTTTTAGAATGTCTTGGCTGTTGGGATCATTTCTGGCAATTGTTTCTATATCCTCATATGATTTTAGCACTCTTTTTCTAGATTTTGCAGGACCAAGACTGAGCCATACTATGTTGTTTGTTTTTCCATACAAAGCAGTGCCGGTTAAACGATCTGCTGCTTCATAGGCCCCACATTCTCTATGAGAGAGCATTTTTATGCCTAGGCTGTACAATTTCTGTGATAATGTTTTGTCTGATGCTATGTCATCCCAGAGGTCTTGAAGCTCTGTTTTTTCTAATTTTGTTAAGTAGGCTGTAACATATCATGCAACAGCAATTGAATTTTCTGCAAATCTATGTTTGCATTCCACAAGAGGGCAATGATTGCATTGTAATCATTGATATATTTTGATTCTTCCCTTCTTTTTCTGTAATACGTGTTTTTAGGTGATTTACCTTTAACACTATGTCAAACTGAGGACATGAAGTTGTTTACTTCACCTGTTTCTGTAACTGGTTTAGGGAAACCAAAGCGGCATTTGGTGCAGTATTTACCTTTGTTTTTATATTTGCGGCGACAATATTTGCCACATTTGTGTCTTTGAAATTGTAAAATCTGCCTATGCAGCTCACTATGTGTCGGTTGTGAAGGGATTTCACATATGACATATTTTTTGAAAAACTGCAAAACAGTACTATCACTGCCGTGCCCAGATTTCGGTGCACCTTTGATCCATAACAGCATGTGAATATGTGGTGCTCCTCACGCTTGATATTCTTTTCTCCAAAAGAAGTGCTGCACTTCTCCAAGGGGAGGACCAGTTTTATTGCAAATAAAGGGTAGCATGGCAATGAAACGATGATGGAAATATCTTGACATTAACTGGATCTAGAGAGCAAAGTTCTCCAGGTGTTAATATATCTATGTTGTTTTTGTTGCTGTTTGCTGTGCGTAGGAACTCATGTAAATCTTCCGATGCATATTCTGCACAACTTAGCATAACAAACCAAGTCCGTGGTCCAAAGTTTCTGATCATGCAACGCACGTCTCCGTGCCGTCTGAACCAGTATTCCTTTGTACCACGCATGTTTGCAAACAGATTTGTTATACTTGATTGTAAAACCGCATCTTTTTCCTGTACTTTTTGTTTTAACTGAGTAGCTGACATATTTTGAAAGTGGGTTCCAGTTTATGTGTGCAACTCCATAACATAGTGTTGCTAATTCACTTTCATAGATTAGGTGGAATATGTATTCCACATTTTGTCTAAATCTGGGATCTTGCGAATACATTCATAATGAGCGGTATTCTGATGCCCCAATCTGAGTGAGTCTATCATTGTATCTTCCACCTTAGCCAGTAGGAAATAGCAGTGCAAAAGCATGTGCTTCTATACTTTTTTCCCAAATACTCATTGGTGACCCTTTGGTTTGTCGCATTTGGTAAGTTTCTAGTGCATCATCTATGCTTTCATTGGAATGCAATGGATGAATTGTGCAATGGTCCAAAAGAGTGGATACAGTAGCTGGATCCAGAAGTTCGAATTGTCCAGTTTCTGATGGCTCTTGAATTATTTCAGTTGTTTCCCTTAAACTTTCATCAATATTTATTTCCTTGTAGTACTCATTATTGCTTTTAGATATTGCAATGCTTGTCTAACTTTGTGTAAGTCCACTAATTGTTGCCAAATTTTATTGTCCTTTGTTGGCACTCCATTTACCAAGAATATTAAAGAATGCTCTATTGAACGTTCCACTCCTAGAGTGTGTACATTTTCCGTTAGATCTAATGGCAAATAAACTACTTTGCCACGAATCCCTTTCTCCAATTCACAGGAAGGTAATTTTGCTGTTTTTGGATGAAGGCGTATAATTTCTTGAAATGGGTGAACTGTTTGAATTATTATGCTCTCATACAAATTGAGCTGTTTCAGGATTTTGGTAATGGAAACAATTCCAAATTATTTGCAATAGCACGTGAAGGAGTGTGGTTGTTGTCTAATTTTGCAGTACAGTAACTGCAACATATTAGGCATTCAGTTGGTTCATATTTGTTTTCAGCTAAAAGGTACAAAGCTAATTCAAACCATTTAGAGTCTTCAATGTCTTCTATTTTGTATGATATGTCCACATTGTTTGTGTTCCTTTTGTAAAACCTTCTGCGGCAACACACACACACACACACGGTTTGGTACTTCAGCCGATGACCTTACATTTTTACTATTTCTTTTCTGTATGTGTGTAATAGAAGGTTGCTATGTGCAGAATTATTGCTATTATGTTCCAAAACTGTTGCATTTTGTAAGTGGCTCTCACTTCCAAAATACTTTTTCTGAACACGGTCAATTTCTTCTTCTAAGTATTTGGGTGTACCATGCAGAAGAGTGGTATTTAAATTGCCTAATTCTGAAGCTGGACTTTTTGCATAGTATATTTTATACACTAAATTTCTTACATTCAAATGATGTATTGATATTCTTTTGATATCATGGAAGGTACTTTTGCAAATAGGCCCAGAAATGCAGGTAATGAATGTCCTTTTAGTCCTGTGTCTTTCCGCACTGGACAAATATCCATATTTTGCAGCACTTTCATTTTACTTTTGGCTTTACCTTTTACATATTGATTGAGGAACTGACGTAAAGATTTGAAAGCTTTGTTTGGAATGGCACACATGGATGTGCACCGCCATTTGTATACTGGACGGTGTGTTTCTGCTGAATCGAGAGGTAATTCTGAGTTTTCAGGGTTTTAGTTTTCTAAGCAGTGTTTCTTGTTCCATGATGGTAGTATTGATTTTCTCATACCCTCGTCCACTGCTATGGATGGCAATTGTGTTTGTTTGATTTTGTTTGCATGCTTCTTCATTAGAATATGGCTCTGTGGTTGTTGTGTGACTCCATTCATCACCACAAACATGTAAGAAATTATTTTTGTTCACATTCCGTTTATTGCTGAGTTTCTTTTGTAGTTTGGTACTTACTTTTGTTAGTGCTTTTATCCTATTTAACACTAATATGAACAACTTCCTTTTGAGAAGGATTGCACTGTCCTGAGAGCTTGTAGGATTAACTTTCTACGGTAGGTTTTAAGGGGTGAAGATGATTTCGGTCCTCTTCTTAATAGATTCTGAAGGACTCTGTGACGAAACATTTTTGCTAAAATACTTTTTTTACTATGGGTTCTTCTTACACTATCAGGATTATTAGGAACATTGTTAGCAGTACTGGTAGGCGGTGTTTTAAAAACATTTTTGTGTTTTATGACACTTTCTGATGGAGGAGGTACAGTTTTGGTAGTTGAGACTTCCTTTATTTTGTTACCCCACTGCATTAGCTGGTTTGTACCAACATTCTGTACAAACTGTACAACAGGTGGATGCTTAGATTGGGCACCTTTATTTTTATTTGTGCTTCTTCTGCGTTCCTTTCTACAGAGTTGCTTTTTGGTAGGCATTCTTTGGTGTCTGTTGAGAAAAAAATATACTTTGGTCTGTTGTCCAATGTATGTGTGCAGTGTGCATGTGTGCATGAGTCTGATGGGAAGCTCTTTGTTATGGTGTTTCAACGTGCATTGAACTCCTGCAATGATTTGGTAAGGCTACTTTACTGTTTGTATACTACTACAATGTGCTTCAGATGAGACTGCAAAGTGGCCTACTTGTGACGAGAACCATTATTAATAACCGAAATGCCAAAAACTTGCTACAGCAATTTCTTTTCACAATCTAACCTTCTAAGGATTACGTATGTTATTTGAGTACCAAACACAAAGGGATTTGTCAGCCATTCTGCCTGTTATTCTTTAAATGGATATTTGTAGGTAGAATGGTTTACAAATCAATGCTTGCTTTGGTGCCCCAAAAAAACAAAAAACACACGCAGCCTCTTTCAGGAGTAGTTACAATATAAAGGTTGTACTGTACTTACTTTTTTGTGCAAGATGAGCAGGTTTCTTCAGATAGGTCGTCTGCACTGTAGATGCTGTTGATTCTCAGGAGAGTAGTCTTCACTGCGATTCAAAAAAAGAAACGCAATTACTTTGTGTGTTTGCAGCAGTGATGATGCTGCACACATTAATTGTGCTTCTTTCGTCAGAGCATTCAACTTTCATATTTCAACCCAGTGCACGTGTACATTTCACTTCACTCTGTGCAGTCTTTGCATGGTACTTGCAATATGGTACCTGAAAGTCCTTCAAAATAGCTAAAACCTTTAAGGGTATGGAAATGCCTTGTTGTTTACAAAGTGTACTATGCATAGGAGAGAGGTTTGTAAGATAGGGCATAGCACTAGAAGGGGAAACATTTTCTACTTGTAAATTAAAAGCAGGATGCCGAAAAATCAGGAGACCCTCAGAAGGAAATGTCACCACCGCAATCGGGAGCGCTTTCTATTCTCATACGATCACATTGCAAGTAGCATTACTGTACGCCGTACACAACTCTGACATTTTCACATACAAAATTGAGTTCTGCCCTAAATAGGCATGCTTGCAACGTATGTACAGATTATGCGGATGACAGTAAGTAGTCGTGCGATTTGTGAATGACAAATCGGACATCTTTCACTTTAAAGGGGGAGCGTGGTTATGTATTCCCTATGGACATTTAGCAGCATCATTGTGTCTACATTAAATCATAAGGGTTGCACATATTCTCTGATTAAAATATACATACCTGTTCTCTATACTCATTCATGTGAACATGCATGGAGCTGTACGTAGAAATTCGCAATATTTGCAAAGTATCTTGTGAAGTAGGTGCTTTGCAATGATATGCGACTTACATTCAGAATCACCAACAGTAATTTTGAAGTGCGCAATGTTGATAACGGATTTAAAATTAGCAATGTTCAATGTGATTGGTGGATGATTGTGCGACTTCTTAGTTGTGTCTAATGAGGGACTCGCTTTGGTACCGCTGTAGAAAGGGTGGAAGGACTGGGTAAGAGTTACGTGCCGCACGTAGGCAACGCTTGTCCGCTGGTAGGGCGTGTCACATACGGGTTTCTACAGCAAATCCTGCATGGAAAGGCAACTGTAGGCATCAGCCAATCAGATGTTCACATTACTCTTTTGTGTCGAAAGACGGTGCGCACACTGAAGATGGCAGAGGTGGAGAGGGTCAGGGTTTTGATGCTTGGAGACATTTTTGTGCAAGGCTTACAACACTATGCCGAGAGTAGGCATGTGGCACACCATTTCGATATGAGAGGAGTGGAGGTGGTGTGGAGCGCTGACACGGACGCCAATGCTGCGGCAATTCTGCAAGTTTGTAGAAACATGCGTACAATGACCACTCCCCTCCTGTGGTAATTTTGCACTACGGTGCTTGCCATTTGGGATACGTGACTTCACGTACTTTGTTGGCAGATTTGGCACAGTTGGTTGAAGCATTCATGACCATCTTCCCAACAACGAAAGTAATTTTTTCTGCTTTACTCCCTCGAGTACAATGGAACAACAATTCTGTTTTCTGTCCAGATCAAAGCATCGGGAGGTGTATCATCAATTGCGGCATGCGTGCATTCATGCTACGAGCTTGTATGTTTTTTTTGCTGCCACGATAACATTGCTCCAAGCAATGCGGGTTACTTTGAAGGAGATGGTGTTGCGCCATCTTCTTTGGGAAATGTGGGAAATGCGATGTTCTTTTGGAACGTAAGGCTTGCTTTAGAGAAGGTTCTGTAATGTTTGCAGGAGTAACGCAAGGACAAAAAAAATACATAAAATACCAGATGTCTGTACGGTATCTGGCCAAAAATAAAACAATGGCTCTTTTCAGAACCTACCTTAAAGGGGGAAAAAGGGAATAGTACTTTAATGTACCGTAATCACACTCTGATCCTGTACATGTCCGCGAACATGGCGGTAGTTTGCAGCCAGCACATATCACCAACGGGGATTCAGGGGTGGAGATGTATGTAAATGAGAATGAGCGGAGCTAGGGTTTGGTCCATAAAGTTCAGTAGGTGTGTTCTGACCGACGTACTTTAGTAAGACCGTCTTCTCCCTCACAGGAGACCACACAGCCATGGCTTTCCATGCTCGAAAACAGATTGTCTGGATTTTGGGAGACTCATGGATACATTGGTTGACGGTGCATGCAGAAAGCTGCAGTTTATCTACAAATCTTGGATTTCCTCATGTGGAAGTTCACTAGCATGGCGTGCGTGACATGAGATGGCTGGACTTGGTACCTCTCTGTGTTACTTTTCTGACAGAGCGTCCTCCAGATATACTGATCATTCATTGCGGAGGAAACAGTTTAGGCCATGCATCTGGAATTTCTTTGCATTTTGCAATGAAGGAAGGACTCGCGAAGCTCATGGACAGGTTTCCAAATTGTCAAATACCTTTTTCCCGTATTGCCCAAAGACAAATATGGCTGCGTTCTTCTGCGTTTGGTCCACAAATGGAGAAAGCGAGATGCAATGTGAATAAGACCGTGTGTGCATTTTTAAGAGATGTTGGCATGTTCTCTTTCTACAATGAAAACATTTTGTTTCAGAGCACTTTCATTTTCCGCAGGGATGGAGTCCACCTCACATATGCTTGCAATCAGATTTTTAGCTTAGTTTAGTTTAGTTTATTATTTGTAGGGCGCGCCAGGCCCTGGAGCATCAGGGCGCACAAGACAAGAATATGCTCAGCTTTGTTACAGGTACAATTACATAAACATAATACATTCTGCCATAAATAAAATATATACAGGTACATGTGCATGGTCATAATGCAGTATACAATAAGCAAGAATGAGCAGGGCTGGAGCAAGGTCGAGACAGGAGGTGATCAAGGTACAGGAATATTCACAATGTGGAGGTGATATACAGTGGAATAGGTACAGTAATATACAATGGAGTAAAATACAGAAAGTGGTATCAGAACTGGGGCATGCAGGTGGAAAGCTAGTAGGGACAGTCAGGTCAAGCAGGTCGGATTAGTTAGATGTCATTAGCTCTCAGCCACTTGGTCAAATTCTGCCTAAATTTCGCAAAGGGCTGGGGTTCTCTTATGTCATGTGGTAGGGAGTTCCAAAGCTCTGCTGCTTTGACTGCGAAGCTATGTCCTCCAATAGTGGCACGTTTAAAGCGAGGGACATAGAGGCAATTTGCATTGACCATTCTTGTCGGTCTAAGTGAAGTTCTTAAGTGTAGCCTGTCCATGAGGTAGGGTGGTGCCATGTTATTGAGGCACTTGTGAGTAAGGGAGGCAATTTTAAGTTGGATTTTGTCCTGAGTGGATAGCCATTTATATTCTCTTCTTATAGAGGAGATATGCTCTTTCCTGTTGATCTTAAGCGCGGCTCTCAAGGCATTATTCTGTAGGACCTGGATTTTTTGGATAGTCTGTTTGTTAGCCCCAATGTAAAGACCATTACAGTAGTCCAGTTTGGACAGAATAAGGGCTCTGGCAAGCGTGATGCAGCTGTCTGTAGAGAGGAATTGCTTGCTGGCTCTAATGAGTTTGCAAGTATATGCTGTGGAAGAGGCTAGGGAGTTGACTCGTTTGCCAAAGTTTAAGGCGGCGTCACGGTAAAAGCCTAGGGTCTTGACTTCCTTTGCTACTTTGATATTGTTCCCATCGATAATGAAGCTGGCATAATCAGTGTTGAGTTTAGTTATGTATGTCGGGGTGCCTAGGATTATGAGCTCAGTTTTGTCGTCGTTCAGGCATAAGCCGTGTGTGGCCATCCATGACTGAACGATGCTGTAAATTTTATTCACTAAAGCCAGATCCACGACGTAATCTCCTGAAAGCGGAAGGAGGATCTGGGTATCGTCTGCATAGTTGGTGTAGACGATACCCAGATGATCCATTTCATCAAAGAGCGGCTTTGTGAAAATGTTATAGAGGGTTGGTGATACACAAGATCCCTGGGGTACACCGCACGTTATAGGGATCGGGTCAGCTGAGGCTGATGGAGAGAAGACTCATGGTACGGTTATTCAGGAAGGATTTGATCCATAATATGGCCTCTTTAGAGAAGTGAGCAGCAGAGTCTAGGTGGCTGAATAAGACTGTATGGTCGACTAAATCGAACGCTGCTGAGAGGTCTAGCAAGAGGAGTAAGGCTGCTTGGCCATTGTCCCTACATTGATCTATTTGGGCCTTGAGATCGATAAGGGCAGTCTCTGTACCATGCTGGGGACGGAATCCAGATTGGCGGGTTCCGAGCAGGTGGTTGGATTCAAGGAAATTTTGTATTTGCATGTATGCCACTTTGTCTAAAATTTTTAGAAGAAAGGGCACAGTCGTGATAGGCCTAAAATTGGTAGGAATGGCAGGGTCGAGGGTTTGCTTCTTTAGGAGTGGCAAGACCCACGACTCTAAGATTTTTCGGTACAATGCCGGTAGTGAAGGATGAGTTGATGAGTTTAGCTATGAATGGCGATAATTCTCTTGCAGCATCCTTAATTAATTGGGCAGGGCATTGGTCACCTTTACAGTTGGACGGTTTAAGTCCCAGGATCACTTTTTCGACTTCAATGGTAGAAACCTTGGAGAAGCAGAAACGTGTTATTTGTTTAGCTTTAAGTAGAGGGGCTGGGGTTAGGGCGTCCTGAGGTGTGAGAGATGCTTTTTTTAGGACAATTTTGGTTTGTAAGTTGACTACTTTGTTGATAAGGGCAGATTGAATGTCTGAGCACCATTTTTTGTCCTTGGTGCAGTTTTCTTGGGGAATGATGGGTGTTTCCAGCTCTTTCAAGATACTGAACAGTTCTCTGACACTTGATTTAGATTGGGATATTCTGGTATTGTATGTTTCCTGTTTGGCTAGTAGGATATCTTTTTTGTATTGGGATGATATCTTTGCAAGGTTTAGTTTGTTTTCAACTGTAGGAGTAATTCTCCATTTGGATTCTAGTTTTCTTTTGGTTAACCTGAGATTTTTTAGGTGGGGGGTGAACCATGAGTTGAGATGTTTTTTCGGTTTACTAGTCCGTAATTTGAGCGGTGCTATGTGATCAACGGCTGAGTTCATAGTTTCATTGAATTTATCAACTAGCATATCAGGTTCCGTGTTAGCTGGGAGCGAGTTTAGTTGGGGTAGTATGATTGGCAACAATTTTTCCGTGGTTATTAGCTTTTTGTTCCTCGTGGTATAGGAGGGGCAGGTGTGGCTAAGTTAGTATCTACTGTAAATAGAAGAAGAAAGTGGTCCGTCCAGATCTGGGGAACAGTGTCTGTAATGGTTACTCCACAGTTGTGATCAGCTATCCAGTCAAGGATGCAACCTTTATTATGAGTGGGACAGGTGACTCTTTGGGCAAAGCCCAGCTCTTTTAGGATCAGAGCAGTGGCTGTGGACTGGGTGTGTTTAATATCATTGTAGCCTAGGTTGAGGTCTCCTAGCACTATGGTTTGGGAGGTGTTTTTCAAATTGTTGGACAAGGTGGTGGAGAGGTCCTCAACAAAGGTTCCAACAGGACCAGGAGGTCTGTAGAGCAGGACAATGTTTAATGTTTTTGGAGCTGGCGGTGGCCATTTTGACCGAGGGCATTCACAAGATTTTGTGATGGGGGATGTGGAGACTCTTATGTCGAGACTGATCTTGGCAATAATGGCTATACCCCCGCCTCGGGAGGTGTGTCTGTCAGCTCGTATGATGGTAGAATTGACGGGAACTGCTAAGGAGAGGGCGGGACCCGCTGCATCATGAAGCCATGATTCTGATATGGCTGGGAAGTCTAGGTGGTGTCCGAGAATAATATCTGAGATTTCTGTAGCATGAGCGACTAGGGACCTAGCATTTATGAGTGCACCATTGAGGTGATGTTTAGTGAGCATGGTGCTTGCTATAATGGTAGGTTTGGAGCATTTTTGTGTGGGTCTTTTAGGGATATGAGCTTTCCTAGTGTGTTCTGCAGTGGTTTTCGGCAGTATGTTCATTTTTAGGAAGTTGATTTGTTCAATTTGCTTTGCTGGAAGTTCGTACAATTTTGGTAAGCGAGCACGAAGTTTGAGGTTTCTGTCTATGGTACTACAGGCCCTGTATGTGGTAGTGTCATCCTGATATTGGTTTACTATAGGTCCAATGGTTTGTTGAGGAATAGGCATGGTCAGGGAGGAGAGTGATAATACCACTAATATGATGAGGGAGGCAGCGTAGAGAGGTAACTTAGCTGTCCTATCTAGTGCAGTGATACTTAGTATGTTTGGTTTTGGAGAGTACATGCTAGCTGACTAAGTCAGGTGCGCAGATAGCAGCACAGTTAGATATAGCTTTCGCTATTAACCTGAAGATAGGGAGTTGTGGCATGCGAATCGAGGCACAGCTAGATTCAGCTTTACACTAAAGGTATGCAGTTATAGAATGCAACTAAAAACATAGCAAGGTTCTAAGTTCCATTTTAGCGACTAAAAACATATCCCTAAATGCAATTTTAACCTGCAATTGAATGGTCTGCAGGCGACCTTAATGCACAACACAATTGAAATGGTCTGTAAGCAACCTTAATGCACAACACAATTGAAATGGTCTGTAAGCAACCTTAATGCACAACACAATTGAGATGGTCTGTAAGCAACCTTAATGCACAACACAATTGAAATGGTCTGTAGGCGACCTTAATGCACAACACAATTGAGTGGTCTGTAAGTGACCTTAAGGCACAACAAAATTAGGTTGCTGCGGCAAGGTCGATTAAAGAAATAACCCCAGAGAGGGCTGACCTAGTGCGGCTTGGAGAGTATGCATAGCAGGCCAGTAGCATCGTAGCAGGATCCTATGAGTGGCTGCAGATGGTTCAGGTCTATAGACTATAATCTCGGGCAGCACACAAGACATTGATCATGGGGGACCATAGCAAGGTGAGGTAACAATAGGTACAGCCACCTAGGTTCAAGAGTTAGCGAGTGTCATAGTGTAAGGCTAGTGGTAAAGGCAATACAGAAGTTCAATGGAGAGCATGTAGAACAGGTTGGGTAGAGAGGTAGGTGCGACCAAGCATGCAGAGCATAAGAATGATGGTAAAGTGGTGTTTAGAGTAGAGAGTGATGCACCGTTGCAAATCTAAACCTACGGGCGGCGTTGTCGACAGAATGGCTGCGAAGGGGGGGAGGACAGAGGTATGTGTGGAGTTGCGCTTGGTGCTATGCATGGATTAGGAGCAAGGGGAGCAATATATGCAGTGCGAAGTATCTTTGGGCACAGATACATCATACAATCAGGCATGAGTGCACGAAAATGGCATTATGAAAGTTTGTGGTAACAAAGCCTTTCCAAGAATCAAAGCAGTTCAATTTATCCACGGGCTGCGTAAGGGAAGTGGCGTTTACCGTTGTGGTTGGTCTGGAATCCGGCAGGGTGTCCGGGCGAATGGCGAGGAAGGCTGAGGACAGGTGAAGACAGGTATTGGCCTTGTTATCCTGGGCCTTGCTGGGAGTGGGCCGGCTTCGCCTACCGGCTGGTGATAGGCTGCTTAAGGTGGCTCAATGGCCAATCGGATGCGAGGACAGTCGGCTGTGCTCTGTTAGGCACTGGGGTTCCTTGAGACATGGCGGGCGGCCATCTTGGAAGTGTAAAACCTCGTGGTGGCTGATGGTGGCAGGGGCAAACACAGCAGCTGTTGGCATCAATTTTAAAACATGCAGGCTGTGTAAATATTCTTGCAGGTCGGCGGATCAGTGGTGCAATTAGCAGCGAGAAAAAACAAATCTCGCACGGAATAATGATGCTTACCCGAATTCGAGGGAAATTCACGATGGATCCAGGAAAGGGAGACCACTGCTCCTGCAATGTACAAAATGCATTGCAACTGCTTTTGCAATCACACTAACCTATCTGACAATCCGTTATCACCAATCCACTGTTTTGACTCACACAATCACACCACCGAAAGGCTCTTTTCAGAGCCGCCACTTACTCCCAGCGTACACTTAATTGTGTTTGCTCCGCTTGCACCCTCCCTTTTTCCCCTACGACTGTCCGCAAACTTTTCCAGAACTCCGCGGGGGTCTACGACCGTCACTTCATAGTTCTATTGTTATACTGAGAAAGACGGCTCTGAAAAGAGCCTTTTCTGTAGTTTTTGTTGTTTTCACCTTTATTGCTTAACAGCACACGGCACACTAGGAGAGGAGGCCGAAGGAGGGTAAGGAAGGGACACCAGCCAGGGGGATAAGAAAGGCCAAATGGCCAGCAAAAGATTTAGGGTGAGCTTTATTTAGGTAAGGAGCAGATCTTCTGGTGCTCTGTGCCTGCAGCCTCAAAAGCACTTCGAAAACTCTCTCCCATGCAGAGTACTGCATCACAATACTGCACACTACTGTCACTTTTGAAAGGTAAGGGTCAACAGCATTGCGAATGGCTTGTGAGGCAGCTGGAGGAAGGCTCTCCCCCACAGGAGTGTCTCTTGTGGTGGGAGGATCGAACACGGAGGATGCTGTGGAGGAACTCAATCGACTACGCTCTTCCCATGGCACCACCATGCGAATGTCCGCAGTGTGAAACGAAGTGAGGTGTCGCTTCATGGTTGTCGTACCAAAATTGTATGCACCAAATCTCCTGTGACTCAGCACCACCTCGCACTGGTTACACTTCACCAGGTTCGCATGTGCTTTTGGTACGTTCCCATAAACGGAAAACAGCCACCACACTCACGACTCCCGCCGAGTGCTCCTAGTGCAGAGTTCCTCCACTTCATTCTCTTCCTCCTCTTCTTCCTCACACTATACATCCTCACCCATATATCTCTCTGCAGGCCCTTGGGGAGGTGGTGGAGGTGGTGGGTTTGGGGGTGGTGCAGAGGCTAATGATCCAACAGCAGCTATGGAAGCCATAACCATTAGTTTCCTTTTGGTCACTACAGCAGTAAAGGCAGTACACCTCAATCTGCTACAGCTAGAAGGACAATGAAGATGCGCTCGGGGTGTAGCCATTTGTAGGGGTAGATGGGTGTGCCTAGTCACCGTCTTCATCCTTATGTGAAATTACATTTTTACACTCTACAATACTTTGCCTTGTGTCTACAAGTTCTTTTGTACTGTTGCGGAAGCACACCAACTGCGCAAATTAGTCCCCACGCTCAGCGTGGGTGCGGTCACATGATGACGTCCTCAACACATCCGTGCCACTAATGAAAGTCCCCTGAACAACAAATGCAAAGAATCAAACGTGCGCATGCGCGCAAGTGCCCTACGGACAGTGTTCGGGTTCTCAAAGTAATTCAAAGTGCGATACAAGTGAGACGGACAGTTAAGGACAGGCGCGATGTTCGCTATACTTATGTTTGGACTGCGCATGTGCACGCATGCTATGTTCACTGTACGGACAGTTCCAGTGTCCTTAGGACAACTCCATTTTGTTTGCCTATGAACTTGCCACCCACTGCGCCTGTTCTACGGACAGCACCATTTTGACTGCGGCCGATACGGACAGCTATACTGTCCTTCTCACACTCATTTACACCCATTCCGGACATCTGGTGTGTTCTATGAACATGTATCATCTCGCTTCCAAGCGGTACGGCGAGGTAAAATAGCCTTTGGACACCCCTTTCTGTTTATATACGCACAATTTCAACAGATGGTGTAGTCAAACATCAATTCCATCTTACTTGACATTAGTAAGAGTAGGTGTACTGCCTTTACAGCACCCACATTCCATTCTTTGCGGATAAGTCAAACAGGCGCGCTGTTCACGAACATTTTACGTCTTTTTAAAACAAATTTTTAAACACAAACTTTCTCTACAACTACTATACAAAAACATTTAAAACACACACCCCATTCTAAAGAAATAGTGGGGGAAGCGGACACTGAAACAAATATGGGGGAATAAGGATTCAACACGGGCTGGTTATGAGGAGAAGATTTGTGAGGGGAAGAAGGGATGGATATTTCATCAAAACGTCTATTTTCCTCTTGAAGGTTTGGGGATGGGTCACTAGGGAATGGAGAAGCAGGGCAGGTACAGGTGGGGCAATGGTAAAGAACTTTTACTCTCACACAGTCCTCCACAAACTCCTGTAAACATTTACAATTCTCGTTCAATATGTCCATTTTCTGCTCTATTCTTTTTATCCTGTCTTCTTCTGTCTCGTTTGTTGCCCTTTCCTCTTTTTTCCTGGTCTGTTGAAAAAATAAATACATAAGTTAAATGCCTATAAAATACTGGTCACTATTTTCCATATGCAGAGCAATGTGTACCATTATTGTCACTGCCTTCAGACATTTCCCCATGCGGGAAATACTCCTCCAGCCACTCCAAAGTACTAGCCATTTTTGAGTCAAAACAACAGAAAGAAATTATTACTTCTGCACCACATACCAAAAAAACCCCATACCCATATAAAAAAAATGACCTGCACTCACTCTTTTGCTGTAATCTCCCTTCGTCCTACTGCGTCTGTCCACTGTCGTTCCAGGCTGCCAAGTTTCTGTGAAGCGATTACGCTGGAGGCATCCTTTTTTTTAAATTTGTTTATTTTTTAATGGTACCATCCACTTCATTCTACATGGTTATTAAATGTGTCTTTTCTTTTCCCATCTTCAGGTTTCCATATTCACTTATTACTACTTATAATATCTGTATGTCCTTCTTCTACGTGGCACACTTTTTGTGTAAGACAATAGTACATTTTCAGCTACCCCCCGCCTCTTTGGGTAATGTTGATCCTGTCCGCCCCCGTCCGCAAATAGGCGCTCAGTCCGTCCCTTTCCAATACCAATAGGGAGCGGGTTCTGTATGTTCTATGTTAAATGAATGTCAAGTATGTAGATTATACTACATATCTCTCAAAATCACATGATTACAGTGCATATTCTGCACAACTTCATTGCCACTATGTCGTGCTTAAGTTCCACCTTCCAAAAACCTGTACAATTCACTACAAATAAAACGTTGTTGAGGGGGACGTTATGGTTAAGTTGCCCTAACAAAAACCTGTACACTTCTCTAAAAAAAAATACTTTCCACCTCCCCTTTATGCTTCAAATTAAAACTGAAAAACCCCTGAAATTCGACAGTTATGGTAAACTAAGCCCCCAACCCTGCCACCACCCCTGTGCACTGCTAACACTAACACCCAGACCATGAAAGATGTCATCTCAAATGCCAATGATGATATCACTTGGTTAGCCCCTTTCTTTTCCTTCCCTGCCATACATATATATGTACATCCAGTCATAAAATGTCACTAAAAGGGATGTTATACTTCACAGTGCAACCAAAAACCACTGCACATTCCCCGATTATGGTAAGCTAAGCAACCATAACTCACACCATCTACGTGCATTTCTAAGACTAACACCCAGGACATCAAAGATGATATCACAAATATCATTGATGACATCACATGTGAAAATAATATTCCTAAAATATCCCTACCTACAAGGGGTTCTTTCTATTATGTCGGTAGCAAGATGTCGGGGGTGATTGTGTAATATTACACATGTAATAACTAGCTCGCAAATCTAGACGTAATACACACTTGCGCTACCACAAACAATACATATGACGACCCAATGCATTTAAATGAGAGGCACATACAGGGGAACTGAAGTAAGGAAGAAAGAACTAGCAGCATCCGACAGTTTATCTTCCTGTATACAAATTGTGGGTTTGAGGCCTGCTATTGCCCCATGCATGTGCATCATGAGCTCACACCAGACCCTAAGGAAAGTACACACGACAAGGGTAACGTTTTGCTATACAGCACCTTTTCAATTTTCATATTGTGCTGGTCAGTGAATAAAACCACCTAGCCTACATTTTTCAATGCACCAAAATACGTGAGGCACACATGTGATGTCATCAATGATATCTGCGATGTCATCTTTGATGTCCTGGGTGAATTGTGATTCCGAATTGTGACGTGCTGTGTTACGAGTCCATGTGTGTCGATTTTCGGGTTCTACGTCACATAGGTGATTATGGGTGCGTTTGGCTACGCTGACGAGGAACGTCACCAAGAAAGGTGGAAAATATCACTAGGTTTGGTGATGTGAGGCTCAGGGGCGGGGCATATGATTTAGTGACGTCAGGGCAGTTTACCATAGGCCGATGCAGCAATGGATAAGACTAGCACAAGATGGACGCGCACTGCTGCCAGATTTCGCATGTTTATAAAAGAGGAAAAGTGAGGCAAGGTGCATTGGAAATGTTTGCGATAGATCAACGCATGTATAAAAATACATGGCTGAACCCTCGGGACAATAATATTTTCTGAGCATTGCACTGGTCAAATTTATGAAATAATCTCTGGTGAGGGGTGATGAGAATGGGATGGGATATTTCTGATCTGATTTCAAATGAGTTTACAAAGTTTGGTGGGATTTTGTGCAGAGGGGGCAAAATCAGAGGGGTGGGGGTCCCAAAATAATGTAATGGCTTATAAATGAGGTGCCATTTGACGAATCTACACTTAATTTGGCAAACTGATAATAGATCTAGATATAAATGTTTTCGTAAAGTCTGAATGGATTTTGTGAATTGTGGCTAGGTTATTTGATGATTGTATGTGCAATCATTTGACACTTTTGAAAAAATAAAACGTGGCGGATTTCCAGCAAACTTGCGTAAGGCGCATTGGAAGGATCTACAAGTATGGTTTTGCAAATGTGCCAGTGTTTTATTATTTAACAAGTGCAATGTAGTTACAAAAAATAGCGGTATACCTTAAGTGACTGAGGGGTAGCATGTGGCCATGGGCAGTGGCCAGATTGTCCGGTTCATGGAATAAGGTCATGATCCAGACAATCTGGCTACTGGCCATGACCACAAGGGACAAAATATAGGATTAAAGTGGCCATGTCCACTTGGGACTGGCTTTGTGGTGAAGTTATTCAAAATTAGGACAGATCAGAAAGGGAAGAAAAATGTGTTTGTGGTAATATGGTCATAGGGTTCTCTTTTTGCCTTTTGCAGGCTGCCATGGAAAGAGAAGAGGGCCCTTGTATGGAACCCTTGCCTTCTCTTTCCGTGGTGGCCATGTTGGAAAAGGATTTTCCTTCCTACACCGGGACGCCATAGGCATCCCGGTGTAGGAAGCAAAATCCTCTTTTTTAGCACCTCGGGTTTCCGTTTTGGGAACCTAGGCTTCTAATGGCCTTCATCTCCCATTTCAGGGGCTGGAACGGGTGGATAATGGTCCAGAGACTTAGTTATCCACCATCGCTTCGCTTGGGCTGATAACTTGAGCTGCTGGGCCGGTATCCACCAAAAGGAGGATGAACGCCACAATATTGCCATTAGTATAACAAAATGCAAATGAAAATGTTGGAAAATCTTTTTGAGTCTATTGGGCCTCATTACGCGTATGGGGGTAGCCATGCCCTTAATAAGGGCATGGCTGCCTCCATACCGGGTTCCAGTACCGGGTTCCTCAAATGAGGACTTACCGGGCCACTCCAACCTTGGAGGATCCGGTAAATCCTCATTGGAAAAACCCAACCCATTCCATTCCCATTTGAGCCCCCATAGTGCTCAATGGGAATCGGGAGGGAGCTAATAACGGGGCTGTTATTAGCTCCCTGGTCCCCTTGCGGGACCCGCTAAGGACGCTTGGTTTTACCAGGCATCCTTACCGGGTCCCGCAAGGGAACCTCATAATAGGGCGTCTCGTAATGAAGGCTGCTGGTCCCGTACCGGCACCCTTCATTACATAAGCGCCAGCCTCATAATGAGGCCTTATATACTTTACAGCAAAATATAAAGTAGATGAGTCTATACTTTTTTTTTAGTTCTATTTTTTAACTGTGAAAGGTGGTTCCTAAAGAAACATTTATTTTGTTTTTGGATGCATTTTCTTTGGCAGGAGTGCTTAGAACGAAAGGTGGGGAGGGAAATGAGGGAAGAGGCACCAAACACTAATATGGAGGGGCAGGTGGACAGGGGAAAATGTTGCGTGTGTTATTTGTAAGGTAGAGGGCAGTGTTTCTCATGCTCCTTCATTACAGCAGTGGTGGTGTCTATTGGGGGAGGCGGGTGGCAATAGCTGATTCTATTTTAAGATAAATAGCAGTTTTGCTAAAAGTATGTACGGTGTACTAGATTGGTAATGGATGAGTAGGAATAGGTGTTGGAGCTGTGTAAGGGAAATTTTGAAGTAGAAAAATCCTAGATCAGTAGAAAATGCAGTTCCGAACTGTACGCAAAGCACAGATCTTATCTTGAAGTGCGCACGGGTTCTCGGACACGTCATCATGCCGCGTGCCAGCATATGGTCATGTGCACTCTCCGGAAGGTCTGCAATGAACTCAGATGTTCATAGATACTATGGTTAACTTGCACTAATAAAAACCTATGAAATTCAATGAAAGAACTTTGTTAAAGGGATGGTATGGTTCCAAGTAAAATCAAAAAAGAAAACTGAAATTCACCAGTTATGGTAAGCTAAGCAACCATAACTCGCGCCACCATAGTGCACTGCTAAGACTAACACACAGGACATCAAAGATGACATCACATGTGCATTTACCTTTCATGAAAAGTCTATACAAGGGATTCTTATTGTAATGTTAATAAAAAGTGTCAAGGATCATTGGAATAAATATCATGAGGTACGTAGTGCATCAAGTAATGCATTAATCCAAATAGCATTGTATTATGAAGTTTTTTCCAATATACTAAGGTAGACATGTAGTAACATAGGCATAGTGTGCAGCAGACATGATGGAGATGCAATATTAATAATCTTGCCATGTTAAATACTAAAATTATAAATGCTTTCTTATTAGAGTCTTGCATACTGTGATACATTTAATAAGTACTCAATCATACCACCTTACTACATTATTGCATTACTGCACACAAAACCTAAACAGACAACACATACAAATAGAGTATATACAGGGAAAGTGGAGTAAACAAAAAAACAGCAGTATTGCCTGACAATCTTCATAACCTAACTGATTATCTTCATGCACAGAAATGATTGCTCTGCTTCAAAGCTACTACATCCCTATGTATAACTATCACATATTGTGACTAGACCCTAAGGAAAGTAGTGTAAGTACAATGTGTACAAATATGAGCATATCCAGTATAGTACAGTGATACAAAAAACAACAGAACTATAAGAGAGTGTTGATTGCTGTCTTCCAAGTCTGTTTTCCCTTTTGTATATGTTTCATATGCTTTGAGTGGACCCTAAGTGAATTACTGTAAGAACATATTTGAAGTATAAATCTACAAATAGAGTACTTTGTACTATAGTACAGTGAATTTTTAGTTCCTGACTGTTACTGGCCTAGATATATCAGTAAAGGAAAAGACAGACATGTGATGTCATCAGTGATGTCATCAATGACATTTGTGATGTCATCATTGATGTCCTGGGTGTTAGTCTTAGCAGTGCACGGTGGTGGCACAAGTTATGGTTGCTTAGCTTACCATAACTGGCGAATTTCAGGGGGTTTTCGGTTTTACTCGGAACCATAACGTGCCTTTAACAAAGTTTTTTCACTGAATATATATATATATATATATATATATATATATTTGTGCATGCCGCAATCTATTCACTATAAAGCTAGCCTCAAGAATACTCCATCTGTTTGCTTTTCTTTGCATCTGTACACATGTAAAATAACTTGATATCTTCATCGTTTCTGCAGCATAAGTTTCTTCATCTCAAGCCTGAGATGTTACTTATCTTTGATACTTTCTCGCCTTATAGACTATCTGCATTCTCTTGTCTCTGCAGCCCTTCCATGTACGTCAGCTCGGCCCTGTGTGACGTCACCATTCTTCTCTTCCATTTATTGATCCGGCTTCTTCCAGGATTTCATTCAAATGGCCATCATACTGTCTCGTATGCAAGTATGGCTTTCTCAATGGGAACCTTGCCTCCAGGATTCTCTTCGATATCAGTATTTTCACTGGTACCGCGCGTGTTTCACACTCTGGTTCCCAACATATAGGTAATATGGGCAAAGTGGTTGAGGTAGGAGTACTTGACTCCTTCTCTACACTCCCCCTGTGGGCGATTCATCACCACTCTCCCATCATCCTTCGTATCTAGACATCCTTGCTGAAGAAATGCTTCTCTGGGATCCATATCTTTATGACTCCCTTCAGGCATCCAACTGATTTCACATGCTCATCCGTGTTCCAAGTCATAGGCATGCACTGTCCACTTGGACTGCAATAGATCCACTTTCCCACATACTTATGATTCCTTAGATACAGGAACTTCATTCCCTCAGGTGCATGGATACTGGCCATCACAAAGTCTCTGATTTCTTCGTTTATTTTATCAAGTCTCTGGCATTCCATCCTGATTCAACATCAATCATGATTTTCATCCCCATGGCTATCTTTGCTGTCGTCTTGCATTGTGCGATAATTATCTTGATCACACAAAATCCGAGTAACACCAACATGATCAGGGCTCCAAGGAACTTGAGCATGTCTGCCATCCACTGTGGAAATCAAGAGTGATCCAAACCAGCTGTCATCAGCAATGTTTTCTACTTCGTATATCATCTGGACGTGTAGCTCCATGTCAGAATGTACCAAAGTATTAACTGAAAAGGATACAATACTCAAAAGGATACAGGAGGTAGGGTCTTCCGGATCCCTGTTCACACGATTTGATAGTCGTGAAGTCAATTGAAGACCTTCCAAATGATACAACCCTCTGGCTGATAAAACAGAGCGATGGATCACTGGAAAGGGCGTGGGTAAGGTATAGAAAGCCAGCCTAGGACAAATTAAAGTATCATGAATAACTGCTCCAACCTGAGTATGATGAATTAGATAATGACAGGAATGTTCACACTGACCTTTAGATTTGGGTAGAATAATCCAGAAGTCTCTTGATGGATTTGAATGAAGAACAAACGACAAGGAAGGGAAAATTAGTAAGGGAGACTTATCCCGAACGGAACGAGGCTCACGCTAGATACGGGTTGAATTCACCACAGGATAGCGTCCAAAGTTCAGTTCAATGTCACCTTCCAATAATCCTTGAAAGGCTTCCTTCCCACTATAGGGATCAATCCTTCTGTTAATTCCACAGATGCAGGAGTTAGAAGTACACGCGGTTATAAACAGCCGCGAAGAAAATAACGTTTGAAGATAACGTGCGCGTGTGGATTTTACACGCGGGCAGGATTCGCGCAGTCTGGGCCAGCCGCGTGTGAAGACAACGTGCGCGTGTGGATTTACACGCGGGCAGGATTTACGCAGTCTTGGCCAGCCGCACTTGAAGACAGAGAGCGCGTGTGGATTTTACACGCGGGCAGGATTCACGCAGCCTTGGCCAGCCGCACTTGAAGACAGAGAGCGCGTGTGGATTTACACGCGGGCAGGATTTACGCAGTCTTGGCCAGCCGCACTTGAAGACAGAGAGCGCGTGTGGATTTTACACGCGGGCAGGATTCACGCAGCCTTGGCCAGCCGCACTTGAAGACAGAGAGTGCGTGTGGATTTTACACGCGGGCAGGATTTACGCAGCCTTGGCCAGCCGCACTTGAAGACAGAGAGCGCGTGTGGATTTTACACGCGGGCAGGATTCACACAGCCTTGGCCAGCCGCACTTGAAGACAGAGAGCGCGTGTGAATTATCACGCGAAGGAATAGCTCCAGGAATCAGCGTGTGGCGGAACACACGCTATTGAAGGCCCAAAAGTAGCTGTAGAAATATGCCAGGATGCAGATCAGAGGTTCAGCTACACAACGCCAATAGATTCGATCAGAAGCAGCGAGTGAAGTTTCTACGCTGCTTAAATACGTAATACCGTAGTTCACGTGACGAAGCAAAAGTCACGTGAAGTTAGCGACGTGAAAAGTGCAAACGTCGTTTTCCCGGTAACGTATCGAATAACCTCCATTTGGAGTAGAACGGTCTAGCTGTTCTACGAGCGTAGCGTCCAGCATGCATGACACTCCATTAGCATCTCTATTGGCTCTGTCAAGGTGCCATTCTTGTCGTCATGAGAAGGTATGAACATGCAACATGATTCTCAGATTTTTGCACAAACACCTACATCCAGAGCTGCGATCATGTACAGGACATATCTATACTGAAGAGTCATCAGTCATATGGCTCTCATCTCTTCTCCAATAGCATTGAATCCCTTCATGGTAGTGTTGGTTTTCTGAAGCAATTCCCATCTGGTAATCTGCAGCCATTTGGTGTTTGCTCCAACCTGGATTCTCAGCATGAAGATCAATGTGAATACAGACGAAGTCTGGCTGAATAGTCTATGCTCATACGGAATGGAGTCAAAAGCTTCTATTGACTTGGCAGATAAATAGTTCTCCCTCTTCATTCGATTAATTAGCTCCACAGATCTCTTCTTCCTCAGGTGAGCATCAGCTTTCGAGACACTGTCAAGGTTTAAATCCCTTTTAGGAATCACCAATGCTGGAACATGAACATTCACTAGTGAGCATACTCCTCCCCAGTCTGTGGATAGCTTCTTATACACTCTATATCGACAAGCCCAATAGTGATCCATAATCACTGCTGTCCCAATGCTCATTCCTTGTGGCTCAAAAATTCGACTACAGTTCCGATTCTCTCCAGCTTTTCTTGTGCCATTGTTTCTGAAGCACAGTTTTGCACTCTACAAAGGCACTATCCACAAGGGTCCTCCTCTGTCTTTGACCCAAGTCAGTAACTTAGCAATTTCGACCATAAAGTTTTACACAGCATTTGTGCATTCTCAATAGTTGGCTGGTAGTGACCCATTATTAACCAGTCTCTGTAGATCACTACACCTTCTTCCCAACCATCTGGTGATAACACTGATCCCCAAATCTGCATCTGTCCTCTGTTTTTCCATTTACGAATGTCTTCTGCAGATGCAGATTTTCTTGGACTCTCAAGTCTTTTGTTTACCTCCCATCTGATTCCAGCTCCTTTCACTCCAGATTTTTCTTATCTGATCACGTGATTCTTAGTATGATTTTGTAGCCTTGTTTTTGTATCTTAGACATAGGGCCTCATTACACGATGGCGGTAAGGATTTACCGGTACCGGTAAAATACTGGTACCGGTAAATCCTTACCGCCTTACTACGAGGTCCCTTTGCGTGTTGGGGGATTTAACGGCTGCTTTTTGCAGGCGTTAAAAACCAACCCGCAAAGGGACCCAGGGAGCTAATTACGGTACCGCAATTTGCCGTACCGTAATTAGCTCCTTCCCCATTCCCATTATGCCCTATGGGGCAAAAATGGGAATGGGGAAGGGCAATGGTGGAAGGGGGAATTACCGCCCGCCAACCTTGGAATGGGGCGGTAATTCCCATTTCCGCCAAGGCGGTGCCGGTATTTTACTAATAGTAAATAGCTAATAGCGCCATGGTTCTCCGCCATCCGTATAATGAGGCCCATAGTCTACTTCACCTTGATCTGTCCATTTAGTTGCCCATTTTAGCTAAGCTGTTCAACCCATGAATTGGCCTCTTGTACAACAGAATGCCAGGTGTCATATGCAATGGCCTGTCTGGACGTCTATTTCAATAGCTATGACGATCTTAGACTTCCCCATGCTATAGGGTAGGCGTGCATATACAAAGCATTCCTCCTTTGAGGTCCTTCTACCCACTTCTTTCATATGTTATTCCCCAAGTGTGCTGTACTATCCAGGTAATCATTTAGCTCATGGTCATCCTCCCTAGAGTTTCTCTTATGAGCCTTTATAATTATCTCATGAACCATGTCAGCATAACATTTTCTTACTGGACCAATCATAGGAACATTTGTCAGTGGACTGGGTGTTTTTACATGTACCACTTGTGCAGGTTCACACCTAAACAATCACTTCCTTTGTTTCTCATTTTGAGCCTGTTTCTGGTGCTCAAGAACAATCCCCACAACACTTTTTTCAAAAGAAAGATGTCTGGTTATATTCTTCATAGACCCAGGCAGTTTTACTCCATCTACTGGAATAGGAATGATTACATAGGGTCTTGGTTGCTTAGTAGTTGGCACATCTGTACCCTTCTCATGCATAGGATACACAGGAATCATTGCTCCATTTGTATCTATGTAGTAAGCAGTGCATACTGTGAATGAGAGCAGTATCATTATGAACAAAATACAAGTGTAAATTATATACAAACAAGACCATTTACAACAATATCTTTTTGCACATGGTGGACGTCTGTCGCAATCTGCCATAATAATGTTGCTACTGATGCTGCCCATTTTTACTCTTTTTTAAGGAAGGAAAAATAACCTTTAATTAGGCAACATCATGCACTATTTCTGGAAGCCGCTGAGTTGTCTCCAAACGTTCCCTCGTTCAGCTGGCTATACAATGATGAACAAAAGTCCCCACTGAAGACCACAAATTGGCCTCTTACCAGAAGACATGAAGATTCTTCTTCAGCATGAAACAAAGTTCCTTAACCAGTAGACTTTTGGATCTTCTCCCTCGAAAGTCTCATTAAGTTCTCAGTGCTCTCTTAGAGTACTGATGCACCTTCGTGATGATGTCTCTTAATATTTCATTAAGTGCAGCATTATTCCTCGGATCCCTCAGGAATGTTTGGACATCAGTTTGTCTCCCAATGAAATGCAGGCATTCCTCAATCAAATAATAGAAAACTAAACTGACCAATCAATGTGCATTATCCGTTGATAGTGGCATTTGCATTTTCCCCACTGTACTCAGAAAGCTGAATGATTTGCTCAATGATAGCTGTAAGCAATCTCCTCCCGATTGGACCATTCTTAGTATCTTGCAGGAACAGATGAACGCTAGTAGTTCTCCCACAAGCAAAGGGTATGCACGCAAAAGGAACTGAAAAACTGCAAGAACGATTTGTGAAATGTCATTGGGCACCACCATGGGCACCTACAAAAAGAAATTCAGTGAGAAAGGAATTGGGGAACTGTTCCCTCTTCCAGTCGTCGAAAAGGAACTCCAAATCTGGCATTCTCTCCTATATGATCAAGACTTAAACGTTTCTCAGTCCAATATCAATACATTCCTGTGGCTTTAAGAACAAATATATTCCCTTAGCTCCTTGTTTAGTGACTGAAATGAGTGCCCCGAAATAGGCCGCAGTCCAATATACTCTTTATTTAACAGCTTCTGCAACCTTCTTCCTCGCCATAGGCCTAGTCTGCACGTGCTGTGGTTCTTCCCCGATGCTTGCTTCCAAAAGGGGTGGGAGTGAAGAGGGTTCTCCAGCATAGATTTTCACATCTCCAAGAAAAATACAAGCACGTCTGCCTTGCACTTTGACTGCAGATGGTGCGACGTCTGCTACTATGAAGGGGCCGTTAAACGGAGGCACGTGCCACCTCCTAGTGATGTTGCAGATTAGGACCACATCACCAGGGAAAAGTTTGGGAAGACATAACTTTTCAATTCCAGTTGCTGTAACATCTCCTTCTGTGTTCTGAGCTGCCCCACACCACTTCCGCTTGAGCTGATCTGAAATGACAGAAATACCTGGGGTGACGCATGAAAGATAACCACGTAACTCCTTTCCTAACAATTCCGCTGTTGTCTGGGCATCACCTCTAGTTCTACGGAGGTGTGAGTGGTATCCTCATTTGCCTCCCTGTCACTATTTCCTGTGGTGTAAAATGGTGGTCGGATGCTGGTTGATTTATAAACGCACACAATCCCAGGGGTAGATAATGCAACCATCCTTTCTTCAGAATAAGTTTCAATTTGGCTATTCTCTCTTTACGCATGCCATTAAGTCTCTCACAGGTCCCATTCGACTGCGGCTAATGAGCTTATTTGCTCAAAGACTTCCTTAACAAAATGAGGGTCATTATCTGATCTCAATACTTCACATATTCCCCATCTAGGAAATACTTCCCATACTAAACATTTTGCTGCACAGGTGGAGTCTCGGTGTGTACACTGTCCAGCTTCAATCCACCTCAAAAAAGGACAAACCACTACAATCATATATCTGTATACATTACATACTTGCAGCATGTCGTCATAGTCGATATGCAAATGCTAAAAGAGTCCATTAGGTCTTAGATAACTCCTCTAATTGTGCGCAATGTTTGTACAGCAGTAAACTTTTGACATACGATACAATTTACTGCATAAAATGTAACATGTTCTACTATATTCAGAACGAACCAGCCTCCACAATAGTTGCGGTGAGGCTCTCCCTAGTAACGTTTGTAGGGTAGTGTAGCTGCTCCAACACAACCCTTAATAAGGCTTAAGGCATCACCAGTTTACCAGTGCTGTCTTGTCGCCACAATGCTTCAGAGGGGTTTAAAGAACACCCTCTCCGTGTCCACAAGTCTTTCTCATCTTGAGGTGCATCCCCTTGAATCTCTGCCAATTGAGTCCTAGACAAGTTATTATAACATTTAGACACACATCATCATCATCATCATCACCACCACCACCACCACCACCACCACCACCACCACCACCACCACCACCACCACCACGCTTTCATTCACATCAGGCATATCAAAAGAGATAATTTCTGTACATGCAACTTGCTTTGCTTCCTAATCTGCTTTTTGATTTCCGTGTGAGATAAAGTCTGCCATTTTATGTGTGCTGCGCATTTAACTACTGCGATGGCTACTGGGAGTTGTAGTGCTTTAATAAGTCTGAGTCGCTGTACACTGTTACTTCTTGGTCTGCGTGTCTCTCGAGCGCGATAATCAGCGCCGCTAATTCTACAGCCTGTGCCGAAAAGTGAGACAATAGTCGTGCACTTGTCAGTACTTTAAACTCGCCATTGGCCATGTGTTCCACCACAGCGGCACCTGGATATCTTTGTCCATCATCCTGTTAGATTCTTGAAGAACCATCAATAAACAGAATTTCCCCAGCTGCCAATGCATTTTCCTTCACCCTCGGGTGTTCATCATAGAATTCCTCATTATTTGAGCAATCATGCGCATGCTCGTCCTCTGCCAGTGGTTCTGCTACAAACATGGCAGGGTTCACAATTTTACAGACTATTTTAATCACCAGATTTGATATGACCACCTAATATGCAGAAGACCTTTGACAAGTCAATGTACCTTTAGGCTTTTCCAAAATGGCAAACAATGCATGTTCAACAAACAACGTCATGGAACATCCCATTACTATGCTAGCAGCCATCTCAATGGTGAATGCAGCGGCTGCCAAAGACTGTTTGCACAGAAAGTGACCCCTCATTACTGGGTCTAAAATCCCACTGTAATATGCAAGAGGCTTGTACCCCAAGGTGGTTCTCGGTGCGAGTACTGCTGTCATAACAGTGCCATTCGGTCAGGAGTCATGTAGACTAGGAATACCTCCGTCCCCAAGCACCAGTCAGGGAGATACGAATAACCCACTGACTAGTTATTGGGGTCACAGGTGACTGGAACAAGAGCACCAGGTTCCCAGGTAGCTCGAAGGGAAACAGGCAGTCAAGTTATAGGCGGCAACAAACACAAAAGGCAGTTCTACTTAGGTGTATACAATAACAAGGCACCTACAAGAGGGCTGCTGGGAAGATGTGTACCTAGGGAGGTGGATGAATTGGTCTCACCTATTTGGTGCAAGGATTGTTCCCCAGGTTGGTGTATTGCATGTGTAGGAGAAAGCTGCTGGCAATGGGGCGTAGAGGCACTGCTGGTTTGTCACCATATACCACAGTTCAGTGATGGTAGTCCCAAGGAGGTTGGCGGGGACAACGTGGTATCAGAAGTAATCCAAACGAACAGGAAATAAGGGTTGGGACCGGAAATGTTCAGGACATAGGAAAAACGCTGTAGTAAAATTATTATTCCAAAGGCAGTCCGAGAGGTTCAGCAGAAAAGGAGCAGTTTGATGTATCCAGCAGGAGAGTGCGCTGTGATTAGGGATCAGGCAAAGGGAATCCAAACAACGTAGCAAGGTCCAAAATCCAAAGTTCGCTGTGCTGGAGTCAAGAAACGGCACTCGCATGAATAAACACTGCTGAGAAGCGCTGTTCCAGATTGCAGCCATTCCTTTAAGCCGTTGCCATGGAAGCACCGTGACGTGAACAGGTCTGTGAGCAGAATCGTGTCACGTGAACCTGCTGTCGTGTGAGGTGTGTAGTGCACGATCCACATGGCAACCGCCAACGTGGTCAGAGCCGCCACTGCATCTGCCTCTGGATTGATGGAGCAAACAGGGTCCTTGAGCAACCATACCTGCGTGCCTTTTGGACACCATGCCGCAGCTGGGTAGGGCGTGTCTGCACCCTGTAATCAGACGTATGTGCCGTGTGTCTGGAAGAGGTATCCTGAGTTACTGAGTGCATGACTGAGGTGCCCTAATTAGCAGTGTGCATGACATTCGTGTGCAAGAACAAAAAGAATTCCTCAGCATAATTGGGAATCCCTAAAACTGGAGCTGTGCAAATTGCCTTTTTCAATTGATCCAACCCTTCTTCCATTTCCTCAGTCCAAACTATTTTCTCCTGAGTTGCCTGTGCTTTCTTCAGAGTTTGCCACAATGGCCTTATGTATGAACTGTAATCCAAGACCCATGCTCTTACATAGTTGCACAGTCCCAAAAATCTCTGCATGTGCTTTATCGTGAGTGACTTGACTGTTTTCAAAATAGCCTCATCCATCTCAGGAGTAACTTTCTTTCCTTCATGCGAAATTAGCTGACCTATATGAATACTTCCTTTTGACAATACTGTAATTTCTACTTATCATTCTGCAAGAATAACCATCAATGAAACTGAATCGCATCTGCACTCTTCCTCTGAGGTGCTACAGAACAAAGTCATCCACATATTGCAACACAACACTTCAAATCTATATTCCTTAAGTCCATCTGTAGGACTCTACTGAAAAATCGATGGACTCAACACTACCCCCTGGGGTAAGCGAGCGCTTTTCAGACGGCTTTGTCTGAATGTAAAGGACGTCAGATCTTGCGATTCCTTATATAATGGGATTGAGAAAAACACATTTTTCAAATCAATCACAGTGAAATATCGTGCTTTAACAGGGATATTACATAAGATTGTTGCAGGATTAGGAACTAAGGAACTCAGCCTCTACAATCTGGTTAATCAGTCTTAAATCTTGAATTAAATGCCATGACCGCCCTTTACCTTTTTTAATCGGATAAATTACAGTATTACACAGTGACTCTGATGTCACTAAGATGCCCTGTTCCATCATAGAAGATATCATCTTAGAAATACCTTCATCTGCCTCTCGAGACATGGGATACTGTTGTGCTCAAGGTAAAATTGCTCCTGTTTTCAATTTAATCTTCACCTCTCAAACTCCCTTCAATAGGCCTACGCCATAGGGGCCTGTTGTCCATAATGAAACTGGCACTTTCGCCATGTCTTCATCAAAATACTCTGGTGTGTTTGTGCCAATATCATTTTCTGAGGAACCTCACGTTTAATTGCTCTTACCCAATAAGTTATGCTCATCTCAAATACTACTTCGTCATCTGATGGTCTCCAAACATGTCCTCATCAGTGACGTCAGTCAATCTATAACCTTCCCCAGTCGCAATCACTGTACACCATTGTCTGCCTTCCTAATCATTCTCAACAAGCAAAGCGATTTCTCCTCGCACTATGGCTGCTTGTAATTCTAAAGGAAAGATTTGCCCTTTCTCTTCACCCATAGGTATCTTTGGCCTAAATCAGAATTCATCAGGTATTCTCATAGTTCTGCCCACTAAACCTGGCAGCCATGTCAACAGAACGCATACCCCATAGTGAAAAACCTCTGGTTCCAATGGTACTCCTTGCATGGCCAAATTACCTGCAAATGCCATAATAAACTCACTCACGTTCAAATAATGCATACCTGTTGAACACACTATGCCTTTATCGGTGAACGAAATTGTCATGTTCGACTTGGTCATTAAATCTCGAAATATATTGACAGGTGTCTGCCTTAACAATGGCACAAACATGTTACACTCATATAGAGACTGGCAATTCTTCAGTAAAAGGAACTCTGCTTGTAGCTCCTGTGAAACCTTAAGTATTCATGGCATTTCCAGATATCGAACATTTTCCCCTCTCGTATACATGAGAGCGTTGCACCCGTGTCTACTAAAAACAAAAAAGATTTGCCTCCTATATTGACATCAACCTTCAGTTTCTCGAGGACTGGATGTCAACAGATGATATCAAAAACATCGTCTCCCAGTGAGCTGTCCTATTGTGGATACATTCTCATCCCTGTACCCGTGAAAGGATTTCCTCCTTCAACAGTGACACCCCCAGTTCTAGGAGTCATTATCTGACTCGTGCTTGTGCTCTGCTGTATCTGCATGGGTGACTGCCCGAGTGGCGGATTCATTGTTGCCTTCTGTGTTTGAAAATCTTGTTACATTCTTGGCGCTTGTATCTGCTGCACTGTCTGATTCTGAGCAAACTCATCTCCATTCTGCTGCGAATATCCAGGAAGGTTTACTGTACACCACCCCCTCTTGAAAATTGCCCATTCTGCACAAACCCTTGACTTCCACATGTGTGAGCAAAGTGCCCTGACATACCACGTCCAATTTATGGGAGGAGGTCTCCTAACTTGCCCCTCCTGCATGCCTCGACTATCCTTTTGTGTGCTTTGAAACCCACTTTGGTTATTTTGGATGTTTCCCCAGATTATTTTGGAAGCCTCTACCTCGAAAGCCTCCCCTTCCTTGGGGTGCAAATCCATTATTGTTTGATCTAGGTTATTCACCTGTGGCATGTTTACTGTGAACCTGACCCATCTCCACTAGTCAACATTGCCCCTTCAATGGCATACTTTGATAGCTTTTTCTGCACTAACTTTGCCTCTTCGTCTTTCCTAGCATTGTCTTTCTTACGATTCTTCTCATGCAAAAGTCGGCAATAAATCACGATGGTCAGATGCATCTCCGACCATGGCTTTGCTTCCATGCCCACTATAATTTCTTGAGCTGCTTTTGTACTGCTTCTGGCAGCCCTTGACACAATATATTATAAAATACAGGTATGGATTTCACCCCCAAGCCTCATGTGTCTCCAAAGCCAACTGCTCTAGGAAATTCTGAATGTAAACAAGGAGGATCCTCCCCTTCCTGCATCTTTTTTGCCATTATAGCTCCCATGCCGGACATGTCCGGATACAGTACTCTAAGCGCTTTCAAGACCGCTGCCCTACAGTTATTGAACGGCGCTCCATCACTAGAAAACCCTTCTCTTGACCAACGAATCAGCCCCTTCTCCAAGGATGCCAATCAGGAGACCTTTATGTCCCCTATAGCTAATGTATTTCTCTATGTATCCATTTACCAATGCCAGAAGTAAAGC
The DNA here is from genome assembly GCF_040938575.1 of Ambystoma mexicanum. NCBI lineage: Eukaryota > Metazoa > Chordata > Amphibia > Caudata > Ambystomatidae > Ambystoma > Ambystoma mexicanum. The sequence goes on along the minus strand of NC_090921.1, from coordinate 80,741,037 downwards.
AAGGGAGTTTACACCTTAAATTATCCTTATGCATCTCTGGCCAATGTATACACTGTGGCCTGGCTCCTCTTTTCTCTAACAAGGGAAACTGAAACCCCAAACTCACAATCATCCCCCCCATCGTCGGTCTGTTCAAAGCAAGGACAATGGTTCTGCTCCGCTTCCTTCCTGGTAGTGACCTTGTCTCGGGAGGATAGCTCAGTGGCAACGTGCTTAGCTTGGAAGCAAGACAACATGGAGCACAGCAGGTTTGATCCCCAGGTCCATGCTTAGAAACCTCTAGGTATTAAGCACATTATAAATAACCTATCACATAATAACCTGCTAACGGTGGCGGGTCGCCCCTCTCACCATGGGATCGCCCTTTAGGTGGAAATAACTGCGTCAATAATTTTGACACCCAAGACTTGGCTAGGTCTAGATCTGACCATCTTACTTCCTTATCCATTGCATGCCTTCTCCTCATGGAAGATTTCCCTGTCCTCACATACCATCTGGCCTTGGTGTGAAAACACTTTTTGGTCCAAGATTTTGCGACTGCCAAAAGGAGCTCCGATTGCGTGCCTTCGGTATGAACTTGGGTTGGTCTCGATAAATGCCCAAATACAATGGAGCACTTTAGCTTTATATTGGAAAATCATGGGAGCTGACAGCTATCCGCAGTTCCAAATCCTAAACTCTGGTGGGGTGGAGCGAACAATGTCTATACTGGCGACGTGGAAAGAATCATGTGCAAAAATTTGAAGCGATCCGGCATCGGATCTATATACATTAACAACCCAAATAACATCCAAAAAAAAACTATGGGACCAAGACTGGTCTGAAACTTCGGAACAGGTGCATCGTTGCATGAAGAATGCTCCTATAGAAGCACTACAATGCTTGAAACTCCCTAAATATTTGGAAATCTTTCCCTCCAACCACAAAAGAAGAGCTTTTATGATGTTCCGACTAAATCTATATCGAACCAAGGAAAAAATAAACATCTGGAACAAATCCATAATAACTGACAATGAATGCCGTTTCTGCAAAAAAGACAAAAACATTAAAACATCTCGTCCTGTTATGCCCAAAGTTTAGCAGAATAAGACAAGCCATCCTTAAAAAAGTAAACGTCTTAGCAACATGTCAAAGCTCAGAAATAGTGTGGAGTAACTTTTGCACTAACATTCTTTTTGGAGAACTTGGAAAAGTGTTTAAGCAACGATGGGAAATAATGTGCGACGCCAGATGAAGGGCTCCCATCTCATCTGATAAATATACGCTGTCGTGCCCATTTACCTTTTTTGTTTATGCTAGTATTAGCTTTTTGGACCATTTGAAATAGCATGATTTTTGACAAATCGGGACGATTGCTCTGATGCATCTTCTTTTCTTTTTTCTCTTTTTCTTTGTCTTTTATTGTGGAAAATTTGTATTTTAAAAGTTTGTAATGAACTAATAAAATTTTTTTAAAAATTTAAAAAAAAAGATTTCCCTGTCTCTTCGTCATACAACTGCGCACTCTCAAGTCGATCACGTTTGCCCTTCCCCTGCAGCACTTTTAGTCCTCATATCATGATAGACTTTATCGATAGCATCCCCAGTGCTTCTAGAGTCAAACTCATCCTCTAGATTTCCTCTAGACGGACCTACTATTGGCTGGTGTGCTGGGAAGAACTCTTCTATGTCTTCCCATGCTGGATTAGGATCTATTAATTCCTCTTCCACACATTCAAGATCGCATGCTCTCCTTCTCCTCTTTATAATTCATCAAACTCTTTGTTTCCTTGCTTCTTCTCTTACTCATTTGCTCTTTTCTTTTCATAGCTCTCCTTTCATTTGCCATTCGCATCTCCTCATATTTTCATCCTCATTCTTTTATCCCTTAATTTGTGTTCCTCTTCCTCCCTCTCATTCTTCGATTGCCCCGTCTATTGTGATACTTTCTGTTCCTCTGCCCTTTCCTGCTTTCTCAGCTGCTCCTCTTGATACAACTGTTCCAGTCTTTGTCTAGCCTTCCTTTTAGCTGTCTTCTTTCAATCTCCTCTTTTTATCTTGTTCTTCTCAATCTTCCCTTTGCCTTACGTCCTCGATGCTCTTACCATAGAGCATGAGCAAAATCTAACCACCCATCGATTCACTCTGCATAACTCAGTCTTTTTTTTTTCTCTCCTTTCCAGCTCTTTATTTCTTGTCCTATCTCTAAGGATGTACTTAGACGTTCACTTCTCTCCTTATCATGTCTCTCCTTGTCCCTTGGGACCATAGCTATTATATCTCACAGTATTTTTCTCTGGGCACTCATCGCTGCTTTGCACAGGCGACTCATATGCCCGCTGCACCCTCGCTACCTTAAGCTCTCTTAATGGGTATAACCCATCATCTTTCTTACTATCTCCGTCTGCTTCAGGCGCGGCGGGTGGAGCAGAAGACTCCTCTCCTCACTTTGCATATATTCATTCAGTCTTCAGGAGGTGGCTCTTCTCTTTCCTCCCATTACATTTTTCAGAGCTCTAAGCTCGCTTCTCTAACGTTTTTCCTGTATTTGCAGCATGCAAATATGTCATATGCTGCAGAACTGCCTTCCATAAGGATCCCTCTTGTGGCCATGGCATGAACATTTTGTCTGCCGTCCCTTTAACCCATTCCACACTATACTGTCTAAGCTTGGGTGTGTGTGTTTCAGCAACTGTTTGCAAAGGTACATAAGTGGAGTAATATCTACTTGCAGATTAAAATTAAGTTTCAGAAAAACACAATTTGAGCGCACATCAATCGTCGCAGGCTCCAAACACACTATATCACGTTTTTTACTGTAATCTACTTTTTCACTAAACACCAGCAATTCAATTTCCACTAAATAAATAATTCTCATATCTCTTGTTTTTCTCTTCACGTTTATCAATTCCTCTATTGTTTTCTCACCATATACAGACACATAAAACAAACGGACATTCTCGACCAGTCACATATATCCCAGTCTTCTCTTCAAGACTTATCCTACCCCTAAATAAATACCCCGATTTGGATGTGAATCACCCGCTTTATTTTTAACCAAGTCCGTAGTCTACGGCATCCATCTATAGGGCTCTAGGAAGGACTCCTTCTGTTATGTTCTTTGAAACACAGGAAAAATGGGCACACTCTTCATCATGGCCTCTCCTCACGATACCTCTTAATTGCTTGGCCTCTTCTCTAGTCAATTACTCCATAATCAATGCTCATCGTTCAAGTTACTTTACTCCAACCTCCCTCAGTTACTCGTTTTTCCCCCTTATCACTTTCTTCACCCACTGCCCATTCACACTTTTGCCACCTCAGTCACTCCATTTTTACTTACCATTCGTGTTTTCAACTTCCGACTCTGGGGATCAACCGCCTCTTCTACTTTCCGTTCATTCAGCTTCCTGTAGACACCGGAAGGGGATTCTGTGGAAACCGGGGGGACCAGTCTCACCCTTGCTGGCAAGAATTGCTTTGCACTAATATCCACTGTCTACAGGGAGCTTCATGTTTTTTCAGCCAAATGGCAGAGGTTGTGCAATATTTCCAGGACCCCAAAGCCTACTAGGTCGATTGATTTTAAAACACCCTCTTAGCTACCACGTGAACTGGAGGCTTCCAGCCCTTTAAGACAAGGTAGCAATACCCTTGAGATGGATATAGTACGGGGAAGAGCGCAATCCACTCGTGGACAAGTGTCAGGAACAAACACAACCTCTGGTTCCAAATCCCCTAAGCAAAGTATAAACAGCGAGTTAAAAAGGCACAGACAATAAGGACCCCGTCCCTAGGGAACCAGCACGATTGCAAAGGGCATGTGAACTCCTATTGCTGTACAAATAAACGTTGTGGACTATCTAAGGAACATTACAACAAACAAGTGGATAAAGCATAGGAATAAATACATGATATTCTTCATTCAATAGACTCGGCCTCAAACTTAATTCTCAGAAAATCTTTTAATTCTCTAGTTTTATAACAATACAAGTGATACATTTCAACATTGTCTTTCATGACAATATCAAAAAAACATTGACACTTCAAACAAAGGGTTGATACTTCAAACGAATAGAAAGCATAGCAATAACAAAACAGTTTTGTGTTTGTTAGTAAAAAGTGTGTTAGACGCAATTGTCTCTTGGAGTGGTTTGCGCCCTCCAGGGAAACCCTTTTTAGATTTAGACAATCAACCAATGCGTTTCGGATCAAAGATCCATCTTCCGGGTGGGGGTTTCTCTGTTCCTATGGTGTGCTACAAGGAGAAGTGCATTCCTAATTCTGGTCCTGTGGGTAATTCAAAGGGACACTCATTTAGTTAACTCGCAAGAATAAAGACAAAGTGAGGCTAAACGTAAGATACAGGGAGCCTAAAGTTACTGACCTCTCATCGAGGGCCGGAGAGATCCAGAATTTGACCTATTATGGAAACAATCACAAATAGGAAGCCAGGGTAAGTAACCTCAACTTTAGTCAGAAGAAATGTAATTAAAGCAGCACCGCTGCACTCACCCAGTCTTCAGATGGCAATCATGGGAGACTGGGAGGTGGCTAGGCTCAGTACAGCGGGAACCCTACAATTGAATAAGTGATATTTACTGCAAATTTAAGTTCTGTTCAACGATACCAATATAGATTCAGGCGGTGGACAATAGTCCAATGTATGCCCGCCAGCGTACGACATGCATAGAGGTGCAGCCTGCCATATATATCGTAATCTCATTTAGGTGAATGCCTTCACTCACCGTGTCACAAAGTTTATCCAACCGCGCCGACTGCTGTACTGAAATCAGCATGGGCGCGGGGAGCGTTCAAGCTGGTCTCGGCAACCCCACGCATACGCACGGGGAGGCCGCACAGTGACCATCTTGGTGTGGGATCCCCGACTCAAACATCCGTGGTCATAGAGACAGGGATTTCGTGCAATTAGTTCAGTTCGTGTTTCGGCTCTACACTGAATAAAACGATCATCATGCGAATGCATTCATGTATTACTTAGAACATGAGCACGTCCTCACATCACCAAGATGGATGAGACCTATCACCATACGTCAGGTATATTGATGACATTTTTGGGATTTGGACAGGCCCACGTGACGAATTGGGTAACTTCTTCCAGATGATGAATGAGATGAATCCCCAGATTAAATTTACCACAGAGACCAGTAACTCGAATATTTGTTTCTTGGATGTGGAAATCCATGCAGCCAAGGCTAAATTGGAAACCAGGATTTAGACTAAAGAGACTGACAGGAACAGCCTTTTATTGGCAACGAGCTTCCACCCTAAGAGAACAGTAGACAGTGTACCACTCAGTCAATTCCTAAGGTACAGAAGAAACATCTCAGAGAACACCGAGTATGAACGCCAATCATCCACACTGGATACCAAATTCACTGAAAGAGGTTACGATTCTTCCCTGATTACGAGTGTAGCAGGGAAAGTTAGAAATAGCAAATTGAGAGACCTTGCTGGTACCAAAGCCACAGAAACCTGGTGAACAACTGGTCTAGGTCACCACATATTCTGTGCAAAGCATGAGAATCAAAAAAACTATAAAGAAACACTGGCCAATGCTACAGTTGAACCCACAACTACAACACCTGTTTCCCGAGCTCCCAACATTTGCATACAGAAATAGCAAATCGCTACGGAAGAGTCTAGTGAAAGCCGAGATTCCACCTTCAGGGAGATCGACTCAGTTTAAAGGCACGACTCTGTGCCACAACTGTCAACACTGCAGCAATATCATTAAAGGAAATTCCATCTCACATCCCCACCCAGGAAAACCCATACTGCTAAAACATTCTTGTACCTGCGATGCCCAGAATGTCATATACGCATTGAAATACCAATGTGGGCTTTACTATGTTGGAATGACAACTAGGAAGGTGAAAACGAGATGGACCGAACATAAGTCCAATATCCGTACTAGGAACCAGAAGTCACCAGTCTCAGCCCATTTTGCAGAAAAACACCATACTGTAGCACAGTTGAAATGTGTTATTTTAGAGCAGGTAACAGCTGGAAGCAGAGGGGGAGATTTACAACGAAAGTTGGCACAGAGGGAGCTCCTATGGATTGAGCTCTTGGACTCACTAAGCCCTCGAGGCATGAACATTGAATTCGACTTAATGTGTTTTGTGTGAATCTGCAATGTTAATTCTACATGCTGTAAAAACTTTTTTCACGTTGTGGCTGACATTGATTTTAACTTCATCTATCTGAATCTTCACCCCTTAGATCTGCTGACTAGATTGCGTATGTGATTTTTCTAATACCCGCATGATGTCATTCCATGTAAATGCAATTACATTTTGTTATCTGGATTCTCATTATTATGAGCGTTGCCATCATATATGGCGAATGTGGGCTAGGCCATACGGATGCAGCACCAGTGTTAAATGTATGCTCTTTGTCTGTGCGGAGCTTAGAATGAATTTGGAATCTGATATGAGATATGTTGACAAGTTGTTGGTGTGAGTCTTGAAGTACTTCAATGTAATCTTTGATCTAAATATTCAGGTAGTCAAAATTGCTAGGTTTTAATAATGCAGTATTTAATTATGGGTCACGAAAGCCTCATTGGTAGCATGTTTGTATGTTGAAGTTACATAACATATGGTAGACACCATTATTTGAAACACTGTGCCCAGAAGAGCGTTGTGTGAGTTTACATGCAACGGGTTAACTCCTTGGATCACACACGCAAACATACTTGACACCGCTGACTAATGGCCTTGGCGCAGTCCCCGGGAAACCCTACCTAGAGGGAACTTAATGACTGGTGCGCCATGGGGGCAGCCCGCGGCTTCTTCATACCGCAGCTGTGCCCACAGGCACACTAGTCTTCCTTCTTGTTCACAATTAACATATAGTTGTCCAGGTTTACCTGAATCCTTCATGATGATCATTTTATGCAGTGTAGAGGTTAGCGCAGACACGCGAACCGAACTAATTGCATAATTGCACGAAATCCCTATCTCTATGACAACAGATGTTTGAGCCGGGGATCCCACACCAAGATGGTCACCATGCGGCCTCCCCTTGCGCATGCGCGGGGTTGCCGAGACAACCTTGAATGCTCCCCGCAGCCGTGCTGCTTTCAGTACAGCAGTCGGCGCGGTTGGATAAACTTTGTGACACGGTGAGTGAAGGCATTCACCTATATGAGATTACTATATAGGCAGGCTGCACCTCTATGCATGTCGTACGCTGGCGGGCATACATTGGACTATTGTCCACCACCTGAATCTATATTGGTATCGTTGAACAGAACTTAAATTCGCAGTAAATATCACTTATTCAATTGTAGGGTTCCTGCCGTACGGAGCCTGGCCGCCTCCCAGTCTCCCATGATTGCCATCTGAAGACTGGGCGAGGGCAGCAGTGCTGCTTTAATTACATTTCTTCTGACTAAAGTTAAACCCGACTCCTTTTGAGGTTACTTACCCTGGTTTCCTATTTGTGATTGTTTCCATAATAGGTCAAATTCTGGATCTCTCCTGCCCTCGCTGATAGGTCAGTAACTTTAGCCTCCCTGCATCTTACGTTTAGCCTCACTTGTCTTTATTCTTGCGAGTTAACTTAATGAACGTCCCTTTGAATTACCCACAGGACCAGAATTAGGAATGCACTACTCCTTGTAGCACACCATATATAGAACAGAGAAACCCCCACCCTGAAGATGGCTCTTTGATCCGAAACGCGTTGGTCGATTGTCTAAATCTAAAAAGGGTTTCCCTGGAGGGAGCCAACCACTCCAAGAGACAATTGTGTCTAACACTTTTTACTAACAAAACACAAAACTGTTGTTATTGCTATGCTTTTTATTCGTTTGAAGTATCAACCCTTTGTTTGAAGTGTAATTTTTTTTTGATATTGTCATGAAAGACAATAATGTTGAAATTTATCACTTGTATTGTTGTAAAACTAGAGAATTAAAAGATTCTCTGAGAATTAAGTTTGAGGCCGAGTCTATTGAATGAAGAATATCATGTATTTATCTAATGAAAGATTTGCGACATAACAAATGTTAACTGATTGTATTGAATCAGAGTATCCATGAGTAGATAAATATATATCTAAAGCCTCCATAGGTTAAAGTCTACCAAAGTATCAATGAATGTTGATTGGGACTTCCTGTTCCATTAGGAGTGTATTTGGGCCTACTGGGTAGCAATACACAGTGCTGTTTTTTTGACAATTGCCATGTCCCAAGTGGCCTTGTGATGTTTTCCCGCTTGCACCTGAAACAATTAGAATCTCATTACATTTTACTAGAGCGATATATCTGAAAGTTCAAATATACATATTTTTGTGTAAATCGGAATTAGCTGTGCACCCCTGCATTCCAAATCCTTTCATAAAGCATAGGAAGCAAGACAACGGCCGAAAACAATTAATTGAGCCACAGGAAAAGTCTGTATAACACTACAGCACATGAATTTGTTTAATCCACACTTGCAAGCCAGAGGAACTGATCCTACAAGGGGCGGATAATGTGATGGACTACTGCAGGGATCTGTAACAGTATACTTACCAGCAGCAAGAAAACAGCACTTTAACGGACACAAGGCATACTCAAGAAAAGCATAGCACGATTCTTTGTGAAGCGCAACAGCGCTTCATAACCTAAAGACGACCACCGAACACTCCCTAAATAGCCCTGAGAGGGGCGATCAGCCTTGGGATTCAAACCCAGAAATTCATTAAACAACCACTATACCTCCAAGCACGACTGGTGGGGAAAATACCCTAAACTCGCGGGAAACCTTAAATCTGTAGATTGAGAGAAACTGGATAAGTGGTACGCCAACACCCGGAAATATGTCAAAAGGGGCAGGGGCCAGGAAGGAAGGTGCAATGGACTCATTCACCAACAGCCAGGCTGCAGACCCAGCAACATCGACAACATCCTTCAACCAGAAAGCGAAGACAGTTGACAGACTGACCATCATAGTTCAAAATGGATTCCTTGCAATAAATGTCAAGCTCAATATAGTTTCCACTATCAGGTCACTAAAAGCAAGAGTGGACAAAGCTCGAGAATCACGGAAGCGGAAGGCAGAATCAGCATCAACGAAGATACCAGTGCTAACCATGACCGAGATATCGCACAACTGAAAACAGATTTTACCAAGATACAAACTAAGTGTGAGGACCTTGAATCACGATCCAGAAGAAATATAACGATTGTCGGCGTTTCCGAATAATTCGGCAAAGGAGCAATGGAGCAACAAGCTGAATCACTCCTAAAGACTCTTTTGGAACTGAGGCCTTCTCCGAACACTTCCTAGTGGAAAGAGCACACCGCACGCTGGCCCCAATGCTGAAACCCGGGGCACCACCCCGCACGATTATAGCACGTCTCCTCAACTACAGAGACAGGGATGCAATACTTAGGAAGGCCAGGGAACAAGGTACACTGCAATACGAGGAGAACCGTATCCACATATACCCAGACTTAGCAGCTGGAGTTCAGGCCAACCAAAGATCATATGAACCAGTAAAGAGGCTAAGAGCACGGCAGGCCCAATATGCATTGATATTTCCAGCTAAAATGAGAATCCAACATGGGGGGAGAGCAAACGTCTTTGAAACCCCAGGAGCAGCCATGGCCTATGTCGAGGCTCATATACCCCTGAGGGCCGCAGACCTGATCAAAACGGCAGACCCCCGCCTGTAGCAGACTGACAAGGTCAAGTGATTCGAACGAACTGCGCAAATACCCTACACAATGATGGAATTTTACGATCTAGACTTATGCGGGGAGCAATGCACGTGAACAAGAAAGCCGGGATGTGACCCTAGAGCCAGCGGCCATGTGGCAACAACATGGCAACCCCAGGAGATCTCCAAGAATTTGTAAGGCACATCAAGTTGGGGCAGATGATGGGGGTGGCAGGTGGGATGGGGAGGGACGGAATGTTCATTGAACTGTTAAGAAGTTACAAAAGTTGTTTCAATAGTGGTCCTGCAGATAATTACACTGAGCATGCTAAACAGTACTTTCACAGAAACATTTTAATGAACAGATACAAAGATGAGTAACGCTAACATGGGGAATGGATTGAAGATTAAACTTCTGTCATGGAATGTTCGAGGCATAAATAATCCCTCAAAGACTAGAAAAGTCAGCTCCCCTCATGTAGTGATGCTACAAGAAACACATACACAAGGGCCCAATAACGCAAACATACTTGCCTCTTGGGGCAAGCAGAGATTCCACACTGAATACTCCACCCAAGCCAGGGGAGTTATAACACTCTTACATCCGGCACTGGGATTCCAGACTAAAGGGCACAGAATAGACCCCCAGGGTAGATATGTAATATTATGGGGAGATATTGCAGAAAAATCAGTGGCACTAGTCAATACATATGGTCCAAATATAGATGACCCAGACTTATCTAAATATTTTGGAAATACCGGCAACACTGGATACCTCTAGTATCATATGGGGCGTAGACTTCAACCTGTCTTAGATAGATCTTCTAAATTAAGAAGAACGCAAACCAAGGCATCTGCTGCAATAGGACAGATAATGCCACAACTGCCATTGCATAATGCATGGCGGGCACTGCATTCATGTACAAAAGAATACACATACTATTCGACTGTACACGACTGGGAATCGCAGATCGATTACTGGCTCCTGTCTGAGGATCTACTGGGCGCACTTGAGAGCTGCGAGATACATCCCCAAACACTGTCATACCACTCCCCGATAGCACCAGAGTTAATGCTCAGGAATGCCCCAAAAAAGATGGAGAATGCCTGCGAACATCCTTAAAAGATCCCAATGTGGCTGAATCCCTACACATAGGAAATGGAAGAATTTCTTTAACAATATGGGAATGGTAGACAAATACTCGACACTCTGGGAGACATTAAAGGCCTGGGTGAGGGGGGGGCATTGATCTCCAAAACCACGGGACTGCTAAGGTCAGTGAGACGCGAGCTGACAGACAGAAACACAACTCCGTAATTTGGAAAACTCCTATAATGAGACCCGGAAAACAGACACCCTAGCGGAGATACATAGACTTAAGGACTTTGACAGGCTGGCCAAAAGGGAAGTACAATACATAGCAGCCCCAACCCGAGCACGCAGGTATGGGGAAAGTAATAAGGCGGGAAGGTCCCTAGCCAACCTCATCAGAGCAGATCGCCAACATAACCCAATCTCAAGTATCCAAGACAGGGATGGTGAGGTGGTAACGGGAGGGAAAGGGCCATAAACCACAAATTTTCGAAGTTCTACCAGAACTTCTATTCAAATAATGATAAGAAATCGATACCAGAGATACAAACATACCTAAATGACCTGGAATTCCCAACACTCATTAGAAGCTAAAATAACCCTCGAAAGCCAGATTACTGAGGAAGAAATCACTGAGGCGATAAAAGCATTAAGTTCGGGGAAGGCCCCAGGATCGGATGGGTTGGGAATTGAACTATATAAAGAATTTGGAAAAGAACTGGTCCCAAGTATGGGAGGAGGCACTGGAGCTAAATAAACTTCCTGACTCAATGAGGGAAGCAATCATAACCGTTTTACCAAAACCCTGCCGCCCACCACAGGACATGTCATCGTATAGACCACTGTCACTCAAATGTAGATGCCAAGGGACTTGCGAACAGGTTATTACTGAACATGCCAACACTGATCCACCCCGATCAGAATGGATTCATTCCCACAAGATCCACAGCATTGAACTTAAATAGGCTATGTTCAATAATGGCACAAATAAACCCAGAAGCTCAGGCAGTAGCGGTATCCCTAGATGCCGAAAAGCATTTGATTCGGTGTCATGGATTTATCTCCTAGAGGTACTCAGAACATTCGGAATAGGCCCCAATTTTGTCAAATATGTTAAATTGCTCTACACAAAAACAGGCGCGAGAGTCCTTACGAACAATATAATTTCTGACCTATTTGAGCTGGGCAGAGGGGCTGCCCATTCTCCCCAATATTGTTTGCACTAACCATTGTACCTATGGCTATAATGGTCAGACTAAAACATGGAGATAGGGGGGATACGAATGGCAACTGGTCATATACGGTATTTAGGTATAATGATATCCCCAGATAGGCAGACATTGTACACAGATAATTACAACCAAATTATACAGGCGCTCAGTGTTAGGTTCCAGACTTGGGCTAAGCTGCCCATATGCCTGAATGGCCGGGTGGCCACACTCAAGACGGTGGACCTCCCCAAGCTGCTCTACCTGTTTGTAAACATACCAATATGGCCAGGCAGAACCTTTTTTGATAAAATAAGATCAATGGTAGTGGCGTTTGTCTGGGACGGAAACACCCTCGAATGAAGTGGGAATAATTGACCGAACCCTATAGCACAGGGGGACTGACGGCACCGGATTTTGAATTATATTACTTGGCAACGCAAGCGCAATTCGCAAAACACTGGTACCACCTGGAAGACCGCTCACCCCATATATGGCTTGAGAAATTCACTGCGTCCCCCATAGACCGCCGCTCCATTATATTCAACCTCACACACAAAGATTCCTGTCCCTATGACCCAGTGGGAACCACGGTCCGTGCATGGATAACACTATACAATAAAAGAAAGATAGATACCCCACATGACCAGGATGTGCTTCTTTGGAAATATCCTGGCATACCACCCACATTCAATAAAATACAGAGACACTGGGGCCCAAATAAAGAAGTCAGAATGCGAGACATGTTCTCCAATGTGAAATTTATGACCAGAGAAGAATTTGGTGGGGGAGTTGGGTGGGGACCAGTTAAAACCCTTCGGTATCACAGGATGAAGTCGGCATTTAATGCACGATGGCCACTCTTTCCAAATGAACCACCCTCACATCCGTGCATACAGGCAGCGACATCTGGTACAGGATTGGGAGTCTCTAAGTTACTCACTAGTACAAACACACATCCCTACAATAAACAGTCAAAACTAAATGGGAGGACCTGAATACAATCATCACAGATGACAAATGGGCCAAATACTGCATGCTTACAAAATCTGTATCATTGAACGCAGGCCTTCGGCTGATTCAATTCAAGGTCCTAAACAGGCTACACTATACCCCAGCCAAGATGGCTAAATTCTCAACAGGACAAATCGGGGGAATACCCTGAATGCGAAACAGCCCAGGCAGGGTCATACCACATGTATTGGGAATGTCCCTTGGTTGCTACATTTTGGAAATTAGTGGCAGAAACAGAGAACATTAGTGATAAAACAGATCCCAGTGTCGCTATCCCCGCAAAAATACCCATTCGGAGATATTGGTAAACAGACCAAAACAACCAGGAGACTGTTCAATGTCTCCTGTGCAGTAGCAAAAAGGTGTATATTCAAGTGTTGGACAAACCCTTTTCCACCTAAGATTGAGCATTTTCTCTGACCTAACCTACGTAAATGAATGTGAGGAACAATATACATTGACTAACATCAAGTCATCGCCCTAAAGACATATGGGCCCCGTTCCGGATATACCTATGTAAAATGGCCTCGGATGAGGAAACCTCCATGTAATGGAAATGTAATGGGTGAAATATATATCTAATAATGTGAGAAATGTACTGTGAAATGCAATGTGCAATAAGTTGAATCTGTGTTGACCATTAATAAACAGTTTTAAAAAAAAAAAACAATCCATTCATCTCAGCAGCATTAATTTCTAAAAGTTGGAAAATAGATTTGCAAAATACATTTCCATGGTCTTCGAGGTGGATCTTATTTTATCACTATCAGTCATAGGAGGCAGTCTCTCAATCGATCAAAGGACTTCAACTTTAACCCATTCCGACATCGCCAATAAAATATCAACCTGACATAAGTCAGTTTAAATTATTTGAGCTCTGCACAGAAGACAAAATGCACATTACACAATCATTCTGCGACAATTATGTACCAGAAAAGCCTATAAAATCAAACTAAATGGAACCAAATAGATGTAATTCTAATAACTACATTTTTATGTTACATGATGCATAGGTCTGAGCACAGATTTCTTTGTGGGACTCTGAAAATCATGTCCTATCAAATGCTTAGAGAAATATTCATTTAATTGCACAGAACCACCCCTTGTCACATCTTTAAATATGTTTGAACTTTCCAAGAAGGGATTCCTAACCGCGAGCATGAACTAAAAGAAATGAAAGCGTAAAAATCAAACGCTAGTGTGGCAAAATGTAGGTCTCTAAACCCATAAAAGGTTCGGCAGATGGGCAATCCCTGGTCAAAATGATAAATGCAGACGTGCGCAGTCAGATGGAAGGATTCCCCCAATGCTTTATCCAGAGGAAGCCTGAAGCAGACTTAGGGTCCTAAACCAGTCGGCCCACAAAAAGACTAGGCACCGGTGGAAGAAAGTCACTGGAGACTACTGCAAAATGTGTGAAAAGCGTTTTGCTTTCTGACCACTATAAAACATGGCAAAATTATTGAAACTAGGATCATGTGTGCATTATCTTTTTAACACAGCAACACCTTGAGGTCTGTACAAAAAAAAAAAAAAACTTTAATGAGAAACCCAAGATCATCGCCTCGAAAATAAACTACAGTAAGGACCAAAGCCCTGGTCTTCCACCCAAGCAACAAAAGACTCTAGGAGTCAATGTTTGCATTGTATATATGAAGCTATAACAAGTCTCTTCATAGGACTAGCGAGGCATAAGATTTACATGGAAGCATCAAAGGGCAGCCGAACTGCTGACATTTAATTCTCGAAAAACAGTTCAGCTATTCTACTGCAATGGGGCCATGAAGTTCACTAGGCATTTACAAAACACTGGCAAGAATGGCCACTAAAATCTGGGCAGATTTGGGATTGATATTTTATTTCTATCGCGCTCATACACAAGTGTTTCAGAGCGCGACAAGGCAGGGAAAGGGAACAGGGGAGAACAAAAACAACAATCTTACTAGGCCCAGTGACATTGAGAACGTGCAAGTGCAAGGTAGAGGGAGAAGTGCATGTAAGGGGGAACAAAAGGAGAGTGCGGAGCGAGAAGGAAAAAACAAAAATAATAAAATAAATAAAAAGGCAACAATGGGAGTACAGCCAGCAAGTGCTGGGTTTATGGCAGCAGGCCGTGTAGGCCTGAAAGTGCAGGAAGAAAAGGGGAGGGCTGTATGGGTACCGATACAGACCCCAGTGCAGGGGGTGGCCCGGAGGGTGTGCGTGAGGGTGGCAAGATGAGCAGGTACTTGGGCCCAGAGGACAGAGGGTGGCCAGGTGCATGGTGCCGAGGGAGAGTAGAATCAACAGAGGGGAGGAGAAGGCAGAAGCAAAGAGGAAGGTTTTGAGGTGCTTCCGGCACGGGAGATGGTTCTCCTCAAGTTTTAGAGTGGCAGGGAGGCTGTTCCAGAGGGAGGCCCCAGCCGAAGACAGATCTACCCCTGCTCGTTTCTTTGAGAAACGACTGACCCTGAGGGAGTTAGAGGAGCGAAGTGCTAGAGATGGGGGGGGGGGGGGGGTTATTTGCAGCGGGATAGCTGAAGGTATGTTGGACCCAGGCCCCAGAAAGCCTTGTGGACAATGCAGTGTGTTTTGAATGTAATCCTTGCATCCACTGGGAGTCAGTGAAGAGATTTCAGAGCTGGAGAGATACAATCCCAGGGCTTGAGGCCAAGGCTCGCAATCCTGTTCTGGATAGGTTGTAAAGGGCGGAGAGTAGAGGCAGGTAGATTAAGAAAGAGGCTGTTGCAAGAGTCCAACTTAGAGAGAACCAGAGCTTGGGAGACAGTGAGCTTCTGGGGGAATGAGAGGAAAGGAAGAATACCTCTGAGGAGGTGCAGTAGGAGGTTTGACTTTTTTGATACATCAGCGGTGTGGGCGGAGGAGTGTGTGGAATCAAAGGTGACACCAAGGTTCTTGGCCTCGCAGGTGGGGATAGGAGGGGGCCAAGGGAGGCCAGCAAGAGTGTGAGGGGAAAGGAAGGTGATGGTATGCCAATGAGGAGGATCTCTGTCTTGCTGGCATTAAGACAAAGATCGTTGATGGCACACCAATCTTGGATGGCACTTAGGCAATCAGTGATGAGAGGTAGAGGAGGTGGCCGAGGGCAGCCTGAAAATTAGTCGAGTGTTGTCTGCGTAGCACTGGAAGTCTGAGCAGAAAATGGCAATACAGTGGGGGGAGTTGCCAGGTATTGGTTGAAAAGCCAGGGCGAGAGGTTAGACCCCCTGGGGAACACCACAGGTGGAGAGGAAGACAGATGATAGGAAGGACCCAAGTTGGACCTGGGAGGGTCAGAGAGGAAAAAGGTCAGCCAGGCCAGAGCCTGATCGGTGATGCCCAGGTTATCCCGGAGACGGTTGAGCAGGATGGTATGGTTGACCGTGTCGAAGGCAGAGGAGAGATCAAGTAGGATGAGAACAGAGGGAATGCTAGAGTCAAGGTTGGAAAGCAGATCTTCACGGATGCTCAGGAGAGCAGTTTCTGTGCTTCTGCCAGATCTGAAGCCAGACTGATGGTCATGGAGACAGCCAACAGAATCAGAATGAAGGTTTAGCTGAGAGATGGCCAGCTTTTCACAGAGTTTGCCTAAGAAGGGGGTAATGGAAATTGGGCGATAGTTGGCCGGACAAGAGGGATCCGCTGTGGGTTTCTTGAGGAGAGGATGCACAAGGGAGTGCTTAAGAGGGGAGGGGAAGGATCCTGAGGAGTGGTTGCAGAAGTCGGCAAGGGCCGGAGCGAGGGTATCAATGTGGTCCTTAGGTTATGAGTTCCAGAAACAAAGAAACACAAACCTGTGATTTGTCCTTGAGCCTGCATATGGCATACAATATGAATACCGAAACTAAGGCTTTGGTTAAGAAGTCTTTTGTCTCATTATCTAGTTCAAAATCTGTGACAATGTGCACCCAACTTTGGATAAGGCACTCATACTGGCTATGTGAAGTGGACTTTGTTTACGTTGTGTTTTTGGATTGTCTCATTCTGCAGATCACATACACAGCCTTTTGTGATACCAGGGGCATGAACTGATTATTGCTATGTGCTTGTAATTGGGTACAGCAAGGCAGTTTAGCAGGTCCACATCCAGCAGTCCCTGTACTACATAGACTAGAGCTTCTGTTGGGAAGGGAAAAGGAAGGGGGGGAAGAATTGTTATACTTTCAGAAAAACCACAATTTCATATCTGAACAAATAAATAAACCAATATTCTGTACACTCTAAAATGAAAGCACAACTACCCTAGAAAAGAAGTTGAGTATCAATGCAAAACTCCATGGTTTGTATATTACGTACAAAAATGTACTAGAAGCCAACATGTACGTGTGAGCATACCACAAAAGGAGACCCAATTGTGATGTTGATTTTCTTTACAGCAAACAATTGATAGTGCAGAAAATGAAACATTCCACGATTTAATAAATGTATACAAATTGTAATGCATATTGTCAGTGTTGGATTACCAGGAACAAGCAACACTTACAATATAAATGCATATTTCTGCCTAAAAATAGATCTTTAAAAATCTTACACATGTTACTGGGTATATGTGAATCAATGTCAAAACATCAAACTCAATGTGGAAAAATAAACATGTTTGTTCAGAAAAGTGAGTAACCTTATTACATGTAATATGGGTAAATCATGTTGGTGCATGAATGCAAGCATTTTTGCGATTTTATTAAAAATGTTGCGCTCTTACAAACGTTCCGCCTCTGCTCTCCGCTTCTTATTCATAATGTGGACAGTACAGATCAAAATTGCACTGGCACGTGCATGGGTTTCTTACTGCATAAAACATTAAAGAGGGGCGATACATTTAGTAACCTAATAGCAGCTGCTTGTGCATTAATTTAGGAACTAAAGCAGGAAGCTGTTATTTTACATGTGCTCTAGAAATCTCTATAGCTTTGATTTATTAAGAGGTTTGTTTTTGTTTAGGTAATTGGAGACATTCCTGCAGGCAAGTTCTCTTTTGTATACAAAGAGACTGGAATTGCACAACATGAATATTGACATCCCATCATTAAGTTAAAGGACCAACTTTTTAGGGGGGGATTGCTATCAGTAAATGTGGTCTTGGTAGAATTAAAAAATGCATTAATAGAATATCAGATCACCCCAAGTAAAGAAAGGAGACCGCATGCAGGCCAAGCCGAACAAGAGGCGACACCTCAATCCAAGTCATAGAAATATGCAATTCACAGTATAGTGGACACAGATCTTCCTGTGGAGAGATGTTATGCAGCAAGCAGGTCCCTTCCGCTTTCATAACTAGCACCATCTCATTCACCTTAATCTGGAGTTTGACTGCACCTATAAATACTTACCCCATTTCTGAGCCTCTCAGGCCACACCAATAATTCACTTCTAGGTGTTCGACTCCATCCCTGAGGCAGCACCACATCCAGCAGCAGTGTTAGACATTTCAAAGAAATTAGAGCCTGACTGCATTGGCCCCAAGTCAATGTCCACTTGCCCTGTGTTTTCTCACACTGGACTTCTAAGATTGCTTTTACCTGTCTGGACATGCATTTAAGGTATGTAGCACATTTTACATGCACCAATTGACCTACTCTTGAGTCTTTCAAAGGGCAAGGTTGGTGGGGAAGTGGTAATTTTGGACAAGCTTATGGGGCTGGTGCGAGAGTGAAGACCACTTGGTGCCCACCCATGGCTCTGCTCTCCGGAGCCTAAAATTCCAAAAGGACATTAAGCCAGGCACATGTTACTGTAAGGTATGAGGCATCTTAGTCAACCAATTAACATACTAAGATTAATGGGTTGCTTGGATCCTTAATGTCAAGCAGCCTTCTCTGGCACAGACATTCTTAACTCCCATAACACTTAACATGAGTGGCGTTTCCAGTTTCCCCTCATTTGCCAACTCAGATACATTTGATGTACATTGGAAATACAATGGACCGAATAGAAAACACTGATTGCAGTAAGGTGGGCTAGTGAAATGGGACCATGCAAGAGGCCAAAGTATAGAGTTGTAGCTTTGCCTTTTAACGCCTACTCCTGCCCCCAATCTCCCATGACCATTCACTACACACAACCCTCTCCTTCACCGCCCCGACTATTGCCACAGCCCTAACCGTTAACCCTACCCAAACCTTGCCCGACTGTCTCACAGGTAGCTGGACCCAACATTCTCCCCTATAATTACTGTTTCAACAGAAAACCCATATAAAGCTGACAGGTACACAGGATAATGCAGCCATAAATATTACAAATGTATCCATAGCCCTCTAATCCTCAGACCATTGAATGGCCCCTCACTATCCCCCCCAATGTAGCCTCCCCACCACCCATTTGTCAATCAGCTTAACTCCCCACAACACCAACCACATGCCCTGGCAAACAATCCTCCTTGGAGACTCTCCCCACCACCTCCCCATGACCTATGCACAACCATCACCACACCTGAATGCAGAGCATAGTTTAGGCCTGTAGAACCCGTGGGTCAGTGCTGGCTTCACGTACCTGCCAGAAAAGAACCCTGCTTCTCTGCCAGGGTTGGCCCTTTTGTAATGCCGAGGATCTAGGAAAAAGAGGCTATGTTTGAATATTGGAGCTGGTACTATGTTTTGTCAAGCTTGTGTCACGTAAAGTACCTTTTTGAAGAGGACACCAAATCATGCAAATTGAAACACAGAACACAAGTCATTTAAAGTCCTCAACTTTATATTGTACGATAGCCAAAGACACTGGTTTGCATCTACCGACTAACACCAGCTTAAAAAAAGTTCCAACAATGCATAACAAACAGAAGTTGCATGTGTGATGAAAGAAGCACAAACATACATTACAAACTAATTGTACAGAATTTACAGCTTAGTTGCTCAATGAAAAAACGCTTTTAACTAAACAAATAGGAAGTCCCCTGTATCTTGGCCAGACTCTTCCATGTCACGACAGAATGTCAATCGGACGCGGTCACTGGCAAAGTCCACCTTCAGGCGCCAACCGGAAATCTGGGCACCCTTTGTCTCCTGCACAGCAGTTACTGCATCTTCTTTGCGAGTGTAGAGGACCAGAGCCCTGCCTCGTAGACGATCATAGACGGCCTTGGCCACTTGCCCATAGCGGCTGAAGCGTTGCATGAGATACTCCTGGGTCACATCAGGGGGAAGGCCATCAAGCCACACACAACTCGTTATTATGCTTTTTCCAAACTCTGTTTTCACGCGGTATTTACCAATCACCTCCCCATCAAGGCCTTTCCCAGCCCGGCAGACACTATGCATGTCGCAGAATTCAACAAAGGCTGAGCGGGTGGGCTCCTCCTCTGCTGGTCGGCTCATCTCCACATCCAGCACATCACCAAAGCGCTCACAGATGCTGCCAAGCTTCTCTGGGGTTATGGTTCGATCAAGGTTAATAATCAACAAAGTCCTGCGAAGAGAACCAAAGCGGCATACAAATTAGTAATAATTAAAGATTGTTTTCCAATCATACGCTGGGTCACAACGTGATAAGTGATTTCTAACCCGGAAAACAGGCTGTATGCTGCCAAACCCTCCCCACCCCCCAAACAGGACAAAGGATCAAGGTGGGCCGAGGGTTACATAGAAGCTGGGGTTTAAGTGTGTGGTCACGTGAGAACAGCAATACTAATATATTGCAGAGTAGTGGAAACTGGTCACAGAAACAATATCAAGACCACACAAGTTTCACAATTGGGCACCTACAGAGCTAGGACTCGAAGTACTTGCTTATAATTACCAAATACTCCAATCTGAACTTCAAGCTCTTCAGCCCTGAATGGTTTACTAAACTATTAATATTTTTTCCAGAAGAGTGGGGGGAGTGGGGAGGGAGTGAGGGGCACGAGTCACCCAGGGTTTGGTAGTGCAGCTCAGGTCTCAGGGAAAGGATGGGTTGTCAAGATAGTCACTTGAATATGTGCATATCAATGTTACACTGCCTATAAAAGCAAACCTGAGAAAAGGTGGCATTTATTTCATGAAATTCATGGCCTTGTAAAAACAAAAAGCTTAGGATGGTTAGCCGAAAGAACCTTGGCTTGCAAAAACACTGCGTCACTGCCAAAATATTAATCAGTTTAAAGTAGGTTCAATCAACCTCTATAGTACAAAGCCAGCCAATGAACAGGAGTTTCTCCCACTGAGAAAAAACTAATGTTACACATCAACTACCAAGGAGCAAAAAAACTTGTGGCATCATCCTTAGCAATTAATGCTAGTCATTAAGTTGGGAACAGCCCCGGAGGCACTGGTATTTTACTAAAAGATAAATTGTAGGTGCATGAATGTAACACGAGCCCTACAAATTATCTCCAACTATGACCTTCTGCAGCCCCTACACATTGGATCTATCTGCTAATTAGCATCAGGTATCCAGTTCTCGAACAAGAAGCCAGGCCGTTAGCTTATTTCCTATATATGGTTACTTAAGGCAACAGAAGACCCTTTGTAAAATAGATCAGCTTCAAAATTGCATTATAAATCATGCATTTGAGTAGAACCAAGTAGGATCCACCAAAGTAGAACAGTGGATCGTTTCAAAAGGTTTGAAGAACAGACTCAGCTTGGCCTATGCTGCAGGAGCCGATGGGAAACAGCAGCGTGCAGGACCAGAGGGCCTGAGCACCAATCCCTTAAAACACTACAATGAGGCTCTGCAATTAGACACCCATTCAGACTGTCATTAAACCTACAGAGCAATAGGCCCCTTATGTAAAGACAATGAAGTTTGGGTTACAACAATGCTTTGCGCAAGTCCACTTGCAAAGCAGACAGCTTACGCGACAAGCATGAGACATGGGGTGCAAGAGTTGTATGGCCAACCCAGGAATAAACTACTTGTAAGCTGCAGCATAACAAGCCAGGGGTTAAACTCCAATCTGGAACCATCACAGACGTACACTTAAGGGCGGGTAACAAGGCAACTATGTACATAAACTGGTCAGATTAAGCATTTCCCGAGATTTACGCTCCAGGGCTTCATCCAGCCCGAGGGCAGTGAGATTTCAGTAAGATAGAAAACATTTACAGCAGGCACACAGACAGGGTTTGCCGGACCAAATTTAACAGTAGTTAAAACTCAGAGGACTAGAGAAAAAACACTGAAGGGCATGAATTAACCAACCACTTTCCATATATTCACTGAGGGGAAATCTGCTTTTATTCACAGCACGACTTATGCAAAGGAAAAGCTGAAGCAGTGCACCCAGGCAATCCAACCCAAAATATTTACCTCTGAAAACGTGCAACGGTCTCTCTGGAGAGAGGGGGACTAATATCATATGCAAGGTTGTGAAAGCCTCGACGTTAAAATCTCAGTAGCTGAAAGGGAGATATATGCAAAGACCCCCTTTCATTAATGCTACATGCCAAAATTCTAGCGCACTCCTGTACTTTCGCTGTGGCTGCCTGACCGCTTCAGCAAGGGAACGTGCATTTGTGACAGCTGTTGGAACAAAGTTCCATCAGGCAAGGGTGGCATTTTAATCATCTGCACCTCTGGTTCCAATCAAACGCTTAACAGACTAGAGGCACGTTAAATTATACATACATGCTATGCAGGGTTATGGCATAGTGGCTACTGGGATTACACAATTAGTCATTGGGATGTGGTCACATTTGACATGGCTGCGTGTTAATGCCCCTCTTATGCCTTTGCATCAGAACCGCAAGGCATAAATAGTTTTAAAAAATGGATTAGCAGAGTTGCTCATTACAATATTTGATTAGCAAACAAACCTATTTCATTAGCAATGTTGTACTCATATTTTTAATGTCACCAGAAGTTATTTGTTACCAAGACATAAAATGAGCAACATGTATGTACCACTGAAGTCATTGAGATGAGTCTGCAAAATGTAAAGGTTTTCTGCATGAATGGACAATGGTTTGGCCCAGCACTCCCACACAGGTCTTTAGCACCTTTCCGAGTGGAGGATACGATTACTGTTGCACTCTCTCCCCATTAGCACCTTTGAACTTGCAGTGTAGAGGGGCACAAGTCTGCGGCGTGTTCGCTCCACACTGGGGTGCTTCCGCGAAGAGCTAGGAGTAGAGCATACTAAAGATGCATCCAGGCACCACCACCAGCCCTGGCAGCAGAGAGGCGCGTGTTTTGCGCCGCAGGGGTGGGGTTGACCCAAGTTCACTTCCTGAAGATCCGGAAATCCTGAGGTGAGGCCAACTGTGACAAAGACTTGTGAGAAAGTGCAGTGGGCACTTGCCTGGTATGTCAGCCCCTTGGATCCTGGCCATGGAGCCCTCACCAATCTCCCTTTCCCAATGCATCTTTTCTGCGCTCATCTGGCTATCAATGAACAACCAGTGCAATAATCCCAGCACAAAACTTGGTTGGGAGGAGGCACCGCCAGCTGAGAGAGCTAACCATGGCTGCTAGCGCCGACCTCGCCCTTAGGGGTTGGGAACGCCAGACGCACCTGCTGAGAACCTCAGTGTTGCAAACTGGCATATTGCTCTAAACAAAAGCAACCCTGGTACTATTACAACTGGAGGGATCCCATGGATACGGCCACAGATATTACTCTGGGTCCTGTTAGTATTAATACCCACCAGCTCCCAGACCTAGCAGGCACCCCCCTGCACTACGACCCCTTCCATATCCATCCTAGCACCCTCTGTTTACCCAGCACTTGTCACCCGAGGCTCTCCAATTGCAACAGCGAATGAGTTCGCTACATCAGTTCCGGCACCACCTGCCTGTAATGTCCTGTCGTCCAGTCCTGCTGTGACCCCCAGTCCAAGATTGGCCACTGTACCCGCTATGGGCCCCCTTACTGCATCACTGTCTATGTGTTCCCATCCTCTGTGACTCTAGGGGTCACAGCCCCACAGGATTCTAAACCCTATAAACCCCCAACACATGGATCTAATCATGGCATAGACAATCTCCAATCCATCAGAGGAGGACTGCTGCCGTGTAAGTGTAGTCCAGTTCTTGCCGAGCTGGCAGCTAGCAGAAAACTGCCGATAGTACCGATTGGGGGCCAGGGGCGAGGGAGTTCACAGGAGGCGCCCCTGCCCACCCCATTTTGTAATATAGGACAGGCAGCCCTGCATCTAATACATTGTGAAGTGAAAAATGCCCATAAATAATTGGTATCTGGAAGATCACTCTCCATCACCACCCCTCCCCCCGTGAGCCCAAGACACAGAAGTGCAGCAGGGTGTCTAACCCCAGGTCAATACTTTCTCTACCGGTGGCCCTGGCTTGTACAAAATGGGCATAGATAGCCCTAGAAGGGAGGAGATAAGAGCATGTAGCCCATGTAAGAAAAGGAGAATGTTCATTCATCCAATCCAAGGTGGGCATAGAGGCCCCACAATATATTTCCAAGGTACCTAAACTGGAAGTAAACAAGCTTGAGCCAAGGGATGCCCTGTTAAATAAATGCCTTCACTGACTGCGGACCACTAGAGGTTGTGCCCTTGTCTCTAGGGGAAGGATGTAAGAATTCCAAGTAAGGACAAGAACTCTGATGACAACATTAAGCTGGACATTTGGGACCATAGTCTGGCTATTTGGGTTATGGGAGTAATGTGAGGGCTTATCATCAACCTAGGAGTGGAATTACAACCCGTACGCATCACAAGACTTATGACCCACTAAGACTTGTAACATTTAAAGCTTCCCTAACTGGGGCAAATCTGACATCCCTTGGCCGATGCTCTCTGGGGGCAATTGTGGCTGAGACTCTAGAGTCAGATCATTGGTGTCTTTTCTCTCTCCCCCTTTCCCTTTTTGCATTGATCTGCTGTTTTATGACTATGTTGATCAGATGTGTACTTTGATGGCCCAATGGCCAAATAAAGTTATGTAAACACCGAATACAAGAGGGTTGAGAGAGACCCGGGGGCAAGAGGAATGTAGGGTGAGCTGTGTTTTCATTCAACAAGGTAATTTAAATAACTAGCTTTGCTACACAAGTGTCAATTTAAATGAGCAAACCTAGAGAATTGCATAGCATATTGCTATGAGACACTGCTGTTTTTATGCCTTGCAACCGCTGCGAGACACCCTACAGGTGCCAATCTTAAAGAGTAAGTCTGGAACAAAGGACCCCCTCCACCTTGTCACTGGAGACCTTGCGCCTCTGAACCCCTTTTCCCACCCCAATACCTCTTCGAGCAGGCTTGACCACTCAATTCACTTCAAAATGCAACAGGACCTGTGGTATTGCTTTTGGCACTCTGCAAATTTCAAACTGCTTAACCGCTTCGGACGGCCTGGCAGCAACTCTACTCCACTGCACTACCACTGCCTTACCGCACTAGGGAAGCTACAGACCATTCCTGAGCATTGTCTCAAACTGTTGGGAACCTACGGACTAACCATCAATCCGCACCTCAAGGCAGACTCCACTGGAACATGACTAACTGCAGATCAGCATCAAGTATTCTCGCTCAACAGTCTCAAACTAAGACTAGAAGGTATTTGCAATGGCCATGGTCACCAAGTGCCCCCTCTGCTCCTCAAGTCTGTGTACGGTTTCCTTTAGAGGGTCAGTGTTTTAATTCCGATTTTTAAAAGGACCTTTAGTTGACATTTTGTTACCACTGTACGGTTTTTGTTGCAATGGTATTATATCACACCTCCCGAAGAGTATTCTACACTTATACCAAGCATCAGGTTGCATTTCACCTTTACGATGGGATCACTGCAGTATCATTAGTAGTGGGTGCTGAGGAGGATTTTACACTACTTGTTCCCATGTGCTCCTGCAGAGCAGTCATTTTGTCAGAGCTTAATAATGGACCAGCTAAGATGCATGAAACAGTAACTGGATTTGGGCATCTGGATGTCCCAAGAGGGCCTCTACAAACGATTGAGCATGCCAAAGGCAGAGCAACGTTCGACCCCAAAGAGGTATTTATAGCCTTGTTTCACATTAAGAAAAAGGGGGGCACCTACCTGCCAAGAGAACGGGACCAACTGTACCCATTGCCACAGCAGTGGGATGCAAGGAAACCAACAATTTAGTAGACCTCCCATGCTCACAGCTGGGGTGTAGTTTGAGGAGGACCTGATAAATCCTTTTGTCCCCAAGTATAGGGATAGAAACAATTTTGTTAAAGAGGATGTCTCAAAGGCTTTGCCATGTCTTCTTGTATGTGCGATAGGAAGCTTGGGTCGTAGAAGGGGTGTCGAAGGACCAACAAGAGCTACCGGATGTGAAGCAGCCACAAAAGGGTTTTTGCACAAGCACCACAAAAGTGACAACCCCAACCAAAGCTGACGGTTGGGCGAAGGTTGACATGCAAGAGACAGGACTTCCCCGATTAGGCCAAGGAAGCGTGAGGAGCCAGGAATGAGATTTAGACATAGGCATGGTTGTGGTTACAAAATAAAACAAAAGGGGATGGAAAATGCCTCACTATCCCTAATCTAGAGGCATTTCCTAACCTGACATTTGATTGAGAGAAATTTACACTCTGCAAACTTGCGGTGTTAATCTTAGGGAGTGACAGACTCCATTAATTTCACAGGCACACAAGGCCTATCGGATGCTCTTCAGGTCAATATCTTATTCTTTAAATGTCGTTTTTGTATGGCACATCAGAGGAAAGGAGATAAAGCTAGACAGACGTTCTGACTGTCCTAGTTTCTCAAAGGAATGTCCTTGATTGCACTGGTGCAGCACATGTCTATTAAGGAATAAAACAAAACAATTGCTACGGTTATCAACTCCACTTTTGAGAAAGAGCAGCTTTTAAAGCACTTAATATAAAACATGGGATGAAAAGTGGATCGAACACACTCAGTATTAATGGCATTTAACTTTATTGGCCTACATTCGAGGTGTCTATATCCAAATAAAATCTGCAATATATTCATTGTGCCACCCTTTTGGTATAACGTATGTGGCAGATGTACCCTATCATTATGTGTATCTACCTGGGTCAGTGGCAAGATTTAGTGAACCCTCTTTCAACAATAAGGCCCCTGGGCATACATATATCGGAGTTTGTTTGCCAGGGGTCTTGCAGACATAACATTTGGAAAAGTATCGGCTTCTTAGGGAACATGTTTTGAAACCAAGATAAGAATGTGATTACTTGCCTTGGTTGTTATTAAGCACAGCTTAATTTTTATGTAGTTCAATTTTCAATGATACTATATAATTATATTACACCCAATTCGCGGTTCTCTACTTG
This sequence comes from Ambystoma mexicanum, assembly GCF_040938575.1. Lineage (NCBI taxonomy): Eukaryota > Metazoa > Chordata > Amphibia > Caudata > Ambystomatidae > Ambystoma > Ambystoma mexicanum. The sequence goes on along the minus strand of NC_090921.1, from coordinate 80,713,924 downwards.
GCACCGAAAATGATGGAAAATAGTTTCTCGTGTGTTTTTTTTTTCATACATGAGAAACCCATAGACTTTAGTGTATGCATCTTTGTGATCATAAAACGTCCCCACTGCCCAGTTGTGTATATAATCTAGAGCAACAGGTTCTGGACGATTTTATTGCTAAAAACAGACTTGCCCTGTTTAGAGTGCAAAACACGAAGAAGGTAGTTTACAGCTGTCCAGAGTTTTAACATTAAGGTCAAATGAAACAAATTAAGAATTAAAACATTAACCTGAAGAGCATACATAAGCCTTGCATGCATGTGTATTCATTGAGTCTCGATTTTTCTCTTTCTTTAAACACGGTTGGTGTAAAAATTGCTCCCACGGCCATTCCTTTGTGTTAAAGAGATATCGCTAGGGCATAACCTACTAGGTTTGGGATTTCCCCAACTCAAACAAATGGGTATGTCCTGTGTCAAGCTGTCCAAACAAAAGTTGTCTGAAATCCTATTCTGGCCCTCACTCTAAAATTAACTGCAGGATAAAACACAAACTTTCAAAGTTCCAGGAAATGGCTCCCTTCCCCAGATTCCTTTTACTAATATAACAAAGTTCAGTTCTCAGAACTCAAGAGGCTCACTCCCTCTTGGCGCATTCACAGATCACGGGGAAATGGCTCCCTTCCCCAGGTTCTCCTCACATTTAGTATGCTGCAAAACCCAACAGCATGCATCTTCCTATGGACTTTTTCCACTGTATAACCATTTAAATGTGAGTCCCCTAGCTTGCAGGCCCCCCCTCTGCCCCAGATATCTTCCTCATCAGGTTTATTCCCCCCCCCCCCCCCACCAAGGGCACATGCCTTTTGAGTTAAATCACACAAGAGCAGGGGCATGGACCTTCCTCTTTAAATACGCTCTTCACCTTCTGCCAGGAACTAGTCATTTGCCCCTTGCTCACATCACTTGCGTGGGGGAGGGGTGTTCAACAACCCATTCACACCTTCCCTTGGTCTTTGTCCATTTTTCATGAAGCAGCACACTTGGTCAGTAACCAATCTTTTTCCTGGGCTTATCAGGTGTCCCTTGTGTCCCATCACTTTAGTTCCTTTCACTCTTTTCATGGAGCGACATAAGCGTGCAGGCAACCCGGTAACGGTTGCTTCGTGCGTGCCTACCCTTTCATCTAACTCCACCTGTTGGTTCAGTGTGTGTCCTGTTAGATGCTGCGCTCTTGCAGTGTTGCTCTTTATAGTGGGTGGTCCCTGTTGGACGCCTGGTCTTAGTAACCTTCATTACTCTGTTCTTTCTTGTCCCAGTCATAGGAGTATTTCTTGAATGACGTTGAGGACGTCAATACTAGACTTTTCATTGGGAATGATTTCTGCACCCCGCTTATCCTTGTCCCAGTTGACAATATACTATTCTTTGTGGGGTTTTGGGGGAATACTGAGAGCAGATCTAATAAAAGGTTGAGGAATAGTGTGGCAATATGGCATTAAGACATGTGGAATAGAGGAAACATCCCTAAAAAGGGAAGGAGGTATTTAGCTTCCTTCATCGACGTTATCCCCCTCAGGTGGTCCTCCCTCATAGCCACCCCCAGGGTCAGGACCAGGCAACGGCTGCCATCCCCAGGTCATATAGGGAGAGGTTACCCCAGGGGTAGATCCCATTTCACTCAGCAGTAATAAAAGCAAAACCGTGAACAGCAAAAATAGAACCATGAAACCCTGGGCTTCCAGTACAGAAAACAGATAGCCATGTATGCATTGCTACACTGCAATAAATGGGCAAATGATTTGCCAATAAAAAGGCTGCAGCAATTGGGCCAGAGACCAGGCTGGCAACAGTAAAACTATCAAGGGAGTTCAAAACATTTGGTATTGACCCTTACATCAGTGCTCCAGATGATTCTGAAGTGTAGTATTTTGCACCCTATTTTTTAAGTTGTGTTGGGAGTAAACATTTTTAGGGAGTCAACATGTAAACCCAATTCCCAATCTAAGTATTTTATAAGCGGTTTTAATTGCAAAATGAAAAATGTAACAATGAGTCCTTTGCACCTAGTAATTATATTAAAAGGATGTTCCAATCAGGCAGCAATAGCTTCTTCCTGTGGTACAATGTGCACTACTGGTCCAAACACATCTATGGGGCGGTTTGGTTGAAAGCAGGAGCACAAGGTCCTACGTGTTCATTCCCCATTTTTTGTTGGGAGTATCATTTTTGGGGACCAGTTGCCTATTTTTAGGGAGTATAAGTGGTTAATGCTCCCCTCATCTGTAGGGCTGCCCTCGAGGGCCACCTCCCTCATATGATCCTCCTTCATATAGCCACAGTCAGGGTCAAGATCAGGTAAGTGGCCACTTGGGGAGAGGCTACCTGTGGGAGAGAAGTGATGACTCCATTAGATTCATTACAAGGGCTATGGGTGTGGGTGTTTCACTCCTGCTCGTGCATCTCCTGTTTTATGGCCCCAGAAGGCCACGCCCCCAACTCTTGCTTCCGCTCAGACCCACTAGCGTGAAGGCCAAGGTTGCGGGTGTTGCTCTCCCGCTTGGTGTTCCACGCTAGCAGAGTGGGAGGTGCCCTCCCGCCCAACACTACTGATGCACATATATCCTGGAGCCAGTGCTCCAGATAGGATTTTGAAGTGGGAGAATGGTGCTCCCCATTTTGAGATTTGAAGAGTAAAATGTATTGGACATCCATCCAATGTGTGCATAAAGTTAAATGTTTGGAGAAACAGTATAGTCGTATTTAGATTACACTTGTGGAAAAAAGCCCACACAATAACTTGTAGGTACGTGTTAGCCAGCTGCATCTTCATGACATTAGGACACAGGACTCATTTACTATAGCTACAGAACCATTTACCAACTAGTTGGGTACTTAAAGTCCCTTTCTCTACCAGCATCACTACTATGCCTTTCCCCTCTTGACTTGCTTCCTCTTTACCCACGTTTCATGGCCTCTTCCTCATGTTTTGGGTCTACCCTTCCTGTTGCTAAGTTGTTTCCCCATTGTTGTAACCCTAGTGCCTCTCATTCACATTAATTCCTCCCACATTTTATTAGTCTGCTACCTTCCTTCCCATCATTTTCTCTGTTCTGCCTGCCCCAACTTCAGCCATTTGTTTTCCTGTGTCTCCTAGGTCAGTAATTTCTCTGTCTCTATTTGGAATTTGACATAGTAATAATGTGATAAGCTGAAAATTAGGGGATGGTTCCTTTTAAATGTATGCACATTTACCTTTGGAAGTTAGGCTGCAAATTGCAGATGGTGAATGCGTTTCTATGCAATGCTATACCTGCACTGAATGCCAAGTATGGCAGCTCTGATGAGATGTGCGAGTTCTAAACCAGTTCTGCTACAATTCAAACCTTTTATCTCCATCCTCAACACATCACTGAGCATGATCACATCGAGCTATTGACAGGTTTGGAACTCACAGATTTATCAACCCACTGAACTAGGTTTCCCGACAGGCTTAGGTCAGGAAACTAACTTGTCTGAAAGGCTTGGGGCATCTGTAGTCCCATGCATGGCTTATCTGACATAACTGGCTCATCCCAAGCTCCATGTCTTTCAATGAGCTAACCTACATAGATTTGGTAGACATTGGAGAACCAGTAGAATGGAAGCCTACCAAGGCAATTCTTCCTCGCACTGTCAACCAGTGTGCATACAACTACCTCAGGAGATGGGGTGTGGGGGGGAGCCAACACTTTCTCTTTAGTGCTTTAGCTACATCCTGAAACTGCAAACACGTTTGCACTGCATCATTACATTGCCACTGTTCGACAATGTAGGTACTGTTCCAAAACACAGCAGCGCTGCTAAGGCGGCTGGCTATGATGCCGTTAAATGTGCTTTAGCTCTGCTGTGAATAGTGCATTGTCCCATATGGTAGCTCGGCTGACCAGCTAGAATACAGTGTTAAATATATTGCAGAGCTGGTTAGAAGTACTAGTGCCGTCAACCAGACTAAAAATATGTATAAAAATATGTACTGCTGTATTGGGAAGTGTTCACCTGGTCTCATTTAAGCAAATAGCTAGTCCTGATTTGAGGGGGTGGGGGCTGCCAATGTCCCATTAGAATTATATGAAAATTCCAAAGTATGCTGGTAGATTTTCACCCTCACTATATGTATGAATTATATTTGCTCGGTGGGCGCAGTAAAAGTAACTTGTTCCTTGCTCGCTCTGGTGTGACTAACAAGTGAATGTGTACTTTCATGCATACACACAATGACACGTGCAATATTTTAACACTATACCAAAAATACCTAATTTGACAACAAAAGCCTTACGTAATATGATATGGCGAACAGCTGCTTGCTCAGAGGCTCTTAAAACTAAAACTGCATCAAAAAACCTAATGCCACTGATGTGCTTGAGAGATGAAGAGAAAACAGTATGAAATGCCTATGCAAATCATTAGTAAACCCGAAAAAATAAGAGCGGCCTCTAGTAAAAACCAATTAAAATAGCGGTGATAAAAAGGCAGGCCTAGCTGCAACACACCATCACTGTACTAGACCAATCTTCAAAAATCAGGCTTAATAAGAATGCCAATTCTAATGAAGCTTCCTAAAGCGTCAAAGCAATTTTCAAAACAGACATTCAGGGATTCTGATTTGGGATAACAATTGGCCTCAAGTGGTAGTCAAGGTAAACGTTTTAGCACACAAACACTTAGTACATATTACTCAAGTATGCACTACATGAAATAACAAACGCTGGGAAGTGTTTAGCATGACTCAACCCAGTTAGATGTCAGCAGTGAACTCCATGATTTATGTGGGTGCTGCCAAGAATATCCTATAATGGATACGAATAGGAAAAGAGGCGCCTTATTCACAAGAATTCAGTGCGTAAAAGTGCCAGATATGCACCTCATCTGGATCAGCAATTAAGCTAGCAAATGTCAGGAATTTTGATTCTGATAAAACAGTTTTATGTTCCAATTAGACATTTTATAGTGCCACAGAACTTTATTAATTGTGAACATAACGTATCAAGCCATCTTTGTGGCTAGTATCTCAGTCACATGCTTGGGCCATCTGGTGGTGGGTTTGTACAATAACTTGCAAAATCAAAACAAGCATTGGCAAAGCCAACAATTTGGGTTTGTGTAGGCATGGGAAAGGCACTTGGCCAGGCACTGCTGTAACGGCATTAGCTCTCAGGCGGCGATGCAGGCTAGTTCTTGAGTACACTGTAGCCCAAGCCCCCCACAAAAGAATGTCCACACACTGTTATATGCCAACAGTTCTTTATATATAAATGTTTCAAGGTATTTACACAATTAATTGTACTTTGGTAAATCTAATATGGCAAATTATATACAATATCTATGTGGGACCACTCTTCTGAATCCTTTAAAATGCACCAAATACGGATGGCATACAAATCAAACAGTAATGCGCATCAGTATAGGACATAGGAAGGAAGACAAGCTGTGTTAAACAATGGCAGAATGGTTCGCTTGCTGCAGTTCTTAGTGAGCACCCCAACCTGGGCAACCTGTAATAAGTGTATTAACAAGCAGACTCCATTTATGTGTAAATAGGCTTGTTGGCTGGATAAAAAAAAAAATGACTACCCCAATGTACCCGAATTAGAGTTTGACGGCTCGTCAGTGGATTCCTTGTGAGTGGACTCCCTTTAAAGCGCAGCCACAGTCGTTGAGATTCTGCGAAGAAAATGCAAACACCTTCCAGACAGCAGCTTCCAATTTCGTGGTGCTAGATCGATCGCGGACGTCCTGTGTAGACGAGGCATGCAGTGAACCTCAATGACGTTTGGTGCTGCAAAGAAGACTTTGACGAGCGTATGCCCAGCAGCCGACACAGGCGTCGGCGATCGTGACTCGACCACTCTGCGTGGACTTCGGGTGGCAGGAAACCCTTCAGCAGATTTTCCCTGGCCGTCGGCGACCTAGACTTTCTCCGGCAAGACAAAGCGGTTGCCTGTGATGGCAAGGGAGCCCTTGGTTTAAATATTTGTCAATGGTGGAGCACTGTGGCTCCGGTCGTCGAGCAGCACGGCATCAAGCCGCCCCTGCTTCTGGGCAACACGACTCAATGGGCTTGCATCGGTCATGGAAATCCTCTGAATTGACGTCGACGGCTCGATGTCCTTGGTGCTTCACTTCAATGTTTCGACCCGGTCTCCGGTCAACAACCTTTTGGGACTACTTCCAGGATGCCTTGATGAGCTTCTGCATGATGTTCGCTCATAGCTCGGGGAGAGATCTCCTAAACAGGTCCTCTCTTGGATCAGTCCTGGACAGACATGACAGCTTTCGTCGATGGGGAGCAGCAGCAAACCTTCAAGAATAAGTTCAACTTCTTACCACTGAACTGTGTTGCCAAATCCTCAGTAAGGAAAGTAGCTATTGGCTGTCCAAAAAGTAGCTAGAAGTAGCTAAATGACAGCATTGCCTAATTTGCATTTGGGTGATTGCCGGGGGCATGGTTGCTATTGCTGATGTACAACCTTCTGGGGCAGCCAGCACCTTTGTTTCTTTGTGCAGTTGCTGACTCCTTCTACAGCCATAGAACATCGCCTTCCGTGAGTATTGACTGAGTCACCACCTTACCTACCAACCTCAGACTCGCTCTTATCAGTGCAGAACTCAAAAAATGTGCATATTTACTGCAACTCACGCATCGTTTGCTGGACTGTGTACCAAATGCAATATGCAAATATGGGCAGCAGAACAAATGCAAGCAGAATTACCAACATAGAACTGTGGTACAATGTACTTCTAGATAGGATTGTGAATGTTAGCCAATGCAACAGAGATAATGGTGATTATTGGCTCCCGTCACTTCTAGAGTATATTGTGAATGTCAACCAGTGCCACATCTAGATTGCGCATTATCAGACATCGCCACATTTAATTAGAACTGAATATTCGCTTAAATAATACCAAGGAAAGGATTCTAAATGTTGGCCTGCGTCACATCTAGACAAGATCGTAAATGTTAGCCATTAACACATTTAGATAGAATTGTGAGCACTGCATATTATTAGCCCGTGCCACATCGAGACAGAATTGTAAATATTGGCCTGCGCCACATTTAGATATAATCGTGAATATTAGCTTGCATCCCATCTAAGACAGGATTGTGAATGTTAGCCATTGCCACATTTAGACTTGTGAATACAGCAACCTCAAAACGCGTAAATGAAATCTGGAACAGAGGGTTCTTAAGAATAAAACCTCCACTCCAGCCACTCATCCCTCCTATCACTACGATCACCCTCTACTCTACACCAACACACAACAGAGCGCTGCTACACCCCTCAATCCATTTCGGCCTAGCTGCTCACATAAGAATACTCCATGAACACCTAAACATCCTGCTAGAACACAGGTATACCCACGAAAAATCGGCCTATCTGCACACAAGCCTCATACACAGGCCTAATGCAGCCAGAACCCAGTCTCGGAACCAACCTAACGACAGCACACATTTCTACCACCACACCTAATGCTACCCAATGCTAGGATGCAGCTACCATCAGCCTCCATCACATCAGCTGCACACATACTGAGTGCACCCAAAGATACCCTCTCTTGACTGACCTGGACTACAGTCCCCGAGGGCGTTCAACCCACAAGTGCTTTGATGTCATACCAATGATATACAGAGGCTATATAAATGCCAAATAACATAACATTACTATTAAAGTAGAACAAGCTCCAAGAGCACCACCACCCAGCCATGCAACATGCCATCACCGATTCCCAGAGACCGTGCACAAGGCAAGTCTCCTGACGCTACCTCATTTTAAAACAAAAATGCAGTCCCAGTGTGCCTAACAGCACACTTGGCGTGTGGTTCCTCTCCCTGCTTTCTCTTGCTCCCGCCCACCCCCATCTGCACCGCTCCCTCAACAAGGACTCTCCAGGGCAGCACTCTGCCCGGCAACCCCTGCGGCTAAGGACCCCAAGGCAAAGGGCAGCTCCAACAGAGGCGGCCCCAGAAAGTGTCAGCAGGTGTCCGCAGGGGTAGCCAGTGAAGCCAGGGATCAGCCGTCATCCAGTAGCAACCGAGCGAGTAAGTGTGGCATGTGTGGGGAGTAGAGCAATCACTATACGCCAGAAAATCCTACCACTCAACATTACCTTAACTCAGAATTGTGAATGTTTGCAATGCCACACCTGGTAAGAATTGTAAACATTAGCCTGCCCAGACCCATGTTAGCAATGCCGAGCTCGGTTGGTATTGTGGACATTGCCCTGCGCCAGACCAGATGGGACTGTGAATGTTAGCAATGCCGCACTCTGTTAGAACACCGAAATGAGCTTCCCGACTCACGTTTCTACTATTGTAGTACTTGTCCACATCTGATCTAATGTCTTCCCTCCAAGGTGCTTCCTTCACACTTAGATGAAATCATCATGAGCACTTCCCATAGTCACATCTGGATAGAAATGTGAATTTCAGCATGTGCCACTCCCGGGTGAAGTCGGAAACATGAGTCACTTCTAGATAGAAAAGTTAGCATGTCCCACACTTGGACTTGTGGGTGGAAGCAGGTGCTTCACTTAAATTAAATCGTGAACATCGCTTGAGGCGATTCTAGATAGAATTGCAAATGTTAGCCTGCCCCACACTTGGGTGGAGTTACAAACATTACCCCGAATCACATCTAGATAGAAATGCGAATGTAAATGTTAACATGCCCCCGTGTATCACTGTGTACCCTGCTTTCCCGTTCCCATGCTGTTGCTATATACCTGCACCCCCCCTGTCGCTGTAAACCCAGCCCCCTGTCAGTGTCTGTGTGTCGCTGTGGTCCCTGCCACCCTGTTCACGTGCCTGGTCTAGAGCGCTTTAAAGAGAATCATATCCCATCACTACACTTACTCTACTATACACCATCATACAACTAGAATACAACTATACCCCTGATTAATTTGGCCTAGCTGGTCACATACACCGGATCACCCTAATAAAACGCAGCTAGCCGAGCACATTCCAGCCTTGTTGCTCACATATGCGTCCTTCAGGCCCAACGCAGCCAGAGCGCAGTCTGGGTGTCCATCCACCAGACTGCACACATCCAACTAATCTCTTCAGCACCACACCTAACGTTAGGATGCAGTTTCCACTAGGAAATTACATCAGCTGCACACATCTGGTGCACCCACGCACCCTAAGACTCCACCCCTCTACTGACCAGAACTACGGTTCCAGAGGGCATCCCGAGGGCGGTCAACCTACCAGCGCTTTGAGGTCATACCAATGATATATAGAGCACTATTTAAATGCCAACATAACATAGAAGCAAGTCATTGCTAGACAGCATAGATCCAGTGCCTTCCGTGCGCAAGCCCCCTGTTAGCTTCTTTCTCACCCAATTCACAGATTTACATCGTCCACAGTAACTTTAAAACCATGCCAATAACGTTTTCTAGGAGCCTTTCACAATTTCCAAATGAGGCCCACAGCACTGTGGGCCAACGTAACATTACTTCTATTGTTTTGGAGACTTACACTTATCTATTGGTTTGGAAACTTGCGTAAATGACGCAAGTCTTCAAACCAATAGAAAAGAGTGACTAGATTTCTCGCTAGCCGCTGTTACACCACAAAGTCACTAGGGGCTGTCATTTCTCAAAATATAGCAGAAGGGCCCCCAAATTGGCAACACTGTTCTGAACAATTTGGTAAGCGAGAATTCCCCAGATATACAGATCTGGCCCTCATTCACACTGCTGAGCCAAGCTCAGTCAACCAATCAATCAGAAGGGCATTCATGCAGGCAGGCAACCAATCAGGCGCACGGTGCATTCAGGCCATTCACTTACAGCCGGACCCAATGTGGACTGGGGCAAGCACCCAGCCTAATCAACAGCAAACACAGGTCCAAGCGAATGGCAATTGTAAACATGCAAGACCAGTCAGCCTATAAAGATGCCATATTAAGATCTACCCCTAAAACAAATCAACCGCATTCAACATGGTTGCGGCTCCCATAACCAGTAACTTGAGGATTTGGAGATAGTAGTAATCTCCTACACTTTCACAACTTCCATGCATTAAGTCCAGAAGGGACAGTAACATTTTAGCCTTTCAAACTGTCCCAGGCTAAACTACTGAACCTGTAATGTGCGAAGTACAAAACCAATGAGTGGGCATACAGCAGCGGGCAAACCAACCAAGCTGCAGGGCTGCTTTCAAAATTGCAATTGATCCTTGCAAGTAATATAGCTTTCAAACTGAAATATACAGCCAAAATGTTCCTGGGGTGTGCGCTCAATCCCCATGAACATTTATTTCTTATGCACCACATGCCCATAGGCCTCAGGGTGCACAAACCGACAATGAGAAAGACATACTGTTAGTATAAATCCTGTAAAAAACAGCAGTACATGTTACCCGAAATATTTTCTCAACAAAATATATCTTTGTTGGAGGGGCCCAACAAACCTGTTGCATGTGCCCAAACACATTTTTGAAGGCAGCAGCTGTATTGTAGCTTGCATCTTCTATCTAAATATTAAGTTAGGTATCATCCAATACATGAGTTTAGCTCAAATCATGATCAATATATGAAATGGCCCCTTTGGTATGCCCCTATTTTCTTATCTCAAAAAAGACCCATTTGGGATTTATTTCTCCATTTATAGAAGCGCACAAAGCCATCTGGCATCTAGGCGCTTCTACAGACATAAGATTGTAGGCACATACATCAGTGGTAAAGAACCTTTTTCAGAACAGAGATGGTAGATGGGCTCGAAGATGTTAAAGGATTTGTACCGCGCATTATCACTACCAGAGTGGTCCCCTGGCGCTCTGAATGAAAGGAGGGGCAGGGGAAGTTAGGGGGGGGATGAGCTGGAGAAGTGCAAGAGAGCAGTGATGTGCTGTTGGCGGCATCGGCCGGGATTCCGTTGGCTGGGCTTGGGGCGTTATACTGTTGGGAGACGTTGTGTTCTGTTGTGGTGGCTCATGTGTGCTTTGTTTTGTTGTTGTAGTGAAGTTTGTGCAGATTGTTGTGTTTGGTTAGAGTTTGAGAGGTGTATGCAGAGGGTGAAGTTGTTAGTTGGTTGGTTAATTGGCATTGAAGATGAAGTGGTAAATTGTTCTAGAGGTTAGCTACCACCAACAGGAAGCTAGATCCCCAGCACTTCTCCATCTGAATCTCGGGATGAGAAGGCAGCGACTGTAGGAGGATCTGAGTAGTCTGGAAGAAGTATGTTTTTTGATTCTCTGGACCAAGTAGAAGGGGACTTGAGATGCTCGAACAAGTTCCTCAAGAAGGAAATGTTCAAAATGGTCACTCAAATCCTTCAGGCCCTCCAGCTCCAGAAGTGGATGTTAACATTGGATCTTTGGGATGCTTACTTTCATATGCCTATACATCACAAGCACAGTTAGGAAGCAAAGTTCACCACTGGCAGTTGCCATTTTCTGTTTCAGGCTCTGCCATGGGGAGGCAAGGGGGGGCGGTCAGCTCCACCCCGAGGGTTCTCACAAAGTTGGTGGTGGTAGTGCCAGTAAGTCGAGGGGGGCATTTCACATCTACCCACACCTGGACAATCGGCGGATCAGGACCCGTTTCTCTGAACAGGCCCTGGGACATCTCAGATCACCTGCCACTACAGACTAGGCTTCTCCCTCAATTTCAATAAGTCCCACATGACACCTTCTCAAAAGCTGCAATTCATTGAAGCAGTCCTGGATGCTTCCCCAGGAAAAGCCTCACCACCCAAGGTGAGGGCTCAGCACATTCAGCAGATGGTCATGAAGTTTCAGAATGCCCAACTTCTACCGACCTTGATTTTCTGTGGTTGCTCAGTCTCATGGCATCCTGCATTTTCCTGTTGCCAGATGCCCATCTGAGGAGGAGATCCCTGCAGTGGGCGCACAGATTCCAACGGGCACAGTTGACAGGAAGACAGACCTTCAAGCCCCGAAGGTTGCGCAGATCTCCGGTGGTGGGCCTATGGGGACGTGTCTGAAGGGGACGGGTAGTGTGGGGGAGGCCTTTTCGCTGACCATGGCTGAAGATTACAGTATTTACTGACTCCTTACTTCAAGAGCTCTTCACCCTTTGGGGAACCCCTCAGGTGCATCTGTTCGCGGCGGATGTCAGCGGGATGTGTGATCTGTGTTGCTCCATGGAATTTCCCCAAAGCAGCTTTGGTACATGTGTTTGTAGTGGACTGGAACTTTAAGCTCCTGTACTCATTGCCTCCAGTGCGCATCATTCCTCGCGTCATCGGGAGGTTAAGGAAGTTCGGAAAATCCATGATCCTGATTGGGCTAGGAGGGTGTGGTATCTGGACCATCTACCATCCAATTACTCCTTCCTAAAGATAACTTGTTCCCTCAAAAGGGTGGTCTCATTCTTCCCCCAGAGATCATGGCTCAACCTTTACGCCTGGTTTCTGAGAGGTTGAGATACAGAGATTGGAACCTCCCGAAGACAATGAAAGTGCCGTTTTCGGCTAGAAGACCAGCAACAAAGTCTCTGTACTGCTGGCGTTGAAATATGTTTTGCATCGGGTGCAGAGCAAATAATGTGGATCCTTTTGCTTGCAACATCAGTGGTGTAGTCCCTTCAGCTCGATTTTGTCCATCGGGAACTTCAGGTTGCCACTATGAAAGGCTACATAGTAGTGCCGTCTATTTTTAAGCGCTCGCCAGAACAGGGATCCTACTTTAAGATCTAAGGGGCCTTCTAACGTGTTCCCACAGGTCCCTTTAATTATACCAGTGTGGGACCTGAACTGTGTGCTGATTTTCTTCATGGTTGCTCCATTTTGAGTCACCAGGCATGACGAAAATATATATAACATCTCTGCCGAGTCGCTCGCGCATTGCTGCTCCTAGGAACTTCTGAAATGGTCATGTACGCCCTATGAGTGACATGTAACGGTTTGCTGAAATCTGGTTGCTGGACACGGTTGTGCCACTACACGCATGTCCTCCAAGGGGGTCGACCATCAAAACATTTTTCTTAACGGCCACTACATCAGCATGTAGTCTGAAATTGCAGGCTTTGTTTTAAGTCAGTCCTACCGTTCTACCTAAGTTTAAAAAGTTCAACCAACTCGAAACATTCTGCGTCCTACTTTTTACCCACCACTACATCCCTCCAAGGAGACTTCATAGTCTTCATCCTAAGAAGGCTCTCCAGGCTGCGAAAGGTTAGGCAAGATGACAAGTGGGTTGCCTGGGTCATAAGCATGGACTGGTTGTGACCAAGCAAACCATCAACCACTGGATTATACTTTGCATATCAGAGTGCTACAGTTCAGCAAGTAAAGATGTTCCTGTTGGCTTACAGATGAGCTCAACTAAGGGTGCGGCCACGAATCAGCCTGACAAAGGGGAGTATCAGGACAGGACATCTGTGCCCCCGCCACTTGGTCCTCTCTGCATACATTTGCAAAACATTATTGCCTGGAATCTGCGTCAGGACGAGTCGGCAACATTTGGGAAAGTGGTCTTGCACTGCGTTAATAGATAAATTAGTGTTCCACTGCCTACATCGGACTGCTTCGGGAGTGTTATCAAAGATTAAGAATAAGGATGACAAACCATTCGAAGAACAAATTACTTACCCGTGGTAATGTTCTTTCGATTGGATGTTCCTCCCACGTATTCCATCCCGCCCCTCAGATGAATTTCCATTAAGCCCACCTCTTTCACTGGTCATTTCGACTTTGCAAAGGTCTGCTTTTGAGGAGAGGAAAATGCTGGAACTGAAGTAATTGGTTTGGCGCAAGCTATATTACACTGACGGAGGACAGCACCCTCCACCGAGAAACATTTCAGAAGCAGCTGAGGCTGGAAGGAGATATTAAATATGAGGAATTATGTAGGAGGAACATCCATCATTCCCAGGGAAGTAATTGGTTCTTCATATATTTCTCTTAATAGACAGCATATCCCCCTGGATCAATCCCAGGTTATAACACAGGGAATATGCTCCCCAATATCAGAAATATATAGGGAATTAAGAAGCCATTCAAAAGTAACCATTTCCGGTTAAAAATATATGTACTATTTTAGGTTTGACAAGATTTATAACGGTATCTTGACCATTTAAGAGGCAATAATAGGCATTGAGTGCATTTTCCTGAAACATTTATCACTTTATTTCAACAATAAAAAGTACATCGATACACATAATTAAATTCAAAACAGATGACAAACATATTATATCCTTCCATAGAGCATAGATCGATGTGACTGTTACAGTCTCAAGCCCCAGCTATTGATCAACGGGCATATATGTCCGTTACATTCTCCTCCATTCTGCAAAGTTTCAGGTTCCCCGAAATCGCTGGACCTGCCCGTTCTCCCCTTCCACTGGTACTGCAGTGGCACCCGATTACAAAACTTGTTGAGACACGTTTTTTATGTTACAGGCATTGTTGGGCTCGGTGTGTGCGCCAAATACAATAATGCAATTAGATCTTAAGCCACCTATCAACATAATGCCACTGGCCACTCTGTAGTCCCAGAATTCTATGTGTAGGAAGTCAAAGACAATCTCACCTGGGTAGTGCAGTGTGCAATATCCTCTAATTATGGAGAGGCAACCACACACTGTACAGAACAAGTACACAGAGGTTCCCTGCTTTCCCCATTGTTGCCAGTTTGGCTGCCTTATGGAGATTAAAACCCAGTGTGACCCCCCCCCCTTCACTTTGTTGGTTATCATGCCATACCAAGCTGAGATCTGTGCCCTGGCTATCAATGCCAGGAGCTTATTGCTAGCCAAAGCCTCAATAGGTCAAAGCCCTGTGGTTACACTCGACACCCTCCATTATCTTCGCCCATACATTTCGACTGCCTAAAGCACTGGGGTGACCCGAGAGCTGACCCTCCACTGTGTCAATCTCAGCTGTGGCATTCACATAAATGGCCCCCTCCTGCCTCCCCCAATACTCAGGGCTACAGGTCGCTGATCCACATTTCGGCAGCAACAATGGATGGTTCCTTGCCTTATCGGCCGGGTCCTTAATCTCCCAAAGGCTGTGATTGGTCCCAAGGAACTGGTTCTCTTCAATTAAGATGTATGCCTCCCCGTGATTTTTACAGGGCTATGGGGCCACCCCCTGTTAGTGCTGGTATCAGCACCTGGTACAATGGGTCCTACTACTAACTGGCGCTTACAGTTATTTTGCATAGTGGAGGGGGGGGCTGGTAAACGTCTGAAGCGGAATTTGCCTATGCACCAGCAGACTCACTTGTCACTAAACGGTCTCAAACACCATAGGTCTTGCTCACCTGCTTCTCAGCCACTTCGGTGTTGGTATACCCCCCTATGCAGGCTTCACCACCTTCCTCCTGCTGTTGCACAACACCCCGTGTGAGCCCAATAACTGCAACTTTTCCCCGCAGACTTCACCCTGCTGGGTGGCCTCTGCGTCACTGTCCAAGTACATTTTATGAGCCCCTTCCTCAGTAAAAGCCGATTCCTATAAAGTATATTTCTAATTGGCACCATCATCAAATGTCAGTAACTGGTGACAGCCGCTGGCCCATTACGAAGTGCAAATGATTAGGTTCAAAGGCGCATTAAACATTCAAACTAAAAACCATAGTAACCAATAGCTTTCAAACTACCATTCCACACAATAGGATCCTGACGGAACTATCGGCAACTATCAAGACAGCAACGTAGGTGAAGAGCATTGGTATGCAACCCTTTGCTCTCCAGATGTTTTGGACTAAAATTCCCATCATCTATATAACCAGCCCAGTCAATGGTGAGACCATATGGGAGGCTTACTTTAAAAAGAGGAGAGCCACAGGTTGCAGACTCCTGACTTTTTTTATTGTGAAATATTTTCATAAAGAATTTTTTCCGTTAAAACACCACATCCATTATAATAAAACCAATAAATGTGTCGGGCCCTCTGTTGGAGGTATAGCCAGCGTTTACTCACGTTAGTCAAAGTGCATTTTGCATTTGAAAACTAATTTGTAGCAACTCTATTCGAAGTTCCGTAAACATACCATTCTAAAAGACAGGCTGTTTTGTTGGCCTAAAACGGATGCCCGACTGGAAGAAAATGCCCCAGAAGCTCATTGTTTGCCAATTGGCTATAGTAACTACAGATGGGGCAGCCGCAGTGTTGGACGTAACATACTGGGTGGTAACGGGCCACGGGTAGGAATATATACCAGGGCTAAGGACTAGAGTATTTGAATACTGACATTCTCAGACCTATAGTTCTAGTTCTTAAACAAAAACGCAGGAAATGTGGGTTGTGTTTGGATAGCAGGGTATGGGAAGAAGACAAAAGTATAAGTTTTGGACTCTCTAGGCAGGTGGCATAGTTGGACAGACCAAGTGAAGGGGGTAGTCTCTGCAGTGTTGTGGAATTTTGGTTTACAGACGCCTATTAACCACACCATTATGGACAGCGGGCAGACTAAACTGTCTTACCTGTGTATGGACACCACGAAGGAATGACGACCTCTCCCATCAGGGGCAGAAAGGTAGTTTCTCGCAGCCTGGCTCCGTGCTTGAAATGAAGTACCAGCTGTGCATTGAAGGCGGCTTCACAGAGGCAACGAGGATTCTGCACACTGCAAGTATAGCGATTCTGCCTAGAATGCCACTCTGAAAGTAACCGATCACTGTTTCTAGCAGATGTGGTTGTGGGCTTCCATTACAAATTAGCTAGCCATTGTACTTGAGGGGGCCGGAGGAAACCATGATACAAGGCAATAGACATGTATAGCCCCAACTACCAGTGCAACCGCGATCTGGGTGCGGTAGAAAACCCCAAGCATCAGCGTTCGGCAAGTCTGTCCAAATCCACTGTGCTGCAGAATCCTGAAAAAGGTGTGACGCATGTCAAAGCCTGATGGCGCAAGCAGACCACCCTAGGTCCACTAGAGGTGCACTCAAATGAAACCATGTACCACATACACCCACCCATGTGGTAGGCGCAAGTCAGGCAATCCAGATAGGTTCCTTTAAAAGGTTCACAGGTTCCTTTAAAAGGTTCACAATCATACGAGGAAAGTTAGGAATTAGTACCAGACACTGCTCCAATAACCTGGGCATAAGCTGGTCATCACAGTACAGCCCACAAGACAAAGCTGTGAAAAGCACCCCACTCCGTGTGAAGGAAAGCCATGACAAGTATGCATTGATGAGAAAAACACTACAACTTGCACCACGGCAAGAAATTTACTAGAAATATTGGCAACTGTTCTCACTTAACAGGCAGGCTAGAGGTTAGTAACTAAAGACTTGGTGGAACTTCGATGCAGATTTTGTACCACGATTTCCTTATCATGCTGTTCGCCCTGAACGTACCAGTGCAGAGGGCCCCCCTGACAAGGTTCTAGCTCTGAGCGGCAGCCCAATTGGCCCTGCCGCAGTAGACTAGAACTAGTATAACCACGAGCAGAGGCCCGATTGCAGCAGACAGATGCTGTGAACTGGTTAGATCTTTAGGGTCAAGATACATTCTAAGCAGGTCAGTCACACGTGACATTGGAACAAAACAAAAAAAGCATGGTGCCTGCCTAAAAGGCATACTAGCCATATGCTGATGAGTCAGCACAAAACTGCTCGCCACACGTGGTTCCGAAATCTCTGCTAAAGAACATCCATCTAATCCAGGGGTCTGGAACCTGCAGCTCTCCACATGTTTCAAGTTATGACCCCCATGATCTTATCAACTAGAAGCTTTGGCACGCGATTCTGACAGTGATCCTGGTCCAAAGTCAAATGAAAAGTGGGTTCCTTGGCATCTGTCAACTGTTCCATCAGGTGCCTAACAAACAATCTAAGATTTCCCAAGTTGGTTAGACTCCTCTCTACCACACTATCAGTTTACTTTGGAAGTAATGTTATTAAGTAATTCCACTCTCCAATGAGGGTTTTAAACGAGCCATAAGTCAAAATGTAGTAATTCAAATGCAATTAAATGATGGTCCTCATCAGATAAAGCAGCAAGTTAGTTCCTGCAGGACTGCTGCTATGGTGCAACTCTGAAATGTCCATAAGCTAGTGCACAAGACACAGGCTTACATTCCGCAGGTACCCCTTCACTACCATACCGAAGCATGGATACAGCAATTTTGAATTTGATGTCATTTAAATGCTGTAATGCAAGTTTTAATTGGCCGGCAAATATTGAAGAAATTACCGTAAAATGTGGATAAACGGGACAGGGCAGTGTAGGGATTGCACACATATCGTGGGAATACGTTCCATCTACATGGAAAGTCTGTATGTCACCCGCATTCACGCGCTGAATGCACAGTAGAAAAAAATGGCAGTCAAACGGGACGATCAACTCCTCAGAACCCCCCAAAAAATATGGCTGTGCTTTCGGTTTGAAAGCCAACTATGCGGCAACAAGGAAGTCAAAACTACCTTGGGAGTACAAAAGGACCAACAAACTTACGGTCCTGCTACCTTGGCAGTTAGAGGATAAGATGTGAATGCCAGGAAGATGGTGGGCAAAGAAAGTGAAGGACAGCCTATAGCAAAGATGTGGTTCAACAAAGGAAAGATTATATAAACGAACTTCTGAGGAAGCCTTGGTTAAAGGTCAAGAAAATTCATTCGCAAAGTGACAGCTTTCAAGGACCACATCAATCATTCAAATTCTCCGGTTTCAACAGTCCCAGTCCCCTGGATGAACTACCTTCAATGGATTCACAAGCCAGGCTAAATGATAATCCAGGAGATGTGCAGTGTCGGAGGATACACACGAGGGAATTGGGCACCAATGGCCGGCAAGTGTGCTGTGTTTGAGCAAGGAGGAGGTTCCAGATCTAAAACTACCAGAGGCTCATCATTATACCGCGTTGGCCAGGCTGGAGCATAGTATGGTCATGTGTATGACTCTGTTACTGAGTCAAAGCACTTCAATAAGGCATTGCAAAGCCAAATTTCAAGTTACCTCCTATAACCACATAGTTCAAAGGGATATCGATAAAATAGGGGCTTCCAAAGGGAAAGGAACATACAGGGTATTGTTCTGGGAATGCAAAGCCATCATGCAGCACAGAAGACGAGAAGCAACCCAAGTAGCCTTTAAAAGTAAAAAGCGACCCGTTTAGCACGTCGATGCATGCCTATGAGTCGGGCGATGTCAGTTGGTCCACAGGAGGGTAAGTCAGGGTGGGTTTTGTATTTCTAGGAGATGGCAGGGACATGTATACACCGAAAGGGCCGACATACTCCAAAAAGACGATACTTTGAAATGCCAACTGTAGTGCTTTAGAGGGCTGGCCAAGACCCACCTATCTAGGGTCATCAGATTTCAAAAGGACATTTACGACAACAGGTCAGTGGGTCATGTCCTGCAAATCAGATGAAATCAAATGCAGTAGTGGTAGGTATTGTGACAAGTGTTCGACACTCGCTGCTTAGTAGTGCCGAAGACCCTACATGACCGACAACCAGCCCTTTCTCAATACTTGTACTTGAAACATAGCTTGCACCCCAGCCAGAGGCCACTTCCAAGTGCCAGTAAATGGCACTGCAAAGCAACAGGAATCGAGCTCTCGTTAGCATCTCCAATGACCGACAGAGGTCCTGCAACCACATAGACCCCAAGACTACTCTGTCCATCTGTGGGAGTTAGGGGACCAGAATCCTGGGTCACGGTGTGTGGGCACACCCTACACCAGTTTACCGGCTCTACCTGCGAGGGCCATCGTGACTAGCTCAAGTTTATTAAAGCTTTCGACGCTGCGCTTGTCGGGCCAGGAACAGAGCACAAAGTAGCTTGTACTAGCAACTAACCTTTAAACGCCATCAATGTAAAGCTAGGTGCACCCTATGGGGGTGAGCGAAGCACATGTGATCGGCAAAGGAAGGAGAACTGAACTCTCAAAGGAACTGCAACAGTATTATATTCCATCGTTTTGGGCAGACAATGAAAGCATGGAGGGAAAGGAAACCCTCTACCTACCTGTACAGCACCACCAACCAATACCAGGACCTACATTGGGCTCTAGAGGAAAACGTGTGCCATGCAAACATACCTATGTGGCATTAACTTTCTGTACACGACGATTAGAAGACATTGAAACCATAATGAACTGTATATAATGGACAGTTAAAAAGTGTGCATCTCATGGTTTAAGCAGAGGACAATGCCATGGTGGATTTTTACAAAAGTAATAAATTGCAATACCACCTTCACAAGAAATGTGACCCCATCTTTTAAGAGGAAATTAACAGCCATTGGTAATATGACCAGTCCATTGGGGGCCACACACCACTCCAGCTTCTGTACATCCGTTTAGCAGGATTACGGGCAGAAACGGACAGGCATTTACTGTGCTATGCCAACACAGTCCATACTGAGCTAGACACTGCAGTGCCACATTAACCAACAGCAGGTGTCACTCCTGGTACCAGAAAGGGCTTGGAGATGGGCAGTGGGCACACCCTGGACCTCAAGATTATATACAATTGGAGCACCGAGCTACAGGACATATGGATGAACTCCTTTTATGTTATTTTGTTCACAGCTGCATCACACACCATTAAACAGGTTCATATTTGATGTGGAATTGAAGCATTAACCAGTGTTCCTGTCAGGCAAAGAAAATAACAGTGCTAACGAGACAGGGCAGCGTGAACAGAATAAAAAGGATGGAGAAAGAAGGAATGAACAACCTGCTAGCTTTGGGATGAAATTCGTCGGTTTTCTCATCCCAGTCATTCAGGGGGCGGCTGCTACTCTTCGACTCTCTTCCTATATAGGGCGTGATCTTCACCTGCCCGCCTAAGAGCTCATCTCGGCGGCCCTTTATTAGCGCGTCGACCTGATCCTGCTGGTGGTAGAAGAAGACCAGGGCGTAGCGCGCCTCGCCCTGGCCGTGCACTTCCACAGTGCTTACAAAGCCGTACTTGCGGAACTTCTGGAAGAGGGTCTGCTGGAGGACCTCGTCGGGCACATCAACGGGGAAGTTCTGCACTTTGAGGCCGTGTGTCTGTAGGGGTTTGTCTGGAGCACGCATGCGGCTCTCGAAGGCCTTTGAAGCCTGAGCAGGGCGCTGGCTTGGATTCACCCCCATTGGGGAGGGGTGAGGATGCCTCAATGGGGACCGGCTCCTGCTCCTAGGCTGCAGCCAATCCGCCCCACGCCTGCCCTCCATCTCCTTCTGCAACTGAGCCCTCCGGGCTATTAGCTCCTTGTCCCAATCCCGCCGGCCCCCGGCCTCCCTCGGCCATTCTGGGCACCTATCCAAGTCCTTCGTCAAATCGGCCCGCCCGCCATCTATGTCCTTGGCCCAGTCTGACCGGCGGCCCTCAAGCTCGTTCAGCCATTCTGAACCCCTCCCTTCTGGATCCCCATGCCTTCCCTCGATTGTCCTGCCGAAGTCACCCCGCATTGCATCCATATCCCTAGGTAACTCGCCACGCCTAGGATCCATCTCCCTTGTAAAGTCACCCCTGAGCACAGCTTCCTTCTCTCTTGGAAAGCCTGGCCCCCTTGCAAAGTCTCCCCGCCTAGGCTCCATCTCCCTCAGCATGTCCCCACGAGGCCGCGACTCCAGCTCCCTCCCAAAATCTCCTCGCCTAGCATCAAGATCTTTAGGAATATCCATCCCGGGTCGCCCTTCCATCTCCCTAGGAAAATCACCACGCGGCCTCCCCTCCATTGGAAATTCCCCTCGCATCCTCCCTTCCATGGGAAAGTCACCTCTCGGCCTACTATCCATAGGAAAATCCCCTCGTGCCCTTCCCTCCATTTCTCTGGGAAAGTCTCCCCGGGGCCTTGCCTCCATTTCTCTGGGAAAGTCCCCACGTCTTTCCTCCATGTCCCTGGGAAAATCTCCCCTTCTACCCTCCATGTCCATGGGGAAGTCTCTTCTGGTGTCCTCTATCAGGTCAGGCCTACGCACTTCCACTTCATGCGCAATGCGGTCTTTAATATACTCTACCATGTCCCGGACAACTGGAGGTCCGGGTCTACCAGGCTCTCTAGGGTCAAAGCGGCCCCGCGGGCTGGGACTCCGGGGCCCAAAAGGTCGACCTGGAAAGGGCTCTCTAGGACCATCGTGTGGGCCCATTGGCCTGCCACGAGGACCCGGGCCAAAGGCCCCGTTCATTCCAGGCTCGGGCCCTCCACCTCTAAGGGACATGAGCGGTTTGGGTCCGTGTGGCCGGTCCCCGAAGCCCGCCATTTCGCGGCCACGGGGAAAGCGATCGTCAAAGCCCCGGGGCGGGCGGCCGCCTTCGAAAAAACCCATGGGCGGAGCACGGTCTCCCATCTCTGGCTTTGCGGCGGTTGTTGTGGGGTTATATGATGCGTGTGTCGGCACAATTATGGATGAGCGGAGCTTATGCTTCCTTTCTTGCTCACAAAATACAGCCCTCGGTCCCCCCGGTTCGCCACAAAATGTCCGCACATGTATTGATTGGCTCCGCGCAAAAGCGGAAGTAAAAACGAGACCCTGTTCCTAAGTGCGTGATGATGTTTGTCAGTGGCGCATGCGCAGAAGGCGGCGAGCGGAAGTGAAAACGAGACCCTGTTCGTAAGTGCGTGATGATGTTTGTCAGTGGCGCATGCGCAGAAGGCGGCGAACGGAAGTGAAAACGAGACCCTATGCGTAAGTGCGTGATGAGTGGCGCATGCGCAGAAGGCGGCGACGTTGTGAACGGAATTTCGAAATTGTGGCGGAAGTGTGCAAATGGACCGGTCATCTTAAAAAATATACCACTTATGATTGTTTTCGAAGCAGTGTATGATGAAGTCAATCGGCATTTATTCCTGGAGATTTGAACAGACCGTGTGCCAATATATAAACATTATACCTCTTAACATGATTAATACGATCAGCGTTGTGTATCCGGTAAATGACACGGTTTGTAAAATCTCAACCACAAATGCATCTCCAATAAAAACCGAACGTGTCTGATAACGCTTAACTTGTCCTTAGTAAGTTTCGGAATCTGTGGAACATAGCAACGCTTTTTCGTATTTGATGTTGAGGTGTGGAGCTGTTGTTGGGGGGTTGGCTGCACCATCTAATAAAACAAGCATTGGCAACGCCAAGCGTTTGGACTTTCGTGTAGGCATGGGAAAGGGGCTTGCTTAACTACCCATTGCTGTTAGCAGGTGCAGAATGGTGCGAGTACCTTGCCATCTAATAGCAGTGCCTGACAAAAGCTTAAAAACGTATGTGTTATGGGGGTCGGCCAGTCCGGCCTCCATGATGTAAAGGTGCTCAGGGAGGTGAAAAAATCACAGAAGTCCTTTATTTCACTAGGACAGACCCCGTGGTCACACCGCCAATCAGCCCTTCTCCCAACCGTACAACAGCACCTGGAATGCTGACCGCGTAGCAACGCGAGCCAGCATTCCAGAGTGCACCCCCCCCTTAGCACATACCGAAATAAGCAACAACAGAAAAATGGGTAATAAATGGAACAATAGGTGCACTTTTTAACTGAAATAACACACATTTGTGTTGATGGGAGAAAAGGGGGAACATTAGGTAAAACAGATTAGAGCAAAGAATGTACGTGAAAAGCTCACACGCACACTGCAGCAATAACACACACGTACGCTGTTGAAATGAACCCACACACACGTATTATTTCCTACTACCCTCCCAAACATAATCCATTCTGACAGGAGGCACACGCTCCCTCAATGGACGTCCCCCATTCCTACCCGATGCTGGAGGAACACATTCCTCAGATGCCACACTCAGTCCATCCTCACGACTGTCACCAGCAGATACCTCATTACGTCCCATTTCCAACTTTCCTGTGGTCCCACCCACATGCTGTTCCACAGAGAAATCACTTAATTGAGATTCCAAATCAGAACACACTGAACTGATGGTGTCACAGCAGTACACCCTAATACAAAAACCCTTCTCTTGCTCCACCTTGTCCCGTCATCAAGAACCACATATCCTGTCCCCACCCAGGGTTTTTCACACAAACACAATCACCCACCTCAACCTTAATGGGTCTTTTCCCGCTCTGCTGTGCTCTCACACGATCCTGGTGAGCATGCACCCTTTGCAGCACCTCCGATATGTTCACCTCTGTGATCACACCCCCACCAAGAGCAGCCGTCCTCAACCTTGACCCATCCGTCCTACCCCTCATGAGTTCACACAGTGATTTGCCCGTAAACATCGAAGGTGTCTGCCCATATGCCGTCAAAGCCTCTGAAACCACCTCCTGCCAACACAACCCGTTGGCGATGGCCAGCTGAATGGCCCCCTCACAAAACCATTAATTCTTTCCACAATCCATTGGCGCACGGATTGTACAAAGCTGCCTGATAATCCTGCATTTGCTGGGACACAAACTGCACCCTGTTGTCTGTGACCATACTTGCGGGTACACCTTCCCTATCAAATATCCTTTTAAGGAAACCAGTCACCTTATCAGTGGTTGCTGACTCAAAAGCAGCAGCCTCAACCCACTGAGAGGTATAGTCAACCAACACAACCACAAATCTCAAACCCCCTTCCAAACACTCCATGGGACCCATAATGTCCACCGCCACCTTGGACCATACCTCATTGGAAACATCCACAGGGTACACTGGTTGCGGGTGCACCACTCTGCTCCACCGGCAATCGTGATAGACAATCTGCTACCACATTCCTTTTGCCTGGTAAGTACTCCACCCTGAAATTAAATTCTTGCAGGTCCACCATCGACCTCGCAATCCTAGGGGACACCGATGCCACACCCTTGGTGGTGAGCACATATACAAGCAGTATGTGGTCTGTCCTGATGACGTATGGAATACCCCACAGAAAGGTCCTAAATGCTTTGAAGCCCAAGAAGCAGCAAACGCCTCCCTCTCAGTTACTGCATATCGTTTCTCAACATCCCTAAGCGCCCTAGACGCAAATGCAATAAGCTTGCACACACCATCCCGCCACTGCTCCAAAACTTCCCCTAAGCCGACATCACTGGCATCCACAGTGAGCACCATCCTTTTCTTCGGGTCAAATGACTTCAAAGATGGTGCCCTATCCACATCTTCCTTAAACAAATTCAGCTTGGCACTCCTGAGACCATTCAAACCTGGTATTCTTCAACAAAGCACGCATGCACACAGTCTTCTCCGCATACCAAGGTAAAAACTTGACGTAGTACTCAGTCATTCCCCAAAACGACCTGAGTTGATCCTTATTCACTGGGGGACGGAGCCTCCCTCATAACTCTAACCAAGCCTTCTCTAGGCTTTATGCCACCAGCATCAAGTGTGTGCCCTAAATACGTCACACTGGGCACCCCCACCTGACACTTTGATAACTTCACTGTCAAAACACTCTGCTGCAGAATTAGCATGACCCGATGCACCCTCTCGTCATGTTCCCTTTTGTTCTTACCCAACAGCAAATTGTCATCTTGAAAGTAGCTCACTCCCAAACAGTTCCTGCATCAAACGCTGAAAAACTGCAGACGCAGATTCTAACCCGAATGGCATACGACGAAACCTGTATGCCCCAAAAGGTGTCACAAATGAAGTCAATGGTCGCGATTCCTCATGCAGGTTAATCTGGTGATAGGCCGATGACAGATCAAAAGTGGAAAACCACTCAGCGTGTCACATTGTCAAAAGTAATTCATTGATGATGGGGAGCAGATGACGATCAACCCAAATATTGGAATTCGGCTCCCTAAGGTCTACACACATCCTTAATCCACCGTCTTGTTTCCGTGTATTAGGCAGAGTTTGTATGCAGTACCCTTTGGGACCATTACACACAACTAAGATTACAGGTGTAAGCAAAACCAACCTTTAGTATAAGTCTGTACCACACAGTTTTTGGTAGCGAGCTGACCAGCCAGGCTGATCTCAAGAGGGAATGTAAGCTTGTAAGGGTGTTACACAAAGGTCTACAATGGCAAGTATTCAGATAGACACTTATACTTAAGATTTCTTGGTAAAAACACTTATTATATTATTACAAGATCATTTATAAAGCATTCACTAAATGAGGCAACCAATATCACATAGAAATGCTACTACAATACTGATTACTAAGCAGTTGAGCTCCCTTGAAGTCAGAGCAAAATAGCATTGAAGGAGGAGCAAAAGGGCAGAAGATAAAACGAATACCACAGTTACTCTAAAACAGTGCAAGTAGTTTGAGTTCACCAGAGGAGTTGATTTAATGCAATAGGTAGGCCAAAGTAAATGGGCTAATGTCTTGTATAAGTAAAAACGGTTCTGGTATTTAAACGGAAAAGTCTTTGCCACAGTTCTTAGAAGTAGTTCACGGAAGAAAGGTTCATATGTCGGGTCACAAGCTGACTAGGCTTGCAAGTTGCCAAAGTTCCACAAACTTTTGCGGTGAGAGGTAAGTTCTCTCAGTCAGGTTTTCACAGTACATTATATTGAAGAAAAAGATGCAGCTGAAGACTTCTGTTCCTGGCAGTTCCTGCAAATCTCGCTGTTCCTGAGCCTCAATTGTGGGGACAAGAGGGAGGACGTTGGGCGACTCCTGCACTGCACAGGGACGGGTCAAAAGCTGGTAAATTTCCAAATCTCTGATTCCGGTTGCTGTTCTTCAAGCACACAAGCTGGTATCCTTCCCCTTGGTTAATCCTAACCAGCTTCGAGAATGGTATCCAGGTGGCTTACAAGTTGATTGGTCTTCTCTGTGCAGATGAACTTGATGATTCGGACCTGCAGCAGGGCTCCACCAGAAAAAAAAAAACAATCCAGTAGTTGCAGCAGCCGTCCTCTTCCAGCTCGTCTTCGGTTCTTTCGTTCCAGTGGTCGACTCTGCCTTCCAAGCCAAGAGACTCACCTTTTAAACAGTTTTCGCAGATTCATTCCAGCCTAGCTGCCACTCACCCAGCAGGGTGGCTGTCCTTGCCAGACAGTCAGCCAGCCAATCACGCCAGAGTGCATTTGGGTCTTCTAGGAGACTAAGCACAGGGAGTTTCAGGCACCTCCCTCACTTCCTGCCACCCCAGACACTCAGGTGCCAGAGGAGATCTTCAGTCCTGAAGCCCGCCAAAGGCATAGAAACAAAGGGACCAAACCTAGCTTGGCGCGCAGAGACAAACTCCAGAAGGACCTTTAAAAAAAGAAATGGTGAAAAAAGAATACCGGGACCTATTTAAACAAAGGAGGCTTAGGTGCCATCTTGAAAAACATGGCTCCCGCGATTTAATGCTACTGGTGTTCGCGGTCGCGAAAAATCATGGTAGTTTGTTGTAAAACCACTGCCACCAGCCATTTCGATAGAAAAGGGTAGCATTTGACTGCTAAATGAGTTTCTAGACACAGGGGATACTAGTTAACCCCTCCAGCACTCTATTGTAAGATAGTGTGTGCTGGGTCTAGGAATTTAAAAAGACTAGTAAAGTCAATTTAACTTTACATTCTCTGGGAAACAGTAGTTTATCCCAGAGAAGGTATTTAAACCTTGGGACAGCCTAG
Source organism: Ambystoma mexicanum (assembly GCF_040938575.1). Classification (NCBI taxonomy): domain Eukaryota; kingdom Metazoa; phylum Chordata; class Amphibia; order Caudata; family Ambystomatidae; genus Ambystoma; species Ambystoma mexicanum. The sequence goes on along the minus strand of NC_090921.1, from coordinate 80,686,529 downwards.
AAAGGCTTCCCCGTGTTACTACACTGACAGTGCTGTGTAACACACATGAAAAGATGATGCCTATGAAGTTGTCTAAATCTGCATAATCAAAGAACACTCAAGTAAAACACACATCAAAATACATGAGAGAGTGGGAAAAAAGGTGCACACTCTCTCCAGGTAAAAAAAATCAAGTCCTCAAAATTCAGCAAAGTTGCTGGGGGTCTCTACGCTGAAGGGAATTAGCACATTTATGAGAATTCTCCCTAACACTCGTCCCCCCAGACTAAGGGACAGGAGGATTTAACCCACCCCTGGATGAATCTCCTTACTCCAGTCGGTCATACATCCTGGAGAGACCATCAGCATTTTGGTGATTAATCCCTGACCTGTGTTCAATGGTAAAATCAAACCCCTGTAGGCTGATTGACCATTTTAACAATTTAGGATTTTCCCCTTTCATCTGCATTAACCATCTCAAGGGTTGGTGGGTCTGTCTGAAACACAAAAGTAGATCCATACAAGCATGGTCTAAACTTCTTCGGAGACCACACAATGGCAAAACACTCTCGTTCAATGGTTGCCCGCATTGTCTCAGGTTCCTTCAGCTTCCTGTTGATGAAACAGTTTGGGTGTGCCCTACCTTTCTCATCCAGCTGACTCAGAACTGCACCTATACCTGTATTGAAAGCATCTGTTTGCACAGTGAAGGTTAGTCAGGAGCTCTTAAGACTGGAGCTTGACAAAGGGCTTTCTAGTGCACTCCTCATTCCACCTGACCTTTTTGGGGAAGTTGGGTGAGGAGACCACATTCAAGGGAGAAGCTATGTTCACATAGTTCTCTATGAAGTGCCTATAATAACCACTGAGACCTAAGAAGGCTCTAAGTTGGGTTTAAGTAGTAGGGTTTGCCCATTTTTTTACAGCTTGTACTTTGCTAGGCAATGGCCTTATTTCACCTCCTCCTACCTCAATTTGTTAAGGATTTCAATCAGGCGACGCACACCTTAGTCTCAGCCTAGTATGCAGTGCACAATTGAAATGCTTATGTTTTTATGTTAGATTCATTATTGAGATGGTACACCACTCATATCACACACCCTTTTCAAATACCCGGGTCCACAATGGACCATGAGCCAGGCTGGTTGGTAAAATATAATATTTATTTAATTTTAAAAATTCAAAAGAATCATACAATTTTTAATATGGGGCAGCATTCACCAATGGGGTGATAAGAACAATAGGAATTTAAGCAATGCACTTAGTTAACCTTCTATTGACACATCTGCAAAACACCAGGGAATAGGAGCCCTTTTTTACTTCAGGCAAGATAGCACTTGAGTTAGAATTCCCACCTGCAATGGTCCCTCAACCCACAAATAATCAATTTGAGTGGATAAACAGAAGCAGCAGGTAATCAGGAATGACACATGGAAAACAGAATTGAAATCGGACCTTCCCTCCCCAAACAAGAGAGAAAAACGGATTTCAAACCCTGGCAATGCTAAAAATGAGACTCGGAAATGGATGAATAAATGAATGAATATGTATAAAAACTTTGAAACTAATATTATTCCTCACTACAGCAACCATGTAGAAGTAAAAAAACCACAAGCAATGTATAACCAAGAGCATACAGTTCGAAAATGAGTGGCAGGTTTTAAAACATGTTTGCAGCAAATGACAGGTTGGAAAATTAGCAAACTTTGCAATTCCCGCATGAATTTACCAAAACGGTTTTTAATAAAAACGTGTGAAATAGTGTAAATCGCAGTGTCGATTGTGTTGGGTGTACCAGTCTCTGGCTGGTAAATTGAGTGAGTTATGCAAGATCTAGAAAGGTGTGTTTTGAGTAAAATGGAGTGGTGACAAAGGAAAGGAAATCAGTTTTGACAAGAACAGTTTTACTCTACAATAGAGCATTCAGGCTAGGATACCAAAGAGGGACACAGTAAGCTCCAAGGTTTATTCGCAAATTCAACCCGAGTTCCCCAGCGCCCGCCCTGGCAGAACCAGTCCGATCACTAGAAATAGGATTAATAGTTTAGGATTTTACAAGACAAAATTACTAAAAGAGCTGGTGCGAGCACTAGAAATCAATGGTGGGGTTGTAAGAATGATTTTTGATAATATTACAAGTCTATCAGGATAAGGATAGGATGACCTAGAGAGTGGGATGAGGACAAGGCAAGTCAAGGTAGACTATGGGTTTCTATTGATACTCACAGTCCACTTTTTAGTTTTTGGATTCTGGACAGTCAGCGGTTCTGGTCACCACACAGATCTGGTCCAACAAAGGACACCTGGACAAAATCAGCGGGACAGGATCAGCTGGGCAGGGACTGGTTACCGGGTAGCACTTCTGGACTGGCAATTCTGGTCAGTGGATAATATAGGTCATCAGGGTAGCAGGATGGCAGCAGCAGCATGCAGTGAGTGGCGGCAATCCAAGCTGGATCAGGATGCCAATAATACCACTGTTTTTCACTTTGGTTATTTGGGAATTTTGGTGGTTCTCAGAATTTGAGTCCTTGCTAAAGCAGGATCAGTAACGCTTGGCTTTGTATTTGGGATCAGGAGTCTGAATAGATGAAACAGGAACGCAGCGCAGGAAATCAGGAAGAGAGAAAGAGAGAAAGAGAGAGAGAGAGAGAGAGAGAGAGAGAAGAGAGAAGAGAGAGAGAGAGTGAGAAGAGAGAGAGAGAGAATGCCTGGCTCACTGCTTCACCTCCTCCCTTGCAGGACAAGGTTGGGTGGAGGATAGGCAACACCTGTGGCTGCAGGTGCAGCAGGCAGCACACCTGAGGGGTGTGCTCATTAAGCAGCTTTAAAAGCCTCAGTTTGCTTCAGTCCAGCGCTGGTCATTGTTGCAGTGTTCCTGTTGTGACTGGTCTCTTGTTCCTAGCTTTTGTGCCTAGTTCCTAGTTCCTGTTTCTTGTGCCTCTGCCCTGGATTTCAGATTTATATGCTTAATTGATTTCTGCTTTCTGGATTTCCCTTTCTGTCTTCCTCTGTCTGCAGGCAGCCTTTCTCTGTGCTTTACCCTTTGATGCTGCCCAATGTGCCTATGTTCTCTGTTTCTTTGATGCTGTCCTTTGCTACTGAAAAACTTGATGCATTAGTCTTTCCCTTTATAGATTTAGCTTCCTGCCTTTTATCCTTGGTTGGGTGGGAAAGGTTTCCTTTTGTGATATCATTTGCCCTGCTCCTGATCCTTACTTTCTATTGGGATCCATTCCATGTTTTCCATTGCACTTCTGCATTTATTTCCCATTGATTATTAGGTGTGGGGTGCTGTTGTAACTAGTCCCTCTGTGAATGCCTTTTGTTTTCCTCACTATTCTATAATCACAATTCCTACTTGCCCCTTGACTTGGGTCTTATGTATTTAGTTATCCTCCACCCATTGCTGTTATAGCCTTCTGGGTCCCTGTTTGATCAACTTGGTTCGTGGGTTTACTGACATTCAAGTGGTCTTTCCGGTCCTCGTGAGTGCTGTTTCTAAGTTCCTTATTCAGTATCATCCAGAGTGTCAGCTCACAGATCCTGTCCTTGCTTGCCCTCTACGTGGGCTTAGCGCTGTCAGTATCTGTAATAGCATAGTGGGTAAAGAGTTTGCCGACTTTCCTTTCAGTCATAAGGAGGTTCTAAGTGCTTACCCCACATCCCTTTTCATATATTGGTATTATTGTTTCACTCTATTTGCACTCCTGGGTTTTAGTATACACGAGTATTGGGTATTGTATGCACGTTGTTAGATTCAAAGTTGTTCACTGTGCGATTCCGTGCACATTTCCCTTGCCATATTCATTGCCTTCTTCCTTTCTTAACAGTGTATTATCACCACTAACATAATCCCTTTACATTGCTAAGTAAGCAGGCTTTTATTCAACAATTTATTTTAAATGGGCCATTTTTTTCTCTTCAGTCAGCAAAGCCTATTTTCCCACATGTGTTTAAACTGCTAGCATTTCATTCTTGAAATTCGGTTTGGCAGCTCCTCAGATTGCCCACGCTGTCTTTGCAGCTGTAGTCATTTCCTTGCAGCAGGAGTTTTATCTAAAGCATTGATACATTTGACTTGACCTGGCTCAGAGAGTGAAAGTCTCTTTGAACTGTTGAGCCTGGATACATTTGGAAATAAATAAATGCGTGTTTCCGTGCGAGTGAAAGTAAAGTTGCTTATAGATTTCTCTCAGAGTTGGTTTGACCGGGCCTATCACTCAGGAATTATGCCTGGTTTTGAGGAAGCACAGTGAAATATCCTGGGCAAGACAGGGCCTTTTTTACTCACAGTGGTTTCAGAATGAACAGATGGAATTAGCATAAAACAGTATTTTGAAAGGGTGAATATGTTTCATTTTGAAGGGGATTTTGGCTTTTGTAGCAAAGCAGTTCTGCCTGTTCACTTGATTCCATATATGTTTCAGAACACACTGGCATATTTTTTTAGTGTGGACCCTTGTTCCATTTTGCCTGAAGTGTGCTAGGCAGGATGGTGCAGCCATTTTTGTTGTTGCTGCCAGCACACACTTTTGAGGTCCTGTGCGCACAGGAGCCAGCGCAGCCAGGCTGCTGTTTCTTAGGCAAATGCAGCTTAGTGATGTGGGGCAATGCCGTTGAGTGGGTCAATATATCCCACAATGTCCAAGTTAGACCACTTTGCTCTGACCAATTTGACATTTACTTGCCTTTATGGTCAGATGGGCCTGTTCAAGAGCCTGTAAAACATATCCTAAGTGGCCAACATGTTCTTTCCAAGTAGGGCTGAACACTGCAATGTCATCCAAGTATGCCATGCAGAAGTCCTCCATCCCATTCAGAACTTGATTAACCATCCCTTGGAATGTTGCATTCTTTAATCCAAAAGGCATTACCTTAAACTGGTAGAGGCCTGCTGGGCTTGAAAATGCAGTTTTCTCCTTGGCATGGGCGTCAGACCTATTTAGGTCAAATGTACTGAGATACTTGGCTGAACCAAGTTTGTCCACCAGCTCATCTGTCCTAGGTAAAGGATGGGCATCAGTCTTTGTGACTGCATTTAGAGCTCTATAGTCCACACAGAATCTCAACACATTGGATCCTGCCTTTGGCACTAGTAGAACTGGACTAGACCATGGACTTGTAGATGGCTCTATTACCCAGAGAACAAGCATCTTGTTGACCTCTTCCTTTATGTGGGTTCTTTCATGGTGTGACATCCTGTAACCTCTGCTTTTAACAGGTAAACAGTCACCAGTGAGAATAGCATGCTGGTCCCAAGGGGTCAAGCCTAGTGATAGTGAAAACAGAGAGGCAAACTGATTTAACAGAAACTTGCACTCCTCCTGTGGTTCCAGTGTCAAACTAGAAGGGAGATTTACTCCTTCCATCTTCTTATCTAAAGGTTGTCCCCTGAGGATATAAGGTAGAGGTGCACTCTCCTCCTCCTCCTGAGCAGAGGCTAGAAGCAAAGCTCCCACTTCTGGTCTTGAGACATAGGCTTTCCGACGGTTGGTGTGAAAGACCATGGGGGCCTCCTTAGGATTGCCTAAATCCACCAGATAATTTACCTCTCCAAGTTTTCCCACAACCTTGAAGGGTCCAATCCACTTGTCCTGTAAGACCCTCTGCCTTGTAGGTCCCATAACTAAAACTTGCTGGTCTTGAGCAAACTCAACCATGTTGACCTTCTGGTCATGCCAATGCTTCACCAGAGCCTGACCTGCTTTTAAGTTATCTGATGCTTCTGTTATCATGTGTGTCATTCTCCCCAGGAGACCAAGCACATAGTCAGTGACTCTCAATGGCCTTGGGGAAGCAGCACTATCCAACCCCTCCTTAATAAGGGCCAAGGGGCCTCTAACTGGATGACCATAGAGAAGCTCAGATGGACTAAATCCAACCCCCTCCTGAGGGACTTCTCTATAAGCAAAGAGAAGGCATGGCAATAGTAGGTCCCACTTTCTTCTAAGGGGTTCTTCTAAAGCACCTATCATGCTCTTCATAGTTCTGTTAAACCTCTCTACTAACCCATTTGTCTGGGGATGGTAGGCAGTTGAGATCGTGTAAGTCACTCCACAGTTTTTCCACATGGCCTGCGTGTAGTGGGACATAAAATTGTATCCTCTGTCAGAGATGACTTCCTTAGGAAAACCTACCCTGGCGAAAATACCAAGTAGGGACTTAGCAACAGCCTGAGCTGTAACAGTCTTCATAGGTATAGCTTCAGGATACCCAGTAGCATGATCTACTACAACCAATATAAATCGATTGCCTGAACAGTTTGGAGGGTCTAAGGGTCCAACAATGTCGATTCCTACCCTCTCAAAAGGGACTCCCACCACTGGGAGAGGCACAAAAGGTGCCACATTCTTGGCTCCACTCTTGCCAGATGTCTGACAAGTGTGACAGCTCCTACAGAATGTATCTACATCAGACTCCAACTTAGGCCAGTAGAAATAAAGAGAAAGCCTTTCCCTGGTCTTCTTGAAACTCAAGTGACCAGCCAAAGGAATCTCATTGGCTAACTTTAGGAACTGTCGTCATATCTCTAGAGGCACCACAACTCTTCTGTAAACCCCTGGGATAGACTCAGTTTGTTCACTGTAGAAGAGGCCATCTTTCCAGTAAAACCCGTGCTTCCCTGGCTCTTGCCCGTCCAGCTGGGAAGCTGCCTGTTGGCGAAGTCCTTCAAGAGTAGGACACTCTCTTTGACGACTGCTGAAGTCTGCCCTACAGGGGCCACCTTCTGCCAGTAAAGACTGCAGCTCAGGATGGTCTTTAGGATCCAGATCTCCAACAGGAGGAAGGTCTTCTTCCAGCTCTGAATCCTCAGCAGCTGATGTAACCTTTCCTGGTTGTTCCTCACACTCAGCCTCAGCTGGCGGAGTAGTCATAGGTGTGACTTTGGACAGTCCTCTCAGGGATGTCCTTGTTGGAAGCACAGGGGTGCTTTCTTGCTGTTTCTTTGAGACCATGGGTTTCCCCTTTGTCTCTTTCTTCTTAGAATTAGCAGTTAGTAGTTCCCGTGGGCTGGGTGTTATAGATTCTTCTGTAACATCCTCTGGAGAGTCAGTTAAGGTACTCTCTCTGGCTTTCCGTGTCTGTTCCTGTTTCCTCTTGCTGGGAGGCCTGGGGGTGCCTGATACAACTCCAAGAGTTTAGTCATTACCCAACAGGACTCTCCCAGGCACCTCACTCTGCCCACTAACATGTATTTTGGCAGTCATGTTGTTGCACTGGATGAGAGCTGGTAATCTTGTAAGCATTTGAACAGGGCCTCTAGCAAGCTTAGGGAGGCCTTTGGGTGCCTTAGCAACACCCTCAGGTTTGGAAAAAGATTCATCCACCACTGTAATGCTGGCCCCAGTGTCTCTAATGCAGGGGTCTCCTGACCATTTACAAGTACACTATCCTTATAATATTCTTTTGTATTATCTGGAATTGAATTATAGACATCTAAATGCTGCTGTTCCCACAGACACAGGGACAGTAAAGAAACACTGGCAGAGACTCCAATGGGGTCATCAGCTAGCAGTTGAAAGTTTCCACTTACCATTTCTTCTTCTCCCTCTGGGGAAAAGGTTAAGGAGGCAGTGTGGATCCCTGAAGGTTTACCCTTGTATCTGGGATCCCCTTTCACATGGTCAGTACACCCACAAGCATAACATTTTCCAAATGTTTTGACAAATGGGGGTTTCTGGTGACCTCCCTCTGGTTTAGCACCAGAGGTTTCACTAGCCTGATTCGGTTTCCCTTGTGGCTTACCCTTTTTCTTTTTGGGGCCCTCTTTTGGATTGTAGGTATTAGAATTCTCTTTGCCATCTTTCTTTTGCTGCTTCCCATCATCCTTCTTCTGAGTTGCCCCATAATCCTTGTGAGTAGCCCTGTTGGCAACCCACAAGTCAGCAGCCTTTGCTAACTTCTTTGGATCAATTTCCTTAGAGTCAGCCAAGTGCTGTCTCAGCTCAGGAGAGCAGGCATCAACAATAGATTCTAACAAAAATAGATTTCTCATTCCTTCAAAACTCTTTAACCCTTTACCCAACCATCTAAGTTCTTCAAACATTCACACACCCAGGTAGCCCAAGGGGTAACATCATGTTTTTTGATGGTCCTAAACCTCTTAAGGTACTGGGAAGCAGTTATCCCAAATCTAGCTATCAAAGCTAGCTTCACATTTTCATTCTCAAATCTTTCAAGTTTCCCCACCTCCATAACAGCAACAGTTGCAACCTGGGGGAGCCTAGACAAAAGCCAAGGAATCAACTGATTCCCTGAAAAACCCTGAATCCCATAGTTATATTCAAAAGCAACCAACCAAACCAAAATATCAAGTTTCACCTCATACATACTCACAGCTTCCTTGGGCATGCAAGGTCTCTTAGGGCTGGAAGACCTAGAAGACTCTGGGAGAGAACCATTTTCAAGAGACAATTTCTTCATTTCAAGAGGATGATGCATTTCCATTTCTCAGAGTTTGATTTCTTGATGTTTATTTCAGTTTGCATTTGGAGCCTTTTGAACACACACCAAAGCCTAATTTCTTCAAGAGAGACACATTCTGGACTCAGTACTGGACCTGGACATGGTAGGGTCCCTGTGGCTAAAGGTTGAGGCCCAAGAGCAGTAAGAGGGGCAGTGGGGCTCACATCCTGGGACTCCTCTGGCTCATCTGGCTCTTCAATAACATAATTTTCCTCATCAATATTATTCACATTTTCTGAGAGATTAGGGGTTACAGCCCAATTTATCAGTCGTTAATGTTCCAACAATCTTTCAACCAAGCAATTTTTCTTTCCTTTAACAGGGAGGTTTCTGACCTTACACATTTCCTTCAGTTGATCTACTGTTAAAATGATCAGGGCCTCCTGTTTGTAGTTATCCATATTAGGCATGATAACTTTGCTTTTCTAGTAGTGCTTAGCCTTGTCAAGTTTACTATTTGAACAAAAGTAAAGCAGAACTCTCAATGTAACAACTATACAATTTATCCTCACTGCTTGCCACCAGTGTGAGGAAGAGTTTGTATGCAGTACCCTTTGGGACCACTCACACAACTAAGACTACAGGTATAAGCAAAACCAACCATTGGTATAAGTCTGTACCACACAGTTTTTGGTAGTGAGCTGAGCACCCAGGCTTATCTCAAGAGGGAATGTGAGCTTGTAAGAGTGTTACACAAAGGTCTACAATGACAAGCATTCAGATAGACACTTATACTCAAGGTTTCTTGGTAAAAACACGTATTCATTTATTACAAGATCATTTATAAAGCATTCACTAAATGAGGCAACCAATATCACACAGAAATTATACTACAATACTGATTACTAAGCAGTTATACTCTCTTGAAGTGGAAGCAAAATAGCATTGAAGTAGGAGCAAAAAGGAAGAAGATAATAAAATGAATATCACAGTTACTCTAAAACAGTGCAAATAGTTTGAGTTCACCAGAGGAGTTGATTCAATGCAATAGGTAGGCCAAAGTCAATGGACTAATGTCTTCTATAAGTAAAAACGGTTCTGGTATTTGAACAGAAAAGTCTTTGCCACGGTTCTTAGAAGTAGTTCACAGAAGAAAGGTTCATATGTCGGGTCACAAGCCGACTAGGCCTGCAAGTTGCCAAAGTTCCACAAACCTTTGCGGTGAGAGGTAAGTTCTCTCGGTCAGGTTTTCACAATACCTTATATTGAAGAAAAAGATGCAGGTGAAGACTTCTGTTCCTGGCAGTTCCTGCAGATCTCACTGTTCCTGAGCCGCAGACATGGGGACAAGAGGGAGGACCTCGGGGGACTCCTGCACTGAACGGGGACGGGTCAAAAAGCTGTCAAATTGGTAAATGTTCGATTCTGGTTGCTGTTCTTCAAGCAAACAAGCTGTTGTCCTTCCCCCTGGTTAATCCTAACCAGCTCTGAGAATTGTATCCAGGTGGCTTACGAGTTGATTGATCCTACCAACTCAAAGGAAGAAGTCGTCCTGGAAGGGGCATCTCTGTTGAGATTAACTTGGCGATTCAGACATGCAGCAGGGCTCCACAGGGCAAACCAACGGTCCAGTAGTTGCAGCAGCTGTCCTCTTACAGCTTGTCTTCAGTTCTTTCGTTCCAGTGGTCGACTCTGCCTTCCAAGCCAAGAGACTTGCTTTTTAAACAGTTTCTTCCATTCATTCCAGCCTAGCTGCCACTCACCCTGCAGGGTGGCTGTCCTTGCCGGACAGTCAGCCAGCCAATCATGCCACAGTGCATTTGGGTCTCCTAGGAGACTAAGCACAGGGAGGTTCGTGCACCTCCCTCACTTCCTGCCCACCCCAAACACTCAGGCGGCAGAGGCGGTCTTCAGTCCTGAAGCCTGTCAAAGGCATAGAAACAAAGGGACCAAACCTAGTTTGGCATGCAGAGACAAACTCTAGAAGGACCTTTCCAAAAAGAAATGGCGAGAAAAGAAGACCGGGATCTGTTTAAACAAAGGAGGCTTAGGCGCCATCTTGAAAAACATGGCTCCCGCGATTTAACGCTGGTTAGCGGTCAGGAAAAATCGTGGTAGTTCGTTGTAAAACCACTGCCACCAGCCATTTCGATAGGAAAGGGTAGCATTTGACTGCTACATGAGTTTCTAGACACAGAGGATACTATGTAACCCCTCCAGCACTCTATTGTAAGATAGTGTTTGCTGGGTCTAGGAATTTAAAAAGACTAGTAAAGTCAATTTAACTTTACATTCTCTGGGAAATAGTAGTTTATCCCTTGGCAAAGCCTTCAAATGCTTCCTTGTGTTACTGCACTGAGGGTGCTGTGCAACACACATGAAAAGATGATGCCTATGGAGTTGTCTAAAACTTCATAATCAAAGAACACAAGAGTAAAACACACATCAAAATACATTGAGAGTGGGAAAAAAAGGCTCACACTTTCTCCAGGTAAAAAAATCAAGTCCTCAAAATCCCGGAAAGTTGCTGGGGGGGGTCTCTAAGGTGAAGGGAATTAGCACATTTATGAGAATTCTCCCTAACACTGTGCTAACATCATAGGAGGTAACCACTCAGAACCCTCAATTTCTTCTATGATCCCCGCCTCCTTCAACTTTTCCAATTCCAATTTCACCCCTTCCCTGGCCAAAAATGGGAACACCTCTAACCTTGTGTACTTTGGGCACCGCCCCCTTTTTAAAAGCAATTCTATGTGAAAATCCACACAACATACCTAGTTGTTCCGCAAATACTGTGGGATACTTGTTGCACAAATGTTGTGCCAATATGACCTCACCTGACACTTTCTCCACACTCACCACAGGCACACTCTTCCCAGATAGTATCTCAATATCAAGGGCCTCTTGCTCATCCCACCCCAAAACGCTTGCACCTTTATATGCCACGTACAATTTTTCTTCTGTGCTGTGTCCTTTGAATTCAATTCGCACTCATTCATACCCTAATACTTTTATGGTTACTTGACCATATGCACTGGGATTAATGCCTGGAGGTTTGAGAGCAGATACCTCCTTCCCAAAATCCTCTTTGTACTCTTCTGGAGAGATCATGGTATACGGAGAATCAGAATCCACTAACATTTCCAAACACACACCATTCACCATCAACATGTCCCATGGCCCCTTCTTGGCCCCCGCCCGACGTGCAATATCATCCCTTCCCTCATCACACTGTTGTCAAATGTTCCAGCGCTCCCCGGAACACCATCAGCTTCAATCATCCTGACATTCTGTCTTCCTTGAACACTGCCCTCCTACGCATTCATTCTGCACATCCTGGTGTAATGTCCTTTCATCTTACACCGCCTGCACTCTACTGCCCATGCAGGACACTCCTTTTCTCCAGTGGGATGACTCGACCAACCACATTTTTTACATGCCTCCCTCACTCCACCCCCATAGTTCACTCTACCTGGTCTGTTGGACTGCCCCTCAAACATCTCCAACTTCTTCCTGATATCGCTGCTCCCATTCTTGAATGGTGGCAACACTGCTTGGATTGACTCCCCTTTGCCATGCCTGTGCATTTTCTCAGTGACAACTCGAATACGTGACTCTTTTATGGCGCCCGCAATCTCTATCACTTTGTCTAAAGGTGGATCTTTCTGTTCATAGCCTTTCCCTGACTTTGGAATGACTAGTTTTCATCATGATCTGGTCCCTGATGTACTCCTCCTGAACACCAGTAAATGGGAATGTAGCCATCAGAATCCCCAGTGATGTAACATATACATCAATGCCTTCCCCAACTCCTTTCTAATTTATTGAGAGCTGTTTGATATGCGCTCAGTACTCTCTCCCCTTCTCCACCGCCTGGCACATACACTTCCTCACCTGGCAGATGCCTGAACATTTTGAGTCCCTTGGTCCCAATACCATGTAATAGCACTGCCTCCTTTTCACCGTCACTGTACTTCATTCCTCCAGCTGCTCTCATGTTTACTTTGAACACATCCATCCATACATCCCACGAAACTGGGTGTTTGACTGGTGACATTAGAAATGCAGGAGGGGGACTGGTGTTACTGTGTTGCATGATGGCTGAGGGCGTCACCAGGTGCCTTGTATGTCAGTGCTGCTCACTCCCACTCACAGCACAGCTTATGCGTCAAAAATGATGTTCCTGTTGTCACAACACCTTCACTTGCCCCTAAATATGGCACATTCTAGAATTGGTCACTCACAGATTCTGTAAGTCATTTGCCTTCCTGTGCCACCTGGTGAAACAGCTATGGATTAGAAGAAAAAGCTTCACCTGCAACAGTACCTGCACTCGCCACTGGGTATGGCAGCCTCCCAAAGCAAGTTACTTACAGGTTCCAACAATTGTTTCTCAGCCTGTGCCCCTTGTAGTGCAGCTTTGAATTACAAAGAAAATACTTTTTTGCCACAGTACCTGTATTTGCCATTGCATACGACATATTCCGAAATGTAATCGCTTCCAGGTTCCAAGATAATTTGTTTTGCCATTTCCTACTTGTTCCATGTAACTGCCATCGAAATCCAAACAAAACATTTGCTGGCAACCAAAAATAGCTGCCAGGAATGTCGACGTTGCTAGGTCCTTTCCTCTAGCATGATCACGTCAGTTGTCGGCACCGGTAACTAGGGCTACATTGGTGCGGCCCAGCTTTTATCCCCGGGCCTGGTCACTATCTGTGGACCGCCCTGCCCACTCCCTCTGCCCCTACTGTCTCCAAGATTTGAGGGATACCAGGATCGGGCCGTGGCCGCCCGACTTGCCAGTGTGCTAATTCCTACACACGCAGGTCTGTCCCTCGCCGGTGCTGATCCTCGTCGCCAGTGAAGAAATCACAAAGACGGTGGATAAGGTAAGTAAATCCTTTATTTCACTAGTAGACCCCGTGGCCACACCGCCACTCAGCCCCTCTCCTAACCATTTAACAGCACCTGGAATGCTGACCGTGTAGAAACGCGAGCTGGCATTCCAGAGTGCATTATGACAGGAAGTCGAGCGGCCTGTCTGAGCAGTGGCGTTCCCGGGTCTGCTAGCGCCCTGTGCGGGATTTGTGCACCTCCACCACAAATGCATAACATCAGGGGGCTCAGGTCTGTTGTTTGGCTGCCGAACAACAGAACATAGCCCCCTGCTGTTCTTGTAAAGCATGCTTAAAGGCGCCTTGCCTCCAGCTCAGTGTCATGTAAATAGCACCTATTAAAGAATCATGCTGTGATCCTTAAATAGGCTCTGTTTACATGGCACTGAGCTGGAGGCAAGGCACCCTTATTTGCTGCGCTGTGGGAGTGCCCTTGTGTGTCCGCACACTCGGAGCGCACATTGAGCCGGTGCTGTGTCTGAGCCATCACTCACACTGCCAGCATAGGGCTGCAATAATGCTCCTGAGACAGGAAGTTGGGAGACAACTGGCGAGCGGGAAGCCGCTCACCACTTTTATTGTCATTCTACGCGTGATCACAGCCGTTTCTTTGGGTGTCATGCTGTGACCACCCAAACCTCAACGCGTGACTGCACGCTCACGCTAGTGGTGACATGCTTAAGTCAAAACAGTATGTACAAGGCAAACATTTAGCCTTTGACAATGCTTTTGTTTAACAGCACTTAAGTGAAGGACATAGAGTGTTTATAAATTGAGTTGCTGAAGGAAGGCTGTTAAGACATTTTGTATTATACCAGAAAAAGTTAGTGCATTTACAGCTGCAATTTAGCCATTTTCAGCAGAATGCCTGAAAAAACACTGGCAAGATAAGGTCTAATGATATTGCTTGATAGAGGCAGAAACATGTCTGAGAACCTCCCATGAAGAAATGTTGACTGCAACATACAGCAGACACATACACACACATTAAGAGTATAGGCCAACAAGAACAATGGCATAGGTGAATAATGTGCAGTAGAACATTAGGCGTAAACACACATGTGTAACCAGGATAAAAGCACAGTGTGTACCACAAGCAGTACTAAGAGATTTCATTAGAAACACTAAAGGTAGTGGTAAGCACAAAAACATAATATAAGCACATCTGATATTCATCAGTTGTATAACATATAGAGTAGTCCTCAGGGCAAAAGGCAGATTCGTAGGCCGCTAAGAATGAATAGGCCTCAGAAATACATGGATTTGTCCACACAGTAAAACAAGCCCAGTTGTGGTTAATCCTAGAGAGAAACACATACTAGATCAGTGACCTCAGAAGACAGGAAGTAAATCCATGCTGCGATTGGTCAGGGCAGAGAGGCACAGCTCATTCCCAGGCTTCGAATGGGAAGCAGTGGTTCAATCAGATGTTACAACATTGTGCAAACCACACGAGGAAGGATGTAAAAGCTGCACAGGAATTGGCTAGAATAAAGGGTGCAGCAAGTTCCCAAGCATCAAACAAGTGAAGCATATTACAAATAATCCAAAGATAATGCAGTTACCTTATGGCAAAGTGCCTATTATACTCATTTTGCATATTGTATTGGTGAGTGCCAATATATCCCAAGGACAAATGAAAAAGGATCTCATGTTTAAGATAATTGTTTATTTAAAATTTTGTTAAGTCAAATGCCTTTCATTCTTCTTGAGACATATGATATCCTAGTTTTTCAAAACTGCTCACAAAGCAAAGAAAATATTGTTGATGCTTAAAATTGATTGCCTAGACTGAACTCTTGTGTTCACCTCAATCTAATGTCTTTTAAATCTGAATCAATTTTAAAGAAGATCATTATTATTCAAACATAATTTTTCAAATTGTGAGGTTAACTTCTGACATCCAGCTGTGAGGTTGGCATCATGGAAGGAGACACAGACAACAGATTGACAGCTGAACAATATTGTTTTATTAAAGAAAAGGTCATGATGGAGCAATGCCTAACTTGTCCTTTACTAAGGTGGGATTTCCCTAACCAAAGAAACTAAGGGAAGTCTGTGTCAATATGTTCAACTCAAGATTCCGTCTGAGTCCAAATGCTACACTGGCTCTCACAACTAATACAAAACAATGTCTAGGGACTTCAACCAAAACAGTGTTCCAAACATAAAGTTCTGAGTTGTATTCTAGCTCTGGCTTATTCTTTAGCTTCTTTTCCCAAATGTCAATAAGTTCACCACGGGATTCAATGGGTCTTCCTTTGTATAGAACAAAATACAGTTTGTATGTCTTTGTAATGATTTGGGTCCCCTTCTTCAAGTTCAACACAGTTCCAGGGTAGCACAGTTCCAAGGCACCAATACTTGGGTTTCCCTAACCCAAGTGTACAGTAAATACCAAAAGAAATATCTTGTAACTTTGTCTTTCAACTGGACTTTTGCAATTCTTCCTACCTCAGGGCCCCCTTCCCGAAGTCTGATATATATATCTTCAGTTGTTTTCCTGTTTTCATCAAAGTAAACTTCCTTGTTGGCATGAATATGTTGTCTGGTCTAGGTGCAGTTTTAGACCACACGGTCCACCCACTATACGTCACGCAACCAGGAACTTGCAGGTTTCTTTAAGAGTTCAATAATTTGATCAACATGCAGTTTCTTCAACCAAAGCTTCACAACCTTATCACATATGTTGTTTCTTAATCTTGATTCGGCTTTACTCAAAGACTTTTATTCAGGTAAGTAATTCAGTTTGCCAAAGATGTTGCTTTCACTTATAACTGTGGCTTTCACTTAATAAAGTTCACCTTTGCTGGTTTCTTTTCTTCAGTATTCAAATAAATGCCTCCTTGATTGTTTCATTCGATGCAGTATTCAAACAAAGCAAAAGCAAAAGGGCTGCTTTTGCTTTGTTTCATTCAATTCAATAAGTTACTGTATTCACGGTCTTCCTCGAGCGGCTGGGGTATCTTAAGCGTCCCTGATACTTAACTGATCTTGCCATCTCCTTAGGGAAAGCCAGATAGCTGAGTGCTCCACTAAGAACTAGCCGACTGCTATCCTTAGCTTTGCATTAGCCCCCCGGCAGCGCCTGCTGCCCGCCTTCCCATCTGTTAGAGCTCCGGTCTGTATTCACCATCCAGCGGGACTCCCAGGGTCTCATTCGGCATACTGGCATCTTTGCGTCTCTCACTCCTGTACGACTTCCACTTTCCTTATCATTCTCTCTTCTATTCCAGCATCCCCTCCTTTTATACACCTGTGTTGGGCTAACACGCTGCAGGTGTGAGTTAATGTTTTGCATTAGCTGACTTGCCTGACCGCAATTAAGCCAACCAGTGGGACATGCTTGACCTCCAGAAGACATCTTCTTTGTCCCAGTACTCAAGTAAAGAAGGTAATCCCCGTGCCTCCAAGTGGGTTCTTTCTCGTCTCAGTACTGTTATGCATTTTAAAGGGGGGATGAAGTGGAATACCTTTATAATGACCCATAGTGGTCAGGGGAGGTTAGATTGGTTATCATGAGGATACCATGTCTTCCCTAAAGGTACCCCACTCCTAATCCCCAAAGGACCCTCCAGCCAGGTGATCCTCCTTTGCTTGTCCACCCCCAGGGGGTCAGAATCCAATAGTGATGACCTTTATTTCCTGGCCACATTCATAGAGGATCCAAGGGTAATAGGAGTGAGAATACCATTAGGTTTCCCACACAGCCTAATCCATATTCATATTTTTTCATGTTTGTTAGCTGGCTCTCTATTTAATCTGATGATTTTCCAAGGTTCCTCTTATTTGTAGAACTGGATATGATAGTTCATCCTCTTGAGTTCCTCGCGGCAAAACTGATTTCAGCTTTCCAAATAAGAGGAAACTTGGAAAATAATCAGATTAAATAGAGAGGCAACCAACAAACATGAAGAAATAAGAATGTGGATTAGGGTGGATGTCAGAAAATAACCTCACAATTTGGACATACACCCTCCTGATGATCCATCCTACACATAGAGGCAGTGATCAACAGAAAAGATGCCATCATCCTAAGAGGTAAGGATGAAGAGGGAATAGAATGGTGTACAGCATTATGCATACTGCCATTAAGAGAAGATACTGCTAAGCAATTATTCGCAGATACTGAATTAGAGTGGGAAATACTGCTTTAGATTTGCACATGGTAGTGCAACACAGAGAAATACCACCAACAGTACTGACAGCCATAGCGCCACCATCAAGATTATATGAGGATATGGCAAGAGTGCCCAGTTGTCTATGGACAAACAGTCCCCATGATGTAGGGTTATTGAAACAGTAAGAATCAAACTGAAACCAGGTGCAATACTCCCCAGAGTGAAGCAAAACCCACTATCCAGAGAAGCAGATCAAGGAATACATGACACCATTATAGCACTAATTGGCCAAGACATCATAATAGCATCTACCTCACCATGGAACACGGCTATATACCATGTGAAAAAAGCAAAAGGTTCATCGTGCAGATTCATACAAGATCTCTGGCTTCTGAATAATATAGTGGAGGCAGAGTATCCATTTGTACTCAATACTATGTAATATCCCTAGAGATGCATTTTAATTTTTACAGTGATTGACCTCAAAAATGCATTCCTCTCAGTTCCATTGCATATAGACTCCCAGTATCTCACTTCGTTTTCTTACCACGGCCAGCAATACCAACACACTCAGTTACCACACTCAGTTACCACAAGGTTACTGTGAGTCCCCTATTGTCTTCAATAGGGTCCTCCAGATGGACCTAGGAAATATACAGATACCAAGCATAATGCTATAGTACGTAGATGATCTGTTAGTATGCAGAAGAACAGTAATGGGATGACACAGTCTAGCTCCTAAAACTCATTGCAGACAAAGTATCCAAGGTGGACAAAGAGAAGTTACAGTATTGTCAAAAGGAAGTAGTGTACTTAGGGCAAATACTATTGCATTTCCCATGCAAACAGGCTCTAGCAGCTGCCGCATTTGTAATTCAGAAATCTGCAACAATTATAATAAGATGCCCAGTAAGATTATACGTTGAGCATGCAGTTTGCACCATATTAGAGAGAAACACATCAAACCGCACCACACAGAGAGCATCCGGTATGAAATAATATTGTCCAATCCAGCCATTTCCATAATGAGGTGCCACCCAGCAACATTTGTAGCCAAACCTGTTGACTCACAAGATCAGGTACGCGACTGCAGAGTTTATGAAGGAGCTCCCGAAGAAAGCAGCAAGATGAGTGAGGATGCACCTTATACAGGAGTAGAGCTTTATGTTGACGGGACAGAGGCACACAGGAGCCGCAGTGGTAAGATATGTGTAGGGTCAGGAGAAAGAGTATGAAACAGAAGGGGGGCGTGGCTAGGAAGCCATGTGAAAGGACGTGTCTGTACGGGGGCTCCCGAAGATCCGCACATTATCCGACTGAAAACAGTGCAAGGACCGATGCAATTTGGCTGAGACTGATATGACTGCGCGCATGAATCTCAGGTGAACGTGAGGTTGTGTTTCGATACGAGCCTGCACCGTGAGAGCGCAACAAAAAGCTAAAAGAAGATCTGGAGGCGAGAGTGCGATGAACGAGAAAATGGCCGCCGCCGCCGAACAAAGGAACAAAGGGGTGCTTGATCTGGTGTAGGTGCATGACGCGGGTGCATCAAGGTCATTAAGGACACCCAGTCCTGTGAGGCCGACGGCGTGGACCTGGGAAGGGAGCAGGGCCTGATCGAAGATACTTTATGACCGGATCGTGCGGTGTGACCGGGAACTGTGCCCCGGGCCTTTTGTGGCCTAAAGTGGACCTCAGAGGGTGAGACGCGACCTGGCTTCGCTAGGTAATAGACAAGATGGCCGGGGGTGCCGGAAGACAGAGGAACTTTGTGTCAGAGAAGTGGTGATAACAATGGGGCACCCGCAGAGCGCACTGTAAAACCCTGCCCCAGATCCGAGCGGGGATTGAAGGACGCGAGACATGTCTAACAAGCCCCTAAGAGCGAAGACCAAACAGCACACGCTCGACGAATACGCTAAAACGCCTCCCGGCCCAGACGGAGCCAAAAGCAAGGACAAAACGCAAGCCAAGGAAATGGCCGCCGGGGGTGCGAACCACGAGGTCCTCGCTGCGATCGCAGACCTGAAAGCGACCTGGGAGACCAAGCTCCAGCTCGCTGTGGCTGAACTGAAGACCGCAATGTAACTCCAGGTTGGGGCAGTGCAGGAGGACGTGAACCTCCTAAGGCAGGACGTGCGTACCCTGGCAGAGCGTACAGAGACTTTGGAGAAAGAATTGAGCCCTACCGCGGCAGACTGCGCTGTGCATAAGCGTGAACTCCATGCCCTGGTGCAACGCGTGGGCAACTTGGAGAGTAGGGCGGAGGAGGCAGAAGGGCGCGCCCGGAGGAACAACATTCGTATCGTAGGCCTGCCGGAGGGAACTGAGGGCCACAATCCAACGGAATTTATTGAAAACATGCTACTGCAGGAGATCACGGGAGGCACCCTGTCGCAGGGTTTTGCGGTTGAGAGAGCGCACAGGGCCTTAACTAGGAAGCCACCACCGGGAAACCCGCCCAGGCCAGTGATAGCTAAGATCCTTAATTACCAGGACCGAGAAAGGATCCTTGAACACTTCCGCAAGGGAGGCACAATACAACGAGGAGCGGCAAATATAACAGCCTATCCCGACTACACCCTGCAGGTACAGCGCAGTCGTATGAACTTCGGAGCGGTGAAGAGGAGATTGCGGGAAGCGGGGCTTAAATACATGTTGCTCTATCCGGCCAAACTGAAGGTTTTCTTTCAGAGCAAGCTACTGTTCTTTGTCACCCCGGAGGATGCTATGGAGTGGTTGGATGCACACAACTGCCCTCAGGAGTCAGATGTTCAGACGGCCGGTGGAAAATAAAGGACGAGATAAGTAACGCTGTAGGCCCGGTCGGGTCATGAACATTGGGACTAGATTATAGTCACTGAACTCGCTTGAGAACATGCGCGCGTCAGGGGTTATGAAACGTGGTCCTTGCGCGGACATGGTTGCGAAGATGAGGAGCCACCTGAAGCCACCCTTCACACCCCCTTTTTGTGTTTAGTTTAGTCACTGTTAGTGGGGTGACACCCTGTCGGGTTCTCTATTTGGGTTTCCAAGGAGGACCGAACACAGGGATGCCTGAGATCCAGGGATGGAGCTGGGCAGTGGTTGGGGGTAGGGGTTTGGGGGGGAGTTTTAGTTTTTGTATGAGCCTGGGGGTGAAACCGGGAGTGGGTGTTCGCAAAGTGGGGAGGGATTGCCTCGGATGGGGGGAGGAAACTACTGATAGACCATGGGAGACCTCAGGATATTAACGTGGAACGTTAGGGGGCTTAACAGTTATCTTAAGCGAAATAAAGTCATGTTGTATCTTAAGAGGCAGAAGATAGACGTAGCCCTGCTACAGGAGACACATCTAAAGCGAGAGAAACTGGAGCTGGTAGGGAGGGAGTGGAAGGGAACAGTGGTAGGATCAACGTACTCCGCCTATGCCAGAGGAGTGCTGGTGTGGGTGGCGCCACACGTCCCATTCAAGCTAATTGAGGAGGTTGTGGAGGAGGATGGGAGGTTGGTTATGGTGAGGGGGATGGTAGAGAACAAAGTAGTGTGCATTGTAAACACATACGCGCCTAACCAGGAAACGGCGACATATTTTAGGACGCTGTGCACCAAGCTCAGTGTTGGGATGGGGGGCACGGTGATATGGGGTGGTGACTTTAATTGCGTGTTGAACCCTAGGGAGGATAGGTCGGATGACAAGATGGCTAGGCCCAGTCCGGCGGCTAGGGTATTGCAGACGCTGCTGGCGGATTTTGGCCTAGTTGATGTGTGGAGAGCGAAACACCCGAGCGCGAGACAATACTCGCACTATTCGGCTCCGCATCTACTGCACACGAGGCTTGATTACTTTTTCACTACGCCAGACATAGTCGCGGAGTGCGACCATATAGACTACAGGGCGAGGGTCCTCTCTGACCACTCACCCCTGGTCATGCGATGGCAACTGTATTCCCCACGAGCGCGTATTCCAACATGGCGCCTAAGGGCGGAGGCGCTCAAAGACCCCGCCTTCAGAGAGGATATTAGGGAAGAGATAACTGCTTATTTTGAGGTGAATAAAGGGAGCGTTAAGTCGGCTGGCACCTTATGGGAGGCCTTTAAGGTCGTAATGCGGGGGATCGCCATTGCGAAGTCTAAGGGATTGATGGGGGGAGTCCTGGCGGATTTGCATAGAGCTGAGACTGCGCTGGAGGAGGAGTTGAAAGGTGGTGGGACAGATGCGGAGGCGGTCTCCAAATTGCAACAAGAGTGTGCGGAACATTGGGACAGGCTCTGTAATTTGAACTATAGAAAGTATATTGAAAGACTGCATGCGGGGGGAGATAAAACGGGCCGACTCTTAGCTTGGTTGTACAAGAGTGAGACCCCACGATCCCCGATCAGAATGGTAACCAATGAAAAGGGGGAGGAGGCAGACACCCAAGAAGGCGTGAACAGGGCATTCGTGGAATACTATAAGGTCTTATACGAAGATTGCGAGGGGGGCAGCCAGGAGGAGATAGACGAGGTGCTGGAAGATGTAGGCTTGCCCAAGGTCAGCGATGAGGAGCGAGAGGAGCTGGATGCTCCGATCACCCTGGAAGAGCTGAAGGAGATTGTGAGACAGTTGCCCACTAGTAAGGCCCCAGGGGCAGATGGGTTCCCCAGTGAATTTTATAAAGTTTATGCAGAGGAAGTGCTCCCGCCCATGTTGGAAATGCTCAACGAAGCGTATGAGATGGGACGGTTGCCGGAGTCACTTAGGGAGGCGACTATAATACCGCTCCCCAAGCCAAATAAACCGGGACATGATTGTGGCTCCTACAGGCCCCTGTCGATGCTGAACCAAGATAGTAAGATCCTGACAGCTGTCCTGGCTACTAGAATGCGTAGAGTGATCGGCAAGTTGATCCACCCTGACCAGACGGGCTATGTCCCCAATAGGAACATCACTCACAACCACAGGCGCCTCCACAGGGTGGTCGAGTGGGGTGGTGGTGAGGACGGCGAAATGGCGATAGTAGCATTGGACGCGGTTAAGGCGTTCGACTCTGTTCGGTGGCCTTGGCTGCTAGCGGCCCTGAAAGGGTACGGGATGGGACCAGGTTATGTTAGGTGGGCCGAGATGTTATACAGTGCACCACTGGCCAGGGTCCGTACGGGCGCAGTGGTGTCAGAGAGATGGCAGTTGGGCAGAGGCACTAGGCAGGGGTGTCCTTGGTCCCCAATGTTGTACATCCTGGCCCTAGAACCCTTAGCGATTTACCTCCGGCAGCAATATGACCCGGTTGGCATTGAAGTGAGAGGAGAGTGTCACCTCATATCCCTGTATGCAGATGATATGCTGTTATACCTAAGATACCCAGAAGAAAATTTGCAGTATGTCTTAGAGGTGATGGGGAGGTATGCCTGGTTGTCCGGTATAGCGGTAAACCCTCAGAAATCCATTCTATTTCCGCTGGGGGGCTATGTGGGGACTCCAGTGGAGAGGTTGCCAGTGTTGCAGATCCCGTGGGCGACGAGATCCTTTAGATACTTGGGGATTGATGTGTATCATACGACCGTGGAAGAGCACAAGCATAACACCGAACTTGCTGTGGGGAAGATCGAGAAATGTATGAGGTTCTGGGAAAGATTACCACTAGCGATGATGGGCCGAGGAGCCATGCTTAAAATGGTAGTGCTGCCCAGGCTTCTGCATTATTTTAACAACATCCCCTACATGATTCCTAAGAAGTTTTTTGTGAGGCTACATAGTGTTTGCAGAGAATTCCTGTGGCACGGCATGCGCAACAGAGTCGCACTGTGGAAGCTACAGAACCTCTATGAGAAGGGCGGAATCAAGCTGCCGAACTTTGAGGCATATTATGTGGCAGCGCAGCTACAATATGTGTCCAGGTGGCTCTCTGATGAAGAGACCCCTGAACACAGGCTGTTTGGGAAGGATTGCTCCCCTTTTTACTTGCGAGAGGTGATCTGGGTGGCTAATGCATGCATGAGGGAGCGGCCTAGTATGCTAGCTTTGGGACGGAACATGTGGAAACGGGCCTGCCGGATGATGGGCAACCCTTCGCCGTGTGTGTTGCAGTTCCCATTGGTCGCACTGGCGAAGGGAGACGGGCAGCTCAGGGCAACCATTCGGATATACTGGGAGTCAGTGGGGTTGGTCACCATGGGAGATATTTGGCAGGATGGGACCATCTTGGAGTTCGAAGAATTAGAGGCAGGGTCGGGACTGCACAGGGGTCAATATATGACATATCACAGGATAGTGCAGGAGATCCGGAATAGGTGGCCCGAAACTACCCTGGCCGATGAACCGGATGTCCCGGTGGAGATACTATATGACACATCGGAGGGCGGGCATGAGGTCTCTAGGTTGTACGAGATGTTGATGACGAAGGCTGGGAGCGATTTAGAGCACTTGAGACTGGAATGGGAAACGGAGATGGGGGCCCCGATGGCAGATGGGTTGTGGGAGCGAGCCCTTGGGTATCATAAAAAAGTATCGAGAAATGCCAGGTTTAAGCAAATACAGCTTTATATAACGCACAGAGCATACCTGACCCCTTTGAGAATATCCAAATTTCGGGGTGTTGGACGCCAGGCGTGCCCCAAGTGCGACGAGGAGAATGCAGACATGATACACATGTTTTGGGCGTGCCCAGTAATTGCAAGCTATTGGGGTGAAGTGGCGCAGAAGCTGGCAGGAAAGGGTGTTACGCTCAAAGTGGATTCAGCCTGGGCCTGCTTACTGGGGGGATATCCCAGAGCGCGTAAACTTAGACATGTCGATAAATTGAAAGATCTGGCTTATGTGCTTGCTAAACGTAGGATTGCCATGGGTTGGAAGGAGTGTCATAAGCCACGAACGGAGGTCTGGTGGAGGGATCTCCAAAAATGGGCGGAGGCCGAGACGGCTGTGTGGCGAGATGCCAGTATCGCAGGGGAGGACGAGGAAATGTGCTCTCTCGCGGCATGGAAACTGTTGATAGCTGAACTGTTTGGAACGGGGTCAGCTTCAATTGACTCTGAGAGTGATGACGCCCCCTCGCCCACAGCGGATACCAAAGGCGAACACCATACAGGCTCATAGGGGGGAGGGATGGGGATTGCAGTGTTGTTTGTTGTTAAACATGTTTATTTATGTTTAAGTTGTAATGTTGTGTGGTTTATATATATAAAATAAAAATATATTTAAAAAAAAAAAAAAAAGAGTATGAAACAGAACTGATAGAAGCGCTTGAGGGGTTATCGGATGATGATGACACCATATATACAGATTCGGCATACATAACATACACAGTACATCCAGGTCTATCAAGATGGAAAAGGAGGGGGGTCAGAAGGTCAGATGGGTCACCAGTTCAGCATGCACCATTATTGTCCAGTTTAATAGATGAACTGAAGTGTCCCCTCCATTTAGCAATTGTGAAGTGCTCAGCGCACACCAAAAGGGCAGACCCAATTTCACATGGAAACGCAGCGAGGCAGCTTATATGCCCTTTCCAATGGTAAGCAAAATGCCTGTCATAGCAGTACAACAAGAACAGTTACCAGAACTATAGACCCAGGGATAGCAGTGATGGCATCATCGGATTCATCACACTATGCATCTACTCCCTGGAGATCAATGAAGCACATTTTTGAATTGCAGGAACAAGCGCCACCTCAAGAGAAAATATTGTGGGCAAAATGAGGATGTACATTATCACCCACTGATATGGTCTAGAGACAAAACAGCACAGGTAAAGTAGTGACATCTTTGGAGCTGCCAACATTGCCATGGAGCAACTCTACCATCCAACGCATGCACCCAAGAAGCGCATCGCTGCTGACATCAGCGAAGACTGGCTCGTTCCGAACCTGGCAGAGCATGTGGATACGTTTGTGGTAATTGTACAACATGCCACCCTGTACACACACTGGAAACACAGAGCAATATTGCCCCACCTTTTGGGGCCCTTGAAGGAACTCTATGTCGATTTCATTGACATGGTAAACAAGTGCAGTACTTATCGTTACATGATTGTAATTGTATGCCCATTTTCCCGATGGATTGAGGCTTGACCATGTGTGCACGCTGATGCAAAGTCTGCAGCTAAATATTCTGATTAGAGAGGTATTCCCAAGGTGGGGATATGTGATGTCCTGGGGTCAGACAACGGCCCTCATTTTGAAAATTAATTCTTTAGTGAGGTAACAAAATTATTAGGAATCAGACACAAGCTCTGCACAGCATACCACCCCCAAGCCAACAGAATTGTTGAAACATAGTCGGTTAAAATATAAGTTGGCAAAAACATGTACCATGCTAAAGAGGAGCTGGCTATATTACCTGCCTCTGGTTCAGTTTGCGCAATCAGCCAAGCAAGGACCACCACTTGTCACTGGATGAGGTGGTGACAGGTAGGAGGATGTACACACCAGTTTCCCCAACACGAACAATGACAGATGCGCACAGGAGAACTGATATCCTTATGGAAGAGCTCAATCTATACCATAAGATTCTGTCAACATGCACAAGGTTAGTGTCCCCTCAGGTGATTCCAAAATTGCACCAATAGGCCACAGCAAACTCAAGCAGCACATAGACAACACAGCCTATTGTGAAGGGTCAGGAATCAATCTCAGACACAGTGGATTCATGGTTTTGGCCATAGGCGTTTATTAAACAAAATGGGTTTGTAAAAACAACTCTCTGTCCCTGCTGTAAAAGGTGTTTTCCCTACCAAAACAAAAATAATGGGTTGGCTATTTGTCAGAATGTCTAAAACAACATGTCCTGTGTCCAAAGTACTATGTTGAACCCCATATTTTAGAATGGACTCTAAAGTGAAAGGGGCATGTCTTTGGCCTTGAAAAGTGTATAAATGTTCAAAAGAAATGTTTAACTCCAATACAAATGTTCCCAGTAAATATAGCTCACATCTCCAGAGGGTAATTTCCTTCCCCTGGATTTCCCTTCACTTAATAGCAGTTCTCCAAGTTCCTTTTCATCAATAAAATGAGTATACAAAGTACAGTCTTGTGTACTCTCCTGCCAGGCTTCCTCCTACTCTGGATATGTTGTATTCACACTCCTTGGTTATCTCTTGCTATCTTTCTATTAGGACTCTCTCATATAACATTGTTCAACTTAACCAAGTTCTCTTGCCAGGGCTTGCCTTTTACATAAGCACATCTTGCTTACAAATGCCTGACGTACTCTCAAGTTAGGGTTTTATTTACATATAATATATATAGTCCCCCCCAGGGTCAGGATCAGGTAGCGACTGCTCTCCCCTGGCCACATGAGAAGAAGCCGCCCCAGGGATAGCAGTGATGGCATCATCGGATTCATCACACTATACATCTACTCCCTGGAGATCAAGTCTATGCAAGACAGCCCAACAGAACCTGAAGGCAGTCAAAGTTCACAGGTCCCCATGAGGTCATCTATGCTACACCAACAGCAGTGATGTTGAAAAACGGGCGTGCTTGGGTCTACTTGGCAGACGTCCAAAGAGACACAGCACACCAGCAGAGCCCCAGCAAGAAGTAGATACTGAAGAGAGCACCATCAACCAAAGTTGAGTAGGCTTGAGACTATGAAAGCTTGTATAGCAACAATACAACCATTTGGGTGAACCAGAACTGAGAGGTCAATATAAATTTGAGAGATTCAAGCAGGAAGCAGCAGAAGAATGATGAAAATATGCATAATTAGGGATATGTTGTTTGTTTTGCTCTCTCTGTCTTTCCTATTCTATGATGAAAATAGCAGACTTATGGATTAGAAGCAGGAAAAGTAATTAAACTAAAAGAGCAAATGTAACAGCAATAAGAGGTAACCTCGTGACCAGATGTAGAAGAAAAATTCAAGAGAAGAGAATACAGAAGGGAGCATGAATGCCAATATCATAGATGAGCATCATGGTGAAGCAACCAATATATGGTATGGTAGAATGAAAGAAATAGGCAGGAGCCAGTATAATGATTCATGTTATGTATGTGGGTTTATCCCGCATGTGGTTGGCACCAACAGAATGTTCGTACCTAGAAGTGTCACCATTAGAGGCACAGTGCTTGGCACACTTAGTACTCTGCAGGGTACAATGGCAGTTCCAGGGACACACAGTACATTCCAGACTCGAGGAAACAAACAATAATACATTTGCAGGGAAAAAAAGCAGAGATTATAACCAGTGTGCTTTAAGAGGACAGATGTATATAGAAAATGCAATTTACTGGAACAAAAAAGGTGTGAAGGGGTGATCAGTGTTCAAAGCAGAGGGACTGGTGGCATATACAGAAGATGTCATAAAAAATGCAGAAGTATATGGGTATCACACGTCAGCAGATTGACAAGCATGCAGCAACATGAGCAACCAGTAAAAGCACAGAAACTCACTCAATATTCATTTTGTTTCAGGGGCAAAGAAAGCATACCTGTGGATTAAAATGCAAATTGCAATACGACATTCACCATGCCGGCATTACGTGACGGGACAGCAACAATAAAGGACGTTTTCTTGCAATGTGGGACCAAAGCCTACTTTCATCTACCACCATCCTGGAATGGTTTGCGTTCCCTGCTGACACTTCATGCCCCAGTAGTCTTTATTCTGGAAAACACCTTTTACTCCCAAACAGAAAGCCCCTGTCCCCTGCAGTGCCACCAATAGTGCAAGGAAAGACAACCAACAGACATTATCATACAGGAAGAGATCGATTTACTTCAACAATGAAGCAGACAATACCCTGGAGAAGATACTCACCCAGTACAGGATATTTATGAAAACTAAACTGTTCTTTGCATCTTATCGGGCCCCCTGGACTACAGGCAGCAACGCATGCCAAGTGGTCCAAATGTCTACTGCTACAGAGCATGACCTCAATGCAGTGTGGGTACTTGACCTCCTTGCAGCCATGGAGGGAGTGGTCTGCATGAAAATCGAATCAACATGTGGCACATATGTGCCCCAAAATGAGAATGATAATGGTTCTCTAAGCATAGCAATAAAAGTTCTACATTGTCTAAAGATTGGTATCGAAGAGGAGAGGGGTTAACAAAGAACAAGATTGGTTATGTGAGGAGCCAGGAATGGGACTTGGACACAAAGGATTCATGTTTTCGGTCAGAGACTTTCATTAACAAAATGAATAGGATGGGGAAATGCCTCTCTGTGTCAAAAGGTAAATCCTCAGAGTCGGCAGACTCAGTTTCAAAATCCCCCTCGTCTTCTTCACCTGTAGAACCTGGCTCTGGAGATGAAATCTTCTCCCGTCTACTTGTTGGAAGCTCCTTTTTTTGTGAAGGTACGGTCTGCCACGGAAGGAAGCCACTGTGACCACAAGAGTAAGCAAACTGGTGTCCTCTCTACCGGAAAACAGCCAAAGACTAGGGGAGAAAGTCATGCTGCATAAAAAAACCCTGATGATCCCAAAGTCCCAGAGTGATGGTAGGTATGGTAAGGAGAGTAATCTGGCTGCAGGTTCCCAGGTAGCCTCTTGGAAACAGGGAAGGCCAGAAGCGATATAAAGGAAATGCCTTGGGAAGCAGCAAGCGAGTCCAACAGAGTAAATGAGTATCCACGCAAGGAAGGGGGAAAAGGACGTGAGGTTGAGTGGACAACAGACGAGCGGCTGAGCAGTCCCCAGGTTGAAGGGTAAGCCAAAAAGAAGGCAGAAAACCTTGGAGGGAGAGCAGGTATCACTAGGAGAAAAACAACTAACAGCGAGGTGAGAAAAGGAGAGAAAGAAAAGCCGCGAGCGAAGGGACGCTCCAGAAAAAGGGAGAGAGAGAGAGAGGAAACCGCGAGCAGGTGAGAACAGCCGCGGGGGAAAACACGGGCAAGAAGACAGGATGAAGGACCCAAAGAAAGCAGCGGAGCACCGCAAAGCAAAAAACAGCGTATCAAACTCAAAGGGAAAAATCAAGAAAGTTGCAACGCGCCGGCCGCCGGGAAAGGAATAAGAACCTCCCGGGGTTGGCCATGTTTCAGGAAGACTAGACCGCATACGAGTGCACGGAAAAAGGCGTAATGGCACATTGAATGCAGATGCCGCCTCTAGTAATTCCACAACCGCCAACCCCCTGGAACTGTGAGACTCTGTCCTTGCTCTAAGAGGGGTCTCACCTACCTACAACCAAAATTAAGGGTCTGTCAAAGACAGAATGTCCAAAGCAAAACTGTCCTGGATCCAAGTACTATTCTGGCCCTGACATTGTAATAAACTAAACTCTAAAGTGAAAATGGGTAATGTCTTTGATCTTGAGTGGTTCATAAATGTAAAAAAAAAAACATTTGGAACTCTAACACAACAGGATACAGTTTCTTATTACAGAGTGTGGTTCCCTCCCCCAGGATTTCTGTTCCCATGGTTGTTTATACAACAATATCAGTTCCTTGGGTTTCTCTTGATCAAATGTACAAAATAATTTGGCTTTCTCTCTTTTCCTTGTTAGGATACCTGGTGTACTCTCCTTCCAGGTTTCTGATCCGCCTCTTGTGGGTAGCACACTCTAGGCGCTAATCCCGTTTATTTTTCTCAGGACCTCTTTTCATTCATGTGTTGCTTACACAATGTTCAATCAGTCTTTGCCTGGTGTACCTTTCCTACCAGGCCTTTCTTAAATGCACTCACTTGCACTTGCCTAGTGTACTCTCCTGCCAGGGCATCCTTAGATGCACTCACTTTCACTTGCCTGCTATACTCCCCTTCTAGACTTCTTGGGATTTCTTGGGTGGGCTCTGCATACCTCTCTAAGGTGGATATTCTCTTGTTTCTGCTTCTCCTAACTGTTTATTTGCCTGGTATTCTATCCTGCCAGGGCTCCTTTAATCTCTGTAATGTATAAACTCATAATCTATAAAATACTGAGAAAGTATTTGCCCTAATCCTAGAGGGCAAGTTGGATCATGATGACTTATATACAGCTCCCACTAGAAGGTCTTCACCATCTTCCCTAAGTGAATGAGGGGTAGTGTTACAGTAAGTCATTAAGGCATTAGGCAGGGATGGGGTATCCTCAAAAGTAGATGGGGATACCATGCCTCATCCGATGGCGCCATGATATTTACCAA
Source organism: Ambystoma mexicanum (assembly GCF_040938575.1). Taxonomy (NCBI): domain Eukaryota; kingdom Metazoa; phylum Chordata; class Amphibia; order Caudata; family Ambystomatidae; genus Ambystoma; species Ambystoma mexicanum. The sequence continues at coordinate 80,656,094 of NC_090921.1, read as the reverse complement.
GATGTTGTCCCCTGCATGTGATCCTCCATCCTATAGCCGCCCCTAGGGTCAGGATCATATAGCGGCTGCTTTCCCATGGCCCCATGGGGAGAGGCCACCGCCCCTAAAGGAGTGATGACACCGTCAGATTCATCACAGTGAGCTGAAATATTTTCCTGGATACCAAACGGGCTAAAACACTAATGCAGAGTGCTTCTACCTATTCTTATCTTCTTAATTTGGATTTGGAGTCTGTATCAACTAATCGTGATTAGTTGTGTATACTGTAGAAATAATGTAAAGTTACTTGCAGTTAAGGTAAGAGATGCACTTCTCCTTGGAAAGATGAGAGTATTCAGACAGACGATGTAATAGTAAAAGCAAAGACAAAAATACTACGAATTGAACAACCAATAGGCCCACCAGGAACACTTTGGGGGCCACCCCGAGAAAATGACCTTGAGTGCTACATAGACCTCACAGCAAATAGAGATTGTAACATTTTAGGATGCAGCCCATGGGATTAGTTAAAGGGGGGAAAGAAATTTGAGAAACATCAGCAAAGTATGGGTCCAAAATATATATATACGATTGGGCAAGAGAACAAGAACTAAGGGATAAAGAGTTCATGGAAAGATTAGTTCTGCAAGGAACAAAAGGGGAGAATGTTGTGATGTATGTCCAACACCCCAAACGCAAGAGATTGTACAAGCTAAGGGCGTCCCTATAAACTACACATAGGGCAAAACATCCAGCCAATATACACAACACCTAGGCCTTATGCGAAGCTGGCAAAAGGATAAATACAAGCCTGAGAACCGGCTATGAAGAAATGTAGACAGCAACATGCAACAGACATACACACACATTAAAAGTATAGCCCAACTAGAATAATGGCAGGGGTGAACAATGTGCACTAGAGCATTAGGCTTAAACACACATGTGTAAACTGGATAAAGGCACAGTATGTACCCCAAGCAGCAGTAAGAGCTTTCTTTAGAAACACTGAAGGTAGCAATCACAAAAACATAGCATAATCACATCTGAGTTGTATAACTTATAGAGTAGTCATCAGGGCAAAGGGCCGTGCCGTAGGCAGCTAAGAATTAATGGGCCTCAGAAATAAATGGATTATTCCACACGGTAAAACACACCCAGCTCTGGTTCATCTTAGAGACGAACACATACCAGATTACACCCTACGACTGGTCAGGACAGAGAGACGCAGCTCATTCCCAGGCTTCGAACGGGTAGCAGCGATTCAATCCGATGTTGCAACTTTGTGCAGACCACAGGAGGAAGGATGTAAAAGCTGCACAGGGGTTGGCTAGAAGTAAAGGGTGCAGCAAGCTCCCAATCATCAAACAAGTGAAACATATTACAAATAATGTTCATCAGGCGAAAGGCACACACGCTGCCCCCTGTAGGAAAACATCTACCCACAAATACTGAGCAACATGCGCACGCCAACCAAGAAAATAAAGAGATTGGTATTCAGGATTATAGAAGCAAGGAGTTAATGAAGTAATATATTCAATATAATAAGGAATTCATAGGACAACCTGACACCATTCAGTTATAAGTGTTCATATGTATTCAGACCACTCACACCCCACTACACATAAATACACATTTTAGATGTGCACATGGTCTCGAAGCAAAAGTCCGAGAAGCACACCCCGTGAAGTCATGCAGGCAGATCATGGGAAAGGAAGGAAATGGATTGAGAAGGGGAAAGTTTTTCCAACGAGAAGTCGCAATATTAACTGTCAGGTGAACTGTCATAAGGATGAGAACGGTAAACTGGTGCCAACCTTTGGGTCCCATAATAACGGAGGTGAAGTATTCTTTTTGTTGCCCCACTGTTTACCCCTCACAAAGTGAGCAGTCAATTGGGGTACACTCAAGATGGAACAACCAATGATCAACTGATTCATTCCAGTAAAAAGCAAACTCAACAAGATTTCCGTATTGCTTAACTTATTTGGTCATTTGTTCTCCATTGGTCTGTCCAGTAGGAGAACAACAGACTTCTCCCAGGAGAAGCGCTTTAAATACTAGTTATCACTCAAGGAAAATAGCCAAAACAAAACATGGCCAGTTGACATTGCGATCAGTGCAGTAATATTCAACATTATACGTGCCGAAACGAAAACAACCCTACTGGTGGATCACCACAACAAGCGCCAAACAAACTTAGTTACACAATACTGACTGGCCAAGCGATTATCCGAGGGTCTCATCATGAAGAGCCTTTTCCCATCCATGATGAGACCCTCAGATAGAAGGTGGATTCACCACTCTTCAGACACCCACTGCAAAACAGAATAACTGTCAGAAAGGGGGATCAAGGTTAGCCCCTAACTGCTTTCGTACAAGAACTCAGCGCAACCTCGACTACATAATTTGACATTGTGATACATTTTTTCACCAGCTATCTAGCAAGCACATATAAATGAAAGCATTTTCCGGCCTGCAATTTGAAATCAACAATGGAGCATGACTGTACCTTTGCATGTTCACGTTAAGTTGAATGTGAGCTGGCTCACTAGTGAGTAACAATCGTGCACAAATGCAGAAGCCGCAACTACCCACGCTTAACACATTTAACTACTGGCCACCATCAACAAAAGAAGCTGGTGACACAGTCACACAGGAGTGCCACACGCCTCTAATGATAATGATGTGTTATTTATATAGCCCCATAATCCTAATCATGGACAATGCTTGAACAATCATTCGTAGACATGCAAACACAGACATAAATAGGTTCTACATGATTTTACTGAATACCTTTTTCCAGAGGCATTTTTTAACAAAGCAAAATCATTGAAAAATTAACTTTTTTTAATTGGTTTTTATTTCAGGGGGACTCACCCACCCCAACACCTGTTTCCCTATGTTTTTAACCCACCAACCCCCTCCCTACCTGTTTTTCCCTTGCCCCCCATATATATATTTTTAAAAGGTTTTCGGTAAAATCACTGGATATCCATAAATATTATAAAATAAGGCATTATGTAGTCGTCATCTCAGAGCGAGGGCAGAAAAAGTAAAGGAGGAAAAGAAGGAGAGAACACTGAGGTGCATAGAGGCCACTACTATAAGGTTTCTTGCCGAACACAGGCTAAAATGAGTAATGGCGGCCTCTTGCGGTACACAAAGAAACACCACCGCGGTCAAGGGAGTGGCATGGCGTGCAAACACGACAGAAGGCTCCCAAAGTGGGTATAAAACCAAAGGAGCACCAACCACAATGGCAGGTGAAAAGTGGCACATGAGCCCCAATAGAATAGGTGCGACTGGTAAGGAGCGGGCGCTGGGGGGGGGGGTTGGGAGGGAACATGAAAAGAGAGAGGCGGGCGCGAAGCTGCACTAAAGATGGCCACAGAAGGTGGTGGAGCAAAATGAGAAAACTGCGGCCCATAGGGGAAGCGAGGGATTAGTCAGGCGTGGCCCGATCTGCAGGGTGATGGCGGGGGATAGGCAATCCATTGCCAGAGGGGTTCCCAGATCCTCAGCCCTCCTGCATTCAATAATTGTTATCACCCCAGGGTGTCTGTCCTCCCAAATCTGTGTTTCTTGTGCAGTGAAGCAAAAACAAAACCAGACTGCCTTCCAGGCCTGGCTCCAGGAATTTCTATTTGGGTGGGCTAGGTTTGTGATCAGGGGGCCCCAACTTCCATTGTTTGTGGGTTTCGGAGTACCCTAAAAAAAAGTGCTACCGTTAATAAAGATTTCTCAGACCCATGTTCCGGCACAAAATGTCTTCCTGGATCTGAAAAAATCCATTTGCACCTTTAAAATGGTTTAGTCTGTTATACTGCTTTGTGGGGTGCAGAAGCCGTGATTCAAACCAAGGTTGTCAGTACCAGGGTTGACACATGTACCCGCAAAACTACCAGAATGTCTGATCAAGATGCTTATTGGGATTGCACTCTGTGGCACATTTAAGGGAAAGGGATTCTTGGGCAAGGCTGACAGAAGGTCCTTGGTATGTGGGGCCTGGGTGTGGAGTTTATGGTGGGAATAGTTAATGGCTGTCATGAGTGCAAAAAATGTTACATGTTAAGTTCTCTTTTTTACTATTGGAGCTGTGTGTTTATGGGTATGAGTGGCTGGAAACAGCCTGTTCACTGAACCAGGTTCTGCTCACATAAAGTGATTGCCTTACAAAATCATAGTTTCTCTAGTACCCCTTTCAGGAACGTCATTTCACCAAAATGCCAGGGGTAGCGGAAGTGACATCACATGACCCTTGACCCCCTGATGATATGACAGGAAGTGATGTAATTTCACTCCACCCTGAAGTGATATCGCGGGAAGCGATGGAACACGACCTTTCCCCCCTTGTCAAAACAGGAAGAGGCATCACATAGCATTGTACACTACGAAAATTATGGTTACGATATCACTATAATGTGATGTACATTTCATACAAGAATGGATTGCCATATGTATCTTTAAGACCAGTGTGTATAGGCCCATATTACCAAATGACTGAATGCAAGCAGACGTCCATGACCAAATGTTAATGATGTGTTATTATTATATAGCACTTACGCTTAAGCGTTTTATATAGAAGAAATATACACCCAATATCACCCAACCTGTGTTGGTACTCATTTATCAAGCTCAGAAGGATTAAAGGCTGAGTTGAAGCGTTTAAGAACAGACTAAATCAGTGGCTCACACCCTGAAGTGTGCCTGAAATAAACCTTTAATGAGTCTTGCAATTATTGGATAGAATTCCAGAAAGACACATTATTTGGTATTCCTAGTCTTTCTTATTTCGGGTCATTGGTGAAAGTGTTAGACTTGTGGCACTCCTGTTCTTATTTGTCTTCTTTTTTTAAGGGGCCTGAACAAGAAAGCCAGCCTTTCCAGAAGTAAAGAGCCACATGGTGCTGGGCACAGCCCAGGAGCATACATTACAAAAAATAAAAAATAAAAACGCCTTTCTTTTGTTTTTTTGTTTAGTGGTCGCAAGGGAGACCACAGAGGTCGCAATTGCGACCTCTGGTGACCCCTAAATGACATCCCTGACCCCTTCCAAAGTCTTCTGCTCTCTTCTTCCATTTGCTCCTTTATTTCCTTCCATAAACTCCCTTACCACTTTGACTTTCCATTCGCTACTCACTTTCATCTTCCATGCGCTCCCCCATCTCCATAAGGAAATATATTGCCAAAGCAGGAAAAATGAAAGCTGTATACTGCAAAACCCTTAACAAGAGTCTGAGAGATTAATCCCAAATAATCATACCCAAGACAAATGTTTTGTACCTTTTTTCAACATAATGCTATAATTGAGATATAAAAAAAAAAGTACAGCGCAAAAGAGAAGCAGAAAACATAGTCTGGCAATATCAATCTACCCATCTGCTCTCCCCTTTCTATTCTTTCTCCTCCTCCACCTTTCACCCTGACTACATTCCCATTTACAACCACTGCCACCTCCCCCGTCCTATTCCCAGCATGTTTTCTTGGCCTGGCTGGGGAGAATCGAAGATGATGCCACCTCCTCCTCTGCAGGGGCTGAGCAACGAGGCCCGCAGTCCTTATTCCATCTAAGAGGTGACCTCAACAATAACTCCTTGAATACTGTGGCTACTCCCAGCAAGTCACGGAGGAGGTACTTGTGATACAGCCATTTTGTTGTGAAAGAGAGCCTCCCTCCTCATACATAAATATTGAAGCAAGGAATGGGATATTTTGTTTCTTACAAAATTACATTTTGAAGCACGTTGTATTTTTTGTTGCAGTTTTGCAACACATTTTAATTGGGTTGAGGGTGTGTGGGAGTGCTAGCATGCAGGAGAGTGTGGGACCAGGACGTAGACAGTGCAGGTTGAGGGGTGTCATGCCTTCTGGTATCGTTCCCGGTTGGATGTGGCAGGGAGGAGGGGCCACCACTCCTATACATATTTGTCTGCTACATACTGTTTACATACTGTTTATAATATGCAATTGTCCATGATGACTTCTTATTTGACATGTTTACTTTGCTTTGCTATTGAATGTCACAATTCCGTTTAATAAATGGGTCTTACATTTTCCAAAGAAAGATGTGTGTGTGACTGCTGTGTGGGCACTGACCCCTGTGCTGCCCATCTATTAAACCACGAGTGGTTAATAGCTCATACTGCAAACTGAATCACTTCTAGGGGCTCCTAATTTTGGCAGGAAACACACACAGTGAGATTAAGTGATTTGGCCAGCATTAAACACTTTGGTTATGTGGTAAACCCCGAATTTTAGCCAAGCCTGAAATGTAGGTACTTAACCACACATCTTCGCAGCTCCGGTTGGTACAAATATGTGTTGAAGTTTGGTTTTAAATAATTGTCTTTGCACAGAAGTCACTTTCTGTACAGAATTTAAATGGTACTTATTCCCTGCTTAGTATAGGGCCACTATGTATATAAAGGACACTTTGAGTGATGGGGATGATTTATAGGAAGAAAGAAAATATTGTTATGGATTGCATTCTTAAATACCAATGATTGGAAGCCATGACAATGAAATGCTGTTTATTATTGTAAGTTTCTGTATTCGATTTTTCTTTTTCCATTCATTTAGGTTTTTTTCTTACTTCACTAATGTCTTTTGTAAATGTATGTAATAAACCATAAACAGTACAACAAATACTCAATTGGATACGGATTAATTTAAAAAATGCACAAGTCACATGATAAAACAACCTGACAATGTGAACATCATTGTAGAAACAGGTTGATGAACAAGAGTATTGGGCTAATTTTGTTTTGAATCCTAAATTGCATGGAGGGGACCACTCCTGTTTGCTCTTCTTTGCAAAGGGGTCCCTACAAGCAATTTGAATGGTTTCTACAAAGTACTGGAAATGCAAATACCAAAACATAGGCAAAATTGCTTTTTCTCTTCATTTTAAATCTGCTTGCTACCAATAAAGCTACAATCATAGGTGGTGCTTAGTGAAAAAGTGCAGTAAAATGATTTGATTGTAGCTTTTTTTCACCATCCCAAATTTAAGCCTACAAGCTCAAAAATGCTAATTAATGAGAACTTACAAAAAATCATTGTTTCACACAACTTGTTCTGTACCCCCATAATGTCTAATCACCCAAGAATCACACTTAAATAACGTATTAAAAGCTTATCTGCCTGATTCATGGAATTATTTGCATGAAAAATGCAGATTTGCGCCCCTTTCTGCCCGAAAATTCCCAATTCCAGATTTCCATACCGTTGTTTGCAAATCCACCGTGGCTTCCCTGCCACTAATGTGAGCAGCTCTGCCCAAACTGCTGGACCACGGGGCCTAACAATGCTTGTGGTGGCTTGTGTTCCAGTGACTGAAATTTGTTAGGGTTCTCTGCCATTTATGCACTTGATTCCGAAATCTGTGTCCAAGCATCACCACCTGCCATTTACTGTTTGCTACAGTGACCCACCATCTTATTAAGCATAATGGGAACACCAGTTATATTGCCACACATAAAAAACGACTTTAAATTACAGAAATCAACTTGATAAGATTAAAAAAATAGCTACCTAGTAAATGTGGGGTTTGAAATGTAAGTAAGATGAACAGTGCATTTAAAAAAGCAACACATGATCTTGATAGATAGTTGTGGGCTGCCTGCAGGTGTGAATGGACCCCCATCTCCCTGGTCATTTCTTCTTTCATAGCTGCAGGGCATAAATCATTGTCCAAGGCAAGCAAACAAATCCTGGCCCGGCCACCTGCAGTGCAGCCTCTCAGAATCCTAATGGCTAAATCCCCCCTACCTGCAACGCCCCCCACCCACCAGCATCCCTCCCGCCCAGTCCCAGTGGTGGTTAACTTTCAATTTATTTTATTTTGGATAGTTAAAATACATTCATCCCTTTGCAAAAAAGCAAAAAGGGCAGAAATAAACACCACTAACAAGGAATCCTTTCTAGGTGGGGCAGAGGTTTCCCTGGGGGGTAGAGGGGCAGGGATTGAGCTTGGGGGCCGGGCTCCCCCGACCCCCTGTTGGTTTCGGGCCTGCTGCCTTCCTTTCTCCCCCACAGCTCCCAGTAAGAAAGTATTGGTGATTCCTGATCTCTGCTTAATTACCGGATTATGTCTCCCAAGAACAACATGCAGTGACTGTGGGGCTCCCCGCTGCCCTTTGAACCGCTATTTGGAGTATAAAAGTCACTGCTGACGCTGAAGCACTGTGATTCCTGATATCTGCTCACTTACTGGACTGCAACAGCGTTGAAAAGACTATGGGCCTCATTACGAGGTTGCCGCCAACCCCGTAACACTGAATCTGCCATCTGACTTCCCGTTGCCACCAGAACATTACAAGTCCCGGCGGAGCGGGAAGTCAGATGGCAGATTTTGTAAGTCCCCATTCCTGTGGAGTTCCATAGGACTAGACGGGAATGGGGACTCGGAACCAACATCACTGACGGTGGTGGTGCTTCTGTGACAAGCCAGACACGTCACAACGGACGTGCGCAGCGATCCCTGCAGGCAGACTTGTAGTGTGGCAGTCTGGAAACAAGGGTGCCGGTAAGCTTACTGGCACCCTTGGTTCCAGACCACCACACTCGTCCCAAGACCACTGTGCATTGACGTGGGGTGCCCCTCTGTGGGTCTCCCTCCCTGCTGCCTTTTGAAGCGCTATTGGGAGTATAAAAGTCACTGCTGATACTGTCATCTAGCAGTGCGGATCGCTCTTCGCCATTGGACGTATCGCATTATCAGATGTCCTAAACTGCTGTTATGGAGCCTGGAGCGGATTGCTTGGATCCTCCTGAAGTTGGCACATCTGACCCACTTGAACCTTAAGATCTACGGCCACTTCTAATAGTGGCAGACTTGTTTGATCTTATGACCTTAGAAATCCCCGAACATGTTTACCCAAAATTATTAAGGCACCCGCAACTGCTCAAAAGAATGAACCTTTGAAAATGACTAAATATTGTCATACTCATACACAGAACCGAGTTTGCTGTACCCTCCACAGCAGTCTCGCATCAATACGCTTCCATGGACCACACATGGTTGAGCACATGTGTAATTTGCTTTTGGTACTAATGAGCATTGCGCTTTCTAACTCACAATGCTGCAGGCCGAATCTTTGTCTTGTGAACCTCAGTCCCTTGCCACAAATACAACAGAAGCAAATGTGGCTTTCGCTGTTACTGAACCCCCCACGGTACATGTAGAGATTCATAAGTCTCTTGCTGATGGCATGAACTACAGCTTACTCAGTACACCTGACAGGTGATTCATGGCTTTGGCCAGAGCCTGTTATTAAACAGAAAAGTTCTCTCTGGCCCCTCTGTAAGGGGTATTTACCCTACCTAAAACAAAACCAATGGGTCAGTCCTTTGTCAAGATGTCCAAAGAAAACTGTCCCGTGTCCAAAGTACTATTCTGATCCTCACATTCTAAAAATCAACTATAAGGTGAAAGGGGAAATGTCTTTGGCCTTGGAAAGTGCACAAGTGATCCAAAGGAATGCTTAACTCCAACACGTTCCATGTGAATAAAGTTCACATATCCAGAGGGTAGTTCCCTTCCCCTGGTTTTCTCTTCACTCAGCGTTATACTGGTTCCTTAAGTGTTCCATTGGATCAAAATAAACGTAATATACAAAGTGGCTTGGCTGACAATCTGGTTCTTGAAAGATTACCTTGTGTACTCTCCTGTGAGGTTTCTTCTTACTCCTTAATATCTCAATTACACTTTTTGACTATTTTCCTGATATTTCCTTATCAGGATTTCCTCATGGGCATATTCTATAGATTGTTCAGTCTGTTTCTACCCAGTGTACTCTCCTGCTGGGATTCTATCATATGTAAATATTTGCGTTCCTTATACACAAATGACTTGCAATGCTTGGTATACTCTCCTGTCCGGACTTTTCTTTACATGCAGACACTTATCCTCTTGTACAAAACACTTGTAATCTGAAATGCTTGTGTACTCTCCTACCAGGGATTTTCTTTATAAGTAAATACTTCTTCTCATATGCAAAATACTTGTGACTTGAAATGCCTGATATACTCTCCTGCCAGGGATTTCTTATGTGCCTCTCTCGGTCACACTCACAAATCTGATAATATCTTATGTTCGTTCTGCTCTATTTCTTTAAGAAATATGGCAACTTGTTTGCTTCATTCATCGTAATTTACTTTTGGTTCAATTGCCGAAATGCCCTGATGTTCCCTTCTCTCTCATGTGGACTCACTGGTCTGCTGCAGCTGGCATTGCCTTCACGGCGGTGAACCCGTAGCGGCTTGCTGGCGTCCCGCCTTTCCTCCTTCGGGTTCACCGCCTCTGTCCTGTGGTTCTCGTCTCTCTCGCCTCATGGCTCTCACTTGCCTTTTCCGTGCTCCCCTGGCCTACGGCAGTGCAGAGGTGACTCTTTGGTACTGCTGTGCGTCACAAGGTCGTCCTTCCTCCTTTGGTCATCTGACGGCGTACCAACCTCCACCTTCTGCTGAAAGATAATGGGCTACTGCGTCTTCTGAGCAAAATTGAGGGATAAACGTGCAGCGGTTCACCCGTGTGAGCGGTCTGACTGTGAGAGAGGCCCAGAGGCGCTTCCGGAGCTGCACTCTGGATTCAGAGGGACCTGCACTGTAACTGGTGGTGTACCGTGGGGACCGCAATATGCAGACTTTCCACCCTGTGGAGTGGTGGGCTGAATGATCCCCCGTGGCCGCCTCTGAGATAAGCACCATTCCGATTCTGGCAGTGCGACGGCTGAAACCGTGAAAGCAGAAGGTACTTGTTTGCCCCCCCACCCACAATCACAGTCACAAAATCATTTGCAGGCTTACAGGGGCCGGGGCGCACGTACCCAACAAGTGGAGGAACACGGACGCGGAATAACGGTCAGGAATGGCCAAAATAATCTGCCCGCAAAGAATATATGCAGGCCCCCGCAGGCACCGGACCTTCAGTAACACGGTCCCAATCTGCAGAGGAGCCAGCTAACAACAACTAAACCAAACCAAATGCACAGTCAACGAGGGAGCTTCTATAATGGCCGCAGGCAAGCGAGGGTTGAGCTGCTGAGTACTCACTGGAGACATGTTGATATATTTTACTTCTGCAGCTGTGTGATCCCACGTGATCTGCACGGAAACCCTTCACTGTGAGGGTTCTGTACACACCAGGCACTATACGAGGCCATAGGGCATATTATCAACCCGCTGCCACTGAACGGTAGGGGTAGACCCTACAACACCAAGTCCCCAGGAGGGATTTGAAAGCAGGGAAACACAGCGCCAACGGTCAGGGCTGTCGCCGAAACTGCTCATATTGAAGCTTGGATCTGGTGTACTGTGACCACAGCAACAGTTGAATGAGAGTGCCTGTCATAATAGGTAACTACCACAAAAGTAATACGAAGGGGCAGTGTCCCAACTACACCAAGGCCCCTAGGGTGGGTGAGAGGCAAGAGCAATTGAGTGCCCCAGATCGATGCACGCAGAGGGCCGGACAGTACCAAAAAGTTCAGACAGACTTGTACAACAGTCCTTCAGAACGCCAGCCGGTCTACCGGGCGAGGCCATGACACAAGGTGCAAAAGGCAACAAGAAGGGCCCTATGGATGCCTACACTAATCTGTCCACTACAGAGGATACAGAAGGGTCCCAACAGAACACCCCAGTGACGAGTCAAGCCCAGGCTTGACTCATGGACTCATATATGACAGCACTTCAGGCGGGCATCTCGGCTGTGAACGGCAAACTCGACAACATAGGCAGTAATATCGTCTCCATAAGAGCTGACCTGCAGAAAGTTAATGCAAGAGACACGGACATGGAGACCAGGGTGAGTATGCTGGAGGACATGACAACCGCGCAGGGCAAAGACATTGAGGACATTAAAAAAAAAACTTAAATGCGGTGTGGGTAAAATGCGATGACCTGGAGTCCAGATCGCTCCGCAACAACATTCGAGTGGTGGGCTGAGCCGAGAATCCCATAAATACGTCAATGGAAGTGTTCCTGGAGGAGGCACTCCGCACAATGTTCCCAGACGCACAGTTTTCGCTGCAATTCCTTGTGGAAAGGACACATTAATCTCCGGCCCCACCGCCCAAGCCAGGAGCTCCCCCACGCATTATAATCGCACAGCGCTGAATTACCGAGACCGAGATATGATACTCTGCCTGTCACGTAAAAAGGGCACATTGACATATGATTCTGCCAGGATGCACATTTATCCTGACTTCTCCAATGGAGTGCAGGCCGCCGACGCACATATGACCAAGTCAAGAAAGCACTCAGGGATAGGAAGATACCCTACTCCATGATGTTCCTGGCTAACCTCCATTTGCAGCACGCAGGCAGGGCTCATTTCTTTGAATCCCCCAAGGAAGCGTTGTCATTCATCGAGCAGAACATTCCGGTTCCACCTAATAATGGCTGACACTTATCTCCACTCGCTACGGGCGGCAAGAGGGCAGCAATCAACGGGCTCATGTGTGCATTATCCCAGGAGGTTCTCCGAATCCACTAGAGTCACATAGTGCAGCTTGTAATGTTTGAAAGTATTGATGCTACCTGTTGTAGCCTCATAGTGCCACCCACTGTTGCATTTGGGTTCTTGTTTTTTAGAAAAACTGATGGTTGTGAAAGATGCTCGACTTACAGAGTGTATACTGAGGGGGTAAAGTATACATACACAGACGTTAGATGGTGAAGGCGGGGTTGAATCAAACGATTAGGCTCCTTACTTGGAACATCAGAGGGCTGACCAACCCTATAAAAGCACGAAAGATCCTGACATACGCCAAGCGACATACGATTAATATCATGATGCTGCAGGAACACATGCCCCACAGAGGGTGGTAGCGACGTTCGCCCGTGATTGGGGTCCGATACGAGTGGGCACTGGGTACTTGATGCAATCCAGGGGTGTGCTAACCCTTATACACCAACGCACAGAGTTTTAACTTTCCAAATCTATGGTGGACTCAAGGAGCGCTACGTGACCATACAGGGCTTATTAGAAAATCAAAATATTATACTGGTCAATACATATGGCCCAAATTTAGAAGAACTTGACTTTTACTTGCATATCATTGACCAGATATCACCACAGAGAGACCTCAATACCATCCTTAACCTCCAAAACGACAGAACAACCACGAACCCCAGCGCACACATTAAGGCGGCGCAAGCAATACTGCAGGGAATGTCATGCCTCCCCCTCTTCGGATGCATGGAGAGAACTGCACCCCGGCCTAGAGGAATACACATTTCATTCCCCAGTTCACAACCCAAGCTCACACAGATTACTGGCTGTGCTCCCCCGAGTATATTCCCTATGTAGAGGAAGGCTCCATACTCCCACAAACACTGTTGGATCACTCACCGGTTTTGTTGGAACTGGGCGTGATTGGTCAGGAATGTGGTTCATGCCTGTGGCGAATACCACTATCAATGCTGCAGAATGGGGCTATCATAGAACCTCTGAGACTAGAAATCACAGATTTCTTTGACCGCAACATGGGATCAGTGGGGTCAGTGGCCACTGTATAGGAATCATTCAAGATCTGGCTAAGAGTTCATTTATTGACACAGGCTCATGGCAGATTAAAGATGATCAGAATGGAACCGAACCGTACTCTCCCTTGAAAATGCTCATTCACTGTCACTGGGACCGGGACCGGAGACTCTCACGCCACTACAAGAACAGTTAGAGAAAAACAGGAATCTCGCAGACAGGGAAATACTATACATTACTGAGATATGAGGAGGGGAACAAAGCAAGCAGGACCCTGGGCAATTTAACCAAAGCCAAACATAACATCAAACCAATCATAAGTATAGTCGGAGATGATGGGGCATTTCACACGGAGCCCAGCAAGATTAATAGAGTCTTCTTAGAATTCTACGCAGCATTGTATGCAAACTCAGACCAGGTATCTCTAACTGAGGTAGAGCAATACTTGGCATTGTTTCCGGTCCCCAAACTGGCAAAAGATGAAAGTGAATTAATAGAAGTCCCCCTAACACTAGAGGAAATCGGGCAGGCAATAAAGGACCTAATGGCAGGGAGTGCTCCCGGACCCGACGGTCTCCCGGTGGACTTATGCAAATGTTATATGGCAGCCCTAGGTTTCTAGTGGTGTGGGAGGAGGCCATAGCAACAGGAAAACTACCCCTGTCCATGAGGGAAGCAGTTATCACAGTCCTGCTCAAGCCAAACAAACCCCTGCATGAACCCACATCCTACCGTCCCTTATCACTAATAAACACTGATACCAAAATATTTACTAAAGCCATTGCAAACAGACTATTACCCTACATGAATAAACTGGTACACCCCGACCAGTTGGGATTCATCCCTAACAGATCCACCTCCCTGAACCAGCGTAGGCTATTCTCCATAATACCCCAACTAGACCCTAAAAAGCAAAGGTGGTAGTGATATCACTAGATGCTGAAAAAGCGTTTGATTCAGTGTCCTGGAAGTATATGTATCCAATGCTGGGACGACTGGGATTCAGTGCACAGTTTATGAGTCTTATAAGACTACTATAAAAGGACCCCAGTGCTAGAATTAGAACAAATCACACCCTATCACCCGGATTCGCACTACATAGGTGATCATGCCGGGGCTGCTCACTATCATACCTCCTCTTTGCCCTCACTATAGAGGGAATGGCAGTGTTCATACGACACAGGCACATTTGGCGAGGTATCCAGATCTACGCAGACGATTCCCTACTGTACATTACAGACCCCAAAGTTAATTTGGCTCAGGTGATGCTAGATATAAAGGAATTCGCTAAATATTCCGGTTACAAAATCAGAAATCATCCCACTAACGCAGGGGACGACACGGTCAGACGCCATGGTGGAGTTTCCCTGGTCTCCATGCTCCGCGCGCTACCTGGGGGTTATTGTGGACACCGATGCATTACCCCGATATTATCCCTACATTTGATATAATGCTAACAAGGGGTATGGGACCCCTCGAAGGAACTAACTGTGGGCGACCTGTTCCCAGGTGGTAGGTTTGTGACATTGGACGAGATCCAGGGAAAAATTAGGCTCAGATTCACCTTAACACTGCAATACCAGGGACTAAAAGCAGCATGCAGGCATAAATGGCCCTCATTCCTGCCCGAGCTAACCCCCCACCCATTTACACTAAACATTATAACCCAGGAAGGGTTGAAAGGTGGCATATCCATGTTATATAGGATGACACAATCCCACACCACAGAACACGATGAAAACAAAATGGGAAAGAGACCTAAATATAACAATAGAGGACACACAATGGGCGAGATATTGCCAACTCACAAAATCAATCTCTCTCAATGCAAACCTACGATTAGTCCAGTTTAAAATTCTTAACCACCTACACTTCACCCCACGGAAAATTGCAAAATTCGACCGAAATAAGCCAGCACTCTGGCCCAAGTGCAACGCCCCGGACGCCAACTCCTTTCATATGTATTGGGAATGCCCAGCCATCCAGCAATTCTGGGTTGAGGTGGCCACCACTATTAGCAATATTCTTGATACCCGCATCCCTGCCACCCCACAAAAATGCCTACTAGGGGACATAGGGAAAGTACCAATTAAAACACGCCGGCTGTTCACGTTGGCTGGGGCGGTAACAAAACGAAACATCTTCAGACACTGGAAGGCGCTGAAGGCATCTACAGTCCAGGCGTGGATTAAAGACTTGATGTATATAAATGAATGTGAGGAGAGCTCTATTGCATATGTAGGGCCCACAAGCAGACCCAAAGATATATGGGCCCCATTCCGAGGCTACTTAGCCAGCACGCAGGAATAACCCCTGTCAGAGGCTGGTATAGATGTAATTGAAGTATACCATTGATGCAAGTTATAAAACTGTATTGCATGTACCTGTGTTTCATTCTGTATGCAATGTCTGCTACTTGATTTAACATGTTGTAACCGTCAACGAAAAATAAAGTAAAAAAATAAATAATTCTGCAACATTTAACACTGGTTCACTACACAAGATATTTTTGAATTTGTCAAAGCAATTTGAATCTTCATCCCTCCACTTGATCTTTTGGGGTTCTATATTCTTAAGCTTATCAGTGAGGCAGGATGTGATAAAAGAATAACTGGGGATAAATCATCTATAATATCCCACAAGACCCAGAAAAGCTCTTAAATCTTTCTTAGTTTTGAGTACCGGAGTGTCTTGGACAGCCTTCACCTTTTCGCTTTGGGGTTGAACCAGCCCATTACCCACAAAAAACCTAAAATACTTGACGGCTGATGTCAGGCCCGAGGGAGTAACAAACACAACATCTTCCAGACTATGGAAGCCAAATGGACGTCGACCCTCCCACCTTGGTTGGCACAGTTTCCTGATTGTAACATTTAACCACGAGGCAGCCAATGGGGGGAAACATATTAGGGAAAAGGTGATGATGCATATTTTATTTTAAACATTTTATTTTTTATTAGTGCATTGGTTCAACATGGAACCTTTTACAAACAACAGTTGTTACATCATTACTCCAACATATACATATTACAATCCAAATTAATAATATTCATTATTATCAATCTAATAATAGCATCAACACTTAAAACACTGTTAATATCGCACACACAAATACAAAAGACAAAGATAGTATTCATGAAAAATAGTTCGAATACGAAGCAAAAACCCACAAGAATTTAAAAGCCCCAAGTATCCCAATTTCATCCAATTCATCTACTTGCAATCATGCAAAAGAAAATACTTTAAAAATGCTAGACAGTACTAATTAAATCCCTTTTCTTCATTATCATATCAGTGTCAAGGGAACAACTATTTTAAGAAGTGCAGCAAGTCTCGTTCATTTGATTTTTTTGCAAAGATGTATTGCCAGACTATGCCACCGGATAATACTTTGTAGTCCTGGACTAAATGATTAAAGCATAGTACATGGTGAGGGGCCACCGTAATTTCTTTAGTGGGAAAGAGGTTAAAGTGCAGACATAAGAAATGCTTCTGCCAATATCGGCTGGAAATGTTTGCAGATAATGTGAGAGGACACCCGGTGGCCTAATGTCTAACAATATTCCAGCAAATAAGCGGTAAACACAAACCTCCTCAATGGCGTTTATCCAATCAGTGTCCCAAATTTGTTATTTTGCCTTATCTGGCGCTATCTGTATCATATCGAGGGTTAAGCCATAATATGTTATGTAGTAGTACAGTCCGTACTGTTGCTATCCTCAAACCAGAGGAACTGTGGCACATACAGATTTATACAATGAATAGTTCTGCTTTTACCAATAAACCTAGCAATTATTCTTTTTATATACTAAACATTTTTATTAATTAATGGTACAGAATGGTCAAAGTTAAAACCATAGCTGGACACCAAACATTGTTCCCATTAGTAATACAACACATATATAAGAAGTGAACATTGAATAAAGTGCAAATGCGCTATCATACAGTTCAATTTTGTAAAGGGTCAGTGCTTCTGTGCAAACTAGATACAAGAACAAAGACAACAGGTTTCTGACCAACAACACAACTTCGTAGTCAGAGGCAATAATTGTACACATTCATTTAACCTTAATTATTCATAGCCCCTTATTAGGTTCTTGAATCCCTAAACTTCAGGTGGCATAAATGGTCTACATCACTTTGCGTTTCGGCATGCTTTCCTTTTATCTACTTTCTTCAGGATCTTTCTCGTTCTCTTCCATATACTGAATTTATAGCCATCACTCAATTTAGAGGGCTTTTAGGATTATCGTTTCACTCACTAATTGGGAGCCTAAACTGAGAGAGACACTTTTCCATTTTTATGCTTTAGTATCTTAGATTCTGACTGTCCAAACACATAATGTGGTATATGGGCAGTCAGTACATGTCACCATTCTTAACTGACCTTTTTGTAGAGGTAGGTCACACAACACTATGGTCTGCAATCAAGGATCAGATACATTCCAGCTGAGTTTGTTCGTGGTGTGTTACTGTATAAAGGCAGAGATAAGCCCTGGGTCAAAAAAGAAGACCTGTGGGTTCACATATCTCATGTCTTCAAAATGGTAACCTCTCTCTTATTATTAGAAATAGGTTAGTAACACAGACACAAATTGCTCTGGGATGGGAAATAGACATTAGCTTATGTGTTTAACATTTTCTTAAACATTTTGCCAGTGTAGTCCCAGTAGGGATAAGTGGCTATTCTTTTTTGTGTATTGTTCCTCATTGGATAGGGGCGACAATAGGATATGTTCAGTAATGGAGGCAACACATCCTATTTGTGCTCACCTTTATTTGTAACGTGCACCACACAGGCTTCAAAGGACAGGCAATATATTGAGTCCCTTTTGCTTCGCCAGCCTGTGAGATTCAGGACACTACTATCCCGGTTGTGAAAGTTGCTGTTGGACAATTACATACATATTTTCCTGCCGAATGCTGTCATATATCTTACCTATCTAAGTGAGGGCCTCTTATAAGGCTCTGTGACGACTGCCATGGCGGTCTATGTAGTCGGATTTTTTACGCCAACCTGTGAAGAGGTATAATGGTGTATTAAGTTTAATTGCAGCTCTTCGGGTGTATACAGCTACGTGTTTTTCAAAATGGGATATGTATATCTAAATGTGTGTAAGCTTACATTACAGCAGGATTCCCGACTCGCAGTGGTGTGTAAAGGGACGTGGACACTCTCGCCTCATCACTTGGGTGTGAGTTGTAACCCACTAGGATTTAAAGATCATTACGTATCCGGCGTGACCTCTGGTAGTTGCCTAGCCACGTGTTTCACGGTTTCTCAGGGGAGAACGTTGGGCGCCATATTTGAGTGGTTATGAGTAATCTGCTTGATATGTCTTATGTGCCGATGTGCATGTGCACATGGCTCATATGTAAGGGTATCACCGTTATTTTAAATATTCACATTTGGACCCGTATTGTGGTTGCTTTATTCATTCGTTCAAGATATATGAGCATAATACTTTTTTAAAGCATTGCAAAATAACAGAGAGCTGTTTAAAATGTTCATTTTAGCAAGAATCACTAGCATGCACATTTTAAATAATCCTGTTTCTTACGCATGTGGGGTATTCTTGTCAGAGTCGCCTGTGATGGGTTGCTAACATGGTTTCTGCTGTCAATATAGTGAACCCTTACTGTATGTGAGTAGACAGGAGTGTCTCAGATGCCAGTCATAATATGGTGGCATATAAGCTACCTAGAAGGACATTACCACCAGTCTTAAACTGGTTGAAAGAATTCCTTTAGACCCTGTGTGTGGATCTGCAGTCTAAAGATCCATTGGGCTTCTTTACGTAACAGTGCTCTTCGATGTTGTTTGCACCCAATGCTGTGTCGACTACTCACCAAAAGAACTCATATTTCGAGGGGAGTTTTTCTATATAATATTGTACCAAAGGTGCCCCAATCGTCTTACATTTAATTCTTGATCTGTGTTCACCTATTCTTATCCGCACCTCTCTGCTTGTCTGACCCGCATACAGCAAGTTGCAGGGACATTTTACACAGTAGATAACTGTTACACTCACCTGGTATCCACGGTGACGCCACCCAGCCCTGGTTGGATGATTTGCACTCTCGAACCCTCTCTTGGTCCCTTGGTAAGGCCTCTGGTTCCAGATGGGTCTGCAATATAAGAGAGCTGGATTCAATAACAGATTGACTTTATGTTGTCCCACCACCCTTGGCCTCAACTCCTTCCTGGGCCTTCTCCTTACCTTAATATTGTAAAAGGTGGATTCTCCGTCCTGCTCCTTGTGGCAAGGACGCGTAGATGTGGGGGGCAAGCAGCGACCAAGTTACTTCACTGCTGCAAGCCCCCCTGTTGGAATCCAGGCCTGCTGCGACTCCGTAGGTTTGCTGCTTTACAGTCTTTATATGCAGTTCTTATGTTCATCTTAGTTCGAATAATAATCTCTTGCTTCTTTCCTTTTAGGTATGGAAAGGTATTTTGGTGTTGTCATGCAATTTGAAGATGAGCATGGGCCGGTAGGCGAAAGTGCTGTTTCGCCTTTTATATTGCTAACCTGTGTCTTTTCTCTCCTTGCAGGTTGCGATGTTCCTCGCCGAGCGCCATAATGTTCCAGCAATGATACTGACCAAGAGATGATTATCCAGGTAACAATTGTGTCGCTTTCTTCATTAGGGAGGAAGCGACACAATAAGGAGCTTACTAATGCTGTCTTTCTTTTTCCTGTTTTCAGGTTATGATATTCGAGGATGCATGCAGTGCCGGATGATGGAGTTCGTACCTTCAGGTGAGTGGAAGTGAAGTCAGCGATGGATTGAAGACAGGATACTGTTCCAGGTAAGTTTCATAGTGTTCTTTCTCTCTCTGCAGGTCCTTTGTTTCAGGTAAACTGGCATCAAAGAACTGGACACGGTGATCGTTACGCTGCCCAAAGCAGAATAACACAAAGCATGTTCTGCTGTTTGGGTGTGGTTTAAATAGTCTCAGGTAAAGTAGTCCAGGTAAAATAGTCCCAGGCCTGCCACAACCAAAGTAGTCCAGGTAAAATAGTCCCAGGCCTGCCACACCCATAAGACTAGACCGCATAGCTCCGTTTGTTGTAACTGAGCTGTGTGTGTGCCTCCATGTTGGCTGAACCCCACCAAGTTAAATAGTCCCAAGTAAATAGTCCCATTCTAATGTTGGTCTTCATGATGGGTATGAGCCTGGAGCCAAAGGCGCCAGGACTGACTCCAAGAGAGTCTTGGATGAGGTTTTAAGGCCTTTGACCTGGCCCTAACTGGAAGGCTGACTTGCCAGTGAGGGTCATGACAATAACAAGGGTCATGACAATAACATTGTTTGCTTTGCAGTTAGATATCATTCTCAAAGTCCAATCTTTATTGCCCAC
Source organism: Ambystoma mexicanum (assembly GCF_040938575.1). Lineage (NCBI taxonomy): Eukaryota > Metazoa > Chordata > Amphibia > Caudata > Ambystomatidae > Ambystoma > Ambystoma mexicanum. The sequence goes on along the minus strand of NC_090921.1, from coordinate 80,635,262 downwards.
TTTAAAGGATGTGAAATATGTCACCCAGTACTCATATTCCCCTACCTGCCCCTCTGAATCCTTTACCAATAATAGAAGTCCCTTTCTCCCGGATTAGGACGGATATCATTGGACCGTTGGAAACCTCTAGACTGGGTAACAAATATGTCCTTGTAATTGTCGATTATCCTACCAGATACCCAGAGGCATTCTTTATACGGAATGACACCACCCAGCCGATTTTAAAACACCTATTACCATATTTTTCCTGGGTTAGTTTTCCTAAGGAAATTCTCACAGATCAAGGATACAATTTTATGAGCAAACTTATGGGTGAAGTCAAGGAATTGCTCCATATCTCCACTTTAAGAACCTCAGTTTACCATCCCCAAACAGATGGATTGGTAGAAAGATTCAAGAACACATTCAAAATTATCCTACGAAAGTTGATAGATAAGAATGGGAATTCTCCCCCTTTGAACTACTTTATGGTAGAAAACCTAGAGATGTCCTGGCATGCTCCGGGAGACCTGGGAAAAAAGAGAAGAGGCTCTCATTCCCCTTTCGCAAACAGCTACCAGATTGCAAGAGCATATCAAACTTGTTCGAAATCTAGTCTATACTCATATGCAAAAAGCCCAAGCACAACAAAGTCCACCTACGACAAAAAGGTAAACTTAAGATCATTTTCAATAGGAAAAAGGAATTAGTCCTCTTACCTACCTCGGAAAACAAACTTGTCTCAGAGTGGCATGGGCCGTATGAAATATTAGAACAAACAGGAACCTGTACTTATAAGGTAGCCTAACCTGACAGGAAACAAACAACCCATCTCTACCATGTAAATCTCTTAAAAGACTGGAAGGAAAGTCCTTACACCGCGTATTGCCACATACTATCTTGTTTGGTACCAGAAGAAATAGATAACTCTGAATTAATTCCCCAAGAGCTATCTAATTAACAACAAGAAGATTTAAAAGATTTAGTCACAACATTCTCTGAGCAACTAGCGAGAGTGCAAGGCACTTATCACTATATCAGAACTCCCAAGGGAAAAGTGGTCCATCTGAAACCGTATAGACTCCAGGAAGCCTGCAGACAGATAGTGGTTGAGGAAGTGACCAAATACTAATAGTGAATATCATCAAACTCTCTTCAAGCCCATGGTCCTCCGCTATAGTATTGGCCACAAAACCTGACCATTCCTGGAGGTTTTGCATAGGCTTCCGCCAAGTCAACGCCATCTCCGACTTCAATGTCTATCCCATTCCGCGCATCGATGAATTGATTGATAAACTCGGAAATGCCACGTTCCTAGCTACCTTAGAGTTAACCGAGGAGTACTGGCAGGTATCAGTGCATGGACCGGATAGGGAAAAGACTGCTCTTGACACCCCTGGGACTATTCCAGTTCAAAGTCCTCCCTTTTGGCTTACACAGGGCCCCGGCCACTTTCAAAAATTTAGGGACAAAATATTACAGCCCTACTCCGATTTCTGTGGGGCTCATATTGACGACATCGTCAAGTATAGTAAAACTTCGGAAGAGCATCTTTTCAATCTCTTTACTATTATGAGAGCCCGCAGAGAAGCCGGCCTAACTGCCAATCCATCCAAATGCAAGCTGGCTCAATCAGCCATGAAATACCTCAGCTTCTTTGTAGGGAATGTTAGTGTCCAACCTCAACACGCAAACGTGAAAGCCGTCCTAGATACCCCATGCCTAAAACTAAGAGCTACCTCAGAGCATTCTTAGGATTAATCAGTTATTACCGTAGGTTTATCCCTAACTTCCCGGACAGGACAGCTAGGCTGACAGACAGATTGAAGAACTCTGAACCCCAGGACATTAATTTGACTGACAAGGATGATGAATGTAACAACAAACTAAAACAAACCCTTTGTTAGAAGCCGATCCTAAAGGTAGTAGATTTCTCAAAAGAGTTTGTGTTGCAAACAGACGCCTCCATTACAGGGCTAGGAGCAGTCTTGTCACAAATTTGCGATCGATTGGAACACCCTATTGTATTCATTAGTCACAAACTCTTCCCATGTGAAACAAATTACTCCATCCTGGAATTAGAGGCCCTTACCATCAAGTGGGCCATCACCCACCTTAGATACTACCTCCTAGGAAGGAAGTTTGCAGTCATCACAGATCATTCTCCATTAGTATGGATTAGCCAGCAATAAGATTCTAACCCTCGAGTCATGCAATGGCTCTTAGACCTGCAACCCTACTGTTTCGCTGTGGAACACTGAAAAGGCAAAGACCAAGGAAACATAAATTTCCTTTTGTGGTTTCCTTGTGAAACAGATGCGGCTACATCGCATACGGGAAGGGCATGTGAGAAACCTGATGGTGTCTCACCTGCTAGTCAATGGAGATCTGTCATCCAGGTGGCCAGGACATGGCCATCGCTGTTGGACCCAGTTCCTGGGGGTGGACCAGTGTGGGAGGATCACCTGGAGGAGGGACGTGACCTCAACCTTGTCGACGAGTAACTGTTATTTTCACAAAACCTCGAGAATAGAAAGCGTAAGACCAGGAAACCAGGCTGAAGATTCCTGCATTGTGGGTTGGAGGTACCCAGAGCCCTACCACTTTGATAGGCAGGGAGAATTGCCTGCTGTCATGGTACTGTCCTTGGCTCCTACAACAAAGCAGAGCCAGTGAAATCAACACAGCCAGTGACTTGGGGAGACTGATACCAGACCGGTCTGTGTTGGAGCCAAGGTTGCAAGCTGCAATATTATATGGTGAGCGCTGAAGCAAACAGCGTATGAAACGCATGTGATAACCAACACAAGTAAAATTGAAAAACCGAGATACAATACATTTGACAGAGTGGTCCGCACTGCGTGCATGCACATTTGCAGGTCTCTGTAAGGTATTCAACCAAGAGTTGAGAAAGGTCAAAGAGTGGCAAAGAACTGTGCATCGAAGTGGTCCTGCGATGGGTCAAGCTAAAGCCTGTGCACAATCGAATGTATACGTGTTCTGAAACACTTGTGTACGAGCGCGATATAACTAAAATATCATTTCATTTCATATGATGTTGATACTGCAAAGCAAGTTGAAACAAAATAGATAAAGTTGGTCTGGGCCCGAACAAGGGCGATCAATTGAAAGCTTTTGGGATAAAGCAAGTTTGTGTTAAAGTGAATTTAATTGGTCCGAGTCCGGTGGAGGGAGACAGATTGAACATTGTTTTAAAACGGATCTGAGCCCGGCTGCAGGGGATCCGGGGTGAATCGTGAATCACCCGATATATTGGACAAATGAAAATCCTATGAGCATTGTGTTAAAGGGGATCTGAGCACGGCTGAGGGGGATCCGAAGTAAATAGTGAATCACCTGAGAAATTGAGTATGTGTAAAATCCAGAGAGGAAAATAACATATAACGTGTTGTTTGTTTATCACATCAGGCTCTCTGAAAGAAGACACTTTGAAAGGCAAAGAGACTTGGGCACGGAAGGCCCTGATGCTAACGTTTGAACTGCACCCTGGTGTTAGAGAAGCCAGAGACTGTACTAAGCTCAAATGTGCCGCCTCGTCCGACGCTGCAAATGTGGGGAGGGAGGCCAACAGCCTGAATATCCTGACATATCATTTCTTGAACACATCTTTCTTTTACATAACATTGTTTCCCACACTATTTGTATTTAGAGGTAAGGATTGGCAATAGGGTTTTTAGTATAGGCCCTTTTATTTTGACAAGACACTAGGACTGCGTAATTATTATTGAATTGTCGAAGCTTGTTCCCATCTTTAGATTTAGAATTAGATACACGTTTTTCAAACCTTTTTTCAAGTTCAATAAACACCCTTGTACTGTGGTCACTTGTGTCTGTCTTACTGTTGATACCATGCTTCCTCACAGTACAAATGAGACCTTTTTGGAGCAGTTTAATTTCTTTCTCATTAATGCTAAATGAAGATAGATTGATGACTGATGTACTCTCTACGTCTAGACTATTTATCATGGGTAGGCTCTGTGGCGAGTCTCGTAGAGCCTCGGGGCACCTTCGTTCAGATATTCTTGAGGTCTGGGTGCTCTAATCCTGCACCGCTGTCCCCTCCTACCTCCATTGCCTAAAAACGGTTGTCGCCCCTGCTGGTTATAGGTCTCTCCTAGTCCAAATTGGTTTTCAGGGCCTGAATAATTTCTTGACGTCTAAGCCTGCCTCTTCCTCTGTTGTTACCGGATAGTATAAAAATCCTTATCTAGATAGAGGTATATTTTTTCAGTTCTAAAATCCCACAGGTCTCTCAATACATTTTTTAAAACTAATCGTGGATGCCTGAAGATCATCTATTTGTTTGTTGATCTCTACTCATTTTTCTCTCATGCACTGGCAAGCAGTGTATTTGAAAAAAATCTTCTTTCTATCATCTAGGTCTTTTTGTATTTTAGATGCTTCCCTTAAGGTGGGTGTGATTGTCAGGCCCATTAAGTCTCGGCTGCATTTTGTGATGATGAAGCTGAACCTGTTCTTATATTCCTCATCGTCCACAAATAGCCTAGGTCCGACTACTAGTCCTGCCGGGATAATGTTCCCCTTGAGGTACTCTCTAAGAAAGTGATCATGTAGCTCCGTTCTGAAGCATTTCTTTTTTAACTTTACTAGCTCATCACCAGATAATTGGGTTGATATAATCTGTGGCTCCCCAGTGGAATTAAAGAACGAGGAGTCACTCGTAATCTCTTGTATTTCTGCGTCACTGTAGCTCAGGGTCATATTATCTGCCATTGTGAAAATGGGAATTAGAGAAAAGGTCAGCTGGGTGATCTGTTTCACTACCTCAACACAGGTAGATTCGACAAAATGTTATTCAAAGACAGACGCCATAAATATATTATTGCGACAAATAGGCACTAGCATGCTCTATATCATGAATTCTAGCAAAACCAGTGTAGCCACTGTACACAAACAGTACGTACTGTTGCTATCCTCAAACCACAGGAACTGAGGCACATACAGATGTATACAATAAATATTCCTGCTTTTACCAATAAAGATACAGAGCTCTATGTGAGGGGCCAGAAATGTTGGCTGAAAACTTTGTGAAGGTTTTTCAAAAGATGCCATTTTATTAACACAAAATATTGGATAAATGCCTCACTATCCCTACCCTGATGAGGATTTCCCTGCCTAAAATAAACTAAAGAAATACTCTAACAAAAGGAACCTGTGGCTCACACTTTATCAAACACAACTTAACAAGGTATTTATATGGCAGTTCAACAACAAAGTTAAAAGTTAAATTCACATCAAAATAGTTTCTCCTTCTAATCCGAGTGAATTCCCCTTCCCCAGATTCAAGTAGGAAAGGTTAAGGAAATCCTGTATGGTAACACAGTTCTCTTTGCTTCCAACTTTAGGAATTCACAGTTCCAATTGGATAACAAGAAGTTCGTGGTATAGCTTATGTTTAGCAACTCTGAAAATATTAAAGACTTCAACAAAAGTTCATAAAATAGAGACTTCAGCAGCAGTTCACATAACACTTGCTTCAATGTTATGAATTTGTCAGGAGGACTGCACCAATCAAAAAAATATTTAGTGACTCTTCTACTTCTTCATTAAGGCTTTCAACCATACCATATTACTTCAAAGGCTTCCTCCTGGCCCATTTGCCTGCCAGGTTTATTAAGACAAAGTTATCTATTATGATATACTCTCCTGCCAGAACAGATCCAACTACTACAACAACATCTGGCCTGGTATACTCCCCTGCCAAGTGGGAGTTTGGCATCATGGAAGGAGCCACACACAACATATTCAAGGTGTAACAAAGGGCTTTTATTAAAGAAAAGGTCAGTATGGTGGAAAGCCTAACTTGTCCTATGCTAAGGTGGGATTTCCCTACCTAAAGAATCTAAGGCTAGTCTGTGTCAGTAGGTTCAACTGAAAGGTTTGTCTGTATCCAAAACAGTTACGTGGGCTTGGATGTGAGCCCCCTTCTTAGTGAGGACAGAGAGTCGGTATTGCCTTTGGAGTAGACGGGAGGCCAGCTTGTCAGAGGGTGTACAAGATGCCAACCATTTCCTCTCACCCACCCTACACTTGCATTTAAGGGTAAAGAGGTCTGAGTCGTACCAGGAGTTGCGTTTGGTTTTAGGCTTCATGCAGATCCTCATGACAGGGGCAAGTACATCAAGCATGTTGGAGATAGAGTGGAGCATAGAAAGAGTTGTGTCAGGCTGTGAGTCAGCCAGAGGTGCAGGAGGGGGAGAGAAAGATGCAGCAAAAGCCTCAACTGATACACGCTTCATGGGTGGATTGACTGAGAAGGTGGGTGGCAGTATAGAGGTTTGCCTGGCCTCAGGGGTAGAGAGAGAGAGAGAAAGAGAGAGAGAGAGAGAGAAAGAGAGAAAGAGAGAAAGAGAGAAAGAGAGAAAGAGAGAGAGAGAGAGAGAGAGAGAGAGAGAGAGAGAGAGAGAGAGAGAGAAAGTGGTCACTCCAGGAGAGAGGAGTGGTGAGAGGGTTAGAGAGGGGGCGGTCTGAGAGTGTGCCCTGCAGAATGAGTCAGGCCAGAGGGAAGAATGGAGAGAGAGAGTTGCAAAGGTCACGAAAGAGTCCTGTGGTGGGACAGGAAGTATCCAGGTGGATGTTGAAGTCTCCTAGGAGGAGGAGTTGAGTGGTCGAGGCCAGGAGGGAGGAAGAGAGGTCCGCCAACTCGGGAGTGGAAGGAGGTGATCTGACCAGGTGATCGGTAGCTAGTAGCCACTGTGAGAAAGTGGCCAGGAGAGAAAGAAAGCCTACAGACAAGGCATTCAAAGGAGGAGTAGGCCTGCATAGGAATGATAGAGGCCGGAAACCACTCCGGGAAAATCAAAGCTACACCGCCACTCGAACGATTGGCTCTGGGCACAGAGATGATCTTGTAGCCATCAGGGAGGAGAGTGTCAAAGCTTGTGACAGAGCTGGCTGTGAACCATGTCTCGGTAAGACCAAGGCCACCAAGGTTGAGTTCTTCCAGGAGACGGCAGATGTCAGAGGAGTGTTTGACAGCTGAGCGAGAGTTAAGAGTGGCGAGGTGGAAAAGGTTGCCATCCTTGAAAAACCCCCGGGGAGGGGTACAAATCAGAGGTACTCCCTGCAGAGGTGTAGAAGGAGCCTGAGGATGGACAGAGGAGGTAAGAGGAGAGGGCAAGGTACCCGAGGAGGAGGAAGAGTGCGCCAGAGAGGTGGCAGAGGGTGGAGGCAAGGAAGCAGAAGAAGAGAGAGAAGGGAGAGAAGGGACAGCGGGAGAGGAATGAAATTGATAAGGCGCGGTACCATTTAGGTAAACATTAATGATGACCATAGAAGAGTGGACGGAAGCCAGGAGGGCCTCCCACCTGGTGCCACCATTAATGGGCGAGGAAGAGAAAGGAGAGAGCACAGAGACCATATGAAGAATCCATAGGTCTGGCAAAGAAACGACAAAGAGGAGGTCTATGAGAGTCTGTCTGGAGGAAGCACTCATGTAGGTATCAGCAATCGGGAGGCCTGAGTTGGAGATCAGGATATCCTTTTTGAACTTCTTCCTACCAGACTTAGTGAGAAGGGGAGGAAAGTCGATAGAAAAGCAGTTGGAGAAGATAGGAGAAACAGAGAGCACCATAGATGGTACAGAGGTGGGGGGAGTTGGAGGAGGAGAGATGGTGGTGGGTGGGAGAGTGTCACAACTGCGGGTTCCTGGCGTTTATGGTAGAGGTGGAAACATGGCAGCCATCTGACTGTGCCGCCACGTTGTGCTCCCAAGCGGTCTAGTCCTTTCCATCATGGCCGCCGCCGAGTGTATATCCCTGTTTACACTTGGTGGCTCGGCGCGTTGCAACTTCTGATTCCTCTTCGTTGCTAGCGCTCCTTAGTTCTCCCGCTCCTGTCCTCTTTTCCCTTGCTTGCCTCTCTCATTCTGTTGTCTTCTCTTCCCTCTCTTGCCTGCACCCCGTTATTCTCTTGGGCGCTTGGTTTGCTCTCCTCCCTTCGCTTTCTCCTGCCTTGCCTCTATATGAGTTTCCTCTCTCTCTGGCTCCCACCCATTTGATTCCATCAGTTCCGTTCTCTCAACTCACCTTGCTGAGCCCTTATTAGCCGGATTTGCCGGTATCCCATATCCAGCTGATCTTGGATTCTCCTCTCGTTCCGCTTCATCGGATTTCTACACTCCGAAGGGGTTTTTGTGCCCTAAGGCTTTTCCCCTTGCTTGCTTGTCTGTCGTGGGGGGGAGTCACCGCTGATTCGTTCCCAAAGGGTCGCGGTGGCTTCCTCCCGAGGCTGACCCTATCTACACAAGAAGATAGGGTCAGCCTCGGGAGGACCCCGAGGCTGACCCTTTACTCATCGATCCCACGGAAAGAAGTTGGACTTCTCATCATCATCAGGTGAGGAGGAAGGGGAACTTGAAGACTCTCAGGGTTCGAGTGGGGTGGACAACATAATGGATAACCCTGTCGATACGCCCACAGCATCAGGCATTGTTGATAGAGAGATAGGGGGGGGTGAGTGTTGAGAAAGAGAAGAGTGGAGGGGGAGACACTGGGGGAGAACACAGGGGGGGTACAAGCAGAAGGGACGGAGCGAGATAAGAACAAGTGGTAAGTAGATAACTAACTGAGCTAGATGGAGGGCTCAGGAGAGAGCCCAAAAAGCACAAGGAAGTAAGATGAACAACAACCAGGTTAGCAGGGCAACAAGAACAAGAGCAATCAGAGAAAGAGAACCTAGAGGAAGAAGAGCATAGCAGTACAAAAGACAATTCTCAGAGCCAGAACCTGAGCAGTCAAAGAAAGAGAAACCTAGAGGAAGGAAGGGCATAGCAGTACAAGAGACAATTCACAGCAACATCAGAACAGACGATGGAATAAGAACCTAGAAGGGGAGAAAATGAAAGGCATAACACACAGCAGTGCATGGCAAAAAAAGCAAAACTAAGGGCACTGGGCTCACACAAATGAGGGATTGCAAAGGAACGCAGGCAAAGGACGCGCAGAGCACACACCAAGGATGAGGGGTGCGAGGAACCAATGCAATCATGGGGAAACTCTAGCCTTGGGCAATGCTTGTTTTCTTCTTCAGCCTTTATACACTAACTTCTTTAAATGAAAGGTATGCCGTGTTAGAATAAAGAATAGAATTTAGTCTTCCTTTGACAATCAGAACGCAACCATTCTCTGATGTAGTTTTCACAAGTTATAGTTTATAACTCTTGTATTGTCAAAGTTAGATATTCGGTAATGGTCTTAGCAGCGTTCCTGCTCCTTATTTAGGGACATGCAACCACTCCTTGAAACAGTAACAGTCTTAGAATAAGGGAACAATGGATTTTAATAACGTTAGCTTCTCACATGAGTAGAAAGCTTTTCACATTATACGCTGTTAAGATGGATTTCTGAACTCTGACCTTGTGGGCAGAGATTCAGAAGGCCAGCCTAGTTTCTTGGAACAGGTTATCCTCTGGACAAGCCAGAACAATCAGGGTAGCTATGACAGGCGGTCAAGAGGGTTGAGGGTGACTAAAGGACCCCAATGAGCACACAAAGCAAGGACACTTACAAATTACTCCAGACAGTTGTTATATCAAGAATATAGACACATTTATTACAAGGCCTTTGTACCATAAACCATAGCAAAATAATCACAGTAACACCAAGTAAACCAACACAACACTATCAATACAATGTATATACAAGACCATTGGGGTCTAAAGATGTAAATGCACGAAATATGTCGACAACCTATAGGGGAAGGAAACAGGCAGTGCAGATAGTCTTTAGGCCCAGTTCAACATCGAAAATACACCTAACTAAGAGGCAGTCCAAGCCCTAAAAAGAGGAGCCTTGTGCTCAATAGTACATTCAATGCCAGTGCACGTGGTTGTGCCAATGGGTAGAATAGGTCTCTAGCAGCTTGGGAGGGTGGATGAGGCAATGCAGAACAAGTTCCCACTATTCATGAAGGGACTCCCTATGATCAATAGTGAAGTCAAAACCTTGCAGACGTATGGACTACCTAAGCAACTTTGGATTCTCTGCCTCCATGTTCATTAGCCACTTCAAGGGTTTATGGTCAGTTTGCACAATGAAGTGAGTCCAATAGAGGTAGGACCTCAGCTTCCTTAGGACCCACACAACAGAGAAACACTCTTTCCCTACTGTGGACCATCTGAGCTCTCTGCCCTTAATGCACTAATGAAGCCAATAGGGTGTTCCTTACCCTTCTCATCTACTTGTGACAGTACAGCTCCTCCTATCCCAGTGTCAGAGGCATCTGTCTGCACAATAAAAGGTCTTTGGTAATCAGGGGCCCTGAGAACAGGGGCCTGGCACAAGGAGTCTTTTAAGCCATTGAAGGCCTTCCCACACTCTTCAGACCAAGTTACCTTCTTGTGTTTCTTTTGAGTAGTGATAGCAGTCAGAGGGGCAGCTACGGTACCATAGTCTGCCATGAAATTTCTGTAGTACCCAGTGAGTCCCAAAAAGGCTCTCACTTGGGTCTGTGTAGTGGGGGTAGGCCAGTCTTGTAGTTTACTGGGTAGAGGCTGTATCCTCTCTCCACCTACTTCATGTCCAAGGTAGACCACTGATCCTTGCCCAATCTGGCACGTACTGGCCTTTATGGTCAAGTGGGCCTTCTGAAGATCCTGTAACACAATCCCAAGGTGTTTCACATGGTCTTCCAAGGTGGCACTGAAAACTGCTATATCATCCAGATATGCAAGACAGAATTCACCCAACCCATTGAACACATGATTCACAAGCCTCAGGAAAGTGGCAGGGGCATTCTTCAACCCAAAAGGCATTACCCTGAACTGGTAAAGACCCTCTGGTGTTGTGAAAGCTGTCTTCTCCTTGGCATGTGCTGCAAGGGCTATTTGTCAATAGCCTGCAGTGAGGTCAAATGTGCTGAGGTACTTGAAGGCACCCAAAGTATCCCCCAGCTCATCTGTTCTAGGCAGAGGGTGTGCATCTGTCTTGGTGACAGCATTCAGAGCCCTGTAATCCACACAGAGTCTCAATTCAGAATACCTGCCTTTGGAGCCAAAACCACTGGGCTGGACCAAGGACTACTGGTGGGTTCAATCACCCCTAGATCCAACATTTTGTTGACCTCTGTTTTAATGTAAGACCTTACCTTGTCCGACATTCTGTATCCCCTATTTTTGGTAGGTACACTGTCTCCTGTGTCATTGTTATGTTTGCACCAAGGTGTCAAACCAGGAGACTGTGAAAAGAAGGGTGGAAATTGCCTAAGCAAATTTTTCACCTCAGCCCGTTGATCAGAAGTCAGGTGAGGGGCCACTTGGACACCCTCAATGGAGCTGTCTGAGGGACTGCTTTGGAACAGGTCAGGAAGAGTTTCTTCCTCCTCTTCCTCAACATCTAAAGCCAGCGGCAGTGCAGCGATTTCAACTCTTGGGATGAAATCCTTCAGTCTATTTTCATGGAACACTTTTGGAGCCTGACCAGCCCTTCCAAGGTCCACTAAATAGTTGACCTCACCCAGTGACTCCACCACTGTTTAAGGGCCTGACCATTTGTCCTGTAAAGCTCTAGGCCTTATATGATTCATGATCAGGACTTGCTGATCAGGTGTGAAATTGATGAGGGAAGCCATCTGGTCATACCAATGTTTCACCAGAGCTTGTCCTGCCTTCAACTTTTCACTAGCCAGACCCATCAGGAGTACCATTCTTTTTCTGAGCCGTAGCACATAGTCTACTACCTTGGTACTAATGGGGGGAGTGGGAATCTCCCATGCCTTCTTGCGTATCGGTAAGGGTGCCCTCACAGGGTGACCAAACAGAAGTTCAAAGGGGCTGAAGTCAACACCCTCTTGTGTTACTTCTCTGTAGGCAAACAGTAAGCATGGTAACAGAAGATCCCATTTTCCTCTTTGAGGTTCTTCCAGAGCCTCAATCATACTTTTCAAAGTCCTGTTAAACCTTTCAACCAGACCATTGGTCTGTGGGTGGTATGCGGATGAACATTTATAGGTGACACCACATTCTTTCCACATGTTCTGCATATACTAGGACATAAAGTTGCTGCCCCCATCCGACACAACTTCTTTAGGGAAGCCAACCCTAGTAAATATGCCAAGCATAGCTTTTGCAACTGACTTGGCAGTCATAGTTTTTAATGGGATGGACTCAGGATACCTGGTGGCATGGTCGACCATCACTAGGATAAACCTATTGCCTGGGGATGTTTGGGGGTCAGGAGGACCAACAATGTTGATCCCTACCCTCTCAAATGGTACCCCCACGACTGGGAGTGGTACCAATGGAGCTTGGATTGTTGAGCTACTCCTACCAGATAACTGGCAGGAGGCCCAACTCCTGGAGTGACTTTCTACTTGCACCCCCATCTTGGGCCAGTAGAAGTGCATGGATAGCCTTTGCTTGGTTCTCTTGATTCCAAGGTGACCAGCAAGGGGCACTTTGTGCGCCAGCTGCAGGAGGAAGGGTCTTACAGCAAGGTGAACCACCAACCGCCTATGGCCTCCTTCTGTAGACTCTGTAGGCTCACTATACAGGAGCCCACCTTCCCAATAAATCTTGTGCTTCCTAGGAGGTTCATCCTCAAGCTGGGAGCAGGACTGTCTACTTAGGCCTTCAAGAGATGGGCACTCATGTTGGCCCTTACTAAATTCTTCCCTGTCAGGACCACCTTCTACTAACAAATCATTTAGTTCTGGATGGTCATGTGGGTCAATTACTTCAGGTATCACCACCTCTTCGTCAAGTCCGGGTGATTGACCAACTACCTCCACCTCAGTGGTATGTGAGTTAGGGGGAATGTTTTCTTTCCCTCTTTTGGATTTTCATACTCCTTTAGCCTTGGGGTTTCCTTTTGGCTGGGGCATTGCATTGGTCTTGGCCAGTGCTGTCTGTATGTGAGACCTTGTGCAGGGTCTTTCAGCTGTATCTCCCACAAGCCCTAAAGCTCTGAGATCAGCAAGACCTTTCCTGGGACACTCCTCTGTATGCTTACTGGAATCCTGACTGCTGTACCATTGATAGTAAGACTTAAAGGCATCACTGGGAACATGAGAGGTGGGCCATCAGCCAACGTAGTGGGTACCAGGGGAGCTCTGGCAACCTCCTCTGGTTCTACCAAGGTAGAAACCACTACAGTTCGACTGCACCCACCATCCCTTAGAGCTGGAGTATCTACTCCATTGACCAGCACACTGCCTTTAAAGTAGTGCTTGGTATTATCTGGAATCCTAGCATAAGCCTCTGAGACTTTAGGCTCCCAGGACCCCAGGGAAACTAAACCTACCTCAGCTTCTATCCCACTGGGGAAGGTGTCCGAGGAGAAGGATGCCCCTGTAATCTCTTCTTCCTCATAGGAGCAGATGGCCAGATTAGCAGAGTGGACCCCCGAGGTTTTGACCTTACATCTGGGATCCCCCTTCACATGGTCAGTTTCTCCACAAGCAAAACATCCACTGGGTCTGTTTACATAGGGAGGCTTATTATAACCAGAGTTCTGGTTTGGAGGCTTTCCTCCACTGCCCCGTGAGTTCTCTTGTGTCTTACCCTTATTTTTCCTTATGTGGTCCTTCTGGGAGGAGGTTTTATCAGATTCTCCACCCTCCTCATCTTTGGACTTTTTCCCCTCCTCCTGCTTACCAGGATGAGTCTTGTCCTTATGGGACACTCTATGTGACACCCCCAAATCGGCTGCTATGGCAAGTTTCTTAGGATATATCTTCTTTGAATCTGCAAAGTGTTGCTTAAGCTCAGGGGAAGAAGATGCAAAAATATGTTCAAGCATGACAAGACATATCATACCTTCAGAAGTAGAGACCTTATAACCTTCAACCCAGCCAGTCAAGTTTTTTTAAGGATTCAGTTACATAAGATACCAAAGTAATAAGATACCTAAGTAACGCCTTCTTTCTTTTTGTACTCTCTGAATCTAAGTATTGGGCAGGAGTCTTTCCAAACTTTAAGATGGGAGTTTGCTTCAACATTGCAAAATCTGCTCTCTCAGCTTTTGGCATTTCCATAATAGCACTGCACCAGAATGGGGCAGTCTGGTAAGTAACCAGGCAATTTGATCAGCATTGTCAACTTGTTGAACCTCACATGCATACTCAAATGTATTCATCCAATCCATAATGTCATTCCTTTCCTCATACACACTGAGCAGTTCCTTAGGAAACCTTGGATGAAAGGAGGACCCAGACCCATGTCCAGGACCCTTGGATCTATTGGCAACCTGAAGCTTAGCCAGTTCTAACTGGTGATACCCGTCTTTCTGTTTTTCTGCCTGCTCTATCATCAGTTTGGCCATTTTAAATTCAAGCTCCTTCTGCCTAAACAGCAGTTTTTGCTTCTTGAATTCAAGTATGGCCTCCCCTTCAGCACTGGCAGAGGAAACATTGGACATTTAATCCTCCCTGTCCTCATGGTCGCGGTGGACCAGTGCAGCGGCAGAACTAGCAGTTCTACCAGTGAGAGGAGCCCCACCTCCTTCTGCACTGTCCTCAGAAGCTATGGCACTAAGCTGAGCTTCTTGCCAGTATATGATTCTGTGGATCATTTCCATTGTTGTGCCTTGAGCAGAGATACCTCTCTCCGCACACATCTTTCTCAATGTTTCAGATTTAGAAGCATTTAAAGTTTACAAGGTACTTGTTTCCATATTGTTAGATAGGACTATGGCCTTTTCTAGTTATACTACAATAATTCACTGTGTCCTGGTCAGAATAACTTGAAATGCCTTCACTAGTATGCAACACTGGATACCTTAAATCCTGTCCCACTGCTGTACACCAATTTGTTAAGATGAATTTCTGAACTTTGACCTGGTGGGCAGAGATTCAGAAGGCCAGCCTAGTTTCTTGGAACTGGGTAACCTCTGGACAAGCCAGACCAATCATGGTAGCTGTGGCAGACGGTTAAGACTAAGTCTCAGGAGGGTTGCGGGTGACTGAAGGACCTCAATGAGCACACAAAGCAAGGACACTTACAGATTACTCCAGACAGGTGTTATTTCAAAAATATAGACACATTTATTACAAGGCCTTTGTAACATAGACCATAGCAAAATAATCACAGTAACACCAAGTAAACCAACACAACACTATCAATACAATGTATATACAAGACCATCAGGGTATAAAGGGGTAAATGCACGAAATATGTCGACAACCTAGAGGGGACGGAAACAGGCAGTGCAGATAGTCTTTAGGCCCAGTTCAACATCGAAAATACACCTAACTAAGAGGCAGTCCAAGCCCTAAGAAGAGAGGAGCCTTGTGCTCAATAGTACATGCAATGCCAGTGCATGTGGTTGTGCCAATGGGCGGAATAGGGTCTCTTCAAGGGTCTCTAGCAGCTCGGGAAGGTGGATTAGGCAATGCAGAACAAGTTCCCACTATTCATGCAGAGGCAGTTCTAGAGTTTGGGATGGAGTCGCTATTTCGCAATAGCAGTGGAAAGGAGCGTGCGTAAAAATGGGCCCTTGCGCTAGGGGCCACTGGTTGGGGCATGGAGTACTCACCGGTCCCCGATGCAAGCAGACCCAAACTTTGCCAGTTCAGTCCACTTCGCTTGCAGGTTCGAATGCAGCAAAAAGGACGTCTCGGCACCTTTCAGTTCCTGAAATACAGCGATGATTTCCAAATGGGACAGTGGCGATTTCTTCGCTCTGGGTGAATGAATTTACCTAGTTTCACTGCAGCAGGCTTCAGGGGCAAGAGGGTCACAAATGCAGCAGACTTGCAAAGGACGTTGCCGCGGCAGGGCAACACGGTAACCACGTTCACTCCGGTCCTGGTGCACTCGTCTCACTTCAGACATGGGAACGCCAAGTGTACGAAATTCGGTGTGAGGGTGCCGGGGACACAGAGCTAGCAGTATACCAAGTTTTGAGGGCTCCCCGAAACGGCGGCGGTGACAGAGCAAAGCAACTGGGTAAACTGGTCAGTCCACTGGTTGGCCCAGGGATACTTCCGAGAAAGCTTACTTGCAGGGTTTGATTAAGGTGCCGAGAATAGTTGGTCCCACTATTCCAATGGGTCGAAGCGTCTTCGCAGATCTTCTAGGACGACCAGATGCAGAGGGGTCCCACGGGACAACAGCGGGCTCAGGGTGCCAAACCTTCCAGCGGGTCACCAGCGGTTCCTCGACTCAGCTTTGTGTTGCAGGATACTTGGATCCTATCATTTGTTCAGTGAGAACTCAGAGGATCGACATGTTAGTGGTGTTTTCAGCCTCCTCTTATCCAAAGTTCCATTGATGCCAAAATGGAGAGGACCCAATGGGAGATATGCTCACAAACACATACTCCATACGTGGTCCAATTACAGAGCTAGTTTCAAAAAATAGTCTTTGGAGAGATAGTTTGATGGTCTCTTTTTCCCCTGCATCTGGTTATATGGCTCTCAGGGAGAATGTAAAAGTCTGGGCCTGTATGTTGTGCTGCGATCGTTGGGGGCACTGTGGGTGCTTCGTCTGCAGTGGCCCCCCTTTAAAGTGTTCTTCTGGGACTACTAAAAGGGCTGAGTGTAGCATAGCTGGTGAACAATAGCTCCTCCATGAGGATGGGAGGTGCAAGTATGCTTGTTGGCCACACACCCAGTAGTAGTCCTTCAGTGCCGCTGTGCCTTTTTTAGATCTGGGGTCAACCCTGTCTTATTACATCATTCATTTGAGCAGACAAAGGCAGTTCCTTCACTGAAAAAGCACAGTTCATAAGTCTGTTCTTGATGTTCTTTTACTGGTTTCTCCATTGCTGCAATCCATGTCAGTTTTGTGACGTGCTGTGTCCACTTTTGCCTGCACGCTACTTCCACGAGGTCCACAGTTTTTTCTGGGAACCCCAGGAGTCCCTCGGCTCTGCAAGTGAGGCTCATTTCTTGCCACTTGTTAATGTCTTTGCTCCTTCGATCACCAAATAGGGCTGCTTTAGACAGTTGCTGTTGGGCAGACTGGTTTTACACTTCTGGGCGTCTGGAAAGTGCCTTTGAGCCTACATAGCGCAAGATGAATCCGGCATTGTGCCTCTATAATTGGTACTTCGCGTGGTACTAGAACCTTGGGTGCCCCTGATGCGTGTGGTATTAACGAGCACACATAGCAACTGCTATTGGTTGTTCGCCTTCCCAATGCACTCATGCCTGAGTACCAACTGTTTGAGTGTTCGGGATGACGGATATCTTCCACTGCATCCAGGCCTAGGCCATGGTATGCATCATATTTGATTCATATCATTCATTCTGTTTTGGCGCAGTATATATCGTTTTTGCCCTGTATTCCTACTAATTGTAGAGTAACTACTATCATTTGTGCTACAAAAAAGGTTCATAGTTGGAAGTAATATCTCAAACATTCTACTTGTGCATGCAGTCATCTGGGTACTGGTGTTTGCTTGGGGCGTACTATACATAAATACAGTAGTGTTTGTTTGCTCAGTTACATTAGGGGGTTTACTTTCATTCATGCTCATATTCAGTTTCACCCTCAGGTTTGGTTCAATAATATTAACGGGTGTATTTTCATTCACGCTTATATACAGCTTACCCCTCACCATCCCCCTACTCTTTTAGACGGCCTGCCCAGATAAAAGATATCCCCCATTATATTCCCAACAAAAACATTAGCACAGTAAACAAGATGGCCGTAAAATGGAGGCTGCAGTCATATGAATACATTGTAGTCGAACAAATAACATTTTGACTACTATTTAATGAACAATGAGACATTGAGCTCTTCATCTTCTTTTCACCTGAAAAAGGTACAAGAACCTGGGGGTGGTGGGGGGGCTGAGGTGAGGACCAGAGATGGGGAAAAAGAGGGAAAGAGTCTTGTTTAGTTCACAGAGCTTATGCTTTTAGCAGCAATGCATGTTCTACTCTCTTTTTACATGCACTTATATTGTTTGCACTAAGTTGAGTAATGTGAGGTTAACTGGTTGTATCAGACATTAGGGTTCTGGATGCATTCAGTGGGGCCCTTGATCGCACATGTTAGATTTGTTAAATATGCTTTGAATTCTTCTCCGAGAATTGTTGCAGCCCTATGGGCTTTGGAGGCTCGCCTCACGGGCAAGATGGGCGTCTGTATGCGCCGGCCAGTCACTATCTCATGCAGTGAGAGGTGATGGTCTTTGCTGGGCTGAGTGCGCAAATTGAACAGGGCCAGCGGCAGTTCTTTTTTTAGGGTGTTACACAGTTTAGAAAGCCTGTTTTTGAGAAGGCCATTGATCCGTACCACACCATTCGCTTGGGGTGATAAATGGAACACATGCCTTGCTTAATCTGTAATAGTGATGTGATTTCCTTAAAGAGTTCATTGAAAAAGTGAGTACTGTTGTCTGACCTCAGAATATCACACACTTCCCATTGGGGCAATACCTCACGCACAAGGAATTTTCCTGCACACTTGGCATGTGGGTGGGCACATGGACCGGCCTCAACCCACCGCGACAAAGGGCTACCACTACAATCAGAATCAAGCTCTGTTGCATCTCTTGTCAATGTCTGAGTAATCAATATGGAGCTTGCGGAACGGCCTGGCGGGGCAGGCAGGGTGCCTCGCAATGTGCGGATTGTCCTCCCTCTGCTGAACACTTGACAGGCGGTGCATTACACAACCATCGTTGAAAGGTGCTCTTGCAGATTTGGTATGAACCAATATTCCTGTGTGGCCGCTGTAATGTGTTGTTTGGAACTGTGAGAGGGGTAGAGTAACTGCTCAAACGCTGTGCATAATAGTTCCACGGGCATCACTACCTTACCAGTGCATTGTTGTCTCCATAAGAGGTAAGTTGGAGACTGCACACGCCCTTGTTTGAGCCAGATTTATTTTTCTTCCGGAGGTGGCTTACAATGAAGCTCTATTAGTTGTGCTATTGGCAAGGCTGTGTACAGGTCTGTTTCTCGCCTTGTAGTGATGGCTGAGATGATGTATTCAGCAGGTGTGGGCACTGGGAGATATGCTGCCGCTTTTGCTGCCACATCGACAGCTATGTTTTCTAGCAAAATGTTGTCAGTGTTGTTTGTGTGTGCAGCGCACTTGATGACCGCCACTACAGATGGCTCTGCAATGGCAGAAATTAGGTTATTGAGCAGTGCCCTCCTTTTCCAGGATGATAGAGCCACATGCACCATTTTGGTGACGTAGTCAGAGTCGTAATAAATTGTGGCGCAAAACCTTCTTGATGCCCGAAGCGCTTCAATGAGTGCTATGAGTTCTGCAGCCTGTGCAGAGTAAAACATTGGGAACCTTTTCATTATGAGGGTCTTGTATTCCCTCGCCCCCTTTTAAGCGCACCAATGCCACCTTGGCATGTCTCTGCCTGTGTCCTGATCAATGGTCGATGAACCCTCAATGAAAAGTACTTCACCCTCTTCTAAGGGGATTTCTCTGGCTTTGGGGATATCATCCTCCTTGCCCTCATAAGTGTAAGTCTTCATCTGTACATGGTTCTGTTAAGAACGTGGCAGGGCTCACTGTTTTACATCTTACAACATGGATATGTGGGCTTGAGAATATCATTTCGTATGCTGATGCCCATTGGGTAGTGGGAGTGGACTTGGATTGTTCTAAGATAGCAAACACAGTGTTCGACGTACAATGTCATGGAGCACCACATCACGATTATGGAACTTTTCTCGATGGCAAAAGCTGGTGCAGAGAGAGCCTTTTTGCATGCAAATTGACCTCGCATCACTGAGTCTAGTGTGTTGCTGTAGTAGGCCAGTGGCTTGTGGCCCATTGTGCTCTTTTGCGTTAGTAGCGCTGTCATGAATGTGCCATTTGAATGTGAAAATATGTAGAATGCCTGCGTGTGGTCTGAGGTGGCAAGAATGGGAGCTGTCGAAATCACTTCTTTTAGATCACTGAAACTCTGAATAATGTTTGCAGTCCACTCCATCTTACTGGTTTCCTTTTGTGCTTCCTTGAGGCCCTGTAAGTGTGGTCTTGTGTATGCTGCATAACCCAGAATCCACACCCTGCAATAGTTGCATAACCCCAAGAATGTGTGCCTGCCCTTAACAGTGATTGGTCTTTGCATTGCACGCACTGTTGTTGCCCTATCAGGGATAATTCTTTTGCAGTCTGCAGAAATGAGCTGCCCTGGATGGAGTACTTCATGTTGGTAGTATTGAAGCTTCGCCTTGTCCACCTTATACCCTTTGTGGGCTAGCAGTTGCAATAGAGTCCCTGCAACAGTGCTGTTCACTGTCACTGCACACCAGTAAGTCATCTACATACTGAAGTATTGTGCTGGGCACTTGGATCTTACCTTTGTGCAGTATTATGTCAAATATGCTGGGACTCTCGTAGTACTCTTGGGGCAAACAAGTCTGTTCCTAGCACTTTCCGTCATGTGTAAAGGCTGTGAGATATTGTGAATCTGGGTGTAAGGGCACAGAGAAAAATGCATTCTGTAAATCGACCAGTGTGAAATGGGTCGCTTCCTTGGGGATGCTGCTCAAAATGGATGCTGGGTTTGGAACAAGTGGAAATTCTTTCTGTACTACATCTTTAGGGGGCGGAGATCCTGTATTCCTCCAACTACCCCCAGATGCCTTTTCAATGGGGTATATGGCCATGATGCATGGTGAGGTGGAGGGTATTATGATCCCTTGTTGTAGTAAGGCTTGTATCGTTGTGGGATGTATCAACCCACTCATCCAAGCCCTGCAACATCACTGTGCATTGCTGTCAGCAGAAACATCATAATGGCCGCCGGAAAGCATGCTGCTCGCCAGAAATCACCAGAAAATGTGCAGTGAAAACCTGAAAAACAGGCTGCCGTCCACTTTCCATATCTAAGTGAGCGCAGGAGATCACTGCCTAAAACCACCATTGGGCTACCCACAAAGCAGCCTGAAATTGGAAATAGCAATGCTGATTGAAAAAGAAACAGAGCTAGTTTCAAAAATCTTTTCTCTTGGGTGTCAAATTGCTAAAACCATGGCTCACAAACCACCCTAAAAGATCCAACCTCTTTGTTGGGTGTCCCACATCATTTACTGTAAGAATCCACACAAATACAATGTCAGCAAAAATCATATGTTCTCAGAACAAAACCCTATATTTAGGATACTGATGGAAAGACAGCTGTCAAAAATGGGTGCAGTATCATTGCTCACCTCTACCAGAAAGCCGGCGTTTTAAAACTATTTTGTGTAAAATTTAACAACTGAACCCAAACTATGCCAAAGAAGAGAATTCCATCAAAATGCCATATAGAGTGCCACACAGTGATTTCATTGTTGAAAAAACTTGATTTAAAGATATGTTGCTTATTGTAAGTTTATAAATGTTTTTTTTTACAAGGAACTATGTTGCAATTGACTAGAAGGTAATCTGATTTAGTTAAAACTTCAAGAGGCCTTCTTTTCATGAGAACCCTTCACACCTTTGGCCTTCCCACCAATAGGAGAGGATATGGCATTGACATGTAAATCAGGAGAGGAGGAGATTTTCTCTGCAGCCCGGATGAAGGAACAATGGGGGCTTTGGGATGAATAGGAATATGCTGATTTGGGTGCAACTGGTCAACAACTGCTCTGGGAGACACAGGACATGTGACCTCTGAGGCATCCGGGAGGCGGAGACAAACCATTGTGGATTCAGATAGCCCAGCAAATATATGTTTTATAAAATTGCTTATGACAAAGAGAACCAAGCTGGCAAACCTGTAAAACTGTGAGACGGTTAAAATGAAAAATTCACTCACAATTTAAGACTAAACTGGACGCTGTGTGATGTTCTGAGACTAAACCCCAGAATTTATTCATATTGTAGATACAGTGTTTATGCTAGAAACATAAAAACTTACAGTAATATGCTCAGAGAGGGTGTGTATGCCTCTGTATAATTTGGTGCAGAACCAATATAGGGAAACCCACCGAAAGCGCGAATAAGTGGTCATTTCTGAATCTAAGCTCGTAGGAACATGGGACTTGAACAGAGACATGCCTTAATTAATCTCTGTTGTGTATATGTATTATGAAAAACTTGTGTATCTGGGAAATATGTTTTTTGGGAAAAATTGATTTTCTCTGTAAAAGCAAAGGGGAGGGTTCAGCTAAGCCATAAACACAGCATCACTATGACTCATCCTGACACGCTGATCCTTTCTCCAGTCAGGGGACAGGGAATCCTCTAACCTATCAAATCCTTAGAGGGTTGGGCATGTAGAATCAGCCTTCCCACCCACTTTGAAAACACATAAATAGAGACTGCTTAGGACAGATGAAAAAGACACTCTTTTCCACTACTCACCAATTCCTGCGAAGCAACCTGCCAGACCAGATCCAGACAATATCCAGACAGAGACTCTAGAACTTTGAAGCAGAGAGGCCTAAACCAAAAGCTGAACCGTTCTCAGCAGGCCTGCAGAATCTAGCAACCTGATTCTGACCTTCAACAGCCGGGCTGTGCTGTTTGCTTCTAGCTAAGAACCCTGTGCTAGAACCCAGATCCAGACCCAGAAAGCAGAGCTGTATCCGGAACCCATCAGACCCAGTCAGAGGGACTGAGCAGACCAGAGGCAGTGCTGAGAGCAGAACCCAGAGTGCCTGAGACCTGTCCGGTGGCGAGAGTGAAGTCCAAACCCTTGACCAGATCTTTGACAAGGCGCATTCCATTCCAAAGCCTAGGAGTGAGTATCTAGTCTAGAACTGTCCTTAACCAAGCTCTTAGTTTAAAGTAATCCTCTTCCATCCATTCCAACCTGTTCTGAACTGCATTATAGAATCTTGTGTCCACCCAGTTGATTTCAAATCTGTAAAGCACATCTGTCATTTCTGAAATCTTTATTCTATTTCTGAAAAATCTACCTTCACAAAAACCTCAGTAACATTTGAACCGCACGTCCTAGAACCGAAGTTTAACTGTCATTTTGAAGCTAAGCTTTCTAACATACCCAAAACGACATTCCAATTCCTTACAGTTTTTCCGTAATCGCAATTCACACACGCGGAAATATAGCAGCGAATTGCCATTTAGCTCCATTTCAACACTTGTAAAAATAGCTGTTTCTTGTTTTCAACTGCTGAAATTCGTTTCCAATCTGATAATCATTCATGAATGCTAGTGTTGTCCTAAACCAATCCAAAATAACTATCACTTATCCTGAACCTCCCTTAGTGAATTATAATCCTTTTAGCATATTTTTCACCTTCATTGCAATCACATTCAAAAGTTTTTTTGCCTGTTTTAAAATCATTCCGATGTCTCTCTAAGCTTGCTGGGGGAACTGGGATTGAACTGCATTATTGATTGTATTTCTGAAACCTGTGTGCCCTCATTTCCATCTCTTCATATTGCATACTGGGGGGAGTGAGTAGTCACAGGGGAAAAAGTGATTATCTTGTCTTTTGATTGAAACCATATTAAGTTTATTTCTGTGTTGCATTTTTCCCATTATTGCATTTCCTTGAATCCATATAAAGTATTCTCTGATACAGTATCCTTCCTATTCCTACTCCTTACTGATTAAAGAGATTGTTGAGACTGTAATATTATCCATTGCTGATTACCGTTCATATTCATAAGTGTGCTATACCGATATTATTTTATTCATAAAAGTGTGATATAAATATTGTTTAATTCTTCAAATAAACCTTTTAATTTGCAAAACAAACTACTTCTTGGCTCAGTGAGGTCAGGGGGATTCAAAGAGAGGGGCGTTATATAAGGGTTCATCATCCAGATTTAAAGAACTTTGACATAGAAATATATAAATAAGGGCTTCCATTGGGCATCCCAGACTAGGCATTGACTTAGTTGGAGTGCTGAATTGAAGTCACTTACAGATTGGGGGCTCGGTAGCCAGGACTTCTGGATTAGATCTACCACTTGTGCAGCTTAATACAGTGTGCTAACTGACAGGATACATAAATCCTGTTGGGCTGCTATGCTGTGTTACACTGTAAAACAGTGGTCTTCAAACTTTTTTGGCCTGGGCCCCCTCTGAGCAAAGTTTGGCCAAGCCGGGCCCCCCACAAAAGTGCCAGATGTACAGTATGTAGAAATTGCTATGAACATTTGCGTGCTGTCACCGCACCCTACTCCCAGTACAGACCCTGGGCTCTCCCCACCCTACTCCCACCACTATCCCAGTGCTGCCGCCCATTCTGCTCCCACCACAGTCCCATAACACAAGCATACACACATCCATACACATTTAAATAAAAAATAAATCACCATAAACGTACCTCGCGTGGTTGCTAAAATGCCCCGCTCCAGGTTGCTCTGCCCATATGTGCGAGGCGGCGCAGGAGCATAATGGGTGAGGTGGCCAGTGGGTGGACGCCCTCTCACCCATTATGGGTGAGCCGGCAGGCTTGGACTGGCCTATAGGGCAATAGGGAGATGACCATACCAAAAATGCTAGTGTAGGCCAGTAAAAATGGGCCACTTTTTTGGCCAATGTGGGCCAGTTTGAGGAGTTACTTCACTATGCAGCTAGTAGTTTTGACCATTGTTGCAGAATAAATATTCTTTAAATATCACTATTTGTTTACATTTAAACAAAAAACAACCCCTTGGGTACTATTCAAACAGCCTGTGACTAAACACTGAATATCCATTTGCAACTGCTTGCCATTTCTTCATTGGTGGTGCCTTAGACCGTTTTATGGCCCAGTCTGACCATGTGAGCTGCCCCTTCCCATTTCCTCCAATTGTTTTTGTTTGTTTACATTTCATGCTGACCTCTGGCGCCCCCCCCGGGAAGCGCCACGCCCCACTGGGGGGGCACGCCCCACAGTTTGAAAACCTCTGCTGTAAAAGCACCCCTCAAAAAGGAACGCTCTCAGGAAACGGTCTGTTTTGCAAAACAAAATAATAAACTTCTGTAAGTCAGGAAGGAAATCAATATCCAGAATGGCGACATTGGTAGACATCAAGATAGCTAGAGAGCACCTTTTACATAAGCTATTTGTGAGAGGTGAGTGGACTGAGCAGGACCAGAATGTGTGGTTGCAGGCAATCACTAAACAGGTCACTGCAACTGGGTTAGATATCTGGAAAGATCAGAGTCTCTTACACGTGGCCCTGAGTGAACTATATATGGCCCCTAAGGCCAAGGATGAGCATGACAAGATTGTCAGGATAGCGTCATATTTATATTTATATATGGGAGCTATACAGGACAAATGTGCTGAAGGCCAAGATCTGGCAAGTAGGCAACTGATGGCATTAGAGAAGGCCCAATCTGATATGGACTCTTCTGAACAGAGGCTGCAGAGGTGCCAGGAGTCAGAAAACGATAGTAGGCAGTATCTAGTTAAAATCAAAGAGGAGATAGGTATCCTGCAACAGGAAAGGGCAGACCAGGATACCAGAATTCTGGCCTTGCAGAAGGAGTATCAAGAAGGTGTGGACTCCCTACTGCAGAGCCAGAAAAAGCTGGAGCAACAACTGGATTTCAATAGGGCATGCGCAGAGCAGGTAGTCACCCTGCATAGCCACCTGGATAGAGAGAAGGCAGAGTGCAACAAATTATTTCTGAAAGACCTGGACACCCAGGCCGAATTTGAGGAAGAGTGCCAGAAAGCTGGTGCACTTCAAAGGCAGAGGGATGACCTGGCAGCACAGAGGCAGGCTCTTAGTCAGGGAAGGGATACCTTAGGCCAGGAAGTCTGTAACTTAAAAGGGAAGATGGAAGAAAAGCACCTGGCCCTCCAGGGACTGGGTGATCTCCAAAAAGAGCAACAAAACTTGTTGGAGCACACCAGGAGGGTGGGAGATGCTCTGGAAAGAAAGGAGCAGGCCAGTAGGGATGGGACTCAGGAGGTAACCCTCCTGCAGCAATGACTGGCCCAGTACTCCAGGACCAACCAGGAAGCACAGAGGGAAAATGAGGCTCTCTGTCATCACAATGATAGGCTCCAGCGACAGGTAGCCATGCAAGAGAGACTGAGAGAGTCTAGTAAGGCCTTGATTGAGGAGCATAAAGCTCAGGCTCTTTCATGGCAACAGGGAGCAGGGGCTGATAGAGATGAGGTTTGCTGGGAAAGGGAAACACCTGAGCATAACCTCAGGAGCCCTAGTACCAGAGGCCTTCATCTCTCCCAGTCCCTGGATTCTGCCACCCCCATGTCCCCTGGCGCACATGAGCCCAGGACCACAGGGATGGCAGATTACTATCCAGTCAGAAGCATGGGGCTCATAGGCCAGTACCTCCCAGGAATGGATGGGCGGGCATCCGTGTATGGGCACCCAAGTACAGTGCAATTTAGTGGGGAACCCAGGGAGAGTAGGCCCACTAAAGGCATCCTGAAAACCTCTGCCCAGTTAGGTCAGTGGGGGGGGGTACCGATCAAATCCTGGCAGCAAGGAGGAATCTGAAGACTCCTCTGAGCGTCCCAGGACACAAGAGTCCGGGTCCGCACATTCTGCCAGCCATTCCCAGGCTCGCAGAATCCGGGAAAGCCTGGAAGATCAGACGGGCACCCCTGGGAGCAGTGCCTCTGAGTCAGAGGATGAATTGACCAGGGTTACCCGAACCAGGGTTACCCGAAGGCCAATAAGGCAAAAAGGGCCTTGCTTAAGTACCCCTTAAAACAGATTAAGGCAATAAGGAGTGTCATCACGCCTTATCACAAAAACGCCAAGTATTCTGTGTGGGAACACTTAGAGCTCTTTGAGCAAATGATGGAGACTTTCCATTTGAAAGACAGCAGTAGCTGCATTCAGTACGTTAAATGGACATTCTCCCCAGAATACTCAAGTTTCTTTGCAGGGCTGGAGGGCCAAAATCATTCAAGATGGTCCACATATAGGGCGGCCATCTTAAAGCACTTTTCTGTTCATAGAAATCCACAAGAGGCTTGTAAGGCAGCCTACAATTTGCAATGTGGGGAGGATCAGGCCCCACAAGAATTTGTGCAGGTGTTGAAGCGTGACTTTGCGCAGACTACCAAAAGGGTGCGCACGGACAGTAAAGAATTTGTAAATACATTTTTCCATGCGCTGCCGAAATACATCATGACCGAGCTAGTGAGAGATTTTCATGAGAAAAGGTCACTAGACTGGGTCATTGAACAGGCCACCCGAATCTATGAGGTGCAGAAGCCCATAGAAAATAAAAAATAATGCTCAGAAAAGCCCCAAACCGACCAGCACCCCTGCCGCTGCTAAGGTGGCAGAGGTAAAGGTTGCCCCCATTTTAGATTTGGAGATGGGGGGGGCCTAAAAACCGGCCTGCTCAGAATAATAACAAGCCCAGAAGGCCCTTGTGCCAGTCACAGACAGGGAGCCAAGGAGGAAGTCCCACAAATGAGGTCCCTCATTACCCTGAATATATAAGTCCCCGCTACAAGGGAAACCGACCCATCCTGGGTTATGTGTGGACTCCTCCAGCCCAAGGGGGGGATACAACCAAGCACCTAACCAAGGGAACTTCCCTCCCAACTTCCACCAGGAGAGCAGAAATTCACCAAATCCTGGGCAGAACTTTTTCTCCAGGCGTCCACAAAATTTCCAACCCCAAAATCATCCATCCTTCTTTCCCCACTTTCCTGAGCCCAGACAAACTAATCTGGGAGAGGGGAAGCCAAGGGTGGAGGGGTACCCAAATCTTCCCCGCCCGGGGTACTACCAGAGAAGGGATAGTTACCCTTCCTGGGATCAGACCAGGGGAGAAAACAGAACCCTGTATCAACCTGAGCGGGTTTCACAGTTAGAGCGCCAGGTCCAAAATATGGCACAGGATCTGGGTTGCATGCTGAGGGCTCAGCAGAACCCTCAGATGGGCATGCCGGTGCAGAATGCCCCAAACTCCGGACCTGGTGCTCCACAACAATGATGGGGGCAGCACCCCGACAACCCACTGGTTCCCAGGGAGGAGGCACAAGGGGGAGGGGGAGTAAAGCCTTGGAAGAAGCTTCCTTCCCCACTTGTAAACAGCCCCTAGAAACCCAGGAACCAGAAACAAAATCTCCTACCGCTGAAAGTCGGCCACCCAAGGAGCAGAGAGGGGGTAGAAGAAACAAAGGACCCAAACAGACCCATTTTGTGGAGGAGATACAGATCTTCCAATTTGAGGGAGAGGGATTCTCAGAGGATCCTGGGAAAAGGATCTTCTCCTTCAGAGATGGGGGAACTCCTCCCAAAGAAAAATGGGTCCCAAGGGATTCAAATCCAGACTGGGTAGATGTGGGGACTGAGCTAGCGCCGCCCATCATCATCCCATCCCAGAACCAACAGCATCAAAATCCCCTGGTTCAAAACCATGCTGGTGACTGCCTCCAAAGAGGGGGGGGGCAGCCCAGAACCGGAACCAGGGGAACTCAAAACCTCTCCTATCTCCAGTTGCCAACTTTTTCTTTCAGATTCCCAAGACTCTGCACAGAATTCTGCCCAAATCTCTTCTCTCTCCATGTCCAAAACCAGAAGATTAGCCCACCAGTTGTCCAAAAATGTGCATTATCTGTGCCCCTTTGCGGAGAAGGAGGGAAGATACTATGCCCCGGTTCAAGTATAGGGGCAGGGTACAATTTTGACACTGGTGGACACTAGATCCCAAGCTACCCTTCTGTCCAAAAAGGCCTTTGATGAACTGAATTCAGGGAGGGGGGAAAAATACCAAATTCCTCTCACCTCCCTTCCTGGACAACTTCAGAACTTTGACGGGAAGGAAATTCCCATCGAGGGGACTGCAGATTTGGACATTAAAATTGGGCGACACAAGGCGAAACACCCAGTCATAGCAGTGACTCCAGAGATCACCCCTTGTTTACTAGGGAATGACCTCCTGAGAAGGTTGTCACCTCTAATAGATTTCGTAAACAAGGTCCTCTGGACCCAGACTAGCCGACCAATAAAATTGAAACAGAGTGTCAACCATGTTAGTTTAAACGCCACATGCCACATGGTTGAACAAAAATCTGACCAAGTAGAATTTTACTTCCAGAACAACCAAATTCCAGACGTGACAGTAATAGCAGTAGGACATCAAACTGGTGATGGTGGGTCCTCTCTATTTCTGGAAATCAACCTTCCTTCCAGTTTAAGGTGGTATTCCACACTGGAAGGATACACTCTGAAATTCTTTACCAATCCACAATCAGACATTCCCACTCCTATAGTCCAGAAAGATGTGAAATCAGC
Organism: Ambystoma mexicanum; assembly: GCF_040938575.1. NCBI lineage: Eukaryota > Metazoa > Chordata > Amphibia > Caudata > Ambystomatidae > Ambystoma > Ambystoma mexicanum. Next base: position 80,606,194 of record NC_090921.1, on the reverse strand, counting down.
TCAGAGAATGGCTGATATTCAACAACTTGGAGAGCGGTTGTTCATCCCTGTTCAGTTAAATGAAGGGAATGACTCTGTTCTCGCCCGAGTGTGTGTGAATAACGGTAAGAGTTTCATCAGCGAAGCCATGTTCCGCCAACTCCCAAACGATCCAGCCATTCCCACATTCAAACTTATAGACAAATGGGAAATAGATTTGGAAGCACCTAATTCCAAACATCTTCTGCCAAGCAGGTGTATGCTCAAAATCTCCATAGGCAACAAGTGCATAGTCTATAATTGTTGGGTCGTGCGAGACGTCACTGCCGCCTTTTACTTAGGCAGTGACATTCTCAATCGCTTTGCCATTAGTTTGGACCTAATAAACTTCAAGGCTTGGTCCCAATTAGCGGATAATCCCATGGGCTTTGATGACCTAGAGAAAGCATTTAGGTCAGCTCATTTGCTACCTTATGCAGTGGAAATTCAGATTGGAGAGGAAGTCACCATCCCAGAAAGGAACCGACAATTCTCCCTGGAAGTGAAAGTTAAAAGAGGACAGAAATGGAAAAACCCTGATGCCTATGTTCATCTAAATGCTTCTCTCCAACAGCAAGGGTTGGGGGTAAACCCAACACCATTAGTCAATATAGAACATGACACCATTCCAATAGAGGTGGATAACAGCGACTTAAAGAGTATCACTCTAGCCGCAGGCACCTTTATTGGAATGGCGGTTGATGGCCGACATTTTTCCATTGATTTAGGTAATGAACTGTTAGGACCAATCCCCAAGGACTGTTTTGACAGTGACGACAACACAACACCAGACAGGATCTTTACCCAGCATGGGGGGAACTTCCTGGTGTACACTTCCTGCCATTATGGCAAGGAAGATGTGACTTGTGACTTCAGGAGGGATGAGGTGATTTTCCAGGTCCATGAGGCTGCCTTTCCCACCTGAAGCCACCAGTCCAAATCAGCACTCTGACCAGGGACTTCTCCACCCAGCTGGAGGAAGCTGCTGAGATAGCGAAACCAGAAGTCTTTCCAGGCTTCAGGCAGATGGTTGAAGAGAGAGTCAACCTAGCTGATGCATGTGTGACTCTGGAGCAGAGGCAAAAGTTGAAACAGGTTTTCTTGGATTTTCAAGATCTCTTTGCGGTTGTCATGCCACGCGGTACTTGGCGCCTGTGGAACCGCTGACGGCGCGGACATTATCCGGCCGTGCATGCTGGTGGCCTGTCACGCCCACTTTCAGTTCCGCCCGTGCGTATGCGCGCTTACGCGGCCCGGAGTATAAATACATCTTCTTCCGGGTTGTGTACGCGTTGCAACGCTTCCGGTTTCCTCCGTTAGTGCTGTCTGCCTTTTCGCCTACTCTCTCTCCCTGCTGGTTATACCCGAATTCTATCGGGTCCTTTTTCCTTATCCCCTTGTCTTGCCTTCTGCCCTTCCTGTTTTCTCACCCTGCCTGCCTCTTTGTGTACCAGACCAAGGCTTGTTTTCTTGATAGCTGATTCTTCTGATTCGGATACCTTCTTCTTTGATCCCCCGTGTACCAGATCCCGGCCTGTTTAAGGACTGCCTATTCATTTCGCTTAACCTTTGGACTTGGTTCTTCCTGTGAGACTCCGTTCTACTTTCTGCCTACCTTCCTTCGGAGCTTCATCCTAATTACCACAGAGTATCTGCTTCAGCCGACTGCATTCCAGCACATTCCAGCTCATTCCGAAGGAGAGTTCACACAGGTCGCTTTGGGGTTTTTGGTGCCTTTTTGGCTTTTTCCCCTTACCGGCGTTCCCGGGAGGAGGCACCGGAAACCCTTTCTGGGTAACACGGTGGCTTCCTTCCGTGGGCGCCCCTACCTACATAAAAAAAAGGAGCAACCAAGAAGTAAAGGGAAGAAAGGTACTGGAAGAAGAGACGAAGGTGAGGAGTTAGGGGAGGGTGGCGAATCGGATTATACGTTCTCTGACGAGGATATCACCAATCCTGGTGACAGTTTGCAACGCCCAATTGAAGTTGAGATGGCTACACCACAGCAAGTACAGGAACTTGTAGCAGCAGTCCAGAACTTAAATATGGAAATGCAGAATCTCAAGGCCGCCAATGCCACCCTTCAGCAACGAACAACAGAGAGAGAACGACCTTCCACCGATCTTCCACCGCTCCCCCTTGTGTCGGGCAAGTTTGATGGCACTCCAAGAAAAGTAAAAGAGTTTTTGGATGCGTGCCATTTGCACTTCTCATTCCGCCCTCAGACCTTTTCCTCGGACCATGCCAAGGTGGGGTTTATGATAACACATATGTCAGGTAATGCCCTGGCATGGGCTACTCCGTTGGTGAACCTGCCGGATCCAGTCTTACAGGATTATGATGCTTTCAAGGGCTTGATACAACAAACCTTTCTACGTACCGAAAGTACCTACCTGGCTTCAGAGGATCTGCTGGACATCCGTCAAGGAAATTCGGATCTGCTAACCTACATTACAACATTTAAACAGGTGGCAGCTGAAGCCGGGTGGCAGGAGCAGGCTCAATATGCAATCTTTCGGCGAGGTCTGAGAGAAGACTTAAAGGATGAGCTAGCCAGGATAGAAAGACCTGTATCCTTTGCAGAACTCCTTACGGCAACCCTCCGGATAGATTTCCGCCTGACCGAACGACGGATGGAAAGAAGAAAGACCAAGACAAATGCTCCCCCTCTCCTGGAAACACACCCGTCTCCTTCTGTACCCTTCTCACGCTCCTCCAAAGAGGAGCCCATGCAAATTGGGACAGCGCGTGCTCCACTTACCCCTGAGGAACGCAAACAGCGCAGGGACGGCTGCCTGTGCATGTATTGCGGAGCTTCTACTCATATGTTACGAGACTGTCCGGAGGTTCCACCCAGAAGGTCGGAAAACGCTCGTCCTCGGTCGGTGTTGGGACTCACTACCGAGGGGCTGGTCCTAGTCCTTACGTTTCTCTATCTGTGTCATCTCCAGAAATCCCGGAAGACTCTCGTCTTATGGTGCTAACTGTTACCCTCAAACTAGAGTCTACAGAAGTGACTACATTAGCTCTACTGGATTGTGGTGCTGCCGGCAACTTCATCGACATTCACTGGGCCAAACAAAAAGGTCTTAAAAGAGTTGCCAAACAGGAAGAACAGAAGGTTGAAGGTGTGGATGGTGAACCTTTGAGCTCAGGCATGATCACCCACACCACCGAGGAACTCACCTTGTCGATACAACAGCACACGGAAAGAATTATTTTTGACATCATCAGAGCCGCGCACTTTCCCATCATTCTGGGAATCTGCTGGCTACGCAAGCACAACCCCAGCATTGACTGGTCAAAAAATCTATTGAGTTTTCAATCTTCCTTCTGTAGAGCTGAATGTTTACCCGAGCCAAGATTCGAAACTGTCAAGACATCTAATAGTTGTGAAACCAAGTCTGTCCATTGTTTGCCCCATTATCTAAGGGAGTTCACAGAGGTTGTGACAGAAAAGATACCTATTGAACTACCTCCACACCGGCCCGAGGATTGTTGCATCGAACTAACTCCAGGAGCTTTAGTACCATTCGGCAGGATGTTTCCTCTATCACTGGAGGAAAAGCAATATCTCAGAGGTTATCTGGACGATAACATGGCTAATGGACTGATCCGACCTTCAAAGTCTCCTGCTGGAGCTTCCTTGTTTTTCGTTTCCAAAAAAGATTCGAAGGACCTAAGACCTTGCATTGATTATCGAGGCTTAAATAAAGTCACTGTTAAGGACCGTTATCCAATGCCTTTGATAATTGACATATTACAAGCCGTCCACGGTGCAACAACATTTACTAAGCACGATCTAAGGAACGCCTACCACCTTCTCCGAGTACACAAAGGAGATGAATGGAAAACTGCCTTCCGGACTCCGTTTGGGCTCTTTGAGTACCAGGTCATGCCATTTGGGTTGGTTAATGCCCCTTCTATTTTTCAACGGTTTATGGACAGACTGTTCTCCGATTTGTTGTGCCAAACAACTTTAGTGTATCTTGACGATATTCTAGTATTTTCCAACAATGCCAAAGAACACGAAGAACATGTCAAGGAAGTTTTCCGTAGGCTGAAGAACAATCACTTGTCAGTCAAACTTGCAAAATGCGTTTTCTCCGCTTCATCCATACCTTATCTGGGTTATATCTTGTCCAGTCAGGGGATCTCAATGGACCCCCACAAGGTGTCATCCATCCTAGACTGGCCTTCACCCTCTTCAGTGAAAGAAATTCAAAGATTCCTGGGTCTGGCGAACTTCTATCGTAGGTTCATTCCCAATTTCTCCCAGAAGATCCTGCCCATCACTACTCTCCTCAAGAAATCTTCTGAGCCGTTCAGATGGTCGGCTGAGGCCGAGGATAGCTTTGGGGATCTTAAGAACGCTTTTTGTGCTGCACCCATACTTCTACAGTCTGACCAGGAGCTGCCCTTCATTCTGGAGACCGACGCCTCTGCTGCTGCCATAGGAGCTGTCCTTCTCCAAGAGGTTCGGGGAGTAGAGCATCCTGTCGCCTACTTCTCGAAGACACTTAACGCCAGTCAAAGAAACTACTCGGTCATTGAACGAGAATTACTAGCAATGAAATCGGCTTGTGTGGAATGGCGGCATCTCCTTCAGGGAGGCAGGTATCCATTTACAATCCGGACTGATCACAAGAACCTGCAAGTCCTGAGGCAATTCGAGTGCTACAACACCCGACAGGCCCGATGGGCTCATTTCTTCGCCCAATTCGATTTTCACATCACTTATATCCCAGGAAAGATGAATGTGTTGGCTGACTCCCTTTCACGGCGTTGTGACTACCTACCCGATTCCGAGTCTCCTCGTGAACACATGTTTCCCCGACCCAGAAGCATCGGAATGGTTTCGATGTTCCTCAGTCAGGTAAAAGATGAATCGGGAGGGCGCTTTGAAGTAGAGAGACATCCCAAAGGCTTGGCGTACGAAATTAGAGATGGTCTTTACCTGGTCAAAGGTAGACTCTATCTACCCACGCCTGCCTTTCGCAAGATGGCCTTGAACTGGTGTCACGACACAAAACTTGCTGGCATCGGGGCGGTACAGGCACCCTGGAATTCCTTCGTCGTCACTTCTACTGGCCTAGAATGAGGGAGGACGTGGATCGTTATGTACAATCCTGTATCATCTGCCTCCGAAGTAAATCCCCTCGTCAACGACCTATAGGATTACTCGAACCTTGTGCTGTGCCTGACGGCCCCTGGAGCTCAATCTCTACTGATTTCATTGTGGATCTTCCCATCTCACAGGGGTGCACATGTATAATGGTGGTGGTTGATTCATTCACTAAAATGGCTCACTTTTCCCCTTTGCCCGGAGTTCCCACTGCAGCCAACATGGCCGAAGTATTTCTCCAAGACATCTTTAGACTGCACGGTATGCCCTCTAAGATCATCTCTGACAGGGGAAGTCAGTACACCTCTCATTTCTGGAAGGCTCTCTGTGAGCGGCTGGGGATTGAAAGAGCTCTCACGTCGGGGTTTCACCCCCAGTCAAATGGACAAACTGAACGGCTAAACGGAACTCTAGAACAATACTTAAGGTGTTTTACTAATTCCCAACAAGACAACTGGCACTCGTTATTGGCTCTGGCCGAATTCTCCTACAACAATTCCGTACACTCAGCTCTAGGGGTTAGTCCATTTTTCTGTAATTATGGCTACCATCCCCGGTCTATTCTTCCTATCTCCTGTCTTTCTACTAATATACCATCTGTAGATTCCTCACTCACCTGCCTTAAAGAGATACACAAGAAACCTATGGAAAGCCTTCAGGCAGCGCAGGAACGCTATAGGTCCCAAGCCAACAGACATCGTCAACCCGTGCCAGGTTGGGAGGTAGGTTCCAGGGTAATGCTTTCTACGAGATACTTACCTCGTTGGGCCCATCCATCCAAACTATCCCCGAAGTTTTTAGGGCCTTATAAGATAGTACAAAGGATCAACCCTGTGGCTTTCCGTCTTAAACTTCCTGCCAGCCTGAACAGAGTTCATCCTGTCTTTCATGCGTCTCAGCTTAAGCCCTTTCATGTTGATACCTGGAGGCGTCAAGCTGAGAGAGTTAATGTTCCTCAGGATTCTACTCCGGAAGAATACGAGGTAGCTCAAATATGTGACTCCAGATATCATAGAGGCAAACTAGAATACCTTGTACGATGGAAGGGCTTCCCCTCCTCTGAGAACTCCTGGGAACCCCTCTCCCATATTTCTGCCCCTACACTGTTGCGCAAATTCCACTTTTACCATCCGGGCAAACCAGGGGGAGGGTCCCTTGGGAGGGGGCATACTGTCATGCCACGCGGTACTTGGCGCCTGTGGAACCGCTGGGGGCGCGGACATTATCCGGCCGTGCACGCTGGTGGCCTGTCACGCCCACTTTCAGTTCCGCCCGTGCGTATGCGCGCTTACGCGGCCCGGAGTATAAATACAGCTTCTTCCGGGTTGTGTACGCGTTGCAACGCTTCCGGTTTCCTCCGTTAGTGCTGTCTGCCTTTTCGCCTACTCTCTCTCCCTGCTGGTTATACCCGAATTCTATCGGGTCCTTTTTCCTTATCCCCTTGTCTTGCCTTCTGCCCTTCCTGTTTTCTCCCCCTGCCTGCCTCTTTGTGTACCAGACCTAGGCTTGTTTTCTTGGATAGCTGATTCTTCTGATTCGGGTACCTTCCTCTTTGATCCCCCGTGTACCAGATCCCGGCCTGTTTAAGGACTGCCTATTCATTGCGCTTAACCTTTGGACTTGGTTCTTCCTGTGAGACTCCGTTCTACTTTCTGCCTACCTTCCTTCGGAGCTTCATCCTAATTACCACGGAGTATCTGCTTCAGCCGACTGCATTCCAGCACATTCCAGCTCATTCCGAAGGAGAGTTCACACAGGTCGCTTTGGGGTTTTTTGTGCCTTTTTGGCTTTTTCCCCTTACCGGCGTTCCCGGGAGGAGGCACCGGAAACCCTTTCTGGGTAACACGGTGGCTTCCTTCCGTGGGCGCTCCTACCTACATAAAAAAAAGGAGCGACCAAGAAGTAAAGGGAAGAAAGGTACTGGAAGAAGAGACGAAGGTGAGGAGTTAGGGGAGGGTGGTGAATCGGATTATACGTTCTCTGACGAGGATATCACCAATCCTGGTGACAGCGGTGGACTCATATGATTGTGGTCACACCGACATCCACACAACAACAATTCCCACGGACCCTGGTATGACTCCAGTGCTTGTGAAGCAATATCGCTTGCCTCTCGCATCAATGGAGTCCCTTACTGAAATCATTAAGAACCTTCAGTCCCGTGGGATAATCCGTCTAGTCCACAGCACCTTCAATAATCCGGTGCTGGGGATATTGAAGCCAAACGGCCAGTGGAAACTCTGCGCAGACCTTAGGGAGCTTAACAAACAAGTCCATAATTCCCGATGGCCTCTTCCCTACATTGACCAAGGGATGGCCCAGATCCAGGGGTCACAGGTATTCACTGCAATAGACCTGACCAATGGATACTGGACTGTACCTGTCAGTAGGGAGGACCAATACAAGCTGGGTTTTACCTTTGGGGGCAAGCAGTACAACATTTTCCTACATAAGGCCATGCCCGACCTGGGTGCAAGGGGTAACCTGGCGTATGTAGATGATGTCCTCATCAAGAGCTCAACTGTTGAGGAACACATAGGTGAGATCTGTTATGTTCTGACACAGTTGAGGGCCGCGGGTGCAAAACTTTCATTCCAAAAAGCACGTGTTAATTTCTTGGGGCATGAGATTACTCCTCAGGGTCTCCGTCCCCAGGAAAAGAAGATGGAAGCACTCCAGAAACTGAAAGACCCCACAACTCTGCGGGAACTAAGGAGCCTCCTTGGACTGACTAATTACAGCAGAAAGTTCATTGTGGGCTACGCAGAGATCACCAGACCCCCGATTCATCTCTTGAAGGGGGGGTCAAGTGGGAATGGGGTTCAGAACAAGCCGAGGCAGTACGACAGCTCAAAAGAAGCCTCTCACAAGCACCTTGCCTAGCTTACCCTGTCAGAAACAAGGAGTTCTTCTTGGAGACAGAGTTCTCTAATACATGCTTGACTGCAGTATTATACCAAAAGCATAACAAGGTCAATAAAGTAATCTCCTATGCGAGTAAAACTTTATCCTCCGTGGAGGAACAATTCAACGATTGTGAGAAGGCACTCCTGGCAACAGTGTGGGCATTGAAGAATTACCGCCCGTTTATCCAGGGGGAACACATCATAGTGGAGACTCCACACCAGCCTCTGCAATATCTCCAAAGTGACAGAATCCGGGCCGGAAATGTGAGTAATTCCCGAATTACTTCCTGGATTCTGTCAATGCAAGGCTTTCCTGTGGAGGTCAGATATGGCCAAAACAAGAAGAGTCTCCTCACGCAAAGTCTGGCTGACTTGCATGATTGTGCCAGAGAAAACTTTCTCCAGGACGGAAGTCTAAAAATCAGGGACAACATGGAGGCATACCTCAATTCCCCACACAAAGTCTTTGAAGAAGACAAGTGTGAGGGAATGCGCACTGTCACTGTCTATGTGGCTGGATGCTCTTACCATGTTGACAACAACGGGGAAAAAGAACTTGTGGCCGGCGTAGGGAATGCATGGGTGAATGAGTCCCCAGAACCCTCTGCTGGATACCAGATTGGTCCCCGAAGTAGTCAAGTGGCAGAGTTGATGGCTGTGCATCAGGCCATCCTCATTGCTGTCCAACATCAAATCCACAAACTGGTCATAATCACAGATTCGGATTATGTACGGAACGGGTTCGTGGAGCACCTGGTTAACTGGAAAACCAGAGGCATGTTATGTGCTAATGAAAAAACCCTTGAAACATGAGAAGTTAATTCAAAATATTGATGATCTGGTCACCTTGAATGGGTTGACCATCTACTGGAAGAAGATCAAGGGTCATTCCAAAGTAGAGGGACCAGGCAAAACTGGAAATGACTTAGCTGATCAGCTGGCCAAAACCGGGGCCATCCAAGGGAATCTAATAGAGATTGAGTCCCTGTTGGGGGAAATCCAGGTCACTGCTATCACTAGGTCCCAGACAAATGCTCACAATGGTCTTTCAACTGCACAATGGAGTAAGGAGACCCCAGATGCTGGGATCACGGCTCAGAAGAGGGATCCAATAATTGGTACGTTTTATCAACACATTGAGGACCCTGAGAACATTCCCCTGATGGATACCGATTACATAGGGAAAGAGGACCTCATAGTGTTGATGAAATGTCCAAATATGTTCCGAATCAAAGACGGTTTGTTGGTGAGATAATCCCGAGCTGTCCATGATCAGTGTGCGGTTCCTACCTCATTCCTAAGCCTGATGTTAAGTCACGCCCATGATGCAGCTGCAGCCGGTCATAGGGGATTTCACACAACACTTGAAATCTTAAGAGAGGTTGCATACTGGCCACACATGGGGCAGGACCTCGACCAATACTTGGAGGGGTGTCTTGTGTGTGCACAATTTTAGCCAACATCCCTCACACACTGTGTGCCTCTCCAAAAGAGGGGGATGACACTGTCATGGTCAGATTTGCAAGTAGATTTCATCTGGCCCGCTCCTCTAGGGGGAATAAGTACATGTTGACCATGACATGCTTATTTACTAAATGGGTGGAATGTCTCCCGGCCCCAAACTGCAAGGCAGAAACAGCAGCTACCCTGATGATCAATCACATCTTTTCGCGTTTTGGACTACGCCAAAGGATTGAGTCAGACAGAGGTAGCCATTTCACTAGCGAAGTAATGACAAAGATGTGGGAGATACTTGGGGTTAAAAGGAAGCTACATATTGCTTACCGGCCAGCCTCTGGTGGTGCAGTAGAACGTTACAACAAAACCATTGTGAGCATATTTTAAAAAATGTGTGGCAGATTCTGGGCCAAGTTGGGATATCCAATTACCTCTTGTCCTAATGGCTATCAAATCTAGCCCTTCATCTGCAACTAAAATGTCACCATTTGAGCTGATGACTGGACGCAGGATGGTGCTTCCCCAGCATCTGCTCTACAGGACCCAAGAGCAGACATTGATCAATGCCTCCACAACTCATGAGTATGTTGAAAATTTAGGAAAACACCTTCAACATACTTTTTCCTATGCTCAGCGAAATCTAGAAAGATCAGCCGACAGCATGAAGACCCAGTATGACTTGAAGACTACCAGGAAAGAATACAATGTAAGAGACTGGGTCTATATATTCAATTTCCAAAGGAACAAGGCCAAACAGCGGAAATTTCTGCCTACCTGGAAGGGACCTTTTGAAATTGTAGACAAGATCTCACCAGTCGCCTACAAGATCCGCACCCCCAAAGGCAGTTTGGCAGAGGGGGAAGATAAGTGGGTCCACATTAATCAGCTAAAGTGTTGCCATCCCAGGCACACTCTGCAGCAACTGGAGGAGTCCTCTGGAACCCGAGAGGGGGCCACTCCAGATCCATAAAATTCCAACCCTAAAATATTCAACATATAGTTTATAAAATACAATGATAAGAATACAAATGTCTCCTGATTTATAAAATGTATATGCCCACCCCACTACATTAATATTGGTGGGGAAATGTCTACGAATATGTTTTGGCCTTTTTGCTTTGTCATCCTAGGAGGGAGAAACCATGGAGACTGACCAAGGAGGACGACCCGGGGTCCGGGAGCAAAGATCTGAGGGATCTGGCATATCGCTCAATTCTCCCATCAGGACTGGCGAGGAGAACCAAGCGATCCACCCCTGATGGAGGAAAAGACGATGAACTGTGCCATTTGCGGAATCCGGAGAGATGAGGCTGACATCCCAGTCTTGCGAAGTTTCATCGATGAAAGATCAACGGCCATCGCAAGAGGAGGGCTTGCGGGATGTATTAGCCCACTCATCCAAGCCCTGCAACATCACTGTGCATTGCTGTCAGCAGAAACATCATAATGGCTGCCAGAAAGCATGCTGCTCGCCAGAAATCACCAGAAAATGCGCAGTGAAAACCTGAAAAACAGGCTGCCGTCCACTTTTGCCTATCTTAGTGAGCGCAGGAGATCACTGCCTAAACCCATCATGGCTCACAAACCACCCTAAAAGATCCAACCTCTTTGTTGGGTGTTCCACATCATTTACTGCAAGAATCCACACAAATACAATGTCAGCAAATATCATATGTTCTCAGAACAAAATCCTATTTTAAGGATACTGATGGAAAGACGGCATTTTAAAACTATTTTGTGTAAAATTGAACAAATGAACCCAAACTATGCTAAATAAGAGAATTCCATCAAAATGCCATATAGAGTGCCACACAGTGATTTCATTGTTGAAAAAGACTTGATTTAAAGATATGTTGCTTATTGTAAGTTTATAAATGTTTTTCTTTTACAAGGAACTATGTTGCAATTGACCAGAAGGTAATCTGATTTAGTTAAAACTTCAAGAGGCCTTCTTTTCATGAGAACCCTTCACACTTTGGGCCTTCCCACCAACAGGAGAGGATATCGCATTGACATGTAAATTAAGAGAGGAGGAGATTTTCTCTGCAGCCCGGAGGAAGGAACAATGGGGGCTTTGGGATGTATAGGAATATGCTGATTTTGGTGTAACTGGTCAACAACTGCTCTGGGAGAGACAGGACATGTGACCTCTGAGGCAGCAGATCCGGGAGGCAGAGACAAACCATAGTGGATTCAGATAGCCCAGCAAATATATGTTTTATAAAATTGCTTATAACAAAGAGAACCAAGCTGGCAAAAATGTAAAACTGTGAGACGGTTAAAATTAAAAATTCACTCACAATTTAAGACTAAGCTGGACGCCGTGTGATGTTCTAAGACTAAACCCCGGAATTTATTCATATTGTAGATACGGTGTTTATGCTAGAAACATAAAAACTTACAGTAATATGCTCAATTAGCCTGTATATAATTTGGTGCAGAACCAATATAGGGAAACCCACCAAAAGCGCAAATTATTGGTCATTTCTGAACCCAAGCTCGTAGGAACATGGGACTTGAACAGAGACATGCCTTAATTAGTCTGTGATGTGTATATGTATTATGAACAACTTGTGTATCTGGGAAATATGTTTTTTGGGAAAAATTGATTTTCTCTGTAAAAGCAAAGGGGAGGGATTTAAGCTAAGCCATAAACACAGCATCACTCTGACTCATCCTGACACGCTGATCCTTTCTCCAGTCAGGGGACAGGGAATCCTCTAACCTATCAAATCCTTAGAGGGTTGGGAATGTAGAATCAGCCTTCCCAACCACTTTGAAAACACATAAATAGAGACTGCTTAGGACAGATGAAAAAGACACTCTTTTCCACTACTCACCAAATCCTGCGAAGCACCCTGCCAGACCAGATCCAGACAATATCCAGACAGAGACTCTAGAACCAAACTCTAGAACTTTGAAGCAGATAGGCCTAAACCAAAAGCGGAACCCTTCTCAGCAGGCCTGCAAAATCTAGCAACCTGATTCTCACCTTCAACAGCCGGGCTGTGCTGTTTGCTTCTAACATCCTTATAGTTTTTCCATAATCGCGATTCACGCACATGGAAACATTGCCGCGAATTGCCATTTAGTTCCATTTCAACACTTGTAAAAATAGCTGTTTCTTGTTTTCAACTGCTGAATTTTGTTTCCAATCTGATAATCATTCATGAATCATTGCTAGTGTTGACCTGAACCAATCCAAAGTAACTATCACTTATTCTGAATCTCCTTTAGTGAATTAAAATAATTTTAGCATATTTTCCACCTTCATTGCAATCACATTCAAAAGTATTTTTGCCTGTTTTAAAATCATTCCTGTGTCTCTCTAAGCTTGCTGGGGAAACTGGGATTGAACTGCATTATTGATTGTATATCTGAAACCTGTGTGCCGTCATTTCCATCTCTTCATATTGCATACGGGGGGAGTGACTAGTCACAGGGGAAAAAGTGATTATCTTGTCTTTTGATTGAAACCATATCAAGTTTATTTCTGTGTTGCATTTTTCCCATTATTGAATTTCCTTGAATCCATATAAAGTATTCTCTGATACAGTATCCTTCCTATTCCTACTCCTTACTGATTAAAGAGATTGTTGAGACTGTAATATTATCCATTGCTGATTAACGTTCATATTCATAAGTGTGCTATACCGATATTATTTTATTCATAAAAGTGTGATATATATATTGTTTAATTCTTCAAATAAACCTTTTACTTTGCAAAACAAACCTACTTCTTGGCTCATTGAGGTCAGGAGGATTCAAAGAGAGGGGCGTTATATAAGGGTTCATCATCCAGATGTTAAGAACTTTGACATATAAATATATAAATAAGGGCTTTCATTGGGCATCCCAGACTAGGCATTGATTTAGTTGGAGTGCTGGATTGCAGTGACTTACATCGTGTCTCTAATCACTTCTTCCGCCTCCCTCACCAATGGGTATTGCTTTACCCTCCCTTTAGTGTAATCTGTATGAGGTATCTTCCTTCAACTTCCCTACATCGTGTGGGTTGGTTGTCCATAACTGTGTGGGGACCTGTTGTACGTCAGCTGGACCGAACAGGGTTGGAGCGACAACAGCCATGAGGGGCTTTGGACTCTTCGGTACTGGACCATAATCTCACAGGGGATGCATATTTCCAGTAATATTTCCCCATCATCATTGTTGTCCTTAGAGAGTTCGATGTCTGTCAACTCATTGAGGGGGACAGTGGGTACAATGCATAGCACGGTGCGCCACTGGAACCCCTGAGTATCTGTATCTAGTACCAGAATTCTTTTGACTGACACCAGCAACTCCTCTATGCTAAGGGATAGTATAGTGCCTGCCACTAGTTCTGGGGACACCACATGTCGAAAGATGAAATCAGTTGGTACTCTCCAGCAAGTTTTGGTGATCTGGGGCACGGCTTTTGCGAGCACTGTAGTGCCATAAATGAACATGTCTGGGTTTATAGGGCTGCCCCGTATCACCACATCAGGCGCCATGGCATGTATCACAAGCATTACCTTCATTGAACACATGCCAGGTGTCGCACAGATGAAACCTCTGTCTGTGAACGAGATTGTCATGTTCAGCTTGCTAAGCAGGTCTCTGCCAAGCCCTTACTAACTTCCCCCCTACTTTTGCATCCAAATCTTTTGTGTAGGGAACCATAAAAACAGCCCCAGAGAATCCCTGTGTGTCGAGAGTTTTGCCTGATAACAGGAAGTCACCTTCACTGATGCATGACTTCTCGGCTCCTGAGTCCACGAGAAAGATGTATTGTTTGTTCCCTATCTCTGCCCCCACCAATGGATTTAGGTTCATTGACAGGACTGGACATGCAAGTGCACTCTGTGGGCTGTCCTAATCTGGGTATGAGCCTGTCCCCAGGAATGAAAAAGGGTTTTCCCCCACCACTAACGGCTTGTAATGGGGCCATTTGGCACGCCTCCGAAGGCGCTCATGTGTCCCACTTGCTGCATGTTTGGACAGGGGTTAATACTGCTGCATTAGCTGTTGCGGGTGTCGCCGTGGGGCAGGGCCGGTTATCTGCGGGGGCATCTGTGTGTAAGCTTGCTGGATCTCATATGGTATGGAGGACATACTGGGGGGTCCTTGCTGTGGGGGGCCATAATTCTGTTGGTTGTAGTTACACCCCATACCTTGTCTACTCTGACACTCCCATGAAAAGTGTGTCACGCGCCGCTGTACCTGGCGTCTTTGGCCCTTCAGGCTACGGAGTAGCCGATGATCGCTTTTTCCTCTTCCTGGTTTGGTTGTGGGTCTAGTCTTTCTTTTCCGGTTTTCCTCTTAACCCCTCCCCTCCCCCCTGTCTGTGCGTTGCAACTCACTGTGTTTCCTTCCGTGAGTAACGCTCGTTTCACAGCTACTCTCCTGTTCCTTCCCTTTCTCCGTTCCCCTACCTCCTTATTCTTTCTGCTTGGCGGGGTTACTCCAGCTCCGTCACCCCTCCTGCTTCAATCCAAGTCTCCGCCGGAGTTCCTTCGGCTCGCGGCTTCCACCAGGCTGTTTCCGACTTCAGAGGGTTCTCCTTCTGCATACGGAGTCCCTTCAGATCCGTATTTGCTACAGAAGCCTTCCGGACCATTACCCCCCCGGGTAGGAACCTACGTCCTCCGCAGTTGCATTCTGGGACCTGTGGTCCGAATACCTACCTTTCCGGACTTGTTATCATCAAGAGGTTGTTTTTGCAATCGCCTTTTTTCCTCTTGAATACCGGACTTCTTCGGAAGGAAGCCCCTCCTGTTTGCCAACACTAAAGGGCATCAGGGTGGCTTCCGACCGAGGAAGACCATTCCTCTTCGACCGGAGGCATCCGAAGCCAAGGAAGGAAAGACGAAGAAAGGACAGCCCCATAACAACAGGTGAGGAGGCGGAGGAGGAGGAAAGGGGCAAGATTAACAGAGTTTCGGAACAGTCTATTTGTGTAGTTCCCGAAGACAGACCTGTTTACCCGACTAGTTGTGAGAGATTGCAACGCCTAACCAAAAACATTGTGATGGCTACTCCCGAACAGTTGCAGGAAGTAGTCAATGCCGTACAGGCTTTGACCCAAGAAGTACAAACTCTAAAGAATGAGAACGCTACTCTTAGACAAACAATCGATACTCGAGAGCTATTGCGGTCTGAATTGCCTCCACTACCCCTTACCTCTGGTAAATATGACGGATCACCTCGCAAGTTTAAAGAGTTCATGGAAGCGTGCATAATACATTTCACTTTCCGCCCTCAGTCCTTTTTGTCCGATAGGGCACGTATAGGGTTTTTGATTTCTAACCTTACGGGCAATGCGTTGGCCTGGGCTGCGCCTTTAGTTACTAGCGGCAGTCCCCTGCTACAGGATTATGGTGCCTTTACCGCCCAATTCAAGGCTGCGTTTGAACAACAGGAATCAGCCCAGGTAGCCAGTGAGGAGCTGTTGGACATCCGACAAGGCACTTGTGAACTGCTGAGTTACATATCCCACTTTAAACGAGTAGCAGTGGAGACTGGATGGCCTGACACTGCCCAATATGCCATATTCCGCAGAGGACTTAGGGAGGAACTCAAAGATGAACTTGCACGGGTACCTAGACCAGCAACGCTTTCCGACATGATTTCCACTGTACTTCAGATCGACTTCCGTTTGAACGAAAGACGGTCCGAACGCCGCAAGAATCGCGGCATTTCTGTTAGAGTTGATTCCCCTATTCCCAGTTCCTCCTCACCACCTACCAACGTACACGAAGAACCAATGCAGATCGGTGTCATGAGAGGCCCTTTAAGTGTGGAGGAAAGAAAGAGAAGAAAAGACCATAACCTTTGTATGTACTGTGGTTCGGCCAAACACTTATTACGAGACTGCCCTCTCGTACCCCCACGGCGCCAGGGAAACGACCAACCTCGGAAGTAGAAGGGGCCGATTTCCGAGGTACATCAAGAGGTCCTTACGTTACCTTAGCCATTACCACCACGTTGCCCTCCGATGATAACCGACTCATGGTAATGGGTGTCCAGCTTCAAACCAAGAATGGAAGACTTGAAGTACTAGCACTAGTGGACTGCGGAGCCGCTGGCTGTTTTATGGACATTTCCTGGGCCAAAAGGAAGGGCATCGAGACACAAGAGAAGGAAGAAAATCAGAAGGTAGAGGGAGTCGATGGCAAACCACTTTGTTCCGGTCTGATTACTCATTCCACGATTCCCTTAACTATGTGGGTCACGCACCACGAAGAGACCATCCAATTTGACCTTATTAAGGCAGCACATTTTCCAGTCATACTAGGCATAACTTGGCTCCGGAGACATAATCCGGCCGTAGATTGGATGAAGAATCAGATGGCCTTTTCTTCTGACTACTGTCATCAAACTTGCCTCCTGAAGGAGCACTTCGCCAAAGTAGACATGGTCCCAGCAGAAACGATGACGATAACTGCTGCAGAAATCTTTCCGTTTCCAGCCTTCTTGACGGACCTCAAGGGGGCGTTCAACTGCGAAGGTCCTCTAGCACTACCCCCGCACAGGCCGGAGGATTGTTCTATTGATTTAGTTCCGGATGCCATTGTGCCTTTTGGTAGGATGTTCTCCTTGTCCCTCAAAGAAAAGGAAGCGCTGCGGAAGTACCTAGATGGGAACCTCCAGAACGGTCTTATCCAACCCTCCCGTTCTCCTGCTGGGGCACCACTATTCTTCATCCCAAAGAAGGATTCTCAAGAGCTCCGCCCCTGTATAGACTATCGTGGTCTCAATGGGGTTACTGTTCGAGACCGATACCCCATGCCCCTGATTAAGGACGTATTGGAAGCAGTACAGGGGGCTGTCATATTCTCTAAACTGGACCTCCGACAAGCCTATCATCTCTTAAGGGTCAGAAAGGGAGACGAATGGAAAACGGCTTTCCGGACTCCGTTCGGTCTCTTCGAGTACCGGGTCATGCCTTTTGGCCTGGTTAACGCCCCTGCGGTTTTTCAAAGGTTCATGGACCGTATTTTTTCGGACCTCCTTTTTCTTAACACTATTGTTTATTTAGATGATATCCTTGTTTACTCGTCTTCACAGACGGAACACAAAGATCACCTACGTCAGGTCATTCTAAGGCTTCAAGAACACAAGCTGTTAATAAATCTTAATAAATGCCTTTTTCAAGTATCCACTATCCCCTACTTAGGATTTCTCTTGTCCCGAGAAGGAATCCGGATGGACCCCAAAAAGATCACCGCCATACTAGAATGGCCAACACCAGATTCAGTCAAGGAAGTTCAAAGATTTTTGGGTTTGAGCAACTTTTACAGGAAGTTCATATCAGGATTCTCCAAGACGGTACTACCCATTACGGCCCTTCTAAAAAAGGGGATCCAACCCTTCAAGTGGACTGAGGAGGCCAATCAAGCTTTTAACCAACTCAAGACCGCCTTCTGTTCAGCACCCGTTCTACGCCAACCCGACCAAACTCTACCGTTTATCGTTGAGACGGATGCATCAGCAGCTGCCTTAGGAGCAGTCCTTCTGCAAGAGCATGGGGGTCTAGAACATCCCATAGCCTACCTTTCAAAAACGTTGACACCCAGTCAGACGAATTATTCAGTCCTTGAAAAGGAGTTGCTTGCAATGAAGACAGCGTGTGAAGAATGGCGGCACTTACTCCAAGGCTCAGCTCATCCCTTCATCATAAGAACTGACCATAAGAATTTAAGGGTGCTGCAACGAATGGAGTGTGTTAATTCCAGGCAAGCCAGATGGGCGCATTTTTTTTCCCAGTACGAGTTCAGCATAACATACCTACCCGGAACTAAGAACATTCTAGCAGACGCCCTTTCTCGTCAACCTATGCCGGGCAGGGTTGTTTGTAGCAGTCCAGAGTATATGTTCCCTCCAAAAAGAATCATTAATGCTGTGTCCTTTTTTCTCCAAAAGGTGAGAAGGGCCATGATTTCTCATTCTCCCTTACCTCCGGATGTGACTCACAGGGAAGGTCTGTGTTTTAGGAACCAAAGGTTGTTTCTGCCTGATCCAGAGACCAGGCGGCAAGCACTTGAATGGTGTCATGACAGTCCGATAGCGGGACACAGAGGGATCACTAATACCATTGAGCTGCTACAACGGCAGTTTTGGTGGCCTGGGATAAGGAGAGACACTCAAAGTTATGTACAGAATTGTCCCACATGTTGCATGTCCAAATACGATACCAGAAGACCGTTGGGTTTGTTACAGCACGAACCCATCCCTGAAAGACCTTGGTGTACCATAACTACAGATTTCATAGTTGAATTACCGCAATCAGAAGGTTTTACGTGCGTTATGGTTACAGTTGACTCCTTTACCAAGATGGCTCATTTCACTCCTCTACCTGGTGTACCCACTGCTGCTGAGATGGCTACGGTGTTTATCCGAGACATATTCCGTCTACATGGTCTTCCTATCAAGATCATATCCGACCGAGGAAGTCAGTATACTTCTCAATTTTGGAAGACCCTCTGCGCCAAGTTAGGTGTACAAAGAGCTTTATCGTCTGGTTTCCACCCACAAACCAACGGACAGACCGAGAGACTGAATGCCTCACTGGAACAATACCTCCGGTGTTTTATAAATCATCAGCAAGATAATTGGGTGGCACTACTCCCCTTGGCAGAGTTTTCGTATAACAACAGTAAACATAGTTCTACTTCTCTCAGTCCGTTTTTCTGTTCCAACGGAATCCACCCTCAAGCCATATTTCCGGACGATCTTCAAGCTACATCCATTCCTTCGGTTGATCACTTGCTAACTAACATTGTGGAAGCCCACAAGGTAGCCAAGAGGAGTCTATTAGACACCCGTCAACGTTACTGCAATCAAGCCAACCGTCATCGACTGCCTTCCCCCTCCTGGCAGGAAGGAACCAAGGTATGGCTTTCTACAAGATACTTACCTCGTTGGTTGAAAAGATCAAAGCTTTCACCTCGCTATGTGGGTCCGTTCACCATCTCTAAACGGATCAACCCTGTAGCCTATAAACTTCATTTGCCCAATCACATGAAACAAATCCATCCGGTGTTTCACTCCTCTCTGCTCAAGGAATGTCAATCAGATCCCTTTGAGAGATCTTCTCCTACCATAAGACCCCCCCTAGGTGTCGAACCAGAGGAATACGAGGTGGCTTCCATACAGGATTCCAGGTACCGGAATGGGAGGCTGGAATATCTCGTTCACTGGAAGGGGTATCCTCATACGGAGGATTCCTGGGAACCAAGACCTCATGTCCATGCTCCGTTATTTGTGCGCCGATTCCATCGATCCCACCCGGGAAAACCGGGTGGCATCTCTTCAGGGGGGGGTCATACTGTCACGCGCCGCTGTACCTGGCGTCTTTGGCCCTTCAGGCTACGGAGTAGCCGATGATCGCTTTTTCCTCTTCCTGGTTTGGTTGTGGGTCTAGTCTTTCTTTTCCGGTTTTCCTCTTAACCCCTCCCCTCCCCCCTGTCTGTGCGTTGCAACTCACTGTGTTTCCTTCCGTGAGTAACGCTCGTTTCACAGCTACTCTCCTGTTCCTTCCCTTTCTCCGTTCCCCTACCTCCTTATTCTTTCTGCTTGGCGGGGTTACTCCAGCTCCGTCACCCCTCCTGCTTCAATCCAAGTCTCCGCCGGAGTTCCTTCGGCTCGCGGCTTCCACCAGGCTGTTTCCGACTTCAGAGGGTTCTCCTTCTGCATACGGAGTCCGTTCAGATCCGTATTTGCTACAGAAGCCTTCCGGACCATTACCCCCCCGGGTAGGAACCTACGTCCTCCGCAGTTGCATTCTGGGACCTGTGGTCCGAATACCTACCTTTCCGGACTTGTTATCATCAAGAGGTTGTTTTTGCAATCGCCTTTTTTCCTCTTGAATACCGGACTTCTTCGGAAGGAAGCCCCTCCTGTTTGCCAACACTAAAGGGCATCAGGGTGGCTTCCGACCGAGGAAGACCATTCCTCTTCGACCGGAGGCATCCGAAGCCAAGGAAGGAAAGACGAAGAAAGGACAGCCCCATAACAACAGGTGAGGAGGCGGAGGAGGAGGAAAGGGGCAAGATTAACAGAGTTTCGGAACAGTCTATTTGTGTAGTTCCCGAAGACAGACCTGTTTACCCGACTAGTTGTGAGAAAGTGTCACTTCCTGCATGTCCACCACTGACCAATACCTCCTCCTCTTGGTTTGTTTGTTTGTTTGATTGTTTGTTTATTTTATTTATATAGCATGCCAGACCCATGGGTAAATGGGCACTCAAGGATACGGTTACAGGAACAGGTTATACATTTAGAATAATTTGTGCAGAATTTATACAATTTACAAAAATACTGTTATTGTACAGATTATATTATAGGAGTTATACATATTATATAATATGTACACAGGAGTGATACAGAAGCTAGTACGGTTACCAGACATTTGGTCGAAAAGAATTGGTTGACCAGACAAATGGTCGAACCAATTTGGTCGAAAACCAAATGGTCGAATTTTTTTTTTTTTATTTTCACCCCTTTTTTTCATTTTTTTGGGGGGGGTGCCCCCCAACCCCCTTTTTTTCTCTAAAAACCCCTTTTTTTAAAAAACGAAAACCCAAAAAATAAATATATAAATAAAAAAAAGAAATTCGACCAAATTGCATCGACCAAATGTCATTCGACCAGTTTTCAGTCGACCAAATGACTGGACACCGCTAGTACTATCGGACGCAGGGTGGTGGTGAATGACTAATAGGGTATGTGTATGAGGTGTCCAGAATGACATGAGGTGGTGTTAGTTTTTATTCAGTAGCCAGGTAATAACCTGGGTTCTGAATGATTGAAAGGTTGAGATAGATTTGATGTCCAGTGGAAGTGTATTCCAGAGTTGGGCGGCTAGAACCGGGAAAATGGTTCCGCCGGCTCTTTTTAGGGTGTATCTGGGCACCACCAGGCATAGTGTGTTAGTGGATCTGGTGATTCTGGCAGAAGGTTTCATGGTGAATCTATTGGTCAGATATGGTGGGGCTAGGTGATTCAAGGCTTGTAGGTGAGACAAATAGTTTTTAGGTCAATTTTTGTTGTATGGAGAGCCATTTGCATGATTGTCTGATAGCAGAAATGTGTTCTCTCCTGGGAATATTTAGAGCAGCTCGGACTGCGTTGTTTTGGAGGACCTGCAATTTGTTAATTATGGATTTGTTTGCATCTGCATATAAACTGTTGCAGTAGTCCAGTTTAGACTGTATAAGTGCCCTGGCTAATATGAGGCAGCTGTTAGAGGATAGCAGAGGTCTGCAGACCCTGATCAGTTTACCTGTGTAGGCAGTGGCTGAGGCGGTCATGTTAATTTGTTTAGAGAGGTTTGTATTGGCATCTAGATAGAAACCGAGGGTTTTTACACTTTTAGCGATCGGTATAGTGTTTCCATCGATAATGATGTTATTGTAGCTGGGGCTAAGTTTCAGGAGGTTGTTGGGGGAGCCGACAAGGAGCAGTTCAGTCTTATCATTCAGGTAGAAGCCATGTGTGGCCATCCATGCCTGAATGATGGTGAAGACTTTGTTGATCCGGCCAACGTCAGAACTGTAGTTACCTGATAGTTTTAGGAGTATCTGCGTGTCATCTGCATAGTTGGTGTAGGTGACACCCAGACGGTCCAGCTTGTCGAATAGTGGCTTTGTAAATATGTAAGTACAAAGTAGGCGAGACACATGAGCCTTGTGGGACACCACATGTAATGGGTATCGGTAAGACACGCATGGTTCTGTTTGCGAGGAAGGATTGGATCCACTTGACCGCAGAGTGGGAGAAGTGTGCTGCTGATGACAGGTGGTTGCATGAACTGATGAACTGATGTAGAATAGGTGAAGTGGGTGGATGGAACGGGTGAAATGGTAGAACGGATGAAGTAGGTGGATGAACGGGCAATGTGTTTAGAACCAGTGAAGTGGGTGGAACCGGTGAAGTGGGTGGAACGGGTGAAATTGACGGAATGTGTGAAATGGGTGGAACCAGTGAAGTGGATCGAACATGTGAAGATGACATATGTGGATGGAGAAAGGATAACGGGGGTAGATCGAATGAAAGGAGCAGTGCATAGAATGGTTGGGGTGCATAAAATGGTTGGAGTGCATAAAATCGGCTTGTAGTGCAGGAACGGATTGGAGTGCATGGAACGGATTTGAGTGTATGGAATGGATTGGAGTGCATGGAATGGATTGGAGTGCATGGAACATCTGAAAGAGCATTGAAAGGAACGGTTTTGAGTGCTTGAAATGGTTGTCTGCATGGAACAGTTGGAGTACATGGAACGGATGGAGTACATGGAACTATTAAAGTGGGATTGATCTCAAGCACCTAAGGTAAACCACCATATCACATCTCCACGCTTACTCTCCTCTTTACACCACCACTCAACTAGAACACAGCAATACTATGACACCATTCGGTATAGCTGTTCCCATACCATCATTTGCCTCTTACTAACGCAGCCAAAATCGGTCTGGATAACAACCTGCCAGAACGAACACATACTCTCTCAAGCTCTCAACCACCACACCTACCGCTAAGAAGCAGCTATCACACGAATGCCGCACGAGCTGCACACATATCCTGTGCTCACACGCACCTTTGACTCTCTCTATTCTCTCTACTGACTTGAACTTCGGTTCCCAAAGGTGTTCAACCTACCAGCGCCTTGAGGCCATACCAATGGTACATAAGGCGATATATAAATGCAAAGTAAAATAACATAAAATGTTATGGTCGACCAAGTCAAAGGCTGCTGAGAGGTCTAAGAGAGGAAGGATGGCAGCCCTACCCTTATCTTCGAGTTCGTCAATCTGACTTTTGAGATCAACAAGGGCCGTTTCTGTTCCATGTTGAGGTCTAAAACCAGATTGACGGATTCCTAATGGTTGGTTTGTCTCTAGATAGTCTGGAATTTGTAAGTAAGCAACTCTATCTAGGATTTTTAGTAGGAACTGGACAGTTGTGATGGGTCCATAATTGGTGGGTATAGACGGGTCGAGTGTCTGTTTTTTTAACAATGGGAGAACCCATGATTGTTTCAGATTGCTGAGTTGCTATTGAATGACAGGTTTATTAGTTTGGTAATGATGGGGGATAGATCCCTAGCTGCGTCTTTTATAATCTGAGCAGGGCAGCTGTCCCCTTTACAGTTTGACGGTTTCAAAGAGGATATAATTTTTTGAATTTCAGGAATAGTTACCTTTTTGAATGTAAAGCCTGAATAGATATCAGTGGGCGGTGGTGAGGTTGGACTGGGAGTTATGCCATTGGTGAGTTGTTGTCATTTGTTTTCTATTTTAGTTTGGAGCCCAGTGATTTTGTTGGCGAGGGAATTCTGGATGCCCGTGCACCAGGGTTTATCCTTCGTACAGGTATCTGTGGGAGGATTGGGGTTTTCTATTTCCTTTAAAATGTTGAACAGTTCTCTAGTGCTAGATCCTGCCTCGGTTATCCTAGAGTTAAAAGTTTCTTTCATTTTTGTATAGAGCGGTGATATTAGTAAGGTTGGTTCTATTTTCTGAGGAGGGAGCTGTTTTCCACAGTGTTTCAAGTTTGCTTTTTTTTTTGTCTGAGTAGTTTGAGTTCAGGGGTGTACCAAGAGTTCAAGTATGCTTTTGGTTTCCCTTTATGCATTTTCAATGGGGCAATGATGTCGATAGCTTTAGACATGGATTCGTTGTAGGTGTTGACCAACAGGTTTAAGTCAGCTGTAGCCGGTAGTGCATTGAGAATAGGGACTTTCAGGGGTATTAAAGCTTCAGCTGTAATGGTGCGCTTGTTCCTGGTGGGCAGGCAGGTGCATTAGGAGGCTTTTTAGGCACTAGGTTGTTGATATTGATGTCTAGCGAAAGGAGATGGTGATCCGTCTAGACAAGAGGTAGGGGGTCCTTGAGGGTAATATTACAATTAAGAGCAGCTACCCAGTCAAGAGTCCTTCCTTTCGAGTGAGTGGGTTGAGAACAGTATTGTAGGAGGCCGTGCTCAGCTAGTGCATTGGCCAGGAAAGTAGCTGGGGGGTTCATTGGGGTCATTGTATCCGAGGTTGAAGTCCCAGAGGATGATCATTTGTGCTGAAGGTTTAGAGCTCTCGGCTACTAGGGATGTGATTATCTTCTTCAAACGATCCAGGCGGACCTGGGGGCCTGTATATTAGGTGCATCGTAATTGTGCTTTTGGGGGATGTTTGAAATTTGACTGTGATGCTCACATGATTTTAGTGGAGAAGAGGAGGCTAGTTTAATGTCTAGAGAGGATTTAAAGATGATCGCTACACCACCTCCTCGTGTGTTGGGTCTATCGGCTCTGAAGATGGAGTAGTTATCGGGAATAGCTAGGGTTAGAGATGGGGCCGCAGCGTCATGCAGCCAGGTTTCTGTAACAGCCAGGAAGTCAAGGTTGTTGGTCAGGATAATGTCGGCGGTCTCTGTGGAATGGGCGACTAGGGACCTAGCATTTAGAAGTGCTCCTTTTAGAGGGAGGAGTTTGGAGTTGTTAAGAGACTTGATTCTGGTTGTTGGTCTTGGTATGGGGTTTAACTAGATGGTTGCTGTTCTTGTGGGGGATTCTGGCACCTAGTCTGTTGTTACGCTCGGTAAGGTTGAGGATGGCGGTATGTGTGTCTACTTGGACATTGGTTGCAGGGAGCTTGATTATGTGTGTGCGGAGGTTATGGTTGGGGCTGTGACCAGGGGCAAGGCGTGATAAACCCAGACTAGGGCGATGCCACTTGGAGCTATCAGTGTTACTTTTGGCTAGGGTGTCAGCTAAGTGGACGCTGCCACAGGTAGGCTGGGAGTGGTGGGAACATAGTGGGAATGCTGGCGTGGAGGGCAAGAATGATGTACGACAAGGGATAGAGTGGTGCCTAGGGCAAGCAAGTCTGGCTAGACCGCTTTTGTAGGCTATGTAATTTTTGCCGCTGCAAGGTAAACTATCTTGCATGACACAGCATGGGACCATGATGAAGGAGAGCCAGAGTTGCATGGTGGGAAGCTGCAGCAATGTGGCAGAGGCACAGTGCAATGATTAACAGTATGGCATCAATATCATAGGGTCAAATCAATACAGTTTGACATCAGTAGCATAGGGTCAAATCAATAGAGTGTAACATCAATAGCATAGGGTCAAATCAATACAGTTTGACATCAGTAGCATAGGGTCAAATCAATACAGTGTAACATCAGTAGCATAGGGTCAAACCAGTACAGTATGATATCAGTAGCATAGGGTCAAATCAATACAGTTTAACATCAGTAGCGCAGGGACAAACCAGTGCAATGTAGCAGCAATAGCATGGGGTCAGGCTAAAACGGTGTAGCAGCAGTATCATAGGGTCAGGCTGGTACAACGTGGCAGCAAAAGCATAGGGCCAGACTCGCAGCAAAAGCATAGGGTCAGGCTAATCCAGGGTAACAAGTAGATTGAGCAAGATGGTTCAAATGAACAAGCCCTGTAGTGGATAGGGATTTATGCAGTGCAGGGGCACAGACATGCAACTAGTTCAGAGCAGAGCTGTCCTTAGAATACATTTGCATTTATGGAGGGCATGCTTGCAGCACAATAAATGTTACGTATAGTGTACAGTAAGATGGTTCAGTGCACAGTAGGCTGGTTGAATGCAGTCATACAGAGGACTAATGAGCAGAAGGTAATCTAGTTGGCAAGGATCAGGTACATAGAGCCAAATAGGAAGCTCATTCATGAACATGGGAGTATAGTATAACATAGTAAGCTAGTATAGTTCAGATAGTCGATGGGCAGAGATCAGGCGCATAATACACAAAGGGGGCCTCGTTCTGGCACATGGTGTACGGGCGGCACGTTGTAATCAGGCTAGGAGAAGAAGGTCTGGCAAGTAGAGGTAAGTAAGTTTTAAAGGTGCTGTGAGGAGGTCAAAGACGATATGGAGATAAAAGACAACCCCATTCTAACTTTCAGACCCAGCCCCCAAAAAGTTATATCAGCAGGACAGAACAAAACTACATGTCCCATAAACCACCACGGGAAATGGAGACCAGGTGGGGGAAAAGATAAAATGAACAAAGGGAAGCGGTATAGATACAACCCTGTCATGCGGTACAGTGACAGGTACACCCATAGCAGTACAGGTTGGGATGGACAAACAGTGCATGGAGCAGGGTGGAGGAGTGAAGGCAAACTGGCTGCAGGTGTGGGAAGTGGGCAGGAAAGGTGGGTGGAAGCTGATGGCAGGGGAGGAGCAAAGCATGAGTTAAAAGTAGCCACGGGAAACTCATCAGGTGTCTCTCATTACAGCAGCAGCACTGGCCGGGGACCACAGAGAAGTGGGAGGAATTCCCAGGTGATGTATATTGGGCGTACTAAGAGGCCGAAGGCGCGGCATCGTGGAGATCCTTTTCAAGAGGCAGACTATCTGCCAGGAGGGCCCGAAGAGCGGCAGCCCCAAGAAACACTACCGAAGCGGATTCACTGACAAGGAAAATCTGGCCGTAAACCATTTTCAAAGGACAGTGTTTCCGTGGGTTTACCCTCTCTGTTTGTTTTTGTTTTTTTAAAACCCAATTTGGACAGCTGGCGAAGGAATGGAAAGCTAGCATCCGGGGAAAGGAATTTTTGTGACCTGATTATTTTTCTTTCAAAGAGGAGCAAAGGTTAAGAGGATATTCATGCGAACTCTGAATTGATTCACCTTTTTTCCGAGAAAGCCTGCTGAGCCACATTTAAGCATGTTTTGTTGTTTATAATGAGGGGCTGGTGGAAAGGTTAACACAGTAATAAATCCTACCTTGTGAACCCTGCATTCCGACTGCAGTCTACTACTTTACAGGTGCATACAGTATTTTAACGAAATATTGAGTCATGTCATAATACGTGACAATGCACTAGGCATAGGTACAGAGGCATATTCAATAGCATGGCTGGCATACTTTCAATGCAATCAGAACGTGACTTGTGATCAAGTGTAACACGCTCTATGGATGAGACTGGTGATGCATGCGGGTAGGTCAAATACAGCGGTGAGTGGTGAGCTATGGTGCGCAGCCCTGAACAATGGGAATAGAGGGGGAGCTCGAAGCAGTTTATCAGATAAAAGTTCCAGATAATGGCGACTTTTATCCAAATGAAAGTATTGTCACGCGGGGTTTCTTACCTCCGAGCGGTCCTTACACAGGGAGCAGAGGAGCGTGGTATGCAAGGATGTCCATACACAGGTTACCGGGCATTTTGAAGTAAAGCAGTTGTGGACTCAGGGAATTTATGATGCTGGCAGGCGGTATGGGATGATATTTGGCAAAAAATGGACAGGGGTTCTGGCTTTGTTGCCGGTACAGCAAGGGAGAGGCACAGGGCAGGTGCCTTGGTTGTGTGCCTTCGTTGGGGGCAGCTCACGCCTGCAGGTGCCCCGCTATTGGTTGAGGAAGGAGGCCCAGCTAATCGGCGAGCAGCACACCAAACACTGCTTGGGAGCGTTGATATCAGATGGCGGCGGCCATCTTTAAGGTACGAACCTCGCGGTTTCCCAAATTCAGATGAAACAGGTTTCGTGTTCAATCCTCACAGATGCTTCTTGTGGTGCAGCAACAGGTATTGCTGTTAAGGGGCATATATTGCCTGATATTATAGAGTGATGCAGAGTTGCATCTAGGCTACAGACAGCTTTGGTGCCTTTCCAGCTTAATTAAGCCTTGTAGGCTTATCTTTGCAGACGGGGCTGCGGGGGTGAGCTGCTCCTGCAGCTCGGATGAAGAGGAGCTCCTGCTCCTGGTGGCGTCAGTGGACTGAGGACAGGCACATGACAGGTGCCTTGGTTGTGTGCCTTCGGTGGGGCCGGCTCATGCCTGCCGGTGCCCCGCTATTTGTTGAGGCAGGAGGCCCAGCCAATCGGCGAGCAGCACACCAAACACTGCTTGGGAGCATTGATATCAGATGGCGGCGGCCATCTTTAAGGTACGAACCTCGCGGTTTCCCAAATTCAGATGAAACAGATTTTGTGTTCAATCCTCACAGATGATTCTTGTGGTGCAGCAACGGGTATTGCTGTTGAGGGGCAGATATTGCCTGATATTATAGAGTGATGGAGAGTTGTATCTAGGCTACAGGCAGCTCTGGTGCCTTTCCAGCCTAATTAAGCCTCGCGGGCTTACCTTTGCAGACAGGGCTGCGGGGGTGAGCTGCTCCTGCAGCTCGGATGAAGAGGAGCTCCAGCTCCTGATGGCGTCAGTGGACTGAGGACAGGCACAGGACAGGTACCTTGGTTGTGTGCCTTCGGTGGGGCCGGCTCACGCCTGCCAGTGCCCCGCTATTGGTTGAGGCAGGAGGCCCAGCCAATCGGTGAGCAGCACAGCAAACACTGCTTGGAAGCGTTGATATCAGATGGCGGCGGCCATCTTTAAGGTACGAACCTCGCGGTTTCCCAAATTCAGATGAAACAGATTTTGTGTTCAATCCTCACTGATGCTTCTTGTGGTGCAGCAATGGGTATTGCTGTTGAGGGGCAGATATTGCCTGATATTATAGAGTGATGCAGAGTTGCATCTAGGCTAAAGTCAGCTTCGGTGCCTTTCCAGCCTAATTAAGCCTAGTGGGCTTACCTTTGCAGACGTGGCTGCGGGGGTGAGCTGCTCCTGCAGCTCAGATGAAGAGGAGCTCCTGCTCCTGGTGGCGTCAGTGGTCCCATGCCCCAAAATCCCCCTCATCTTTCCCCTCAAAACCCACCTTGTCCTCGCTGGTGTCTTCCTTGCCACTGTGGACCAGATAATTGCAGGTTTCTGCCCCACTGCCCTTGCCTTCCTTCGGCCCACATTGCTGCTATCATAGCATTGGTAGCAGGAGGGATGTACCCTTCCTCTTCAGTCTGTGTCGGTCCTGACGCCACCACAGCTACTTTGGCTAATCTATTTTGTACTAGTTTTGCTTCCTCTGCCTGTCGCCTCTGAATCGTTTCTTTCTCGCGCTCTTTTATCCCCCTACAATGGTGAACTATGAACCGCTTGGCTTTTCAGTATTTCTGGAGTCATCGCCGGTACCACAGTAGCAGATTTCTCCCTCTGTCCTGCTTATCAGCATAGGCATGCTCCGTTGACATCTGCTGCAACACTCTCAGGCTATTGTTCACAGTCTTACGATTCCTTTCAGGGAGGCTTCCTGGGTCGGAAAGGGTAAGGTCTCTTCTCTCCTTGTCAACTCCCTGGGTTCCTACCATTTTTCGAGGGAGAGAGAGATTTTTTCTGGTCAATTGCCTGGCCATTGTGTTGGGACATGTCAGGTAAATGGCTCTGGTATTTGTCTGTTGTCTTTCATGCTGTAGGAAAGGGTCCATGTCAGAAAAAGAGTTTCTGAGTATCCTATATAGCAGGATGGGGAATCGTGTTAAAAGGAGGGGGATACTGCGTCTCACCCGTCGGTGTCCCACCTCCATATCGTCAATATAAGCTATACAGAAATTGGAATGAGGCTGTAGGATCTGATCCATGAGGCGTTGGAAAGTGGCAGGTGCCCTGTGTAAGCCAAAAGGAAGGAGTTTGAATTGAGACAGTCCTAGAGGCGTTGCCAACGTGTTTTTTTCTAATATGGGCCATTTACAGGAACTTGCCAATACCCTTTTATTAGGTCTACGGTAGATAGATAGGTGGCTTCTCCGAGTTTATCAATTAGGTCATCGATGCGTGGCATGGGATAGGAATCGAAGTCCAAAATAGCATGAACTTGATGGAAGTCTATGCAGAATCTCCAGGAACCGTCAGGTTCATGTTTTCACGATCGGAAAGGACCAAGGACCTGAAGAAGGCTCGATAATATTGGCTTTCAACATTTTGTTGACTTCCTCAATCACTATCTTTTTACGGGCCTCTGGAAGTCTT
Organism: Ambystoma mexicanum; assembly: GCF_040938575.1. NCBI lineage: Eukaryota > Metazoa > Chordata > Amphibia > Caudata > Ambystomatidae > Ambystoma > Ambystoma mexicanum. The sequence continues at coordinate 80,575,865 of NC_090921.1, read as the reverse complement.
CAAGGTTTTAAATGTAAAACTTTACCTTTGGGTGCTCTAATGTAGTGGTAAGTGCCTTTTACTCTTCCTGTTTTTTCTGTGAATACATCGGGAAACATCCACTATGTCTTTTAGGTCTTCTTGTTGTTAAGATAGATTGAACTCTGACCTGGTGGGCAGAGGTTTAAAAGGCCAGCCTAGTTTCTTGGAAGAGGGTAACCTTCTGGACAAGCCAGACCAATCAAGGTAGCATTGGCGGCAGTCAAGTCTAGGTCTCAGGAAGGGTGAGGGGGACTGAAAGCCCACAATGAGCAAACACAGTAAAGGACACTACAAATCACTCCGTCAGGTGTATATATTAAACATTGTCATAAACAGAGCTCTGAATCAGTAACCCCCACCTGTACTTGAAAAGGATACAAGCTGTAAGGTCAGACCTTAATAAAGGATACGTGATGAGATGATTGCAACCAATATTTTCTAGGTCCTGCCACTGATGGACTGCCACGAAAGAGGAGAAGTGTTCAAGAATAGACCTTCCAATTAATAGCACCCTCTGCCTGATGACAATTCACAGGCAGAGTGAGTGATTAATGAAAAGGGCAAGGAACACGAACAATCACCAAGCTGTAGAAAAATAGGAAAAGCTATGAGAATGTGTTCTATGATGACCCAATTTAATATCCCCCTATAAACCACACTAACCTGTGGGCGTAGTTGAACAGCATTTGAGTATAACTCCAGACAATCCAATTGGAAACAACGTCTAAGAAGGGGTTGGTTAGTAGAGAAGCTAATCACGAACGGCACGAGGGCCGCACTAGTGCCGAGTTGGTGCACCCCTGGATAGCATCCCGAAGTTATGTGCACTGCAAATATCCAATAAAGTAAAGTCAAAAAGAAAAAAGAGTTCCAATTCTCATCTGCATGAAAGTACAATGTGAGTAAATAAAGGAAGTTCTAATGCCCTTGCCTTGATTCAGAACAGAAAAAGACAAGTATCACTCTAACAACTGCGTGTGGAATATAGAGCAGTTTGCCCAACTATAAGGTAAGGAGTAGAGTTCGGCTGACAGTTAGGTAGATAATTAATTGAGGTAAAGTACCCCGCATAACAGGTCAACACAGCAATGTTCAGAGGCTGAACGGGGAACGCTTGCTTGTTGTTTCCCATGCGAGAAGGAGAAAACAGGAGCAACGTTCCAGGAATAAAGCAGTGCTCTGGCAGTGCTCTAGCACCGCCGGGAAGAACGTAATTCACTGAGCGTCCTGCTGGAAGTGAAGCAGGAGGCAGGAATCCAGGAGTGTTCAATCCGACAGACAAATTGAAAGATGTCAGATGGAGCTGGAACAGAAGAAAGAGACTCAGCGAGTTGTGGCTTCTTGACTAAGCCGGAACGGGCAAACAATCAGAAGCAGGGCTTGGATGCCGACATACAACTAATTACGTGTGGCAGAGTCACGTGACTGCAAGAAACGAGACACATTATCACAAGAAGAATTTACGTGACCTCTAGCGGCGAATCCACTGCTGATGCCGCTGACCAGGAAGTGCATTGAAGAGTCTCCAACGCGTGTAGAACGCTATAGCCATTCTGTGCGCAACGCGTACATCCTTTGGTACAGTATGCACTGGAGAGGCACGGAGTCCCTGATGTAAAGGTACCATAGGTGTGACAAATATACATTTATTCAAGGCCTTTCAAATCAAAGACACAGCAGTCTCAATTATCAACAGTAATACTTCAAACCAAAACAACACTAATATATATATATACACACAATACCAAGTGGTAAAGGGTTAGTGCACAGAAGGGTTCCACAACCTAGGAGGAAAGGGAGCAAGCAGTGCAAATAGTTTTTAGGCAGTTCATCAATCAATCCCTAACTAAGGCAGTCCAGTCCCTATGAAGAGTGGAGCCTAACGCTCAAAAGTACTTTCAGGTGCTAGTACACGTGATGGTGCAGAGGAGCGAAAACGGGGTCTCTTGCAGGGGCTTTAGCAGCTCAGGAAGGTGGGTGAGGCGATGAAGAATAGGATCCCACTATTCCAGGAGGGTCTCCCCAAAAGGACAGAACAGGTTCCACGAGTTGGGAATAGGGCAGTAGCTCAGGCTACCTGTGGAAAGGTGAGTGGCACTCAGGGGACACTTGTGCATCAAAATGGATGCATGCGCTAGGGGCCACCGGTAAGGGTTGCAAGTACTCACTGACCCTGGTGCACTCGGGAGCAAACTTCGGAAGTCGAGTCCACTTTAGTTGCAGGTTCAAATGTAGCAGTGGTGCCGCTCTGCGGCTGAGATCCAGCGATGATTCTGTGCCAGGACAGTGGCGATTTATCTGCTCCTTGGCTCAGGGTTCCAAACCTTCCAGTGGGCCACCAGCGGTTTCTCGACTCAGCGTCTTAGTTTCAGGATACTTGGGTCCTATCCTAGGATCAGATCGACCTGGTATGGGTGTTTGGGGTCTTCTCTTATTCAGAATCTTTTTTGCATCAAAACGAACCCCCATTTTTTTTTGCTAAAAATCACTTTTTTTCCCTAAACGATAACACCCAAAAAAAATATATATTTAAAAAAAAAATCGACCCTTTCACCTGTCGACCCTTTGGCGTCGATCCTTTGCCAGAAAGCAGCAAAAAGTTGCGGGGTGCACAGCTGGAGGGAAAATTACACATAAATGGGACATTTTCCTAACACTCCCCCCCCCCTCCCAGACCAAGGACAGGAGGGGGGGAGAATGAATCCACCCCTGGATGAGTCTCATGTTCAGGTCGGTCAAACATTCTGGACATCCCATCAGCAATGCTATGTTGGACACCTGGCCTATGCTCAATAGTGAAGTCAAACCCTTGCAGGCTTATGGACTGCCTGAGCAACTTTGGAGAGGCCCTTCATGTTCATCATCCACTTTAAGGGCTTATGGTCAGTTTGCACAGTGAAGTGAAATGTAGTACCGCCTTAGCAAATAATCCTTCATGGGAATAACGGGCATCTAAGCAGTAATGCTTAATAAAGGTATGTATTGATGCCCATGTTGCGGCTGAACAAATATCCGCTACAGGGACTCCCCGCTTCAGAGCAGCGGAAATAGCCATACCCCTTGTGGAATTGGCTAGAAGCCCATCCGGCCGGGTCCTTTCCAGCCAATCTGTAGCACTCAACTATAGCCAAAATGATTCCACGGGATATGGTCTGTTTTGTCACTGCTAATCCCAATTTATGGGCAGTATAACCCACTCTAAATTGGTCATCCTGATGCAATTTTGACATTCTTTATATATAAAAACTGAGAGCCCTTTTTGGGGCCAGTCTATGAAACCTCTCCTCTTCTTTGCCCAAATGAGGAGGAGGGTAGAATGTTGATAGTATGATTTGTGACAAGTGAAAGTCAGAAACTACTTTGGGTAAGAAAGAGGGTTTAACCTTTTGTCCTTGTGAAAAGTAGTGTACTGAGGTTTGCATGAGAGAGCCTGCAACTCACTAACCCTGCAGGCTGATGTTAAGGCCACAAGAAGGACAGTTTGTAATGTTAGAAGCCTCAAGGGACAGGAATGCAGAGGGGCTCAAAAGGTACACAAGTTAGAAAGTTAAGTACAAGATTTAAATCCCAAGTCGGGACATGAAAGGGGACTGGAGGGTACACATCAGTGAGCCCTTTCAGGATTGGATGATTAATGGAATTTTGAATTAGGAAACCTCTTCCGAGGAGCGCTTGATAATGGACAGCGCAGCCAAATAACCTTTCATTGTTCCAATCTGGAGCCCCAGATTGGCTAAATGCAACAGAAAAGAAAGCACTATAGGTGTGCCACATTGGAATGGATCCACATTCTTATCTTTGCACCAGTTACTGAATTTATTCCAACGACACCGGTACAGAGAATTAGTTGCTGGCCATCTGGCCGAAAGCAAAAGCAAAAGCTCCATTAAGTCTTCCGGGAGGTCCCAATCCTTATATCTCAGCCAGAAACCATGCATGAAGGCTGAGTGTCCTGACCTCTGGATGGAGATCCCGAACTTCCTCTTGCGAGAGAAGATCCTCTCTTTGTGGAAGACGTATTGGAGGGAAGATGGACATGTCCAGAAGGTCCGGGTACCACGTCCTCCTGGCCCAAACCGGGGCAATTAGGATCATGGTTTTCCTGGACTTTCACAACCTCCTGATTATGTGAGGAATCACAGGGACTGGAGGAAACGCATACAGAAGTGGGAATTCCCAGTCCACTACGAATGCGTCTCCTAGAGCTCCTCTTAGGGGGAAATTCCCTTGCAGTACTGATCACACTTTCGGTTGAACGAGGTCACGCACAGATCCACTCTTGAAGGAGTTCCTGAGCTAGTTCCCACTCGTGGGAGACTGTGCACTGCCTGCTCAGAGCGTCTGCCGCTGTGTTCTTCTCTCCGGCTAGGCGAACTGCCGACAGAGAGATTCCTTCTTGTATTGTCCAGAACCAGAGCTGCATTGCCTCTCTGCACAGTGGTAGTGACCCTACACCTCCTCTCTTGTTGAGGTAGTACATGGCCACTGTATTGACAATCATTATCAGGACATTCTTTCCCCTTACAGAGGGCAGGAAGGCCTTCAGCACTAGTCTGATCGCCCTCAGCTCCAAAAAGTTGATGTGTAGTTTGGACTCCGATGGAGACCAATAACCACTCATTGCCCAGTGAGTGAGGCATCTCATCCTTCTTTGGGATGAGAAAGTAAGGGGAGTACCAACCCTTGTTCCTCTCCACTACAGGTACATGTTCTATTGGAGTTGGCTCCCGGTGGATGGTCTTGAGGCCTTTTTAGGAAGGGAAGGCAGTAACCTTGAGCTACTGTTTCCAGTGCCCAAGCATCTGAAGGAATGCCCTGCCATTCGTTCAGACGCTGAGAGATTCTGCTTCCCACCGGGGTCTTTTGTGCTAAGGCCTCAGAGAGATTTGGGGGTGGCTTCAGGAGCGGCTGAGGGCAAAGATGCCGCTACTGAGGCTGATTTTGCACATCTTCCTCATCCACTACGAGGCACATTTCTTCTACCTTTCAGTGCGGCCTGTCCTCTTCCTCTACCAAAAGAGGAGTAGTATTGAAAAGAACGACCTCTGAAGATGAGCACGAATAAGGTTTTTGAGGCTGTCGCATAGAGGCGCTAAGTGACTTAGCCGCCGCCTTGGAGGTCTGCAGTTTTTCTAAGCTCTCATCAGCTTTACTGCCGAACAGCCTTGAGCCCTCGAAAGGCATGTTGAGTAGCCTGGCCTGCACGTCTGGTGCAAACCCCAACTTCCACAATCACGCAAATCTGCGCAGTACTGTGCTTGCAGCCATGGATCTTTTGATGCGGTTTCCAGATTGGAAACATTTCTCCATTGCCTCCTTCCCATCTTTCACAATATTCAGAAAGCTTTCCCTTTCTTCGCCTTCTGGAATATGATCAGCCACCGCCTTTACACAATCCCACAGGGCATGGGTAAACCTGGCCGGGGTACAGGTAACATTTTCTGATTTAAGGGCCATACTGCCCGAAGAAAATACCTTGCAGGCCCATGCGTCTAGCTTTTTATCCTCTCTCTCTGGGGGGGATAGATGGATAAGCAAACTGTCTTGTGGAAGTAGCGGCTTATACCACTAGACTTTCTGGTGTAGGGTGCTTACTCAGAAAATCAGGGTCATTGACTGATGGCCTATATTTTTCGTAGCCACTATTCTTTGAAGAGCCCTATGAAAGGGAAGAACTGGGTCTTTTTGGGGGCCCTGATCCAGGATGTCGGTCATATCATCCTGTTCAAAGGTTGGTAAAGACCTGCCCCAACCCACATATTCAACAACTCTGTTCATCAAGTTCCTGTACCCTGAATCTGCATGTTCTGCAGGATCAGGTTTTTTAAACTCTAACTCAGGTGACGTATCAATGCCACTGGCAGAGTGTAGGGTATCACACAGGTCTCTCAATCTTGACTCAGGGCCAATCAATTCCTCTCGCACATCTCTAGTACCAAACTTTACTCCAAAAGGAGCTATTTCTTCCTCTGAGACACCTTCTTCCTCAAATATCAAGGACATAGACTTAAAAAAGTCTGATTTAGGTAAAGGTGTATACCTTTTTTCCTGTTCATGAATTTGTCTCGAGGGAATCGAATGATTCTTGGAAATTGTCGATAACAACTTAGATAAAGTAGCCAATTTCTCCCTTCTGGGTCGATGTAGTCAGCGCTGATGCGTCAATGAACTCGTTGAGTGCTTCGACGATTAATGTTTCTTTGTCATTACAGGGGAATCACTCGAATCTCGAGAAGCCTTCGACATTTTGACGTTGGGTCGAGATCATCGAGTTTCCTTCTTACTACTGGACTTAGCTTTAGTAGTTTCTGACTCTCCTGCGTCGTCCACGGGAGCGACCTGGGTCTGGCTCTTTCGAGGTTTCTTTGAGGGGGTTGGGCCACATTCTCAAAGACCTTCATCATTTGTTTTTTTAATTCTTCCCATTTTCCTGGGGAATCCGACCTAGTCAGACATCTTACCAATTCGGTAGATATGTCAGATGAAGAGGAAGGAGATCTGTGTCGCCTCTTCATCCACGTTGAGGAAGAAGATGAAAAATGCCTCAATCTACTACGTGATCGGGATCTCTTCGAATGCTTGTGCCAATCCGAATCTCTCGATTCAACTGACTTTTTATGTTTTGCAGAGGTCTTCGAAGAGGCCTTGGAAGTTTCCCGCCCTACCACCAGTTTACCTTTTCTCTCACGAAGAGCTTTCTCCGTCATCGACTGACAGGAGTCACAGTCGCCGGTCCGAACCCAGGCACCAGAGACAAACGCTGTAGGGGGCGGTGATCGACATTTTAGAGCCACAGTCAACACATTTTTAACCCCGTCTTGGGAGTATAAGGGGTAGAAGAAGACATTTTCTTGAAGAAAATTCAAAGCGCGCCAGCAAAGCAATCAGAAAAATTGAACTAAAGCCAACGGGCACAGCATAAGCTACTTATACTGAAGTTGATGTCAACACGGTACAGAGCCCGTCGAGGGACATCGACACCAAGAACCCGTGCACAGCGCCCTCTGCCAAGAGTTTTTTTCCGAAGCAGCGAAGCTGGCGATATACAAGTATCATAATGTGAGGAATATGTGGGAGGACACAATCCATTCGAAACATTCTTTTTCTACTGTGGACCATCTGAGCTCTCTGTCCTTAAACTGGCAACTAATGAAGCCAATAGGGTGTTCCTTACCCTTCTCATCTACTTGTGATAGTACAGCTCCTATCCCAGTTTCAGAGGCATCTGTCTGCAAAATTAAAACGTCTTTGGTAATCAGGGGCCCTGAGAACAGGTGCCTGGCACATGGAATCGTTTAAGCCATTGATGGCCTTACCACAATCCTCAGACCAAGATACCATCTTGGATTTCTTTGAAGTTGTAACAGCTGTCAGAGGGGCAGCTATGGTGCCATAGTCTGCCGTGAAATTTCGATAATACCCTGTGAGTCCTAAGAAGGCTCTCACCTGGGTCTGTGTAGTGGGGGCAGGCCAGTATTGTACTGCTTGTACTTAACTAGGTAGAGGCTGTATCCTCCCTCCACCTACTTCATGCCCAAGGTAGACCACTGAACCCTGACCAATCAGGCACTTAGTGGCCTTTATGGTCAAGTGGGCCTTCTGAAGAGCCTGCAACACAATTCTAGGGTGTTTCACATGATCCTCCCAGGTGGCACTGAAAACTGCTCTAACAAGCATCTAGATATGCAAGACAGAATGTATCCAACCCATTAAGGACATGGTTCACAAGTCTCTGAAAAGTGCCAGGTGTATTCTTTTATCCAAAAGGCATTACTATAAACTGGTAAAGGCCCTCTGGAGTTGCAAATGCAGTCTTTTCCTTGGCATGTTCTCAAAGGGCTATTTGTCAATAGCCTGCAGTGGGGTCAAATGTGCTGAGGTATTTGGAAGCACCGAAAGTATCCACCAGCTCATCTCTTCTAGGGAAGGGGTGTGCATCTGTCTTGGTGACAGCATTCAGAGCCCTGTAGTCCACACAAAACCTCAGCCCAGCTTTTGGAACCAAAACCATGGGGCTGGACCAAGGACTACTGGAGGGTTCAATCACCCCAAGATCTAGCATCTTGTTGACCCCTGCCTTGATGTAAGAGCTTACTTTATATGACATTCTGTATCCCCTACATATGGTAAGTACACTGTATCCTGTGTCAATGTCATGTTTGCACCAATGTGTCAAACCAGGAGCTATGGAAAACAAGGGGGAGAATTGCCTCAGCAAACTTCTCACCTCCTCTTATTGAACAGAAGTCAGATGAGGGGCCACTTTGATACTCTCAATGGACCTATCTAAAGGACTGCCCTGGAACAGGTCAGGGGGGGTTCTGACTTCTCCTCCTCAACATCTGAAGCCAACAGAAGTGCAGCTATTTCAGCTATCAGGGTGAAAACCTTCAGCCTATCTATGTGGAACACGTTTGGAGCTTATCCAGGCCTTCCAGGGTCCACTAAATAGTTAACCTCACCCAGTGACTTCATCACTGAGTAAAGGCCACTTGTCTTGCAAAGCTCTAGGACTTATAGGATTCATGATCAGGACTTGTTGGCCTGGTGGGAAGTTGATCGGGGAAGCCTGGTGATACCAATGTTTCACCAGAGCTTGCCCAGCCTTCAACCTCTCACTAGCCTGACCCATCAGGAGTACCATTCTTTTTCTGAGTCCCACAACATAGACCACTACATTGGTAGTAATAGAGGGAGTGGCCATCTGCCACCCCTCCTTGACTATAGCCAAGGGTCCAATCACAAGGTGACCAAAAAGAAGCTCAAAGGGGCTGTAGCAAACATCCTACTGAGGTACCTCTCTGTAGGCAAACAGTAAGCATGGTAATAAGAGATCCCATGTTCTCCTTTCGGGTTCTTCCAGAGTCCTAATCATGCTTTTAAGGGTCCTATTAAACCGCTCAACTAGACCATTGATTTGTGGGTGGTATGCGGATGAAAACTTATAGGTGACACTACATTCTTTCCACATGGCCTGCATATACTTTGACATAAAGTTGCTGCCCCTATCAGACAACTTCTTTAGGGAAGCCAACCCTAGTAAATATGGCAAGTAAAGCTTTTGCAACTGACTTGGCAGTCACAATCTTTAATGCGATAGCCTCAGGATACCTAGTGGCATGGTCGACCAGCACCAGGATACACCTATTGCCTTAGGATGTTTCGGGTTCAAGGGGGCCAACAATGTCAATCCCTACCCTCGCAAATGGTACTCCCACAACTGGGAGTGGTATCAATGGAGCTTGATTGTTGTGCCCTTTTTCCCAGATAACTGGCATGTGGCACAACTCCTGCAGTGACTTTCTACTTTCACCACCCCATCTTGGGCCAGTAGAAGTGCATGGATAACCGTTGCTTGGTTCTCTTGATGCTAAGGTGACCAGCAAGGGGGGCTACATGCGCCAACTGCAAGAGGAAGGGTCTTACAGCAAGGGGAACCACCAACCTCCTATGGTTTCCTTCTGTAGACTCTGTGGGCTCACTCTAGAGGAGCCCACCTTTCCAATACACCCTGTGCTTCCCTGGAGGATCAACCTCAAGCTTGGAGCAGGCTTGTCTCAAAAATAAACACTCAGGTTGGCCCTTACTGAACTCAACACCATCAGGATGGTCATGGGGATTGATGATTTCAGGCAACACATCTTCCTCGTCAGGTTCAGGTGTTTGACCAACTACCTCCACCTCAGTGGTAGGTGAGTTAGGTAGAATATTTTCCTTCTCTCTTCTGTCTTTTCTGACTCCTTTAGTCTTGGGTTTCCCCTTTGGTTTGGGCTTTGTATTGGACTTGGCCAGTGCAGTCCTTGTTTGTGACCTTGTGCATGGTCTCTCTGCTGTGTCACCCACAAGACCAAAGTCTCTGAGATCATTCCCCAGCAGGACCTTACCTGTGACTTACCTCTGAATTCTCACTGGAATCCTAACCACGGCACCATTGACAGTAAGATTTACAGGCATTACTGGGAACTTGAGAGGGGGACCATCAGCTAACTTAGTGGCCATCGAAGGAGCTCTAGCAAGTTCCCCAAGGTAGAATCCACTACTGTTCTGCTGGCCTCACTATCCCCAAGGGCAGGAGTGTTAACTCCATTGATCAGCACACTGTCTTTGAAATGGTGCTTGGTGGTATTTGGAATGCTATCATAAGCCACTGAGCCTTTAGGTTCCTAGGAACCCAGGGAAACTAGGAGTACCTCAGATTCTATCCCACTGGGGAAGGAGTCTGAGAAGAAGGATGCCCCTGTGATCTCTTCCTCCTCATAGGAGGGGAAGGCCAGACTCACAGAGTGAACCCCCATGGTTTTGACCTTACATCTGGGGTCCCCCTTCACAAGGTCATTTGCTCCACAACCACACAAGATCCACTGGGTCTTGGAACATAGGGAGGCTTGTTATAACCAGAGTTCTGTTTGGAAGGATAACTTCAAGTACCCTGAACATTCTCTTGGGACTTACCCTAACATTTCTTTTTATGGCTCTTTTGGGAGGAGGTTTTATCAGATCCCCCACCCTCCTCATCTTTGGACTTTTCCCCCTGCTTGCCAGGATGAGTCTTGTCCTTATGGGACACTCTATGTGACACCCACAAATCTGCTCCTATGGCCAGTTTCTCAGGATCTATCTCCTTTGAATCTGCCAAGTGCTGCTCAAGCTCAGGGGAACAAGATGCAAAAATATGTTCAAGCATGACCAGACATATCATACCCTCAAAGGTGGAGACCTTATAGCCTTTAACCCAGCCAGTCACGTTCTTATCAGTAACATAGAACACACAAGTGCTACCTTCTTTCTTTTTGTACTCTAAACCTCTTCATGTATTGGGCAGGAATCTTCCCAAACTTTAAGATGAGTGTCTGCTTCAATTTTGCAAAATGTACTCTTTCAGCTTTTTTACATCTCCATAATAGGACTACAGTCAGAATGGGTTAGTCTGCTGAGCAACCATGCAATCTGGTCAGCATTCACAACCTCTTCGACTTCACATTCATTCAACCAGTCCATAATGTCATTATTCTCATCACAGGCACTGAGCAGATATTTAGTAAATCTTGGATGAGAGGAGGACCCAGACCCATGTCCAGATCCTTTGGAGGAGCTTTTTTGAAACCTGAAGCTTGGCCAGTTACAACTGGTGATCCGTGCCCTTTTGTTTTTCTGCCTGCTCCACCTTCAGCTTAGCCTTGTGAAATTCAAGCTCCTTCTGCTTAAACAGCAGCTCTTGCTTTTTGAATTCCAGCATGGCATCAGCATCAGAGCTGGCAGAGGAAACTTGGGACAACACATCATCTCTGTCATCATGGGCACCATGGACAAGTGCAGCGACAGAACTGTCAGTGGAAGCAGCTCCACCTCCTTCTGCACTGTTTTATTTATTTATTTATTGTTTATAGTTCTGAAAATTAACTTTTACAACAATTCATAATTTAACACATAAACACATACTTTGTAAACAATACATATATACAATTCATGAAATTATATAATACAATGTATATAGTGTGTAACAGTTGTTGTCAAAAGAGGATGTGTTTTCCATTAATGAAATTTGCATTTACATCATAAATGTCTATGAATGTATTGTATAATTTTCTTGTTTCTTAACTTATATACACTGTATAAGGGAATAGTTTCTTACCTGTAACTCCATTTCTCCAGCATTGGTATCTTTCATGGATTCACATGCTTAGAATATTCCCCGTCGTCAGACTGGGACCCCTCGGTACACATATATAGCCTTTTCCAATAGGAAAACTTCCGACACTTTTATGTCCTATCTACGTCCTTTTAGGGCCCGCCTACGCATGCTCCGTAGGCCGTCCCCGTATAAGAGGCCCGCCCCCGCAGTTCCCCTTCAGATTTCGGCCCCTCCAAAGTAGGAAGGGTTAAATCTATCAATTAAATACATTACATTCCGGGGAGGTTGGCAGGCGCATGTGAATCCATGAAAGATACCAATGCTGGAGAAATGGAGTTACAGGTAAGAAACTATTCCCTTCTCCAGCATTGGATCTTTCATGGATTCACATGCTTAGAATAGATTGTATAGCAGTAACACTTGAGACGGCGGTGAGAATGTAATGTAATATACCCTCAACATACTACACAATGCATATATACAGTAGGAATAAGTTACCTCATATAACCTTACCCACATAAAATAAACTGTCATTAAAAAGGTAGACAACAGATTCTCCACAGCGTGGAGCTTACCTTACTGAAACAGATGGCGCAGGACAGCTCTTCCCATCTGCACCTCGTCCGCATGCTGCCTGGCAAGGCAGTAGTGGCGGGTAAACGTGTGGGGCACTGACCATGCCGCAGCTTGGCATATGTCCGTCAACGGAATTCCTGCCCATAAAGCTGTTGAGGAGGACATCGAGCTTGTAGAATGGGCTCTAGGATGTCCTTGCAGTGGCCTTCCGGCCTTAGAATGACAAAACGCAATCGTCGATGAGATCCATCGAGCCAATCCTTGTTTAGAGATTGCTTTTCCTCTCGTCGACGGACCATACGCGACGAACAGTTGTCTAGTAGACCTGAATTCCTGTGTACGATGTAGGTAAAATTTCAGAGCCCTCTTAACGTCCAGGGTATGAAGAGCTTTTTCTGCTGCTGATGATGGTGTGGCGAAGAAAGTAGGGAGAACAATGGACAAGTGTTTGTGATACACTGTCGGAACTTTGGGGACGAACATAGGATTAGTTGCCAGGACTACTTTGTCCTTAAAGAATCTTAGGTATGGCGGGTCTACGACCAGCGCTTGCAGTTCCGAGATTCTTCTAGCTGATGTGATAGCAATCAAGAATGCCAACTTCCACGAAATGAATTTTATGTCGGACGTGGCCATAGGCTCAAAAGGCGGTTTCATTAAGCCTGCCAACAATGTGTTGAGACTCCAAGTCGGGGGGAAAAGTTTTTCCGGGGGAAAAGCTCAAAATAAACCCCTCATGAAGTGTTTTACAAGCCTGTCGCTAAATAGAGGAGACGACTGCCTTTTCCTTGTGAACCTCGAGATGGCCGCCAGGTGCACCTTTATCGATGTGAAGGATAATCCCCTCTCCGCTAACAGGAGCAGGTAAGGTAGAACTTGTTCCGGCGTCACCGACAACGGTTGTAGGCCCTGTTGTCCCCTACACCATTCACAGAACCTCCGCCACTTATAGGAGTAGGATTTGTTTGTAGAAGGGGCTCTAGCCGCTTGCAGAATTTTTTGACAATCCTCCGAAACGTCTAAAGCACCGAACTCCGAAAAGTCAGGAGCCAGGCTGTAAGGTTGAGACTGTCCGGGTCGTGATGCCACACCGTGCCTTTTTCCCGGGATAGTAGGTTCGGGGCTTTGGGAAACCCTATGGGATGTTCCAGCGATAGGTGAAGCAGGTCAGAGAACCACGGTTGCCTTGGCCAGTATGGTGTCACTAGAATTACCCGGCAATTGTATCTGCGTATCCACTGTATTGTCCTCCGTATGAGGGGGAACTGGGGAAAAGCACAGAGGAACATGTCCGTCCATGGGAAGGAGAATGCCTCCCCCCTGGAGCCCTCTTGAGGCCATCTGCTTGCGAATTGCTCGCATTTCTTGTTGTCTTTGGTCGCGAAGGCGTCCAGAGGGGGGTGACCCCATTTCTCGAACACTTTCATCAGGTGAACTGTGTCCATTTCCCACTCGTGTATCTGGGCCATGCTTCTGCTGAGGGAGTCTGCTTGGGAGTTCCTCACTCCTGGAAGGTGATGAGCCACGATGGAAATTTCGTGCTTTAATGCCCAATGCCATGTTTTCTGGGCTTCTATGGAAAGAGTTCTTGATCGCGTCCCTCCTTGTTTCCTCAGATAAAACATGGCCGTTGTATTGTCGGTCAGTATTCGTACTCGCAAGCCCTTGATGTGTGGTAGGAATGCCTTCAAGGCCCATCGTACTGCTCTGAGCTCTAACACGTTTATGTGTAGGTGTGACTCCATTGGAGACCAGCGACCTTGCGTTTGGAGAGCACCCAAGTGAGCTCCCCATCTGGTTAGGGACGCATCCGTGACTATGGTTCGCTGAAACTCCGGCTCCTGTAGGGGTACGCCATTGTTCAGATTGTGGAAACTCTGCCACCACTGAAGGGTCCGAAGCAGCTTGTCGTCGTCGATGGTTATCTTGTCTGACCACGATCCTTGAGCCTGCGTCTATCAGTCCGCAAGGAATTCCTGGACTGGCCTCATGAATAAGCGACAGTTTTCCACCAGATGGATGCAGGATGCCATGGCCCCTAGGACCGAAACGTATTTTCTCACTGAGATCTTGGTGTTTCGCCGTAGTCGGCATGCTTGTTGATTGAGTCTTGAGGTTCTGTCGAGAGAAGGTTTCACAGCCCTAACTGGGTCTCGAACTGTGCCCCCAGGAATACCAGCGATCTCGATGGCTGCAGAGAGGATTTTTCGAAGTTTATGGCGAATCCCAGCTGTTGTAGAAGCTGCATGGCGGCTTGTAAACTTGTGTTGGTCGACGCTGGGGAGGATCCCCTTACCAGCCAGTCGTCGAGGTATGGGTATACATGGTGGCCTTGCTTCCTTAGCCAGGCCGCTACTGGAGCCAGGCATTTCGTGAACGTTCTGGGGGAGGTCTTGAGCCCAAAAGGAAGAACCGTGAATTGGTAGTGAGTCCGCCCTATTACAAATCTTAGAAATTTCCTGTGTTTCCGACACATTGGAATATGGAAATACGCGTCCTGTAAATCCAGGGACGCTAGAAAATCCCCCTCTTGAACGGCGCGGATCACTTCCTGCAGAGTGAGCATCTTGAATTTTAGGCTCTTTAAAGACTTGTTCAGATTGCGTAAGTCTAAAATGGGACGCCATTTGCCGTTCGGCTTTTTTACGACGAAATATCTTGAGTAGACTCCTTGACCTCTCTGTGATGTTGGAACTAATTCTATCACGCCCTTTGCTAACATGAGTGTTACCTCTTGTTGAAGTATCTTCAGATGGGAATGAGCAGTGAACACAGGTGGAATTTGCGGAGGGCTGTGTTTGAATTGTAGAGAGTGTCCTTTTCTTATAGTATCCAGCACCCATTTATCCGTCGTTATTCGTTCCCATTCGTCGACATATGCTGAAACTCTTCCCCCCAGAACGGTGTGTTGTATGTCACTGCTGATCTTTATTTTGCTTGTCTCTCGACGACGACGGATATGATGGTCTTTTCCTGGAAGTCTGGAAGTTCCGGCGATGGTTTGCCGTTTGGGAGGCATGTCTGTATCCCTGGGAGGGGTAAGCTGATCTGCCAAAGGATCTGTCTCCAGATGCAGAGAATCTTGAATTACCTGAAGCCCCTCTAAAGGGACGAAAAGACTTGTAGTTTCTGCCACTCTGGAGGGCACCCAATGAACGTGCCGTGTCCGAGTCCTCTTTCATTCCCTTTAGGGCTTCGTCCACCTTCTCACCGAAAAGAAGGTCTCCCTCAAAGGGCATATCTAAAACTTTGTATTGTACTTCTGGCCTGAAGTAGGTACACTTAAGCCATGACTGTCGACGTAATACGACCCCATTATTGACTTGCTTGAAGCCTGACTCAGCAAGGTCCACCACGATGTTTATTGCGTGATTTGAGGCTTCCTCACCTTCTCGGACGAGTAACATCGCTGCCTTCCTATGCTCTTCCGGAAGATGATCAAGCAACGGAGCTAGCCTGTGCCACATCTCCCTATCGTATCTGGCAACAATTGCCAGAGAGTTTGCGGCCTTTACTGTGGTCGCTCCCACGGATAGCACTTTTTTGCCAAGGGCCTCTTGGCGTCTCGCTTCGTTCTCAGGAGGAGTCGTGCACTTGTGCTGGGCCTTCGCCTTCCTCGCCGCTGCCGCCGACACCACCGAGTCTGGCGTTGGTTGGGAGGATAAACACTTGGGGGTAGACTCTGGAGCCTTAAACTTTTTTTCCAGGTGTCCTTTCACTGCCGGCTCTGAAAACGGGTGACGCATTGTCTGCAACCCCTCCTTCCATACATGGTCTAGTATTGGTATCGAGAACACAGACCTCCTTCTCTTACCCATGTGGTCGAACAAAAAACAGTCCTTTTTCTGTTCTTCCTCGGACAAACCAAATTCTTTGCATGCCTTTTCCATCATAGAATGGAATGACGCAATGTCGTCCGGAGGGGACGGGTGAGCTGGGCTTCTAGGGGTTTCCAACTCCACCTCTGACTCCCAGGTTGGATCCCTGGAGGGGGATGATGAGATATCCGACATGGCTCCCCTGTCAGACTCTGAATCTGGCAGCTCACCTTCCTCTTGTGCCAGAGCTGAGATTGGCGTGCATAGGTGCGTCGGTTGACGGGACGGGCCGGCTCGTCGACGGGTGACTGTGGCAGGTTTGCCTGAGGTAGTCTCTGGTCCAACGACTGTAACAACGACTGAAGCGTGGACAGAATTTCCAACGACAAAACAGATTGAGGATTGAGAAGAGGGGCAGATACCGGTATAACGGATCCCCTCGTCGACGTCTTGTCAGCCACACGTAGCCCTAGGTCTGCTGGGCCAGCTATTCTCTCATTCTCATCCTCCGAGGACAGCAACACAGCCTGTTCTTGTAGTAAAGTATCCGGGGGGATCGGATCAAAAACTTCAGGCCTCCTGTAGAACCCCCGTCGACGATGCCATTGTCGACGTCGTTGTCGGTGGGACGGTGGATGCCGATGACTGGGCCGCCATCGACGACGGTGAGTTAGCAGGTGGTTTTGGCGGTCCCGCCTTTTCCACACTTGGCTTGCTTTTACTCGACTCTCGACTCGTGGTCGATCTATGATGATCGCCCGAGGAGGATTTCCTTTCCTTTTCATGCTTTTTTGATGAAGATGATTTCTTTGACGAGGAGTCTCTAGTTGAGTGACTTCCAGACGACTCTTTTTCCATCGGTCGAGATTTCTTCGCCGGTGGTTCCGACGAGGTAGCGCGGCATGATGTTTTCGCCGATTGTGTGGAGCCTACCTCCGAAGGGGGGTATGCCCCTGCTCCATCATTCAGCCATGCCACCAGTCGTCGACTGCAGTCTTTGAGGATTTTTTAAGAAAACCCTTTGCATATGTCTTAGTTATCCGCCGAATGATGAGGGTGGAGGCAATATATACAATCCATATGTCCGTCCCCCTCGTAAACTTTTTTCAAGCCGCACGTCACGCATGGGCGGAACAACGCTTTTCCTGACACGGAGGACATTTTCTGTACTCAAATTCCAATAATGCAACCTTGTACAAAATAGTAAGACTACTTTGGAGACGGTTGAAATCTGAAGGGGAACCGCGGGGGCGGGCCTCTTATACGGGGACGGCCTACGGAGCATGCGTAGGCGGGTCCTAAAAGGACGTAGATAGGACACAAAAGTGTCGGAAGTTTTCCTATTGGAAAAGGCTATATATGTGTACCACGGGGTCCCAGTCTGACGACGGGGAATATTCTAAGCATGTGAATCCATGAAAGATCCAATGCTGGAGAAATGTATGATCAATGCTAAAGCTGTCTGTAACCACGCCATGATACCCCAGGGTCTGGGCGTGTAACAAATAAAAAAAAAACATTAATAATTCTCATAGAGAATAAACAACCCTTAGCATAGGATCTCACAAGCGGTTATATATCTAATAACCTCTTTTCATCTCTGATAAGTGCTATGAGATTCATATTCATTCAGGTGCAGTGACTAAAGTTGGCGTAAACGTCAACGGCAAATACTAAAATGCTACCACTGAGTTAATTGAGTACATAGCTGTCTTCCATACATAGTACATCACTATGATCATTCTTTCAGATGAGGTGTTTAGACATGCGTGCCAAAAATGGATGGACGCAATGTATTCATAGTTGTGTACGTAGCAGCTATGTAAACATTTGTATAGATTTATTAAGTTGGGGCATGCAGTCAGAATATGTCGGATTGTTTCAAGATTACCATCAATATTACAAATATGACAGGTTCTTTGATCAGGTTGCCATTGTGTGCCATGCGTAGCTCTGACTGGTCACTGATTTAAATGCATAAATAGTCTAAATCTTCGCACAGCAGGGGAAGGGCATTTTATCAGGTACTGTTGAGGGCTACGATATCTGTACATAATTGTCATAAACCAACAAGTCTCTACCACTGATCAGCAAAGGGTACAAGTGGAACCATAAAAGGATACAAGCGGAACCATAAAAGGATACAAGTGGTAGGGTAACTTCCGGATCCCTTGATGCAGGAAACTTCTTGTAATTGGTGAAGTTAAATTAGACCTTCCAAATGATGTCACTCTCTGACTGAATATCACAATCAGAGAGAGGAATCACTGGAAAGGGCGTGGAACAACAAGAACCCTCAACCTATCGAAGAATGAGATGTATCATGAGTGTTTATGTCTCAACCTACTATTTCTCTCTACTGAATGATCAATTCAAATCACCACTAACCTGTGAACTTTGACCGGCTGGAAAAGGTCCGACAACAGAACTCCAAGGTAATCCAAGAATCAACAAAAAGGAGGGAAAGGTTAGTAAGGAGACTAATCCCGAACGGCACGAGGGTCACGCTAGATACCGGGTTGGTGCACCACAGGTTAGCGTCCAGGGTCTTGTGCACTACTCTTCTTCTGGTAAACAAAAGAAAAAAACCTTGTTAGAATAAGGTTCCTTGCCCATGTAGACCAAAATTAGAATGTCTCGTAACCAGAAATTAACAAGGAATGATTTCTTCAAATGTCTTGAAAAGCAACAGCTGTAGCGGTATGAAGGATTCTTAATAACCGCTACTGTTGGCAAACATTGTAACAAATTATTTGGTGGAAAATCCCACTTGAGAGAAAGAAACAAAATGCGGCTAAATGAACTCCAGAGGCGCCGCAGAGGAAGCCGTGTGTTAGTAGTGCGGCTGAAAGTGTTCCAAGGCAGCTGCTACGCGACAAGACCAGATCCAAGAACGCTGCCTCACATGCGGTTGTACAAGTTCCAGGTCAGCCGCTTTGCATACGCGTCGGGACACGTTCCCAAAACCCTCTTCACACGTGGCTGTAGACGTTCAAAGGCAGCTGCTGCTGGACACACGTGGCTATAAACGTTCCAAGACAGCTGCTGGGCACACGTGGCTGTAAACTTCAAAGACGTCACACGCGGCTGTGGGAGAAAACAGAACGGCCGCTAAGTATCCAAGCACAGATGGCTCCTGCTGTCAGCTGGTACTCAGGAAGGAGGCAGTAAGAAATAGAACTCCGCAGGAAACGGAGCTAAAAAATGAAGACTTATAAATAAAGACACAGAAGGACTTGCAAGACGCAGATTTGTGCTTCAGTATGAAAAGAACTCGATCAGAAGCAGCGAGTGGTTCCCCAAAGCTGCTTAACAACGTAGCTGTGGAATCACGTGACAGTCATGTGACTTCTAACGGTCTGAATACAAACATCATTTTCCAGGCAATGCATCGAAAAACCTCCCTCTGGAAAATAAAGGTTTTGAGGTTCTGTGTGCATAACATGTCTTATGAGGATATGGTGCTACAGGACCGGTGTAGCCAGTTTGCTATGCATGACAATAATCCCTTTGATGAAAGTATAGTTGTGCAATTTGTCCATGTGTTCAAAATTATCAGTCCAGTCTTTCATCTGAGATTTATATTTAAAAGCTCTCTTAATCGCCCCATATCCACCAAATATGGAACGGGATACTGACCAATTCAATGTAGAGTAAGATTCCAAACCTTGTTGTACATATTTTTAGGAGGCCTTGACCTGCTCTAGATTAAGGATACCTTTACCCATAATCATGAGCATATCGCTAGACTGAGGAGACCTGGCTTTCAAGGGAAGCAGGTCTCTTTGATACTGTACTATAGCCCTTATTGAAGTAAGACTGCATTTGACCCTTATATATTGGATAGGGCACGACACGGGGAGGTTGAATATCGACCGCCAAAAATGGCCTTCGACTATATCCAGCCAAGAGAGATTAGGAAGGGTGAGGGCATCAAGACCATAGACAAGTACTGGAATAAACCATTGGCGGTAGAGCAGCAAGATTCCCTTAAAGGTATATCCTGCATATCCTAAAACTAATTTGCGGACAAGATTGGCGATATGTCTTGCTTGCTGCGTTTTCCTTGCCATAAGGGTGGTGTATCCTGATTTGCTATCTATCTCCACCCCAAGGTATTTGTAAGAGGGTATTATCAATGATTCCCCAACTAATCCTCATTTCAGGTCAATTAACTGGTCTAGAGGATATAAGCATGGTTCTAGTTTTGCTTAGATTGATGGTCAATTAATGTTCAATAGTGAACCTAGCCAATTCCTCAAGTAGCGTTTTCATTCCTGTGAACGTTTGATCTATAATCACATTGTCATTGGCGTATAATAACGCTGAGCTCTTGATGTCTTTAAATCTAATCGGGCACTGCGCTTGTTTTTCAATGCACCCAATTAAATCGGCGATGTACAGGTTAAATAAGAGGGCCACCAACAGGCAGCCTTGCTTAACACCCTTGTTGATTTTGATCCGGTCAGTTAGCCTGCCATTGTTGTCGAGACGAACCCGGGTTGTATTATTTTGATGCAATTTGATAAAAATTTGACAGGATCTCCCACAATTTATTGCGTTTGACTCTGTCAAATGCCAATTTAAAATTGACAAAAGGGACAAATACTGAGGGGTTACCATGTTTTTTTTGCTCTAGACAAAATGGCATCAATTACTCTAATGTTATACGAGGTACTAGATCCAGCTCGGAAACCTGACTGAAATGGAGGAAGTATTTTATTTTCACCGGCCTAACTCTGCAGATGGTGGAGCACTATAGTGGCAAATATCTTACTTATGGTATCGAGTAGAGATAGAATTCTAAAGTTACCATGTAGTGTTCTTGCTCCCGCTTTGAAAACTGAGATGAGGATGGAGGTGGTCCATGACTCAGGAATCATTTTTGCCAGACAAACTTTTTCTCTGGAGAGGAGCGCCTGCTACCTTTTGTGATCACCCTAAGTTACCTGGGGGCAACCAGATGTGGTCTCCCTGCTCACTGTGCTCAGAGAGGCACAGCTTCACCTCACTGATGAGGCCCAACAAGGCTGAAACACATGTATGGGGTTGCTGTCGGTACTCTTGTTCAGAGAGGAATTGCCATAGCATTTCGGTGCTGGACTGCCACAAAGACTGATATGCAAATTAATATTTCCCATCTGTCAAAGGTACAATGAGCAAAAAGCGTGTGCTGCAAACTCTCACCTCAGAACAGGTTATCATGCCATGTTCTCTCTGTAGAGGAGCGCCTGCTACCTTTTGTGAAATACTTTTTTATATAATGTCAACAGAACCAGAGACCAACTCAAAGGGTCATTTTTGACAACCGCCGATGCTAACCCATTCGGGCCGGGGGCTCTGGAGTTGTTGAGTTCACCGATGATATCAATGATTTCCTGTCTATTAAATGACAGGGGCTAGATACCTGAAGAATGAATAGATTTTTCAATGATCTGATTATCGTACATGTTGTCAGTGATGCAGGAGGCCCATGCTAGTTCATCAATGGCATTCAGCGGGAGTGGCAGATTATGATCTCTGGCTTCATTCAGCACTTTGCATATAGCTTGTGTATTGCACTGTTGGATAGTTGCCATCAGTCCTTGCCACTGCAAATTAATTTTCACAAAATTATGGCGTTTGCACCATCCTCTATATTTAGTTTTCAATTGACTGCTGAGTTCTTGGTGTTCAAAGCTAGTCAGGGGCATTCTCTTTAGCTGCCTAAGCTCACGGCGATATGCCCGTCTTTTAATCACCACTTCTTTGTCATAAGGCATTGCATGTCTCTTATTCATAACAGTGATTGGAGCCCCACACTCTGAGGCAGCTTCACCAGTCCAAGACCGGATAAGGGTCTCAATGTTATTCTTAAAACAATTCGTACCATGGTCTAGCCCCCCTTGGGCGACCATGTATCAGTCTTAGACAACCCTAGACAATCTCCTAGGGGGGTGTGGATCACTATGCCCCCCTGCTTTTGTATCTCAGGGCCTTTGTGCACTGTGTTACTCCTAGAACAACATACTCCTATCTTACTCCTATGGACACAATAACATAAGACACAAAGAAAACACATGAATCAATTTAATTATAACAGCAGAATACATGTATTCATACATAACAATACATGATGCAAACACTACTGAAACTATGCAAATCTCAAATTTGCAGCACCTTTATACTTTTGGCGCATATCTACCATGCAGTGGAATAACTATAAGCCTTATAGGCTGCTAATGCAAGAATGTGATTAACTGGATCTATAATGTCTAATGCAATATACATATGGCAAGTGCCAGCATTCAGCATTCCTCTCCATTCCACACCATTCCTCACTCTCTCCCTCTAGGCACAATCCCTGTCTGATGTCCCCATCCATCATGTCAGCCAAAGCTCTGTGTGAGTGTCTGTTATAATTCCCCCATGCAAGAGTTTCAGCAATACTCCTCTTTCCAGCTCTGTGTCTCTCCTCTCCCGACGAACTTCTGCAATCAGTCAGTCAGTGTCAGGGCCAGGCCTTTCTCTCAAGATCTGGTCACTCGAACTGCCTCAATGCCTCCGCCAAGCTCTCGATCTCTCCCAAGCTGGTCTGCCAAGGCTGTATCACTGCCACACCAAACGCCTCTCTCTCTCATCGAACTCGAACTCCATCTACATCTAGCACCATCTAGCACCATCTAGAACCAGCATCTCCCCTCTCATCTGGTTATACTATTCCATGACATACCCATATCCATGTGTCAGCATTCTATATTTGAGCAGTGCCTAAAAGTCTATGTTGCATGTACTTTCATTCCGTGTTCTGGTCAATGTGACATTTCGGCCTATCTATATCATGGCCTCTGTCTGTCTGCAATACACCATTTTACCATATATTCCTCCATTCATTCCACTGTTAGCTTCACAAAATTCCTCTTTCCGTGTCTGTGTGCAAGGCAAAGCACTCCCTCCATGTGGCCCCCACCTTTTCTCTCTGCGCGGCACACAAGCCAGCCATGCTGACAAGCCAGCATCCCTCTCCACTCGGACAAAGGTCATGTTATCTGTCTGCCTGCCAATCAACTGTTTACATTGCACTAATTCATAACAACTTCGCACTCCGCAGAACAAACAGCTTCTGTCTCTCAGAATGGCTTTATAATGCCATAGGCCTTATTCTTTCTAGTGCTTACTCTCTCTCGCAATGGCAAGCGCTATGTAATGCAAACATATTCTAAGTGCACACTCAATGCATGGTGTCTCTCCATGCATACATAATACATATCTACATGTGTCACTACAAATATAACGTGTGTCTCTAAATGGCTCTTTCAAATATAACAGTGTGTCATTCTTTAAGCAAATGCAAATGCATACGAAGTGGCAGTCTAATAATGTGGATAGTCTAATATTGCTACTTCAGAATGTATAATGGATAACTAAACAGGATACAATGATGGAATGATTCCATAACAAAGTTATGATGTATAACAATGATTAATGATTCCACAATGATAACAAATCAGGCCTCTCCATTCTATTAAGCTCCACATTAATATCATCACCATCTAGAGGCGGCATATCGCAACAATGTGAGCATAAATGCTGCTTTACTCTCTTTGTCATTTTCCTAATCTTGCCTTGGTTCCATCTTATCCTGCCCCCATTATTTGATACTTCAACATTTGTGGGACCTCGTATATCATTGTCCGCCAGTGTCAAATTAAGCGATGCAACAACAATAGAGTGATCGCTGTATGGCAATGATCTTACTTCAAAGTCGCTCATGTAGCTGAGAGCATTGGTTTCCTACATATGTAATCAAGTGTAGCAGTTTTCGCACCATTGGAACAAGTACATTGGCCGGGACTGTCGCCACCAGTTCTTCCGTTTAGTCGCCACAGATCCCAGTCATTAAAGTAGTTACGCCACAATTTCCCTCTTGCATTACATTTAGGGTTGACCAGGCTGTTAACAGATAGAATATTGACAAATTCAGCTTTCATCGTAAAGCAACCACACTAGGCATTATGATTGCCGCCCAAAATTACATTATTGCCTTCAATTGAACATCAGGTGGAAAGCATATTATCTATATTTATAATTAGGGTATTAGGACTAGAGGTTCCATCTTTACATTTAATTTGAACTCGAAGACGCAGCCGTTACCAACTGTGTTGGATACTTCTCTAGACCAATAGTCATGACTAATACCAGTTAGCAATCCACCATCTGGGTGTCCTTTCTCCGCTTTCTTAGCATGTTTTTGGTAAATACGAGAGTCAGTGTAAAAATCATCCATAAGCCAGGTTTCTTGTAACAAAAACATAGAATGAGAACTAATCAAATCAGGTGATCCAACCGGTCGGAGAAAATGTGAGTGGCCTCGAGTGTTCCATGAGATTAGGGTAGTTGCTCATGGTTGGCCCACCTCAAGTTTCCCCAACAGATTTTTAAGCCATTTCCAACCTGCTTGATTTTCAACTGTATCGGCAGATTCCACAGGGGAAAGCTTTACGGGTTTAGATTTACAAGAAGCACAGTGTTCACAAGTTTGAGAGTCAGTAAGAGTAGGAATGGGAATATCAAGTTCATACCCTAAGAAGTGCAAAGACTCTGCATGAGCTCGAATTATGGACACTGTGGAAGGAAGCACACAATGAATTAAAGAAATAGCCCCAAACTGACGTCTGAGAGGTTGTACAAACTCAAACTCACAGGATTTAAAAATGTGTGAAGCAGGTATCTTGGCGCATAAATCAAATAGAACAGGTCTGTTAAGGGGTATCGTTGTACGCCTATCCGTGAGTTCACTGAGGGTAACAACTCTGTTATCTTTGGTTGCAGCAGTAGTATTACCCACTATTTCTTCACGACAGCTGTGGTTATCAATAAGAGGGAGCCTCCCTCTCATGTCCTGGGCAATAATTTAACTTGTTTCTGAGGATGAATTATTTTCGAAGGTCTGTTTAGCCGGGATGAAAGTTGTTTTTTCATTATTTTTGTCATTAGCAACCAGCCAGCTCATCAGCGTCCCTAATTTAGCACAATCTCTCTTTTTCTTTCCATTAATGCGTTATCTAAGGCGCTTTGCTTTGACTTTCATAGCAACAAGAGAAGCCACTGTAGAGTTAAGCGGCTGACTTTCATCATTGTTATCATCTCCATTGGTCATAGGGGAGACAGGGGATAATGTTCTATGTTTACACTTTTTTAATCTGCTTTCTCCGTACTTTGAGAGTCTGGTGTCTAATAGGTGACTCTGTTATATTATATGAATTAGAAGCTTCAATAACTACAGCAGGAATGATAGGGGCACTAGGTTAATGTATTATTTCTCTGTGGCTATCATTGATAGTTCTGGCATGACTAATATGATGGCCATGTCCTTCGCTTGTATAAGAGAATCCAATAACTGCCCATTTCTTATTATGTGGTAATAAGTTTGGTCAGTAAGTTTGATCAAAATCTTCAATGCGAAATGGAGTAGGTCGATAGAAAAAAACATCGACTTAACAGTGGATTTCTCACTTGGTTCAGCATGTAGGTAGTTATTGCCAGGTTCATTATGGTCCGAAATCAACTGGCAGGTCTGGCTTCTGGTAGCTGGGTACATTCAAAAAGGGCAATAAGGATGGCGTGCTGGAAAGAAGTTGGGATGGACCAGCCACATGGCATGAGACTGCTGGTGTTTGAGGGATGGTTTTGTCATGCATGTGCTTCGCCACCGCGACTTCGGCAGCAGCTCTGTTGGTACCACAGAGACAATAGCATAGCTCCAAAAGGGAGTTATTGTCTATTGCATCATAGGGGATAGGAGGGGAAATTCTTTCGCTCTGCCCTCCCACTGGAGGATAAATATCTGCTGTGACTACTTTTTCAACAACAGCAGTCCGGCATGCCTTTGATTGAGGTTCATTTCCATTTTTAAAAAAGTCGGTAATTGACATAGTGGCACAGGGGGGGGTTTGTATTACTAGCTAGTTTTTTATTAGGTTTGACTTCTGGCAAAGATGCATTGGAGGAATCGCAGTTTATAAGGTCTTCTGCACTGTCATATGATGCAATGGCTTCGAGTTGGGACTCTTGCCAATCCATGATCCTTTGGATCATGTCAATCTTTGCACCTTGAGCAGGCAAGCCTCTCTCAAGTCACATCATTCTCAATGCTTCAGATTTTGAAGCATTCAGGGTTATATTGGTAATTGTTTCCATACTTATAGAAAGGTCTATGGCCTTAACAGTTACTTACTAGTAAGGTCACTATGTGTCCTAGGGTAGGAGTAATCTGAAATGCCTTCACCAGTGTGCAACACTGGGTACCTCCAGTCTTATCCCACCACTGTACACCAATTTGTTAAGATGGATTTCTGAACTCTGACCTGGTGGGCAGATGTTCAGAAGGCCCGCCTAGTTTCTTGGAACAGGGTAACCTTGTGGACAAGCCAGACCAATCAAGGTAGCATTGGAGGCGGTCAAGACTAGGTCTCAGGAGGAGTGAGGGTGTCGCGGGAGGATAGCTCAGCTGCAACGTTCTTGCCTTGAAAGCAAGACGACACAGAGCAACACGGGTTCGAACCCCGGGTCCACGCTTAGAAACATCTGGGTATTAAGCACGTTATAAATAACCTATCATAAATCATAAAGTCATGAAAGCCCACAATGAGCACAGACAGCAAAGGACACTACAAATCACTCACAGTCAGGTGTATATATTACAATACATGCACATTTATTCAAGGCCTTTGAAACAATTGTCAACAGTAATACTTCAAACCAATACAACACTACTATATATATATATATATATATATATATGTATATACACAATACCAAGTGGCCGAAAGGGTTAGTGCACAGAAGGGGTCCACAACCTAGTAGGAAAGGGAGCAAGCAGTACAAATAGTCTTGAGGCAGTTCTTCATCAATCAATCCCTAACTACGAGGCAGTCCAGTCCTTACGAAGAGTGAAGCCTAACACTCAAAAGTACTTCCAGGTGCTGGTGCACACGATGGCGCAAAGCAGCGAAAACTGTGTCTCTTGCAGGGGCTGTATAGCAGCTCAGGAAGGGGGGTGGGGCGATGAAGAATAGGTTCTCACTATTCCAGGAGAAACCGGTAAGGGTTGTAAGTACTCACCGACCCGTGGCGCACTCCGGACAAAACTTAAGCAGTCGAGTCCACTTTGGTTGCAGGTTCAAATGCGGCAGTGGTGCAGCTCTGCGGATTTCAGCGGCCGAGATACAGTGATGATTCCGTGGCAGGACAGTGGCGATTTCTTCGCTCCTGGTAAAGGTATCAGGCCAGTTTCACTGCAGCAGGATTCAGGGCACAGAGGGGCACAGCAGCAAGGCACCTGCAAAGTTTGTCACCACGGCTGGGTGACACAGTGACCGCGTTCACTCGGGTTCAGGCACTCTCTTTATTCCAGACCTGGGAATGCCACGTGTACGACATTCGGTGTGAGATTGCTGTGAACACAGAGCTTATGATCCACTAAGTTTCTAGTATCCACTCGAAACGGCAGCGGTTTCAGAGCAAAGGTCCTGCGCAAGCTGGCCCAGGAACATTTCCGAAGAGGCTCGCTTGCAGATTAAGATGAAGGTGCAGTGAATAGTTGGTCCCACTATTCAAATGGGTCGAAGTGCCTTTGCAGACCTTCTGGTTCGATCAGATGCAGAGGGGTTCAGCGGGCTCAGGGTGCCAAACCTTCCAGTGGGTCACCAGCGGTTCCTCAACCTGGCTTCTTAGTTTCAGAATACTTGGATCCTATCCTAGGTTCAGTGAGAAGTCAATAGATCGATCTGGTATGGGTGTTTGGTGCCTTCTCTTAGCCAGAATCTCCTGCACGCCAAAATGAAGAAGACCCAATGGGAGATCTGCTCACATACAGGCATACCAGGCATGGACCAATCACGGACCACAGTGGTCCCAGTCATTCCCAACACACCAGACTCTCTGGCACCCATGATGTGCATTGAAATTAGATGGTCCAGCTCACATCCTGGAGGCGCGCGCGCACACACACACACAAGGCATGCAGGAGCCTGCAAAGGTTTGGCGTTTCGTGGGGAAATGCATGGCCAAATAAGGACTGATCCGGGTCTGCTCGACCTCGGGATGGTAAAGGGACAACATGGCTAAAGGACAGGACAAAGACCCTTGTGGCATGGCCATTTTAGAACCAGGCCACCTTCCTGTGCCAACTACAGTAAATGTGGTTTGCATGGCAAGAAAGGGTTGAAACTATGCGAAAGTAAAAGCTGCCACCAGCCATGTCCAAGGTACATCTGCACTTCTCCTAGAAAATCCTTTGAGGGACTGTGGGGCCTTTGAAAATGAAAGGAAGACCCAAGCGCACTGTACTGTAAGGTACATTGTGCACTTGTAACATGTTGCAGAAAAGTTGCAACATAGGAAAGAACTAAGGGAAATAAAGTCTCCCAGTACTGACTGTCTTTAAGGGCATGTCAGTTTCCACATAACAAAGTAAGGGAAAACCCAGTGGAGTGCAGGAGAAGGCTGTGCTCCACTGGCAAAAGTCAGACTAGGCTTGTCAGACAGCAGCAAAAAGTTGGGAGGTACACAACTGGAGGGAAAAAGTACACATAAATGGGAAACTCTCCTAACAGTTGTTTGACAGATCATTCGGGAGGAATTAAATCAAAGTTATCTAGCTCTTCGGGAACCAGGCAGGCAAGTACTTTGGCAAGGGTGGCCGATGGGTTCTCCCTCCACTCTTTCTAGATATTTACATGATAGAAATGTTTCTGTCCGGTTGGGCTACTTTATAAATACAGATTTCCATGCGTTCTACAATCTCATAAGGTCTGTGTCACTTGGAGACAAGTTTGTTTTCTGATGTAGGTAGGGGGACCAACACTTGTTGTCCTATAGAGAATGATCCTAAGCTTACTTTTTAAATCATACAAGGATTTTTGTTAGCTCTGGACCTTTTCCATGTGAGTGCGGACTAAGTCACAAACCAATTTCATATGTTCTCGCATTATGGTGGCAGTGTGCGAGATGGGAATGGGCCCCTTCTCATTGTCCCCATGTTTCCCGGAGCATGTCTAGGACATCTCTGGGCTCTCTCCCATAGAGTAGTTCAAAAGGAGAGAAACCTGTGGAAGCTTGAGGGATTTTTCTTACGTCAAATAGTGCCCATGGGATCATTCGGTCCCAGTCTTTCCCGTCCTTATCTACTAGTTTTCGTAAGATTAACTTCAGGGTTTAATTGAATCTTTCTACCAAACCATCGGTTTGAGGATGGTACACAGCAGTTCGCATGGTGGTAATGTGGAGTAGCTCTTTGACTTCAGCCACAAGCTTAATCATAAAATTCGAACCCTGGTAGGTTAGTATTTCCTTGGCAAAGCCCATCCTTGAGAAATACGGTAGAAGATGTTTAAGGGTCTGCTGTATGGTATTATTCCGCATTGGGAATGCCTCTGGTATAAGGTTGCATAATCTGTGTTCACCAGGACATATTTATTGCCTAATCTGGATATTTCTAGAGGTCCAATTATATCCCTATCAATTCTTGAACAGGGGATTTCTATGATCGGCAACGGTTTCAGAGGGCCAGGGACTGGGATGTTCACGCTGGTCTTTTGACATATTTTGCATGTTTGGATGAAGGTCTTTATATCGGAGTGGATGCCGGGCCAGTAAAACGTTCCACTAATGTGTGCCTGGGTTTTAGCTTGTCCTAAGTGCCCCCCAGTAAGATGAGAATGCACGATCTCTAGTACAGCCTTTCGGTGGCTTTTGGGTATTACCACTTGGGTTTTAATTACACCATCCAAAGATGTTTCTCTTCTATAAAGCAATCCCTGTCTTAAGAAGAAAAAGGGACTTCCCTTCTACAAGCCCTCTTCTTTCGTAATTGCTTGTAACAAAGCTTCAGTGAGGGCCGGATCATTTTGCTGGGTGAAGGCTAGGTCGGGATAGATGGTATGCTCTTCTCCCTTCCTTTCTTCGATGTTAAGAAGTTTATCAGCTTCTCCAAAGCCTAAGTTACCCCATTCAGTTTTGTCTGGTTCACTTTCTTTAAACTGAGGACATAGAGCTCTTTCCAAAATTCCCTAGGCAATTTGATCTCCACGGTGTACCTCAAAAGGCATCGTACCATGATGCTGTAAGAAAACCTTTACATCTCCCCGGAAGTTGGGATCAATGACGCCTGCTAAGATATCTATCCCGAATTTCCACTCTAGGCCAGATTTCAGGGCCAGTCTATGTAGCACGCCGGAGGGGGTATCAAACCTAAGTGTGTAGGAATCATTCCTCTTTCCCCTGGGGGAATAATAGCTTCCCTACTACTGCAGATGTCGAACCCTATTGATTCCTTGGTGGTGATGGAAGGGTTAGAAGCTCTCTGACTAAGCTTTTGAAACTGTAGAGTTCCCCAATTTGTTTCAATTAAGTCACATCCCACTCCCGACACCAAATGTAAGGCAGGCATGGTATCAATGTAGACAGATACAAGTGATCACATTTAGAGGCTGTTTATTAAACTGCATATGTAGGTTGGAAAAATGCCTATTCTAAACCTAAATCTAAGATGGGAGCAAGCTACGACCATTAAATACTAATAAGGCAGTCCTAGTTACATCTTGTCAAAATAAAAGGGCATATACTAAAAAAAACCTATTACCAATCCTTACAACTAAATACCAAAAAAGAGTGTGGGATAGGATTCACAAGAAAGAAGTGTTCACAAATGATAAGTCCGCATGTGGGGTCTCCCTTCCTGATGTTTTGAGCATGGGACAAGGTGGGTCACCTGAGCACAGCACACGCTCGGGCTTTCCCAGCATGAGACAACAGTCCCGTTCTCAGATATCAGGATCGTCGGTGGTTAAGTCTCTTTTCTATAAAAAAGTTTCTTGCCTCCGAAGACCCGTTAGGTTTCCGACAATAACAAACAAAATGTTCCTTTCCAATGGACGTTGGGTGATGCCTTCACCCCTGGGTCCCCCTCTTCCGGGCTCAGACCATTTTCGGATTTCAGCCTCCCTCCGTTGTGTTCACCATGGCTTGTATGCAAAGATATTTTCACCTTTCGTATTCACAAATCTTAAATATCTTTTTAAACAGTTCACTGTGGACATCCCTCTGTCGCGTTCACTCTGTGTCCTCACAATGTTTATCGGGCACCATGCTTCGCCCCATTCTGTAGGCATCCCTCTGTCAGCTTTACTCTTGACAATTTTACAGTTCCTTTGCTTCCTTTGGTTTCTATTCATTTGCCGGTCAAAGACTTTCGACTGTACAGAGGATTTTGCAAGACCCTTGTATGAGCACTTTGACCTTTCTTCGCGGCTCTCCTATGGCCTTCTCGTATCAGTAGATTTTAACGAAACGTGGGATTAACCAGAGTCTATTGAATAAGCACCGACATGGTGCTGGCCCCCTCTGCAGTTGGTTTTCCCTTAATGTTAAAAGTTCTTTGAACTCTTCCTAATTTGCCATTTTGCGACTTTCATTCAACACAGTTCGGTTTCTTTATCGGTTCACTCATAGAATCACCAGCTGTGATGAACCGGTTGGCTTTTCTGTATATCTTGAGTCAAGGCCGGTACCACGGTAGCAGGCTTCTCCCTCTGCCCTGCTAATCAGCGTAGGCATGCTCCGTGTACCGTTGACATCTGCTGCAACACACTGGCTATTGTTCGCAGTCTTACTTTTCCTTTCAGGGATGCTGCCTGGGTCTGGGTAGGAAAGTGAAAGTTCGCTTCTCTTCTCCTCCTCACCCCCTCGGTTCTCTTAGTTTTTCTCCTCTTGAAATGCCATACTTAGATAGCTCTGTTGTCGTGCGATCTGCCTTGCTCGTCTTGTGCTCCACCTTTATCCCTGTGAGCCGTCAGGTGTGTGTGTGGTTCTGGTCAATTGCGCGACTCTGCCTGACCCTTGTGTTGGGACATGTCAGGTAAACGGCTCTATATAGGACTATCCTATATAGCAGACTATCCTATATAGCAGAATGGGGAAAAGGTGTTATAGGGATACCGCATCTCACCCATCAGTGTCCCACTTCCACTCTCCAAGGACCCACCATCCAGGTGATCCTCCCTCAGTGGTCCACCCCCAGGATCTAGATCCAATAGCGATGGCCGTGTCCTGGCCACCTGGATGACAGATCCCCAGGGACTAACCAGGGAGACACCTTCAGGTTTCGCACAATATCCTCAAACATTTTCCAGAGGTTCAATAATCACAAAAGTCAACATATGGTCCAACACACTTCTGCCGAAGATGCCCTCCTCTGGCCAGGAGCGGGATATCCCTCGGCCCCTAGTTTCGGTCACCCACTGGTTGTGGAACTTCTTAATCTCCTACACTATGGCGCCACAGTTAGCCACTTCACAAAAGGCAGTTCAAGCTTGTGAAACTAAAAATACAATTTACTCATCAAATAAAATCTCCAGTTCGATCCCCCCCACCCCTTTATCTCCCGCTAGGGCTTTTGTTCATGCGCACCACACTCCCCTCACATGCCCACACACAATACACACATGACCCTCCTGGGCCTCCTCCCTACACAATAAAATACACACAAAAAAACAAACTAAAACAACCACTATTCCCGAGCTCTCTATGTACGTCTCTGTTGCCCTTATTTTTAAAAGAATGATTGTGGCGCCACCTTCTACCCTCACTCTGGGAGGTTCCTGTTTTCCATTTTCCTTAAGCTTAAAACATAATTTTAAAAAATGTAAGAAACCTCAACACAATCCTCAGGCATGCCACACTCCCACTTTCACTATTCACGTGTTTACACTACTCCCACTCTTACAAATATCCAACCCTACTTTGTTATCCCTTGCAGGCTATACTCACGTGCGTATGTTCACCCGAACTTCCTCTGTTTGCTGGGTTCCAATACTGGCCTGCACCTCTCCTTAAGGCCGCACCCCACTCTAAAGAGCAGGCAGGATTCTACCAAGACGGTTCGGTTCCTGCAGGGCCTCTGGGGGTTCCGGTTTTGGGACCAGTCGCTGTAGGTGGGCACGGCCCTTCCAGAGAGGTCACCTGGATACCTCTGCAGGTACAGGGGGTGCTGGGATCACCTCGGCAGTGTCACCAAATGAAGGCAAATCCATGTTTACGCTCACGCCAGAGAAAATGCAACCCTCTAAGGGAAAAACGGCCATGAGATTGCTTGCAAGGATAGCAAGGTTTAATTGTACAGAGAAAAGGGGTCAGCAGACAACTCTGCTGCTCGAGAACGTTTCAACTCCAAAATGAGTGTTAGTACATAATGCATGGCCACAGTGTTACATATAGGGACGAAATCCACACAGTTAATTGGTAAACAGTATACATGGTCCTGCTCCATAGGGGATGCCAGGCTATGATTGGTTCTCACCTCCACTGTCTGTCTCCACGTGGGTCAGCTGGGCTCATCTCTTCAAGGACTGAAGGTAAGGCACTTCACATGTTGCTGGTTGAAGGTTATGCTGTGCGCTAATGATACTACTACATCTTTGTGGCATGCACCTGAGAGGCTCATGGACCGGCATCATGGGTTGGGTAGAAATACAATCATGCTCACCCACACATTCTGTGCTCTGTCTCTATTGCACTCCTCGCACCCAAGGCTTCCACCTTCGTTTTGATCTATAATTTATCCCATGTACTACAAAGGGTGTATTTTATGGGAAGAGGTGACATGGTCATGCATGTTCAGGTTTTTTATGACCATTTGTTTTATTGCTGCAGGTTACTCACTTATCGGGGAATGCAGAGACTCTTGGACGGGGTCAGTGAGGGGTGCTATCCGTCCTGGTGGGCTGGGTGGGGGTGAGAGGTCTGTTGTTGGCCTAGATGTGACGACTAGCAATGCAAGGAGCCTTGTGCAGTCTCACAGCCTTGCATGGCGCATTCATCAGTGTGTTACTAAATAATGGTAACAGTCAAGGGAGGATAGCTCAGCGGCAACATGCTCGCCTAGGAAGCAAGACGACACAGAGCAACACAGGTTTGATCCCCGGGTCCGCGCTGAGAAACCTCTGGGTATTAAGCGTGTTATAAATAACCCATCATATTATGTTATGTTATGTTATTTTGCATTTATATAGCGCCTTATATACCATTGGTATGGTCTGAAGGCGCTGGTAGGTTGAACGCCCTTGGGAACCGAAGTTCAGGTCAGTAGAGAGAGTAGAGGGAGTCCAAAAGTACGTGTGCGCACCAGGTATGTGTGCAGCTGGTGCGGAAATCGAGAGGTAGCTGCTTCTTAGCTGTAGGTGTGGTGGTTGAGAGGTCAGGAGTATGTGTTCGCTCTGGTCGGTTTTACCCAGAACGAGTGTGGCTGCGTTAGGCCTGAGGAGAATGCCTGGCTGGGGGGTGTGCAACCAGCAATGATTACTTAGAGTGATGTGGAGTAAGCGGGAGATGTAGATATGAGAACAGTTATACCGAATGGTGTCATAGTATCTCTGTGTTCTAGATGAGTGGTGGTGTAAGGGGGAGAGTAAGCGTGGGGTGTGGTATGATGTATGTTTTCAAGTGTTTCCATCATTCCAAAGCATATTAGGTATCGCCCGTTGCACATATTCGTCCGTTCCTCATACTCGTCCGCTTCACAGATTCGTCAGTCATTATCCTCGTCCAGTTCACACCCTCGTCCAGTCCGCACACTCTTGTAGTTTATACTCGTCTAGTCTGGATACCGGCTCCAGATAGGGCACTCGTTCAGTCCACAATGGTCGTCCGGTCCAACCACTCATCGGAAAAGCCAACTACTCGTCTGCTCTGTCTGTTCATCCATTCCATACACTCATATGCTCTATGCTTTTTGTTGGGAAGGAAGTTTCTGTGGGAATAAGCAGCGCATGCTCGTCACTCCTCACTGTCTGGGCGAGCATGGCGAGGAGCCTTGTGCAGTCGCACAGCCTTGCATGGCGCATTCATCGGTGTGTTACTAAATAATGGTAACAGTCAAGGGAGGATAGCTCAGCGGCAACATGCTCGCCTTGGAAGCAAGACGACACGGAGCAACACGTTTGATCCCCGGGTCCGCGCTTAGAAACCTCTGGGTATTAAGCGTGTTATAAATAACCCATCATATCATAAGGAAGTTTCTGTGGGAATAAGCAGCGTGGGCTCGTCACTCCTCAGTGTCTGGGCCTGTTCATTATTCTCCGTCTGGCCTGCATTTACCACCCAGCCATGTAGGGCTGCATTCATCTTCCAT
Organism: Ambystoma mexicanum; assembly: GCF_040938575.1. Lineage (NCBI taxonomy): Eukaryota > Metazoa > Chordata > Amphibia > Caudata > Ambystomatidae > Ambystoma > Ambystoma mexicanum. The sequence continues at coordinate 80,540,650 of NC_090921.1, read as the reverse complement.
AACTATAAAATGGCATCTCTTTATATGCACCACATCTATGCATCTAGAATGACAATTATATTGTATACAATTCTAAGTTTCTCTAACACAGCCCTCCCCCACAGCACAAATCTCTACTTATGTAATTTGTCGCTCTGTGCAGCGCACAGGGGGGTGGGATGGACTAATTTCCATCCCAACAGTAGCTTGCTCCCATCCTTAGATTTAGATAGGCGTTCAACCAACCCCGTTAAAGTTCAATAAACAACTTTGAACTGTGATCACTTGTGTCTGTCTTCACTGTTTGATACCATGCCTTCTTTACACAGGAAACATACCAATCCAACGAGGACTCCTACTCAAAGGAATCCAACACACAACCCAAACACTGTGCCTCGTCACCAAAAAAAGACAAAGAAGCTAGAATGGACAACAGAAACAAAAGGGAAACTTCAACCGCACAGGAAGATACCGACCAGAAAGATCTGACAGCTCCAAAAGATTTGGTGAAGAAGAGGCTAAACGGACTGAGGACACATACAAAGAACAGAGCAAACAGACTACATAGCTCGCTACCTCTCCACACACGACTGCTTTGTAAGTATAGACAGACAACCAGCAACAAACCCACCGGCAAGAAGCAAAACAAATACAGACCCCACTGGGACTCCAAACAGCACAATAATTGATGAACCACTCCAACCCGAAGAACACCATGGACAATACTCCAACAAGAATCAGGAACCAACTTGAATACATTACCTTCCACACCCTACTTCACCGAAGACTGGAACAAAGGACAGTCACCAACACAACTCACCAGCCAGAACCAACCAAAATCAAAACAACTCAGGCACAACCAGGAGAGAACCACCAACAACGGAAACCCAACTGAAAACACACCGATCTGACAATGGAACAAACAACAACCCACAAGGGAAATTAAACAAACTATACTGCAGCCTGCTGAATGTTAGATCCATGGCAAAACACTCAACAGAAATCTGTGACCTACTACTAAGCGAAGGAGGCACAGACGTGCTCTTTCTTACTGATACCTGGCTATCGACAATTAAACAGCCATCGCAAACAAAGCCATACCAGACAATTTCAAATGAATGCACGCCAACACAGAAAACCGAAGAGGCGGAATTACAATCATCCACAAAGAACACATCTGAGCCGCTCCACTCAACACAACCAGCATAGAAGACTGTGGATCCCTCATTAATATTAAACAACGACCAAACCAATATAGTGTTCCTCCTGATTAACAGACCACCACAACTTTGCGACAACACTAGCAGACTCCACTGCCATTTTATCAACCTACCACGACAACCTAATCATACTGGGTGACTATGGTTTTAAAAACAAAACCAAACCACAATGAACTCACTTTGTGTACTCCTGGAAACATTGCACTGTAAATAGTAAATGGATCCACCCACAACGCCGGATACTCTCTGGACACACTCCTCTGTAGAGATGGACTATGCACATCTGTGCCACCTACACCAACGGTATGGAGGGACCATTACCTAAAGCTGTTCACTGCCATCAGCCTCTTCGGTGCACATCACAAAAGTAACAGGGATGCTACCTAGAGAAAAGTGGACAGAATGGCTATTTTTGCAGCACTCCACTGAAGCTATCTATGTTCTTGTATAGCGCCACTAACCCAAAGGCCTCAGGGCGCACACAGGAGAGAGAAAAGGCAGAACGACAAAAAACATGAAGAAGAGAGTGGATTCAGAAGGGAAGAAAGCATAAGACTAATGCTACACTGTAAAAATAAAGGTGAAAAAGAATCCGAGATCAGTTCCCTGCTGTAAGGAAGGCATGGTATCACAAGTATGACACTGACACAATAGCTACAATTTGTAAAACCTTTATTCAATATTCGTGGTTGGAAAACTCCTACTTTTCCCTTTTGCTAGAATGGGAGTAGGGTCTAACATCAAATGATTAAACAAAACAGTCCTAGTTGAGTCAGTCAAATCAAAATGGCCTATACTGACAAAACCTAGTGCCTGCCCTACCTCTTGTACAAAAAGTGAGTAAAGGAGAATATGTATGCAAAGGAAAAAACAGTGTTAGAATGTAAAGAATAAATGCGGCTGAGTCAGCTCTCCTCCACAAGTTGGACAGCATGGAGTAAGGCGGTCCCCGTAGACAAGAGGACACACTCTGGCTCAGGTTCAAAACGTGGATTGTGGCCCACCGGCAGCCAAATAGGCAAGGGTGTTAGTGTTAGCTCATCAAGGTTAACACCTGGTGAGCAATTAACAATGTACAGTGTTGTAGAAGAGTTGAGCCATCCTGGGAGCTCATGAACTGAACTATTCCTGCAACTGAATCTCGATCCTCTGGTCTGTCGGGGTGGGAAACCTGCTCCAATCAGTCATTGTTTCGGAGCCTGTCACCCACCTCAGCACCCATTGGCGTAGTGCCACCAGAGGCGGCTGCTCACTCAAGCCGCATTGAAGTGGCCCACAAGCGCACGTTTAGCATGAGAGGCCCAAATGTTTGCTGCACGTGGTTTAGTACACCCAGCCACCAGTATTGTTCATGATCTTGCGCAGGGAATTAAGCCAATCATGTTGAATTGTTGAACCTGGCAGCCACGAACCTTCCTTAGACAAGTACACTCTTAACCCTGAATCCAGCGAACAGGGGAGCATGCACTGGCCAAAGTTACCAGTAATGAATCATTGGATCCTAGAAGCCAATGTTGGGATGGATGGTTGATAATGGGTTCAAGGGTTTGCGTTGTGTGCGCCATATTGGTGACTAGGGTAGGCACAAGGTTGCAATCTGGCATATATCGAGTATAGTTAATATGAATGGGATGAGTGTTACTATTAGTTTTATTTTATGTATAGTTCATACATTTTAGATTTGCATACATGTAGCAACATAATGACAAGTATGCGGATACAGTGTGAATACAATGTATTTGTGTAGTGTGCAATTTTGTGCATAAAGATGGGAAGCAAAGAGCTTTATATGCACATGTGAGAGAGTCGTGGATGGGGAAGTAACTGAAGAGACGCAGATATATATACATATACATACATACATACATGCATACATACATACATACACACACACACACATTTTCAGGGTGATGTGTTTGGTACAGTTGGGGAACAGAGGGCACATGGTAGATGCATGGGAAGGTTGAATACCGCAGCTTCCTCCTAGATGGGGTTTGTGTAGGCTGCAGAAACCTGTTATGTTAGTAGTGGGGTGTAACCTAAGAAGGATGCGCTGGTCTCCAAGTTTCAATTATTGGTCATTTGCAGCAGTATCAGCATAAGGAGGTAGCCCTAATACTCCCAAAGTGTGCAAGAAAGTGAAAAGGTACATGATGACAAACGGCGCTGTGACCATGAACATTAGTATGTTAGAAAGTTTTTCCGAATGACACGTCTCCAAAAATAAGGGTCTCAAAGGCGCGATTTAGCACATCTGACACATGTTTCGACCTACGGTCATCCTCAAGGATGTATTGTTTGTTCCAAAATGTACAACATGAATATTACATCAATGCACATGAATTCCAATATTGTGTCCCCAAGACATTGGAGTATTACAGTCAAACTACAGTTTGATTAAAATAATGTGTTACATACCCATATTATAATTTGGCGTCAGATGAAGAGGGAAAGTAAAGAACAGAAAACTTCCATCAGTTGTGCACAAAATCCTACTCTATATCATATTGGAATAGGCTAAAAACCCTAATGCTCATACATCAGTTAATGATGTTTAAATTAGAATACTTGATTATGTTCCATGTACGTCCCGAACATAAAGAATAGTGCTATAAATCATCATTCAACTATCAGAAGCATGAGCGATCTGCCAGTTCGATTCCTAAAATGTTACCCATGTGTGAAGCTGTAACATATCTTTAAAGCCCTGGGGGTGCATAGGGTGTTAAGTTATGATTTAATTGTGCTCTATAGTGTTGGTATGGTCCATACATCTAAGAGTCCTAACCATAATTTGCACTCTGGTGGTAGCTGTGATTGAATTAGATTTAGTGAGTCTATTGGAACCAACTTTTCAACAATTGGTTCCTGGAGTAAAACAATGTTAAACATTAAAGGAATGGTTCGGTCAAAAAATGTTATTGTCCCTACGGGTCGACCATGTGTTTTTAAGCCTAAATCGCTCGATTTTAGAAAAATTTCCTATGGACCTTACCCGAGTTTTCGTCCATTAAACGCACGCGAAAACAGGCACCAGGGCGCTGCCATTTTGTGATAATCATATCACTTGCCCCATCGCCCTGGCTGACCTGCTTTTGCGGCACTAAATCATATCCCCCGCCTCTGAGCCTGTCATCAGCAGACGCGTACCGTCCATTTCACAACGCACGTCTCGTGTCAACAATCGCTGCACTTCCGCTAATGACGTGTCATCATGGAAATGGCAAGACGCCTCTTTCCTCAATAACTATAAACAGACTGTTTCACAACACACAGCAGCAGATTTTCGATTCCATTCCTCTCTCTCTGTTACTGTGAGTATTCTGTGACTCGTTTCTGTGCTCTGGTCAGCTACCTTTGCCGCTTGTAGCCTGTGGGAACACCTGTACCATTGCTATAAATTATTTTAGTTTGTTTACCACACAATGGCTACAATAATGCCCTTCATGTACGAGCCCGAGCATACCGAGGAGGAACTACTGGAAAGGGGAAGGCGCGAAAACGATGGGGCTTCGGACGGCAGTTGGCAGGACGAATCAACAGATGAAGAAACTTGACCTAGTCGCATGGATGGTGTTTCCACCTGGTGCACATGCAATCGGTGCAAGCTAATGCCAACCGAGGAGGATGTGTGGCCTACATTTCGGAAGGCGAGCCACGACTGCAATGCATCACTGAGCTGCTAGACTTCAGGGCAGCCTGCCTCACACAGTCCGTGTTGAGGATAATGATGGTGCTTATGCACAAACTTTGCGCAACTGTTTGTCCTCATAATCCGAGTAACGAGTAAGTATAATCTGCTTGTGATGTCACTACTATTTCATGGTCGTCTCCTATATCCAAAATTACATCTGCATATCATTGTAACACATGAAAGTCGTTCAATAGTGTGCAGTGTCTAGATAGCATTTGTCCCAGCAGAATGCCATTAGTTACGAGAATTGTCATTGACAACAAATGTTTAATCAATTTATCTTGGTCATTTAAAAACAGTTTGTATCATTATTTTTCACAGGTGGTACCGGCTGGTGGCCTATCGTTCCTTTACATGGTGGCTTCACGGGAGGCTTGGACACAGCGTTCGAAGAGTAATACCCTCCTGTGCCGTTTGTACCATAAGAGAAACTTTCCCGAGTGACAGCGGTCAGTACAGGGGATTTTCCCTCGCTGTGCTGCAACCTGACCTGTACAATGTGTAAAGTTTTGTATTTTTGTGCCATCAAAAAAGAAACAAAATAAAACACCACATATATTTTAACAACGGTTGTTTCGATTTTTTAAATGAATCAAGTGTCTCTCCATTCAGCAGTCTTCCTGTGCCTTGTCTGCACGCCCACCGGCCCATCCATCCATCCACCCCCATCCCCTATCAAAGGCAAAGTATAACTATATAAAGTATAAAAAAAGTGGTTAGTTTATCAAAAACAAAAGTCCATAACAAGTCCAGTGGATGCGCGCTGCCATGAGGGGCTATCAGGGGCGCGAACAGCCAAGGTGCCAAACAGCATGTACACTTCAAAAGGTATCCCACGCCAAGGGCCCATCGCTCACATGGCCTCCTCAGACTCCGTGTCTCCAAGCAAGGCTCCCCCTTGAAGCAGGCCGCCCCCCTGCAATCCACATAAGTGTGTCTCCATTCACCAGTCTTCCTGTGCCTTATCTGCACGCCCCAGGCCCATCCATCCCACCCCCCCTCTATCAAAGGTGGTTCGCACCAGTGGATGCGCACTGCCATGGGGGGCTGTCAGGGGCGCGAACGGCCAAGGTGCCAAACAGCATGTACACTTCAAAAGGTATCCCACGCCAAGGGCCAATCGCTCACATGGCCTCCTCAGACCCCGTGTGTCCGGCCAGGACCCCCTCTCCCCTCCTCATGCTGGCCAGCCCCCGACAAACCACATAATACCACAACATACACATGTCATTCATTCACAAACACACCCCTGTTTGTAATATTTTATAAACCAATTGATATGTCTCATGAGAACATCTTTGTGCTTTGCAAGTCAACTCCTGAACGTGCTACCGGAGAACCACTGAGATCTATGCTAATCTGCTCATCGTCGTGCTATCCGTGAACTTCTGTGACCGCTTCGAGCAAACTCGTCAGTGTGCTACCTGTGGTCATCTACCTGTTTTCCTACAACATAGTGCTCTGTTTGCTGAATCCAACTGTTTGTTGGTCAAGGTAAGACCATGTATCCTAGTCATATTTCACTGATTTTTTAATTTCTATCTATTTGCGAGTAGAGTACTCAATAGTGCTATGTTCATTGGTCTCATTGATTTTGACTTGAGTTTCCATTGTTATGCTATCAATAGATCTATTTATTTTCATCTGTGTCAATTGTCATTGAATTGCATCCTTCGGGGGTCCAGTCTATAATGTAAGCATGTTTCCTTCTCGTGCAAGACAGAACATCCAAGGGACGAGTCAGATGTTCAGAGTTTAATCACATCATTTATACATTTCTGCAATTTATGCAAATTCTAAGCCGCACATGAATAACTGGTATAGTTCCTGCGACCAAAACAAACCTTGCATTGAACATTGTATGGTTCATTTACTTTTGTATCACATTTTTATTCATCAAGATTGTATAATAATGTCGATATTTACTTTTTCAGAATTTTCAACAATGCCTGCCTGTTCGATTAGCGGTTGCCCTTCGAGGAACGATGCTAAATCTGAAGGCACTACAATGCATGTATTCCCGAAAACTGTTTATCAAATAAGAGAATGGGTCAGACATTGCGGATATCCACTGGATGAGCTGGAAAGTAGAGTCCAACAAGTCTTAGAGGACAAGAGGGGTGATCGATACCGCATCTGCAGCCGGCACTTTTCCTCGAGCATGTACACAACATCTTGGGTAACAAAGAAGAATAAAGGACGGACACGTAAATTGCTTGCAAACGCTATTCCCACTCTATTCGTCCACATTCCGCCACTGGTGAGTCAAGTGTCCGGATTTAGCTTTAGGCCTTGCGGTAGTGTGTAGGTAGCCGAATGGATTAATTTATATTTTAGGTGTTGTGTCCCTTGTAATACTTTCGACATTGATATGAGTGTATAGCTTTCTGAATAATTACATTCATCAATATATTCTTTTTTGATTTCATAACCCACAAACGAAATCTATATATGGGCACAGGGAACTGTGCTATATTGCGCATTTTCAATAACATTACTCTCAAGTATTCTGTCTCCTTACAAGGGAATTTTTAATATTGGCATTTCATTATCAATCAATAATTTACCTTTATAACTGCTTGACTATCCCTTGAATCTGAAGCAAGAACATTCTACATCCATGACATGCTCGCAGTTATCAAGCACTTCTAGCGCTTATCAGGTAATCTTACTTGGCTATTCCACTACAGACTTGTTTTATGCATGTCAAGTAATATTTTTATTGTATCATGTAATTATTTTACCGAATGTTTGGTTAGTGCTTTCCAATTGATATACACCTTAGTTATCGTCCACTGGTGTTTGTTTTCAGTTATGATTAGTGTTATCCATAGTAATGCAAGTACTGTCTTTCAGGGAGATGCTGAAGCGTCCACCACATTGACAACATCCCTACATGTTCTTCAGCAGCACGAGGTATGGATACTGACAGCTCCATCGAACTAGATCATCAGAGCTGGAATACTTGTCGTTTGATTGTTCTACACAATGTTTCATTCGTGGTTAGCCATTGATATGTACCTGTGCGGTCGACCCCAAGTGTGTGTTATGTTTTCAATATTGTAATCCTTACTAATGCAAGTACTATCTTTCAGGCAGTTGATGGAGCATCAACCCCTGCACTTGATGCGGAGCCTGATATTCAAGTAATTCCAGGGGAAGTGGAAGCGGGACCTTGCGTATATGAATCGGCGCAACAGCTTTCGGAAGTGCGCACTACATTTACAACATCCCTACATATTTTTCGGCAGCACGAGATATGGATACTGACAGCTCAATCGAGAATTATCATATAACGTGATCCCATTTGCTATCATTTCTTCCCTATTAACGCAAGTACTGTGTTTCAGGGAGACAACGGAGCTTCCACTACAATAACATTCCATTTAAATGATGCAGGTGTAAATAAATCGGAGAAATAAGTCGATGAAATCTGATCATATTTAGATATTCCTTGATTCTTTTAGACAATGCATCATTTGTGGTTACCTCTTTATATGTACCTGTGCCGTCGACCCCAAGTGTGTGTTATGTTTCCAATATTGAAAACTATACTAATGCAAGTACTGTGTTTCAGGGAATTGCTGATGCCTCCTTTCCAATACAACCATTCATGGCAGTCCATGCGGAGCCAGAGGTATGGATGCTGACTGTTCCATCGAACTAGATCATCAGAGCTTGAATACTTGTCATTTGATTGTTCTACAGACTGTTTAATTCGTGTTTAGCTATTGAGATGCACCTGTGTGTTTGTCCTAACGTGTGTTTTATGTTTTCAATATTGTGATACATAGTAATGAAAGTACTATGTTTCAGGGAGTCGATGGAGTGTGATTCCATGCTGCCTATGCGGATCCAAAAAATATAGTTGTTGCAGCACAAGAGGAAGGGAAGACATGCGGAAACTAATCGGAGCAACAGCGTGCAGATGTTGAAGTTCGAGTCAAGAAAGTTGCAAAGAAAAACAAAAATAAGGTGAGTTACAAACAGTTCATAATTTTAGGAATTGTTTTGTGTTGGGGACTATATTATGTTTTTTTCCTGTCAATTGTACTATACTTTATATTGTGTTTAAAATGAACATCCCTTTTCCAATCTGTCCTCTAGTTACCCGTGGGTGTACGAACTATACATACACAGAGAGTGAAGCAAAAGAGAGATGTTGCTTGCCAGACCATTTACACTATGGAGGAACTATTAATTCAGACGCGGCGTGTTGAGACTCAGGATGCTCATGTCCAATGGCCAGAACATGAATTGAATGTGTCCGGAGAATCCAGTAAAGTTGTATTGGACCATTGCTAAAGTTCGACCGCACCACCAAAAGAAGACGATACTGAATGTATTGAAGATAGCTCTGAAGTAGTCGCAGATCAATTCACACAATCTACACCAGCCAAAAAAATGCCACCCAAAAAGCTGTCAACAATGTTGTGTTCTCCCATCACTGCTGAAGTAACAGATGTTGAAATGACAGAGAATGAACCAGCAGCAGCACCCAAAGACGCATCAGAACTTGATATCAGCGATATTTCTTTTGATTTTGTTGATATGTCCTCAACAGCACAGTCCGAAACAACTTTCACGCCGGATGACAGTCTAATGAAAGAGGGCAAATACATAGTATTCGACAGTTGATGGATATTATAAGTATGCTGAAATGTGGGCATTCAGTTGGAGGGGAAGTATGTGGGGAGCCATTGATTCGTGTGACTGCAATAATTAAGACCATAAAGGCTGAAATTCTGAAACTAGACCGAGTTTCATGTTAGTTCAGTATATGAAAAATGGTTGGCTCGAATACAGTGGAATTTACGGACTGCATTACGCAGAGATACAATGGAAATGGCAAATATAATGTAAGTAACTCTTTAGACGCTTTTATACCGGAATAAATGAATGAAGAGCAAGTACAACATTTGTGGGATCGTCTTTCTACCGGGCACATGGGCATGCATGTGCCCATTCGACACGCATGTAGACAGTCGTTTCTCAGTGGTTCAACGGTAAAAAAAATCAGTTTGTGTGTATCCCTCCATTTATTCCGTTAGTTTTTGTATTACTTTTAGAGCCGAACATACTCCATTGCACTATCCTCGCAAACAAATAGTTTCAGCTCGCCCGTAATAAATAAAATGAATAATAGGAATAAAGATCAGCCGGTGAGACGAATTTCAATTTTTATGTTTTCTAAACAGGTACATCCTACCATATTGCCACTGCCACCTATTCCAGACCCCGGCAGATGGATTTTTCAACCGCCAGCTGCAGCTTCTTGTAAACAAGTGCACTACATTGACCATCTTATGGGATGATCGCCAAGGAGCCATATGCCCTTACGCAGTACTAGCGGCTAGAAGCAACATATCGACCTTTACGGTGGCCTAGTGCCTAGTTGATGGAACAGCCTTGCGGTTCAGCGTGCGTCCAAAGTGCCTCTTTTAACGAAAACCAACACCCTGTCTACCATAAATGAACAGCGCGTGACTCACAAACTTTTCCGGATTTGGGCATCGAGAGAAAAGAAAAAAATTCCATTCCGATTTAATATGCCAATTGCTGAAGATTCTCTAAACATATAATGTCAAATACATGTACTTTACCAAAAGTACCGTATTGCTGTTTGATTTTAAAGTACAGTTTCATATTCCGAATTGTGGTGCGCTGTGTTGTGAGTTGATCTGTGTTGGTTTCCGGGTTCTGTGTGAAGTCGCGTAGAAGACGACTGGGCACATTTGCCTACGCAGCACAGTAACGTCGTCACGGAGAGAGGCGGGGAATATGAATGTTTTGATAATGTCAGGCTCAGGGGGCAGGGGATATGATTTAGTGCCACAAAAGCAGGTCAGCCAGAGCGATGCGGCAAGTGATAGGATTATCACAAAATGGCAGCGCCCTGGTGCCTGTTTTCACGTGCGTTTAATGGACAAAAACTCGGGGAAGGTCCATAGGAATTTTTCTAAAATCGAGCAACTTAGGCTTAAAAACACATGGCCGACCCGTAGAGACAATAACATTTTTTGACCAAACCATTCCTTTAATGTTTTGTTTGTTTTGTTTATTATTTGTATTGAGCACCAGACCCAGGTGTATCAGGGCGCATTGGAATAAGACATCTTACAGCTTAGTTACAAAGCAACAAAAGAAGACAATCCGGTATAATACAAAATACAAGTAGAATATACATAAAGACATTGTAGGTACATCATAAACAAGGGTGTTAACAGGAGGTCAACAATAGGCAGTTACGGTGAACATCATTCAGCGGGAGGCTGAACAGAGAGGAAATCATTCAATAGGATGTTCTGAATTTATATACATGGCAGAGGTGTCTTGAGTAGAGGCATTACTGGTCATTGTCTTTAAGACAGTTAATGAGGTTCTGTCTGAAATTTGGGTAAGTTTGATCCGCTCGCAGGGAAAGAGGTAGGGTGTTCCAGAGCTGCGCTGCCTTGACCGGGAAGCTGCAGCCCCAGACCTTGGAGAGTTTAAATCTCAGGACAGTGAGACAGTTATTGGTTATTATAGAAGGCCTTGTTGAAGATTTTCTTGTGAATCTCTCATGTCGCAGGGTGTAACATTGTTAAGACGTTTGAAGGTGAGTGAAGTAGGTAACCAGTTATTTTGTCTAAGGGCGTGGAGATGTGTTCTCTCCTTGCTATTCCGAGGGCCGCTCTCACAGAGAGTTGCAGTAATCCAATTTGGCCAATATAAGAGCTCTGGCGAGGGTAATGCAACTATTTTTGGAGAGGAAAGGTTTGCCTGCTCTAATTAAGTGTATGCAATGGTGGACGGCATTTACTTGTTTGGTAAATGAAAGTGTGGAGTCGAGGTAGGTTTTTACTTCGTTGGCAACCTGGATAGGATTGTTATCTATGTTAAATGAGGTATATAGGGCCCTGTTTTTTTTAGGCTTGAGGTAGTGCCCAGGATGAGAAGCTCAGTCCATGCCTGATGATATACCCTATTCACCAAGGCCAAATCCTTGTCGCAATCCCCAGAAAGTGGTAGGAGAATCTGTGCATCATCTGCATCATCGTTGTTGGTGATAACAAGAGGGTCCAGATCGTCAAAAAGGGGCTTATTGAATACATTGTATAGTGTGGGTTAGACACATGATCCTTGGGGCACTCGCACGCAATAGGGATGGGCTCTGCAGCGGCTGTAGGAGAGAAAACTCTCATAGCCCCGTTACTTAAGAATTATTGTATCCAGGCTATAGTTTCTTTGGAGAAGTGCACTGCTGAGTCCAGATGGCTGCATATGACCTTGTGATCCACAAGGTCAAATGCAGCTGAGAGATCGAGGAGAAGTAAGGCTTATCCCCAAGATCATCGATTTGGGCCATGAGGTCACTCAAGGCAGTTTCTGAGCCATGTTGTGGCCTAAAGCCTGATTGGCAAGCTCGTAGAAGTTGGTTGGTTTCCAAATACTTCTAAAATTGTAGATAAGCCATCTTGACCACGATTTTCAGAAGAAATGGCACTGTTGTAATAGGCCAGTAATTGGTAGGTATGGATGGGTCAAGAGTCTGTTTTTTGAGTGGGGGGGGGGGGAGTACCCAAGATTCTTTAAGATTGCTTGGGATGGTGCCAGATGTAAATGATGCATTCATTAGCTTGGCGATAAACGACGTAAAATCTCTTGCTGCATCCTTAATGAGTTGGGCGGGACATTGATCACCCTGACAGTTTGAAGGTTTGAGTGAGAGAGTAACTTTTTCTGTCTCAAGGATAGAGACTTCTAGAGAATCTAAAGCATGTGGGAAGTACTGTATTGCGAGATGGCGAAGGGGAGTTGTTCGGTGGTGTAGTGTTAGATAGGGATACTTTTTTCTTAGCAATTTTATCTTGGAGGGTGACCTTATTAGCTAATGCTTGCTGAATGTTAGAAAACCGGGTTTTGTCTTTCACGCAATTGTCTTGCACTGGGATAGGTGCTTCTAGTTCTTTCAGAATTATGAATAATTCCTTCTTATTCAAGTTGGCTTGCGTGGTTCTGGAATTATAGGTTTCACATTTGGCCAGAAGTATTTCCCTCTTGTAGAGAGGAAATATTGATGTTGGTTTTATTTTCCAGGGAGGGGTGTAATCTCCAGGATGCCTCAGTGCCTTTTCTGTCCGTAGAGCTTTCAAGTGTGGGGTATACCATGAGTTATGGTGGGCTTTGGGTTTGCTTTGTCTCAATTTTAATGGGGCGATGGAATCAAGTGATGCCATTATAATTTTATTATACGCAACAACTAACGATCAGGCTTCATGTTTTCTGGTGGAGAGTTAAGGGTAGGAAGAATAAGGGGAAGTAGTTTGTCAGTGCTGATATTCTTTTTATTCCTTGTTGGGGGGGGCAGGAGGGTATGTTCAGCGGTAGGCCTTTTAGTATTTAAAGTGAATGATAGGAGGTAGTGGTCTGTCCAGATCTGGGGGTTATAGATTAGATGGATACTCAACAGTTGTAATCCGCCACCCAGTCAAGTGTTCTCCCTTTATTGTGCATGGGAAGATTCACACTCTGGGTAGGGCAAAGTTTGGTCGAGGCATTAACGATGCTAGTTGCTTGTTGGTCATTAAAGCCCAAGTTAAGGTCCCCTAGCAATAAAACACAAGGTACTTTTAAAAATTGTCCGAAAGAATGGTAGAGATGTCCTCCTCAAAGGATCCGATAAGACCTGGAGGTCTGTATAGGTGATGGATTGTGAGAGTCGGGGAGTTGGTGGTGGATAATTTGGCTGTGGGGGTTTTGTAAAATGTGATGTTGAGGGACAGGGCTAAGGATAAATTAGATTTTGCAATGAGGGCTAAACCTCCTCCACGAGCTTCACATCGGTCTGCTCTTAATATAGCTTTTGTTAATGAGAGGGCTGGAACTGCAGCAGCATGTAGCCAGGATTCGGTGATGGCCAAAAAGTCATCATTTTCAGCCCGGATAAGGCCAAATATCTCAGTAGCATGTGCGACTAGAGATCTGGCGTTTATTAACACACCTTTGAGATCAACTGATAAATTAACTGGTGATGAGGTGTAGGGGGCTGGTAGATGTTGGTTGTGTGGATACTTCAGGTGGCTGTGCTCCTAATTGGGTTTTTATGAGAGACAGGTTGAATTGGGTGTAAGAAGGCAAGGAGTTAGGTGGGATAGTATCCCTGGTAGTGGGAAGTTTATTATGTGGGCTTTTTCTTATAAAATCTGGATTTGTCAAGGATCTAGCCAATGGTTCAAATAATTTGGCTAGTCTAGAACAGAGCCGTGTGTTCCTCAAGGCAGTGATGCATGGTGCAGTGGCATAGTGGGGGGACCACTGTAAAGGTTTGAAGTATTGGACAGTTGATTATGGATCCAGTTAGGGGGGAGTTAAAGTGGGGGTGATAGGCAGGATCATAGTTGTGTTGGGACTAAGCTTGTGGTAAGGTGCTGGTAGACAGGTACTACTGGCTAGTGCTAGTGAGGGCGCAAAGGAGATCAGGAATAATCCAAAGGTAAGCATCTTAAACTGAAGTTCTAGGAAGCAAGGATGCACTATTGCTGAAGTAGCAAGTTACAATAGGTCGTACAGTGTGCTAACAGTGCAGGTTAAGGTTACTAGATCTATGTACATACGACTAGTTAAGAGGCTGCTAGACAATTAACAAAACTTAGAATATGTTGGGTCTAGGCGCATCTTTTATAACGCTTAATAAACAATCATCAGGCAATATATCCTTGACCAGAATGCGAATGGCATCTACATGGGGAAGCTGGCAGATGATATGGTCGGCAGCAACTGACATATATAGGTACATTTTAAAAATCACAATAGAAACGCGATTCTAGTCAGACTTCCAATCATTGGTGCATGCCAATATTCAGTGATGCATGCTGTGCAAATAATTCCATTCATATTTGTACATGCCAGTATACAGTAATACAGAGTAAGGAACAAGTTACTTACCTGTAACTGTTGTTCTCCGGCATGGGTCTGGCATGGATTCACATGCTCATGAATATTCCCCGTCGTCAGGCTGGGAATCCTCGGTAAAGAAAAAACCAGTATCAGTTTCGTTTCTGATCTGTCTTTCGTAGTAATAACCAATCACTGGTCTCTGCGTCATACTGACCACAGCCAATGACTGCCCTCTACCTAAGCACCGCCTCCGGCAGCCATCTTCAGATTTGGAAGCACGTGAAGTGGCAGTATGACCAAGTGAAGAGCCGCAGAGGGGTAGGCGGGAGGGTTCGCATGTGAATCCATGCCAGACCCATGCCGGAGAACAACAGTTACAGGTAAGTAACTTGTTCCTTCTCCAGCATGGGGTCTGGCATGGATTCACATGCTCATGAATAAAGAATACATAGCAGTACACACATGCACAACCACGGGAGGTGGCAAAGGCTCAACATTAAGCATTGCATCAAACTCAACATTAAGCATCTTACCTCCTCACCAGGCTCACCTCAGGCGAACAGGTTGCGCAGCACTGCTTGGCCGACCCTGGACTCCTCCCTGGAATCCCGATCGACGCAGTAGAACTTCGTGAAGGTGTGCGTCGACCTCCACGTAGCAGCCCTGCATATGTCCAGCAGGGGCACACCAGAAAGGAACGCCGTGGTAGCTGCGATCGCTCTGGTGGAATGAGCTCTCGGACGGCCGGGCAGCGGTCGGTTTGCCAACCGATGACAGTACATGATACAGCCGGAGAGCCATCTGGAAATGGAAGCCTTCGAGAGAGCCTTCCCCTGATTGACAGGTCCAAAATTCACAAAGAGTTGTGACGTCTTCCGAAAACACTTCGTGCGGTCCACGTAGAACTTCAGCGCTCTAGCCACATCCAGCGAGTGCAAAGTCCTCTCAGCCGGCGACGAAGGCGACGGGAAGAATACAGGCAACACCAAGGGTTCGTTGAGATGGAAGTCCGACAGTACCTTGGGCATGAAGGAGGGGTGCGTCCTGAGCACTACCCTCGTGTCGTGAAAAGTCAAGTACGGGGCCTTGCAGGAAAGGGCCTGGATCTCTCCCACCCGTCGTGCGGAGGTGATGGCCACAAGAAACGCTGTTTTCCACGACAGAAACTTCAACGGGGCCGAGTGCAGAGGCTCGAACGGAGATCCCATGAGCTTGGTCAGCACCACGTTGAGCTCCCACGCCGGGGCCGGAGCCTTCACCGGCGGGAACGATCTGAACAGTCCCTTCATGAACTCTTTCACCAGACGATGAGACCACAAGGACGTCCGTCCCGTGGTTCTGGTGTATCGGGAGATCGCAGCAAGATGAATCTTGATGGACGCGTGTGCCAGTCCAGCTTTGGCCAGCGTCAGCAGGTACGGCAGAACTTGGGGAGCCGTAATCCGTAGAGGGTTAATCTTCTGTGCGTGGCACCAGACAGAGAACCTCTTCCATTTGTGTCCGTAGCATTTAAGAGTCGAGGACGCCCTGGCCTTTGCAAGAACCTCTCTGCAGTTGGCCGGTATGTCGTATCCTCCAAGCTCTAGCGCTGCAGGAGCCAGGCCTGCAAGTTCAGCGATTTCGGGTCGTGGTGGAGGATGGCGCCTCCTTCCCTGGAGAGCAGATCCGCGTCCACCGGCAGCTTGATTGGCGGGGACGCTGACAAGTCCAGAAGGTCCGGGAACCATATCTGCCTCGGCCACGCAGGTGCGACGAGGATCATCCTGCACCGTGACCTCTTGAGCTGGTTGACGAGCCGGATTAGCAGTGGCAAAGGAGGGAACGCGTAGAGGAACAGGCCCTCCCAGGGGAACGAGAAAGCATCGCCCATGCTCCTCGCCTGGGGAAACCTGCTGGCGAACCTCCGGCACTTGGAGTTCGTCGCCGTCGCGAACAGGTCGATCTGGGGTGTGCCCCACCGTCGGAAGAGGCGATCCACTAGATCCTGCCGTAGTTCCCACTCGTGGCACGAGCGCAGCTCCCTGCTGAGTGAGTCGGCGATGGTGTTTCTTATCCCTGCCAGATGAAACGGCACCAGAAACATCCCTTGGGCGACTGCCCAATGCCACAGGTCCTGCGCCTCCTTGGACAGTGCTGGGGACCTGGTTCCGCCCTGTTTTCTGATGTAAAACATGGTGGTGGTGTTGTCGGTGAAGATCCTCACCACCTTGCCCTTGAGGGACGGAAGGAAGGACCTGAGGGCCCAAAACACTGCACGGAGCTCCAGGACGTTGATATGTAAGGATTTCTCCGTCGGGAGCCAAAGGCCCCTTGCGTGCAGATTTTCGGTGTGCGCTCCCCACCCTTCCAGGGAGGCATCCGTGGTCACTGTCTCCTGGTGGGCTGGGGTCTGGAAGTCCATGCCCACCGTCAGATGCGCGCGGGTGCCCCACCACCGGATCGCTCGTCGGAAACTCTCGTCGAGTGTGATCCTTTCCTCGAAGCTGCCCGTCGTTTGGATCCAGCGCGCGTCCAGGAACTCCTGCAACGGACGCATCCGGAGCCTGCACATGGGAATGAGGTAGATGCAGGAAGACATCATTCCGAGGAGGGACTTGATGGACCTCACCTTGGCCGCGTCGGCCACCAACATCCGCTGCACCTTGCCCAGGATGGTCCTGGTCCTCTCCTCCGACGGGGAGGCCAGAAGGGACACTGTGTTGAGCCTCGCTCCCAGAAACAGAGTGTCTTGCGCGGGTACCAGGTGGGATTTGGCGTAGTTCACGGAGAATCCCAGGTCCGTGAGAAGTTGGACGGTCCTTGCCGTGTGAACCACGGCGAGCTCCCTTGTCTTGGCCCGGATGAGCCAGTCGTCCAGGTAGGGGTAGACGTGGATCCCTTCGCGGCGCAGCTGAGCCGCCACCGGTGCGAGGCACTTGGTGAACACCCTCGGTGCCGACCGTAGACCGAAGGGGAGGGCTTTGAACTGGTAATGCCGCCCTTGGACCACAAACCTGAGGAATTTTCAGTGCCCCTTCAAGATGGGAATATGGAAGTAGGCATCCTCCAAATCCAACGACGACAGGAAGTCTCCTTCCTCCAGCTGACCCAGGACGTGCTGGAGGGTGACCATCCGGAACTTTTGCGTCTTGATGAACTTGTTCAGACGTCGCAGGTCCAGGATGGGGCGCCATCCCCCCGTCTTCTTCTTCACGAGGAAGTATCTCGGAGCCCCGAAGCCTCTTTGGGACGAGTTCGATGGCGCCCTTCTTGAGCATCGCCTTCACCTCCAGGAGAAGTTGAGGGACGTGAAGTTCTTTCCTGGCCACGGGGGGGACGCGCGGACACTTTCTTTGAAACTCGAGCGCGTGGCCCCGGGCCAAGGCGTCCAGCACCCAACGGTCGGTGGAGATGGACTCCCACACGCTGACGAAGCTCGCCAGCCGGCCTCCCACCGGGGTGCTTCGGTGGGGGCCCGACCCCAGGGCCGGTTCGATCCTGCTTCGACGAGGCTTTAGCGCCTTGTCCTTGGCGACGACGGCGGGGTCCGCCAGGCTTGCCTCGTCCTCTGTAGGCCTCCTGAGATGACGAGCGGGCCGCTTGACGGTAGGAGGAGAAACCGCCGCCGGAACCTTTGGAGGCACCCTTGCCTCCGCTGCTCCGAAAGGGCGTCCGTCGCTGTTGCACAACTCCAAGGGCCCGGGCCGTCTCGGTGTCCGCTTTAATGGCCTGAAGGGAATCGTCCACCGTCTTCCCAAACAGGTTGTTCCCATCGAAGGGCATGTCCAGGACTCTGGTCTGAACGTCTTGACGGAAGTCCGTAGCCTTGAGCCATCCACACCGCCTAAGGCAAACGCCGTTGCCCAACTGGCGGAACCCAGTGTCGGCGATGTCCGTCGCAACGGTAATGGCGTGGTCCGAAGCCATCTCACCTTCCTGCAGGATCTCCAGGGCCTCTGCCCTCTTGTCCGGCAAGAAGTCCAGCAGGGGAGCCAGTTTGTACCAGAGCTCCCTGTCGTATCGGGCCACGATAGCCAAGGCAGCTTTAATCGTCGTTGCTGCAGACGAGATGACTCTGCGTCCCATAGCGTCCAATTTCTTTCCCTCGCCGTCCGGTGGGGAAGTCGATGTGGAGGCCGCACCCCCCCCCCGCTTTTTTCCTGGCCGCCGCGGAGACGACGGAGTCCGGAGTAGGCTGCGGCCCGGAGGCACAGGGGGGCCGTGTCCGGGACCCGGTACTTTTTCTCGTACCGGTCTCTTCTAGCTGGTGTCGTGGACGGGTTCTTGAGGAGGGTGAGGCCCTCATCCCAAATGTCGTCCAATAGTGGCACCGCGAGGACCGTCTTCCTCTTGGCCTCGCGCCGCTGATAAAGGAAACCTTCCTTCTTCTCCTCAGGGCAGAGTTGGAAAAGCTCGGATGCCCTGGCGATCATTGAGTGGAACGATTCAATCTCGTCGGGCGCAGAAGCCCTGGTGGGAGGCGACGACGGTACATCCTCGTCGTATACCTCGTCGTCCGTACCCGTCGCTGCCGTGTCAGTCCCCGTATCATCCCCTCGGGTGGACGGGGAGGAGGGCTGGAAGGGGCGCGACGGCTGAAAAGAGGGTGGATCCTTCTTTTCTTGGTAGGGGGAACACCAGAAGGTCCCGGTTCTGGGTCCCCCGACGGGAGAGGTTCCGTCGGCAACGGTAGTCTCGTCCTTATCTCAGAGCATAAGGACTGTATAGCCAACAAAATGGCTGCCGAGTTGTCTCGCGGCGCTGGCAGAGGGAAATCCGACGGGCGATCAGGGGGCCCGTCGGTACCCTCGACGATGTCGTCGTCACCTGCGTCGGGATCCATCCCGACGGGCCGGTCTTCTTCCACGCCAAGGCCGTGGCTTAAGACCTCGACCAGTTCCTCCTCCGAGGTTGAGGCCGAATCTACGACGACACCCTGCCCCCCCTTTTTCTTCCCCACGGGGGATTTCACGGGGGTCCTATCGATGGGCACAAAAGAGGACTCCTTCCGAGGTGGCAGGGAGACTGAGCCCCGAGGTCGCCACCACTGGTGTAGCCTCCACAGGCTGAGCCAGGGCCGCCGCGACAGTTTCGATAGAGGGCTTGGCCGGATGGATTAAGGCCTTCACCACCTTAGGTGCGCTCACCGCCTTATCCTTGAGGGGGGGGAACACTGCCTCGCTCCCCCTCCGCCTTCGAGCTCGACCGGGGCCTCTCCAGGAGCTTCGCCGGGTGTTCGGCCTTCCTCTTACCCGACCCAGAGCGTTGGCTCGTGGTTGATGGTGCCGGGGAGGGTGCGCCCTGCCTGGCGCCCGTAGAGCCCGACCGTTCGGCGCTCCCAGTGCCAGCGGACTCGCGGTGCTTGGCCTTATGTTGGACCCCCGTCGCCGGGGCGTCCTCAAAGGTCTTAGAAGACCGCTCGGATTTCTTCCTTTTCTTCTCGCCGGACGGGCTCTTCCCTTCTAGCCAGTTGGCGAGACGTTGATGGCGGTCCTTCATGGTCCGCTCCGACATGTTGCCGCAAAACGCACAGTCCTTCTCCACGTGCGTCTTGTCCTCATGTAGGCAGTAAAGACAAAAAGAGTGTTCGTCCTCCTTGAAGACGTTCTGCAGCTGGCATCCAGGGCAGACCCTGAACAGCTTTCTGGGCGTCAAGCTTCCCTTCTCCTGGGCCATGGCCGGGCCTGAGAAACTTCTGGAGTCCTCCAAAAGTGTAGCTCGACGAAATCTTCACCCTTGAGGGGCGCAGACGAATCCGAAACGGGTCCCCGTTGATCGGATGGTGAGTCGGTGGAGCTTGAGGCTCTTTTGACCGAAAAAACGAAGTTTTTGAGAAAAAAACGTGAAAAAATAGCACTAACTCTCGAGAGCAATAGCACGAGGATCCCAACACATGAACGTGCGGTAAAAATCTGAAGATGGCTGCCGGAGGCAGTGCTTAGGTAGAGGGCAGTCATTGGCTGTGGTCAGTATGACGCAGAGACCAGTGACTGGTTATTACTACGAAAGACAGATCAGAAACGAAACTGATACTGGTTTTTTCTTTACCGAGGATTCCCAGCCTGACGACGGGGAATATTCATGAGCATGTGAATCCATGCGACCCCATGCTGGAGCAATAGATAGCACTTACAGTTTACGTACAAATGTGCGATAATACAGAATGTACGAGTTGCAGTAGTATGACATGGAGTGGTTTAACTACGTAACAATGTCAATATACATGGACCGTTTCTAGGAGTACTCCGATAGGCAATGGTCTGTAGTGTCACATCAATAGATAAGCTCAGAAGGCGGACTTCGGATACAACTGTTTCACAAGAGTCATTGCTCAGGGGCTGTCTGAGGTTGGAACAACCGGAGCATAGTCTTTAACAGAGTACGTCAGATACGGGTCAAGTAGTGAATTCACTTGGGCTAACTTACAAGGTGCAAGCATCAGTGTTTGCAGATGGTTATGTAGACATATGGAGCCCGTTCCAGAGCAAAGTGCACAGCAGGTGTTTTGACAGCATACCATGGGGCTTAGGAGAAATGTCACGGAAGCAAAGTTTGTTATGCCACATTAGTCATGCCAATGTAGGTGAACTCCCAATGGCACCAGACCTCTGCTGGGGCACACAAAGCATGCATTGTAATATAGGCGTGGATCGCACCTTTCGTGAGTCAGAGGGTTGGATCATAGATGCCTTTCTGGATGAAACGTAAATGAGGCACGAAAGGAGCAAGGTCTTTGGCTGACGGCATGTACAGCTGTGGACAGGAAATTGCCTTATTCTTCTTCTCAATTATCAGAGGCGTGGGCGGACCCACGCAGGCGCTTCCCCATCCTAAAGAATGATGTGCACTGGACCCACCAATCAATACCTAGCACACAAACTCACAACTCCTCCCACCGCCCCGTTTGCCTCACAGAATCCAACATCACACTGCTCCTCCTCCTGCCTCTCACCCCGTCACCTCCCAGCAAAGCCCTCCCACTCAGCCACACCCAGCGCAGTCAACCGAACCCTCATCAATTCACTCTTCAACATGTCTCTCACACTTAAGCAAAAAAATGTCCCACAGCCTCAGGCACCCCACACACACCGCAGTCCCTCGACTCACGCTTCCCCACACAAAACAGTCATTCAGCCCCACATGCCCTATCCTCAACCGATTCAGCATCACCTCCATTCCAGACTCCCCGCAGCCACCTTCACTTTCCCACGAACACCAAACATCCACCTGCCCTTCACCCCACTCACCCACATCTCCTGCCACTCATCCATGACCAGTCTCACCATCACAGCCTTCACCTCATCCACTCAAAGGCAACCTCATCTCAACCGCTCCCCTCTTCATACCCTCACACGCCGCCAGATCCACCAACTCAATTACCCAAAATGCCACTGTGACTGGTGACCCACGCCAACGCCAAATCCATTCCCCCACGCACACACCGATCAATCTTCCTCCTGATATCCAAAATCACATCCTTCCTATCGCCATCCCCTGCCACAATCGTCTGCAACCCACTCAATGAATCCGAGAACACCACCACCTTCTCATACCCCAACTCGCACACCCTATCAATCGCCAATGCAATCACCACCAACTCAGCCGTACAAATAGACACATTCGTCAGTCGCCCCACTTTATACTCCTCAGTGCTTTCCAAATAATACGCCATACCCACTCTCCCAGATACAGGAACTTTCGAACCATCCGTGAACAGCATGCATCCTTCCTTCCCTGCCAATGTAGCACACGTCAGCCAATCCGGTGTCTGGTTGCCCGAGCTGGGCAGAAGTTAGGTTGCAGGTGCAGAAGTGGCATGTTGAGCAGCCATCTTAGAAATGCAGCCTCGTGGTGCACTATGGTGGATGAAAAGGGTGCAGA
Source organism: Ambystoma mexicanum (assembly GCF_040938575.1). Taxonomy (NCBI): domain Eukaryota; kingdom Metazoa; phylum Chordata; class Amphibia; order Caudata; family Ambystomatidae; genus Ambystoma; species Ambystoma mexicanum. The sequence goes on along the minus strand of NC_090921.1, from coordinate 80,518,018 downwards.
TCACTGCACGGGCAAAGGCTTAGAGCTTTACAAACGAAATAAACGTGGGAAAGCAAACATTTCAGGCGCACACTGGGATTTCGTAGCGCAATTCTCAAAATTTCGTAGAGGCTTGCAAATAATGATGCGTTTCACAGTTAATACCTCCACTATCACATAAGTTACTCGCATATGTTGGAGAATCTGAGGGCTCACTTACCCTTGGTAATAAAGTTCTCTAGGGTGACCACACCGAATTCGAATAAGTAATTAAAGAAAAATGCTAACTGTCCATTGCTTTGATTACTAGTATATTGTTTAATACTTGTAAATAAGTGCATAGGCTAGATGGCCTTACCTATAATTGTTGCGTGACCGTCATTCCCCAATCAACAGAATTTCTTCTCTTGTTTTGACCTTTGATTCAAATTACAGCCAATGGAGAAATAATATAAAATCATTCACTTTTAGTTCATTAGTGTCCATGCATGCTACCTAATACAACGTTGGATTCCTCATCCGTGTTAATGAAGGCATTTCCTTACCAGAACTACTGGTTTCAGATCCTTCTCAAATGTTGTGTTGTCAATTGGATTCCTCCACTTTTGATTATTTGGTAGGTCCCAATACCTGGCAAATGTATATAGGTTTTGTTACTTTTTTCCATAGGGTTAAAGTCCCCAAAGATTTACAAACCTAGTCATGTTGCATCCTAACTGAATAAGGAAATAGGGGGCCCTTGTCCCAGGATTCATAGTCCTGGGACCCCAAAATCAGATCTTTATGCTTACCTAATTCTTCACAGTTTAATTTCCAGGCTCCATCCCACTTCATGCATGCACCAGCACCCTTATGGAATCCATTTGTAGTGTGTGACATCATACATTGCACATGACTTAGTGCACGTGACATCACACCCCACCATTCACGGATTTAGTAAATCTTGTGTACCAGTTAATCTTATCCTAATGAATGTTGTGTTAAGTAGTTTTACACAAAGTATCTCAGTTTAGGAATTCTTATTCAAGCTGTAACTAGTGGGGGTCCCTCCCCCACCCAACAGTTAGTTCGAGATCCCATTGACTCATCAATATATCCAAATAGTGATAGCTTGGGAAAGGACGGGGAGCCTGCTGAGACTCCCTAAAGCCGCTGTTCAGTCAACCCACATGAGGGGAAATCACCAAAGGCCAGGGACATCACCCAACCATCCTGGAGCTCTGGCTAGACATTACAGAATTTCCCTAAGGGAACGGACGGAGACCCACCCGGGGATGCCAACACTTTCTTTTCCACCCAAGTAGGTGCACAGGCACATGTGAGGTAGTGTTCTCATCCGGACAATTGTGGGGAAAGTGCTGTTGGTAGCACATTTCAGTAGTTTCCAGGTGGAAAATGTCTGAAAAGACTTCTGCAGGGGTTTGTGGGCCGTACATTCTGGAGCAATTCACGCAAGTCAGACATCTGTATTCCCACAGGTGTCTTCTCAGAAATGCAGGTGTTACCCGTTTTCCTTGGTGGTTGCAACATCCTAGGCCCAAATCTGTAGGTTGACTCCCCAAATCCTTTAGGCAATAGCAGTGGTCCCTTTGCACCCAGGTGAGGTACCATGTCTGTCAGGACACCTGTGGCAAGGCAGGATGGTAGGCCATTGTGTGTGCTTGGTTTTCAGACATTTGCTGCTGCACTGTCACACAACTTGGGGTGTGCTGAATATTTAATTTGTTCTTCTGCCGAATACCAAATAGTTGGTCCAACTATCCAGCCAGATCAGATTAGTGAGGCGAATGGTTTTTTTTTAAGGCAAACATGTTCTAGGGCATAACAATGAATAAACTAAGGAGGCATTCTATTGCATGGGTATTCATATTTATGAATTGGACACATCTCTAAGCTTATGACAGACGAAAATAAATACAAAACATATCTGGGAAAAGCCCTCACTCCTAGTAAGAGTAACCTGTAAAGGGATGTTATATTTTAAGAACACAAGCCGTTCCAACATTTTCGGCTAAAAGGCTACCTGTGTTCAGAATAAATCTCTCCAGCTATACTGAACACTCTGGCTGTCGTAGGAGGTGCCAAGTATACATGCACAACTTTTGCTAACCCTGCAAACTGAACACTGTTCATGTCCCACCACTCCAGCAGATCTGCAGTCTTAGGGAGCAACGGCTCCCTCAAAAATATCATGAGCTCAGTGTCCAGGGAACTTATTGACTCACCAGCCGTGGACTGCTGAACAACACTGTCCCAGAATGCCCATATGCCACATGGTAGAACACACTTCTTGGGTGGTGGGTCGTCCTCTTTCACGTTGTCCCTCCGGAGGGGAGGTCTGCTCACAGAGGGCTAAGGCAGTAGAGTGCATTGAACATTGTTGGCCACATCATTACTGAAAAATGTTATTTTGAACCGCGGATCGATACCTGTCACCACACAGTAGACAGGTATAGCCTCAATGTCTTTGAACCATGCCTCTACAGCCTTCATTAACTCAGTTTTCACTAGCTTCACACCAGTGTCCCAAACCTCACCAGAGCTCAGGTAGGACCTTAAAGCTACAGCAGGCACCACCAAGGAGATGCATGGGGGCACATCTCCCATGTGAGCTCTGAAAAGGGTGCCAACAAAGATGAAACATTTTCTGGCAAAAGCCACTAGCAGGAAGAAGGATTAGACACTTCATCGTCCTCCGCACATTACAAACTTACTGGCCGCCTCTGCCCTACCAGTCAATCACCTCTGGCATGGAAGTCCTCCTTTTATGCAATCACAAAAACCAGGGTGAAAGATCACATTTCTTGTACTCCTACACACAAAAAACCATTCCAAGTTTCAGCAAAGTCAGAAGGAATTTTGGCCTTGCATTTTCTTTTATTTTCATACATTTTTCAATGTGAAGAGATAGAACCCAAAGACACTATATTTATATAGCCAGGTGCCCTTTTCTATGGAAGTCCTAACACTCCCTAGGTGCTTAAATATTATTGAGTCCAAGCAGGTAGCCCCAGATCCAAGTCTGAAACCAAAACCACCAAAAGCTAGCATGGACCAGTGTCAGAAAATGGGGCAATGTGGTGGACCCTTTTGATGAGTTACTTCGCTATGCGGCTAATCATTTTGACAAGTGTTGCGGAATAAAATGAACAATTTTTCTACTCATCACATTTTCTCACAAAAAAAACCCTGGTAGTACTAGAAACAGTGTCAGAAATTGAATGAAATGAACAGCCATTTGAAACATCAGTGGGGCACTTTTGGGGAGTGGGCAATAGGGCAAACATCTGAACCAAAAATATAAAAAGCCCCACTATACCCCCACCCACCAGGAGCAGCCTCCAATGTATCCATATAGTCAGGCCAACATCTTTGCACCACCAGTGGCCTGACAAATTACTGCTATTTCTGTGAGGCTGCTGGGGTGCAGGGCACCTCAACAGCCTCACTGTGCCAAAGGGGTGGGCATGAGCACATTTCAAAGTGCCCCGACAGCCTCGCGACTCCAGGGGCTGCTCCTGGACAGTGGAGCGCCCCCTGATTTCTGCCAATGTCTGGCCACTGGCTTTGCACTGGTGACCAGACCGAAATGCATAACAAGGCACCCCCCTCGGCCTCAACATGCTGAAGTGGCCTGAGCAAATTTCAAGGCCGCCGGGTTGGACAAAGTGCACCGGTGGCCTGAATCTGGGGGCTGCTCCTGCACAGTGGAGCAGCCCCCGATTTCTGCCAATGATGTCTGGCCACTGGCTTTGCACCGGTGACCAGACCGACAGTAACATTTCAGGGAGGCCGCTGGGGGCACCCCAGCAGCCTCAGTGCTGAAGGGGGCACCCCAGCACCTCACCGTGCCGAGAGGGGCGGCCTGAGCAAATTGCAAGGCCACCGGGGTGGACAATGTGCCCCGGCAGCCTTGTGAGTCTGTGGCCCACACCTTTTCCACATTGCACACTTACCTGGGGCTGATGGTGGTACTGGCATCTGCTGGACTGCACACAGTTGGCATAGGAAACGAGGGAAGGAGCACTATTCCCTTCCCTCACTTCCTATTTCAACGCATACTGAGGCTGTTTTCTCTGTGATCAGGCTGTATAAGCCAATAAGCAAACATCTTATTTGGCTTCCGCAGCCTGGACACTAATACTTTCTACAATTGGCTGTCATCTCCCAAATAGGGAGATGGCAGCTAATCATAGAAAGTGGACTTCGAGTCATTACTTCTGCCAAAGCCAGATAGCTGTATTTCAGCCGAACTTTAGCAGATTAGGGACTCAAAGCCGAAGATCGGTACACCTGTGGGATGTATTTACCCATGCATCCTAGCCCTACCTCAAAACTGTGCAGTACTGACATGGAAAACATCATGATGGCCAGAGCTTCCCAGAAAATGCACAGGGAAATGCATGAAGAATAGGCTGCCACTCATTTTTGCCGATGTTATGGGCACAGAAGGACACTGCCTAAAACCACCATTGGACTACCCGCACAGTAGTCTGAAACCATTGGGAATGGCAATGCTGATTGCCAAATGCAACCTAGAATTGTGGGGAATTCATTTGTTAAATCCCAAAAATGGGTGCAGTACCAGTACTCACCACTATCCAAAAGCCGGCAGTTTAAAACCACCCTGTGTTTCTCTGAAGGCAAGCCAAAGTGCCTATTTCAAACATTGCAATATGTGCAAAATATTCACTGAACACCAGCAGACATTTGGTAGAATGGAGTTTTGTGTGCCTACAAAATCTGGGAAATGAAGATCATAAGACAAGGTTTATAACAAGACTGGCTGAGCGGTGGATTGCAGCAGTTTAAGTTGCACTGGATTTAAAGACACTAAAATCGAAAATGTTTAAATTGACCGAGTGACCTACTTTTGAGTATCACATAGGTTGCAATTGTTTAAATGTCGTAGTTTTAAACTTAGAATCAGCCTTCTAGCTGCATATGTGAAAATGTTTAGTTTTATTTGAATGCAGGAACTGGGGAACAAAAAGTGACATTTTATCTGAAACCTGGCTTAAGGAACTGAATTCTGCCTGGCAACTACCCCCATCAGAAGGGAAACTTGAGTCACAGCTGTGTTCCCAGGCCAACCTTCCTTTTGCTGCCCACACTAAGGATATGCCATCTATCTGATAATTGAATTATCTGTGCTCTGTAGGAGAGTGAACAAAGCCCTCTTCACTCAGGCAAAGGTTTTTATTACGCAGTCGTAAAATGTAGCTTCCTCTTGGCAGGAGCTGGGAGGGGCACTGCCTGTGAGAGCAAGCTGGCTTGGCAGAACTGGAAAAACCAGAAATTCAATCTTGTGCTGAGGGTAAACCACACCCCTTTGGAGCCAGAACATAACTCTAAAAAGATGAATAACTCATAGAGCGGACATGTGAAAATTTTATAAATGACACCATAATTCTTGTGATTTTTCTGCCCACATTTTAAGAGGTTTTTCGACCCGGTGGCATGTTCAGGGGGGTGTCAGCGGAAAAGTGGATATAACTCTAAATGTATGCATGTTAAAAATCTGAAACTTCATCAGTTAATGTCCCTACTCCCTGCACACATGTATGTAAAGTTGGGTCAATGTCAGAAATTGAAAAATCAGTTAAAAAGTGAAATATGTGCCATTTCTGAATGCAAGCTCCCAGGAAGAGCAGAGTTTGAACAGGGGATACCTCCTGTAATGCATGATGGGTGCATATGATTTTAAAACAATATGTACCTCTGCAAATATGTATTTGTTTCAAATCTAGATTTGTGTGTAAGTTGACAGGAGGAGTGGACTTTCTGCAGGCTGTAACATGACATCACTCTGACTCACAGTTCATTCCCCAATCAAATGATAAATGGAAGTTTGACCAATTAGAAGCTGAGAGAGAGGTAGGGTCAGTGATGCTAGAACACACCCACATTCTAAACACATAAAAGCAGACAGTCAGGACAGATAGGGACGTTCCAAATCCATCTGCAGCGGGACGCTCTGCCGGAAAAATCCATACTTACCTTCATCAACCTACAGAAAGCCAAACTAGAGACTTCAATCTATCCAGACCAGAGAGAAAGCAGTGCTGTACTAAGAGACCAGACCAGAGAGAAAGCAGTGCTGTACTAAGCGACCAGACCAGAGAGACCCAGACCAGCAGAGAGAGTGACCAGAGCCCAGTCTGAAACCCTGACCAGATCCATGGCGAGGCCCATTTCACTCAAGAATATAGTGTGAGTACCCAGCTGAACTGTGTAGAACCAATCTCTTAGTTTAAATTCATCTAATTCAACCTATTTTAATCTAAGTAGAACTGTCTCCTAACTGTCATCTGTCATTTGCAAAGCTGTCACTTGTCATTTCGTAGTTGCAAGCTGCACGTGTCTTTTTGAACTTTAAAATTTCAAATCTGAAAAACGACCTTTATTTAATCGCTCATATCTCCGTGACCGTTTGTGCTAGAGACTTGCAGTAACTTTCATTTGGAAGATGCGATCCTAGGCTTTCCTAGGACCCCAAAACGGTAGCGATAGTCTTTGTGGTTCCTCTGTAATAGCGCTCGGCGCATCCGCGAATTTTACCGCGATTTGCAATTTCTTCACATGTAAAAACTGCTGCTGTTTGCTTTCCATTTGCCAGAAATTCGTTTAACCTGCTAACTATCCCTGCATCATTGCTAGTGTGAGCCTGGACTAATATTAACTAGATACCACTCACCCTGAACCTCTGAAAGGGAATTAAAGGCATTTCCAGCATATTTCTCATCCATTGCTAGCACATATCGAAGCATTTGGGCCTGTGATTTCAAAACTCCTATCTGTTTTCTGTTGTCTAAGCTTGCTGGATTGAACTGATTACATTGATTGCATTTCTGAGAACTGTGTGCTTCCTCCCATTTCCTTGCATTGCATAAAGAGGGGGGGGGGGGGTGAATAGCCAGAGAAAAGTGATTACATTGTTTGGTTGAAATCATATTGAGTATTTTCTGTACTGCATTCATTGAATATTGCATCCACCTGAGCTTACATAAAGCACCCTCTACCACATTATACTTTTGTTCCTATTTACCAGTATGCTACCTTATCCATTTCATGTCAACTCATTAGTGATTATAAGAAGTGTGCTAGTGCCAGATTCTCCGTTGTTGATCTTTATCATATCAGATTAAGGGTGATATTCAATTATTAATTTATTATAAAGTGTGATCTATATATCTATTGTTAAATTATCAAATAAACCTTTTAACTTACAAAACAGAACTACTTCTTGGCTCAGTGGGGTCAGGGGGATTCCAAGAGAGGGGTGTTATATAGGGGTAGTCATCCAGAACGCATGAACTGGACCTAAAGATATATCCATAAGGGTTTTCATTCAGTATTCTAGACTAGGCGTTAACTTAGCTGTAGTGCTGAATTGAATCCTCTTACAAATTGGGGGCTCGAGCCGAGACGTTGGGTTAGATTTACCATTGTGCAGCTTAATACAGTGTGCTAACTGACGGGATACATACATCCGGTCGGATCACCACGCTGCATTACGCTGTGAAGCATTCCTCAAAAGGGACACTCCAAGAAAAGTTCTGTTCTGCAAAAATAAAATACAAACTTCTGTAAGTCAGGACAGAGACCAATCTCTAGAATGACGACCTTGGTAGATATGAAAATAGCCAGAGAGCACCTCTTGCATAAGCTATTTGTGAGAGGTGAATGGACCGAACAGGGCCAGGATGTGTGGTTGCAGGCCATCACACAACAGGTCACTGAAACAGGGTCAGATATATATAGAGATCAGGGTCCATTACACGTGGCCCTGAGTGAACTATATATGGCTCCTAAGGCCAAAGATGAGCACGACAAGATTGCCAGGATAGCAGCATACCTGTACCTATATATGGGAGACATGCAGGATAGATGTGCTGAAAGCCAAAATCTGGCAAATAGGCAACAGATGGTGTTAGAGAAGGTCCAATCTGACCTGGTCTCTTCTGAGCAGAGGCTGCAGAGGAGCCAGGAGTCAGAAAATGACAGCAGACTGTACATCACTAAAATAAAGGAGGATATGGATGTGCTGCAAAAGGAAAAGGTAGAACAGGATACCAGATTTCTGGCCTTGCAGAAGGAATACCAAGAAGGTTTGGACTCCCTACTGCAAAGCCAGAAAAAGCTGGAGCAACAACTGGACTTCAACAGGGTATGTGCTGAGCAGGTAGTCACCCTGCAAGGCCACCTAGATAGAGTGAAGGCAGAGAGCAACAAACTAATTCTGAAAGACCTGGATACCCAGGCAGAGTTTGATCAGGAGCGCCAGAATGCTGGTGCCTTCCAAAGGCAAAGGGACGACCTGGCGGCACAGATGCAGGCTCTTAGTCAGGAAAGGGATACCTTAGGCCAGGAAGTCTGCCATTTAAAAAGAAAAATGGAAGAAAATCACCTGGCCCTCCAGGGGCTGGGTGACCTCCAAAAAGAAAATCAGAATGTTAGAGCACACCAGGAGGGTGGAAGAGGCTTTAGCAAGAAAGGAGCAGGCCAATAGGGACACAGCTCAGGAGGTAACCCTCCTGCAGCAAAGACTGGCCCAGTTCTCCAGGACCAACCAGGAAGCACAGAGGGAAAATGAGGCCCTCTGTCAGCACAATGAGAGGCTCCAGCAACAGGTAGCGATGCAGGAGAAACTGATAGAGTCGAGTAAGGCCTTAACAGAGGAACTGAAAGCACAAATGCAGGCTCTTGCATGGCAACAGGGAGCAGGGGCGGATAGAGATGAGGTCCGCTGGGAAAGAGAGACTCCTGACCATAACCGCAGGAGCCCTAACACCAGGGGCCTTCATCTCCCCCAGTCCCTGGACTCTACCACCCCCATGTCCCCTGGCGCACATGAGCACAGGGCCACAGGGATGGCAGATTACTATCCAGCTAAGAGTATGGGGCTCATAGGCCAGTACCACTCAGGAATGGAGGGGTGGGCATCCGGGTATGGGCACCCAAGTACAGTACAGTTCAATGGGGAACCCCAGGAGAGTAGGCCCATTAAGGGCATCCTGAAAACCTCTGCCCAGTTAGGTCAGTGGAGGGGGTACCCATCAAATCCTGGCAGCAAGGAGGAATCTGAAGACTCCTCTGAACTGCGCAGGACACGGGAGACCAGGTCCCCACATTCTGCCAGCCATTCCCAGGCTCGCAGAATCCGGGAAAACCTGGAAGAACAGACGGGAACCTCTGGGAGCAGTGCCTCTGAGTCCGAGGAAGAATGGACAAGGGTTACCCGAACCAAAAAGGCCAATAAGGCAAAAAGGGCCTTGCTTAAGGACCCCTTAAAGCAGATTAAGGCAATCAGGAGCGTCATCATGCCTTACCATAAGAACGCTAAGTATTCTGTTTGGGAGCACTTAGAGTTGTTTGAACAAATGATGGAGACTTTCCATTTGAAGGACAGCCAAAGCTGTATTCAATATGTAAAGTGGACATTCTCCCCGGAATACTCCAGTTTCTTTGCGGGGCTGGAGGACCAAAATCATTTAAGATGGTCCACATATAAGGCGGCCATCCTGAAACATTTTTCTGTTCACAGAAATCCTCAAGAGGCTCGCAAGGCGGCCTACAATTTGCAATGTGGGGAGGATCAGGCCCCACGAGAATTTGTGCAGGCGTTAAAGCGTGCTTTTGCGCAAACCACCAGAAGGGTGCGCACAGATAGTAGAGAGTTTGTCAATACGTTTTTCCATGCCTTGCCCAAATATATAATGACCCAGCTCGTGAGAGATTTTCATGAGAAAAGATCTTTAGACTGGGTCATTGAACAGGCTACCCGGATCTATGAGGTGCAGAAGCCCATAGAAAATAAAAGCAATGCCCAGAAAAACCCCAAAGCCAACAGCACCCCTGCTGCTGCCAAGGTGGCAGAGGTAAAGGTCACCCCCGTTTTGGATTTGGAGATGGGGGGGCCTAAAAACCTGCCTGCACCTAATAATGCTAGGCCCAGAAGGTCCTCGGGTCAGTCACAGACAGGGAGCCAAGGAGGCAGCCCCACAAATGGGGTCCCTCGCTCTCCTGATTATGTAAGTCCCCGTTACAAGGGAAATCGACCCATCCTGGGTTATGTGTGGACTCCTCCAGCCCAAGGGGGGGGATCCAGACAAGCACCTAACCCAGGGAACTTCCCTCCAAACTTCCCACAGGAGGGCAGAAATTTACCAAACCCTGGGCAGAACTTTTTCCCCAGATATCCACCCGACTTTCAGCCCCAAAACCATCCATCCTTCTTTCCCCAATTCCCTGAGCCCAGACCACTGAATCCGGGAGAGGGGAGGCCAAGGGTGGAGGGGTACCCAAATCTTCCCAACCCGGGGTATCACCAGAGGAGGGACAGCTACCCTTCCCGGGATCAGCCCAGGGGAGAAAACAGGGCCCCGTATCAGCCTGAGCGGGTTTCCCAGTTAGAGCGCCAGGTTCAAAACATGGCGCGGGATCTGGGTCACATACTGAGGGCTCAGCAGAACCCTCAGATGGGCGTGCCGGCGCAGAACGCACCCAACTCTGGACCTGGTGCTCCAGAACAATGACGGGGGCAGCACCCCGATAACTCACCGGTTCCCAGGGAGGAGGCACAAAGGGGAGGGGGGTGTAAAGCCTTGGAGGAAGCTTCCTTCCTCACTTGTAAACAGCCCCTGGAAACCCAGGAACCGGAAACAAAATCTCTTGCCCCTGAAAGTCTGCCTCCTAAGGAGCAGAGGGGGGGGTAGGAGAAACAAAAGACCCAAACAGACTCAGTTTGAGGAGGTGGTACAGATCTTCCAATTTGAGGGAGAGGGATCCTCAGAGGATCCTGAGAAAAGGATCTTCTCCTTCAGAGAGGGGGGAACTCCTCCCAAAGAAAAATGGGTCCCTAGGGATGCAAATCCAGACTGGGGAGATGTGGAGACTGAGCTACCGCCGCCCACCATCTCATCCCAGAACCAAAAGCAAGAAAATCCCCTGGTTCAAACCCATCCTGGTGACTGCCTCCAAAAAGGGGGGGCGGCCCAGAGCCGGAGCCAGGGGAACCCACAATGGCTCTGATCTCCAGTTGCCAACTTTTTCTTTCAGATTCCCAAGGCTCTCCACAGAATTCTGCCCAAATCACTTCGCTAGCGATGTCCAAAACCAGAAAGTTAGCCCACCAGTTGTCCAAAAATGTACATTACCTGTGCCCCCTTGAGGAGAAGGAGGGAAGATATTATGCCCCGGTACAAGTACAGGGGCAGGGTACAATCTCGGCACTGGTGGACACTGGATCTCAAGCTACCCTTCTGTCCAGAAGGGCCTTTGATGAACTGAATGCAGGAAGGGGAGAGAATTACCAAATTCCTCTCACCTCACTTCCTGGACAACTCCAGAACTTTGACGGGAAGGAAATTCCCGTTGAGGGGACTGCAGATTTGGACATTAAAATTGGGCGACATAAGTTGAAACACCCGGTCATAGTTGTGACCCCAGAGGGCACCCCTTGTTTACTAGGGAATGACCTCCTGAGAAGGTTGTCACCACTAATAGATTGTGTAAACAAGGTCCTCTGGACCCAGACTAGCCGACCAATAAAATTAAAACAGAGTGTCAACCATGTTAGTTTAAACGGCACATGCCACATGGTTGAACAAAAATCTGACCAAGTAGAATTTCACTTCCAGAATAGCCAAATTCCAGACGTGACAGTAATAGCAGTAGGACAACAGACTGATGATGGGGGGTCCTCTCTATTTCTGAAAATCAACCTTCCTTCCAGTTTAAGGTGGTATTCCACGCTGGAAGGAAACACTCTGAAATTCTATACCAATCCACAATCTGAAACTCCCACTCCTATAGTCCAGAAAGATGTGAAATCAGCTCAAAGCCTGGCTGATATTCAGCAAATTGGAGAGCAGTTGTTCATCCCTGTTCAGTTAAATGATGGGAAGGACTCTGTTCTCGCTCGAGTGTGTGTGAACAACGGTAAGAGCTTCATCAGCGAAGCCATGTTCCGCCAACTCCCAAAAGATCCAGCCATTCCCACCTTCAAACTGATAAGACAAATTGGAAATGGACCTGGAAGCACCTAATTCCAAACATCTCCTGCCAAGCAGGTGTATGCTCAAAATCTCCATTGGCAACAAGAGCATAGTCCACAATTGTTGGGTCGTGCGAGACGTCCCTGCCGCCTTTTACTTAGGCAGTGACACTCTCAATCGCTTTGCCATTAGTTTGGACCTAATAAACTTCAAAGCTTGGTCCCGATTAGCGGATAATCCCATGGGCTTTGATGATCCAGAAAAAGCATTTAGGTCAGCTCAATTGCTACCTTATGCAGTTGAAATTCAGGTTAAAGAGGAAGTCACCATCCCAGAAAGGACCCGACAATTCTCCCTGGAAGTGAAAGTTAAAAGGGGACAAGAGTTGAAAAACCCTGATGCTTACATACATCTAAATGCTTCTCTCCAACAGCAAGGGTTGGGGGTAAACCCAACACCATTAGTCAACATAGAACATGACACCATTCCAATAGAGGTGGATAACAGCGACTTAAAGAGTATTACTCTAGCCGCAGGCACCATTATTGGAATGGCGGTTGATGACCGACATTTTTCCATCGACTTAGTAAATGAACTGTTAGGACCAATCCCCAAGGACTGTGTTGACAGTGAGGACAATACAACACCAGACAGGATTTTCACCCGGCATGGGGGGAACTTCCTGGTGTACACTTCCTGCCCCTATGGTAAGGAAGATGTGACGTGTGACTTCAGGAGGGATGAGGTGATTTTCCAGGTACATGAGGGCTGCCTTTCCCACCTGAAGCCTCCGGTCCAAATCAGCACTCTGACCAGGGACTTCTCCACCCAGCTGGAGGAGGCCGCTGAAATAGCCAAACCAGAAGTATTTCCAGGCTTCAGGCAGATGGTGGAAGAGAGAGTCAACCTAGCTGATGCCTGTGTGACTCTGGAACAAAAGCAAAAGTTGAAACAAGTTTTCTTGGATTTCCAAGATCTCTTTGCGGTAGACTCGTATGACTGTGGTCGCACTGACATCCACACAACAACAATCCCCACGGACCCTGGCATGACTCCTGTGTTTGTGAAGCAATATCGTTTGCCTCTCTCATCAATGGAGTCCCTTACTGAAATAATTAAGAACCTTGAGTCCCGGGGAATAATCCGTCCAGTCCACAGCACCTTCAATAATCCGGTGCTGGGGATATTGAAGCCGAACGGCCAGTGGAGACTCTGCGCCGACCTCAGGGAGCTCAACAAACGGGTCCATACTTCCCGATGGCCTCTGCCCTACATTGACCAGGGGCTGGCCCAGATCCAGGGGTCACAGGTATTCACTGCTATAGACCTGACCAATGGATACTGGACCGTGCCTGTCAGCAGGGAGGACCAATACAAACTGGCTTTTACCTTTGGGGGCCAGCAGTACACATGGACCCGGACTCCCTTCGGATACCTCAACTCCGGCAATGAATTCAACATTTTCCTACATAAGGCCATGCCCGACCTGGGTGCAAGGGGTAACCTGGCTTATGTAGATGATGTCCTCATCAAAAGTTCATCTGTGGAGGAACACATAGCGGAGATCCGTTATGTTCTGACACAGTTGAGGGCCGCCGGAGCAAAACTTTCCTTTCAGAAAGCACAGTGGTGTAGAACCCGTGTTAATTTCTTGGGGCATGAGATTACTCCTCAGGGCCTCTGTCCCCAGGAAAAGAAAGTGGAAGCACTTCAGAAACTGAAAGACCCCACAACTCTGCGGGAACTAAGGAGCCTCCTTGGACTGACTAATTACAGCAGAAAGTTCATTGAGGGCTACGCAGAGATCACCAGACCCCTGATTCATCTCCTGAAGGGGGGGGTCAAGTGGGAATGGGGTCCAGAACAATCCGAGGCAGTAAGACAACTCAAGAGAAGCCTCTCACAAGCGCCTTGCCTAGCTTACCCTGTCAGAAACAAGGAGTTCTTCCTGGAGACGGGGTTTTCTAATACGTGCTTGACGGCAGTATTATACCAAAAGCATGACAAGGTCAATAAAGTAATCTCCTATGCGAGCAAAACTTTATCCTCTGTGGAGGAAAAATTCAACGATTGTGAGAAGGCACTCCTGGCAACGGTGTGGGCATTGAAGAATTACCGCCAGTTTATCCAGGGGGAACACATCATAGTGGAGACTCCACACCAGCCTCTGCAATATCTCCAAAGTGACAGAATCCGGGCCGGAAATGTGAGTAATTCCCGAATTACTTCCTGGATTCTGTCAATGCAAGGCTTTCCTGTGGAGGTCCGATATGGCCAAAACAAGAAGAGTCCCCTCGCGCAAGGTCTGGCTGACTTGCATGATTGTGCCAGAGAAAACTGTCTCGAGGACGAAAGTCTGAAAATCAAGGACAACATGGAGGCATACCTTAATTCCCCACACAAAGTCTTTGAAGAAGACAAGTGTGAGGGAATGCCCACTGTGTATGTGGATGGATGCTCTTACCATGTTGACAACAACGGGGAGAAAGAACTGGTGGCCGGCGTAGGGAATGCATGGGTGAATGAGTCCCCAGAACCCTCCGCTGGATACAAAATTGGTCCCCGAAGTAGTCAGGTGGCAGAATTGATGGCTGTGCATCAGGCCATCCTCACTGCTGTCCAGCATCAACTCCACGAACTGGTCATCATCACAGATTCGGATTATGTACGGAACGGGTTCGTGGAGCACCTGGTTAATTGGAAAACCAGAGGCATGTTATGTGCTAACAACAAACCCTTGAAACATGGGAAGTTGATCCAAAACATTGATGATCTGGTCACATCGAATGAGATGACCATCTACTGGAAAAAGATCAAGGGTCATTCCAAAGTAGAGGGACCAGACAAAACTGGAAATGACTTAGCTGATCAGCTGGCCAAAACCGGGGCCATCCAAGGGGATCTAATTGAGATTGAGTCCCTGTTGGGGGAAATCCAGGTCACTGCCATCACTAGGTCCCAGACAAATGCTCACAACGACCTTTCAATTGCACAATGGAGTAAGGAGACCCCTGATGCTGATTTGATTACTGCTCAGAAGGGGGATCCAATTATTGGTAAATTTTACCAGCACCTTGAGGACCCTGAGAACTTTCCCCTGACGGATACCGATTACATTGGGAAAGAGGACCTAAGAGTGTTGATGAAATGTCCAAAAATGTTCCGGATCCAAGACGGTTTGTTGGTAAGGAAATCCAAAGCTGGCCACGATCAGTGGGTGGTTCCTACCTCATTCCGAAGCCTGATGTTAAGTCACGCCCATGATGCGGCCACTGCCGGTCATAGGGGGTTTCACACAACCTTGGAAATCAAGAGAGGTTGCATACTGGCCACACATGGGGCAGGACCTCGACCAATACTTGAAGGGGTGTCTTGTGTGTGCACAGTTTCAGCCATCATCCCTCACGCACCGTGCGCCTCTCCAAAAGAGGGGGATGACACTGCCATGGTCAGATTTACAAATCGACTTTGTAGGCCCTGTGATTCGCTCGGCTAGGGGGAATAAGTACATGTTGACTGTGACATGCTTGTTTACCAAGTGGGTGGAATGTCTCCCAGCCCCAAACTGCAAGGCAGAAACTGCAGCTGCCTTGATGATTAACCACATCTTTTCCCGTTTTGGTCTACCTCAAAGGATTGAGTCAGACAGAGGTAGCCACTTCACCAGTGAAGTAATGACAAAGATGTGGGAGATACTGGGGGTCAAGAGAAAGCTGCATATTGCTTATAGACCAGCTTATTCTGGGGCATTAGAGAGATATAACCGGACAATTGTGAGCATATTAAAGAAGTTTGTGGCAGATTCTGGGCCAAGTTGGGATATCCGATTACCTCTGGTCCTAATGGCTATCAGATCTACCCCTTCATCTGCAACCAAAATGTCACCATTTGAGCTGATGACTGGGCGCAAGATGGTGCTTCCCCAGCATTTGCTCTACAGGACCCAAGAGCAGACACTGATAAATGCCTCCACTACTCATGAGTATGTAGAGAATTTAAGGAAACACCTCCAACATGCTTTTGCTTATGCTCAGCGGAATCTAGAAAGATCAGCTGATAGCATGAAGACCCATTATGACCTGAAAACTTCCAGGAAGGAATATCAGGTGGGAGACCGGGTCTATCTATACAACTTCCAAAGGAACCAGGCCAAGCAGCGCAAATTTTTGCCTACATGGAAAGGACCCTTTGAGATCGTCGAGAAGATCTCCCCTGTGGCCTACAAGATCCGCATCCCCAAAGGCGGTTCGGCAGAGGGGGAAGACAAATGGGTCCACATAAACCAGTTGAAATGTTGCCATCCCAGGCACACTCTGCAACAACTGGAGGAATCCTCTGGAATCCTAGCGGGTACTGTCTCAGACTAATTCAGTTCCAATCATAAAACATACCACATCTAGTCTCTAAAATATTGTGATTTGCATGAAACTGTCTCTTAGTTATACTGTGTTTTTTTTCAAAATAAGAATGTAATGTTTCGTGATGAAATGCATATGCTGCCCCACTATCTCAACGGTGGTGGAAAAACGTCTATGAATAGGTATTGCCGCTCTTCCTTTGTCGTCTTAGGAGAAAGAAAACCTTGAGACGGGCCAAGGAGGACGATCCGGAGACCGGGAGCTGAGACGCAACGGGCTCGGGGTACCGCCCAATCTTCCCATCAGGACCGGCGAGGAGAACCGATCGATCAGTACCGGATGGAGAAGAAGATGCTGAACTGTGCCAGCTATTGGAAGATGAGGAAACATCCCAGATCTTGCGAGTCCCATCAGTGAAACAGAATGGCCATCGCAAGAGGGGGGCTTGTGGGATGTATTTACCCATGCATCCTAGCCCTACCTCAAAACTGTGCAGTACTGACATGGAAAACATCATGATGGCCAGAGCTTCCCAGAAAATGCACAGGGAAATGCATGAAGAATAGGCTGCCACTCATTTTTGCCGATGTTATGGGCACAGAAGGACACTGCCTAAAACCACCATTGGACTACCCGCACAGTAGTCTGAAACCATTGGGAATGGCAATGCTGATTGCCAAATGCAACCTAGAATTGTGGGGAATTCATTTGTTAAATCCCAAAAATGGGTGCAGTACCAGTACTCACCACTATCCAAAAGCCGGCAGTTTAAAACCACCCTGTGTTTCTGTGAAGGCAAGCCAAAGTGCCTATTTCAAACATTGCAATATGTGCAAAATATTCACTGAACACCAGCAGACATTTGGTAGAATGGAGTTTTGTGTGCCTACAAAATCTGGGAAATGAAGATCATAAGACAAGGTTTATAACAAGACTGGCTGAGCGGTGGATTGCAGCAGTTTAAGTTGCACTGGATTTAAAGACACTAAAATCGAAAATGTTTAAATTGACCGAGTGACCTACTTTTGAGTATCACATAGGTTGCAATTGTTTAAATGTCGTAGTTTTAAACTTAGAATCAGCCTTCTAGCTGCATATGTGAAAATGTTTAGTTTTATTTGAATGCAGGAACTGGGGAACAAAAAGTGACATTTTATCTGAAACCTGGCTTAAGGAACTGAATTCTGCCTGGCAACTACCCCCATCAGAAGGGAAACTTGAGTCACAGCTGTGTTCCCAGGCCAACCTTCCTTTTGCTGCCCACACTAAGGATATGCCATCTATCTGATAATTGAATTATCTGTGCTCTGTAGGAGAGTGAACAAAGCCCTCTTCACTCAGGCAAAGGTTTTTATTACGCAGTCGTAAAATGTAGCTTCCTCTTGGCAGGAGCTGGGAGGGGCACTGCCTGTGAGAGCAAGCTGGCTTGGCAGAACTGGAAAAACCAGAAATTCAATCTTGTGCTGAGGGTAAACCACACCCCTTTGGAGCCAGAACATAACTCTAAAAAGATGAATAACTCATAGAGCGGACATGTGAAAATTTTATAAATGACACCATAATTCTTGTGATTTTTCTGCCCACATTTTAAGAGGTTTTTCGACCCGGTGGCATGTTCAGGGGGGTGTCAGCGGAAAAGTGGATATAACTCTAAATGTATGCATGTTAAAAATCTGAAACTTCATCAGTTAATGTCCCTACTCCCTGCACACATGTATGTAAAGTTGGGTCAATGTCAGAAATTGAAAAATCAGTTAAAAAGTGAAATATGTGCCATTTCTGAATGCAAGCTCCCAGGAAGAGCAGAGTTTGAACAGGGGATACCTCCTGTAATGCATGATGGGTGCATATGATTTTAAAACAATATGTACCTCTGCAAATATGTATTTGTTTCAAATCTAGATTTGTGTGTAAGTTGACAGGAGGAGTGGACTTTCTGCAGGCTGTAACATGACATCACTCTGACTCACAGTTAATTCCCCAATCAAATGATAAATGGAAGTTTGACCAATTAGAAGCTGAGAGAGAGGTAGGGTCAGTGATGCTAGAACACACCCACATTCTAAACACATAAAAGCAGACAGTCAGGACAGATAGGGACGTTCCAAATCCATCTGCAGCAGGACGCTCTGCCGGAAAAATCCATACTTACCTTCATCAACCTACAGAAAGCCAAACTAGAGACTTCAATCTATCCAGACCAGAGAGAAAGCAGTGCTGTACTAAGAGACCAGACCAGAGAGAAAGCAGTGCTGTACTAAGCGACCAGACCAGAGAGACCCAGACCAGCAGAGAGTGACCAGAGCCCAGTCTGAAACCCTGACCAGATCCATGGCGAGGCCCATTTCACTCAAGAATATAGTGTGAGTACCCAGCTGAACTGTGTAGAACCAATCTCTTAGTTTAAATTCATCTAATTCAACCTATTTTAATCTAAGTAGAACTGTCTCCTAACTGTCATCTGTCATTTGCAAAGCTGTCACTTGTCATTTCGTAGTTGCAAGCTGCACGTGTCTTTTTGAACTTTAAAATTTCAAATCTGAAAAACGACCTTTGTTTAATCGCTCATATCTCCGTGACCATTTGTGCTAGAGACTTGCAGTAACTTTCATTTGGAAGATGCGATCCTAGGCTTTCCTAGGACCCCAAAACGGTAGAGATAGTCTTTGTGGTTCCTCTGTAATAGCGCTCGGCGCATCCGCGAATTTTACCGTGATTTGCAATTTCTTCACATGTAAAAACTGCTGTTTGCTTTCCATTTGCCAGAAATTCGTTTAACCTGCTAACTATCCCTGCATCATTGCTAGTGTGAGCCTGGACTAATATTAACTAGATACCACTCACCCTGAACCTCTGAAAGGGAATTAAAGGCATTTCCAGCATATTTCTCATCCATTGCTAGCACATATCAAAGCATTTGGGCCTGTGATTTCAAAACTCCTATCTGTTTTCTGTTGTCTAAGCTTGCTGGATTGAACTGATTACATCGATTGCATTTCTGAGAACTGTGTGCTTCCTCCCATTTCCTTGCATTGCATAAAGAGGGGGGGGGGGTGAATAGCCAGAGAAAAGTGATTACATTGTTTGGTTGAAATCATATTGAGTATTTTCTGTACTGCATTCATTGCATATTGCATCCACCTGAGCTTACATAAAGCACCCTCTACCACATTATACTTTTGTTCCTATTTACCAGTATGCTACCTTATCCATTTCATGTCAACTCATTAGTGATTATAAGAAGTGTGCTAGTGCCAGATTCTCCGTTGTTGATCTTTATCATATCAGATTAAGGGTGATATTCAATTATTAATTTATTATAAAGTGTGATCTATATATCTATTGTTAAATTATCAAATAAACCTTTTAACTTACAAAACAGAACTACTTCTTGGCTCAGTGGGGTCAGGGGGATTCCAAGAGAGGGGTGTTATATAGGGGTAGTCATCCAGAACGCATGAACTGGACCTAAAGATATATCCATAAGGGTTTTCATTCAGTATTCTAGACTAGGCGTTAACTTAGCTGTAGTGCTGAATTGAATCCTCTTACACACCCCTACACAACCCTTATGTGACCTACATTTAGTCTCTGCTTTAGGCTCTATACACTTTGTACCCTCCACAAGCCACCTACCCTTCAAATGGCCGGTCTGTGCTTTCAAACATGGTATGCTTGACATTCCTCACCACATTTGTTTTCCCCAACATGCTAAGTACATCCATTTAGGCCATAAGCACA
The DNA here is from genome assembly GCF_040938575.1 of Ambystoma mexicanum. Classification (NCBI taxonomy): domain Eukaryota; kingdom Metazoa; phylum Chordata; class Amphibia; order Caudata; family Ambystomatidae; genus Ambystoma; species Ambystoma mexicanum. The sequence continues at coordinate 80,497,941 of NC_090921.1, read as the reverse complement.
AAAACACCTGTGTACCATGGCTCCGTTTTTAGCTTGTGGTATTGCTCATTTTTGGGAAACTTATGAAAAATATGATAAGTGGAATAGGGGAATGTAGTGGGGCATTGCTTTTCTCAAATTTCACAGAATCCATTGCCTTACCGGGCCACCCATGTCCACCACATAACCGTCATGTTTCCAATTTTTCCCAAACTATGGACATTTTCCCCCTACATAAATGTTGCCTAACCTGCTCAAATCACCCCTCCCTAAACTTTTCAGAAATGTATGCCTTTCAGCTTTCCTAACCTCTTCCATTCTGTCCACGCATGTCCTATTGGAAAAAGGGCAAAAATCGCCTACCTCACAAAACTGATGCTAACAATATAAAAATATGTTTTGGTTTCCACTCAATGGTACTTGGTAGCCTGAAAATGGCTAATTCAGCACAGCTAACGATTACATAATTTTATTGGCACTTTCTGATCAAATGTTTATCAAAAACCCTTTCGGTCATTTTCTCTCACCCCCTACAGCAAACTAGGATCCTTGGTGGCACTATGACCACCTACATTTAAGAAAAGGGGCAAAATTGGCTGAGATCTCATGTAACAAAAAAGTTAAGGGATTGAAAAAAAAGGGCTTGGCATTTGGGGGGAACCCTTGGCAGTCATTTATAACACGCCTATACACAGGTATTTCAAGGTGCAACGAGGTAAGGGGGAACAGATGAAGCCAGAATGATGTTACTAGGCCAGGTGTCATTCAGATCGCACAAGGGAGGAGGAAGAAAAGTGCAGGGGGTAGGAGTGCAGTACATGGGATAATAAATACACCAGATCAAAAAGAGCAGCCAGCAGGTGGCAAGTGCTGGTGGGGTGCAGTGGTTGCCAGGGAGACAGTGCAGGTGTGCAACTGGCGGGGTGTGGGCTCGAGATCAGAAGGAGCCAGGTAACCAGTGCAATCTCAGTATCTGCCAGGAATTCAGCAGGGGAGAGAAAGCAGAAGCAAAGAGCAAGGTTTTAAGGTGCTGCCAGAACCGAAGGTAGTTCTCAAGGTTCAGGGAGGCAGTTCCAGAGGGAGGCCCCAGCCAAACAGAAATCTACCACCAACTCGTTGACTGACCCTGAGGGAGTTGGAGGCAGAAGAGCAAATAGCTCGAGAAGGAAGGTATTAGGTAGAGGGAGTTGAAGGTATTGAGGCCCCAGGCAGCATTGTGGACACTTCAGTGTCTTTTGAACTTAATCCTCGCAGCCACTGGTAGCCAGTGCAGAGACTTTAGTCCTGGCGAGATACGACCTTTGGGCTTGAGGCCAAGGACAAGTCTTGCAGGCATGTTCTGGATAAGTGGAGAGTAAAAGCAGGCAGATTTAGAAGGCTAGTGCAATAGCCTAGAGAGAACCAGAGCTCTGGAGACAGTGAGCTTCTGGGGGAAGGAGAGGAAAGGAAGAAAATTCTGAGGCGGTGCAGCTGGTAGTGTGAGGAGACGGATGTGATGAGAGAAAGTGGAGTCGAAGATGACGCCAAGGATTTTGACTTTGCAGTTGGGAGCAAAGAGACCAGCCAGAGTTACAGGAAAAGAGTGGGTGTGCTGATAAGGAGAATCTCAATCTTACTGGCATTAAGGCAGAGGTAGTTGGCAGCACACCACTCCTGGATAGCAGACAGGCAGAGATGAGGGACGGAGAAGAGGTGGCTGAAGGAAGCCTGAAAATTAACCGAGTAGTCTACATAGCACGGAAAGTTGGTGCAGAGCGGCAATGCGGTGGGCAAGGACAGCCAGGTATTGGTTAACAGCCAGGAAGAGAGGTTAGACCTCTAGGGGACACCATAGGTAGAGAAAAAGAGGGGAAGGACCCAAGTTGAACCTGGGAGGGTCTGTCAGAGAGGGAGGCAGTCAGCCACGCATGCGACGATTTAGCAGGATGGTTGACTGTCATATGCAATGGACAGATTTCTTCCTTCGCTTACATAAAATATTTTTTCAATCTTCTGGATTGACCCACCCCCAATGTTATGGCCCATTTGGACCCAGTTTGTGTGGTTCCACCAATCTGCTCCTGAGCCCTGCCCTAAAACTAACCAAAATATGTTTTCATTCTGCGATTTATTTCGCAGTGAGTGTCATTAAAAGGTCATTTAATTCAGTTCTGTAACCAGTTTTTGGGTCCAATAAACCTACATTACTGCAAATCTGCATTTGGATTACCGTTTCTCCGCTGGGATAACTTTTTGCAGAGGTTCCCTGGTATATTGTTGAGGTCCCAGTAAGATGCTGCATTGCCTCAGCGAGCAGAGGGTATTCTAGCTACAACATTTCACATGGACGTGCTTATGTAGCATGCAGGTCCCTTCCTCCTTCAGAACCAGCCCTCTTAAGCCTGAATGTGGTGTACTTCTCATGGTTCCACATTTGAGCCTCTCAAGCCACCCAATACTTCAAATCTAGTTGCTGCTCTCCATTCCTGAGCCTTCACCCCATCCTTAGCAGCAGTGTTATACATCCTGACAAGTGCAAGACTACATCACTCAGGGGTCTGGCCGCTGCACCCCTTTGGCATGAACCATAAGGCCACTAAGCCAAGCACCAGAACATGTTATAGTAAGGATTAATGGGTCGCTTGGGTCCTCAGCTGTCAAGCAGCCTTTTCTCTGGCTCATACGTTCCCATAACCTCTTAACATACAGCCTATTGAGAGCAGAGTTCCCATTTCCCCTGTTATTCCAAATACTTTTGTTGTACATGGGTGATAGTGTATATGTGAATAGGAAGCACTAACTTCAGCTAGGTGAGCTAGTTAAATAACATGGTCTAGAGGCCAGAGTAGTGTTGTATCTTTGACTTGTAAAGCCTCTTAATCCCCAGATGTCCCATGACCTTTCACTACACACAAACACCCAGACCATCAGCACATTAACACCAACCTGACCCCAACAAAGCGCTTGGCCCCAACTCTTTGCATCACCAGTTAACTAGACCAAGCTCATAAATAGTCAGCATCAAACCCAAATAAAGCAATCTGGAAAACAGGATAATGCAGCTATATGGTTACAAAACACTTAACGCAATACCATGGCCACCGAGCAATATTGCAAGTGTAGCTACAATCCACTAACCTCCCCGCCACTGCATGCCCCTCACCCAATGTAGCCTCCCCAACAGCAATCAATCAGCTTACGCGCAACAGCATGCACACAATATTCATTGAAGGCTGGCCCCACCACCGATGTGGCCTATGCACAACCCTTGCCTCAACTCTATGCAGTTTAGGGCATGTAGACTCCAAGGGACAGTGCTGCCTGCACGATTCACCGCCAGAAGGCAAATTTGCTTCTCTGCCAGAGCTGGCCCTTTTGTCATGCTGATGAAGCAGGCAAAAAGCTAATGTCCATACATTGGAGCCAATTGTGGCAGGTACTATGCACAGTGTCACATCATGCACCAACCAAGGCAAATTAGAAAAATGAAGACACAAGCCAATTAAAGTTCTCAACTATATATTCTTATCATAGCCAAACAGACTGGTTTGCATCCAACACGGCTTAAAAAAAAAGTTCTGACAATGCATAACAGAAGTTGTAGTTGTGATTAAAAAAGCAAACATTACAAATGTAACTAATTGTACAGAATTTACAGCTTGGTTGCTTAATGAAAAAACAATTTAATTAAACGTATATGAAGTCCCCTGCATCTTGGCCAGAATCGACCATGTCACGACAGAAGGCCAATCGGGCGCGGTCGCTGGCAAAGTCCACCTTTATGCGCCAACCCGAAATCTGGGTACCCTTGGTCTCCTGCACAGCAGTTACTGCATCTTCTTTGCGAGTGTAGAGGACCAGAGCCCTGCCTCGTAGACGATCATAGACTGCCTTGGCCACTTGCCCATGGCGACTGAGGCGTTGCACGATATACTCCTGGGTCACATCAAAGGGAAGGCCATCGAGCCACACACAATTCGTTATTACGCTTTTTCCAAACTCTGTTTTCACGTGGAATTTGCCAACCAACTCCCCATCAAGGGCTTTCCCAGCTCGGCAAACGCTTATCATGTCGCAGAATTCAACAAAGGCCGAGCGGGTGGGCTCCCCCTCTGGCGGTCGGCTCATCTCCACATCCAGCACATCACCAAAGCGCTCACAGATGTTGCCAAGCTTCTCTGGAGTGATGGTCCGATCCAGGTTAATAATCAACAAGGTCCTGTGAACAAAAAAAAAAAAAAGCATAACAATAAGTCATGACTCAAGATGTTTACCAAGCATATGTTGGATCACAATTAAAGTTATTTCTAAGACCAGAATAGTATGTGCTGTCAAGACTCCAGGCCAGACCAATACTCTGGCCTGTAACGAAAAGTCCAGTAAGGACAAAGGAAACAACAATAATGTGATGTGTGCTAGTTGAATACAGATCACTAAAACCACCCAGTTTCACAATTGGGCCCCTCAAGAGCGGGGGCAGCTTTTTTAAAAAATATAATTAAGGGGTTATTAAAAAAGTAATTGCCAACTTCAGGCTCTTCAGTTCAGAACGCTTTGCTCAATATGTGGCAACAGAGGGGTGAGGCGAGAATCCTAGCAGTCACTCAGGGCTTTGTAGGGCCGCTAAGGGAAAGGACGGGTCAGGATATTCACAGGAAACGTGCACATCAAGGTGCACTGCCAATAAAAGCAAATTAAATAAATGTGTGGGGTTAGCTTCATGAAATCCATGACACCAAAGCTTAGGGTAACAGTATCGATCCGTTTAAAGTAGATCCCATCAACTTCTATAAACAATGCACAATCATAACAGGAGCATGTCCAATGAGAGAAAATTACATCAACCACAAAAGCAGCATGGAACTTGTGGCATAATTCTGAGCAATGGAAGCTCCCCAGAAAGTATGCAACAAGGACTGGAATATACTAATTATAGGTGCATTAAAAGCACAAAGCATCAGATGGCCTTCTGCAGCCCCTACATGCTACTTTGCACCGCGTTTCCAGTTCTCGAAATGGAAGGCAGCCGGTTTGCTTATTTCATATACAGCCACTTGAGGAAACAGAAGATAAGCAAAATAGATCCACTACTCACATTGCATTTAATCATGCATTTCAATAGCAGCAAGCAGATCGGGTAACCAGTGATTACATTGCAATTAAAAAAAGGGGGTAATATAATGCTATACAAAAATAAAGGTAAAAGAGTGGCAGAATGAATAAATAATGAAATGGGCAATTATAAACCAATGCAGGTTGAGTTAAAGTGGGGGTAAAAAGTCCAATTAGGCTTCAGTTACACATAATATAACGGGGAGGATGAAACAAATGGCAGGTTTAAGTTAGTTACAGGGGGTGTCCCCCATAAATGTCATTAGCATGGTAAATATCAAATATGGTCAGAGAGAAAGGTTACTGAAAAGACATTTAAAAGCCACAAAAAAAGGGCCGCTAGATGGCAGCCAAACCATAGAAACAGTCTCCGTGTACATATGTAAATGAAATGTCGATATTTTGCGATTAACAAAAATCATAATCACAGGATCCAGCCAAGTAGAACGTGGACCTGAAGTACACTCAGACTGACCTATGCAGCAGGAGCCGAAGACAAACAGCCAAGTACAAGACCAGAGGGCCTGAACCCGTCCCATAAAATATCAAGGCGAGAATCTGCAATTAGGCACTTCCCAATTGAGACAGTCCTTAAACCAACAGCAATAGGCGCTTTTATTTGTCCATTTGAAATGTGCCAGAGCCCACAGTCGGAGCACAGAAAATTAAGTTGGAAAGAGGAGACAACCGTGTCAAATAGGAAGATGGATTTACTCAAAAATGATATTTCATCCCCTTCCTAAATTATAGTAATTATTTTCAGCACACAAGATTTTAGGAAGTTTGTTCTATAGGGTAGCAGATTGAAAGCAAAAGATCTGCTCATGCCTCTAGCATGCTTACTTGGGTGGACAGCTACATAGATCCCTCACTGTAAATCTAGCTGTGCGGTGAAACTCAATCTTCTAGGTAGCCTGGGGCTTGACCAACTGGCATTTATGTACAATTGTCAAGGCCTTGAAATGAAACTGCATAGTTTTATAAGACCCAGAGGCGCCCACGGCTGTTTTTGCTAGACCCCCCCGCCCCCAACATCAAAGCATTACAATAGTCTACCCGTGGCATTATTAGAGCATGAACAAGAGTGGTAAAATGACTAACCTCAGAAGCCTAAGTAATTATTGGGCTTTATTAGCAACGTCTTCAATATTAGCATCTGGGCTCAAGGATGATTCAAGGCGATACCCAGCATCTTTACCTTGTCAAGTCTTAAGAGGATTCTCAATGGAGAAAATGTGATACTGAGCATCCAACTTGGATCTCACCCCTGATGAACCAAATAGCATAAACTCGGCTTTAGTGGCATTCAAGCATATTAGCCATCCACTTCTAACTTGTGGCTTACACTTGGTTAATAAGCTCCACATTCTATGTGTACTTGCTGCTGAACTCAAAGACAAACTGTTATTCGCAGTTAGTAAAATGCACAACCCGCCTGTCCAGAAGATTGCAGAGTGGGCGGCAGTAAACATTGAAGAGGGAGACAAGTAGGCACCCGGTGGGACACCACATTCGAAAGGTGCGTCAAGTGATCATATTGCCCCATACTTTATGGGACATATGCCCAGTCAAAAACAATTTAATCCAGACCAAGGCCTTGGCCGAGTAGTCACCTGCTTTCAGCAATCTGCATTTATGGTTACCAGGTCAAAAGTTGCTGGCAGATCCATCAGCAGCCCCGACTTGCCGGTGTCCATGATTTGAAGCATTTAAGTTTACAGTGCCATAACAAGCTCTAAAGCCCGATAATGTAAGGTGCCAGATGAAATTGCCATGTAGCCACGATATCCCAAAAAAATTGCGTTAGAAATGGTTCCAAAGTTTGAATTTTTTAGTAAGAGGGCCACAGACTTTCTTCAAGGCAATGGGAACAACAATCCCTAAAACTTGCGTCAATAAGGCGCACAAGAAAGGGGAGAACATTTTAAAAGGAAGACATTCTCCCACTGATGTGGTGCGACTACTTCTCATAATGTTGGCTAGAGCTTCTTCCAAAATACTGGACTCCAAAGGCTGACTTGGCACATTGATCTAGAACCTCAGCTAAAAGATCAAGAGCGCTATGCTCCAATTCTTGCTAGGTTAGCACTGATCCGAGTTTGTGATGTGGCTATTTTTAGGATGACAGCTTTCTGAATGGCTTTGCAATCTGAGTTTGTGGGGATAATCTGATGCCACATTGCTGTAGATTTTCAAGATACCCAAGGATCTGGAGAGTTTGCCATTTCCACGTGAGCAATTTGATTATACCAAAAAGATTTAGCATGAATCTCCATTCTGTAGTTTCTCCAAGTGATTTCCATTTGTACCGCTTTTCTTTTTTGCGATCCAGCAGTGCAGTGGAATAGCATTTCTGGTCATTAGTTTTCTCTGACTGATTTAGTAGTAACCGGAGCAACGAGATTTAACAGCTCAAATTCAGAGACCGAACGGTCAGGAGAGTTGGAAACCGAAGTAGGTGCCAGAAGTGAGAAAACAGATTTCCAGATCTTCCCGGTGGATCTGGTTATACTTGAAGCAATGCTAACAGGATTTTTTTCTGGGCTAACAGACAGGACAGTGTAAAATGAAAAATGACAAAGTAGTGGTCGGACCAAATGCAAGGTTGGGTGGCTACATGGCCCAATGGCAGGTTTTTACTAGTAACCCAGTCTAACGGATTTCCCTAACGTGTGTCGGGTCACTACCACTCCCAATTTCAAAGTGGTTATATGTAAACAGTTGAGCAAGCCGAGCGGCCTAGGCGGTTACCAAACCACCTATTGAAATCCCACTTCTATAGCACGTGGTGGGTTTATGTAGAGGATAATATATCAGCCAAATCGTCGTAGAACATGGGAGTACCCGAGGGGGGCCTATATATAAAGATAATTTGGTGTGGTTTTAAGAAAAAAAATCATTTCACATTCCTTAAGTCAGAAAGAAATAGCAACCCCACCCCCCTGCTACCGTCTATTCCGTAAAAAAGAAAATTGGCCAGGTGGTGTAGCTGGGTCCACTTATTCTAGCAGCCAGGTTTCTGTAATTCCTATATCGATTACATGATTCAATATATAGGGCACGATTCACAGAGCGTTTTCCTATGGAATGTGCCATCAAAACGATTCTGTGAATCGTGCACATAAAGAGCATGCTTGGCAAGTGATCTAGTGTTAATTATGGATGGGGGATTATTTCCAATGGCAGAGCCTTCTCCTGCACAATCATATGAGTCTAAAGATAATGACTTGGGTTACAACAATGCGCACTGCATGTCCACTTACAAAAACCTACACAAGCTTTGTGATAGTTACATAGTACACTGGAAAGCAAGGTAAACATCCACAAGTCAACTGGAGTAAATAAATGAACATGGTGGTCAGGTCAAGCATTTCTTGAGACCTAGATTAAAAACAACCCTCCAGGACTCTCATTAGGACAACATCGTTTACAGCAGGCTCAGACAGTGGAGTTCATGATTGAACTAGTTTTAAAAGCATTTGTTTCTGTGCCCAACAACCGGGATGAAGGACGAAACACGGATGGGTATCCATTAAGGATGCAACCACCTTCTATACGTCCATATATAGATGGACTTTCAGCACGACTTACAGGCGCAAGGATGCAAAGTAAAAGTTATTACTAGTTTACTTTTGATGCTGGCACGGCCAATATGAGGGGGTATGGAAAAAATGAACACTAGGAATAGACAGAATTTCCCATGCATTCATATTTGCCAAGAGCTGAAGACCAGCTGAAGTAGTGCACCCAGGGAATCGCAGCCCAAGAAATGTACCTCTGTAAAGGTGCATTGTCCCTCTGGAGAGAGGGGAACTAAATATCATATGCAAGGTTGTAAAACACTTTAGTGTTGGGGAGAATTATCTTCTAAGGCTAATTTCCATTACCTATAGAGTCCCCCAGCAGCTTTGCTGGATTTGAAGGGTTTTTTTTCTCCCGCTAAGAGACCCCCCCCCGTACAGATTTCTAGTGTGTGTTTTAGGCTATCTTGTGTGCTTACGGTCTATGGGGTTTCTCACCCTCATAGGAAATGATCTTTTTACATGTGTGGTACACAGCACCCTCCGTGCAGTACCACAGGGGTGTTATAGCAAACCCCAAACAGACTCCATACCCTGGGACGGACTGTCTCCCAGCGAATGTAAAGTACTAGCCAATAGTTATGTACAAAACCAGTACAACCCATCTTACCATGGAGGTACTGGGAAGGGTTAATAGTTTTTCCCTAGTGTACAGTCCCTCTCAAAAGTTTCTGGCTGGTGGCAGTGGTTACTACTGTAAATATTTCCCTATGGGATCTTCCCATTGTTCGAGGCTACCACTTTTACTGAAAGCCTCCAACATTCTGCTGGTTTATTTTAATATTACTCTGGTAGGTTTTTATTGCCAGAACTTTGATTAGAATTCTCTCTATAGTCCTAACCCGGGGATCCTTTGTTAGTCCTTTTGGCGGGCTTCTGCACAGAAGCCCTCCTCTCAGCGCCACTGAGTCTGGGGTAGACAGGATGTGTGGGAGGGGGAATAGGAACCCTAGACAGGGTTGCCTACGCAACCCAAGTAGCACTCTGCCCTGATAGGCTGGGGGGTTCTCCCTCCAGAAGAGCCACCCCACTGTGAGTGACAGCTAGGCTGTATGAATGGGGGTCTTGCTGCATTAAAGCAGGGTTCTGAGGACTGGAGGACAAGACGTCGCCACTGGAACTAAGAAGCCGAAGAGAGAAGCCAAAGACATCTGCAAAAACCACAGGTGAAGCTCTGCTGCAGATCATCACTTCGCCGACGCGAGAAGATCTTCTCCTTCAAGAGTCTTCTTCCCTTGAGCTGGTGGAGCCAACCAGTTCACATATCGCCATCCAGGAACTGCCTTTGTCGAATTGCCAGTGCCAAGCACTAGGAGACTAGATAGCCAGGCACCCGTCCACAACAACCGCGATTTATAGGAGCGTACCTTTTATTTGTTGGGCTGCACCACGGCTGGTTTCATCCCTGGGCAGTGCAGTAACTCGAACCTTCCTCCATGACGAGAGCCTGTCTTCCTCTGCTGGATCTCCCGAACTGCAGGAACTACCGCCACTGCAGGAGCCTTCCACTTTTAAGGTACATTGTTCCGCCAGGCCTGCCCTTTACGTTGGGTACTGCTAAAGGCGTTTTAAATCCTTTTCTTAACTACTGGGTTGGCCGCCCCCATCATCTAACATTGTCTTTCACCTTCTGCAACTGCCTTTTCGAATTGTTACTGCAGCGACTAGAACATTTTGCTCCTGGGCACTTTGCCCTGTACCAGACTGGCACAGGCCTGTTGACTGGCTAAATCTGTTACAACTGCCTTCTCTAGATTGCTTCTCACCTAGAAATGTTGGTGCACCTAATTCTTATGTCCCTCTTTAAACGTATGTGCCGTTTTGCTCGGCTTTCCCCTCAGTATTGCATATGCATATACTGCCTTGCCTAACTTGTTCACAATCTTCTTGTGAAGTGTTAGAGTATATCCCTGTACAACTTGTCCTTTTCCTCCCTTTTGAGAAATTGTTAGAGTGCCATTTCTGCTTGGTTTGCACTGTGCCGTTTTGCTCAGTTTTCACTCTCGCTCAAACTTGTCTACAATTTAAATAGGGAGTTGTGTACACTTGACTAATTTTAATTTGCTTTTATAATAGTGATGTGTGTGAACATCAGAGTAAAATATTCTTTTTGATAAAAAGCTTTGGTCAGTGTTTCCTTGGTCCATAGTATTGTAGTCCTAATGTGTAAACCCTGAATACTGCCCATCGCCCTCTTGAGATAAGTCTGACTGCTTAGCCACAGCTACCAACTAAATCTTTGTGGTACAGACTGATACCAAAGAGGATTTATTGCATATACCTGTAGTCTTAATCTTCTGTAGTGCTCCCTAAGGAAACTGCACAGGATTCTGCCTGACAGTTAATGTGGGTAATTGAAAAAGAAGGGCACTCCTGTACATCTGCTGTGGCCGTCTGACCTCTCCAGCAAGGGAACATGTGCATTTGTGACAGCTGTTGGAACAAAGGCCCATCAGACAGGTGTGGCATTTTAATCTGCAGGCAAATCTCCAAGCAAATGTGTAACCCCAACCTGGAGGCACATTAAATTGTTCATATAACCTAGGCGGGGACATAGCATAATAGCTTCTGCGGTTACACAACAGGCATGGCATTGGGATGATTTGACAAAGCTGTGTCACCTTGTCGCTGGAGACCATGTGCCTCTCACAAACTCTCCAATACATTTTCAAGCAGACTTGACTACTCAATTCAAACAGCAACAGGACATGTGGCATTACTTTTGGCACTTAACGATCTACTCCAGCAAAAATCAAGGGATTGTGGAAACTACAGACTACGGCTGCAAACTGTTGGGGGACCTACAAACTAACCATCAAGCCCCACCTCAAGGCAGACTCCACTGGAACATGACACTGCTGACTGCAGATTAGCATCCCAAGGGTGTCACCCGTCTCAGTGAAGAAAGCAAGAAAACGTTATTCGCAGTGATCCCGACTTGAGGTGTCTGCACCAGTCAGTGTCCCCTTTGATCTTAAACTCTATCGTTTCCTTTACAGGATGGGTCTTGTGTTTTAATTACTTTTTAAGAACCGTACCAGTCATTTTTATGTTGTCACCTCTACTGTTTGTGTTGCATTGATATCGGATCTCTCCCAAAGAGTACAGCCTGCCCTTGGCCCGTGGATCAGGTTGCGTTTTACCTAAACTGTTGGGATCCCTGCTGTTTTAGTAGTGGGGACCAGCTAAAATGCATGAAACAGTTACTGGTTTTGGGCACCCGTGGACCCCAAAGTGGAATGTATAGCCTTGTTTCACTCAGAATGGGGAGTACCCAACCTGCCAAGAAAGCTGGACTAAATACAGCCATTGCAACTGTTTAACAAGACAGGCGTGGGATGTAAAGAAAATTGACATTTCAGACTTCCCATGCTCGCAATTAGGGTGCAGTTTGAGGGGACCTGAGAAATCCTACTGTCACCACAAATCCTTTTACACACAATGGAATGTGCTTGCATCCCTCTATGAGAGGGCCATGTGCGCTGTGAGAGGAAGTCTAGGTAGTAGAAGGGGTACCCAGGTACAAACATGAGGTACAGGATGTGGAGCAGTCGCAGGATTGTTACACAAGACCCACAGGGGGCCCAAAAGGGACAACCTCAACCAACACCGAAGGTTGGGCTAAGACCGACGTTTAGTAGGAGGCCGGACTTCCGAGATTAGGCTAACGCTTATGTATAGGCGCGTTACAAATGCCATATTATATCATACATAGTGAGGTGGAGTGCAAAGAGTTACTGTGAAGGCATAGGCCAACTATGAGGGAGCAACAGGTTCAGAAACATGTGAACTGGAGTAAATCAATGCAGAGATTTAGGGAGGGTGGCAAGGACATTCATAGGTAGGTTACTCCACCAAAAAGGCAAATGGGCTCCTGTGCGGCGAGTGCCTGGAGTGGCATTTGTTAGTTCTTACTGACATCGTATTAAGTGCCTGAAAAATGCCGAACACCTATAACGTTTGGCCTTCTAGTGGTAGTTTTTAACAGGACTTCACGAAGGACAGTTTGTGGATAGAGTGGCCGAAGGCAGAGGTGGTTAGATATGTGTATTACACTAATAGCACGTTTAGAACCAATTAAAACATTAACTAGCAGAAGACTGTTCAAGAAGAAAAAAAAATGGTAGGCGTTATAAGTTTGACGAGGCGCGATTAAAACGAGCTCCAAAAGGTGGTGTCTTGGGTGGGCTGGGGCAGTAACTGGGTGGGAGTGGCCACAGAAGATTGCATGGTCATGGGAAGTCAATGGTGAGCAAATAAAAGCCTTTCTGTCCCTCTCCCCAGGTGTACGCTGCTCCAAAGGGGTGGAGTACCAATTTCAGTAACTGGTGACATGCGCCGGCCCATTACCAACAAGTGAGGTTCAATGGGACACTAAACATTCACTCAAAATCATAGTAACCAACAGCTTTCAAACTGCCATGCCACACCAACAGGATCGGCAAAGTACTATCAACCACCCCAAGCCAGCGACGGAGGGTGTGAAGGGAGAGCCACAGGTTACAACTGCGCTAGTAGAGGGCTGGCCGAGCAGGCTATGAGGGGAGGGATTCGTGTGCCGAGCCCGCATCGCGAGGTTGCATCTGCAAACTAGTTGGCGTTACTGGCACTACTGTTTTACTGACCTCAAAAGAAGAAAATGGCCCGAGTTCGTGGCACGCAAAAGATGGGGCATTCGCAGTGTTAGGGTGGTGACGGGCTAGGACTATATACCAGGGGCAAGGACTAGATCGAGTATTTGAAAACAGACAGCCCTAGGGTCTGCAGTTATAGTTATTAAAGCAGAACGCAAGGAATGTGGGGTGTGCGGTTAGTTTGGATGGGGGTGTTGGTGGCCTCTCCAGGGCAGTGGTGGGAGTTTGGTTTACAGCAGCCAATTAACAACACTATTAGCAGACTAGATGGTCTTACCTGTGCCACGGACACCACGAAGGAATGAAGACCTCTCCAGGCAGGGCCAGAAAGGCAGTTCCTGCAGCCTGGCTCCATGTTTGAAGAAAACGAGCAGCTGTGCATGGAAGGTGGTATGGAGGATAACGAATACTGCAGGTACACATTCTGCCTAGAACGCCACCCTGACGGTAAATCATTCAAAATTACCTAGCCATTGGACAATGTGTTGGCCACAACTGCCAGCGCAGCAGTATCTGGGAGCGGTAGAAAACACCCAGAAACGGCGTTAAGCAAGTCTCCTGAAATCCAGTGCTGCAGAATCCTGCGAGGTGAGGAAGGGATGGCAGGGGCAGCGCCCACTGCAGGCAAACCACGCTAGGTTCACTAGTGGTGCAAACAGATGAAACCAATTGGGATACACCATGGGAAGACACTAAAAAAGCTCACAATCCTGCAAGTTAGATACCTGGCTACCCTCTGATCTCAGCCCAGGGCCCTGCCCGCACAGTTGCACACCCACACTGACTCGCGGCAACCCTCGCACTTTAGCCCTAGAGCCCCTTACTTGCACTTTTAACACCTGCTGTCTGCACTCACCTTTGCACCCGTCCCCACACTTGCGCGATCTCAATGTCGCTAGGCCTAGTAAGATCGTTGTCTTTGTCCTCCCTGTTTCTCCTCCCTTGCCTTGAAACAATTGCGTATTGGCGTGCTACATGCCATAGCATACCAAACACTTCAATAAACTGGGCAGCACAGTACAGCCCACAGAAGACATGGCTGCTAAACTGCAACAGGCCCGCATGGACGAGACTACAGCCATTTACACCACGTGCACTGTGGCAAACACTGGAGTGTTTACTATAAAGCTTTACCACAATTGGCAGACGTGCTAGGTGGTCGAACTTTGATGCAGATTTTTTTACAGCTTGCCCGGGTGGCCGCCTACTGGGTCCCGTTACAGCACAAACACACCATTAATAGGACTATAGAAACAGTACAACCACGAGGAGATGCCCAATAGCAGAGGACGTGAACTGGTTAAAACTGCTCGCCACCCCACTAAAGGAACATCCCTCTGGAACAATCTAATCCAGGGTCTGCAGCGCTCCACATGGTTCAGTCTATGACCCCCCCCCCCCCGTGGTCGTTTACCATCGACTACTGGCTATGGCTGGTGGTCTAACCTATCGCACACAAGATCGGGCAGTGGCCCTGGTCCAAAGGTCAACGTAGTGGGTTCCTTAGCACCCGTCAACCAGGTGCCAAATTGCCTAACGAGCAAGAATCTAGATTTCCACTAACATCATTTTAATTGGGAAGTAATTTCATTAAGAAAGTAATTTCAATATCCATGGGGGCGGGCGGGCGTATGCGAATCATAAGTAAAGTTTAGCAATCCAAATGCAAGTCTTTTTTCAGACGGTCCTCAGATCCAGCAGTCATTGTCGTGTTCACTACTGACCATGTGCAGCACGGTCTGGGTGCAAGCTCCTATGTTCGCAGTGTGTTATGGAGTTGTAGCGTGTTGTTTTCGGATCCCTGTTGCCACTGCAATGCTCTGAAATGTCCATAAGACATTCCACAGGCATCGCTTCACTGCCCTTGATCGTCATATACATATACAGTACAAGTATACTAAAAATTAATATGGAATGGCGCTTCTTTGGGTCCATTTAAATATTGTAATGCAAGTTTTGGTTGGGCAGCGGGCATTGAAAATGCACCGTCTCTCTCCCCTTATGAGCGTACTGTGAAATGTGCATTCAGGGGACGGATAGTAGGGCTAGCACTCGTTCGCTCTCGGGAATACTTCATATCTACGTGTGGAGTCTGCGTGTCAGCCGCATTCACGTGGTGAATGCAGAGAAAAACCTATCGGAAAACACCAGTCAAACGGGATGGTCCCCCCTCCCACCATTTCACCTTAAAGCCGAGCCTGTGGCAATAAGGCGAAACTTCAGCGGGAGCACAACAGTAACATTTACGGTCCTGCTACCTTGGCAGTTGGGATTTTAGTGCCAGGAAGATGGTGGGCGAAGAAAGCGAAGGGCAGTTTGTAGAAAATCTATTGGCGCAACAAACGAAAGATTATATAATGGAACTTCTGAAGAAGCCTTGGTTAACTATCAAAACAGGGACCCCTTCAAGTATTCAAATTCTTCCCTTTCATTTCGCCTCGAAATATACAAAATTAGAAAATTGACGGATAAACTACCTTCGCTGTATTCACACTCAGCACTTGCTGGCCGTTACTTTTACTTATGATTCTATTCCCATGTACTGCACTTCCCCTCCCCTGGCACCCCTGCACTTGCGCGATCTGAACGAAACATGCCCTAGTAGGCTCGTTGTCCGTGCCGCCCTCCCTTGCCTCGTCGCGCCCTGAAACACTTATGACACATCATCCTGGGTTAACGAGAGTCCAGGAAAAGGGCAGCAGAGGCCCATTTTACACGGCGCTTGGCCAGGCTGGGAGCACGGGTCTCCTGTGTATGACTCCGTGGCTGAGCTCAAGCACTCAAAAAAGGCATCGCGAAGAGGCCAAATTTCAAGTAGGTTACTCACCTCCAATAACACGCACACTTCTACTCCAAACAGATAAGAGACTTTGAATTGGCAACTGTAGTGGTTTTGATGGTCACCTGATTTCAAAATGCCATTTAAGACAATAGGTCTATCCTGCAATTCAGATCAAATACAAAGCTGTGTATCGTGGCAATGCTCTACACTCGCTGTCTATAGTAGATCCACAAACCCTACGGCTGACAGCCTGCCACTGGTGTTGAGGCCACTTGCGAGTGATAGAAAGGATGTGCCCTGCCAGTTAATTCAAATTCCGACGCTGCGCTTGGCAGCCAGGAACAGAGCACAAAATGGGTTGCACCAGCAACTATGCTTTAAAGTGCACCCAATGTAAAGCTATTTGTGCCCTGTATAGGGCGCGTGGAGCACATGGGTTCGGCAAGGAAGGAGAATTGCACCCCGAAGGATGGTAACAAAGATGCCATTGCTTATGACAATGACAGAGCGTGGAGATAATGGAACCCCTCTCCCTACCTGTACAGCACCACCAACCACGAGCTACTTCTCCAGGGGCAAACTGGAGCCATGCAAACATACCTATGTGGCAATAACTTGTACAGGACCATTAGAAAACATTTAAAGCAGAAAGTACTGTACATAATGGGCAAAAGGTAAAGTGAACATCTCATGTAGAACACAGCAGCACGCCGTGTACACAACCCCGGATCTATACGGGCTCCTCACTACTAAGACGTTAGTTTTGTACTAGGAAGCATCCCTGCAACTTGAGGAGAACCATCTCCGGTTCCATAAGCACCTCAAAACCTTCCTCTTTGCTTCCGCTTTCTCCCCCCTGCTGAATCTGCACTGTTCAAAACTACCTGCCCACCCTGTCTATTTCGGGCGCAGGCATTACCTGTTGCAAACCTGCAATTCCTTCCCTGGCAACCCTGTACCAAGGGACCGTTTTTGTCTTCCTACAACCCCCCACCAGCACTTATGTCTGCACTTACCTTGCACTTGCCACCACATGGCTGTTTTATTATCTTATTTATTCGATTACCCGTGTACTGCACTTTCCCCTTCCCTTGCGCGATCTGAACGACACCTGGTCGAGCAGGATCGTCGTCTGTCATCCCTTGACCCCCCCCCCCTCCCTTGCCTCGTCGCGCCTTGAAACACCTGTTTATAGGCGCGTTATAAACGCCATATTATCATAAACTGACAGAGTTAGACATTCAGATCAAACGACTCTGCCAAGAGCCCTCGGTAAACTGACGGCCCAGATTGAAAGCACAGCACGTTCCTCCTGCTTCTGGACACGTTTTGCGGGAGTACGGGCAAAGATACGTTTTTACTGAGCTACGCCCACATCCGCTAAACCAACTCGGTCCCCACTCGGCTGCGCCCGCAGCGCCACACCAGCCCATGCGGGGTAAGAGCCATACGCAATCCTGATGCCGGTATCAGAATGGGCCTGGAGACTGTATACACAAATGGAGCACCGAGCTAGAGGATGCATGGATGAACTCCTTTTAGGTTCATACGTTCACAGCTGCATCGCAAACCATTAAACTGCATTATGTAAATTCAATCCAAGCATTAACCAGTGTTTCTCTCTGGCAGAGAAACACAACAGTGCTAACGAGACAGGGCAGCGTGAACAGAATAAATAGGACAGAGAAAGAAGGAATGAACAACCTGCTAGCTCGGGGGTGAAATTCGTCGGTTCTCTCGTCCCAGCCGGTCAGGGGGCGGCCGCTACTCTTCGACTCTCCTCCTATATAGGGCGTGATCTTCACCAGTCGGCCCAAGAGGTCGTCTCTGCGGCCCTTTATTAATGCGTCCACCTGGTCCTGCTGGCGGTAGAAGAACACCAGGGCGTAGCGCTCCTCGCCATGGCCGTGCACCTCCACGGTGCTCACAAAGCCGTACTTGCGGAACTTCTGGAAGAGGGTCTGCTGGAGGACCTCGTCGGGCACATCAACGGGGAAGTTCTGCACTTTGAGACCATGTGTCTGCAGGGGTTTGTCTGGAGCACGAGGACGGCCCTCTAGGCCCATTGAAGCCGGAGCAGGGCGCTGGCCCATCCCCATGGGGGAAGGGTGGGGATGCCTCAATGGGGACCGGCTCCTGCTCCTCCTAGGCGGCAGCCAATCCGCCCCGCGCCTGGCCTCCATCTCCTTCTGCAACTCAGCCCTCCGCGCTATTAGCTCCTTGTCCCAATCCCGCCTGCCCTCGCCCTCCCTCGGCCAGTCTGGGCGCCTATCCAAGTGCTTGGCCAATTCCGCACGCCGGCCATCTATGTCTGCCCGGCGGCCCTCGAGCTCGTTCATCCAGTCTGCCCCCCGCCCTCCTTCGGCTGGCCTGCCGTACTCACTCCTCATTGCTTCCATATCCCTAGGGAACTCGCCGCGCCTAGGATCCATCTCCCTTGCAAAGTCACCCCTGAGCGCCGCCTCCTTTTCTCTAGGAAAGTCTGCCCCCCTTGCAAAGTCTCCCCGCCTAGGATCCATATCACCACGAGGCCCGCCATCCAGCTCCCTGGCAGGAAAACCCCCTCGCCTGCCCTCCATCAAGTCTGGGTGGCCTCTAGCATCCATCTCCCGCCCAAATTCTCCGCGCCTAGCATCAATGTCTCTGGGAACGTCCACCCGGGGCCGCATGTCCATCTCCCTAGGAAACTCTCCCCGCGGCCTCCCCTCCATCGGAAACTCTCCCCGCGGCCTCCCCTCCATCGGAAACTCTCCCCGCGGCCTCCCCTCCATCGGAAACTCTCCCCGCTGCCTCCCCTCCATTGGAAAGTCGCCACGGGGCCTCCCCTCCATTTCTCTGGGAAAGTCTCCCCGGGGCCTCCCCTCCATTTCTCTCGGAAAGTCCCCACGTCTTCCCTCCATGTCCCTGGGGAAATCTCCCCTTCTACCTTCCATGTCCCGTGGAAAGTCTCTTCGGACGTCGTCCATTATGTCATCGCGCGCCACACGGTCTCTTAAATACTCTACCATCTCCCTTACTGGAGGTCCGGGTCGGCCAGGCTCCCTCGGGTCAAAGCGGCCACGCGGGCTGGGGCTGCGGGGCCCGAAAGGCCGACCGGGAAAGGGCTCTCTAGGACCATCGTGTGGGCCCATTGGCCTGCCACGAGGACCCGGACCAAAGCCCCCATTCATGCCGGGCTCGGGCCCTCCACCCCTCATGTGCATGGGCCCTTTGGGACCGCGTGGTCGGTCACCGAAGCCCGCCATTTCGCGGCCACGGGGGAAGCGATCGTCGAAGCCGCGGGGTGGAGCACGGTCTCCCATCTCTTGCTTGGTGGAGGTATAGGATGAGTGTGGCGGCGGGATTGAGTGCTTTAGTGGGCGAGCGAAGTTCGGTGTTCCTCTCCTGCTCGCTGCAACGCAACAAAAGACGCCGCTTGCTATGCCCTCGCCACAAAATGTCCGCCCAAGGACTTGTTCCGCGCAAGAGCGGAAGTGAAAACGAGACCCTTTCGTAAGCGCGTAATGGAGAAAGTCAGTGGCGCATGCGCAGAAGGCGGCGAGCGGAAGTGAAAACGAGACCCTTTCGTAAGTGCGTAATGGAGAAAGTCAGTGGCGCATGCGCAGAAGGCGGCGAGCGGAAGTGAAAACGAGACCCTTTCGTAAGTGCGTGTTGGGGATTTCAGTGGCGCATGCGCAGAAGGCGGCGAGCGGAAGTGAAAACGAGACCTTTTCGTAAGCGCGTAATGGAGGTTGTCAGTGGCGCATGCGCAGAAGGCGGCGACGTTGTGAATGGAATTTCAAAATTGTGTCGGAAGCGTGCAAATGGACCGGTCATCTTAAAACACATGACGCTTGGGATTGTTTTGGAAGCACTGTATTATAAAACAATCGGCATGTATTTCACAAGGCTTTTACAGAGCGTATTCGGTTGTATCAACTTTATATCTCTGTACATGATTTATAGGTCAGCGTTTTGAATCTGGGAAATAACGGAAGCTCAACCACAAATGTGCCTCCAATAAAACCAACGTGTCCGATAACGCTTAACTTGTCCTTGTGGAATTGGAACATTACCGCGCTTGCTCGTCTTCGGTGTTTGAGGCGTGGATGCACCCTGTGAGATTTTTTGTTATTGGCGATGGCAATCGTTTGGCCTTTTGTATAGGCACGGGAAAGGCACTTGCTAGCAGGTGCAAAATGGTGTGAGTAATTTGGTACAACTTAAAACGTATGCAAAAGGCAAACATGTTGGCTTTTGCATATGATTGTTTTTAACAGTACCTCAGTGAAGGACACAAATCGAGTGGCTGAAGACATTTTTTATTATTCCAATACACCGGTGCTGCATTTATAGCTGCAATTAATCCATTTATTTTCAGCAGACTCCCTTTCCATGGTCGTGGCGTCCTTTGCCAGATCCTCGGCCCGGTCCATCCCGTTTTTTGGGTATGGGTTGTCTTGGCCCCCTGTCGCCTCTTGGAATCGGAATTCCTGCAGGGTTTTCTTCCAACTCATGCAGCTCTGCCATGCTCGTTATTGGTACATTAGGTGTGTGGCCGCCAGCTGTGGTGGGTGCACTCTTATGGCCTCTCCCGGGTCTGGCAGATATAGTCTTACTCTAGTCTCTTCCCCTGAGGCACGACTCTTTGAAGTAATGGCTTCAACCAAGGCGCGCACGCCCACCAGCTTCGACTCCTGAGGACCCTCACCTTACTTGGGGTTGCTTGGAGTTGCTTGAAGCCCCCGTGTGGGAGGGAGGATCTCAGATCCGTTTTCCTTGATCCACTTATTATTGTTGGGGTTCTCCATTTCAAGGGCCTCAGCCCTGTACCTTGGGCACTGTATTGCCTTTTCGTACCCTTGTCTGCTACTGCTTTTGGGGTGTCGTGAGAAATAGGGGACCCCTCACTCGGAACTCCTGCCCCAGGTGCCAGAGCATCAGGACCGCCTCCCGTGTCCTGGCATGGAGAGTTCCCACTTAAGGTGGCCACTCGCCCCATGTGGGGGAAGACCCTGGGGGCCTACACCCCAATTGGTTCCTCTTGGTCTCTTCGGGGCCTTGATGTGCTTGTGCGGGGGGGAGAGATGT
The DNA here is from genome assembly GCF_040938575.1 of Ambystoma mexicanum. Lineage (NCBI taxonomy): Eukaryota > Metazoa > Chordata > Amphibia > Caudata > Ambystomatidae > Ambystoma > Ambystoma mexicanum. The sequence continues at coordinate 80,476,804 of NC_090921.1, read as the reverse complement.
CTCCCCCCCCTCCAATGGGGTATCTCACCTTCCGCTTACCCTGCTTGTGGTGCTTGTCCTGGATGTTGGAGCTGTGCATTTGGAGCTCTCTTGGGCGGGCACATCCCCGAGCACGGTCCCAGGGGCCATCACCCATGAGGGTCTAGATCTCAAGGGACTCTCCCCTTGGCCGGTTCCACTGTTCGGGAGGGTTCCCTGCTCATATCCCAGGACGTTGCCTCCATTGTTATCTTCTTGCCTCCCCAGATGGCCAGTGAGTTCCACTGCTTCGGTGCGGTCAATACAGGGTGCGTCACCCCCTATCCTTGCTCATCCGTCGCCTTGGTTTGCTGACTCTACGGCGGCTTTCCCCCACCAGCATGTTGCTCTGTGGACGTTTCCAGTGGTGTGAGTCACTCCCACCTGCTGTAAGGTGAGTTGCAATGGATCAGTGGGACCCCCTCTGCCAGGCTTTTTGGTCCATCTGCGTGCTTCAGTGCTAACCCTGCTATATAAGTAGTGTCTGGGGGAAGGGAGCTTCAATGGGTGGGTTGGTGCTTGGTGGAAGGACATTTACAGGTTATGGCGACTGCTGGAGGAATCTGTTGGTGAAGGCTCTCTTCCTGGCCTGGGCCATTCCTTAGGCCTGGGGGTTTCCTTCTGTATCGGTTGGTGGGTGTAGCATGCTGCATGCTGCCCCAGTGACGTCCCCCTCCTCCGTGCATTTCTCTTCCCTTTGTCTGGATGCCCCCAGTCCCCTCCAGTCTGGTTATCCTGGGGTGTTCCCAACCCTCCGCTTGCCACTCTGGGAGGGTCTCACAGCGCCCTGGCTCTCCTCACCTCTTCGGTACTTCGTCCGCCGTATTCCAGCAGATAGGCACTTGCTCTCTGTCGCCTTTGGCCCTCCGGGAGTTCACCCACTCTGGTCCCACCATGTACTTGTCCGGGGCCCTGCTGCTCTCAAGCGGGTCTCTCCTCGCCTCAGTTATTGGTTCCCGGGATCCGCTCTATTCCGTTGGAGGGAGGGCCCTCCCAGGGTGCTGGGCTACCTTTCGCCTCACACAGTCCGAATGAGCTCCAGCTCTGTTCCTCCCACAGGGCCGCTTGCTCCGGGGCCCTGCTTCACAGCCTCCACGTTGTCTCCCCCTCCCGTTTCTTCAACGGAGGGGGGGTGCAGGGGTGCCTGATTCTGAATGGGCTATCTGCTGGTTAGTCTGCCCCGGTCCCGTTGCACCACTGCCTCTCCCGTCCAGCTTCTGGTCTGGGTCTTCCGCACCGGGTCCTCCACATGGGTTCCCCCTCTCCAATACGTGGCGTAGGTGAATTCCCATTTTCTGGTTTGCAGGGGTTCCCAGACTTCGGTCTTTTGTCTGGGGGTGCTGTGGGTGATTGCCTTCCTGTTCCCACTCTCTGTTCTCCTTGGGGATCTATAAGGGGGGGCTCAAATCCCTTAACGGCCCGGTCTGGCGGAAGCACGGCACTCAGGCTACCATCGCCTGTGTATCTCCTAGTGTTAAGACGGATTTCTGAACTCTGTCCTGGCGGCGCAGAGGTTCAGAAGGCCAACCTAATTACTTGGAACAGGGTAACCTCAGGACAAACCAGACCAATCAGGGTAGCGATCGCGGCGGTCAAGACTAGGTCTCAAGAGGGGTGAGGATGACTGAAAGCCTGCAATGAGCACACAAAGCAAGGACACTTACAAATTACTCCAAACAGGTGTTATATTAAAAATATATACACATTTATTCCAAGGCCTTTGCAACAATGACCGTAGCGAGAAATCACGATAAAACTCTAGTAAACCAACACATACCAAACCAATACAATATAAATACAAACGAGTCTAAAGCGTTAGATGCACGAAATGTAGTCCACCTAGAAGGGGAGGAAAACAGGCAGTTCGAAATAATGATTAGACCCAGTCCGCGTTCAGAGGCACCTAACTAAAAGGAAGTCCAAGCCCTACGAAGAGTGGAGCCTTGTGCTCAAAAGTACCTGCACACGCTGGTGCCAACGGGCAAAAAGGGGAGTCTCTTCGAGGGAATCAGGCAGTTCAGTTCGGTGCACAAATGAAGAAGAACAGAATTCCGCGACTCAAGCGCAGCCTCCACTGTGGGCAGAAGCAGAGCGCAAGTGCGGAAAGGTGTGCTGTTTGACACAGCGGGGAAAAGCTATGGGCTCCTGCAGGAGGGCGACCAGTTCCTAGCTATGCTACTCACCGGACCCCGACGCAAGCAGACCCAGGCTTCTCCGCGCCAGTTTCAGTGTTGGCAGGTTCAGGAGAGCAGGGGACGTCTCGTCGTCGTGTAGATTCCGCAGGAGCAGAGTTGAGTTAAAGATGTCCCAAACGAAGTGAACCCGCACAGTTTGTTACCACAGCAGGGCAACGGCGCGGCCGTGTGTATCTCAGCCAAATGTACACTACTCACTTCAGACCTGGGAATGACAAGTGTACGAATCGTGTGAGAGTGACAAAGGCTCGAAATACACACAACCTGGCGGCGGTTACAGAGCAAGACTCCTGGGTAGGCTGGTCAGTCTGCTGGATGGCCCAGAGACACTTCCGAAGGCTTACGTGCAGGAGATGGTGAAGATGCCGAGAATAGCTGTCCCCGCTATTCCAAAGGTCGAAGTACCAGTACAGGCCTTCTGGTTCGATCAGAGGTAGAAAGGGTTTCACAAAGCGACAGCAGTGCAGAGGAGCAGTCCTTCAGCGGGTCACCAGCGATTCCTCGGTTCAGCCTTGTGGTTGCAGGATACTTGGCTCCTGTATTCCTTTGTTCGTGAGAACTCAGGAGATCGACATGGTAGTGGCGTTTCCAGCCCCCTCTTATCCACGGTTTCCTTCGCGCCAAAACGGAGGGGACCCAATGGGAGATCCGCTCATCAAACACTCACACCATACGTGGACCTATCACGGACCACGGTGGTCCCAGGCATTCACACCACGCTAGACTCTCTGGCACCCAGGATGTGTATTGGGACCAGACATCCCAGCCCACATCCTGGAGGCACACACAAGGCCTGTAGAAGCCTGCGAAAGCATCAGTGTTTCGCGGGAAAGTACATGCCCAAATAAGGAAGGCCCTGGGTCAGCTCGACCTGGGGAAGGTGAAGGTGGCAAGACGGTCAGCGGACAGGACAAAGGAGCCTCGTGGTCTGGCCAGTTTGGGAGCCAGGCCACCATTTTGGGCTAAGCGCGAGAAACGCGCTTAAAACACCAAAAGGAGCTCAAAACACAAGAATCGATTGCTGCCACCATTCCCGTCCGTGATTCACTTGCACCGATCATTTACAATCCAAACAGAGTATCTATGGCCTGTAGAAGACTAGAGACCCAAGAGAGCAGTAACTTAGCTTACAGTGCCCTCTTGTGTCATGTTGCACGAAAGCTGCAACATGATAAAGAAACTACGGAAAACAGCGTTTCCCGGTACTGACTGTCTTAAGGGCATGTCAGTTTCCCCGTAAGAATGGAGCAAAAGCCCAGAGGAGTGCGGCAGAAGGCTGCACTTCTCTGGCAAAGTCTAGATCATGGTGAAAACAACAGCAAAAAGTTTAGGGGTTGCCACATGGAAGGAAAATTACCCACAATTAAGAAATCTTTCCTAACACTCGCCCCTCCCAGACTATGGACAGGGGGAACTAATCCACCCCTGGATGAGTCTCTTGTTCAGGTCGGTTAAACATTCTGGACAACCCATCAGCATTGCTATGTTGGACACCTGGCCTATGCTCAATAGTGAAGTCGAAGCCTTGTAGACTTTAGGACCACCTAAGCAACATTGGATTCTCTCCCTTCATGTTCATTAGCCACTTTAAGGGCTTATGGTCAGTTTGCACAGTGAAGTGGGTCCCATAGAGGTAGGGCCTCAGCTTCCGTAGGGCCCACACAACAGAGAAACATTCTTTCTCCACTATGGACCATCTGAGCTCTCTGTCCTTAAACTGGCGACTAATAAAACCAATATGGTGTTTCTTACCCTTCTCATCTACTTGCGATAGTACAGCTCCTATCCCAGTGTCAGAGGCGTCCGTCTGCACAATAAAAGGTCTTTGATAATCAGGAGCCCTGAGGACAGGGGCCTGGCACAAGGAGCTTTTAAGCCATTGAAGGCCTTCTCACACTCGTCGGTCCAAGTTACCTTCTTGGGTTTCTTCGGAGTGGTGAGGGCAGTCAGAGGGGCAGCTATGGTGCCATAGTCTGCCACGAAGTTGCGGTAATACCCTGTGAGTCCTAGGAAGGCTCTCACTTGGGTCTGTGTAGTGGGGGTAGGCCAGTCTTGTACTGCTTGTACTTTTCTGGGAAGAGGCTGTATCCTCCCTCCACCTACTTCATGTCCAAGGTAAACCACTGAGCCTTGTCCAATCTGGCATTTACTAGCCTTTATGGTCAAGTGTGCTTTCTGAAGAGCCTGGAGCACAATCCCGAGGTGTTTCACATGGTCTTCCCAGGTGGCACTGAAAACTGCTATATCGTCCAGATAAGCAAGACAGAATTCGTCCAACCCATTCAACACATGATTCACAAGCCTCTGGAAAGTGGCAGGTGCATTTTTCAACCCGAACGGCATTACCCTGAATTGGTAAAGGCCGTCTGGAGTAGAAAACGCTGTCTTCTCCTTGGCATGTTCTGCTAACGCTATTTGCCAATAGCCAGCAGTGAGAGTGAGGTCAAACGTGCTGAGGTACTTGGAGGCATCCAAAGTATCCATCAGCTCATCTGTTCGAGGCAAGGGGTGTGCATCTGTCTTGGTGACAGCATTCAGAGCCCTGTAATCCACGCAGAACCTCAATTCAGAAGCGCCTGCCTTTGGAACCAAAACCACAAGGCTGGACCAAGGACTAGTAGAGGGTTCAATCACCCCAAAGTCTAACATCTAGTTGACCTCGGTCTTAATATAAAACCGTACTTTGTCTGACATCCTGTATCCCCTACCTTTGGTAGGTACACTGTCTCCTGTGTCTATGTTATGTTTGCACCAAGGTGTCAAACCAGGCGATTGTGAAAACAGGGGGGAAAACTGCCTAAGCAAACTTTTCACCTCAGCCTGCTGATTAGAAGTCAGGTGAGGGGCCACTTGGACACCCTCAAAGGAGCTATCCAGTGCTGCGATTTTGACTCTTGGGACGAAAGCCTTCAGCCTATTTACGTGAAACACTTTTGGAGCCTGTCCAGGCCTTCCAAGGTCCACTAAATAGTTAACCTCACCCAGGGGCTCCACCACTGTGTAAGGGCCTGACCATTTGTCCTGTAAAGCTCGAGGCCTTATGGGATTCATGATCAGGACTTGCTGACCAGGTGTAAAGTTGATGAGGGAAGCTTTCTGGTCGTACCAATGTTTCACCAGCGCTTGTCCTGCCTTCAATTTATCACTAGCCAAGCCCATCAGAAGTACCATCCGTTTTCTGAGCCCCAGCACATAATCTACTACGTTGGTAGTAACAGGGGGAGTGGGCATCTCCCATCCCTCTTTGACTATGGCTAAGGGTCCCCGTACAGGATGACCGAACAGAAGTTCGAAGGGGCTGAAGCCAACACCCTCCTGTGGTACCTCTCGGTAGGCAAACAGTAAGCATGGTAAAAGAAGATCCCATTTTCTTCTCTGAGGTTCTTCCAGAGCCCCAATCATGCTCTTTAACGTTCTGTTGAAACATTCCACCAGACCATTGGTCTGGGGGTGGTATGCAGAAGAGAACTTGTAGGTGACAGTACATTCTTTCCACATAGCCTGCATATACTTCGACATAAAGTTGCTGCCACGATCCGACACAACTTCTTTAGGGAAGCCAACCCTAGTAAATATGCCAAGTAACGCTTTTGCAACTGACTTGGCAGTTACAGTTTTTAATGGGATGGCCTCAGGATATCTGGTAGCATGGTCGACCAGCACCGGGATAAACCTATTGCCTGAGGATGTTTGCGGGTCAAGGGGACCAACGATGTCGATCCCTACCCTTTCGAATGGTATTCCCACAACTGGGGGTGGTACCAATGGAGCTTGGATTGTCGAGCCGACCTTACCAGATAACTGGCAGGAGGCACAACTCCTGCAGTGACTTTCTACTTGCACCCCCATCTTGGGCAAGTAGAAGTTCATGGATAACCTTTGCTTGGTCCTCTTAATACCAAGGTGACCAGCAAGGGGCACTTCATGCGCCAACTGCAGGAGGAAGGGTCTTACAGCAAGGGGAACCACCAACCTCCTATGGTCTCCTTCTGTAGACTCTGTGGGCTCACTTATCAGGAGTCCACCTTCCCAATAAATCCGATGCGTCCCAGGAGGTTCACCCTCAAGCTGGGAGCAGGCTTGTCTCCTTAGGCCTTCCAGAGATGGGTACTCACGTTGGCCTTTACTGAATTCTTCCTTGTCAGGACCACCTTCTACTAACAAGTCTTTTAGTTCCGGATGGTCGTTGGGGTCAAATACTTCAGGCATCGCCACCTCCTCGTCAGGCCCGGGCGATTGACCAACTTCCTCCACCGCAGTGGTAGGCGAGCTCGGGGGAATGTTCTCTTTCCCTCGTCTTGACTTGTTTACTCCTTTCGCCTTGGGTTTCCCCTTCGGCTGGGGCGGCGTATTGGTCTTGGCCAATGCTGCCCGTGGTTGAGACCGTGTGCAGGGTCTGTCGGCAGTGTCTCCTACGAGCCCCAAAGCTCTGAGATCATTGCCTAACAGGACCTTTCCTGGGACGTTTCTCTGAATGCTCACTGGAATCCTGACTGCTGTACCATTCAAAGTAAGATTTACAGGTATTACTGGGAACATACGAGGTGGGCCGTCATCCAACTTAGTGGGCATCAGAGTAGCTCTGGCAACTACCTCTGAGTCTACCAAGGTAGAATCCACTACAGTTCGACTGCACCCACTATCCCTAAGAGCTGGAGTATCTACCCCATTGATCAGCACACTGCCTTTAAAGCAGTGCTTGGTATTATCTGGAATCCTAGCATAAGCCTCTGCGACTTTAGGCTCCCAGGAACCCAGGGAAACTAAAACTACCTCAGCTTCTATCCCGCTGGGGAATGAGTCTGAGGAGAAGGATGCTCCTGTAATCTCTTCTTCCTCGTAGGAGGAGCAGTCCTTCAGCGGATCACCAGCGATTCCTCGGTTCAGCCTCGTGGTTGCAGGATACTTGGCTCCTGTATTCCTTTGTTCGTGAGAACTCAGGAGATGGACATGGTAGTGGTGTTTCCAGCCCCCTCTTATCCACGGTTCCCTTCACGCCAAAACGGTGGGGACCCAATGGGAGATCCGCTCATCAAACACTCACACCATATGTGGACCAATCACGGACCACGGTGGTCCCAGGCATTCACACCACACTAGACTCTCTGGCACCCAGGATGTGTATTGGGACCAGACATCCCAGCTCACATCCTGGAGGCGCACACAAGGCCTATAGAAGCCCGCAAAAGCATCAGTGTTTCGCGGGAAAGTACATGCCCAAATAAGGAAGGCCCGGGGTCGGCTCGACCTGGGGAAGGTGAAGGGGGCAAGACGGTCAGCGGACAGGACAAAGGAGCCTCGTGGTCTGGCCATTTTGGAAGCCAGGCCACCATTTTGGGCTAAGCGCGAGAAATGCGCTTAAAACACCAAAAGGAGCTCAAAAACACAAGAAACGATCGCTGCCACCATTCCCGTCCGTGATTCACTTGCACCGATCATTTACAATCCAAACAGAGCATCTAGGGCCTGTAGAAGACTAGAGACCCAAGAGAGCAGTAACTTAGCTTACAGTGCCCTCTTGTGTCATGTTGCACGAAAGCTGCAACATGATAAAGATACTATGGAAAACAGCGTTTCCCGGTACTGACTGTCTTAAGGGCATGTCAGTTTCCCCGTAAGAATGGAGCGAAAGCCCAGAGGAGTGCGGCAGAAGGCTGCACTTCTCTGGCAAAGTCTAGATCATGGTGAAAACAACAGCAAAAAGTTTAGGGGTTGCCACATGGAAGGAAAATTACCCACAATTAAGAAATCTTTCCTAACACCCAGTGGCCTGTCTTTTCACCATTTCTTGTTAGAAAGATCCTTCTTGAGATTTACTCTGCGCGCCAAACCAGGTTTGGTCCCTTTATTTGTTTTGTCTTTGGCGGGATTCACGAGTGAAGTCCGCCTCTGGCTCCAGTATGGCTGGCAGAGGCAGGAAGTGAGGGAGGTGCCCAAAACTCTTTTGTGCTTAATCCCCTTGGTTACAGGAATGCACCCAAAGGTGATTGGCCAGCTGGCTGTCCTTGGAGGACAGCCACCCTGCTTTGTGATTGACAGCTAGGCTGGAATGAATGGGAGAAACCTGCATATAAGGCAAGGCTTTTTGGCTTGGAAGGCAGAGTCGATCACTGGACGAAGGAATCCAAAGAAGAACTTGGGACACCTGCTGCAACTCCTGGACTGTGTGTTTGCCCGGTGAAGCCCTGCTGCTGTGCTGAAGCTCCAAATTCGTTTGGACTAGAGAAGCCCTGCAAGACGACTTCTCCCCTTGAGTTGCTGGGACCAATCAACTCCAAAGTAAACTCGTTTGGACATCCTCTCGGAGCTGGCTGTACTTCTGCTGCTGCTGGAACCGAAGTGCCAGGGAGAGTAATACCAAATTGAGTGGATCGCTTTTAAGTTGGACCTGAGCGCCAGGAAGATCCTCTGGACTTCTCTGAAGCAGGACTGACCGAGCCTGAGCCACCTCAACCGAGTGCTGGAACTCAGATGTGAGGAAAGTCTGAAGTGGTATCCGAGAACAGCAGTGTTGCTATTTGCTGTCAGACGCGAGGAGCTGAAACCGCGAAGTGCCGCTGAATTGAAGTGAGGCCCGAGGGAGAGACCTCTGTTTATTTGCCTGGAGGCCAGAGGCCAGTGGTTCCATCTATAAGGCGAATAATAGGGCGGATAAGGGGCTTCCCTGCCTGGTCCCTCTCTGTAGTTCTATGCTTGACGATCTTGTTTTTACCAGGATGATGTTCGACTGGAGGAGATTGTAAAGGAGGGAGATTAATTTAAGGAAGTGGTTTTCAAGGGCCATTCTCTCCAGGACCGCAAAGAGCAAATGCCATTCGATGGAGTCAAAGGCTTTTTCTGTGTCCAGTAAAACTTCTATTGCCTGATGCGATGGGCCCAGTGCCTCCATGATTCCAAACATACGCCTTATACCGAATGTTGTGTTGGTGCCAGGTATAAAGCCGGCTTGATCAGCGAGCACCAGGCCGGGCGTCAAGGGGAGTAATCTAGCGGTAAGGACCTTTGCCAGGATCTTGTTGTCGAGGTTAATCAAGGAAATCGGTCTATATGAAGCACATTCCGCAAGGGGGTTGCCCGTTTAATGTAAGAGAATCACGTTAGCCTCCCGGAGGGTCGGGGCAATGTTCCGGTTTCTAGTGCCTCTTCATATACCTCCAGCAGGAGGGGGGGCGAAGACTTTGTAAAAATTCACCTATCAGTTGGAAAGGTCCTTCTTGAGATTTACTCTGTGCGCCAAACCAGGTCTGGTCCCTTTGTTAATTTTGTCTTTGGCGGGATTCACAAGTGAAGCCCGCCTCTGGCTCCAGTATGTCTGGCAGGGGGCAGGAAGTGAGAGAGGTGCCCGAAACTCCCTGTGCTTAATCCCCTTGGTTACAGGAATGCACCCAAAGGTGATTGGCCGGCTGGCTGTCCAGCCACCCTGCTGTCTGATTGACAGCTAGGCTGGAATTAATGGGAGAAACCTGCATAAAAGGCAAGGCTTTTTGGCTTGGAAAGGCAGAGTCGACCACTGGACGAAGGAATCCGAAGAAGAACTTGGAAGAGAAGCCCTGCTGCTGTGCTGAAGCTCTGAATTCATTTTGATTAGAGAAGGCCTGCCAGGACGACTTCTCTCCTCTTGAGTTGATGGGACCAATCAACGCCAACGTGAACTCGTTTGGACATCCTCTCAGAGTTGGCTGTGCTTCCACTGCTGCTGGAACCGAAGTGCCAGAGAGAAGAACACCAAATCGAGTGGATTGCTTTTAAGTCAGACCCGAGTGCCAGGAAGATCCTCCAGACTTCCCTGAAGCAGGACTGACCAAGAGTGCTGGACCCCAGATGCGAGGAAAGTCTGAAGTAGTATCCGAGAACTGCAGTGTTGCTATTTGCTGTCAGACGTGAGGAACTAAAACCGCGAAGTGCCGCTGAATGGAAGTTTGACCATTGCTGCCGTTGAACTTCCCATTGCAGTGCAGGAGTCCCCAGACGTCCTCCCTCTTGTCCCCACAACTAAGGCACAGGAACACAAGGATTTGCAGAGCTGTACAGAAACAGAAGCCAGCTGGAACCATTTCTCTATCCAAAGGTACTGTAAAGTCTAGGAGACTTGTCTTGGTTAACCTTGTAGAGTTGCTTGCAACTTTGCCCCTCACAAGCCTCCCAGCTTGTGACCCTTCAAGTGATATTATTTCTACAAACTGTTCCAAAAACATTGTGCAAGACTTTTACTTAGCTGCAAAGAAGATCTTCAGCTCCCCTAGACTTTGCTCAACTAACATTGGCTGTCCTGGCTCCCTGAGAGACCCCTCTTACCTCTGACTTTGTGTCTTTTCCCTTCCCCCATGAAATTGTTAATTTGCTTGGCATTGGAGGGTTGAACAAGTACTTACCAGTTCTATGAAGTATTTGTTAACCTTTGTTGTATTCCTCTATCTAACCCTTGCATCAAACTCAGTATTTGTCTAAATGTACCAGTGATAAATCAATGTCCACATTATTCTAGCCATTTAAGTCACCTGTGGGTGTAAGATGTGTCTGTGTGCCATCCCCAATGGGCATCAATCCTATTTTAGAGTGTGTTTTGAAGTGTATTTTGAAGTGTTACATGTTTTGCTCCCTTCTGAAGAAGGCTTATATAACTGTTAAATTAATAATTGGTTAATCAAGAAACCTTGAGTGTAAAAGTTTATTTGAATACTTGTCACTGTGAATCTCTGTGTAACCACTCTACTGCTCACACTGATCCCTCTTGAGATAAGCCTGGCTGTTCAGCCACACTACTAACCTGTGTAATACAGACTTACACCAAAGGTTGGGTTCCTATTGCCAGGAGGTCAAGGTTGCTGTAGTCTCCCAAAGGGAACTGCACACCATCTTGCCTAACACAGCACAGGCTTACAGTTCCGTTCTCAGGTACCAGGACCTCTGGCGGTTATGTTTCTTTTCTACAAAAAGTCTCTTGCCTCTGAGGACCTGCTGCATACAAAATAATAAACAAGGAGTACCTTCCTTCTATACGTTGGGTGTTACATTTTTAACCCCCTAAATCCCCATCTTCCCGTCTCAGATCCACAAGGAATTTATAACAATATCAGGACCTTCAGTAGTTATGTATCTTGCTTCCGAGGGCATGATGTGTTCCAAGTAACAAAACAAAAGTTCCTTCTTGATTACAATTGGTGATGATTCTTCACCTCCGGGTCCCTCTCTTCTGGGCTCAGACCCTCCAAGATTGTTTGCTTCCCTCTTTGGGTGATGCTTCCTCACCCCTGGGTCCCACTCTCCCGAGCTCAGACCCCTCTTGAATGTTAGATTCCCACCGCTGTGTTCACTATGGCTTGTATTCCAAGGGATTTTCAACAATCTTCTCTGTTACATTCAAGAATCTTAAGGTCTTTTTAAAACAGTTCACAGAGAACCTCCGTTTCTCGGGTTCACTCTTGTCAGCACAAATGTTCATTGTGGCATCACGCTTTGCCCCTTTTATCAGCATCCCTCCGTCAGGTTCACTCTTGCCAATTTCAGTTCTCTTACCATGCAGGATTCGTTTCCTTTAGCTTTCAATTGATTGCCGGTTAAAGACTTTCGATTGTACGGTGGATTTTGCTAGGCCTCTGTATGACCAATTCCACATTCTTCTTGCGGCCCTCGCACAGCCTTCTGGTTCTTGTAGTTTCAATGCAAAACAAAGGGGGATCAGCCAGAGTCTTGCGCAAGGGCACCCACGTGGCGCCGATCCATGCTGCAGGCTTTATTTGCATCTTTTTCTTCACCACTGGGTCACCATCTGTCAGCTCGGAACCTTCTTGAAGTTCCTCAAGGATCTCCCTCAGTCGGGCACAGACCCCTTTTTAGGTTCACAAAGGGCCTCCCTCTTCCGGGCTCGGACCCTGCTCCCAAAAGTCCCAATTTTAACAGAAAATGTTTTGTGACTTCTAGTCCCAGAATGCAGTGGGATGATTTTGCTCTCACTTCATTGCTCCCCGAAATGGCACTTTATGTCATTGGAAGCTGCAGGAGCGAAAAGGGGATGTTTGCAGGCAGTCAGGGTCTCGCCCTCTGCCCCGCAGAGACCTGGGTTCACCTGCCTGGCCCAGGGGAGGAGTTTAACTGTTGGTACCGCCAGGTAACCCCAGCTGCCCCTGGTCTTGCCTTCTGGAAGGACAGTTTCCTCCTCCACACTGCAATACCTCTTTGGTAGCAGGGCCAGTGTTTGGGTGGTTTTCGTCTCCTTCTCTGGGTCTCCCAGGGCCTCTCCAGCTCACTAGGGCTCTCTCCTGCTCTCCGGTACTTTCCAGCATCCTGACTCACTCACAGTGCTGTTCCTGGCTGCTGCTTTTATACTCCCAGCTAGAGTTGATTGGAGTCAGGTGTGAATAGTTATCCCTCCCTGCCTGACCTCATTCACGGGGGGCTCAGGGGCAACGTGCTCGCCTTGGAAGCAAGACGACACGGAGCAACACCGGTTCGATCCCTGGGTCCGTGCTTAGAAACCTCTGAGTATTTAGAGCGTTACAAATAACCTATCATATCATATCATTACCGGGCTTCACTCGTGAGACTGTCATAGGAATCATTTCCCATGGATTCCTATGGGCTATCCTCATGACTCCCCTCTGCCTCTTCCTCGTCCCAGTCCTTGTGGATTTCAATAGGGGAATGGGATTATGGGAGTTAAGATGGAGATATGCTTTGGATGTTAGTTTACATCCCCTTTGATTTTCTAAAAGGAGACCGGGATTATGGGGTTTGTAGTCTTGTGGAGAGGCACAATTCGTATTGGGTTTTAGAGGTAATTTTGAGTTCCCCTGTTTTTTCAGTCTTTTCCACAAGGGAAAGTGCTGGTGGAGGGTGGGATTTTGGTGGCAAAATCTGATAAAGATTGGTGGGATATCTGGTTGGGATGCATCAGAAGAAATGGGATACCGCATCTCGGCCAGGGGCTCTCCTCTCGCAGTCTCCAAGGACCCCCTGCCCAGGTGATCCTCCCTCGCTCGTCCACCCCCAGGGTTGGGATCCAAGAGCGATGGCCCTCCTCTGGCCACCTGAACAAAGGATCTCTGGGAATAACCTGGGAGAAATACCTCAGGTTTCCCACACTTTGTTCTGTAGGCATAGGTACAAAAAGTCTTTCACTAGTTCTGCTAGCATCTTGGACCTCATTCCGCCTAGCCGATTGATGTAACTTACAGCAAAGACATTGTCCATTTTTAGCAACATGCAATATCGTGCTATGTCCCGAGTCCAGCATGTCACTGCGAAGGACCCGATCAAACAGTTCCAGGCAATTGATGTGGAGGTCTAATTCTCTCTCTGACCATCTGCCCTCCGTTGTCATCTCTCCGCAGAGGGCTCCCCTGCCCCAACGGCTGGAGTCTGACTCTATTATGAGGTCTGTGGAGGAGCCAAATATCGCTCTCCCATTCCAAGCCCCCATGTGGTGGAACTACCACCACAGCTCTATTCTTTCTTCTGTAGAAATTGGCACTTTCTGTGCGTATGTCAATCCCTGCCTGAGATGTTGAATCTTCAGGTGTTGGAGGGCTCTGTAATGGAGAGACCCTGGAAAAATCGCTTGAATGGAGGAGGCTAGTCGTCCTTCTAATCTGGCTAACTTCCTTAGCAATAGCATCTCTTTCACTAGCATTGTTTTGATCTCCTTGATCCTGTTTAGCACTGTTATCGGTAGACTGAGTGAGTGTACCCTCTCTTGTGTCTACTACAAATTCCAGAAATTCGATCCACTGAGATGGCACTAAATCCAACTTCTCCCAATTGATCAGGTCTTGCAACAGTTCAGTGGTAATTTTCACCTGTTGTTCCAGTAATTCCTTGTTCTGACCCATTAGATAGAAATCGTCCATGTACACTATCAATCTGATGCCCTGTTCCCTCAGGTGACTGACCACTGGCTTCATCAGCTTGGTGAAACACGACAGGACCGATGCCAGCCAGAATGGGAGACTTGTGAACTCCCATTATTGTCCTTATCAGAACAATCGTAGAAACTGTAGATGTTCCCGAGCGATTGGTATTGTCAAATATGCATCCGTGAGGTCTATTCATGCCAACCAGTCTCCTACCTGCAGCACATCTCTCATGAGATGGATTCCCTCCATCTTGAAGTATCTGTAAACTAGGAAGGCGTTCAAATTTTTTAGGTTTATCACTGGGCTGGTCTTTCGCCTGCCCTTCACTAAGAACATATTGCGAATAAACCCACTTGAGGTGTCTGTCGCTTGCACAATGGCCTTTTTTCATTCCAATTTGAAATATTTGTCTAGCAAATTTTCGTCTTTGTTGAAAACCATAGGCCTTGGCTATGCTCTCTGAACTGGTTCCTGGAAGAAATCTAGTTGGAAATGCTGTGCTGTCTGTACTACCCAGGAATCTCTGGATAATATTTTACATTTCTCTATACGCTGCATCATCCTCCCCCTACCTCTGGGATTATTGACCCTGTCTGTAGAACTCGAGAGACTACTGCGTTAGCCTCCCCTGTGTTCGCCTGCTGAGTTCTGTTGCTGGTTCACCAACCTCTTCTTCTGACACTTCCCTGGCATGATATGATATGATTGGTTATTTATAACACGCTTAATACCCAGCGGTTTCTAAGCGCGGACCCGGGGATCGAACCTGTGCTGCTCTGTGTCGTCTTGCTTCCAAGGCGAGCACGTTGCCCCTGAGCTATCCTCCCGAGATGGGAAGAAGGGGTTTGACTTACGATTTTCTTGTTCTCTCCAGCTATTCCTAAGTTTGTGATTGGACCTGGAGCTTGGGAAACGGCTTGATTAGCGGCCCCAACCTTTGTCACCCCTCCCGAAAACCTTGCTTCCGAACACTGTTTTCAATGAAGCTTGGGTCTTGTCCAACACCGCACAATTGTTTGCAATTTTCACCGTTCTCCAAAGAGTCACCCCTTTGCAGCTGCTGCTGCCTCAGACATTGCTATTTTGAGCAATATAGACCATATTCTTTCAGTGGCTATCATGCTGATGGTGTTTCCCAGGAGACGTTAGACATTACCCGTTGGGCCCAACCATCTAGTATATTTGAATCAATGTTCTGTTCCGGTTGCTTTGCCTTCTCAGCTATTTGCCAAATCTTTGTTATGGGCCCTATTATGTCTAGGACTTTTTCCGGACACGGCCTCCACAATCAGTCAATGCCTTTTTTTATGTCCTTTATGTATCTTCTGCTGTGAATCCGGTGGTCATCACTGATCTGCCTGCAGTATACTCCTCTCCTGTGGCCAGGGGATGGCAGTCGCTATCTGATCCTGACCCTGGGGGTGGTCAGGTGTGGGAGGATCACATGAGAGGAGGCAGCCTCAGGGTGGATGTCATAACAGGTGAGACATGTTATCTCCCATTTTCCTCAAAGGATAATCTTCCCATACCCAAGACTTTATGGCTTACTGTCATTCATTTACACTGTCCCCTTTGAAATATAGGGAAAACGTTTCCCCACATCAAATGAGCCAAACCTCCAACCTTTAATTATCTTGTAGAAATTACAAGACCACCTTCTTCAGGTCCAATTTTCAATCACCCAACAATATGTTATCATTTAAAACTATTGCAAATTATTATTCAAGCTCTAGAATTCAATTCTCAACAATGGACTTCTTGTCCCATAATTCCTCAAGCACTGGGACGAAGAAGAGGGAAAGAGTAACGCAGAACGAGAGTAAACAGAAGCCCAATGAGCGCTCTAGTCTTTCCCGGCAAATGCCTGTGCCCGGGAAATTTAAAGGACGGCAACCAGATGCAAGAGACTACTGTAGGTTAGAAGACATTTCACTTATCCGCGAGGCGCAGCGAATCGAAAAGCAAAAGCAAGCGTGGTGGAGCGGGCCGCTTACCAGCATAGAAGAGGGGAGACGCTGACAGAGCGGGTCGAGCTGCCAAGACACCAAGACCCAAAGGAAGACTCATTGGCGTTCGCAGAATGCAACAAGCAAATCCTTGCTTAACAGAGCCAGGGGTAAGGTGGTCTTGTGGAGGAGATGCCACGAGAGACGAGAAGTTAAACAGGGAACAGAAACGAAGGGAAACCAAGCATCAAACCTTCACCGAACTATTGCGAACAAGTCAGAGAATGCCATCAATAGCCGGTGAGTCAGCTAAGGGCAGTGGGGACACCAGGGCGTATCGGCAACAGCACCAGATACCAATAACAGTAACAAGAATCACAGAAAGAGATATACTACCTGGAAGAAGAGAAAGATAAGTAAAACCCTTAACAGTGTGTGAATATATTGAATGTAAATACATTGGCGTCATCAAAAACAAAATGTATATCAAGAGGATGCTGAACCAGGACAGCGACTCAGCCCTTCAAGGCGAGGTACCAATACTTTGAGATGAATTGGGATGCAGAAGTTACTCAAACATCAATAATCAAAACGACTCAGGAAGTTGGCAAAGTTGATTAATATCAATTATCTAAAACAGGGAGTACAATGGACATCAACGGACGTCTCATAGCATGGTCTCTCAATGCATTTTATAAAAAACATTATTTATATAGAAAAAACTCATCATTGATGACGATAGCCTACATATTTGCTGACTGCATCCTACGTGGCAAACTACAGAAACCAAGTGGTAAATGTTATAGGCTTAGAGGGAACATCTAGGTATACGTTCCATACTAGTCTATGAAAGTGATAGGCTCCTTAACATCAGGTGGGGCAACTAAGCCCTTCCCCTCAAACAGGTCACTCTGAACGTTTGGACTTTGCCAGGGTTTCTGGGTAATACATTCTGGGCCGATTTGTGCAAGTCATACCTCTGTGGATTCCCACGGTTGTCTTCTTTTTGGAAATGCATGAGGTTCCCTGTTTTCCTTTGTGGCTTGGACATCCAAGGCCCATATCTGTATGGTGTGCCCATCTGCAAAAATCGCGAAATTCAGCTGTGGGAAAAGACTTGGGGTTAGGGGTGTTTTAGGCTTTCCCCTTGGGGGAACGCAGGAAGGTATGACATTTGTTGTGTTTGTGCGGTTGGTCACACAACCCTTTCATTTCCCAAATGTGCCCTACATTCAGTCGCTGCTTGTTAGGGGTGTTTTAGGCTTTCCCCTTGGGACCCAGATAGGTGCACCCACACATGTGAGGTACCGTTTTCATCGGAACACCTGTGGGATCAGAGGACGGTAGGCCATGTGTTGTTGGCGGTGTGTTTCGGTTGGTGAGCTGAGTGAAATGTGTGGAAATTGGTTTGTTTTGCCACATTTCGGATTTTGCCAGGGTTTCTGGGTAATACATTCAGGTCCGATTTGTGCAAGTCAGATCTCTGCGGATGCCCACGGATGTCCTCTTTTCGGAAATGCATGGGGTTCCCTATTTTTCTTGGTGGCTTGGACACCCTAGGCCCATATCTGTATGGTGTGCCCGTCTGCAAAAATCGTGACATTCAGCTTTCGGAAAAGACTTGGGGTCAGGGGGGTTTTAGGCTTTCCCCTTGGCACCCAGGTAGGTGCACCCACACATGTGAGGTACCGTTTTCATCAGGACACCTGTGGGAACGCAGGACGGTAGGCTATGTGTTGTTGGCAGCGTGTTTCAGTGGGTGAGCCGAGTGAATTGTGTGGAAATTGGTTTTATTTTGCCACATTTTGGACTTCGGTTTCTTGGTAATAAATTCGGGGCCAATTTTGCGCAAGTCAGACCTCTGTGGATTCCCACGGGTGTCCTCTTTTTGGAAATGCATGGGGTTCCCTGTTTTCCTTGGTGCTTGGATACCCGAGGCCCATATCTGTATGGTGTGCGCCTCTGAGAAAATAGTGAAATTCAACTGTTGGAAAAGACTTGGGGTTAGGGGTGTTTTAGGCTTTCCCCTTGGGGGAACGCAGGAAGGTATGACATTTGTTGTGTTTGTGCGGTTTTCATAACGTTTCGGCCCATTTGCTGGTGCCCTTGGTCACACAACCCTTTCATTTCCAAAATGTGCCCTACATTCAGTCGCTGCTTTAGGCCCAATACACTTGTCTAACCTGCACAAGCCACCTACCCTTGAAAAGGTCTGCCTGTGCTCTTTCAAAAAATGTATGCATGCTTGCCATTCCTCACCACATTGGCTTTCCTGATTTACACATGCTAAGTACGTCTGTTCAGGCCATAAGCATAAACCTCCTGTGTACCATGGCTCAGTGTTTGGCTTGTGGTATTGCTTGTTTTGTGAAACACTACAAAAATTGTGTGATTTCCTAACTGGAAGAGTAGGGGGGAATGTAGTGGATCATTGTTTTTCTCACAATTCATAGAAGCCATTGCTGGAAGAGTAGGGGGGAAGGTAGTGGAACATTGTTTTTCTCACAATTCAACGAAGCAATTGCCATACTAAGCCAACCATATCCACCACATACCTTTTGTTCGGTCATTTTCCTGCTTTTCCCCCCAAACTATGGCATTTTCCCTCACCCTTCCTAAACTTGGAATTTTGTCTACTTTTCAGAAATGGATGCCTTTCTGTCCTCCAATTTGGCTTTCCTACCCATTTCTTCCATTCCGTCCACGCATGTCCAATTGGCAAAAATGGCCAAAATCGCCTACCTCTCACAAAACGGTTGATAACCACATCAAAATAATGTTTTTTTCGTTTCCACTCAACCTGTTCTTGAAAGCCAGGAAATTGGGGAATTCAGCACAGCAAACCATTTGTTCCTAGTTCTTACAAGGAAAAAACCACAGGCTTCTTTGTACATAATTTTATTGGCATTTTATGAAAAAAACACAAAATGTTTACCCTTTTTGGTTAATTTCTCTCACCCCCCTACAGCAATCTAGGATTCCTGGGTGGCGTTATGACCGCTTACATGTGGGTAAAAAAGGGGCCAAATTTGGCTGAGATATCGCATGTAACAAAAAGGTTACAAGGCATTGAATTGTGATATACAGAAATCACCAAAAAAGGCCTTGGCACTGGGGGGAAAAACCCATGGCACTTAAAGGGTTAAAAGTGAGGGCAAACATAGGCAAACATAGGTTTGGAAACAAATACACTTTGGTTTTGGACGTACGGACATCGACGGCCATTAGAAGCTTCAGTTAAGGGAACATTCCCCTTAGAGTTAGGGCAAGGTAGTCATTACATCAACGCCACCAAGTTTGATAATAAAGGTTTTCAAACTGTTACTTTTGAGTCTGTGTCTCTCTTTATACCATGCCTGTCTCACAGTTTGTATTAATGGCATTATCTTTTTCAGATCACGTCTGCCATGGTCGACTCAGGGGCTACGGGGAATTTCTTGGACATTGCATTAGCTCATATGTTAGAGGTTCCTACAAAATGTAAGACAGTAATTGAACCAGTGCACTCAGTGGAAGGTTTCTGTTTAATTCCAGGTCCCATCACAACGCAGACTGGTCCCATACATATGTTGTGTTTATCGGGACATGAGGAGGTCCTGACTTTTGATTTGATTGCTGCCCTGCAATTTAGGGTGATTCTGGGAATGCCCTGGTTAGTGACGCCCAACCCGATTATCGATTGGGCTGAGCTCACATTAACTTTTGGATCCCAACAATGTGAGGCACATTTACAAGATAACACTGGGCCAACTGCTTTCTTAGTGGAAGGAGCCACTTCACAAGCTTGTATTGGAACAGTAGAAACAGAGTTTCCGATGCGTATAGAGAATTTGCTGAGGTTTTTGATGAGGGGAAAGCTGAGGTTTTACCCCCACTACGGATATATTAATGATTGTGTTATTGACCTTGAACAAAGCAACCCTGTAGCTGAGTGTATGTTTTGTCCAAGCAGGAAAATCAACATTTGCTGACAATACCTTGACGACCTGCTGGCATGGGGGTTCCCCCAGGAATTCCAAGTCTCCTATTTCCTCCCCTTTGTTTTTTGTGCCTAAGAAAGAAGGTACTTTGTGCACCTGTAATGATTACAGAGCGTTGAATAATGTGACTATTAAGAATCGGTTCTCACTTCCACAAATCTCAGTCCTAGTGGATCAGGTAAAAACAGCAGTAATCTATGCCAAACTGGATCTACGGGGAGCCTAACATTTAATCTGAGTCAAGGAAGGGGACGAGAGGAAGACGGCGTTCCAAACCAAGTTTGACTTATTTGAATGTCTGGTGATGCCATTCGGCCTACGTAATCCACCAGCAGCCCTTTAGCACGTCATGCAGGAGGTCCTGTGAGAGTATTTAGTCAAGGTTGTCATCGTATACATTGATAACATTCTTATATACTCAGCGACAGTAGAACAACACGTGTACCATGTTAAGGCAGTACCGAAGCGTCTCCAAGATTATAGGTTGTTTTCAACTCTAAAGGAAAAGAGTGTGTTTCACGCCACAAGAGTGGAATTCCTAGGATTTATTTTGACTCCTTTGGGAGCAGCCATAGATGACAAAAAGGTGTAGGCAGTAACCAAATGGCCCTCACCTCAATGTATAATGGATGTACAACCCTTTTTAGGATTTGCGATTTTCTACCGAAGATTTATTCACAATTTCTTGTAGATCATAGCTCCGATTAAGCTTCTCATTTTGCATGGGATGAGGACACAGAGAAAGTATTCCAAAGACTTAAAGGGGCATTCACTGAGGGGCCCATTTTACGACATCCAGATTTGACAAAGGCTTTTCAGGTGGAGACGGATGCCTCCAACTTTGCTATTGGGGATTTTCTTTTGCAAAAAAACTCTGAGGGAGCCCTACATCAGGTAGCCTATTTTTTCCAAAAACTCACCAGTTGTGAAGAGAATAATTCCATAACAGACAAAGAGTTGTTGGCAATGAAGGCAGCCTTTCAGGAATGGAGGCACTATTTAATGGGAGCATGTCAGCAGGTGGTGGTGCTTACTGATCATAAGAATCTGCAACATCTGAGATCTGAAAAGACGGTGAGTCTCAGGCAGTTAAGGTGGTCACAGTATTTTGGAGAATTCGATATTGTGGTAACCTCTCGGCCAGGCAAGAACAATGGCAAGGCAGATGCCTTAAACAGGCAACAGAATCTAGAAGTGGGTGTTCAAGAAGAGCACAGTATCATTCGGGTGGAAAAGGTTGTGGGGGGTCATCTCTCAGGACTTATTAGAGGAGGTGCGCAGGGTTTTCTCGACCTCAGGACTACAAGAATGGGTGGGCGGGAATCCTTTGAGGGACATACAGGGTGAGCTACCTTATCATGAGAAGATATTTGTGGTCACGGCTGCATTAACAAATAAGCTGCTGCTTTGGTGTCACATGTCTCCTTTAGCAGGGCCCAGGGGAGTGTAAGGCCAAGCACATGCCGCAGCGTTATTTCTGGTGGCAAAACATGGACAAGACAATTCACACTTATATTCAAGACTATGAGTTGTGCATGAGGCCAAAATCAGATCACCCCAAGAAGGCAACCTTTACCCACTCCAAATATGGAAGTCCATATCAATGGATTTTGTTACTAATTTGCCCAAAGACAATGGGTATGACACAATTGTGGTAGTTGTGGACTATTTCTCCAAACAGGCCCATTTTATACCATGCAGTGGAGTGCCTAGTGTTGGGAAACTGCCAGACTTATTCTTGCAGTATGTCGTCAGACTCCATGGGTTGCCAACTTCAGTCGTGTCAGGTAGAAGGTTGCAGGTTACCTCACGGTTTTGGCGTGCCTTTTGTGAGATGCTTGGAATCAGTTGTGTTCTCTCTACCAGTTATCACCCACAAACCGATGCGCAGACGGAACGGGTAAAATAAACTATGGAGCAATATCTATGTTGTCTATAGGCAGACGGAATGGAGTCTTGGGTGAAGGCTCTATGGTTGGCAGAGTTCATCTATAACAACTCTGAGCATGTCTCCTTGGGCATGACTCCTAACATGTGTCTGTATGGGCAAAACCAAAATATGATTCCGGAGTAGTTACCCACGCATAATACCATGCCGGCTGTAGTGGAACGGAAACAGATGCTTCTTGGCATTCGTCTGAAGACATAGCAAAACCTGGAAAGTGCAAAGGAAATGTATAAGAGGACTGCGAATAGGAAAAGACGAGAGTCCCCTCATTGTGTGGTAGGAGACAGAGTTTGGCTATCCACACAGCACATTCCTTTAGTGGGATCACGCACATTTTTGCTCTGGTTTATTGGACCTTACGTTATTGAAAAATGTGTCGCCAAAACAGCTTTACGATTGCGCACCATGAAGATTCATTCTGTTTTTCATGTATCTTTGATTAAACCTGCAGCTGGCAGGGCCAAGTTCAAGAAATCACTAGTTATCATGTTAGACGGACAGGAAGAGCTTGAGGTGCGGCGCATACTGGATTCAAAGAGGTGGAATGGACGTCTATGGTATTTGGTGGACTGGGTTGGGTATGGCCCAGAGGATTGTTCTTGGGAAGCAGCTGAAGCGGTACATGTAGCCAGACCATCTCTCTCAGCTGAGTAAACCTGGTTTTGAGAGGTCCCCTGGGAAGGGGGGTAATGTTGGGATTGTGGGGGTAGTAGGAGCTGCCAAGCCTCAGAGATGTGATGTGCTGGGTCCCCGGACCATGTTTTCCTTTAGGAACTACCGTTCCCCGGACTCCATGGAGGTTGCAGGCATGCATGCAGCACACACACCAGAGGCTAAAGGAGCCAGTCCTGTCCGTGTCAAGTGCTGGTAATTTTCCTGAGGAGGCATGGGCAGGACGGGCATGGGCAGCGTGCACAGTATGTAAGGCCTCGTACCTGGGCGGGGGCAGTGAGGTTGCAGGCCCGGTCTTCTCTTTACGTGCGGTCAGCGCAATCTTTTTCTGATAGCACCAGAGTTACCGGAGAGCGCAACCAGCATTCTGGAGGCAGGCAGGCCGGTATCCGGGCGGCAGCGGTAAGGTTGCACGGCCAGTTTTCTCTTCACGCAGGACGGAACTTGCTTTGACAACCAGTGGCATTGTGGCTCAAGTTCATCAGCTCTGGGTTGCTGGTAGGCGCCCCGGGCCTGAGATAAGAATTAGTGTAACATCCCTTATATTTTTGCAAGTTTAGGTGTTTGTGGCATATTCACTCGAACAAGCATATTTGATCCTGTGAAGTAACAGGAATACATGCACGTTTTGAAAGCTTATCAGAGACTTAATCTTCATTTATGTATGTATGGGTAAAGTGAGTTCACTGCATAAGGAGCAGGGAACGTGAACAGAGAACTGGAAGTTAGCTCCACAGAAGTGCTCCAGCATGGGGTAATGCAGCATTCTGTGATGTGAACTGTCTACTGTGTTTTATTTGTTTCTCATGCGCTTACTTGCAGCACCTGTGTCTCATGGCTGTACTTGCAGCACCTCATGCAATCATTCAATGTGCCAACTATGGTTTGCAATTAGTATGTCTGTTTTGGTGTAAAATATTATGCTAAAGGTTATGTCACTCTGCTATGGTGTTCATTTAGGCTTTTAGGGTAGGAGTTGGAAGTGTATGGGCAAGGGAGTTCAGGGGCAAGAGTATGTCCATAGGTTTTTAGTATGTGTTCCCTTGAAATCAGGAAGCTGTAATACTCTTGAAACTCCAAAAACACCAAAAACCATTAGACCATCATCTTCCATAGGAGACGGACTGGATCCCTCATGGGAAGAATGTGGACTCCCTCGAAGGCAATGCTCTTTTGACCAGGAAGGACAAATACCATCCACCCCAGGGAGACCACTCAGTGGTCTACAGGGATTAGACACCCGATAGTCCAAGAGGTAGTGGACTAAGTTTTGAAATCTGAGGAAAAGGGTGTGATACCAAGGAAATACTATTTATCCTCTCACCATTTTCTCCCTTAGATCAAAGAGAATGTTTCTCTTGTGGGGAGTGTAATCATCCGATGAGGCACTGCCACTTGAATAAAATTGATATCCCCACCACATCATTG
The DNA here is from genome assembly GCF_040938575.1 of Ambystoma mexicanum. Classification (NCBI taxonomy): domain Eukaryota; kingdom Metazoa; phylum Chordata; class Amphibia; order Caudata; family Ambystomatidae; genus Ambystoma; species Ambystoma mexicanum. Next base: position 80,452,765 of record NC_090921.1, on the reverse strand, counting down.
TTAAAAGATCCCAGTCAAGCTGAACTATCCTATTCAAGTATTCTCTGTACCTGATTGTGAGGGGTCAGAAATGTGAGTTGGACAACTTTTGGAATTCTCAAAATATACCATTTTATTAAATTATAAGTGTCATCAAACTCCTAACTATCTCTACCCTGATGAGGATTTCCCTGCCTATCAAAAACTAAAGGAAACACTCTATCAAAGGATATCTGGCCCTCACACTTAAATATAAAATACACGAGAACATATATGGCAATTCGCAACAAACATCAACAATTGCATTTGCAATGTATTCACAGTCTTTCTTTGTAACCTGGGTTTCAAGTTAGATTCAGTTCTAATGTTTAACAAAAAGAAACAACTGCACCTGCACCTGCACTTGGCGGCCATCGGGAAAACACGCACGTGGAAGGGGGCGCGCGCTCGGCAGTCATCAATGCACTGCTTCAGAGCCAAGAGCGGAAGTCACAGAGGTACTGATTAAAGCCTCTGGCTTCCTGTCAAGCAAAACCAGCTCGTAACCTGTGCAGAGGTGGTGAGCGGAGCTTGAGACGAGGTTGAGACAGTCTCCAGCAGTAGCAGCAGTCTCTCTACCTTGTCTATCGTGGGAGGACCCACTTAACTACAGCATACACCACGGAGCAGTGAGCGGAGCTTGAGACAAGGTTGAGATAGTCTCTGGCAGTCCGCGGCAGCCCGCGGTTCGCGGTCCAAAGCCCTCTGAATGGAGCCTTGCGAGCCTTGTGAAACTTTGCATGAAACTCTAACCAGTACTCCTAACCCGCTGGCCGAGCATGCAGCAGAGCAGAGCTTGTTAAGGAGTAACTTTAAATCTACGGACCCAGTGTCACTGAAACCCCCGACAAAAAAAACAAAGGCTCACCGAAATACTTCTTCGGCTTCTTCAGCTTCCGTTCCGCAAGAAAAAGATCCAGCAGTCCGATTCGACTTTGAAAACCCTTTTGACGGAAGCCAGCGTTCACTCTTTGTTTCCTGCTCGACACCTATGGAGCCCTTGCTTAACGCTGTTGAAGCGAGTCAATCGAGTCAAGTTATGAAAGCCACAAAAATAACAAACACAACAAACACAAGAACTCAGCTCTCTCAACATGACCACAGGGAATTGACATTTTTCACCCCTGCGGTCCCACCAAGTTTCTCGTACGTTCTCCCTAACAGCTGCGTCCCCCCCTCAGAATTCCCCATCTTACCTGTTCAGCAAACCACGAACACCGAAGACTCTCTGGACCCACGGGACTCTCGGGAACTTCGCAACGCCGCAGTCCCTGCATCGCTGCAATCACCCATTGCACTGGAATCTCCTCCCTCCTCTCCTTCTAACACCAGCGCTCAGCCTGCTCAGCCTTCCCGCCAAGCCCTCACGGTGGCGAGAGGTGTGGACGATTTGACTGTTGGAGGACGGTCAGCATCCGCCCCTGTGCTTGCAGCCTGGGCTGCGCCGGAGGTCGTGGGAGACTATCCAGTCGCTGAAGAAAACAAAAGCAAAAACGAGGGGGAACAGGATCAAGTTTTGCCGGCTCAGACTTTGCCTCTCAACAGTGGCCATCTTCTCCCTAGCATGGCCCCAAGAGCACCGCCGGAAAACCAGCTCCCGCCTGCAATTCAAACAACCCAAACAGCCGGCGCTGTGGCGGCCCCGCAGGGGTCCCCTTGTCAGCTAGTGAAACCATCAACAGCTACAGTTCTAACTCTGGTCCAAATCCACGCAGCAATGGATCAAACTGCTCCAGCAAACCCGCAAAGGGAGCAAAGCGAGGGGAACCGTCTAAGCTCAAAAGACCCCTCCTCGTTAAAAATCATCAAAGCCAGCACTATTAAAGCATCTCACGAAGTCATTGAAGCACTGCCAGAGGTATCTGTTCCCGAATTCACTGACCCTCAAACCCTGGCGTCGAATAACAAACAAGATGCGCAATCCAAAAAAATACAAAACTCAAAAAGAAAATACAGGAAAAAGGACATAGGGAAGAAAATCCTCCCTCGCCCTCTGCTATCTTCGGCTCTGAAGGACTTCTTTAAAAAAAAGTGTAAAAGAAAGTTAGATGAGGCTAACGAACTTTCGGATGCGGAAATTCTGGAGGCAATCCAAGACCTCCCACCAGCCACCAAAGCTAGAAAAACAACACCACAAGCAAAAACAATTAATAGACCCCTGAGTACCGACAAAAGCGATTCAGACCCAAGCAACGCAGAGAAAAGGGTAAGGCAAGCAACGAAAGGCACTAAATGGGATTACAGAAGCTAACACAAAAGAAGTCATACCAAATACACCAGCCGCAACCTCACAGCCTACACCTCCACTTACACTAGACTTAAACAGCTTGGGAAAACCTGAACCAGCAGACATCATCAAAACTTCGTTGCCTCCCCAAGAGGAAGACCCAACTGGCACCCTGTTGCCACCAACCACAAAAAACATTCGCAAAGAAAAACCTTTTGATGGAATTACACCGTCGCCTCTCCCAGTCCCAAATTCCCAATCACTACTTGAGACTCAACCAAAGACCCAACCGCCTCAAGCCCAGCAAATTCTGAAACCTAAAAACCTAGATCAACCTACTCAGACAGAGGAAAGTATTTCTCTACCTCCACCAACATCGCCATTCACACCTCGAACACGATCTCCCCCAAGAAATAGGAGACTTAGCGAAATAGCTTCCACAACCCCAAAAGACTCACCATCTAAAATAATCGACTTGGCCACCATCATGTCAGCTATAACAATAGCTCTAGTACCATTTGGGAAGCTTTACGAAAGTATCAACGATTCGTTAAAAGATAGCATCACAGTTACAACAATGATGCACACCAAATTGATTTTTGTGGAAGGATTTATCACCGCTCCGGACCAAACCAACAAGAAGCATAGAGAAACCTGGGACCTGAAGTTGTCAGTCCTGGAGGAAAAACTACGACTCCTCCAAAACACAAGTCAGAAAAAAACACTTCAGACGACAAAGAAACCCAGACCTCATGCCAACCACAAACCATAAAAACGCTCTCCTTTTTGATATTCAAAAAAACAAAAATTCACCACAACCAACGGTGACCACGAAACTGGCACTAAAAAGTGTCACTTCAACAAAAGCAACAGCTTCAACGGCTAAACAACCTTTATTGAAGCTATCCAGAAGCCCTCAACACAACTCGAGTGCAAGGAGCAAAGAACCGACGCCAGATTCAACAACGAGTTCAAATGGAAACCACAAAAAAACTAGAAGAGAGACCTCGCATGAACTGAACGAACTTGAAAACATTATCAATACTACGACTCACCCTATACTTACACCAAGATCGACCTATCACAGCATGAGGACTCAGCAGAAATTTGCAAGTTCGACACAGAAACGGAAGATAGTCCTGGAAACCAAATTTCAATTGAATAGCCACTAACAAAAAAAAACACTAGCAAATCTCCACTCTCTAACTCGGGCACGAGGCCATCTAATACAAGCCAGGCGAAAGACATGAGCATTGAACAACTATACCAAAAATTAAAATCTACAAAATTTAACTCCTCGACCAGACATTCACCTACTAAAGACAGAAAGTCTTCAATCAAATACCGAAGCGGACCATCTTCAAAACCTAAAAGCAAGTCTGCAGACTCTGTCTGCCTGTTCAAAATTGAACAAAAACCATTTGAAGATCACTATATGATCCTGAATAGAAGAACCGTCCTCCAGATCCTCAAACAGGTCGACATACTTAACACCTTAAAGTCTGATGACTTCACGCTCATAGAGCCCTACCACAGAAACAAGCAAGCAAAGGCATTCTTACACATCAAGAGCCTGGCGCTCCGGGAGATTCCCCAAGAAGTCTATGCAAAATTGGATCATGCGGGCTTCATTTTGATGGAGATCCACATAGCAAATACCAACAAGAGCCAAGCGGAAAATTCCAAAGAAACACCGGCTAAAAACTACAGATACAAATCTCAAACTGAGGACCTGTACAGATCTAAAAGACGGGGAAGAACACCGTCTTGTGGGGAAAAATTTGGCCACAACGAACGTAGATATACAGGGAAATATCCGAATAGATCGGACTACTCGAAAAATCAACACCACGCCAAAGAGAGAATTGAAGAAAAAAGTGAACCAAGAAAGTACAAAGTGTACCACAAAGAACGAAGACCTGTATCACCAGATCACCTTGTAGGTGCAAAACAAATTAGAGACCAGACTACTCCCCATCCAGACACCAAGCCAACAAAAGGCACATGGTCTTGGGTACGAGATGCCTTTACACCTGGCCTTAAAAGATAGCAGCAAACAAGGGGAGCCAATTCTCTACCGCGGTGGCCCCAAGCAAACTACGAAGCGCTTCAAAATTCTACCATATCCGTAGCTTCATGGAGCACCAGAGGCCACACGCACCTTACCAAAATTGGTAGTTACAACCTGGGGGTCCACGATATTCTTTGCCTTCAAGAAACTTGGTTACTGAACAAACCCGCTTTAGATGGCTACACCATTGAGATCTCGCCTGCCCTAAAAGGTCTGTTTGGCAGACCATCCTCTGGCCTACTGACCGCTATATGGACGGGATAGAACATAACTATCAACAAGACAATAGCAGCTACCTATGCTTTTTTGGCAGTACTCATAACAACGAGCGATGAAAATTCTTCTGAAGTCTGGGCGATTATCAACACCTACTGGAACCCACAAAAACGTCACCCGGTAAATTTTGCGATGAAGCTGCCAACATCATCGATGAAATAATGATTAAACATGAAACCCCGAACATCCTTATCTGTGGAGATCTCAATGCCAATTGCTTGAACCTGTCAGAGTTAACACCGACGGCAGAAAGAGGAAAAATGTGGATCACGCTAATGAACTCCAAAAACCTTCGAAACGCTGCAAAATCTACTAATCAAATTACAATTCCCACATGTGAGCGCGATCAATCTACAGCAAATCTCGACTATATCTTTGTTTCTGAAAAAATCTACTCGAATATAGCTTTCTTCGAAGTAATCAGAACGGAAGCGAGCGATCACAACCTCCTAAACCTCACTTGCAGCACCAGCCGTCAGGACCAGCAATTCTATAACGTTCCAATTGAGACCAACACGCAGCTCTCTCGTCTACACATGACTGAAAACGATATCAAAACTTTGTCAGATGAATACAAAATCTTAACCTCTCACATTAAAGCAGACAACACAACCTTCAGGTCCAGCTATATCCCGCTGCTTCTGACCTACAAAAAACCTCGAAAAGGGCTAGACAGGCAGGCTGGAAATTACAACCACATTTATAATCGGAGCCTAGTGATCAGGCGTCGTCTCTTAAGAAAATTTAAAAAAGAGGCTATAACTTCGAGCTCTCCTACGCTATGGGAATCCTATCTTTGCGAGCTGAGACTCTACAAACAGTGGATAAGAAACACCAAATCAGCCCTCTACCAAGCCGATGCCGAAAATATGATGAAGATCATAGCCAACAAAAAAACTCAAGAATTTTGGAAATTAGTCAACAACACCAAACCCCATCCTAATTCTCAGATGATAAACTCAGTCTCCGAAGAGTGTTGGATTAACCATTTTTCAAAACTGTTTGATCATCCTCCCTCCGCCATCGAGAGGACAAAACCTTCTACAAAATCTAACTGGGTTGATCTCTCCAATATAGAAGATATACGGTCTATCATTTCGAAATTGAAACTGTCGCGTGCTCCTGGACCCGACGGTCTAGCAAATACTGATTTAAAGCAACATCCGGAGGCTTGGTCAGCGGTCCTGAGCATGATTTTCAAAGACTGCAAAGAACGAAAGACAATCCCTAGCTCATGGAACCAAGCAATCATCATTCCGATCTTCAAAAAAGGCATCAGGGAAGACCCCTCCAACTACCGTCCTATAGCTTTATTGGAAGTCATCGGTAAAGTCTTTGCTACTAGCCTTTTGACCCACTTCCAGAACTGGGCAAGAATCTCTCCGGCCAGGGACCCTCTCCAAACGGGATTTCAGAAAAACATCAGTACAGGTGCTAATATAATGATTCTAAACATCCTGAAAGAAAAAGTTTTGCTAGGTGCCCCAAGAATCTTCCTCACCTTCGTGGATTCATCCCAGGGCTTCAATAGAGTTGACAGATCGAAACTCTGGACCAAACTGAAGAAGTGGAACTGCCCTAACCGGATCCTTGACCCGATCATCGCCTTACACACCAACACCAGTGTTTCAGTCAGACTAAACCACCAAGGGCTACTCTCCAAGCTCATACCATCTAATCGTGGAGTAAAACAGGGATCGCCTCTTGCCCCTGCTCTCTTCATCTCCTTCCTTGGCGATTTCAAAGTCTCACAAGATCTGATTAGATCCTTTCCGCCGAAAATTGGAAATACAACGGTTAACAGATTGCTATACGCCGATGATCTCATCATTCTGGATCATACTCAGGTGGGCCTTCAACGCCAACTGGACAACTTGGCCCTCCACACCAAGGAAAACAATTTGGAGATCAATAAATCTAAAACGAAAGTCCTGATTCTTCAGAAGCAGGGGCCGGAAAAAAGGAGTCCTTGAAGTGGTACCTTGACCACTCTAAAATCAAAATTGTCTCCATATTCACATACCTTGGAGTCGATATTGACAGCACGAAAAGAGGTTTAAGTATGCAGGCAGCCCTGTGGACAAAAGCCAAAAACTTAACGGCCCAACTACGAGCAGTCGACAGAAAATACGGCAAATACAGTCTTCTACCGGCAATCCAATTCTATAAGTCAAAAGTAATTCCAGCATCAACTTATGGCATGGATGCCAGCCCCTCTATTCCTTCGACCCTATGGACCAAATTAGAAGGTTTTATCTGGAGAGCAACATTAGGCCTACCGAAATCGACAGCTGTGGCACCTATAAGACGTGAACTTGGGCTGCTTTCCATGGAGGCAGTGGTCGCTCAGAGTACCATTCAACTCTACGGAAAAATCAGGAACCCAGAAAGCCTGGAAATATATAGGATGATTTCTGAGGAATTATCTAAAGGGAGCAACTCATTCCTTAACAACTGGCCTGAGAACAAAGACGTATATTGCAAGATATAGCGTGCTCAGAAGAAGAACTTATCCAGAACCCTCTGAGAATAAAAACAAAAATGGATTGGCTCGATTGGATAAAAACAAATGACAATGCTGTAGTGAACAAACTGCTAGTCCACTTGCTACCAGTCTTCAATAAACTGAAAAAAATGATGGAATATTGTACGAAATATCCGAGCAAACTTCTTATGAGAACACTGTTGAAAGCCCGTCTAAATCTTTTTCCGACACAAGAAGTTTTAGCCATCCGCTCAGTAACTGAAGAAAGATCCTGTAGACTCTGAAGAGATGCTCAATCCACAGAATCTATCAAACACCTCTTGATGGTTTGTCCTGCAATTGACCAAGAAAGAAAGGCCTTTGTCGGTCCTGTGTACGAACTGTCTTTCGTCGTTGACGACAACATTTGGTGGAACCGCCTCATCACGGGAGCCCAAACAAGGTGGTTTATAGCAGCTACCAAACTGTTAACCATTGCATTAGAGAAGCCGTCGCAAATGACACAGAGGTAAACCATCGGAAAAGTCTCTCTCTTCGCTCTTCCTTCGCTTTCTTGGTCCTCCTTGAGAAATTACCAATTACGCGGAAACGTCCTTCTTTCACTTCAAGAACTGGAAAACTTTTTTTTGTAAAAATCTAAACAGATTATATACAAATAAAAAAAAAACTAAAAAAAAAGAAACAAGGAAATCCAGGGTTACAACAAAGTTCCAATTCAGTCCTTGGCTCCTTCACTTTGTCAAAAGAAAGTTCTGTTAACCAATGTTCAACCAACAGAAAGATTGCTCTTCTTCCTTGAATAATTATTTCCACTTCATCAAATAGCATCAGTGATGTTCCGGGGCATGGGGCTTTGCCACAAGTTATAAATATCAAAGAGAAAATACAGTTCCTTGTCAGATTCAAAGAAACACAATGTCTAGCCAGCTTAAAGAGACACAGCTTCTTGTTAGAACTTTATAGCACCATGAATTACAGTTTGTACCTTTGTCAGGATGACTTCACAACACCACTGCTTCCCCCTGTATAACTCTCCTACTAGGTTAACTTCTGCAAGGATTCACTATGCGGGTTCACTCACCTGCCGATAGTATTCCACATTCAATTGTGCTTTTTGAAGATTTAAATCTACTGACAACCAAAGGTTTTACCACAGCTTCACCAATTTGCAACTTTGTGACTTTTAGCAATTTTCAGAAAAGACAATATTCACATTAGTGATCCTCAACACCTTCATGTAGGCAAGGCGCTCTTCCTCTTAGCATTCACCTTTCAGAAGGGCAGTCTCTTTCCCAACTGTCTTTCTGCAACATCAATATTTACCACAGCTTCGGCAGTTTGCATCTTTGTGACTTTGAACAACGTTTCAGAAAAGACAAGATTCACTTTAGTGCCCCTCAACACTTTCAAGAAACCAAGCCACTCTTCTTCTGAATAGCCTTGTTGTCAGTCTCTTTTGGCTTTAGACATAGCTTGTACAGCTCTTGCTTGGGCAATGTTTGCACCACTCTTGGCTTTGAGAAATGCTTGTTTCACTCTTGGCTTGGGCAATGCTTGTTCTCTAGATCTCACAATTAGCAATGTTAAGTCACTTAGCTTCAGTGTTACATTCTTTTCAACTGCTTCACAATTGACTCTTGTTAACCTTTACCTCAGAATCACTTTTAAGCAAATGCAAACAGTCCTTCATCTATTTACAGAGGTCTCAGTATTCAATTAATGTGGTTCAGAGTATTTTACTCTTATGGGAGTACTATTAAAGAAGTTCACTCATACGCAAGTGCTACTTTTGTAACTTCCCATTGTCCAACAATCAACAGTCTGTTTAATAATGCTTTCACTCGCATGCAAGTTATTCTGCTTGGATACTGTTGCCTGCCTTTGTTAGCGCAAGGGATCAGAATGCTCAGTAACACTCACGGGCCTCTGTCTTGGTTCCCTTCGTGTGTTGCAGGACTACAACTGCTTATAGCTTTGTATGAACATACACCCTTCCTCGGTGAAGGTATCTTTGTTCCCGCCATGCAGTCATGGAGCTCGTCTTGCTCCTAGGACCCTTGGCTGTACACCATCATCTTTCAGCCACGGTCTCCAGCAATCAGGTTTACATGGGGAAAATCAGCCTTCCTTCATGTTTTTCGCTGCGCAACCTCTGCTCTTCAGATTTAGGGGGAACAGATCCTTCTCAGGACAGGCAGCTGAAATCTGCTTGGTTAAAGTCCCGGCGTCCCTTCGTTCCACCAACCTCTGCTTGGATTGCCAACAACGTGCTCTCCTTCTGCTGCTGCTACTACTGCGACTATTTCAGCTCCATCTCCATCTAATGACCTGCACCTGAGGGGGCCTTTTAAACCTCTCTGGTTACCTCACGTGTGGGTCATTATGCTTAACAAGCTGACTACTCCTGAAACATTTCTCTTGAGCCTTCTTCCTCATCCTAGTACTTAGTGAGTTATGGAACTTTGTAGTCCCTACAAACAAAATAAGGGTTTCTTGTCAGCTTTCTATCTATAAAGGCAGTTTTATTTCTCTTACATGCATTTAAGGAAGAATCACAAAATGTACTTGAAAAGGATAAGGCAGTTAATTTAAGCCATTATTCATAGGTTTCCATTCACTGTACCTCTGGGGAAAAAGGGCGACTTTTAACCTTAGAAGTCACAAACGGTCTTTCCTTTCTTGGGATATTTAAAGATGTCACACCAGCTTTACCCACATCAACTGACTTCATGTGTGGTTCAGATACATTTTAAAGGCAAAAAGCCATTACATGTATTGGTACCTTTAAAAGGTTCTTCCCTTTTAGAGATAAATACTGTGTCTCTCCCAGGTGATTGTCCCGCAGTACACCACCCCCCAGGTCAGGATCAGGAAGCACCTACCTTTCCGTGGCCACCTGGGAGAAGACTTTAGGCAGGGATTGAGTGAGGGATCCGCAGGATTCATCATACAACCCAGTGAGATACTAGCAGAGAGGAGTGAGACCCAGGTTTTCCTATTCACTGGCACCAAAACCTCCTATAGAGCCCCTGCTGTGCCATTTGGACGCAATTGGACACTGGGAGTAAGGGCTGTGCCATAATAGCAGACCTGCTTCCCCAGGGATGGAAGCAGACCGAAAAAGAGAGGGTAGGTTGTATCCATGCATGCTGAGGGACACACCCAAGCACAAATACCCACCATCATCTTGGGAAGAGAATTAAATCTTGTGGTGGCAGTAATTCCCAATCTACCAGCCCAACTAGTCATAGGGATTAATGTTCCCCATTTTGACCACTGGGTATCACAGGTGGCTCACATAAGAATAAGAACACACAAGGCTAGACTCCCCCACTTAAAGGCACCAGTATACCCCATTTTGGAACCAGAGACCACATTGGAAAGGAAAGTTATTCTCCCAGGGGAAGCTCCAAATTACAATAAAATAGAAAGCCCCTGTGCGGGAAGCCCGGTCTTGAGGGGAAGGGTATGTGATGAATCAGATGGACTCACCACTGTTTACCTGGCAGTGACCTATTCCCATGTGGCTGGGCAACCTCTACCTGATCTAGGCCCTGGTGGCGGCTGTATGAGGCAGGGTCACATGGGGGGGGAGACAACCTCTGGGGAGATACCCTGGGTCCATCGGGTGAGACGCAGTATCCCCCTTTCCCATTTCAGGGTGAATCCGCCATTTGTAAACTATCTAATGGCCCACTGTGATATCTTTCACCCATAGAGGATAGTGGAAAACATTGGTCTCATCGCAAAAGCCAACTCTCACCCAACCAGCCTCGTAAAATTATGAAAGACATTTTTCACAGCTCCACATACTCTTCTTCCAAACATAGTTTAATAGCCATGGCAAACAATTATAAAATATTCTCAGGGACGACCATTCCCACTATCCCCACAACACTGGGACGAATAAGAGGAGAGGAGTAATGATGATCACTTCCCACTATCAGCAGTCTAGTTCTTCTCCAAATCCTACTGGCCAAAGCCAATATAAAATGTAGAAAGACTCAGGAAGTGTGCGAAAGGCCTTTCCTGGAGGACATGGCTGCAGAACTCGTGTGACAAAAGGGAAGGGACTGTGGACTGCTGTTTGGGCCAGATGAGAGTGGAACCCTTGCACCCCAACTGCCTGTGGGGAGCTGGGAAGGACTGGCAAAGCTGAGACCAGTCTACCCTCTTCAGGAAGAAGGGGGACCCCTAAGCATTAGCAGAGTGCCTGAGCCTAAGAGAAACTACAGACTCCCTCACAGAGGGGGAAACCAGGCACAGTGTGTGTCTGTGCCTCACAGGGGTGAGGCCCATTTTACTTGGTGGGAGCCCTGCAGGAGAGGACGTTGAAACCCATGCTGAGGCTCATGAACGCGAGGCACATGGACAGGTGTGGTGGAACGGAGAAGAGCACCGGGTCAGGAGGAGAAACACAGTGTGCGAGCAAGTAGGGCAATGGGGACCGTGGAGGGTACAACGTCCTTTCATCGCCTGCTTTTACATCGTCAGGCTTTTAAACATGCACATTCCATCGAATGTGCTCCTTGTTTTTTTTAGGGGCGGGTGAGAAAGGGCAAATAAGGGTTGGGCGGGTGGGCAATAGTAAAAAAATAAGCGTGGGTGGGGAGTTTGGGAGGGACCACCCCCAAAAAAAAGAAAAGAAACGATGAGGACATTCGATGGAATGTGCACGTTTAAAAGCCTGGCGATGTAAAAGCAGGCGATGAAATGACATGGAATCCTCGTGGAGGTTAGCCACTGGAAGAGACAGCGTGCTCCAATCCGGGCTGAAAAGGAAAGCCGGCGTGTGACCGTGGAACTGCGCAGGACGGTGGACGAACATCATACTCCAAAGTGGAAAGCGGGTGAAGGAACCACATCGCAGAAGCGCAAGCAGGATCCGCGACGCTGGAAGATATAAGCGAGTCTGCCAAAGCAGCTGGGGACCCTGGGGCATTCCGACAAGTGCACCAACAAATGTTTGAATGGTACGAGATTGCTAATGCAGAAAATACTCGTAGTTTGTTTGAATGCAGTCAAGGCAAAGTACAAAGGTAAACCCCAAAGTACAGATGCATGAGATGCCAGTGTGGGGGGAAGGATTGAGCAAATATTACCATAGACAGATATACCAAGCATCTCACGGTACATGTAGGGTTTTCTTCTGTACATTCCTTAAATTGTCCCCCAGCTTTGTTTCTGTTTTGGGGAGGTGGGGGTGAGGCATCTGATAAACACCAGCGTTTTCATTCATTAATTTGGCTCTCAAGCCAGGTCTAAGCGCGGGAGCGGGAAACGCGTTGCTCTGGGTTGTCTTGCTCCAAAAACAGACGCACTGCAGTGAGCTATCCTCGCAGCCCTAGTTTTTTTTTAATCTCTATTGCCACCTATGCGAATGCTTGACCTTTTTATTTATTTTTACAAGCCACTAGATGGCACTGTTCAATCTCTTGTGGAAAAGGGATCTGGCCAGCCCCGTTGAATAAATGATGCATTGGAAGCAATTGGTGACGTTTTGGACTACATCTCCCATTAACGCACGCTGTTAACTATGCTGGCTAAAGGTGATGGGAGGTGAAGTCCACAACGCAAGCCCCTCTATCAAGCGAGAGATGCGTTACCATAGACATGAAACGGACTGACAAAAACTGAAATGTCAACATCCGCTTTGGGGGATGGGTAAAATGTGTCGTTTAGCCCCCAACGGTCCAAGAGATATCCAGCACTGATCACGACATTGAGCACACGCAAAACGATCATCATCGGATAGGAGCGAATTCAGAACCATTATAATAAGAAGTCATAGCCTTTGCCAAGGCAATCCTATTTTTTGGCTATCAATGCGTGTCTCGTCTGTTTACTTGCTGTGAAAACCCCTTGCAAAAAGACACCAACATCTAGTAGATCAGTACAAATAAACACTGGGCTTTGCCTTGCCATGGTTCCCAAAGACAAATGATGAAACAGTTTCAGCAGCTGTCCAATTATTGCACCAGCAAGAGGTGACTTAGCTAAGCCATACATTCAGGAAATAGGCACTGAAACCTATACCAACATAATGGTGTAGTGCCTTTCAAACTGAACAATACATGCCAGATATTGGAAACGGCTGCATGTTTTGTTATTGTTGGCTACGATCTGATCATGCATTTAGATTAGTACCTTGATGGAGGAAATGGCATTACACTGTTTGCCAGAGAACCAAAGCAAGAAGAAAGGAATACACTATTACATATCTACCTGGATTTGAACAGCACCTGCATTAGCTTCGAGGCAATAGAGAAAATGAAAGGAGGTGAAGTCGACAGAGACAGATTTCTCACCCCCCCAACAAACATGTGCAGAAGAAAAAGGGGCGCAGTGAAGATCATGTTTTGATCCAAGAGCGTCATCGGAAGCTTCCTATTGAGTGTCAGTAGCCCGATAGAGTGCAGTGTAAGTACCCAATAGAGCACAGTGTAAGTGGCTCGTTTGGGACGCACAGCCAGTGGCACTGTGTCAGGGATCTGATGGAGCACGGTGTCAGTGAATCAGTGAAGGACAGTGTGAATGTGCAGTGATATGATAGAACACACTGCCAGTGGCTCAATGCAGTGCAGAATCAGTGAAACAATTAAGCACATTGTAGGCGGACCAAAGGAGTGCTTTGCGGGTGACATAATGAAGCACACCATCAGTGATCCAAAGTGTGTGATCCTTAGCAAACAATGTAATCTCACTGCGCATTGCCTAAAAAATGGTGAGTTCTCCAAGCCTGCCATCTTTTATACATAACAATATCACTGGATTCCGAGGTTAGCCTCTCAAACCTGGGCATTTGTTATTCTTGCTGCCGGTCATGAGAGATATTACCCTACTTATGCACGCAATGAAACAATAAAAGTATATTTGTGCCTTTACACTGGAAAAACAGTTTTCTGCGATTTTTCGAAGGGACCACAACTTAAATCACTTATTCTGAATTTATTTTAAAACATCCCCTGAAGTAAAAATAAAATAAAAGCCCTATAACAGGGAACCCTAGGTTGCCACGCACCCTATTCCGACTCATGCCTCTATAACCCCTAGAGTTCCCAGAGCCCGCCCTCGTCCCGCATCTCCCTCCTCCAGTACTCACATAGGACAGGGATCACGTGAGCGGCTGGATTCTCGTGTCCTTCAGGGACAATACGGCGAGACACGGCACGGCAGGCGCAAAGCCCATTCCCGGCTGTACCCGTTTCTTCAGTGGCGGCTGCCCTGGCGCCTTGGGGCTGGCAAGCACAGACGATTGCGTCCGTGTCATGTGACAGCCTGTCCCCGATCCCGTGTTTCAAGCCATCGGTCACGTGAGGTTGTTGCGCGTCACATGACAAGGAATCGATTAGGATTAAAGCGCTGATTCGCGCTCTGCTCGTTGCCTCACAGCTGTTTCTTTGAAACTCTGTTCGGCGCTGACTACCTGCTCTTGTTTCTTGGACTTTTGACCTCGGATTTGTTCACAACCTCCTTTGGATTTCCCTCCGGTTCTGGCGCCCTGCATTTGGACTGTTACCTTTGGCTGACCTCGGCATTGTTTCACGACCGCCTTTGGATTTCCCTCCGGTTCTGGCGCTTTGCATTTGGACTACGGTTTACCTTTGGCTGAACTCTGGATCGTTTCACGGACATCATTACCACTCCCAAAGCACGAACTACAGCTGGATCAGCTCGGTGTTGCACGAACACCCTGGTGAGCACCCCAACTCACCCTTACCTTCATCTGAGGGTGCTGCTCACGTGCCCCCCACGGACCCATACCTCAAGCCTTGTGCAGTTAGCAGTGACGTTACTGTCACTATTAGGTAAGCCCTTTTCTGATACCCCTCTTGTGTACTGTCTTGATTACTGTGATTGTTTAGTGCTAATTGCTATTTGCTTTGTAGCAACCTCATGGTTTCCAGTGTTCCGTGGTTCCGGGTTTCCAGCTTCTCCCACCTGTGGCATCAAGGACTGCACAGAGAGTGGTCTTGCTTTCTCTCTGTGTGGTACTTGGGGACGGAGGTCTCTCTAATCTTCACGACAATCAAGTCTTGACAGACTGTGAAGCCGCTTGTCGCGTTGATTATGGAGGGCTCCACGGAGGACCCCATGGCCGCAATGGTTCAGGCAATCACAGTACTAAGGGCCTAACACTGCCATCCATCAACGTCTTGATTCCATATTCCATACAGAGCGTTCAGCATCCCCTTCCAGCAGATCCTGAATTCGTGGATGAAGCAGCACAGCCCCCTCCTTCTCAACTACCAACGTACAAAACCCTGTCCCCGTGGTGATTCCCACTCCATTCCCCTTGGCAGCCCCCAAGAGATACCACGGCAACCCTAGAAAGTTCTGCACCTTTCTTAACCAATGTAAACTGCATTTCCTGTGTAGGCCGTTAGATTTTCCTGACTCCACCACCAAAGCGGCTTTCACTTTATCCCACCTAGCAGGTACTGCAGCTGCCTGGGCCAATCCTGTCATGCTTTATCTTCAATCAGGATGTTGTCCGCGGAAGCTGCTGAACCCCCGCAGTCCCCTTTGGATGCTAACCTCTTAACTGGTAACAAACAGTTCATCTGAGAGCATCCCCAAGGGAAAGGGGGAAATGGGACAAAATAATAAACTTCAGGTTTGGCTCAGGCTCTTAATATCTCTTAACCGGTAGATAAAATAACAACAAATAAACTTTAGTCACTAAACTTTCTTTTCCTAGGCTCTGACTTCTCTTTATCGAATTGAATAAATAAACACGCCACCATACCTGAATATCCTCTATTGATAACTTAGAGGAAGTGTTTGTTTTCTTACTGAAGAAAAAATAGTGTCTCTGATGCTATTACTATCTCCTTCAATTCAGAATTGGAAAACTGCTATCTTTAAATCACTCTCTCAGTTCCATGAATTCGTTTTCAAGCAGTTCAAATTCCAAAACACACACGACCATCTGAAAAAGCTAGGTCGGTTTTTGTGTGAATCTCTAGCTTTAACACAAATTCCAAATATGACACGCTTGCTTCTTCCTTTTAGAATTGTTTGCGCATGTGGAAAGAAAGCAGTGTTCACTAATTGGATCTTTTGCTTGCGTATTAATATCGCTCTTCAAGGAAGCGTTCACTTGACTGGAGTTATGTGTATGCGTGAAGATATTCCTTTTCCTTCTGAAATGGTGTGCGCATAGGAACAGAGAATAGAGTTAAAAAATGGCGCATGCGTAGTAGTTCAGTATTTCCCCCCCTTAATTTAATTTGTTCAAGTAGGAAAGAGGAAATTACTGAGCTCCAGACACTGATCCTTGAAGAGGCAGCTTAATGAGGTACACGCGCCAGGTTAGAATGTTAGTAAATAAAACATAACGTTTCAGGATCGCGTATCTATAACACTGTCACTTGCGCAGACAGTGTAAGATTTCTAGCGCTAACCCGACGTTAAAAGAAAGCACTGTTACTGTAAGAAGGAACACTGCTCAATACTTTTTATACGGCCAAAAAAACACACAACGCTGAAAAAATGAACTGGCTTCCACACACCAACTTGCCACGCGCTAAATATGTTGCGCAGTTCATTAAATAAGAGTACTGTTCAAGAAATCCAAAAATAATGTCTTTAAAGAACAAAACTAACTAACTCTTTAAACAAAAAAAATAAAAAACAGGAACTGTTAAATAAATTGTATAGAAATATAACTCCTCCCTGAATTTAACAACGTTCAGTTAAAAATTATAAAGTCACTTAACTTGCTTCTTTCTTTTACCGGAACGTTTCTAACTTTCTTCTTGAATTCTCCAACACTTTCCTGATCCAAATAACAAATCCTAGGCACAAGGGCCCAGCTAAAGTTCCTAAATCTTCAAGCTTCAAACATAAGACCTTCCTGCTCGGCTGCTGACAATGAAAGGCAGTTTAGAATGTTCTAACAATGCCTTTCTTTTACTTCTGACCAATCACTGATCCTTTTTGAAGTCTCCATTTTGGCTTGGGAAGCTCTCCACACTCTGCACTAAAGGTTAAGGCTCAAACCATAATTTGTGTTAATCATACACTCATTCCACCACATTCAACCAAACCCCATGACTTCGACCTGCTGGTGGCAGAGATGTCACAGGTCTTTGACAGTAGACACAAGGTCCAATCACGTGACTTGGAGTTGCTGGACTTAAACCAGGGAAGAGGGACACTCATAGATTACATCACCAGTTTCAATCAACTGTCAGCAGAAACCTCATGGCCAGAAAGTAAGAGGGCGGTGGTGTTTTATAAGGGTCTGAGCAACTCTATGAAAGACGCCCTTTCAGTCGTCCTCTCCTTGCCAACATTGTTCCCCGACCTAGTGGATTTAGCTTTACAGGTCGACGCTCGTCGAACCGAACGTAGAGCCAAAGCCGGCTTCTCTAGCTCGTCCGTCTCACCCTCTTCCTCCCCTGATCCTTCTGGGGCTTCTGGGGAACCCATGCAAGTGGGAGGGATCTGTAGCCCCATTACTTCAACGGAAAGGGAATGGAGAAGGTTGGACAACGCCTGTTTCTATTGTGGCTTGAACAGGCATTTTGTTAAAGAATGCCCTCGTCGCCCAAGACCAAAAAAACAGGTTTTTCGGACTGCTCGACCATAGATCCGGGGGGCTGGGTCGAGCACTCCTTGTTTCTCCCCAGACTAAGTACCCACTTTTGGTCGCATAAGACCCGTCATTGTGCAGGCCATCCTGAAGCCTACTCCAGAAACCACACACCCCGTTGCCATCATCATTGATTCAGGGGCCACCGGGAACAATATCGATATCACATTGGCCTTGTCCCTGAACCTCCCTTTGGTGAACAAAACACGACCAGAGCCCATACAAACTGTTGATGGTACTGCCCTAGCATCTGGTCCCGTTAAACAACAGACGGCTCCTCTCCACCTGATTATCCAGGCCACCCATAAAGAGACAATAAGTTTTGATTTAATAACCATGCCCCAGTTCGGTCTCATTTTAGGTATTCCATGGTTAATGGAACATAACCCGCATATTGATTGGAAGTAGGGCCAAGTACATTTTGAATCCGAACTATGTCAGACCTTTTGTCTCCCGGACTCCGAGGGGGTTGAATCACCATCACAGGCATTGGGTGCTGTCGCACACCTCTCCTTGGAAGAGGCCAAGGTCTCTTCAACCAGCTCTCATGTGGTGGGGATGGTCGCTAAGAGCATTCCTGTAGTTTATCAAGATTACGCTGAGGTCTTTGATCAAGGGTCCTTTGAGGTCCTCCCTCCACACCGCCCCTACGACTGCCCCATAGACCTGCTTCCCAACTCCACCATACCTACTGGCCGTATATATTCCCTTTCCCCTTCTGAGGAACAAGCATTGAAGGACTATGTACAAAAGTCCCTACATTTGGGACATATCTGTCCTTCCTCATCACCCGCAGCCAGCCCAATATTTTCCGTCCCCAAGAAAGAGGACGACCTTCGTCCATGTGTGGACTATCGTCGGCTTAACGCCATCACCAAGAAGGATCACTACCCGATACCCCTCATAACACCACTACTCAATCCCCTAACACATGCTTCAGTGTATACAAAACTAGATCAGAGGGGGGCCTAAAATCTGGTTCTCGTTCGCAAGGGGGACGAATGGAAAACCGCGTTCTGTACTCGCTATGGGCTTTGCGAATATACGGTCATGCCATTCGGGCTGTGCAATGCACCAGCCACGTTTCAACTCTTCATGAATGAGGTCTTTGGCGACATAATGGACGTGTTCGTGGTCGTCTATCACGACGACATCCTCATATTCTCCCGGAACATGGAGGAACATGTCGTGCATGTTCGCGAGGTACTGTCCCGACTACGGAAGCAATCTCTTTTTGCGAAACCCGAGAAGTGCCAGTTTCACGTAGACAATGTTGAGTTCCTGGGTTTCCATATCACACCAGGAGGCCTGGCTATGAACCTCTCTAAAGTCCGTGCGGTGCTGGACTGGCCGACACCACTGACCCTCAAAGCCCTGCAATCGTTCTTAGGTTTTCGTCAACTTCTACAGGTGTTTCATATTCGGGTTCTCCTCCATTGTGGCGCCTCTCACTGCTTTGACCAGTCCCCATGTACCTTACCTCTGGCTGGAGGAGCACCAGAAAGCCTTTGACGCATTAAAAACTGCCTTCACCACTGCCCCGGTACTCCAACACCCCGACCCAGAGCTACCTTTTGTTGTTGAGGCAGATGCCTCCTCATTTGCCCTAGGGGCAGTACTATCCCAGGCATGGCCCACCTCAGGTTCGGTACATCCCGTAGCATTCCATTCCCGCAAATTCACCCACGCTGAAAGTCACTATACGGTAACAGAAAAAGAATTGTTAGCGGTTAGAGACGCCTTTCAAGTCTGGCGACACCATCTTTTGGGTGCGAAACACCGCACGATCGTGTTTACGGATCACCAAAACCTTCAAGACCTAGCCTCCCTCAAGTGTGTCAACAGCAGGCAGGTTAGGAGGCACCTGTTTTTTGCGGCATTTGTCTTTCAGATCAAGCATCACTCTGGTACAGCTCATGGGAAGGCAGATGCATTGTCCCGTTCCCCTGGGGGCGTTTCCTTGCCCATATACCCAGAGACCCTATCAGACAAGAGACACGTTGTGTGCCTTTGTACACCACCCCTGCCCATGTTGGCATCTATTCGTACTTGGGTGGTCCAACACCTGGACCAGTTATCGGAATGGGACCCTGTTTATCATGATGGGTTACCCTTTGTGCAGAATAAATTAGTGCTGGCCACCACTGACATCCGCAACCTTGCCTTAGACACTGCCATTAACAGACACCCCGGTCAGAGACGGACATTGGCCCTTTTGAAGCACTGGTGTTGGTGGCCTTCCATGAAGCGGGACTTTGACTGCTATGTCAACACCTGCTCTGTCTGTGCTCAGTGTAAACACTGTAGGGGACGTCCGGTGGGCCTCCTAAACCCATTGCCCGTACCCCCGAGACCATGGCACACCCTTACCATGGATTTCGTAACCGACCTACCCTGGGTACAGGGATTTTGACACTATATGGGCAGTAGTAGATTCCTTCACAAAAATGGCCCGCTTCATCCCATGTACAGGCATCCTTTCCGCTCCTGTTTTGTCCGGATTGTTTTTTAAGTCTGTTTTTTGCTTATTTGGGTTGCCTTCCGTGCTGATATCTGATAGGGGGTCCCAATTCACGTCCCGCTTCTGGCGGGCTATGACTATACTGCTTGGTGTTGACGCCTGTTACTCCTCGGCCTACCACCCGGAGACGGATGGTCAGACCGAGCGAGTCAACCCGACCATGGAGCAGTACCTGCGTTGTTTAACGCTGCAACATCAACAGTCCTGGTTTCGCATTCTGCACCTCACCGAGTTTGCTTACAACAATGCTGTGCAAGCCTCCACGGGAGTCTCCCCTTTCTATGCCATTTACGGTCAGCATCCTCGAGTTCTGCCATTCCCTGACCTGTCCCTTCCTGAAAATCCTGCTGCTGCCGCCTGTGTCCGGGATCTGTCTGCTGTCCATTCCCAGACCCTTGCTCGTCTCCTAAAAGCCCAGGCCTCTATAAAGGCTGCGGCGGATAAGAAGCGGTTGCCAGCCCCTGTCTATTCCGTGGGTGACAAGGTGTGGCTGTCCACTCGGCACCTCCATTTGACAGGTTGCCGCAGACTTCTCCCCCGTTTCGTGGGACCCTATATGGTTTCCTGTGTGATCAATCCTGCAGCCTATCGGCTCCAGGTCCCGAGTGCTTGGCGCATCCATCCTGTCTTTCACGCCTCGCTGCTCAAGCTTTGCCCCGGCCCTACCCGCCTCCGTGCCCCTGCTGCCCCGGTTTCCCTGGATTCCCCCGATGTGTTTGAGGTCTCTGGCATTCTGGGTTCCTGTATTTTCAGAGGTCACTTGCAGTACCTGGTGGGGGTCTGGCCCGGAAGAGCGTTACTGGGTCCCTGCTGGGGACGGGCTTGCTCCACGTCTCGTTTCTCGATTCCACCGGGATCATCCATCGTGCCCACGGGGTCGTGGGCCTTGGGGGGGCCTCTGTCACGCACCCTATTCCGACTAATGCATCTACAACCCCTAGAATTCCCACAGCACGCCCTCGTCCCGCATCTCCCTCATCCAGTACTCACATAGGACGGGGGTCACGTGAGCGGCTGGATTCTCATGTCCTTCAGGGACAATACGGCGAGACACGGCACGGCAGGCGCCACGCCGTTTCTTCAGTGGTGGCTGCCCTGGCGCCTTGGGGCTGGCAAGCACAGACGATCGCGTCCATGTCACGTGACAGCCTGTCTCCGATCACGTGTTTCAAGCCATCAGTCACGTGAGGTTGTTGCGCGTCACATGACAAGGAAGCGATTAGGATTAATCGTTGCTCGTTGCTTCACAGCTGTTTCTTTGGAACTCTGTTCGGCGCTGACTACCTGCTCTTGTTTCTTGGACCTTTTGACCTCGGCATTGTTTCATGACCTCCTTTGGATTTTCCTCCGGTTCTGGTGCTTTGCATTTGGACTACTGTTTACCTTTGACTGAACTCAGGATCGTTTCACGGACATCATTACCACTCCCTAAGCACGAACTACAGCTGGATCAGCTCGGTGTTGCACGAACACCCTGGTGAGCACCCCAACTCACCCTTACCTTCATCTGAGGGTGCTGCTCACGTGCCCCCCCCACGGACCCATACCCCCAGCCTTGTGCAATTAGCAGTGACGCTACTTTCACTATTAGGTAAGTCCTTTTCTGATACCCCTCTTGTCTACTGTCTTGATTACTGTGATTGTTTAGTGCTCATTGCTATTTGCTTTGCAGCGACCCTGGGGTTTCCAGTGTTCCGTGGTTCTGGGTTTCCAGCTTCTCCCACCTGTGGCCTCAAGGACTACACAGAGAGTGGACTTGCTTTCTCTCTGTGTGGTACTTGGGGACGGAGGTGTCTCTAATCTTCACGACAATCAAGTCTTGACATAGGCATATGCAATTGTGGTAAAATCAAAGAACTGTGAAAGTGATAAGAAGTCCTGGCAGGCGAGTACACCAGGCAGTTGAAATTGTATAAAGATTGCTGAAAGGGCATTATATCTGGCGATCTGCAAAGTTACAAGACATGCCTACAGAAAGACGGTTACAGAAACTATTACTTAAACAATAACTTTGTGAGTCCAGTGAAGACCCAAAGAAACAGTTAGCTAAAGAGACATTTTTGCCATCCTATTTAACAATCCAGGGGAAGGGTAACATCCCCTGGATCCAAGGGTCTTAACCTTGGAGAACATTATCATTGGAATCATTCTTATACTTTTGGTTTTGAACACTTTTTGCCAACATCAAGTTAAAGACATTTCCTTGCCCCCTTTGTTGTTTTGTTTGTAGTGAGCGGTGTCAGGATAGGACATTTTGGACACAAAGACAACTTTTCAGATATTGACATCCTGACAAAGACAGATCCTTAGTTTTTGGTTTCTAGGTAGGGAAGTTCCTCTGCAGAATACGGCCAAAGAGGAATTTTCCCAACCCATTTTTATTTAATACATTTCTTTGACCAAATAAATGCCAACTTTGTGTCCGGCTTTCATTTATGACTCCTCACAGTAGTGAATGTGAATATTTTAACTATAATACATGACTTTAAATTAAACACTTCAACCTGTAAAAAAGGAAACAGAACCGTTACGGTTCGCCATAGTAGAAAGAAGAGGAATGGACGAGGGTTGCAACGCTTTATCTCGCTGCTACGAGATTGACATCTTCCATGGCCCTTGCAACAGCTCCATGCAGGCAGATGGCTGAGTTTTCATCAGGGAATCTGTCAGGTTGCCATGGTTACCACGACACGAGGGAATGTTGGAAGGAGATGTTCTGTCCTTTTCCATAAAGGTTTTCCCCTTCCGGCATCCCGTGCTTCTGATCAAAGTTGTAATGTTAACTTGCTTGCTGCCCTACTCGATTTCTGAAATTCTTGGGAATACTTGTCTGCTGATTCAAGAGGATTCTTCACCTCCTCTCCTTCCTTCCCTTTGGATTCTTGCGAACAACGGTGAGCAGACTTCCGACTTCCACACTGTCCTCTCTCCCTCACTTCGTAATGCCGGTTCACTAACGGGCTTCCTGTTTTCCTCGACTTCTAGTCTGCTTACGGGCTGTGCTTGTACTTTCCAGCTATTGCATTGAATCACACAGTGGTTCGCTGGCTACCCTTGACTCCTGCTTGCTTACGGGCTGTGCTCATGCTTACCATCTGTAACAATGGACCGCACAGCGGGTTACTGGCTACCCTTGACACCTGGTTGCTTACGGGCTGTGCTCGTGCTTACCAGCTGTAAAATCGGACCGCACACCGGGTTGCTGGCTACTTTAACTCTCCATTTCTACGCCTTTCCCCCATATCGATCTCGGCTTGCTAACGGACTGCTTGGATACCCTCGGATCAACTTTTGTACGCACTTCTTCAACTGAGCTCAGATCGCCTTTTGGACTGCTGTGGATCTTCCTTGTTTTGTTTTTTGGTGATTTGGAACTATTGGCAGACACATTTGCAAGACGCTTTGCAGTATTTCAGGTGCCTTGTATATGGTCGTTAGAGCCTCCTCATGCCACGCAGGTAGGTCCCCACTAACCTTCCTGTTTATCGTTTTCTCCTCCACGTTATGGATTATTACTTTGTTGGTACATCACCTACGAGTCAAGTGTAATTAGGGCCTTCATACCACAATAGGTTTCCTGCTCAGTTGCCCAATATTCAGGTTAGTTTCCCTACTGCCCTTCCATTTCTTCTGTGCCTATACCTCTATTAGTATTCTAAAGTTTTCTTATTCTTCTTTACAGCTTGGTGCACACTATGATGGTATAACACACTCTTTTGCTGTAACCACATATCTGTCTATAGGTCTAAACAGACAGTGGGGTGTTTAGGAAAAACGTCTGCCTGAGCTCAGGAGTCCCGGGGTAACCCCTACTATACTATACTACTGCCTGATTGGAATTCTGAATTTGGGTGTCTCACAAGTATCCAGTAAGTGGTTCCATAACAGAATCAGAAGCCTGCATGAAAGCCGCAGAGGCATTATCCGCCGTCACCCAGTTGGTGGTGGAATTACACTTCGACATGATCACCGCTCATGACAATCTTCGCTATAGTATGGACGGCCTTCAAGACGTCACACGGTCTAGTATCCAGGACGGCGCTCATGCAGGCCCCTCCCACTCTGGTTCCTCTTATCCTGCTTCGGGCCAATCCCCTGTACCCATCTTGATGTCCACCCAATTTCCTCTGGCCTATAGGACATTCATCAAACAATGCAAATTGCACTTTCTTTGCTGCCCTGCCTTGTTCCCTGATTCCACCACGAAAGCTGCATTTGTGCTTTCTTATCTCGGAGGGATCCATTGTTCGAAACCAATAACCAGATGCTATACGATTGTGACACCCTCATCACGGCTATGAACCACGTCATTGGTACTAGATGTTAGACACAAGCCACTAATTTGGAGTTTCTCAATCTCAGCCAAGCAAAGACGTCTTTATTTACTTATTTGGCTAGGTTCAACCAGTTAGTGGCAGAAACTGGTTGGCCCGAAGAGAAGAAGGCTGCTTTATTTTATAGAGGTGTGTCAGAGGGTCTTAAGGATATGCTTTCCACTGTTCCTGTTGTGCCAACTGGTTTCACAGAGCTTTTGGATTTGGTACAACAAATCGATGCCAGACGTGCTGAGAGATCGGGTGAACAATTGGATCCTATGGTTAGCCATGCAGACACCGAACCCATGCAGATTGGGTTGGTGTGTGGTCTGTTGTCTAGTTCCGAGCGAGAACACCACCGCAAGGCAAATATGTGTATTTATTGTGGTTCTGCAGACCAATTATTATGCGACTGTCGCAAAAAAATGGTTAGGAAGTCGGAAAACTCCAAAGCTCTGCAGTAGATGGAGTCCCACTGCCGAGTGGTTGCCCGCTAAACTCTCAGGTGGTTCCTGCGCTGTCGCTGGTTTACTTGCCCTTTACTTTTAGGGATAGCAGCAAGGTCTCTATGTCCGCCCTCGCTGTTATTGACGCTAGCGCTACTGGCTATTATATGGATTCCCGCTTTGCTCAACATATGGGTATCCCCGTCCTACCTAAGAAAACACCTGAGGTTGTTAATTTGGTCGATGGTACCACCCTTGTTTCTGTCTTGGTCACAGAACGGACCAAGCTTCTTCATATGGATTGTCCTAGTCATCATCAACAGATCTCTTTTGACCTTATAACAACCCCACAATATGATGTTATTCTGGGTCTGCCTTGGTTGCAGGCACATAATCCCCAGATCAACTGGGTCTCGCATGAGATCATTTTTCCTTTGACGTCCTGTGGTTCTCGAGATACTGTCACAGCTTTTACTCCATGCTCTCCCAGCGCATCCATGCTTGATTCCCTCTCCTGGTTGGAAGGAGTACCAACCAGTACTTGTACCAGGATTCCTATTGAGTATCTCAAATACTCCGATGTCTTTAATAAAAAGAAGGCTGAACAGTTGCCTCCGCATCATCAGTACAACTGCCCCATTGATCTGATTCCTGGGTCTGAGGTCCCTTCTGGTCGTGTGTATTCCCTTACCCGTAAGGAGGACGAGGTGCTCAGGGAATACATCCAGGAATCTTTGGACTATGGCTCCATTTGGCAATCTAAGTCTAAGTCTTTTATTTTTTGTGCCCAAAAAAGGGGGTGACCACGGGGCCTGTATTGACTATATAGCCCTCAACAGCATTACCATTAAAAACCAGTCCCCACTGCCGCTCATCTCTGTTCTGCTGGACCAATTGGGTGCCTCTGGTATTTTTTCCAAACTTGACCTTAGGGGGGCTTACAATCTGGTCCGTATACGAGAGGGTGACGAATGGAAGACGGCATTCAAAACACACTATGTTCTCTTCAAATGTATGTTAATGCCCTTTGGGCTTTGTAACACTCCTGCTACATTTCAGTTCTTCATGAATAATGTATTTTGGGACATGTTGGATCAGTTCATCGTCAGTTATCTGGACGATAGTTTTATTTATTCCCTGTCCTACGATGAACATGTCGGTCACGTACGATCAGTCCTTCAGAGATGGATAGACTGAAACCTGTACACCAAACCAGAGAAGTGCGTTTTCAATACTAACAAGGTTGAATTCCTGGGGTATGATCTGACAGACCATTGTCTGAAAATGAATGACTCTAAGGTCAAGGCAGTGTTAGACTGGCCTGTTCCAACATCTATCAAATCATGAAAGTCTTTTTTGGGTTTTGCTAATTTTTACGGACGGTTTGTTCATTACTTTTCCGCCATTGCTTCTCCTTTGACCTCCCTCACTAGCGCCAAGCTACTCTTTCATTGGACTCCGGCTGCCCAACAGGCTTTCGATACCCTCAAATCTGCTTTTACGACTGCTCTGGTGTTGCAGCATCCAGATTTTCTGCAACCGTTCGTGGTCGAGTCTGACGCCTCGGGTGTTGCTGTTGGTGCAGTCCTTTCTCAGAAGTGTCCTGGGACTGGCAAGATACACCCGGTTGCTTTTTACTCTCAGAAACTGACCATTGCTGAGAGGAACTATACCATCATGGAGCGTGAGCTATTGGCCATTAAAGCCGCCTTTGTGGAATGGCGGCACCATCTGCTGGGGGCACAGCATACTATCATGGTGTACACTGATCATCGCAACCTTTTGGCACTTAAGACTTTAATACGCTCTTTTGCTCTAACCACAAATCTGCCTATAGGTCCAAACAGACAGAGTGGTGTTTAGGGAAAAAGGTCTCCGTGAGCTCAGGAGATCCCGGGTAGGGGATACTATACTACAGCTGTATTGGGATGCCGAAGTTGGGTGTCTCACGAGTATCAGTTAAGGGGTTCCATAACAGAATCAGAAGCCTGCATGGAAGCCGCAGAGGCATTATCCCTCGTTCCATAACAACAACACAATTTCAGTATTACACACCTTATTTGGTCATTTGTTCTCCATACGTATGTCTGATAGGAGAACATCAGACTCCTCCCGGTAGAAAATCTGTGAATACTAGTTTTCACTCAGGGAAAATAGCCAAAACAAAACACGGCCAACAGACATTGCGCTCAGTGGAATAATATTCAATATCATAAGTGCCGAAACGAAAACAAGCTACACAATACGGATTGGCCGAGCTGCCGATGGGCAAAGCCCATTCATAATGAGACTCTCGGATAGATGGACAGATTCACCACTCTTCAGCCACGCACTGCAAAACAGTATAACTGGCAGAAAGGTGGATCAGTGTTAGCCCCTAACTGTTTTCGTACAAGAAGTCAGCTCAACTTCAACTACATCATTCGACATTGTGATATATTATTTCACTAGCTATCTAGCAAGTGCATATAGCATACAAATGAAAGCATTTTCTAGCCTGCAGTTTGACATGAAGATTCTGCATTTAAATTTTTTGTATGTTGTATGTGATTTTACCATGTTTTATGAAGATTGAATAAAACATTTTTTATGTTTTGTGAGTATTTATGAGACTTAAGGACTGCTGTTGGTTAGTGTCTTGTTGACCCTGTTTCTTTATCTATGGTATTTACCTTTCCCCAACTGACAGGGTTATTTGTACACTCCCCCTTTTGTTTTGGTGAGAGTGTCTATGTGGGGTTTCCCTCCTTATTTAGAATTCAACGTACCAAGCCTAAAATTAAAGTAACATTTGATCCCCACATACAACGGATCCACAACATTTCTCTCCCAAACTCAGTGGGGCTGATATTTCTATCACCAAAAAATTGGATACGAGATGTCTCAAAGTATGTACAGTACAGATGTCTCAAGTGCTTTAGTGATTCCAATTGTGAAGAATTCCCACAGAATCGACACGTTCCATTATTATTACAGTTATTATCTGTGTGCCAGAATTGTCTTTTTTCATTTGTGGAAAACTGATTAAACTTGAACCGAAGATACAAGTCATAGGCAATATTGCCCGGAAAGTGTATTAGATATTTTTGTCGAGGAATACGTTTTGTGATAAAACGTGCGGCTTCAGTGTACTGTTTATATTTTGAAATAGTCTCGATGGTACTTATCCAGACATTTTCGAATGGTTTTGATTTCATATTATATTTCTTGATGGAGCATGGGGTGTTAGCCTCTAACATGTCAGCTAAGTTTTCATACAATGAATTCGAAGGAGGGTCCAGGATTTTTGAGAAGTTATTAAGTTTCCTCCAATTAAATTTTGCTGCTAATGATATAATACCTAGTTTGTGTCGCAAGATAGCATTTGGTAGTGCTTTTGCAAGCCTGAGTGTGTGTTTCCAAATTAGTGCTTGCATCTGTTTTAAAAAGGGTTGGATTCTTTGCAAACACATGTCTTGCCCATATAGAATCACTGCCTCGACTTTTAATGTATACAATTCAAATATTGAAGTCATAGAATATTCACAATATCTACCATAGATAATTTTCATTTGGGCACATAAAGCTTTGATTTTATCCTTAATCGTATTTTTCCACATTTGCATGGACGCGATATTACATAAATCCTAGACTACATTGTATCCTAGATATTTTACTGCATGGATACGTTCTATGTTTATTCCCCCAAGATTCCATTTGTATGCTACAATTTTCTTCTTGAAATTATTAAAGATAATTATATTAGATTTTGTTGGATTTGCCTGC
Source organism: Ambystoma mexicanum (assembly GCF_040938575.1). NCBI lineage: Eukaryota > Metazoa > Chordata > Amphibia > Caudata > Ambystomatidae > Ambystoma > Ambystoma mexicanum. The sequence continues at coordinate 80,424,040 of NC_090921.1, read as the reverse complement.
AAATTATGGTGGTAAGCATAGGAGGCAAAGAGTTCCAATTTATGTTGCAATCTGAATGGGGTTAGATCAAAAAGTAAAATATCATCTGCAAATGCTAACCATTCTAATTTAAGATTGCCAAGCCTGGCGGGGAATGTTAATTTCTCATTCCATATCGAGGCCATACCACACAGATATGATATGATATGATATGATATGATATGGTATTTGTAACGCGCCTATACACGAGTGTTTCAAGGCGCGACGAGGCAGGGAGGGGGGGAAACAAGGGGAAGACAGACAAACGATCCTACTAGGCCAGGTGTCATTCAGATCGCGCAAGTGCAGAGGTAATGGGAAAAGGAGAAGTGCAGGGGGAGGAGGTGGGGGGGAAAGTGCAATACAGGGTAAGTAGCGTAATAAAATAATAAATAATAAATAAAAGGGCCAGCTGGTGGCAAGTGGGAGGTAAGTGCAGAGCAAGTGCTGGGAAGGCGGCTGTAGGGATGCAGTGACAGTCCCGCAGTGCAGGCGGAGCCAGGGAGGCAGTGCAAGTGGAGAGTGGCAGGGCCCTGGGCCGAGGTCACAGAGTGGCCCAGATGCAGGTTAAGTGCAGACTTCGAAGGGGAGTTAAGCAGGTTTAGCAGGGGAGAGGGAGAGAGAAGGCAGAAGCGAAGAGGAAGGTTTTGAGGTGCTTCCGGAACCGGAGATGGTTCTCCTCAAGTTTCACGGAGGCAGGAAGGCTGTTCCAGAGGGAGGCCCCTGCTGCGGAGAGAGATCTGCCCCCAGCTCGTTGCTTCGAGAAGCGGCTGACCATGAGAGAGTTGGAGACGGATGAGCGAAGGGCTCGTGAAGGCAGATATTTAGGAAGAGAGAGTTGAAGGTATTGTGGCCCCAGGCCCCAGAAGGCCTTGTGGACAATGCAGAGGGTTTTGAACTTAATCCTCGCAGCGATACAATGCAAACAATGAGCGCTAAACAATGTTGCTGCCAAGTTGCAGCCTTCTCTAACCTCGATGTAGGTGGGTGTTGTGTCAGTTAGTGCACCCTGTTTGTTTATCCGTATTCGTACGGTAGTATTCTTGTGTAGCAGAAACAACATATATAGCATGGTGGAATCAAAACCTATATCGGCCAGTTTTGTCCATGAAAGATAACGAATTATGAGTTAAATGCTCTAGTGAGGTCTACAGACACCATATAAATTGCACCACATTCGCCATTTCTTACCTTCGCTAAGAGATGTGATATAATGGTGGCATTCAAAGGAGTACCCATCATACATTGAAACCCCACTTGAAAGCAAGATAAGATTTTATTTTGTTTCATGTGGGCTTCAAGATGTCGCAGAACAAGGATTGAGAATATCTTTTCTGATGCATCTAATAGCGCAATTGTGCGATAGCTACCTGGATCTTTTTAAGAAAAGCCCTGGCAGGATAGTGCACCAGGCAGATACACCACTAGATAATGCAAATGGAAGAAGATATCACCCTTGGAAGTGTGCGCAGAGCCCACATGAGAAAAGCTCTGGAAGGAGAGTACTCCAAGCAAAGTAAAGCTGCAAGTATGTGCATTTAAGAACGCCCTAGCAGGAGAATATGCCAGGCGGTTGCAAGTGTGTTTAAGAAAGCCCTGGTAGGGAAACACACCAAACAAGGACAAACTGAACAGTGTATAAGAAATACACCACCTAAAGTGGTACTGAGAAGGATATATCAGGACTAGCCAAAAGGCTGTGTGAAACCAAAGAGTAGAGGAGTGAAAAGCTGGCAGGAGAGTACACAAAGTATCGTAACAAGAAAAAGACCTGTTGTTTTGCTGATAAATAAAAATTTAAGGAACTGACATCTTTGACTATACAACGGAAAGTAGTGCGAAAGTGGTCTGGCAGTGGTGTACTCGAGGACTTTGGAGGATTTCTTCAGTAAGTTGCTGAAAGGAGGCGTGTCTACAACCTGCTTCTTGCCTGCAGTAAGACTTTATAACCACTTATACCCACGGAACACAGAGCGGAAAGTGTTGCAAAAGTGGTCTGGCAGTGGTGTATTCAGAGGTCTGTGGAGGATTTCTTCAGTGGTTGCTGAAAGGAGGCATGCCTACAAACTGCTTCTTGCCAGTAGTAAGACTTTATAACCACTTATGCCTGCGGAATGCAGAGCGGAAAGTGGTACAAAGGTGGTCTGGTAGTGGTGTACTCAGAGGACTTTGGAAGATTTCTTCAGTGGTTGCTGAAAGGAGGTGTGTCATCAACCTGATTCTTGCCTGCAGTAAGACTTTATAACCACTTATACCCACGGAACGCGGAGTGGAAAGTGTTGCAAAAGTGGTCTGGCAGTGGTGTATTCAGAGGACTTTGGAAGATTTCTTCAGTGGTTACTGAAAGGAGGTGTGCCATCAACCTGCTTCTTGCCATCAGTAAGACTTTATAACCATTTATACCCACAGAACGCAGAGCGGAAAGTGGTGTGAAAGAGGTCTGGCAGTGGTGTACTCAGAGGACTTTGGAAGATTTCTTCAGTTGTTGCTGAAAGGAGGTGTGTCATCAACCTGCTTCTTGCCTGCAGTAAGAAGACTTTATAACCACTTATGCCTGTGTAAAGCAGAGCGGAAAGTGGTGCAAAAGTGGTCTGGCAGTGGTGCACTCAGAATAATTTAGAAGATTTCTTCAGTGGCTGCTGAAAGGAGGCGTGTCATCAAACTGCTTCTTGCCCGCAGAAAGACTCTATAACCACTTTTACCCGCGGAGCGCAGAGCGGAAAGTGGTATGAAAGTAGTCTGGCAATAGTCCAGTAGGGGTGGTCTCCTGTTCAAACAACCCAGTTCGAGTAAGTGACGTTGTACTTTCTGTATACCTCATAGCCCTCTCGAACCCACGCTTGCCTCAACCCTCTATATCCACACGATTATCCCCAAAACTAAAAGCTAATTCTAACCTAAAAATGCAAGTGTTTGCTCCTGACCCTGTTCAAGGGGTGTGCAGTTCTGACTTATCACCAATCAGAATGAAACAGGTGCCGGAACAGGGAACCCTGACTGTTCATAGCTCTGAAGCTTGGGACCCTGGCAAGGCTCCCTTGAATCGGAAAGGAAAGACCAATACGGACCGGCAAACATCGCGAGGACAAGGACATATGTGTAGAGATATCGCGAGAGCCGCAAGCTCTCGCGAGGTCTCGTCCGTGGGCGGAAGCCCCGCCCCCCGGCTCCGGCGCGAGACACGGAGCGAGGAGGGGACGTGAGGAGACGCGTCCTGAGCGCTCCTCACAGATTATTAGGCCCCAGAGCCTAATCAAGGACAGAACTTCGTGGCACAGCCAGCCACATGTTAAAGGGCCTGTTGTCCACCCATTAATCTTTATGTGTGCAGTTATATATCCTGAAGATGTCTGCTGTTGAATAAAAAGACATCAAAGAGTCAACACGCTTCCTGTCATTTGTCAAGGGTATTATACAACATAATTGGCAACGAGGATTACCGCTGTAACCCGCGTGGAACCATGCAAGGAGCGACACCACCACCGCCCTTCCTGCAAACTCCAGGTAGACCCGCCATTCCGTGGCCGCAATGGCAACCCTTGTTCACGACGTATGTAGAGGCCTTGGGCGGTGCAGGTTACTCGGCGGCGCGACGCAGGGCGATGTTACTTAATGCCCTAGGGGTGGAAGGACAGAGGGTGTTCGAAAGTCTCACTCCGGTGGCTGGTGACAACGACGACGTTTGGAAGGAGGCCGTAAGAAGGATTGTGAAAAGGTTTGCCAGCAAAGAGAATACCGTCCTACACAGAATCCGGTTTTATAGCCGCAAGCAGGAAGCCTCAGAACCCGTAGACGACTATATTACTAAGCTGCGTGGCGGCACTGTGCAACTTCGGTAACAATGCAGAGAGCCTCATCTGCGACATGCTGGTGGTCCACACCAACAGCAGGAAAGTACAAGACAAGTTCATTTTGGAGAAGGAACTGGTGCTGGATAAAGCAATTGAAATTGCGAGAGCAGTCGAGGAAACGGCCGGGAGAAGGAAAGAACTCGCAGGAGACCACAGTTCTGCTGAAATACAAGCAGTGGCGTTCCGCCCGAAGAAAGAGAGACAGGGATCCGACTTGAAAGAAGGGAAATATGGAAAGAAAGAACCACTGAAATGCCACTGGTGCACAAGCACGAAACACCTGGCGTTCGACAGAGAGTGCCCAGCCAGAGACAAAGAGTGCTCGGTATGCAAAAGAATTGGTCATTTCTCAATTGTGTGTCGGTGGCGCAACAAGAAAATCACGAGCGTAAACACTGATCACAACACGGAAAGGGAATCGTCCTCCGAAGATGAAGGAAGACCTACAGTCATCATGGTGAACAGTCCACGGGCCAGAAGAGAAAAACCCCATTGTACCATCAAGATTAATGGGCTGGAAACAAGAGTTATGGCAGATTCAGGTTCCGATCTCACCATAATACCCCTGCGCACGTACAAAGAGATGATGGGGACAGAAAAAGTCAGAGTGCTCACTACACGGCACAAACCTACGGTTTTTGGCGGGGCGTCAGTAGACCTATTGGGCTACATCAAAGGGAAAGTGGAGTTCAAAGGTAGAGAAACCATCACCAAAGTCTACTTCAGTCAAGAAGGCCCAGCGGTTTTAGGGTGGGACGACCAGGATAAGCTGAAAATCAGACTGGACCCCAGCACGGAAGATCAAGTACTGTCAGTCTGCGGGAGGAGTGGACCAGTAGAGAAAAGTGATTATCCAAAACTATTTTCGGAGGAGCCGGGACATATCAAGGGCTTCGTCCATAAAATATTGCTCAAAACCAACGCTGTCCCAGTTAAACATAGAGTAAGGCCGGTACCAGCAACGGCGAGAGACACACTCAGAAGTCAACTGGACAAAATGAAGATGGATGGTGTCATCGAAGAAATTGAAGCTTCAGAGTGGCTGAGCCCAGTTGTACTTATAAAGAAACCAAACTCACAAGAGCTAAGGGTTTGCATCGACCTTCGCAGCCTAAACCTGGAAGTTATCACAGACAGCTACCCACTGCCGAGCATCAATGAACTCATCCTCATGATGAAGGAAGCCAAAATATTCTCTAAACTGGACATGAGGAATGCGTACCACCAAATACAATTGCACAAAGAGTCCAAACCTCTCACCGCCTTCATCACCCCGTTTGGAACCTACCAGTTCACCAAAATGCCATTTGGCTTATCGTCAGCGGCTTCAGCATTTCAACGCATGATGGATGCCCTACTACGGAACGTCAGAAACGTGGCCTATTTTCAGGATGACATCCTCGTCTATGCGGGGGATGAACAGACACACGATGCCACATTGAGAACAGTCCTCACCAAACTGCAGGATGCGGTAGTGAGATTAAGGCATGAAAAATGCGTATTCAAGGTGAAAGAAGTTGAGTATTTGGGGTACAGGATATCCGAGCAAGGGATAAGTCCCAAACAAAATTTAATGCAGGCCATAATTAAAGCACCGGAACCCACCAGCAAAGATGAAGTGAGGTCATTCCTTGGGTTGGCGGAGTACTATGCCAAATTCATCCCCAAATTCTCAGAAACCTCAGCCCCGCTCCGTGAACTCCTCAAAAAAGGATCTGAGTACACGTGGCAAGAACCCCAAAGGAAAGCGGTGGAGAGCATAAAACGGCATATAGTAGAAGCACTGTGTTTGCAACCGTTCAACCCCGAGTGGAGTACAGTCATCACTACAGACGCCAGTGCATATGGACTAGGAGCTGTCTTAACTCAAAAGAAAGGCGACACGGAACAGGTGGTAGCTTTTGCTTCGAAGGCCTTATCATCAGCCGAACAAAACTACTCCACCATAGAGAAGGAGATGCTAGCGTGTGCATGGGCCGTAGAACATTTCAGAACATATGTGTGGGGCACAAAATGTAAGTTAGTGACGGACCGTAAACCCCTTATCCACATGCTCAGCCCAGGAGGCACAAAGGTATTAACGCCCAGATTAGCACGCATAGCAGCCAAACTGCAGGAGTACACTTTTGAGGTGCAACACATCTCGGGATGGAAGAATTCGCAGGTGGACTGCATGTCAAGATTGCCAGAGGGCAAGGACAATGCCACCACCTTCCTGCAAGAAGAATGCATTGTAGCATCCATCACAGATCTCAAAGCGCCAGACTACCTAGAACTCAGTGAGAGACACTGGATGGAAGAAGATGGAAAGGATCCGACCATGGCGAGGATCAGAGAGTGGATCAGAAACGGGTGGCCTAATGAGAAAGCAATGCCAGAGGGTATGAGACCTTATTGGAAAGTGGCAGATGAGATCTCAGAGACCGACGGAATAATAATGAAGTCGGACCAGATAATCCCGCCCATGAGTATGAGAAAGACAATTCTCTGCAGAGCCCATGCGGGCCACCTGGGAAACACCATGACACGTCGAAGAGTGAGAGAAGCCTACTGGTGACCGTCCATGGATCAAGAGATCCGCACCATGATCGAGAGATGCCATGAGTGTCTAAACAGTGACAAGAGCCTAAAGATCAGACAGGCGCCCCTGATCCCCACTGAGGTCCCAGAAGCGGTGTGGTCAAAAGTAGGTCTAGATTTTATAGGACCATTGGAGGCGATGGTGCCCGAACATCGGTATGGCATAGTGCTAGTGGACTACTTATCAAAATGGGTCGAGGCCGAGTTTGTTCCCAACATTACCACTGCGACAGTAATAGAGGTCCTCACCGCCATCTTTCAGAGGGAAGGACTCCCCAATGAGTTGGTGACGGACAACGGGGTACAACTGTTTTCCAGGGACATGGAACTATTCCTGAAGAAACACCACATACACCAGAAGAAAGCAGCACTATATCATCCCCAAGCCAATGGGCTTGTCGAGAGAGCCAACAGGTTCATCAAGGGAGCCATCCAATTAGCAACTGCCTCAGGGATGGACCCGCTCAAAACAACAAAGGAGGCCATAGCGGCTCACAGGCTGACTCCCAACGGGATTACTCAAATATCCCTGTTTCGCATGTTGAGAGGGAGGAGAGCAGCCTCCACGCTAGTGCCACCATGGTTGGCCAAAGTAAGAGAAGATGAAGAAGTGGACATGTCGGAAGTGGTATGGAGAATAGAAAACAGCAAGGCACGAATGAAAAGATGGAGTGACAAAATGAGAAGGACCACACAAGGGTCAGATGTCAAAGAGGGAGACTGGATCAAAATACGACTACCGACCAAGGATCAAATCACAGGCTCACGGTTCAGCAGACCCGTAAAGGTGATTCACCGAGGAACCAACCATGTCCGCACCGAAGATGGACGCACATGGAACATGGAAAGAGTAGCCTTGTTTGGGAAGAGGCAAGAGAGAGAGAAGACCCTGGAAAGATCTGAAGCCGAAGGAGAAATGGACTATGAGAGAGGGGAAGAACGTGAGCCGGTGAACGAGGGTAGAGAAGGAGAAGAAACTGAGCTAGAAGCGGATGCACCCCCGGTAGAGCGAGAAGATGAACAGCATGATGTGCACAGCGAGGAAGGCGATCGGCCAAGAAGGGAGCACAGAAGACCGGTGAGATACAATGACTATGTATTGCAATGAACTGCCTTTGCATTATCAGGGGGAGGTGTGTAGAGATATCGCGAGAGCCGCAAGCTCTCGCGAGATCTCGTCCGTGGGTGGAAGCCCCGCCCCCCGGCTCCGGCGCGACACACGGAGCGAGGAGGGGACGTGAGGAGACACGTCCTGAGCGCTCCTCACAGATTATTAGGCCCCAGAGCCTAATCAAGGACAGAACTTCGTGGCACAGCCAGCCACATGTTAAAGGGCCTGTTGTCCACCCATTAATCTTTATGTGTGCAGTTATATATCCTGAAGATGTCTGCTGTTGAATAAAGAGACATCAAAGAGTCAACACGCTTCCTGTCATTTGTCAAGGATATTATACAACAATATGGAATAATAATCAATCATAAGGTAACCGCCAAAGTTGGGAAAGAACGTTTTATAATGAATCCTGCGACTCACACCAGACTATTTGAAATATAAGAAAACAACAAAAACTCAGAATTGAGGCAAATTCAAGTTTTGAGTTAAAAATTGATTGAGGCAATTGACCACGTTGCAAATGAATGCCTAAAAAGGAACTCTGTGACTCTCAACAGACCTTTTAAAACTCAAGCAAACGGACACAAATAAAAGTCTCAAATTAATGTTTTGATTTAAAGGATATCAAAGGCCCCTGTAACAATAAAGGAAATACTCAAGGTAGGAACCCTCCTGAGGAACCGCCAAATATTTAGACGGGGAAACACGTGTCGAGGAGCCTAGAATGCAAAGGAATGTTGGAAAAATAATGAAATGGATGTAGGACAACCTACTGCAAAACAATTTACAATAAACCTAAGAACATGATTTCACAAACCAACTGAACAAGAAGTGATTCAGTGACTGTTCTGCGAATGAACAACACTGTACAGAACTACGGGACACATATCTTTCGTCAAACTCAAAACGGAAACAAAATCTGTAAGATTACAACAGAAAGGAAAACACTCCATCCAAGTAAAGAAACTTTAATGTGATCAACTCCTAATGTACAATTAAAGGCGCTAATTCAAACAACACAGTATTCTTTTCTTTTTTTCTATTTCCTAACCCTGGTCAGCCTGAGCGTAAACTGGAGTTTGAATTTTAGCTGCCATTTCAGAACATTAACACTGACAATTTATCTAAATCCTTCACACCAATCATTAAAACACAAGGGCGCCAGTAGCCCCAGCAAGGGTGAAAAATCCTTTTTACAAAATCCCTTGGCAGCTAGTTCTGATCAATGGGGGCCAGGCTCTCCTGAGGTTTTGTCTGCTGCATCGCTCTGTCATTTGCTCTCTGCTCCTACAGCTTCTCCCGCTCTTAAACAGGCTCGCTTCTATGCTTTCCACCTTGCTCCTACCCAGAGGCGTAGACAGGGTCGGGCCAGAGTGGGCAAGGCCCACCCAAAATCTGTAAATGCCCGCTCAGATGTTAATGTCACTGCGGTGGGCCCAACTACATTAGCTTCAGGCTCCCCTTGTTAGACAATTCTGGCTAAGCCTCTGCTTCTACCCCAAAACTGCAACCTGTGCTGGTAACTCATTCTATGTCGGCCTCCCTTAGGGGTATGTGTAGTCAAAAAGAGGGGGGCTTTCTTCAATTTGGCTCAAGGCAAAGCCACTCATTTACTTTTCAAGACTCGTCATCAGCAGTGCAGGGCCCTAACTGCGTCCAACTTTTTACTCCGGGGCCTACCCTTACTTCTCAGAGTAAGGAAGTAACAGGTGGAACAACAAAGCTTGACGGCACTACGATCATGCTTTTCTAAACGATTTTTTTTATGATGCTCTTGGTAGAAAGCAGAGACATGATTCCAAAAAGAAATGACGGGCATGGAAATAACGTCTTTTTGTGATGATGATGGCCCTCTACAGCGATCCAAACAAGTTAAGGCGAATCTGACTGAAAAAACTCATGTGAGTGTGATATCCAGTTGACCGCGGTCACGTGGACACGTCAATAAAGACGAGCGCGGAGCCCGCCGAAAGGCAGTTCCCGCTCTGACACCACTGCCAACAGTGTCAGCATCCATTTGTCCACGCAGCCGCGCCACGCAGTGAGGCCTAGCCCCTCCAGCCCTCGCGGGCATCACACTGGCGATGAGGATGGGATCTCGCGGACCCGCCAGGAAGAAGGCAGGGGGAAACATGCTCCCCCGGCAGCCAAGGCTCGCGGAGACTCTCACGCCGGCCAGTGAAGCTCCAGACGGCCCAGGGACGCTAACCGCAAAGAAACCACCGTGCGACACTGGGACAATGAAGGAAACCGGGGCCATACCCGGCACCCGGAGAGACAACAGCACCGCCAAAGAAGACCGAAAGAGAGGGCCCGATATAGTAAGAGCGGGCGCGCCCGGGCCATTGGTTGCGAGGAAACAGACAGTGCGAGCAGCAGTGAAGAGAGTCAGTCCAGCAGAGAAATGTCTCCAAACTACACCAAACGGTCCCTTCACCGGAGAGGAGAAAAGGTGCACATGATCTCAGCTGTGAAGCCAGGGGGCAACAACGAATGCAACAAAGCCAAGTCTCGCCGATGCACAGTACTCGTTGGAGATGTCCCGGTCACCATGATGATAGACACCCTGGCCACCGTGAACGTCATGCCAGTGTCCAGGTTCAACAAATTCGAGCCCCGGCCGGCACTTCGGCGGCGTTCAGTCCTGCTCTACGCTTACGGGTGCAAGAAGCCCCTCCCGGTGGTGGGATACTTCAAAACAACACTCTCACATCGTGGCATCAGCTGCAAGACCCCGATCTACATTGTGGATGCCGGCATCGAAACTCTGCTCAGCTGCACTACGGCCGAGCGCCTCAAGGTCATACACTTCAACCTGGCAGTCCAGCCGGGGAACATCGAGTGGCTCCTCAGAAAGCATAAGAAAATCTTCACTGGCATTGGATGCCTCAAGGGCTGGTCGGTGAAGCTCCACATCGACCCGACGGTTGAACCCAGAGCAGTGAGACACAGGAGGGTCCCCTTCCACATGAGAGCAGCTGTGGAGGCAGAACTCAAGAAACTAGAGGACCTGAAGATCATCGAAAAGACGTCAGGAGCCACCCTGTGGGTCTCCCCCATGGTGGTCACGGCAAAGCCCAAACAGCCCAATGCCAGACGCATTTGCATTGATATGCGTCTTCCCAATGCAGCTATTGGGCGGGAGAGGCATATCACACCGACGATTGATGAGCTGATTGTAGACCTCACCGGTGCAACAGTGTTTAGCAAGCTCGACCTCCGGTCTGGTTACCACCAGATCCACCTAGCCAAGGAATCCCGCTACATTACCACATTCCGTCGCCTCAACTTTGGAATCTCCTCAGCAGCGGAAGTTTTCCAAAATGAAATCCACCGAGTGCATCAGGACCTGCCAGGGGTCACAAATATCAGCAACGGCATCCTGGTGTATGGAAGAACAGAGGAAGAACACCTGGCCCGGCTGGCGGCGACACTGCAACGCCTGGAAGAATCAGGTCTTACGCTCCATGAGGAAAAATGCGAATTTGCCAAGAAGTCGATTAGTTTTTTCGGCTATGTGTTTAATGAACAAGGCGTCTCCCCAGACCCCAGTAAAGTTAGTGACGTCAAAAATGCTAATGCCCCCACAACTGCCTCTGAAGTGAGAAGCTTCTTAGGCATGGCGACCTACTGTGGCCGGTTCATCCCTGATCTCGCCACGACTGCCGCTCCACTGCGGGAGCTCACGAAAGCCAAGGCCATGTGGCAGTGGGGCATCCGGGAGGACCAGGCATTCCAGAAGATTAAAGACTCACTTTCTGGTGACGCCACCATGGCATTTTTTGACATTAACCGCTCCACTGAACTGCTCGTGGACGTCAGCCCCGTGGGGCTAGGAGCGGTGCTGACACAGAAAGACAAAAATGGAACAGTGTACACTATTGTATTCGCAAGCAGAGCGCTCACGTCAGCGGAGAGAAATTATGCTCACATCGTTGGCCATCGTCTGGGGGTGTAGGCACTTTCATGTGTATATTCTTGGACACCCAATAAAAGTACTCACAGACCACAAACCCCTCATCCCTATTTTTAGTGGCTCAGCACCACACCCACCCGCAAGGATTGAAAGATGGCTACTGCAAGTACAACAGTTCGACCTACATGTGCAGTATTGTGCAGGAGCCGACAACCCCGCAGACTACTTGTCACGCCACCCACGACCAGCCATGGCGTAGGAGCGAGAGGCGGCAAAGATCGCGGAAGAACATGTTTGCCACACCGTCGAGTTTGCCAGACCGAGGACAATGATGCTGGAGGAAATCCAGTCGGAGACAGAGAGCGACACATGCCTACAACTTGCAAAGACAGCCATCCTGACAGGAGAATGGAAAACCTTTCTGTTGGCTGTCTCCGGGAGAACACAGTCAGCCCAAGAACTGTTACACGCGGTGTTCGGGATTCGCCACGAGTTGTCCATTTCAGAAGAGGGACTGATACTGAAAGGACACAGGATGGTACTTCCTGTATCTTTGCATGAAAGAGCAATCCAGTTGGCGCACGAAGGACACCAGGGGGTCGTAAAAACTCTAGCACACCTTAAATCACGTATCTGGCTGCCCCACATGCAGCGTAAAGTACTAGCTTTGGTAGAAGCAAAGCAAAGCCTGCCGGTCGTCACATCTCCCTGGACCACCGGAGCCAATGGAATGCTTGCCGCGGAGCACCCGCAGGTGGGCCTCCATCAGCATCGATTTTTGCACTGTCGCCAATGAAACCTACCTGTTGGTGGCGATCGATGAGCACACAAGGTACCCCGAAGTGGAACCTGTCCACTCCACAGAGGCGGAAGCGGTCACCACGGCCCTAGAAAAAATGTTTGCGACACATGGCGTTCCATCGGCGATCCGCAGCGACAACGGCCCGCCATTCACCAGCAAGGAGTTCCGGCGCTTCACGGAGGAGATATGAATACGCCACCACCACATCACGCCCTACTGGCCACAAGCAAATGGAGACGCGGAGCGATTCATGCTGTCCATCAACAAGACCATTCGAATTGCGAAGAACAAAGGCCGCAGGTGGCTCCCTGAACTCTACAGGTTCCTACGCACATATAGGCTAACGCCACACTCATCGACACACATCTGCCCAGCAGACCTGATGTTCCAGGTCCCCATTCAAATGGGTTTGCCCATGCACCACTCCTGGAAGCCGACCCCGGCTGACTGGGAAAACATAGAGACAAAACGGCGGCTACACAATGCCAGAGAGGACCTGTCCAGGGGAGCAGTGGCCAGTGACATTCAAGTCGGCGACACAGTACTGGTGAGGGCCCGGAACCGGAAAGGAAAGATGTCAATGCCCTACGAATCAGAACCGTGGACAGTGTCCCGACGAGAGCATGGCCTAGTATCAGCCACGCGAGGGCATGAGTCAGTCTCGAGGAACGCCTCACATTTCCAGAAAGTCCCGCCGATGATGTGGGAAGAAGTACAAGGAAGGAACAGCCCCGGAGGAGGTCAACCCACACAAACAGATAAACCCCAAGAAAGTCAGAGAGAAGAACATAGCCCAGAGTCTCCACCCTCTCCGGCAGGAGGTTGTTGGGTTTTTCAGTCGCTCTAGATGTGGCAGGGAAAACCATTTTACCTCAGTGCAAGCCCGTGAGGGACAGAGGGTCACTGATGGGGGTTCTCCCCACTTGGTAATCCTACTGATAAGATGTGGGGGAGAAGGTTCTACCAAAAGGCAGGTGGTGGACCCTACTGATGGGAGAGATGTAATGAGGTTGGGAGTGGATATTTTTTGGCTCCAGGAGACGTGGCTTATGGATACTTTGGCCATGGATGGGTATACGACCTTGCTCTCCCCAGTTTATAAGGGAGCTAAGGGGCGCCCTGCATCGGGGCTGTTGTTTGGAGTAAGGAATGACCTTGGTATACCGGTTAAGGCTTTGGCCCATGTGGCCCCCTTTGTTCAAGCGGTAGAACCTGGCTGGGACAGAGGTAGGTACACTGAAATTAACTTTACTTTAATCCAAAACTTGTATTGGAACCCAAAGGTACTGGAGCAATCAACCTTTTTTGAGCTTATTGAGGAGCTCATCTTCTGATGGCAAATTAAGAGGTAAGTAAATTCCATATTAATTTGTGGGCACCTTAATGCTGCATGCCTCCAACTGGAAACTCAACGCTTGAATGCCAATAATAATCAAGAGCTTATTGCCTGTGGGAAGGCTTGGCTGGCGTTAATGGAGGCGTGGGGTTTTAGCATCTTGAATGGTGTAGAGCCTGGGGATATCCCAGCAGGGCATACATGGTAGAGCGGTGATTCGAAGAGTATCCTGGATTACTTCTTCATCTCTGGAGAAGTCTTTCAGGATTTTATTCGCCTTTCTGTCTTATCCCTGGACATGAGTGATCATTTGGCTCTTTTGCTGAGCTGGTGTGTGACGAGAAGTGATGGTCCCTGTGGTTCCTACTCCAGTGGTTTGGAGGTCAACATGGGTAAAAATCGTGTCTTGTGGAATAGATCCAACATGCAATCATTCTATCGTATTATGCGGGGTATGTTTTCCCAGCAAGAACATGAGGCAGTGCTTCTTAGGGATCCCTACCACACAGTCCTGGATGAGATTTATCGACTTATGCCTGTGCAACAACTGAAGCGCTGTATGGTGCGGTGCCATGAATATGATAAGCAGCTACAGCTGAAGAAGAGGGAGCTGACTGGGCAACTGATCATCAACAAAGGGACATCAGAAGTTAGGGCACTTATATCTGCGTATAAAGCCTAGTTGAGGTTTTATCATTATGAACTAGTGTTGAAAGACTCTACGACAATGTTGCAAAAGATTTTTACCCGGGATATCCAGCCGGTTGATTAATCAAGCCTCATCCACACAGTTATATAGTCAGGTGAAGCCTATATCAGGATTGAGCATTTGGGTCTGTTTATTCGAGGTGGGACAGTAAAGTGAATATGGCACTAGAGTCCACCCCTAAGCCTTGGGTCCTGGTTGTTGATGAGGAGGACGTTGGGTTGATAATCAGGCAGAGTAAGAGCTCCTGGGCCCGGACAGACTCTCTAATGTGGTCCTGACGGAAGATCCTGAGCTTTGGTCTAGGTTGTTGGTTAACATCTTTCAAGTGGTTTTGTCAACTCAGTGCCTCCCGGAATCTTGGACTGAGTCGATCATAGTTCCCATCCACAAGAAGGGTTCAAGGTAAGCAGCAGGCAATTATCGACAAATAGCGTTACTGGACATTCCAAAAATCTATGTCTCCCTTCTATTGAGGGATTGATCTGCCTGGCCCAAGGCTGCAGGAAGGATGGATCTGTTGCAAACAGGGGCCATGGTGAAGTCCAAGCCTGTTTATATTGCGTTTATCGACTTCACCATGGCCAGAGAAAGTTGTCATCACTGATTCAAACATATTGTGGCCTTAAGAAAGCCTGGGTCTTGGCCCGCTTTTGTTCAGGCTGTTCATTTCAGACATCAAAGAAGCTTTTGAAAATGTGCACTGTTTTGCTCTGCGGCTTGCAAATTCCAACTTACATTATTTACCAGATGCAGATGATTTGGCATTGTTCGACTACACCTTGATTGGTCAACAGCGTAAATTAGAGGCATTGAATTCTTTTGCCAGGGTTAACAACCTGGTAATAAATGGTGTAAAATCGAAAGCCCTTTTCCTTAGACCACGGATGAAGCAGAAATACAGGGATTTCCGGTGGCTTCTGGGCTCAGAGAAGCTAGAACATGTCCCAAACATTTTGCCTGGGGATACGGTTGTTTGAGCTGAGAAAACAGGTGCTACTCCATGCTTACTATAGAGCACAAATGTCTGCTCTTGCAGCACAAGCCATTACGGTCAATCGTAAATTCGACCAGCTCTCTCGAACTCCAATCTTGGAATTCTACAGAATGAAGGTCTTACCAACCGTAACAAATGGGGTGGTAAACCCCTGTCTTCAATTGGATTGCTATGCACTGGAAGGTCACTTATGGCGCAAGGTGCTGAAACTTCTTAACGGGATTCCAGCACCTGTACCAATGTGACCTGTGATTACAATCAATTAAATCTGTTCCTCTGGAAGAACCTCTCATTTCTAAACAAGATCACATACACAGAGGATGGTTAAATCTGGAGAGAACTGAAAAGCCTATTGGAGAAGTGTTCTTGATTGATTGTTTATTTATCATGCGCTTATACACAAGTGTTTCAAAACGCAACCATGCATGGGAGTGGAAGACATAGGGACCACAAGACGAACGATCTTACTAGGCATGGTACATTCAGATTATTCAGGTGAACAGAAACAGGAAGTGCGTGGGGGGGCAGGGACCAAGTGCACCCAGTCCCATCACAACCTGGGTTAAGTGCAGAGAGATACCACTCTCATGGGTCGTAACCGAAGTGTAGTAGTGCTGTGTAGTAGTGCTGCGGCAAGTACAAGGCTTGGGGCAATAGCAGGAGACTGGCGAGGAAGCTTGGGACCTGTGAGGCTCTGAAGTGCACCAGGCACCCAGTCGGTGAAGCTGATCAGAAGTAGGGGAGCGAGAGCGAGAGAGCAGAAAGAGGTGGTTAGCAGGGGAGGAGAGGGAGAGAAGGAGGAGGCTAAGAGGAAAGTCTTGAGAAGATTCTGGAACTTAAGGAGATCCGGCTCGAGACGGAGAGAGGCAGGAAGGCTGTTCCAGAGGGAGGCACCTCAAGTGGATAAAGATCTCCCCCCAAGTCTCTGCTTGGAGAAGCGGCTCACCCACAGAGAGTTGGAGGAAGACGAGCGGAGGGCTTGGGAAGGTGAGTATTTAGGAAGAGAGCGTTGCAGATAGAGTGGGCCTACGCCCCAGAAAGCCTTGTGGACAGTGCAAAGGGATCCAGTAGAAGGGATTTCACTGCCAGAGAGATGCGATCCCCGGGCTTGAGGCCAAGGATAAGTCTTGCGGTTCTGTTCTGGATGAGTTGAAGAGGACAAAGGGTAGAAGAGGGCAGGTTGAGAAAGAGGCTGTTGCAATAGTCCAGCCTACAGAAACCCAATGCTCTGGAGACGGCGAGCCTCTGAGGGAAGGTGAGAAAAGGTAGACTACCTCTGAGAAGGTGCAGTTGGTAGTGTGACGTTTTAGAGATGCCCGTGATGTGAGAGGAGAGGATAGAGTGGAGTCGAAGATGACCCCCAGATTGGTAGGTGGAGGCGCAGGGCCAAGGGAGCCTAGTCGGAGTGAAAGAGGGAAGGCGGAAGCAGGTGTCCCGATGAGGACAATCTCTGTCTTACTGGCATTGAGGCATATGTTGTTTGCAGCACACCACGACTGAATTGCAGACAGACAGTCAGGTATGAGTGAGGAAGAGGCCGAGGGTAGCCTGAAGGAGAGCTGCGTGTCATCCGCATAACACTTAAAGTTGTAGGTGAAGTTGGCTATCTTACGGGCTAAGGGGGCCATGTAGCCATTGAAAAGCCAGGAGAATAGGTTAGATCCCTGGGGGACACTGCACGTAGAGAGAGTGATAGGGATGAAGGAGGACCGCAATTCCACTTGGGATGGGCGGTCGGAGAGAAAGGAGGTTAGCCACGCCAGGGCCTGATCAGTGATGCCCAGGGTATCCCGCAGACGTGCGATCAGGGTGTTTTTGGTTTACTGTATCAAAGGCAGAGGAGAGGTTGAGTAGAATGAGGGACAGAGGGAGAATTAGAATCACGGTTTGAGAGCAGATCTTCACAGGTGTTCAAAATAGCAGTTTCCGTGCCTCTGGATGCTCTAAAGCCAGATTGGTAGTCATGGAAGCAACCAACAGATTCAGTGTGGAGGGCAAGCAGAGAAATAGCCATCTTCTCCAGGAGCTTGCCCATGAAAGGAGTGATAGAGATCAGGCGATAGATTTCTGGAATGGAATGGTCAGAAGGTTTTTTGAGGAGAGGGTGCAGAAGGGAGTGCTTAAGAGCAGTGGGGAAAACTCCAGCGACGAAGAAGAGGTTGCAGAGGACGGCCAAGGATGGGGGCGAGAGAGTCAATGTTGTCCTTGATGGTTTTGGAGGAACAGGGTCCACCTGCTTGGAGGAGGCTTTCATAGACTGGACTTGTCTAGGGACCTCCTCAGGTGTGACAGGGGTGAGAGAAGAAGGGGAGGGGTGGGGGTGGCCAAGGGCAGTACAAGAGATGTTGGTGCATGAGATGGTGAGGAAGAGAGAGAGGATAGAATGTCCTGTGTTTTTGAGGTGAAGTGTGCAGCCAGGGCCGAGCATAGGTCCTGGGTGGGTGCGATGGTGGAGGAAGCTACGGTAGGGTCGGCTAGTTGCTTGCAGACTTGAAAAAGTTTGCCCGTGTTATTGGATGCGGGATTTGGGATGCCAGGTCGTCAGAAGGTGCACCCCAGGAATCCCATTTCTGTTCGAGTGAGAGAATTGGCTCTGAGTATAAAATCTCCAGTGATGTGCTACATCAAACCCCACTGAATGCCAAAAGAAAGCTCAGGGAAACATCTTGGATTCACACAATTGAGAGAGTTAGGGAGTACAGGTTGTATGCTGGATTATTCCTTGATGTGAGACCTATCAGAGGTTTCCCAGCCTATTTCACTAAATCCTGAGTGCTTTTTGGTGCTCTCAGATAATGCGATTGAGATTAAACTTGGTCTTGCTGGGTGAAATTGTAGGAATCGGACACAACACTCTGAGAGCCCAAAGAAACTGTAGGTTTTGTAAAAGTTGGAATCACTGAAACACATTTTACTAGACCGCCTTGTACTGAAAGAACATAGATATTTTTGCTTTGGTAAGTTACTGGAGAAATATGAATTTCTTTCAGAAGAGGTGATATGGCAATTTAGCATGTTTTCGTATGGCATAAATCATTGGGTTATGGCAGCTGTGTACTTTTAAATGACATTTTATCTCCAACTTTTAAATGTGAACGAGTATAGCATATTAATTTTAAGTTGTACAGCAGTGCATTCCTGTGTTATTTCTTCTTTTTTTCTCCTTTTTCTTTCTTTTATTCTTTCCTTTTGTTAATCGAATTAAATGTATTAAGTGCGTAAATTAGTATTTTCTTTTCCCTTTTTAATTATTAAATGGGTGCATTTGTTAAGGTTAAGTGTAACCATGCAACAAATAAGGGAGAAAACAAGAGTATACAAGAGAGGGTAGAAATCTAGGGTAAGGGAACCACCCTCTGGAATAAGCAACTCTATCCTTCAGGAACTTTTGAATTATAGTTATCCATTTTCCTTTTCTTACATTTATAAATCACTCAATGCCAAAGACATTACCGCTTTAACCTTACAGTTTATTTTGTTAAAATGTGAGGGAAGAATAGTACTTTCAACACAGGACAGGTTTGCATTGGACATTCTGACACTGACAGGCTCTTAGTTTTGGTTTTAGGTAGGGAAACACCTCTAGAGCAGGGACAGAGAGGCATCTTCCCACTCCCTTTGATTTGAATAAAAGTCTTTGACCAAAATCATGAATCCCTTGTGTCCAATTCTCATTCCTGGCTCCTCACAGTGTACAAAGGTCACTGCTGGTGCTGAAGCGCTGCAATTCCTGATCTCTGCTCACTTACTGGACTGCAACAGCGTTGGAAGGACTATGGGCCTCATTAGGACCCAGGCAGTAAGGGGTTTACGGCGGCGTAATCAGCGCCGACCCTTACCGCCTGATTCCGAGGTCCCTTAGCGCCATGGAGGATTTAACACCTGCTTTTAGCAGGGGTTAAAATCCATGGCGCTAAGGGACCTTGTTGTTAATTACACCACCGTAATTTACGGTGCCGTAATTAACGCCTTCCCCACTCCCATTATGCCCTATGGGGCAAAAATGGGAATGGGGAAGGGTAAATGGGTTAATGGGGACTTACCACCCCGCCAACCTCGGAATGGGGCGGTAAATCCGCCAACCACCATGGCGTAAACATAGTTTACGCCATGGTGGTAAAGGTACGACCCAGGCGGTAACTTACCGCCTGGGTCGTAATGAGGCCCTATGTCTTCTAAGACCACTGTGTAGTGACTGTGGGGCTCCGCTCTGCTCTTTGTAGAGCTATTGGGAGTATAAAGGTCACTGCTGATGCTGAAGCGTCGCACCAGTTGCTCTACGGCGACGTGTGTGGTGCACACAAAGCACATCGCTATCATCCAACAGCTTGGATGATGCTTCGCCATTGGACGTATATTGCATTCCTATCTGGCGTCCTCTACTGCTGTTATGCAGCCTGGTGCAGATTGCTTGGATTCTCCTGAAGTTGGCACGTCTCACCCACTTGAACCTACGGTACGATCTCTGGCCACTTCTAATGATAGCAGACTTTTTTAGATCTTATAACCGTAGACATCCCAGAACTTGTTTGCCACAAATTATTAACGCCCCCGCAACTACTCAAAAGAATGAACCTCCAAAAAACTACAACATATTTTCATACTCGTACACAGAGCGAGTCGGCTGTACCATCCACAGAAGTCTTGTAACTAATTGAATCAATAAGCTGTCTTGGACCACAAATGGTTGAACACATGTGTAATTCTCTTTTTGGTACTGACGAGAATTGTGCTTTCTGGCTCCCAAATGCTGCAGTCCGAATCTTTGTCTTGCGAACCTGTGTACATTGCCACAAATACAACAGAAGCAAATTTGGCTTTCGTGTTACTGAACCCCTTATGCTGCATGCAGAGATTCATCAGTCTCTTGGTCACTGCATGGACCGTAGCTTACTTGGTACACCTGACTTGGTTATTATGAATTCTACTTGGAGGAGTCAGAAACCGATGACACTCAATCCAAGATTCACTAGCCTCCTGTTCGTCAGCATCATCATGTTCTCAATATTTGGCATTTGTTGCCATGATAAATGACATTGCTGTAAAGTGCAACAATGGCTAACCCACCGCACTAACGTGAGTGGGGGTTTAGATTCTATTAAGAGACACAGAGGCAAGTATCATGCATCATAACATTTTTACTTTCAACTAGCAGCAAAGATTAAACATTTTACCACCAGAATATTTTTTTTTTAACTTTATTAATTGTTGGTAGTACACGTCGCCTCCGCAACATAACATTCCATACAATTCAACATTTCGGTTATCAAATATCGAAACACAGTAACAACACATAGAGTCTACACAGTCAGTACATTTCCAGGTCCAGCCGGGCTACTTCCAGCCGACCCCGATTCACACAAGTATACTCTGAACGGAGCCCAGATGTCTTTAGGCTTGCATGGCCTCGGTAGTGACATTACATACTGTTCCTCACATTCATTGACATAAGACAGTCCTTTAAGAAAGTGATTTGCGCGTGGTGCGTTTGTACTCTTCCATTGTTGTAATACACATTTTTTAGCCACTATGCATGCTACATTAAATAATCATCTGGTCACCTCCGAGGTCTTCCCAATATCTCTGAATAGGTATTTCTGGGGCGTTAGGTCTGCTGGGATTTGTGTAATGCCTACTAGAATTGACGCTACTTCCCCCCAGAACCTATGAATGGGTGGGCAGCTCCAATACATATGGAATGAATCGGCATGTTCGCTCCCACATTTCTGGCAGCTGGCAAAACCATCTCGTGTGAATTTAGCTACCTTCTCGGGTGTGTAGTGCAACCTGTTTAATACCTTAAATTGGATCTGGCGTAGGCCTGCATTAATGGACACCCTATTGGTTAAATCACAGTATTTTTCCCATGCCTTGTCTGAAATGTTGGTTCCTAGATCAGCCTCCCATGAGATTTTGATCTTATTTGTCGTAGGCATGATTGCCTGCAGGACTGTGTAGAGCCCCAAGACACTAACCCCTGCCTGGGTAGACAACGCAGCGAGGCATGTGTTAGGAGGTGGTTCGTGAGGGAATAGAGGCCACCTGGCTTTAAAAGCCATCCGCATCCGATGATATTGTAGTGTTTTCAGTTGATCCCTCCCCATTCCAACTTTAAATTCCTCTAATGTTATGAATTTGCCATTGGGGTAGATATCTTTAAGTTTGAATTCCCCCTATGGGTCCCAATTCGTTCGGACATCTGGGTCATACGATGGTGCTATGCCGGGGAAGTTCCAGAAGGGTGCTTCCGAGTAAAAAGGAGTCTCTAAGTCAAGCCTACGGAAGAGTCTAGACCATGCATGCACTGTTGTGCTAACCGGATGGAATGGGCAATCATCTTTATGTTTCTTGTTAAAGATTATGGAGCGTAGGTCGGTTGGGCGTACTGCGTGCTTATCAATACCAACGTGAGGTGAAGTGTTCAGTTCATCATACCAGTATCTGATAAACTGGGCTTGTTCCACCAGGTAGTACAGCTCAAAGCCTGGGGCTGCTATGCCCCCTTTGTTGTAGGGCTCCACCATTTTTTTCCACTTCATTCTGGCTGCATCCCCTCCCCATACAAACTCCACCGCCAAGGATCGAATTGCTGTGAAAACTGTGCACCCGGCCACAACGGTATATTAGTAAATATATATAGTAGTTTCGGAAGAATTACCATTTTCAATATGGCCACTCGACCAATAAGTGAGATAGGGAGTTTTGTCCACAGGCGAAGTTTGGTGGATATACTACTCAACTGGTGTTCATGATTATCAGCATAAAGGGAGGCTTTTTCACTAGACACAATGATTCCCAGATATCTTATTTTGGTGGGGGACCATTGCAGACCATATGTGTTGGTCAGGCATCGCGTGGCGGGGGTCAGGGGAAATATCTCAGATTTGGACCTGTTAGCTTTATAGCCCGAGTATTCGGCAAACTCTTGTATGGTCTCGATCGCAGGGCCCAGATGTATATCTGGTTCTCAGATATATAGCAATGTATCATCTGCGTATAGGGATATTGATTGGGTTAGGCCGGCCATCGTGATGCCCCTCTGCCCCTGGTGTTCCCTGATTGCTGCCGCCACTGGTTCCATTGTGAGGGCGAATAGTATGGGGGAAAATGGGCATCCCTGTCGCGTACCCCTACCCAGCCCAAACCAGTCGGACAGAATGTGATTAGTCAGCACCCTGGCTCCGGGGTCATAGTACAACAGACCGACGTATCTCAGAAAGTATGGGCTTATACCAAATTTCTCAAGCACTTTAAAAAAGTACAACAATGATACTGAATCACACGCTTTTTCAGCATCGAGTGATACTGTCAGAACCCTGGCAAGTGTTGGGGTGGTGGCAGGGAAAAGAGCCCCTAGGTTGGGTTATGGAGGGAGGAGGGGGCCTTTGCAGCGCCCAACGGGCTTCTCAGGAGGTGTTCTCCACTCCTTTAGCAGGTCGTGTGGCCAGGGGTGGAGAACAGCCAAGAGACTACGTTTCCCAGCGGCCCCGGCGGCAGGACACATGAGAACCGCGCCCACGCGAGGGCGCATGCGCGAGCTGTGCCCCACGAGCGCTGCTCGCAATACTGACCGGCAACCTGAGTTGACGTGCATCCGACGAGCTCCGGTCGGCAAGCATCTGCGGGGCACCAGCCCGCCTGAAAGCATACCCCAGGCCCCGCGTCACACTTAAGATAAGTAGCGCAAGGTTCTACGCGCTGCGGCTAATTGCATGGAAGAGATTTTCTTAAATAACTAACAAGAAAACCACAAAACCAAATCGCGTGCAAAACGAAACTAACTCTTGGGGCACAAACATTAACCCTGCATGGGTAGTGCTTGCATAACTACCGCATGCACCGTGGGAGGCATTGCATGGTCCAGACTACTAAGACCCGTAAGGGGAAAACGAACAGACACGGGCCGCTCGATCTCTGAACAATTAACCCATTAAGGGTAGAACAAGCGCGCACCTCCGTTCTGACTGTCCTTGTTTGCTTTTAGAGAAAGACGATTCCGCAGAACGGTGCTGAGACAGGGAAGACGGCAGTCGCCGCAGATCATCAGGAAACGAAGCTAAGTCCAAGTTTAAGTTCCTTGTAATTTTAATAACGGAGTGGGCTTAGCACAGAATTGCCCCTCACATGAAGTAATGTGGGGAATGCTTATTTCTACATGAGGTGATGTGGGAAACGCCTATTTCTACATGATGTAATGTGGGGATTGTGCATGCAGTAACCTGGGATATGTTTAGTAGGTGTTGGTGAATAACATAGGCAATCACACAGGCTCTGCAGGAGCAGGTGGCCAAACTGGTTGGAGCTCCAGCACAAAGGCTCCCGAGTTTACCAGATGAGGTAAAAGAGCATGGAGTGACAAGTCTCAGCTCCACTGAAAGGAAGCAGGAGCCAAGGAGCATGTTACCCTAATTCCCCCTTCCCTATCCACAACTCCTTCCTCTACCTCTTTCCGGTGATCCTAAAACCCTCAGCCTATCCAATCCACGGACCCTAACCCTCTTTCCCCGAAGGGTCGCGGAAGCCTGCGATGGTGTAGTCTCCAGGCCCCAAGACCTAACGGGAAGGGAGGTGTTTGTGCTGCCTCTGCGCCAGAAGAAGAAGAAGACCGAAGGCTCTGACAGAATTGCGAGCCACGTGTGAACCGGGCGCCCAGGCAGCACAACCATGGCGGATGTGATTACACTCCTTCAAGAATTAAAAGCCGAATTGTCCGCAACCAGGCAGGATTACCAGAATCTGGCGGGTCAGGTCCATACTTTAACGATTCAAAGCCAAGCCCAAGCAACGCCACTTCCAACCCCTAGAGTGTCATCCCCAATTCCAGTACAGGTGCAGGTGTCCACAGAACCGCCAATACCGCTAGCGGCCCCAGAGAGGTACCATGGAGATCCTCAAAACTTTAACCAGTTTATAATGCAATGTCAACTGCATTTCTTAACCAAATCAGCGGTTTTTCGGACAGCCCAAGCGCGCACCGCATTTGTGATTTCCTACCTTACGGGCGATGCAGCCTCATGGGCCACCCCTTTGGTCCGAAAGGACGACGGATTGCTCTATGATTGGGATTTGTTCCTCGAGGAATTTGGCAAAATCTTCAATCGTAGGGCAGCAACGCTAGTGAAGGATCGTGAACTATTGACACTAAAACAAGGCAACAGAGAACTGGTTACTTATGTCACGGCCTTTAATCGACTGGCTATGGAAACCGATTGGCCACAAGAAAAAAGGATGGCTTTGTTCTATCAGGGGCTAAGGGAAGATTTAAAAGACCTAGTAGCACAGGTTGACCCACAACCAGAGACCTGTTCTACAATGATCGATCTAGCTCTTAGATTGGACCAAAGACAAAAGGAGCGGCGACAAGACCGGCGCAGGTGGGAGAACAAGCCCCTAGTCAGGCTCGATCAACAAAAGACCCCAAAGACATCGGAAAAGGGAGCAGACGAACCAATGCAGATCGGAACTGTGCGTGGGCCCCTGTCTAAAGAGGAGAAAGAGAAGAGGCGAAGAGAGAAACTATGTCTATATTGTGGCAAGGCCGGCCACTTTGTGCGGGAATGTACAAACAAGCCTGTTAAGGGAAGTCCTTCGGGAAACGAGACCGCTCGCCCATGAGGGTGGCAAGGACGAGCAAAGTTGAAGACACCCCCGAAATTCTAGCGAATGTGCAACATAGCCAGGCAGGTCATGTTTTGATAGCAGGTCACCTCCGATGGGAAAAAAGGCGGATACCAGTGTCATTGATGGTGGATTCAGGGGCCACAGGGAATTTCGTGGATCGCCAGTTGGCCTTGAAAATGGGTATTCCATTGTGTGATAAATCCCGTCCAGAAGAAGTCAAATCGGTGGATGGTTCGCAATTGGTCTCAGGACCAATTACACAACAAACACTACCTTTACACTTGAGTTGTGGAGTAACACATCAGGAAACAATCCGCTTTGACGTAATAGCAGCTCCCCAGTTCGGGTTTATTTTGGGGTTGACTTGGCTGCGGCAGCACAACCCAACCATAGATTGGAGTACCGGGATACTGGAATTTAATTCCACTCATTGTCACGCGAACTGTGGAGCATCAGAGGAGGTAACTCATTGTGTTGGAGGAAGTTCTGAAACCGACCTGCCTATGGAGTATGAAGCATATCGGGACGTCTTTAGCAAAGCCGCGGCCGAGACCCTACCCCCACACCGGCCTTTTGACTGCCGAATCGATCTAGTGGAAGGAGCAGTATTGCCCTGCAGTCGAATATATGCGCTTACGGAAGCAGAAGAAAAACATCTGAAAGAATACATCGAGAGTAACTTGGCCAATGAGTTTATTAGACATTCCAAATCTCCGGTTTCCTCACCCCTGTTTTTCGTGCCAAAGAAAACAGGGGATCTAAGAACATGCATTGACTACAGGGCAATTAACAAGATAACCATAAAAAATCGTTACCCCCTGCCTTTGATACCAGTGTTACTGGATCAGGTACGCGGATCCACGATTTACACCAAGCTAGATCTCCGTGGGGCATATCATCTGGTACGGGTGAAACAAGGCGACGAGTGGAAGACAGCATTCCGCACGAAGTTTGGCCTGTATGAATATCAGGTGATGCCTTTCGGGCTCTGCAATGCGCCAGCAGCGTTTCAACATTTTCTAGACGAGGTTTTGCATGATTATATCGATGTATTTGCAGTGGTGTACATCGACGATATACTAATCTACTCACGAGACCCAAAAGAACACCCGAGTCATGTCAAGGCCGTTCTACAAAGACTACGGGAACATCCTCTGTACGCCAAACTAGAAAAATGTGAATTCCATCAAACAACAGTAGAATTCTTGGGGTTTATTCTGTCTCCTCAAGGGGTCACTATGGACGAAAAGAAGGTGCAGTCTATTCTAAATTGGCCCTCTCCTGGTTCAGTGAAAGACATTCAAACAGTCTTAGGATTTGCCAACTTCTATCGCCGTTTTATCGATGGTTTTGCTAAGAAGGTGCAACCGATGACACAACTACTACGGAAAGGAGTTCCGTTCCAGTGGAACGAGAAGGCAGAGGAAGGTTTCCAAGCTTTGAAGGCAGCATTTACCACGGCGCCAGTTCTGCGACATCCGGATCCAGCCAAGCCGTACATTGTGGAAACCGACGCTTCCAGTTATGCAGTTGGGGCAATATTGTCGCAAAGAGATGAAGATGGTCAGTTGCATCCAGTTGCCTTTTTCTCCCGGATGTTGTTGCCAGCTGAACAAAACTATGCAATAGCAGACAAGGAGCTACTGGCTATCAAGACAGCCTTTGACGAATGGCGCCATTACTTAATGGGAGCTCGACACACTGTCACAATATACACAGACCACCGGAACTTGCAATTTTTGAAATCAGCCAAAGCATTGAGTCCAAGACAGCTACGGTGGGCAATGCAATTTTCAGAATATGATTTTGTGGTGACATACCGTCCAGGTATAGAAAATCGGAAGGCTGACATACTGTCACGGTATCCAGGACCTAGTCCGGATTCCAGTCAATCAGAACTCGTGCCACAGACAATTTTGGACCCAAGTCGAGTCATAGGTAGCATAGCTGTGGATACTATCTTTGAAGACATCAGAAAAGCCATGTCGGCACAGGAATTAGTGCATTGGACAGCCGGAGACAAAAACAAAACCATGAAAGACGGACTACCTTTCTTTAAATCAGCATTGTATCTCCCAACAGTGCCTCTTCGTCAACAGGCCATTCGATGGTGCCATGACTCACCTTTCGTTGGACATCCAGGGAAGAAAAAGACTACAGAATTACTCCTCCGGCATTTCTGGTGGCCAGGGTTAAGTCAGGAAGTTCAACAACACATCGCCAAATGTGAAACCTGCTTGAGAAATAAGTCGGAACATCAGAAACCGGCGGGAGTTTTACAACCGCTCCCAACACCACCCACTCCATGGCATACCGTGTCTATGGATCTGATAGTGGAGCTACCACAAAGTCAAGGCTACAATGCCATCTTGGTTGTAGTGGACTATCTCACCAAAATGGCACACTTCATCCCCTGCCAAGGAACCCCTTCGGCTAGTACAGTGGCAGACTTGTTTTTACAACACATAATTCGACTACATGGTGTACCCTATAGTGTGATCTCGGATCGAGGACCACAGTTCACGTCAAGGTTCTGGCAGGCCTTTTGCAAATCAGTGGGAATGGAAATAAGGCTTTCAACCAGCTATCACCCGGAGACAGACGGCCAAACCGAACGCTTGAACCAGTCGTTAGAGCAATACCTTTGTTGTTTGACACAAGGATTAGAGAGCAATTGGGCAAAAGTAATATGGCTGGCTGAACTGGCGTATAATAACGCATTTCATACATCAACGAAAACCTCGCCCTTCTATAGTATGTATGGGCATCATCCTCGCTTCCAGCCAGTGCCTCAATATGAGTACCCAGAGGTACCAGCAGCAGAGACAAAGAAGGAACAGCTAGAGGTCATCTGGCAACAGGTACGAGACAACTTGGATAACGCCAAACAGGCATACAAACTACAGGCAGACAAGAAAAGGCGTCCCAGCCCACCATACCAGATTGGGGACAGGGTTTGGCTGTCAACACGGAACCTTCGATTACAGGGGTCACCTAAGTTCAAACCTCGATTCATTGGCCCATTTAAAATCACCGCCCTGATTGGACCAGCAGCAGCAAAACTGGATCTACCGGCAAATATGAAAGTGCACCCAGTATTTCACGTTGCTCTGCTCAAGCCAGCCCTGTCTTTCATTCCGCCCAAGAAACCCCCACCTGTCCTGATCGAAGGGTACCCCGAATTCGAGGTTCAGGCTATCCTGGATTCACGTGTAAGGCAAGGTACACTGCAGTATCTGGTGGATTGGGTGGGGTATGGCCCTGAGGATAGGTCCTGGGAACCAGCGTCTAATATTCATGCTCCTCGGCTCCTCCGCCAATTCCATCGAAGAAATCCTTCTAAACCTGGGCCCACCGGAGGGAGGGGAGGTACTGTCAGAACCCTGGCAAGTGTTGGGGTGGTGGCAGGGAAAAGAGCCCCTAGGTTGGGTTATGGAGGGAGGAGGGGGCCTTTGCAGCGCCCAACGGGCTTCTCAGGAGGTGTTCTCCACTCCTTTAGCAGGTCGTGTGGCCAGGGGTGGAGAACAGCCAAGAGACTACGTTTCCCAGCGGCCCCGGCGGCAGGACACATGAGAACCGCGCCCACGTGAGGGCGCATGCGCGAGCTGTGCCCCACGAGCGCTGCTCGCAATACTGACCGGCAACCTGAGTTGACGTGCATCCGACGAGCTCCGGTCGGCAAGCATCTGCGGGGCACCAGCCCGCCTGAAAGCATACCCCAGGCCCCGCGTCACACTTAAGATAAGTAGCGCAAGGTTCTACGCGCTGCGGCTAATTGCATGGAAGAGATTTTCTTAAATAACTAACAAGAAAACCACGAAACCAAATCGCGTGCAAAACGAAACTAACTCTTGGGGCACAAACATTAACCCTGCATGGGTAGTGCTTGCATAACTACCGCATGCACCGTGGGAGGCATTGCATGGTCCAGACTACTAAGACCCGTAAGGGGAAAACGAACAGACACGGGCCGCTCGATCTCTGAACAATTAACCCATTAAGGGTAGAACAAGCGCGCACCTCCGTTCTGACTGTCCTTGTTTGCTTTTAGAGAAAGACGATTCCGCAGAACGGTGCTGAGACAGGGAAGACGGCAGTCGCCGCAGATCATCAGGAAACGAAGCTAAGTCCAAGTTTAAGTTCCTTGTAATTTTAATAACGGAGTGGGCTTAGCACAGAATTGCCCCTCACATGAAGTAATGTGGGGAATGCTTATTTCTACATGAGGTGATGTGGGAAACGCCTATTTCTACATGATGTAATGTGGGGATTGTGCATGCAGTAACCTGGGATATGTTTAGTAGGTGTTGGTGAATAACATAGGCAATCACACAGGCTCTGCAGGAGCAGGTGGCCAAACTGGTTGGAGCTCCAGCACAAAGGCTCCCGAGTTTACCAGATGAGGTAAAAGAGCATGAAGTGACAAGTCTCAGCTCCACTGAAAGGAAGCAGGAGCCAAGGAGCATGTTACCCTAATTCCCCCTTCCCTATCCACAACTCCTTCCTCTACCTCTTTCCGGTGATCCTAAAACCCTCAGCCTATCCAATCCACGGACCCTAACCCTCTTTCCCCGAAGGGTCGCGGAAGCCTGCGATGGTGTAGTCTCCAGGCCCCAAGACCTAACGGGAAGGGAGGTGTTTGTGCTGCCTCTGCGCCAGAAGAAGAAGAAGACCGAAGGCTCTGACAGATACAGCTACCGCCTGGGCTTCTGGTTTTATCTGGGCCATGATCCCAAACAGTCTCCTGAGATTGAGGGCCGTCGATCTGGTGGGGATAAAGCCACACTGATCTGGATGTACCAATGTGGGCATATGTGGTAGGAGTCTCGTGGCCAGGATCTTAGCAAAGATTTTAGCGTCGCAGTTTATTAGGGACAAGGGTCGGTAGGAGGACATCTCGTTGGGTAGTCGTCTGGGTTTCAACAATACTGTTATTATGGCCTCTCTCATTGATGGTGGCAGGGTACCCAGTTCTATAGCTTCCTCCCACACCGCCAATAGCACCGGGGTCAGTTCCTCGTTTAGCTCCTTATACAACTCAGCTCCTAGTCCCTACGAGCCCGGTGCATTTCCGCTGGCCAATGATTTGATCGCCTCAACGTCTTCCTCAGTGGTCAGAGGTTGGTCTAATGCGAGCCTGTATTCCATGGGCAGCATCGGGAGAGTGATGTTGTCGAGGTACATTTTCACGTCCCCGGCTGATTTCGAATCATGGTTAGAGTGAAGGTCTGAGTAAAACCGGGTGAATTCCCTATTTATCCCTTCTTCACTAGTGACCACTGTGCCGTCCCCTGTTAATATGCTAGAGATCGGCATGTACTGCCTTTCGGCTTTTAGTAGGTTGGCTAAGGTACGCCCTGCTCTGTTACCCTCACCATATCTGAATGCTCTATGAGTGGTTGACATATAAAGCAGTTCCCTGGTAGATAGTTTATTGAATTCCAATAGGCTACAATTGATGTCTGAGAGGGTTTTGTTATCATGTGTATCCGTGTATCTCGCTTCCAGGTTTCCCAGGCGTTTTCCACCTCCTCCAGCTCTACCCTAACCGCCTTCAACATGCCTGTGGACTTAGAAATCAGTATTCCTCTCACCCATACCTTGAAGGCCTTCCAGAGGGTGTGATGACTATCCACTGAACCTATGTTGATTTCAAGGAAATGCTCCACCTCTCTATGTAATGCATCCGCTACTGCTGGGTCCTTGAGGATATCTGGTGGCATCCTCCATCTCCTAGTTGAGGGTTTATAGAACTAGTTATATAGAACTCAGGGTCGTCTAAGTTCGGGCCATAGGTATTTACCAACACCACCTCCCTCCCCGCCACGCTACCCCACACTATGACGCAGCGTCCGTGAGTGTCCACTTTGCTCTTACCAAATCGAAAGCCAACAGAGGGGTGTATAAGGGTGAGAACACCTCTTGCCTGTGTGGAGTAGTCTGTATAGTATCTACGTTGCCCCCAGTTCTTCAAAAAGTCTATGTTTACCTTTCGGAGAGCATGGGTTTCCTGCAGCATGATCACCTGCGGAAGATGTCTAGTGACGTAGGCTCCCACCTTTCTTGACTTAGATTGATTGTTCAATCCTGAGACATTCCACGTAAGGAGCTTTAACTTCAGTCCCTTATCCCTCACTCTGGTGTATGCCATGACTGTATGTTAATATCGTTTTCCTTGTTCCGGTTATTGTTCGGGAGAATGTCATGTGCAGCGACGTGACCACCAATTTTAACTTGTAGAACCCTTCCAACTGGGTTCCTGAAGCACCTCCCCCCATCTTGAATCCCATATAACTCAACAAAATTGAGTCTCAAATAACAAAGTGACCCCCCTCCCACATCATCTCCGCCTACATGACGATGTTGCCCAATAACACTCAGAGCCTTCCCGATGGGCATTCCCCCAAAAACTTTGGAACTTTCCTGAGGGTAGCCTGCTGCAGCCACCCGGCCACCTTTCCGGGGGCTCACGGATCGAAGCTACATTAAATCTGTGTCCAGGCTGTTCTTTGCAATTGTTCATGGCTTCCTGTGGCGGGGATTAGATGGTGTAGTCCCTTCAGTCTGCTGCATCAAGTCTCTCCGCTCCCGGCTGGATTCCGGCGAAGGGAGGCAAAGGGATGGAAGCCTCTACATATGTCTTGGCTTCTGTGGGGTTTTCAAAAAAGTGGGCTCTACCTCCATGTTGGATTCTGATCTTCACAGGAAAGATCAGGGCATAGGGTACATTGCGCATCCGCAGTTGTCTTTTCACCAGTTCATAGGATCGACGTTGCGCCTGCACCCCAGCAGAGAAATCCGGGTATATATGGATTCTGTTGTGTTCAAAGTGTAACATGCCTTTCTCTCTAGAGAGTCTGAGGACAGCATCCCTGTCTCTATAGTTAAGGATACGTGCTATTATGGTGCGAAGTGGTGCCCCAGGTTTCGGCGGTGGTGCCAGAGTGCGGTGAGCCTTCTCCACGAGAAAATGTTCCGAGAAAGATTCAGCCCCCAGGATATCCTTCAAAAGGTGTTCCACTTGTCGCTCCATGTCGCCCTTACCAAAGGTCTCCGCAACTCCAACAATCCAGATGTTATTTCTACGAGATCTCGACTCTAAATCCTCGCATTTACTTTTAGTTTTACGAGGTTCTGTTTGGAGTTGGGCTATGTCGCGGCCATGTTGCGAGATTGTGTCTTCGTTTGCGCTGATTCTGTTCTCTGTTTCCGTAATACGTGAGCTCTCTTTCTCCACTCTGGCCTTCAGGGATCCGATCGTTGCCACTATGTCATCCAATTTGACATTGACTGCCATAAACCCATTCTGGACTAGTGTTGCCAGGCGCTCTAACGGGTCTTCACCCTGCCTGTCTGGTGGTTGTTGCGACCCATCGGGCGCCCTGCATGGTTGGGAGCTGGCGAAGGAGTCCATTGGGCCGGTCTTTTTCCCTCCTGCACCCTTCCTCTCAGTGCGGCCCCTGTAGGTTAGTGTATGTCCTTAGAGTGGGCTGTGTTCTCCCACGTATCGTGCCGCTGATAGGAATCGAATAGTACGAACGCTCTATATCTTCCTCACGCGCTGCTCGGACCGGGTATCTGCTCTCTTTCTCTTGTTCCTACTATCCGAACGGATATTGCCACCAGGCGGGCTCCCCCCGTCCGATCAGTATGTCCAATGCATCTCACTGGCCCACTCCGGGGAGTGGATGGGGCCTTGGTCCAGGCCTGATGTTACTGTGCCCTCTCAGGGTATCAGTGGCTTCTCCGTATCACCGCAGGGGTTATTGTGGACCAAGCGTCAGTGTTTCACCTCTTGCTGGGGGTTGCAGCCCTCGGCGTCCCATTGTCAGTGCCTGCGCGGCCCCGCACTAGTCACTGAGGGCCCCCACGCTATTCCTTCACAACGTGACTTCCATTGCGCTCGCCTTATGATCGTACGTGCGTTGCCGTGGGTCCTGCTCACACCACACCGTTAGGGGCTACCTCCGTGTCCCAGTCCGTGTCGGGAACCATCCCCGCCTCGGGCTTTGTTGCAGCGGCGGGGGGGGGTTCCCATCTACCCCGCCCACTTGCTCATCTTGTGGGGCCGGAGGGCGCTTTCCGCGTATCTCTGTGGCGTTCCTGGGTGTCCTGGTAGGAGCACCCCCGTGGGGGAGCAGGGCCCGGCCTCCCGCGTTACATGCCAGCAAGAGCTATGCCCAGCTCCACCGACAGCCCGTACAGATGTCCACACCAGGCCCTCACAGCACGCCCCGGCTCACCTCCTCGTGTGCCCCACCAGCGGTGATATCTCTGTGCACCAGCCTAAGGATGCCGGGTCACTCCGCCTCTTCCAGGGGCTCTGCAATACAGCGCTCACCGCTGTGCCCCGCCCCCCTCGTGGCCGGGTCTTCCCTGTTCCGCCTCTGGCCTCCAGTAGATATCCTGCAGAGCCGCAGGGCGGCAACGCCGCTTTCACACAGCCGCCTCGCCTTCCGGGTGAGATAGCACGGCAGTCCAGCCACGGATTCACCCACTTTCTTCAGAGTATGTGTAGGAGACACTCCGACACAGGAATCTTCGTTTCTACCGTGTGTAGAGCGGAATTGGAAGGATATTTTAGGACAGGATTTTTGTATGAGCCGGAGCTCTCCTTTCAGGCGGCCATACTTGATACGCGCAACAGCGCCCCCCCCTACCACCAGAACATTTTTAAAACAGTATTACCATGAACAGAAAAAGTAGCACAAGACCCCAACCCAAGAAGGCAGTCCTGGCGTGTCAGCCAATCAGGGTTCTCTCCTCTCTATAAAGGTCCATAACACTAATCCTTCATCCTCTTCTTTCCTTTTCTACTGTCGAGCGTTATGCTGTTTACAGAAGCATTTGTTATTAAGGCTTACTGTTATTGTTTAATATGTTAACCGAGGCAGTGTGTCAGTGTGGGAGAGTGTATTCTTATAAATCTCTGCTGCAGCGCTTTCGTTTCGCTGCATGCGGTTTTCTTCGAGGGGTGTACTACATTTAGCACGGGTCGTTGGTTTTTGCCCAATTGAGCCCGGGAAACCTTATTGGCTTCCCAGCCTCGTTGGTGGTTTCATCTGTGACTATGGCGCGCTCTGGCACGGCAAGGAAACTTTGTTTCTATTTCCTTCTGAGTGAACCCAGCGGGAGGGGCTCGTTTAAGCAGCACTCGCAGGCGCAGCTGCGCCATGTTGAGACCACTCTTCTGACAGAAGCTGCATCGTTCCGGCGCAAACCTTGCAGGAAGTTACTTTGTATCTACAAACGTATATATTTTGCTCCGACTCGGTTGGAAAGAACCCTGCTTGGCTTCACAGCCTATGACAGGCTCTTTGAAGGTTTCTTTCTACTGTGGCCTGCTCGGCCTTTATACTCTCGTCTGTGTGGGGTGCTTTTCAGGCACTTGAGGTGAAGAGTAACCACTGCTCGAGATGGACATACATGTTATGTTATGTTATGTTATGTTATTTGGCATTTATATAGCGCTCTAGATATCATTGGTATGACCAGAAAGCGCTGGTAGGTTAAACGCCCTTGGGAACCGCAGTTCTGGTCAGTAGAGAGATGGTGTCATAGGGTGCGTGGGTGCGCCAGGTATTTGTGCAGCTGATGTAATTTCCGGATGGTAGCTACATCCTAGCGTTAGGTGTGGTGTTGAGGATATCAGTTTGATGTGTACAGTCTGGTGGGTGGACATCCAGACTGGGTTTGGCTGCGTTAGGCCTGAGGGACGCTTATGTGAGCAACTAGGCCAGAATGACATTGGGTAGCTGCATTTTTATTAGGCTTATGAGGTGTTCATGGGGTAGTATTCGTATGTGAACAACTAGGTCAAATTTATCAGGGGTATAGCTGTGTTCTAATTGATTGATGGTGTATAGTAGAGAGTAGGCGTAGTGATGTGAAATGATATGTTGGCTCTTCCTTAAAGCTCCCAAGACCAGGCACATGAACAGGATGGCAGGGAGCACATTGACACACAGTCACACAGTGACAGGGGCAGAGCTTACGGCGAAAAGAGGGGGCATACGGATATATAGCAACAGCATGGGGAACAAGAAAGCAGGGTACACAGAGACACATGGGCACGGTGGGCACATATGGTGACGAGAGGGTTGGGTAATACATTGGCATACATAGCAACATCACGGGAACAGGATGGCAGGGCGCATAGCGACACACGCACACACAGTGACAGGGGCTGGGCTTACAGCGATAGGAGGGGGACATAGGGATATACAACAATCACATGGGAACAAGAAAGCAGGGTACACAGAGGCACGGTGGGCACAAACTAGAGGGTATGGTAATTCCATCAGTCCATCAATCCATCCAGCCATTACATCAATGCATCCGTCCATTTCTTTATCCATTCATTCCATCAATCCATCCCATCGATGCATCCATCCAATTCTTCAATGTCTTCATCCATTCATTCAATTCATTCCATCCATCAATCCCATTAATCCATCCAACCATTTCTTCATCTATTCATTCAATCCATCCCTCCCATCTAGGCATCCACCCGTTTCTTCCATTTCTTCATCTATTCATTCCATCCATTCTTCCCATCAGTCCGATGTCCTCTATCACTTCATCATTTCCGTTCCATCCATCCATTCTATCCATTCCATCCACTCCATCCACTCCATCCATCAATCAATTCCATCCACTCCATCCATCAATTCCATATACATACATTCTGTTCATTCCACATGCATCCATGCCATACATTCCATCTATTCATTCCACATGCGTCCATCCATTCCGTCCATTCCGTCAGTCCAATCCATCCATTCCGTCCAATCAATCCCATCCATCAATTTCATCCATTTTCCATTTCATCCATTCTATTTATTTCGTCCATTTCATCCATTTCGTCCATTCCATCCATACCATCCATACCATCCATCCATCCCGTCCACCAGTTCCATATACATATATCCATCTATTCCCAATCAGTGGGCGTATTCATTGAAGAGAAGGTTGGGAGTCCCAATGTGTATTTAGTCATTGGGTTGTTGGGAGTTCAGACGCACCTTTATGGTTGTTGTTGGCGTTCTGGAAAGAGCCATGTTTTTAGTAATTTGCGGAATGTCATATAGTCTTGGGTGTGTCGGATGTGTGGTGGAAGCGAGTTCCACAGAGTCAGGCCAATGCTGAGAAGAAGGATCCTCAAACCTGATGGAGTTGATGGTTGGATCACTAAAAGGAGGGCAGTACTTGATCTTAGGGTGTGGGGTGAAAGGTAAGGTTTAAACTTATCTTGCAGGTATAGTGGGTTGGTCTTGTGCACTGCATGATGGGTGATGCACAGGGTCTTGAAGGTGGCCCTTCATCCGACTGGGAGCCAGTGAAGGTTTGTGAGAGCTGGAGAGATGTGGTCTCTTGGACCCAGGGCGTGGAGCAGTTTAGCAGCAGCTTTTTGCACCCTTTGGAGTTTATTAAGGTGGTATGCGGGGACTCCTAGGTATAGGGAGTTGGCATAGTCCAGTCTCAACATTACATTTCACATAACAGCAGCAAGTCTGTTTGGGAAGGAGAAGTAGGGAAAAATGTGTCTGAGACATTTTGAGGTAGTGACAGCATTTAGAGACTTTGTTGACCTGTCCGGAGAGGGTTAGACCATAGTCCATAGTGCACCCAAGATTTTTACTGTGACGGAGGGTGATGGGGGTTGGCCCATGGAAGGGGGCCAAGGAAGAGGATGAGGTAGAAGCTTAGTGTTTCCACATACCATGATTTCGGTTTTAGTGGGGTTTAAGAGGAGGTGGCTTGTAGTCATCCAATGGTCGATATCTAGGAGGCAGGCATCAATGTCGGCTGGGGGTTGGAGTCTGAGTTGTGGATTTTAAGGATGATTTGGGTATCGTCAGCATAGTTGTAGCACAAGATATTGTGCATGCGGATGGTTCCAGGAAGGGCGGACATATAGAGGTTGAATAGCAGAGCAGATAGACATGCGCCTTGCGGGACTCCAGTATTAACTGAGCGAGCAGCTGAGACAAAAGGGGAGCGGAGGGTTATTTGTTTCCTGTTGTTGAAAAAGGAGGCGATCCATTTGAGAGCGGTTCCACAGATTCTAAGGGAGTGGAGACGGTCAAGGATTATTGAGTGGTTAATCGTGTTGAAGGCTGCGGACAGGTCGAGGAGAATTGGTGCAGAGCATCCTGCAGTGTCTGCAGTGATTTTAAGATCGTCCCAGATTGAGGCCAGAGTGGTTTTGGTTCCATGTCGCGGTTTGAACCCTGATTGTGTGGGGTCAAGGAGGTTATTGGATTCAACAAGTCGTTTAGTTGGGAGTATGCTGTTCAGTCGATGAGTTTTGCAAGGAATCTGGTGTTCGAGATGGGTCTGTAGTTTTTGGAGTCAAGGGGGTTAAGGGAGGTTTTTTTAAGAAGAAGCTTGACATGTGCAATTTTAAAGGCATCGGGAGAGATTCCACAGCTGAGGGAGTCATTTAGAATGGTTCTTGAATGTTCTCCTGCGCAGGTGGATAAGAATATTTCTTTGAGGACTGAGGCAGGGCAGGGTTCTTGAGGGGAGCCAGATGGTTTGTTATCAGATAGAAGGTCAAGAAACTCTTCTCTGGCGATCGGTCTGAAGGACTCAAAGGTGGGTAAGGTGGGGGATGGGACAGCAAGGGGGGGGTTTGTTGGATTGGTCGGTAGTTGTGGGGGGGACAGTTTGTTGTGAAGGCAAGACGTCCTGTCAAGAGCAGTGGTGTAGAAGTGGAGGGAGAAAGAGTCGCAGAGCGATTGTGATGGGGCAGATTGGGAAGAGGTGCAAGTGGGTTTGACGAATTCAGATATGATTCTTTGGAGTTCTTTGCTGCGGTTTCCACAGTTGAAAATCCGATAGTTGTAGTAGGATTTTTTTTACTTTCCGTATTTCCGCTTTGTAGTTGCGATGGCGCAAGGCAAAAGCGGATCTGCAGAGACTTTTTTTTTCTGCTCAACATTTGCGTTGCAGAGATTTATTTAGTTTTTTGGCATTCCTCAGTTCCAGAGTAAACCATTTGGGAAATGGTCCGGTGCGTGAGGATGAGGGGCGCGAGGGGGTGAGAGGAATTAGTGAATCATTAATCCATAAGTCGAAAGAGTCGATGGTTAAGGATCTGTCAGGGGAGAGTGGTGTAGGTGGTGTAAGAAGAAGGGCTTCGCCTAGGTGGGGAACAATCTTTACTTTGTTCCAGCATTTGCGGTGGTGGGGGGCGTTGGGAAGGGAGGCAGGGAGAGGGGCAGGGAAGAGGATGGAAAAAGGGACGATAAAGTGGTTGTACCAGACTAGTGGTAAGGGGGGGATAGATGTATCAGCTCATGGGAGCTGAGGATAGCCTTTAGGGTGTGCCATTTAGAGTGGGTTGGACCGTTCATATGAAGGGAAAGGTTGAGCATGTCAAGACTGTCAATGAGTGAATGGGTCAAGGGGTTGGTGAGAATGTCCAACCAGATATTGAAGTCTCCTAGGATTGTCAGGGAGGGGTGATTTACTTGAATGGTGGCTATCGAGTCACAGAGGGTGGTTGTGAAATGTCTGTCATAACCAGGTGGTCTGTAAATGATTAGGAAGCTGCGGGAGACGGTTGGAGGTAGTGAGAGTTTAACAAGAAGGCATTTGCATGATGGGTGCCTGTCTGAGAATCAACAAGTGAGACAGAGAAGTGAGATT
This sequence comes from Ambystoma mexicanum, assembly GCF_040938575.1. Classification (NCBI taxonomy): domain Eukaryota; kingdom Metazoa; phylum Chordata; class Amphibia; order Caudata; family Ambystomatidae; genus Ambystoma; species Ambystoma mexicanum. Next base: position 80,385,443 of record NC_090921.1, on the reverse strand, counting down.
TGAAGAGGACTGGCACGCCGCCTCCTCTTGAGGGTCTGGGCAATGAGGCAGGGAGAGGAGGGCTGGTGGGAATATGGGTTGTCAGTGGGCTCTGGGTGACGAAGGGTGGGGCAAGCAAGTGGAGCTTGGGAAGAGTAGGCGGGCGGAGGAGGATATGTGAGTGGTGTGGGTAGAGCTGAGGAGGGGCGGGTGAGTGGACAGATAGTCAGTGGGCGAGGGAGGGTTAAGGGGGCGAGAGTCTCGAGTGAGTCTTGAAGAGTGGGTGGTGTCCTGTGTGCAGAGAGAGAAGTCGAGAGAGAGTGGGAGGAAGCAGGGTGAGGGCAGGGGGGAGTGTAATGGGGATGGAGAGGGAGATATTGGGAGACCAGTGTTACGCTCACCTGGTATCCATGGGGACGCCACCCAGCCCTGGTTGGATGATTTGCACTCTCGAAGCCTCTCCTGGTCCCTTGGTAAGGCCTCTGGTTAAAGATGGGTCTTAATATTGTAAAAGGTGGATTCTCCATCCTGCTCCTCGTGGCAGGGGCGCGTAGATGTGGGGGGCGAGCAGCGACCAAGTTACTTCACTGGTGCAAGACCCACTGTGGGAATCCAGGCCTGCTGCGACTCTGCTTTACAGTCTTTATATGCAGTTCTTATGTTCCTCTTAGTTCAAATAATAATGTCTTGCTTCTTTCCTTTTAGGTATGGAAAGGTATTTAGGTGTTGTCATGCAGTTTGAAGATGAGCATGGGCTGGTAGGCGGAAGTGCGGTGTGCACGATGCTGTCCGGTGAGTAATGCGCGATGCGCAGCGCTGTCTCGCCTTTAATATTGCTAACCTGTGTCTTTTCTCTCCTTGCAGGTTGCGATGTTCCTCGCAGAGTGCCGTAATGTTCCAGCAATGATACTGACCAGGAGATGACTACCCAGGCAAGAATTGTGTGGCTGTCTTCATTCGGGAGGAAACGTGAGTAAACGCTTACTAATGCTGTCTTTCTTTCTCCTCTTTCCAGTTTATGGCATTCCAGGATGCATGCGGTGTCGGATGATGGAGTTCATACCTTCAGGTGAGTGGAAATGAAGTCGGCGATGGATTGAAGACAGGATACTGTTTCAGGTAGGTTTCGTAGTGTTCTTTCTCTCTCTGCAGGTCCTTGGTTTCAGGTAAACTGGCATCAAAGAACTGGACACGGTGAGCGCTACGCTGCCCACAGCAGAATAACACAAAGCATGTTCTGCTGTTTGGGTGCAGTTTAAATAGTCTCAGATAAAGTAGTTCAGGTAAAATAGTCCCAGGCCTGCCACACCCAAAGTAGTCCAGGTAAAGTAGTCCGAGGCCTGCCACACCCAAAAGACTAGACCGCATAGCTCAGTTCCTTGTAACTGAGCTATGTGTGTGCCTCCATGTTGGCTGAACCTCCACCCCCCCCCCCCCCAAGGTAAATAGTCCCAAGTAAATAGTCCCATTCTAATGTTGGTCTTCATGATGGTTATGATAGGACTGACTCCAAGAGAGTCTTGGATGAGGTTTTAAGGCCTTTGACCTGGCCCTAACTGGAAGGCTGACTTGCCAGTGAGGGCCAGGGGCAAGGGTCATGACAACTGAGTGGAGGTAGAAGTGGTGAGGAGTATACAGTCGTGGAGGGGGACCAGGCTCTTTTTCTACTTTTCAAGGATTTATGTGTAGTAGGGGTGTGAGAGAGGGTGGGGGGGTCGGAGGGTGATGGAGATGAGGCTACTGTTCTTGTGAGGGCTAATAAGGGGGCAGCTGGAAGGAGGTGGGGCCAGCCATCGGTGGGCTAGCGCTCTCGGGAGGCATAAAAGGGAGCTCACCTTATGAGACAACCTTCTTTGCTGACTAGCTGATGGATCCACAGCAGAGTTACATTAAAGCAGCATTTTTTAATCGGAGCAGTATTTTACTGCAAAGCCCCTAGTAACCAGCAACAGCAGATCTGGAGCAGATAGGCTGAATCCAACCAGCCGAGGAGCGGGGCATCGGCAATCCAAGCAGAGGGGCCTGGGCACTGCGTGTGCCAATGAGGGCATTCTTCGCAGGGCCGCTGCCGGCGCTTGTTCAGCTGTGCCCCGGCATACTGTTATACGCTGACGAGAAGCAGGAAGTGGTGTCGGCAACGCGGCAACGTGTTTCTGACATAGGATTAAGCCTGACTGGGGAAAATTCTTTGGCGAGCCCGGATCGAGAGGAGCAAACGATGCAGGCTTCACCTGAGGGCGGTGCGTTCCTCAGGAGGCTGCTGCCAGTTGTGAGAACTGCTGCAGAGAGACACACAGGACGGACAGTGCGTGTGCCATGAGAGGTTAATACACTCTTGCATGGCCGCTGGGGTAAGGAAGGTGTGGATAGCAAAAGGAAAATGGGGAAGGGGAAGTACCCAGGGGAAAGGGAAGAGTGGGGGACTGAAAGGGCTCGGGGTGGGGGGGTAAAGGTTGGCAGGGCTGGCTGGAATTAGGTGGTTGGGGAAATAACTTGCTGGGGGATGATGGCCAGAAGGGGGGGGGGCAAATTGTGAAATAGATAGAGCTAAATATGGCAGGAAGGGGAGGCGGAAAGGGAAGGAAATTGATGGGGGGAGCACTGGGGGAGGAAGAGCAGAGACTTGGGCATGAAGGGGGGATGGCAGTCGGGTGGGGAAGGGTTCTGGGTGTGGGGGGAAGAAGAATAGGGTTTGGAATGATAACGGATGTAAGATCAACGAAGACGGGTAGGATGGGAAATCATGAACTGGGAATTAGAATAGTAACGTACTAGACAGAATAGGGGAATGGAAAATAGAAGTGAAGGAAAGTAGTGAATACTAAGCTCTAGAATTAGAATGGTAGATGGGAGAACAAGGGAATAGAAATTAATGAATGGAGGTACGGAAATTAGGAACTGAAATAAAGAAATGAAGGAAAAGTGTACTGGGAAATGTGCACTGTGAATAAAGTAACTGAAAAAAGTGTACTGGGCATTGTGTACTGTGAATAGTGTACCGTGAAAAGTAGACAAAGTAATGGCTATGGGTAGAGATGGAAACGTGTATGGAGGAACGGTCGAACTCCAGACACTCCAGCTTCTCTCAAAATTGCAGATTAGACATACATGTCAGCAAAGCAGTGACAGCAACGCATTATCACTAGGTGTTGGTGCTACTGAGATGCCTGGTAGGGTGTGGGGACCTGCGCACCCAGTATAAGGAGACAGCAGGGGGAATTTGTGACCATACATGCCAGCATCGACCGAGTTCGAGTAACCCCGCTCCTACAACACAAAGCATTAAAATGTACTACTCCCAGCTCACCATAGCCCATAGCCCAGAGGCGAACCAAACAGTACAACAAATCGGCCCAGCCAAGAGCAAACACAGGTCATCCGGCTGGGTCATAGCCCATGAATATGCCTGCTCTCACCTGTCTTCCCTGGTCCCTTCATATATCTGAAATGTTACCTGTGTGTTACGGGAGGGAGCGGGCAATCCAGGCTTTTTACAGTTGGCCCTAAGGCGACAGCTCCAACCTCAAGGGAACCATCTGTGGAACATGGGGAAAGCAGACATGAAGCTACGAAAACTTAACTTCGAAGGCGGAGCCTCCACCAGGACACCCAGAGTTCAACCCCAAGAAGTGCCAACCGAACCACTGAGGCAGAAATGAGCTCTGCCTCAGTACCTGAGGCAGACATCAGGGAGATCCTGGTGGATCTTAATGCAGGCATTGGAGGGCTCGACTCTAAACTAGACTCTTTATCTGCCAAGGTCGACCAACTGCAACACTGAATCGATAAACATGGAGACCGTCTGGATGAGGTGGAGCAGAGAGTATTAGGGATAGAAGACGGAAACAGCTCCCTTGCCGCCAGAGTGTCAGCACTCGAGGTCCAAGTTAAAGCAGTATCGGCAAAGAACAAAGACCTGGAGGGTAGAGCGTGCCGTAGTAACATTCAGCTGGTTGGAATCAGAGAGCGGCAACTCCTCCCCAAGATGGCGAGACCGCACTGTCACCACAGTTTGTGGTGGAGGGCCCATTGTGTGCCAGCAACCTGCCCGATACCAGGCGCGCCCTCCCGCCCCATCATTGCGCGGTTCCTCAACTACAGAGATCGGCACACAATCCTTCGATTAGCCAGGGAAAAAGGGGAACTCCAATACGATGGCAACAAGATCCAAGTGTTCCCGGGCCTTTCAGTGGCAGTACAAACATCCCGCCGATCCTTCACCGGGGTGAAGAGGCGTATGAGAGACAACAATATCCCCTACTCCATGATGTTTTCCAGCGAAACTCCGGATTCAGCACACAGGGAAAACGCAGTTCTTCACCTCACCTGAGGCCGTGAGCTCCTTCCTAGACAAGATAAGGGGGCGACTGCCCCGAAATGTTCCTAGGGTCCACAGGGATGAACATAACAGGAGAGATCCGGGCTGATGGTGTTGGCCTCACAGCTCTGGGGGAAATCCTTTTGCATAACACGAAATGTATCATCTACACCAATACTATGCAATGCTTATAACCCAGATACATACAAACTCTAGTTAATAGGGGAGCCAGCCGACTTGGTCGGGCTCTTGCACCCTGAGCTCTGCAATGTTCTTGGGAAATAGGGTAAGGGGGTGGGATACGCCAATAGGTGGGTTGGGGGTTGCCCGTGGGGTTGTGGGGGCTGAAGAGATAGTTGGGGGGAGTTTGGAAGAAGTTCTGGTTGTCAGAGGTCTGGTTCTCGCCAGCCCAATCCACTGGCACACACAATGAAGCAAGCAGGCTTTACACATACCAAGATTCAGCAGGGTCCGATGGGGGTCAGAATAGCAACCTGGAGCATAGGTCGGGGGGAACAACCCCACAAAGATTCAGAGAGTATCCCAATACCTTAGGAGACACCACATCGACGTGGAACTGATACAGGAAACTTATCAGTGAACTTCCAAGTACTAAATCGCCTGGCCCTGACGGTTTGACAGGAGAATTTTACAAGGCACTAGCTCCAACCCTGGCACATCTCCTTCTCATTGTGTATGAAGAAGCTATTGACAAGAGAATATTACCCCCCACGATGCGCGAAGCCAACGTGATATTATTGCACAAGCCTGGGAAACCCCCTGAAGATTGCGCCTCCTACAGGCCGATCTCTTTAATAAACGTGGATAATAAAATATTTGCTAAAATTCTAGCTAGACGGCTGCTTCCACTAATGCCAGGGTTAGTACTAGCAGACCGGCTAGCAGAGGCGGGCTTCCTACGCAGATGGAACACGTTGTTCTGTGCTCTTTTGTGATCACGGAAGGCATGAACCCCTCAACCCGAGCAGTTGCGGTTCTTTTAGATGCAGAAAAGACCTTTGGCTCCATCGAGTGGCCATATCTTTTCGCGGTACTGCAGAAGTTAGGGTTCGGGGCCTATTACCTCAAACTGGTCACCCTGCTTTTCACAAACCCCTCTGCTAAAATCACGATAGGGAGAGCGCAGTCAACGCAATTTGAAATGAAAAGATGGACCAGACAGGGCTGCCCTTTGTCAGCCTTATTATTCGCCCTCGCGTTGGAACCGCTTGCTGCGGGTCTAAGAGAGCTGTAAATTGATAGAGGACTTATCCTGGGACCGCAAAAGCTCATTATATCGCTCAATGCCGACGATGTGGCTCTCTTCATTTGTGACCCAGAAATCAATCTAAACCCAGTGATGTGAGAGGTTCTCAGGTTTGGGGTGTTCTCGGTCCTCAAAATCAACCACCACAAGTCAGTGGTGTTCCCTCTCACAAAGGGAACATGGGCATTTCGAGACAAGTTCGACCTCAGATGGGAGAACCCTGGAGTCAGGTAACTAGGGTTGCTGCTTTCCAGAAATCGCAAAGAATTATTTAGGGACAATTATGGGTAGACCATGGAAATGCTCCAGGGGAAAATAACACACTGGCAACACCTCCCACTTACGCACCTAGGGCGCGTCTCCATTCTGAAAATGATTATATTGCCTAAACTCCTTTATCTGTTCGCTAATGTACCTCTGCTCTTGTCGGGAGGATTTTGCCAGCGCTTGAGGGGTCTAATCTTGGATCTACTATGGGCTGGGAAACCAGTGAGAGTGTCCCACACCACGCTTATACAATGAATGGCGAAGGGAGGCATCGAAAAAAAAGCAACGACAAAACCAAAGCATCTTATAAAAAGCCTTGAATGCCAAAGCATCGACAGTCTATCTTTTAAATGTAAAAGTGCCTTTCCATCTAAACCAGTCCATCGAAAATATAAATGGACTGGTTTCAATGGAAATGCACTTTTACATGTAAAAGATAGTATTTCAATGGTTTTTTTGTAACTTTGAAACGTTACATGGAGCTGTCCAGTGCTGAAATTTCGGCACTGGCAAGCTCCTTGTAACATTTTAATTTTTTTTTTGTATATTGGGGGGAGAGTTCCCCACCCGGGGGGTTCCCCACCCCAGCACACCCAAACCCCACACCCCCCCAGCCCTAACCATTAATCTTACCCTATCCCTAGCCCCAACCCGAGCCCCAACCCTAACCCTAATCGTAACCCTAATGTAACCCTAGCCCCAACCCTAACTGTAAGGTAACCCTTAATCTAACCCTAGCCCAAACCCTAACCCCCAACCCTAACCCTAACCGTAATGTAACCCTTAATCTAACTCACCCTAGCCCCAACCCTAACACCTAACACTAATCTAACCCCTAATCTGAACATAGCCCCAACCCTAACCCCACAAATTTAGATGGATCCTTCGAATTATATCCAACGAAATAGCTAGTCGATGGAATGGAATTTCTTTGCTTGTAATTCGATGGTTTATTATTAGATGCCTTGGTGTTCAATGGATTGACCAGATACCCTTAGAACGCTATTACTGGGCAGCGCATGCACAATTGCTGTGGTACTTGTATGCCACTAATTTAGTTCCCCCGCATGTGCAAATTGAGCGAGCTCCGATGACACCCAACCTACTACGAGCAGTGATCGTAGGGGTGCTCCGAGTCCCACCGCACACCCTAAACATAGTCCTGTTAACGTATGCAATATGGAAAAGGATGGCAGCAAAACGCTGCCTTTTCAGTTGATAATCGCCCCCCCTACCAGCAAAATACATTCCCAGAATACCCATAACAGGTGAGCAGGTATATTTGCAATGGGCAGACAAATTACAGATAGAAACTCTGTGTGATCTCTTTGTAGATGGTATGTTCCTCACGATCCAGCAAGCAAGGGCAAGGGGAGCTGAGTCAGACCTCGATATATTTGTGTACTTTCGGCTCCATCACACGCTTAAGTCCCTCTTCCCCTCGTTCCCAGCACAGCCACCGATATGGCAACTGTTGCACAAGGTAATTCAAATACAGGGAGACGGTCGGTTAATCTCACAGATCTATAAAGACCTGTTGATGGACGAGATAGGTGAGATGGCGACCCCGAGGAAAAGGTGGGAAACATCCCAAGGCAACCCCATTGCTGATGAAGACTGGCACTACATAGTGAGACATACTGAGACAAACGCAAAAGGTCTCGCTTAATTCTAGGTTCAAGCTCATACACTTTAACTTCCTCCACCAGGTATACCACACTCCAGCCAGGCTACATAAGCACCATCAATCCATTTCAGAGGCAGGTGCTAGATGTTATTACGCTCCAGAGAACTTCCTTCACCTTGCATGGGAATGCCCGAGAGTCAGCCAATTATGGTCAGAGGTGATATCCAAGACCTCACTGATCATAGGGGAACAAGTAGAACTGAGCCCACTCTCTGTGCTAATGGGATGCAACAAATCCCTGCAACCCGCAGTGCGGCGGTTAGAAGGCTTACTATTGGTCCTGGCACGCCAGAGAGTAGCTATGACATGGGGTAGAGGCCTAGCGCTCAGCTATGGCTGCAGGATGTGACTTACTGCCACAACATGGAAACAGCATCCATCAGGTCCCTGCTATTGCATGCACACCCCCCAGAGGTATGGGGTCCTTATGTTCACTACCCATTGATGGACACAAACTGAAAAACTGCTAAACAACAAAGGCGGACAATTGTACGCTCAATAACTCGACCCTGAATATCAAATGTAATGCTTGTAACAGATGTTTTTGGGGGGAATGGAGGTTGTTGGAGAGCGGCGGGGAGGCGAGAACCAGACATCATGTTATAATGTTTGTTGATGTTGAAAATACAAAAATAAAGTATTAAAAAAAAAGGAAAGTAAGACAGACACAAGTGATCACAGTTCAAAGGTATTTAACAAACTGTAAAAACGGGAGAGATAAACGCCTTATCTAAACGTAAACCTAAACCTATGATGGGAGCAAGCTACGTCCATCAAATAATAATAATACATTCCTAGATGAGTCTAGTCAAATAAAAAGGGCCTATAATAAGAAAATCCTATTGCCAGTCCTTACCTCTAAATACAAAATAATGTGGGATAATGTTCAGAAAGAAAGAAGTGCTGTCAAAAGGATAAGTCAGGATGTTATAGCTAAGGTCTCCTATTGTCATGATGCCTAGCCCCGGGCATCAGGACCAAGGCCCTCAGCTCCGGGAGCAGGCATCCAGACATTTGTTTAAACCTCAGCAGCCCCGGCTACGGGCTGTCTGGGTTCAGTCCTGGCGCCATAGGCGCCAGACTCAACATAGAAATCAGTCCTGGCGCCATAGGCGTCAGGCTCAAAGACTTTACTTACCTGATGCAGACCATGCTGCAAAAGAGTCCAAGCCTACATGAGGCCTGGATGGGACTATTTTGTTACAGGGACTATTTTTTACTCGGGGGTGGCTCTAGGGAACTTCTTACCTGGAACTACTTTGGAGGCTATTTAAACCACACCCGAACAGCAGCACATGCTTCGCGTTATTCTGCATCCAACAGCGTGACGCTCACCGTGCCTGCAGCCAGCATCCAGTCTTCTGGTTGGCCCGCGTGCCTGCAGCCAGCATCCAGTCTTCTGCCACGCCCGCCTCGAATCTGGAGCTCCTAGAATAAAGAAGAAGAAAAGGACAATGTTAGAAAACAAACTTATTTCAAATTCCTCACCTAATTCAGGAACCATTTCATCTCCGGACCTGGAAAGTACATCAGTCCTGCATGCGTCTCTTCGCCAGCTCCAGCACAGCGCCATACTCACCAGTTCTCACAGCATCTTTCGATCCGGCACTGTCTCCATCATTTCTTCGACCGTAATCCGGCACCTAGGGGACACAAGAAAAAACAAGATGAGCCAAGGGAATCAACAAATACAACCTCTTACCACCATAGACTTACCTGATTTACCACCGGCGGTATTATTCCATAACTCTCCACATTTTCATATGCCGCATCTGTAAAGAGGGGGAAAAAACAACACGTTAACGCATGCAATAGTTACCGGACAGCGTTGGGTAACACAGACTCTTACCTGAACGCCAGCAGCAGCTACGAGACCTTCTTCTCACGAACTCAGTTGCAACTTAAAGAAGGAAGGGGACAAGAGTGAACATCGGCCACATTGAACTCTTTGAACTTGATACTTACCAATCCCGCCAGGGACTTCAGAGTCAATACTTACCGGAACTCTCCCAACGCCTTCAAACCAGTAAAGTAACTAGTATCTACGCGCCCCTGCAAGACACGGAGGATGGAGAGCTCATCTTTTACGAACATAAGGTGAGGTTACTAAGGGGATATCGGAGGTGATTAGTAGGGGAGAGCGAGAACAGTTGGGAGGCCATCACTAAAACCCACAGGTGGTTAATCCCGGTCTCCACTTGCAGGAAAATACTTCTTCGGGTCCAGCAGACAAGACTAGGCGGGCCAGTCCAGACAGTCATCTCTGCACTACGCATCACGTTGAAGGAGACCGCAGCTGTCCGGGTCCGATCGACACCCCTGTGGGGTCCAGGTGTGCGTAACACCTATCCCCACATTTGTAGCACGGAACAATGCGGGCCCCTCGAGCACAGCACACTTCTGGGTTTCTCCGGCCCAGGTTTACAGATCCTATTTCCAATATCAGGGCCTTCTGTGCCCAAGTCTCTTTTATGCAAAGTTTCTTGCTTCTGAGGGCCTGATGTATCACAAACAACAAACAAAAGTTCCTTCTATTTCTTCACGGCGGGTGATTACTCCTCACCCGAGGATCCCTTTCAGCCAGGCTCTGATGCCTTTCACAACGTCAGCCTCCGTCAATAGGGCTCAGACCAACAACTCACTGTGGACATCCCTCAGTTGGGTTCTCGTTTGTCATCACAATGCAGTTCAATTAGCTTTTCAGTTCATCATTATCTTAAAATATTCAGGAATCTTAATGTCTTTTTAAACAATTCTCCGGGTTACCCTTTCCACTATACTTAGGTCCCCCTCCTCCGGGCTCAGACCTTTCTTCACCTGACTTCCACAACACTTGCCAATTCACACAGAGACTTCCGAAGGGCAGTAATGTCTCGCTGGGTCACTCTGTGACGCACAATTTCCAAGGTAACACAGTTCAATTCACAACGCGTCAAAAAGCTTCGACTGTACAAGCGGTTTTGGCTTAACCCTTGTATGACCACTTTGACATTTCACATCGGCCTCCCCTAGGGACTCTTGTTTCTTGTAGTTTTCTCAATTGAACATATCCTCCTTGTTCAGTAGCGGGGCTTTCGTTCGAGTCTTTCGAATAGCATCCAGGTGGCGTTGGACCACTCTAACTTTTGATACCTTGTTTGTTCACAAAAAGATCTTTGTCTATTATCTTCTTTTCTTTACGCAAATGTTGCCACTGCAACCATAAGCTTAGCACAGTTCGGTCCATTATCAGTTTCCTCTGACTCACCGTCTGTGTTGTACTTGTTGGCTTTTCTTCCGCTGGAGTCAAGGACGATACCACGGCGGCAAGCTCTTTTCTCCGCCATGGCTATCAGTGCGGGAGTGGTCTGTGTACCGTTGACATCTGTCACACCAATTTCCAGCTGTGATTCCCGGTCTTACTGTTCCTTTATCAAAGGTTTTGTGAGTCTGGGTTGAAAAGGGCAAGGGCATTTCTCTCCTTGTCATCCATTCGGTTTCCTCCGCCTTTCTCCTCCGTTTGAACTGCCGTCCCGGAATAGTTGCTTTCTCATATGTTCAGCCTTGCTCAAAGTGTGCTCTCGTGCTCCGCCTTTTATCCCTTTGGGGAAGGGAAAGGGCCGTCAGGTGTGTGTAGTTATTGGCAATTGCCTGCCTCTGTCTGACCCTTGTGTTGGGACATGTCAGGTAAACGGCTCTGGTGTTAGTCCGTTGTTTTTTGTGGTGTGAGAACCTGTTTGTGGGGTAGGATGGGGAAAAGGTGTATTAGGAAGGGGTACCACGTCTCACTCACCATCCAAGTGATCCCCCCGCACTGGTCCACCTCTAGCAACTAGATCCAATAGCGATGGCCGTGTCCCGGCCACCTGGATGACAGATCCCCGGGGGCTAGTAAGTGAGACATCTTCAGGTTTATCACAGGATAGAAATAGATGCGGTCGAGGCCAAGACCAGACTACCACAGGAGAAGGTCACAGACTTAAAGGAAGCAATAGGTAGATTGCTGGGGAGAAACAAAGCAATGCTGAGGGAACTACAGCCATTAGTGAGAAAACTGAATTTTGCTGGAAAGGTTATACTAGCCGGGAGGGTGTTTGCAAGGAGTATATCTATCAAAACAGTGGGGCTACAACATGCAGCACAGCACGTACGGCTTGGCACAGATATAAATGAGGATGCAAAAATGTGGGACATGTTTCTGGACAAATTTAACGGTGTACTTTTGTGGAGAGATCAGTGGGCAAACAGTGAAAGCATAAGGCTCTTAACTGACGCATCTTGAAAGCACAGTTGTGGGGCAATGTTGGGTATTGAGTGGTCTGCACAACCATGGCCGTAAAAGTGGCATAAGGAGGGCCTCACAGTGGACACCACATTGCTGGAATTGTTCCCCATCCTAGTAGCCTTTCAATTATGGGAGGACCAGCTCAGGAATAAAAGGGTGATTTTATGGTCAGGCAAACTAGCAGTGGTTCAGGTGATAAACAAAGGAAGCACAAGCAGCGGTAGGGTGCTGCGCTTACTCAGGGACATGATAGCAAGCCTACTCCAATTAAACACAGAGGTGCGAGCTAGGCACATCCCTGGGATTAAAAACATAGCGGCTGACGTTCTCTCGTTTACAGTGGGGAAAATTCAGAGGGACGAGGCAATATGTCAGCGATTGGCAAGATTTGACCTCCCTCGTCGAAAAAGCCCTCGCACCAAACACAGCAAAGAGGTGCAAGGCTTGTTGGGACACGTTTGTTAATTTCAGGGAAGGACTGCAAGGGGAGCACGGAAGGGTGCCAGTGAGATCGTTCATCGGGTGGGTGTGGTGCAATCACAAGACCAGTGACTGGGCTGCATACCATTTGGCAGCGATTGCTCATTTCTATAAGTTACCGGGCATGACCGATCCAACGAAAAAGCATTATGTAAGGATGGCAATGAAGGGATGGGCCAGGCAAATAGGAAAGAAAGAAGACCATAGGCACTCCATAGACATTGTAAAGCTGCAAGGCATGCTCAAAACGCTGGGGGGATAGGCAGAGACATTTTTGAAGCTGCCATGTTTGGATCAGCATTTTCCTTGGCATTCTTTAGGCCCCTCAGGATCAGCGAACTGGTAGAATGAAACAAGGAAGGGGGCGGAATACGTTTCTTGAAGAGGGAGGATATGTTTCAGGAGAAAAAGCACAACTGCCACTGCTAAGGTCAAAAACTGACCAGATGGCAAATGGAAGAGCAATAGTGCTGCACTGCATTAATTAAGGACAGCCTGTGTTGCCCCCGGACCCTGCAGCCGGGGGGGTTCCATGTCATTTCATTGCGGGAGGTTTTTTCGCAGGGTTTTTTACCGCAATTATTTTAACAAAAAAACCCATTGAATTATTTTACATTATTTTTGGGGGGCTCCCCCCCAAACACATTTATTCCCTTTAATGTATTATATATTCCTAAACACCCACACCCCATATATATAATTTTCTAACCCCCTCATAAAATATTCGATGGGTATTTTCATAAAAAAGATTTGCGGTAAAAAACCCTGCAAAAATACATCTGCGATGAAAGGACGTCGTACCGCAGTGGGGTGGCCTCACTACTAATACACGCAGACGGGTAAGCATTGAGCAAGTTTCAATTTAAAGGGGTGATTGATTTGGCACTGAAACACATAGGAGTAACAGAGAGGCTCTTCAGCACGCACTCGTTTAGGATCGGTGCTGCCACGCCAGCAGCAAGGGCAGGCATGCCTCCGGAAGCCATCAAGAGAATCTGGGGCTGGAAGTAAAAACTGTTTTAAGAGGTACATATCGTTATGTCCTCCCCCTCCTTTTCCCCAAATATACAGGACTGAGAAGAGACAGAAGAACGGTGTGGGTAGTGAGCCATTCGTTTGTGACGAAGGCCAAAGCAAGGTGGACTACACAAAGGGAAGAAATGACCACATGACTCTTCAAGGTCGAATGGTGGAGAATTCCAGATATGAGATGGGCACAACTTGTAGAGCATGGTGAGAGGCTATTACAAGGTACCCCAAACCTGAGGTTTTGCTTGTACACCTGGGGGAGGTTATAATCTAATGAACCTTGGAAGAGGAATGCGGCTCAGAGAAATAATGGGAATATTGCAAGGTTTGGGGCCTGTCTGCGAGACACAGAAATGATGTGGTCAGGGATTACACCAAGGAAGGAATGGAAAGGGGCTGACTCGCATCAGGCGATCTAGAAGTCTCGAAGGAAGTTGAATGGAGCAATTGCAAAGTTTTGCAAGGGCATAGGTTTCCCGCAGATCCGCCACAGGCTGATCAATTTGAAGTCACCAGAATATTATGAAGGGGACGGGATGCACCTGTCAAAGAGCGGCATGGATTTTATTTTCTGGAACATAAGCACAAAATTGATGGAATTATGAGGTGCCACAGCAGGGGTGAGCCATAGATGGTCATAGGCTCCTCTGTGGTGTGGCGTTATGCAAGCACCCAGTTGTAGTGTAAAGACTATAAAGTGAGCTTGGTAGGAATCAGGAGGATTTTCGCTCCTTCCTGGCCCAGCCTCCCTCTGAGGCCCAGCAGCGAGGGGGCTTAAGGAAAGGGAGAGAGCCCAGCTTCCCCCGTCATTAACAGCATTCCTCCAGCCCAGAATCTTTTGCAAGGGCAGGCGGATCGAGGACATTTTCAGCTGGGGGAGCTCTGGCCTAATAAATAAAGTTGGAGTTGATTGGAAAAAAAGGGGGATGCAAGGAATGTGCAATTGGGTTGGCTGCTCGCGGTACAAGAATAACAATTTTGCCAAAGTGTGTTTTGCAGTGGTGACAATCATGAAGTAGATTTGAATTTGTCTGATTGTTGTGTAAATGTAATAAGCCTGCAGCCTTTTAAGCCACAAAGAATTAACAGACTCTGAAATTCTGTTTGGCGCTATCATAAAGGTGCAGGTCCAGGAAGTGGCCAAGTGCCCAGCTTTTGCCTGAGGACCTAGTAGGGCACATCGGGCTGGATCCCAGAACACTAATGGTGCCCTTTGTTGTAATACCCACGTTGAGTTTAATGACTTAGCTCATAGTGCCCATAATTTAGCACAACATTCTATTTCCTCTTCTTCCATGACGAATAAGACCAACGTTTTCCAATATGTGAGTCCTCATGATAATTAGTTTATTCCATCAACCTAACACCTACTTTCTGAATCACTCTGCATCCCTCCTTCTGGGCAGCACCTTAGTGTTCACTTCCTGTTTATGGAAAAAAATAGTTCTTCTCCTGAGGTTACATCAAAAGGTTCCCAATGAGTTCTCTAGGATAGACAATTCACAAAGCATGTAGAAAAAGAAAGTCTCCAGTTTGTTTTACAGTTCACACGGTTAGGTGGATGACTCCCTCCCCCCTAACCTTCTCAGGTTTCTCAAAATGGCACAAATGAATCAACAGGTCAATGTCTTTCCTCCCCTTGCCTTTCTCAGGCATTCTGCTTCACAGAAATCACAGTTCTCAAATAGCAGGGTGAATGTCTCCCTTCCCTTGGCTAGGGTTCACCAATGCAACAACAAATCTCATTCATTATCCTGCCCGACTTGTTCATAGTGACAACAGTCCTTAATGGTATTCCTCTTGACCAGTGGTCCTTGACCTTTCTGACCTTATACTTTAAGTTCACATATACATGTGTGGGCCCTGAATCCTGTTTCTCTATGTGTCAGGCTTCTCTGGGTTTTTCTGGGACCCTTGCCTCTTTAACATACTTTTGCCAGGCCTTCCCGGGCTGGTGTGGGCTCTAGACCCTTATCTATGTCTTTCTCGCTTCCCGGGCTGGTGTGGCCTCTAGACCCTTATCTATGTCTCTCTCAATTCCCGGGCTGGTGTGGCCTCTAGACCCTTATCTATGTCTCTCTCGGGGATTCCCCGACTTGGTATGGGCCCCTGACCCTGGTTTTTGTGCTTCTCAGGAGGTCCCTGGCTTGGTATTGGTCCCTGAACCTTGTCTGCGTTCTCTCTGGGCTTCCCCTACATGGTATGGGTACAAGACTTGTGCCTGTGGTTCTCTTTATCCTCTCAGGGCTTTCCTAGGACTTCCCCAGGCCCTTGCATCTTCTCAGTAACCTGCATACCTGGTTTGTTGTTCCCTGGCTTTTCTTGGTGCCTGTGGACAGCCACAGGGTCTCTCTCTCCCTCAGGTCCGGGGTTTATGCTGGGATTCGAACCTGTGCTGATATGCGTTGTCTTGCTTTCAAGACAAAGGTGTTGCCCCTGAGCTATCCTCATGGCCCATATGGTTTTCCATATGGGTAGTCCCCAATCCTTCTCTTGTCAGTATGTCTTATGTGGATGGGGTTTCCTACTCGACAAAAGCATATAGAATTGTGGGGGACTATAGAGGGTTGGGTACAGTAGGAGGATGAAGAGAGCAGGGTTGGATGGTGTGAATACCACATTCTCCCATAATAGTCGTCACTGCTCACATAGGGGTTTTCCCTCCCCCATGAGATCCACCCTCTGAGTACCATTCCCAAATCCCTGGACTCATGGGAAGGGGCTCCCCCAACGGGAGCAGTGACACTACTCAGGGATTAGTCACACTGTCCATAATACATCTAATGATAGTATGTGGCCACATAGGAGAAATGTTACTCTTATAGCAATAGTGTTTCAAGGACTATAGTTAATCAGAGTCTTTACCTACCCTTGAGAGTTGCCTTCAATACAGACAGATCTCGGGTAGTTAAATTCTTAAATTACCCCAATCAACATGGAGCCCACAAACATTAGGACTGATCTTGGTTAGCAGGTTTCCTACCAAACAATTACCAGAAACGTCCCTAACTGTGGTTTCCATATTTTGAGTTAGAACACTTGGGTATCCAAACTTTTGTTTGAAGAAGATGGTCTGTTCAATAACTCCTCCCCCTATGGTATTATTGCACTTCAAGAAACTTGGCTTCTAGAGGAGGTTACAATTGATGGCAGAATCACGATTCAGAGCCTCGTGACCAAAGGTCTTCTGTGACGACCTAAAGGGGGGTTACTTTTGAGCTGCTCTATAGCCTTTGATATGACCAAGCGCAACACAAACTCAGAATATATACCCCTGTCTGTACACTTAGAGGGAAATGTACTGATGGATCTGTTTTGAATCTGTTAATAATCAATGTATACGACCCCCGTGATCACTCCCATACTAGAGCTGAAATGATTAGTACTAAATCCATAGTCGAACGGAGTAACAATGCATAGGTTGTGTTAATCATAGATTTTAAAACCTACATCCCCCTAACAATTTTTGCCCCCCCCCCCACCATTTGTTTCTGACTGTATTATTGCAAACAAAACAGTTAATCAGATTGGCATTGGATGGGCAAAATCCCTAAGGATGGCAGACATGTGCATTCTCAATAGTAGATACTTGCATGACACCCCTGGAGAATTTACCAAGGTCACTCTGTCTTCTGCAACTACAATAGACTATATTTTGCTCTGCTTCCTTTCTTGAATCTGGCTAAGATATGTTGGTTTTACCTAAGGAGGAAAGTGACCACTTCCCTTTACTAATCATCCTTGAAACTGGGATACTGGGCCCTGCACAGATGCCGTTGGGTTGAGGTAAATCATAACACAAATCGAACTAGTTGGAACCCTGCAAACATATCTCAAGCCAACCAATACTTAATGGCGGGTGATATTTGGTACAAGTAAGTGACACTAGCTCTCACACACAGTACTGGAACACTTATTTGACCATTGATGAGCTTGTATCCCTTAACATTTCTACCATCTCTCATACTAAGTTTGTAATTGAAACAATTCCAAACTTAATTTCTAACTTGATTGCACCTCTCACTTTAACTTTAACTAATGGATATAGAACTATGCTCTCTTGTAATAAACATAAGCACAAATTTGAAAAACCCATTTGAAATGCGAAATAAATAAGACGTAGAGATCTGAGAAGTATTTTTTCAGGTAATTGCAAGTGGTTGCTAATTTGGGCAAATTCAGGAAAAGGCAGTACACTGAGTGGCATAAGCACCATAAGAATCATAGGAAAAGGTCACAAGGTCCTTCCTTCTGATGGCTGTACACAATGGAAATCAAAAATGATTCTGGCAAATTGTAAGAACACAAACAAATTCCCGGCCGGTTATCTCTGATGTCACTTGTGAAAAAAGGTTGCTGCACATAGAGAATACTCTTGGTAGGTCTCTGATGTATTCGTATGACTTAAATTTAGCTGATGACAGCTGGTGTTTCTCTTTTCTACCAAGCAGCCTGTCCAAGATCATCAGAAGACAAAAAAAGTCACGAGCGGATGTCCCTGATGGCACTAGTAACAGCCTAATTAAATCTAACCCTGTATAGTGGAGTCGGTGCTTATTTTTCATATTTAGTTCAATCCGTATGTCTGGCTGTTTGCCACCTACTAGGTGTGAAAGTGTCATAGTGCCCATTTACAAAAAAGTGACCATGCATGACCCTCAAAATTACCACCTTCTGGCTATGCTCGATGACCAGGCTAAGATTTGAATCCAATTGAGTGATTGGGTGGAAAGACAGAACTTGATTCTGTGTCTCCAAACTGGATTATTAAGGAGGCTGGCATGTTAACAAATATACATTTTCTGGTGAGCTCCATGCAGTACTCTTGGATGACTAGGCAGGTGCACACTTACTCATTATTTATTGACTTTAGTAGGGAAAGACTATGGTGGAAATTGCACACTAGGGGCATTCCAAGAGGTTTATTGAAAATGATTATCTCTCTCTACACTGCAACTAAGGTCAAGATTAGGATGGGCAATTCTACTCACACCACAAAATCATTTGACACCAGGGTTGGCCTAAAGTAAGGATGTATATCGACCCTGATCTTATTCAACATATTTGTAGCTGATCTGTCTGAGGCACTGAACACTGCCAATGCCTATCCTCCTCGCCATGGCGACTCCAAGATACCATGGCCAAGCTACACTGATGACCTGGTATTGTTGGATAGCACTCCACCAGTATTGCAACATTCACTTGACTTACTCCAACACTACATGAACATCAAAGGCCTTTCTATCAATTTAGCGAAAACCAAGTCTATAATATTCTGACTAAGTACATCTAGAAAATTGAAGAAATGGTGAATAAAATGTGGAGATCAGAAAATTGAGCAGGTTGATAACTATAATGACTTGGGCCTCAACTTGGATCCTCACTTAAAATGGGATAAGCTTGTGCAGGGGCTTTTGGTGAAAATTTGCCAACTCACTGGAGACATACGTCACTTTGCCAAAACCAATGCTGGTTTCACTTTGTCTATACTGATATAGTAAAGTGCGCCCTTCTATCGTTTATGGTATCAAAATCTGGGGTGAAGAACATATAAAAAAAAGCATTCCGAAAACGGAATACAGTGCTTAACATCTATACTCAACTTACAAATCACTACTCCGGCGAGTATATTTACCTTGAGCTTTCGCTAAACTCCATTGTTGGTAACATTCTGATTAGTAAACTTAATATTTTAATTAAGCTGAATGAAGCTCTGCTAGGCACTTTACTAGAACGGAATGCTCAACGTTGTTAGAATGGATTGGTTGGATGCCAATCCATTTATAGTTGCAAACATTTTACTGAATTGGTGATTTGTTTCACTCGGTTTTCCTGCCCTGATGATGCATACACCTCTAATAAACTAAAAGCTTGTCATAAAACAATTATTTATAGCAATGGCAGGGAGCAAACCATAGTGAACCTTAGAGTCAAGGGTTTGTCTACTAAGTATTTATATTTACCTTTCTAGAAATATTGCTGGTCTTAGGCTCGTATCCTTGCAAATGGATACTCACCAAATATCTTCATATTAAATTACATTTGGGTTCCCTCTCGGGAAGTAGTTGGAGGGCGAATGTCAATTCCTAAACACTTACGAGACTGCAGACTCTGTGTTGGTGTTGCTGTGGAAACAGTTAAACACTTACTTTTAGAATGAGAATCTTTGACAGCTTTTAGGAAAACGACTTTTTTTTAGCTATTGGTATTATTAATATGTCAATTGATCTGAATAATCTATCGATGGACTTTTTTAGAGGTAATAATGTAAGTTTGATATTTCGTTTTACATAATTGTGGTGCCAAATTGAGATCATATTTAATATATTAAATTGTTTTGTTGTCTTATGTCTATGAAATATTTTAAATTGAGCAGTTAAAGGCATGCCTCGGTCACTGTCCATACTGAGGGGCAGTTCAAACTGAGGCATAACCTCTGCTTACAGATTTTTAGCCATAGTGACAGCGTCTGTTTTTCTAAACCTGGAGTCATACAATCTCGACGTAATAAGGTGATCATAGCATTTTTACCTGAATCGAATACGCCTTGTACTTCAAGGACCAGTTAGGGGAGGAGTACCCTAGGTGCCACCAGGTGGCCATCTGGAGAGCACCAGAGGGAGTCTCCTCCTAACAGCATTGTTGAGCCAGGACACCTTTTCAGCTTCCGGGGCTTGATATTTGAGGATTGCCAGACTGGAAAGGGAAGTCTTTGGTGACCATGGAACTGCAACCCAAACAAGAAATTCATTAGGAGCCAGGGACCCATTTTCAGCTGCTGGGCAAGCTGCACCATATGCAAATGTATTTCCTTGTGCTGTGAATGGCTGTGAGGAATCATGTCCCTTCCATTTGACTATAGCTACAGCTACAAGAAGTAACAATGTATTAAATAAAGCTGATACATATTTTCCATTCAATATTGGGGTGCCTGTGGAAGTTAAATATTCACGCTACTTCCATAAAACTCTCAAGTCGTGGAACAACCTGCGGGCGCACCGGGGATCGGTATAGATCGTAACCGATCTATCTCGGGCCAGAGCACAAGCACAGGTGAGTGTCACAAGTTCGGCAACCTGTGCTGATTTTGCCATAAGTAATCGATATGCTTCCGAAACAGCATGGGGATACAAACAGATAACCAGAGACCAATTCCCCAGTTTCTGGGACACGGATACAAGACCCATCGACAAAAAGAAACAAGTCTGGATTCAACAGAGGTACATCAGACAAATCAACACAGGGTGAGAAGAGTGTCTCGACCACGACAGTCTTGTGGCTCCCCATCTTCCAGGTTGGTAATAAAGAAGCAGGATTAGGAACTGAACAGCGGCTCAGAGTTATAATTGGCAGCAGAAATAAGCAACTTTTCATATCGGGTGAGACAGGAATTCAACACATGCTGTGTTTTCCCTTTAAGCAACAATGACAACAAAGCATGGGGAACCACAATCGTGACGGGATGCCGCTGCACCAGGGAGTCCGTTTTTTCTATTAACAGGGCAGCAGTGGCGATTGCTCATGGCTACTGGATCTAAAGCTACACTGTGGTAAAATACAGGCCAGTGCCTATCGCCGTGCAAATGAGTCAACAAACCTTTGGTGAACCCATTGCGCTCATCTCAGAACAGCACAAAGGGCTTGGTGTAATCCATCAAACCTAAAGCTGGTGCCATTGTGAGTGTTTGCTTAATGGTGACATAAGCATCCTCTGCGTCCTGAGACTATGCAAGGTGTTCGGGGGGTCATATGATGGTTGAGGTTCTGAAGGGGCTTCACTATGGATACATATCCCAGGACCCACTGTCTACAGTAATTTATCATCCTGAGGAACCTATTCACCTGTTTCTTACTCTGGGGCTTAGGGACTTTCTGGATCGCTGCAATCCAATCCTGTGACAAATGTCTTTCCCCAGCAGAAATCTCATTGCTCAGGTATCGCATACGGGCCAGGCACAACTGTAATTTGTCTTTAGATGCATTCCGACCCTTTTCAGCAAGGGCTTTAAGCAGAATAAGAGAGTCTTCCTCACAAGCCTCCAAGCAGGGGGAGACTAGGAGCAGATCATCTATGTACGGCACAAGCATTGACACTCCTGGAACCTGAATTGAAACTAGATCTTTTTTTCAAATTTGGGAGAACAGAGTAGGGTCCCATTGGAAGCCTAGTGAAAGTATACTGAGTGGATTTATGGGTAAATGGATAAGGAGAAAAATTCTGGCCACAAATCTACAGCAGTGAAGTATTTGGCTCTATATGGAATACATGACAAAATAGTACACAGATTTGGTACAACCGGAAAAGTCGCTACACGGCTATATTAACTGTGTGCAAATTCTGAATAAAACAGTAAACTGATTTTACTGGCTTCTTAGTAGGCAAAACCAGAGTATTGCAGGGAATGCGGGTTGGTTCAATAATACCTTGTTGGAGAATGGATTCTATTACAGGGTGAATATCTTTTCCAGCCTGTCGGGAAATAGGATGTTGCGGTACACATGGCAGGAGCTTGGCAGGATTTAGAGTAATTTTGACTGGCTCAACATTAACCATATAACCAGTATTATTTGCATGGGTTGACCATAATTTGACTGGGACCTAGTCCTAAAGTTTCTGTCGCATGTATCTAATGTTTTAATACTGCCACCAGCTTGTGCTCTCTGTGAGAAGGAATATCAAGGTATACACCATCAGGGAAACAGTAAATTGAGCACTTTAGATTATACAATAAATCTAATGCACACAAATTAACGGGAAAACAGGGGCTCATCAATAATGCATGTTGGTCAACAATATGACCTATTGTGACCATGAGCTGACACGGGGTAAGGTATTGGAGCATCCCCTGTACCTATAGCATTGTCAACTTCATCAGAATGCATTGTTCAGGAAAACTCAGAAGCTTTTAGTGGGAAGCGTAATGCTCCAGTGCCAATCAAACATGAAATCCTTTGACCATCAATAACATCAATAACACAATAAACATACAGGGCAGAAGGATCAATCAATATAAGTGGTGCAACAATGTCAGAGAACCCTTGGCAATCCTAACCATTAGTCTAAAGTGGTGGCAGTGGGGGCAGTGGAAACATGGACCTTGTCATTTCGCTTGCTGCAGTTGGCTGTATGCCTCGACCGTCCTACTAGGGACGATGTGGACTCTCGGTTTACCAGTGTCCAAACTCTACAGTAATTGCACTGATCACTGTATGAGTGTGTGCAATATGTTTCTACAGTTTGCCCTGGCACATATGACTGGGATACTCCTCTACCTCTTCCCCGTCCTCGCCCACTTGGAGTGGGGCAAAACCCTCCCCTTCCCAGGAGACGTTATAAACTCTGTATCTGCAGAGCCATACATGTTTGACTTCAGAAGTTTCTTTTGTCTCTCAAATTGTTCCTGAAAGTGTTGTGCAGCTAGTAAAACCTCTACTTTATTTTACTTTACTTGAAACACGCTGACACACCGCAACCTTCATGGTACACAAACCCTTTCCTTCCCATCCTTTCAGTACTGTTGTCAGTCCTTCAGATAACTTGGTTGCAAACCATTACAAACTGAGTCACCCCAGCTTGAGGCTCTATAAGGTGTGACAGGCCAGAAGAGCGATGTGGACACTGGGATGACATTTCCAATATGTGTTTAAGGCTTATCTAACCCTAGCACTATGGGGTGTTCCTTAGCAATAGGAATAACTAAGATTCTAGTCAGTCGTAAAGACATGTCCAAATGAAAAAGTCTGATGTCCAAAACTCTAACCCTAACTGATCCTACGACTAATCTAACAAACTAAAGTCAGGGAAATCACTTCCTTCTCCTGATGTTGTACTGGCCTTTTTTATAGAGTTCCTCTTAATATCCAGTTTTCAGATAGTCTCTCGTCACATTCTGTACCATCTCTTTTAACTCACTCACAAGGGTTTTGGCTTTTCCCCTATCTTTGTGGACTGTCCTGCACAAGTCCTTTCTTAAATTTGGTTTGGTCCTTTGATCCAGGCTATTGGGTCTTGGGTATTCTTGTAAGTTATACATTCTTAGGTGGGGTATCTTTTCGGGGTAATTAAAGGGTCCCCCTTTCTCAGCTGTGGTGCTCCTGTGGACCTTTTATCTCATAGGCTTCACTTGCCATCACTTCATGATATTTTCTCTCTTCCCATGGTAGTGTGACATCAGTTTTAATGTACCTGTTCCCTGGTGTGCTTAGTGTTCTCTTTCTCAGATTATTATATTTCAAGTTGATACATTTTGTATTTAGCATTTCATCAATCTTACTGGGACGAGTTTCCTTCAGTTTTATATGCAGGGTTTGTCAATTTCAATGGGATGAGTTTCTCTCAATTTATATTCAGGGTTTCGTCAATTTCACTGGGATGCGTATCTTGTAATTCATAACGAGTCCCCTGTGGCCTCCCAGTCCCCATGTTCTCCCTGTTACCTCTATGCTTACAGGGGATCATCTCTGGGGCCTGCATTCGCTCTGAACCATATTTTTCCTTGCACTACTTTGTTGGCTTGCTCTCACTGGTGTTCTTTTCTTGTTCCCCTCGATGTCCTGGTGTTCCTTCTCCTACCTG
Source organism: Ambystoma mexicanum (assembly GCF_040938575.1). Taxonomy (NCBI): domain Eukaryota; kingdom Metazoa; phylum Chordata; class Amphibia; order Caudata; family Ambystomatidae; genus Ambystoma; species Ambystoma mexicanum. The sequence goes on along the minus strand of NC_090921.1, from coordinate 80,361,576 downwards.
GATGGGTTGCTGCACTCTTAACCGGGTGGTGTCTGTGTCATCGATTGGGCAGCCTGCCCATTACAAATTCTCTGTCTTCACGCCACCATAGTACCCGAGTTCCCCTTTTCTCAGCCTCTCTCTGCCTGTACATGCTGGTTTTCCAGTGACTGTCTCTCTGTAAGGAAGGCATGGTTATCAGAAGCACGACAGACACAAGGAGTATAATCCAAAGGTGTTTACAACGTCTAATCTAAACCTAAATCTAAGATTGCAGCAAGCTACAACCAAAAAAGTAAAGAAAACGCTGTCCTAGTCGTGTCAAAACAAAATGGCCTATACTAATAAACCTATTGCCAAATCCTTATTTTATATAACAAAAGAGTGTGGGACAATGATATGTATAACAAAAGAGTGTAGTGCAAACAGAAATGTCCAATAGAGTTTCGATATTTCAGGACTGCTGAACTAGTGTGCTCCTTTCTTCACGTTACATCACGGGACAAGGCAGAACAGTGTCATGACTGTGAGCACCCCTTGAGTGTATAGACATCATGAAGCAGATTATTCCAAAAACGCAGGATTCCTCAAATTATTGGGTGTCATTACAAGTGTGCCGGTCCGGTAACAATGGTGCTGGTAAACCTACCGGCACCGTTGTTACCGGACCAGCACGCTACGAGTCTGCCTGTCGGAGTTGCTGTGCCCGGCAGGTCTGACCCTGCAGGGCACGCAACCACGGTAGGCAGACCGTAATGAAGCACCATGCTTCCATGGTCCCCACTCCCATAGAGTCCCATGGGACTCTATGGGACTCTATGGGAATGGGGATTAACAGAATTACCGGAACCTGACTTCCCGGGCTCCGGGGTTGTACTACCCTGGTGTTACCGGGATTTCGGGTGGTGGTAATTTCTTTCAGATCTGGCGGTAACCCACCGGTATCACTGGCAGAGTTACCGCCAGACCTGTAATGATGCCCAACGTCTTTTGCTTGGCATCACAACAAGACCTTTCCCCAAGCTCTCACCATGCAAGATTCCCCTCTTCCCTGGCTTCCTCGTGATACCCCTTTTTTGGGTTCACCTTCGTATTTACACAACTGTTCAGTCACTTTAACAAGATGCGGGATTCACTTTCCCTTGCTTTTACTTGGATCCCTCCGTCGGGTTCATTGTAGCCTTCAAACCACATTTCAGTTAATCCTTATCAGTTCTACTAGCTTATAACACTCAGGCCCTCTGAATGTCTTGTAAACAGATATTTGGTGTGGCATCCCTCCATCTGGTTCACATTTGCCTATAATCGATATTACAATACAGGATTTGCTCCAGTTAGCTTTCTCTTGTCATCTATCTGTCGTGTTCCCACTTGCCTTTCAACTTTATCACAATACGGGATTCGCTCCCCTTAGCTTTCTCTTGGCATCCCTCTGTCGGGTTCCCACTTGCCTTTCAGCTTTTATCACAAAATGGGATTCGCTCCCCTTAGCTCTCTCTTGGCATCCCTCCATCGGGTTCACACTTGCATTTCAACACAGTTCGCTTAGCTTTACTTTACAATTGTTCACTTTGTTTTCGACTTATCAAAGACTTTCGATTGTACGAGGACTTTCCCTGCACCTTCGTATGACCACTTTGACTTTCTGTTATGTTGGTTGGCCTCTCTTAAGGCCTTCTGGCATTTGCAGTCTTTTCCAATTATCTTACTTTCAATCTAACAGTTTCACTTTGGGTGCAGAGCATTTTCGAGAAGGTAATATTCTATTACGCGACCACTCCGTTACCCTTCACGTATTTCAATCTTAAACACGGAATGCAATGTTGCAGGCTTCCCTCATGGTTGTCTATGACGCATGCAACTTCTGCATTCATCCTTCTGGTTACAAAGTATTCCCGCTTGCGGTTTCACGAAACCCTGCGAGCCTCGCTTTTTATTTTAATTTATTTATTTTTATTGTAACATTAGTTTAATACAAAAGAAAGCAAAACTTTAAGTTACAGTTCTTCACAAAGAAAAAGAAGAAAAGGAGCTGCGTTCAAATCACATTCTAGCATGCTCCACGTGCTTTAGTTCTGAGATTGCCCCTCCTTGTTAATTATTATGAAAGCATCCATGAAATTTATTATAGCACAGGTTAGCCTCATTATTTGTATCTCCTTTGTTTTGTAAAGGTTGAGACGTAGACGTAGGAACATGTTCCGGTGGTAGCGTGATGGAAAATCTCCAAATATTTAGGGATCACATCAAGTTTGTTCAAAACGCTACAAAGATCTAACGATGTTGCAATTTTCTTTCGATTTTCTTCATTTATTATCCAGTTTCTTAACCGCAGTTTCTTTTTTGCTTCTTGCGGGTGTAGCAACACAGTATCTAAGGAAACATCGGCATTGTCTAATACATGAAGCAGTTTTTTCCCCCCACTCATTCAGCAGTGAGTCGGAGGGATGCTCTGAAACAGAGTGTAATATTTCATAGGGTTTTACAACTGACTCCAAGCGCGTTTTCCGGTAAGTAGAGATTGATTTCCACAAAACTGATCCATAAAGAGAATTGATACATAACTCGTACCGTATTGCAATGATTGAGGAATTATTCGGTAATCTTAGCACCTTGTGCCAGAATTTCCCCTCAAGCTTGTCCCACAGATCTTGTGGAATATTCTAACTTGTTTCACTCCCAAAAGTTATCGCCGGAACCACTTTTTGGAGATAAAATGCTAATATTGGTTTGAGAGTGAATTTTCCATAGGCTGCGTGCAATTTCGCCCCCTGTAACGCAAACATTTGCATGCGGACCAACAGGTCTTGCGTCCATTCCCACTCACGTATTGAGGTGTTAAATAATACAACTAAATACTGTATTCTGTTTGTCACCTCAAGGAGTTTATCTTTTATCCTCCATGCAAAGTTGTTAGATCTCTTTAAAATGCCTTGGCCAACCACAATGATCTTAGACTTTTTTGTGTTGATTTGTAAATCATTTTGCAAGCAGTAGCCTTGTAGTGCAGTGAGCAATCGCTGTAGTCCAATTGGAGTGGAATCCATAAGCACGATATCATCTGCATAGATGGCCCAACTTATTTCCTGCCCATTTACTGACAGGGGAAAGGCCCTTTGGCCGATTAAGGCCAGTGGCAGATGTGATATGAAAAGTTTGAATAGTTGTGCAGCAAGGGGATAGCCTTGCTTCATGCCTCTTTTTGTTTGAATTTCGTCAGACAAGTCGCCTTGCTCGTTCAGCCATACTCTGATGGACGTGTTTGAGTGTAAGGCAATCAACGGGGACAGCAGCTCTCTTGGACAATTGCAAGCATTTCGTTTTTTCCATAAAAGATTTCGATTAATGCTGTCGAATGCCTGGCTCAAATCTATGAAGGCGATGAACAACTTTCTCTTCCGCTTCAGAGTGTCAAGCTTCAAACTATTCAAAATAACCAGTAAGCTCTACGCCCACTCCCTTCGTGAAACCTGTTTGATGTGAGTCAACCACTGCAGCCTCCTCGGCCCAGAGCGCAAGTCGTTTCTGAAGGAAGGATGCAAAGACCTTGCCAATTGTGTCCAAAAGGGCAATCGGGCGGTAGTTGTTAGGATTGTCCCGATTGGCCTTTTTGAATATCGGCACAACCACCGCTTTTAACCAAGACTCAGGCAGCACTTTTTCAGAGGCAATTCTTTCACAAAGGGTGGTCATCAACTTGGCCCACAAGGTACTATGAGTTTTCAGCATTACGTTTGAAATGCCATCTGGACCAGCTGCCCTAGACGACTGTAGCTTCTGAATTGCCCATTCAATGACTTCTTCTGAGTCGGCCACATTCCACCTTGCAGTAGTTAAGGATAATAATGGGACATCAATGCAGTTATGGTCATCAAATACATTCGAGAAAAGCTCAACCCAATTTGCCCCATTTACCCCGTTTGACATTGAATATGTATGTTTCACGCTGCCCGTGTTGATGATCTCCCAAATGTGTCTGCTGTCTCTTTGTAAAATTAATTTAAGCATCTGTTCGGCTTGATCTTGATCCCGTATCATATTAAAAGATATAATCCAGTTCCGATATTGCTGTCGTCGGATTTTTATTTGATCAATATAGCTGCCGGGATGCTTTTTTTTCAGAAGTCTTATGTCTTCCCGTAGTTTTTTCTTTGCTCTACTTATTGAAGAGCTGAAGGGATGTTTTACTGCAAATTCATTGCCCTTATGGAAATTACTCCTCACTTTGAATTAGTGTAACAACATGGGGTAATTTATCCTCGAAGTAATTGAATTGACATTTGTAAAGTTCGTTGTCATAAGGGCCAGCTGGGGTGCATTCAGGCGTAGTCTGTTTGCTCTATTATTTATTGTGATGTTATCTCTGTATTTGTTGTTCGCCATTTTTGGAGCCTTTAGCCAGGACAACATCAGTGCATCATGATCACTCTTTTCTGTCTTTATGACTTTGAGAGATATGACTTGATCTAGGAAGTTCCTGGACACCCAGATGTAATCGAGTGTCTTCTTACACTCACCTCGCTTCCAGGTGAAACCTGGGGGGATGTCGCCTTGTGTGCATCCATTCAGCATTGAACAGTCTCTCTGAGCAATCTCGTTGGACCATCGATCTCCACGATCCAATGTTGAAGCATCGGTCTTTGTTCCAGATGTTTTAAACTTTGTCACTGGACTATTTAGCCATGTGTAATTGAAGTCCACACATATTAGAATTATGGGATCATTGAATGACAATAAGCACTCATCAACTGCGGACATTACTGCTGCAATGAAAATGATTTGTGAAATCATTGCAGAGTTCCAGTATAGATTAACTATCAGGGTCACTTGATCTCGTAGATTTAAAGACCGGGTATTTTGGATTGTTGTAACTTGCACAAACATGTTGAGGTTTTTAGAAGATAAAATCTTGCAGTCGTTACTGTTTTTTACCATTGAAACTAGGCCAGAGAAGGGACGACCAAATAGGTTCTTTCCAGCAGGATTAAGGAGAACTGTGTAACCATCGCACACCGGACATTCGCGTAGCCAAGTTTCTTGCATACATATAATGGAATTTTGATCAGAAAATTGCCATTGTTCCTGAAAAAATGTGCAAAGCCGCGAGTGTTCCACACCACTATCTGGTGACTAGAATCAGTAGATTCCACTCTAAGCTATTGGTTATTGTGATTTGCAGCCTTCAGACACGGTGTGCGCTTGATGCTCATCTGAGCCCACAGTTCTTTCCTTCTTTTTTCATTTTCTGTTTGCTCCACTAACGGGGAGTATTTACATTCGTCATCTTGATCATCCGCACAATAAACTTCGAAGCCGAAAAACAATAAGTCCTCAGCGGCTTCCTTTACAGCTGTCCTTAGCGTTCTAGATTTAAGATGTAATCTGACCCAATCCAGGTGGTCCTCGGACATGTATTCGACCACCGCTATATCTTCTGATTTTGTTGCTCGAAGCGTTGGAATACAATGTACGAGTTTTCATATTTTCTGTTGGTTCAGATTTACCTATTTTTGTTCGGACAGAATGTTTTTGATTTGAACTTTCCATAATCCATGATCTGTACTTGAGTTTTGTTTTTTACACCACTCGGTTGAACTTCTCTCGAGTTTTTCGGTTTGAGCTCTTGTTAACTTCGGATTTAGTTTTCCTCACAGGGCATTCAATTGTTCACACATGTTGACTCTTGACTTTATTGTCCTTGTTCGTCAGCAGCATTGTGATCATCATCACTTTTTGCTTTTTTGCCGGGCCGTCAACTTGAGGTACAGTCACACTTGAGTCCCCCAACTGAGGCGTGTTTACCTTGCCTTTACCAACAACAGAGGGTGAGCTTTCCACCACAGAGGCGACACCACCATCCGCGTCCTCGTCATCGATCGAGTACGTTGAGAACTCACATAACTCAATAGATGCTTCAGAGATTGCATCATCTTCACAATCAGAACCTTCTCTGGCTCTTTTGGAGCATTTTTGAGTGGTGATTTGTTTTCCTGGTTCGTTTTTGGAATTATGTATGTGCTCCTTTGTTTTCTTGGTACGAATAAATATGGATGAACGTGGAGGAGTTGAAAGATTCCTTAAGCATTATTTTGCACCAGTGGTGCGTGCGCATTTAGCCACTTGTTTCTGGTTTGAGCGTTTCTGGTGTATTTTTGCGCCACCATTTTTTTGCTGGTTTTGGTGTTCACTCACGTGCTCTGGGATTGTTGTTTTGTTAAAAATTCCAAAAGACAGCTTCTGTGTTAAATTGCCCAAATCTGCGACGACCACCACTTGTACGGGCTGCCGATCACCGTTTGTCAGCCCCAATTCCGGCGTGGCAGGCAAGGCAGCACCGATTCTGGTTAGGTCAATGGCTGCCTGCTGTGGCGGGAGTTTGGTGTGTTCCAGGGGCTTGTAAGTCTCGCTGACTTTGCTTGTCGTCAGGCCTTTTTTATGCGAATCGGTAGATGACTTTTGAGGTTCCATTATTGTACATTCAGGATGCCCATGGGCCGCACTGCTGCCAGACTCACCGATGATCCCTTCGGGGTTTTTGATGGCCTTGCAAGACTCTACTGTTTTTGCTTCTAAAGGAGGTGTTGGTATAGGAAAGGCGTCAAAACCTCCACTTTCCGTCCGCTTTTTTGTTGATATATTATGACGCATCCACTTTGTACATTCAATTACAGCATCAGTTAAAGAAGCTTTGTCCTTACCGAGCCATCCTGGGGCGACACCCTCAGGAGGGATCTCACGGAGTTCGAAAAGCTTCTCCTATCTGCAAGGGGCTCTAAGGGGATAATATCTCGCCTTTACAAACTCTTCCTGTTCTCTGTCCCCAGGGATCCTCCACCGGCGCGTACACGATGGGTTAGGGACCTAGGAGAGGAGATTGATGGCGAGAGGTGGGCGGAGATGTGCAGGCGGGCCAACTGATCCACGGCCTCCCTCCAGTATCGCCATCAAGCCCTCAAAATACTACACCGATGGCATTACCCCTGCAGAGGATTGCCTGGATAAAACCAGGGTACGACCCACACTGCTGGAAATGTAAGACCGAGAGGGGGGACTACATCCACATGTGGTGGGGATGCCCAGTGGTCCAAAACTATTGGGAAAAGGTACTTGCCTGGATCAAAGGGGTGGACGGGGTTGAGCGCTCTTCCTGCCCTTGGCTCCTCCTGTTTGGAATCGACATTGGGGAGGGTCAAGAGGGCACTCAGGACCATATGCTCCAAATCATGTTGGTGGCGGCCAGATGCTGCCTCGCACAAAAATGGAAACGCCCGGAAATGCCGGGGGAAAAAACGTGGGTGACCAAGGTGCGGGCCATATATGACATGGAGTTTCTCACACACTTACTCGATGAGTCCAAGTCCAACATCGAGGAAATCTGGATCCCCTTTTTTGACAAATATGGCCGATCAATTTAACGCTCCGCGCCTGAGCCGGGGGTCCTCCCCCAGGGGCACTGGACCATTGTACACTGACCTGATCGTGAACTTCTCCCAGTCGGACCCAGGACTTCGGCGCGCCAAGTGCATTGTGTAACGATACATCTGTCTCAGGAAAGTCCGTCAAACAAGCAACAAGCAACTAATGAGATCTTGAACTGTAGGGGGGGTGGGGGAAGGGATGGAGGGGAGGGTGGGGTGGGGTGTTACGCTTGTTTTTTCTTGTTATTTCATGCTTACACATGCTATGTACTGTCGTACTACATGGATAAAACTTAATAAAAATTTGATTTAAAAAAAAAAAAAGACGCTTTGTCCCCGTTTGCCTGTTGCGCATGATCACATAGTCTGCTTTGCCATTTTGAAGATGTTTCTGCTTCATTGTCGAATCTTTGAGCAACTATTTGCGAGAAAGATTACAAAGTTGAAATCTTGGAATTAACCGATGCTAGCAGGGACATTTGGTCACAAACAGCGTCTTGTAGCGATTCGTAAAGTTTCATAAAGGGCAGTAAAGCGATCGATGTTGCAGCAAGCACATTGTTGTGAATTTGAATGCCTGCTGCCATAGATAAGGAGCTTTTGGAAAGTTGTTCATTTCTTACTTCCTCTGAAACCGCATTTTTCTGAGCGTCACTAGCAGTATTCTCGTTTAACAATCCCGACAAGTTTGAGTCACTCATCACGGCTCTCTTCTCAACTTCCTTAGTGACTGAAGGCTCCAAACTTCCGCAAGGTCTTGATGAAGGTGAGTTATTAAGCAAAGCCGTGGTCAAAGCTTCTGATTTTTTATGTGGTAATTTGGCTGATGAGCTGTTTTCCTCGCTCTCTAACCTGTTTGTTGGTGAGTGTTGATTATGTAAGAAACTGTCATTTAGGCGTTCATATGTGGCCAGAAAGTCTGCTTTTAATCTTGCTATTAGCCGTGCTTCCCTTGCTGAAAATTTAGTAGAAGCAACATCAGGAGGGGGCTTACTTTTTGGAGTTTCCATTGTGTTGTCGGTCGACATATGCAGCTGCTTTGTGTTCAAGTCATTTCCTGAGGCAGCCTCAATGAAAACCTTTTGGTTTAGAGCCATCTCCTGAACTATAACATTTCTGTGTGTGATGGGAATAAGAGTGGATTCGGTTAATCTCTACTCCCCAAAAGTTTTTTCTTTGGTTATTTCTTGAGTTATTGCACTGTTGCCAACCTTCTTTGTCCCATACAATGTCGGCGGAACCAACGCCGACATGTTTTTTTTGGCAGCAGGAGTGTTTGGGACAAGCAATGCACACTGCTCACCGATGCTTCGTGAGCAGCTTTGCTTTGCTGATGACGAGGACCGCACCAGCGCCTCTTCCTGGCCTAGAACGCTTGGAAGGTTAATTGCCAGCAAGTCGGAATCAGTTAGTTCCAAAGGGGATACTTGTGCGACATCACTGGCGTCAACATACACAGACGGGGAAAGTAATGCAGCTGGCTCAACTTCACAAATGTCAAGGCACGCACCTGATGGGATTTTTGCACCATCAATTCCATGGAATAAATTGGTTTTCGCAGCCATGGAGGAGGCTCCCAGTAATGTTAGTGATAAGGAGGCAAGCGAAGGCACTGTACCTTTCTCTGTGCATGTAACATCCTCTATATCAGCCTCTGTTTCATTAATATCAATCAAGTCTACTTGGCTTACCTCCTTTAGCAATCTCTGCGGTAGCTTCCTACGAGATAGCAGAGATTTATGCCGAGTCTGCGGGCCCACTTTCGGGCTTGCGGTCGCCATGCTGCACTCTTCTTCAGCAGCTCGAATTCAGCTGATCTTGTTAAAGGGTGACGAGCAGCGAGTGAGCAGCGGGCAGCGGATGCGCGGTGGACTGCGGTAGACTGAACTCGTCACCGAATTCCGCGCCGCTCTCCACGCTTGAACGTGGCTTTTGAAGGCAGGCAGGGGCAGCAGTCCACGCAGGAGATCCGTCGCAGCAGCTCCTCTCAGGGTGCAAACAAGCCGAGTATCTGCAGTAGACTGAACTCGTCGCCGCGCTTCGCGCTCAAACGTGGCTTTTGAGGGCAGGCAGGGGCAGCAGTCCACGCAGGAGATCCGAACTCCGCCAATGCTTTGATATCTTTCACTCGACAACGCCAGCTGGTCTCAGAGTTCACTCACCGGTAGCGATCAATACCATTCATCCAGCGTTTCCTTGAAGCCAAGGCTATCAGCACAACATGGCTCGTCCTCCTCCCAACTCATCGTTCACCCAAAGGAGGACCCGCCTTCACCTTGTGAATTAGCGGGGAGGATTCCTTTGAAAAGTCTGTGCAACCTTTACTCTGCAGCTGGCCGGACCACAGCCCTTCTCTCGCCTCTTAGCCCCTTCTGCTCTGCTGGTTCAGATTGCCTTGTTCACCTCTCACCTCGCTCGCTTTGCTCTCCGGGTGCTCTGATGCTCTGCCCTTTTTCCCAGTGGGGAAATGGAACAGGATTCCGGTGCGAGTCATCAAGGTTAAGTGCCTGACTCTGCCTGATCCTGATATTGGGACATGTCAAACGGACTGGTTGTGTGTGAATATGTCTTTCTCTGAAGCGCTTTGGACGTGCATCAGGGTGTGTGTAGAAAAGGGGAGCAAGTATAAGGTTCCTAAATAGTATATAGAATGAGGGTGTTCTACAGGGAAATGGGCATACGGATGTCACGTCTCTCCTCTGGGTGCCCCACTCCCCAGGGACCCCGCCCCCATCCAGGTGATCCGTCTGCACTGGTCCACCTCCAGGGTCTGGTCCAATAGCGATGGCCGTGCCTCAGGCACCTGGATGACACCTGGATGACAGATCCCAAGGGACTAGTCGGTGAGACACTCTTTGGTTTCTCACACTCACATTCACAGTCGATCTAAACTTTGGGGGCTCCGCTGCTCTGATCGGCTCCGCCTCCATTAGGTGTGACACATAAAAAGTGCCTCGCCAGCAGGCATATGCTGGCGAGGAAAGAGCCTCTAAGCAGGTGGGGGATAGCAATCTATTATGACCTGAGGCTCTTCATGGAACTTAACAGGATTTTCTCATTTTTTTGGAAATCTCGGAACAATATTAAACAAATCAGTAGCGTTCCAGGGAGCATGTACAATAACTAAAGTATCGCTTCATCCCGGTGTTGCCTAAGCAGAAATGCACAAGAACTGGTACTAACTGTCAGATTCAGGAACCCTTTAAACTTGGCTGAGGAAGGTGAAACCATGTTGGAGGTTTGAGCTCGTAGTTCAAGGGTGAACGGACTGACCATCGGATTTATTGGTTCACGTGATAATGTCCCAGCAAAAAGGCTGTGTGTTAAAAAAAGCCACTGCAAAAAGGCTGTGGTTTGCAGCGACATTATCACTGTGAACCCGGGGGACATCCCCACAACACCTGTTTTTAAATTTTATTTCCCCCGATGGGAATCGTGGGACAGCTCCCCTCCCCTTACAAATGGTCGCCATACATAATGGCGTCACTGCCTTTTCCCGGCGACTACATGTATAGTGACCATTTGTGTGGGGGTAATATTACTGATACCGATTTATCGGGGTGGACTGATGATAGGTTGGCAGTTGGGTAGAGTATAGGCTAGCTGGGTGTTGATCGGGTGAAACATTCAAAATGGCAGGATTGTACACATCACAAATATCTTTGGGACTTTCCTTCAACGGGGGGTCCCCTTGGATTATATAATTGTTTGTACCCAATTTATGGGCCGATACCTGCATGTTAGGTCAGTTTTCAGAGATTTAACTTGCTCCTGGAGTTTTTCTTGAGTGTCTTTCAATGCCCAGGCCTTGGATTCGAGCAACCAAGAAATACATTTTCTTGACTTGACAATCAAACTCTACCAGAACAAACTTATCTGTTCCCTGTACAAAAAAATGACAGACAGGAACACCTTATTACATTTTAAAAGTTTCCATCCACAATGTCAAAAGGAGAATTTACCTTATGGACAATTTTTGAGGCTTCGCCGCAATTGTACTCTTCTGTCAGATTATGTGCTGAGCAGTTGGCAACAAGGCCACGAGCGAGAGCATATCCAAAATACCTTGTCGCCCACTCACTGAAAACAGGAAGATATACTCCGAGAGAGACTCTTTTTCAACCTAGAACTAATGCCCATCAAGACAAACTGGTATGTGCCCTCACCTAAAGCACTGACACTTTTTCAGTCAAAAACCATATTTGTACGTTTTGGCTTCTGGTGCAACTCAATCTGCCCAACGAACCGTCCCCATTGTTCGCTCTCAAGCGACAGAAGAACTTTAGGGGCCATTTAGTGCACTATAACTCCAAGGGCAATAGGTCTACGATCACCAGTTGGGATCTGAGGCCACTTACAGGACATTTTCTGAGCGGCACATACTCGGTCTGCAAATTCTGCAACAAAACAAAGTCTTTTGACATCGCTGGCTGAAGGTGGGAACTTTGTGAGCATACCAACTGCAAGACAGCATGGGCAGTATACTGCATACAATGCCCCTGCGGCCTACGCTATGTCAGACAAACTTCAAGACCTGTCCATACTAGAATCACTGAACATCAGTCACGCATTAGGTGCCGCAATGGTACAGACCCTATGGTTGTTCACTATATGGAATATGGCCGTTTGGACCCAGAGAACTTATGGTGGGTTCTAGATATGGTGAAAAATGCCTCTAATCAGCATGCATTGCTGTCCATCAAAGACGCTAGATGGATCTTTAGGCTCAACACAATAGAACATGGTCTCAACGATACTATTCCGTCTTGGTAAGACTACTCAGGCTCTCATCTAGTGCCTCTAATTTTCTTCTCACTTATTTATTCACGCTACCAACCAGCTTACACTTAGGTTAAAACGCGGCTTTGCCTGCACATTCAAACATACGGCCATACTAGCAGTTGTGCCTAACGGTTTCGCTTTTGATCTTCCCTCCTGATGTCTGCCATATACCTTGTTTCCACCCCTGCATAGTTTTCTGACAGACGTGGATAGCAGGAAGGTGTATTTTGGGTAAGCATGCACACCCACCATACCCCTCTACTCCGAGATTCTCATCAATGATCTGTCCATGATGTTTTTCTTCCACTTTCTTCTCACCAGTTTAGCTACAATGTCCTCTGCGCTTTCAAGCCTGTCTATAATGGCCGGTTACCGTTCACACATCCTTGGGCATACAGTTGCATTTTGTCCAAGGTGGGCTGAGTATATTTATTTGCAGTCCCCAGTGGTTGGTGGTGCATGGGCCTCGTAGAGTGGTGCTTGCAGTGTGGGAATCTCTCCCTATTGGTGATTGGATTTTTCACTTTTTTTGTGTTTATTTCCACTTAGCAAGATTTGGATACCCATAATTTTGTCACTTGAGTTTTTATGTTTACGGTCTTATCCACAGGGTGCACAATTGTCTATGGTCCTGAAGAAAGTGGTCTCCATCTCGTCATACCGCCGAAACGCCTCTGTGATTTTGTTTTCTTGGCGTTGACCCTTAACTTTTATGAATATAACTGATGTTTCTTTATGGATCATGTGATTTCCTTGACATATGCATTTTTTGCTCAGATCCATGACATTTATGAATATAACCGAGGTTTCTTTATGGATCATGTGATTTCCTTTACATATGCATTTTTTGCTCAACAATTGAATTTGCATTTAATATGAGCTGACATTTAATAATTGAATGTATTTAAAATGCACCTTTTTCATAGTGACTGGTTTAGGTTCTGGATCTTATTTTCCATGTTTTGTCTATGATTTGGTTTCTATTTGGTCCAGTATTGACTGTGCAGAATAAAACATATATACAAGTTCCTTGTATTACAACCATTCATTGTTTGTCAAAGCGGGCATTTCTTGCATTATGCCATGTACCTGAATACTTAAATGATTGGATTTATTTCCACCTTGCATTTTAATATGGCAATTATCCTTTGATTTATCTATTATAACAATTCCTCTTGGGTTACATTGCCTCTCCAGTTCCCATTGGAGTTGAAGCTCCCCCCTCTAATTTTACAGGGGACTTGGATTCATTCTGTCTCTTGGGCCTCATCAGGGGTTGGATGGTGATTATGACTGATTATGATTTGTTATTTATAACGCGCTTAATACCCGGAGGTTTCTAAGCGCGGAACCGAGATCAAACCTGTGTTGCGCCGCGTCGTCTTGCTACCAAGGCGAGCACATTGCCCCTCAGCTATCCTCCTGAGAAAATGCAGCGGTAACGCTCTTACTGCCACATTAATGCTGTAGCAAATCCCAAGTTAGGGGGTAAACTCAGAGGATTCACCTCCAGCATTGAGCTGGAGGTGAATGTGCCGCCAACTTTCCACCTATTTTCAGTGCAATTATCGTGGAGCAATTACTGCCATGGTAATTGCATCAAATATACCGCATTGAGTCCTATAGACTAAAATAAAATGGGAACTTACACCACAACCGCAACTTTGGATCCAGCACTAACAGCGCTGGGCCAAGTTGCGGTAACAGTAATTGCATTGGGCGGTATTCCAGCAGATTTACCACCGGGATATATGAGAACCCTGAGGGTATTCTCCCAAGTAGACCTCAGGAATCCCTTATTCAAGTGGCCATGGTTGTGCTGGCGCTCTCAGATCCTAACCCTGGGGGTAGGCGAGCGAGGGAGGATCACCTGGGTAGCGGATCCGAGGGTTATGTTTGGGGGAATATCCAAGGTGAGACGCAGTAATATATCCCAGGGAAGAAGGTGAGGAGGATGAAGTCCCTGTGGCTTTTATAGGCTGTTCTACATCTACCTCCCTTCCACCCAATGAATCTCCCTTACTAGAATCCAACAACCCCTCTGCATCTGGTAAACCCATCAAAAACCACAACTACCAGGATCCCTTCTATCCTGTCTGCTACCCGGATATTCCCAATCATTCTTCTTCACGTCCCTCTGATATATCATTCCCGAACTCCAAATCTACCTTGACCAATAGCCAGCATGTATTGCACCAGATGTCAACGGTAACCTAGACCCTCCTCTGCTGTTTGCCAAGCCGGGGGGAGAGACGCTTGTCTCTGTGGTACCAACCTTGACTCTGAGGGGAAAGAAAGTCAAGCAGTTCATCACAGCCAGTGAGTAGAGGGAAGTGTCGATAAGAAACCGAACTGTGTTGAATGAAAACTAGCCAAAGGCTAAGTTGAACTTTGAAAATCAAAAGAATACTATTAACAAAAGAGGGGGAAAACCAGATACTTAGGAGTTCGGCACCACGTGGGTGCTCAGACAGGAAACTTTGGCCGATTACCCAACGGTAAAGACTACCGTAACCAGAAGGCCTTGAGAAGAGGCAAAGAATGGTTAAATTGGTCATACAGGGGTCTTATAAAATCCTCTGTACCGTCAAAAGTCTTTGACCGACAGAGAACTGTGAAAGCTAAGGGAAGTGTATCATGCATGGTAAAAAATGATCACATGAACTGAGAACGTGAAGATTAGCAAGAGTGAACCCGGCCAAGGAATGCTAATGAAAGGGGCAGAGTATAAAAAGTCCCATGAGGAATGGTTGGTAAAGGCTGGCAAGAGGGAACCCAGCAGAGGGAAGCTGACAAACCAAAATAGTGTGTGGAACGCAGTGAACCCGACCAAGGGGTGTGTACTTGAACAGTGTGTTACAAAAGTCAACGAGAATGAACCCGGCAGAGGGAAGCTGACTACCAAAAGTCGGCGAGAGTGAACCCGGCAGAGGGAAGCCGACAACCAGAGCAAAAGGCTGAAAACCTGTTTAAAAAGACATTATGATTTGTGACAGCTAGAAGCATTGCAAGACAAGGGTCATCTGGGGCCCGAGCACGGCCAGCGGTGGAAAGTTATCACCCCAAAGTTCACTAAGAAAGGAACTGTCCTGTTAATTGGTTGAATACGACTTCTGAGGAGTCTGCGCTCAGACAATGGGGTCCCACGGGTGAAGCCATCACCCAAAGTGTTCATAGAGCAGAACTTTGTGTTTGGTTGTTGAGAGCATCAGGCCTTGAGTCTTTTCATCACAAAGAGACTTAACCATCGAAAAAACCTGATAGCTGATCCAAAACTATTAGCTCGTGCTGAGAAGGCTCGAGCGTGTGCTGTGCTCCAAAGTCCCACCTTGTCCCATGCTAAAAACGTGGGGAAGGGAGACCGCGAGGCAATCACATTCTAACTTATTATTTGTGAAAACCTTCGTCTTTATTTTGAATAACCTATCCCACACTCTTTATGTAATTTGTTGTAAGGAATTGGCAATAGGTTTTCCTTAGTATGGGCTTTTTACTTTGACAAGACGCCACAAGGACTGACTTATTTTTCATTTGATGGTCGACACTTGCTCCCATCTTAGATTTATGTTTAGGTTAGGCGTTTTTCCACCTTGCACTTACAGTGTAATAAACACCCTTGAACTGTGATCACTTGTGTCTGCTTTACTGTTGTCACCATGAGTTCCTTACAGATACTGCCCAACTTCTGATGAGGCCCTTAGTAGCATTGGTATACCCATCTAGTTAACTGTTCCATTGTTGTTGGTGTACACGTGTGCCTTTCTGTCAGACTCCTGGGTTGAAGGGCTCACCTGTTGTGTCTGGCCTGCGGCCCTGGTTGGAGATGGAGTCCTTCGCGTATTGCATCGAGTCCCAGAGTTCTGGAGATATGGATGAGCCTCTAGTGAAGCCACCCTGCCAATTTCCAAAAAAGGATACCGGCAGAATACCCCCCGGAGACACCGTCAGGGAATGCAGGAAGAATCCCCCAAGGAGAAGAAAAAAACCTGCAGTTCAAATGTTGTTGGTGAGTTTTCTTTGGTTGAGGAGAGCTGTGTAGTATCCAGGATCCAAAAAGAATAATGGATCAAGGAAGGCAGAACAGCAACACAGGAACAGACGAATAAGTCATCGTTCAGCAGAGAAGAGGTAAGTAGGCAGAGATTAGAACTGGAGCAAGGTAGGCAAGGAGACCATTGAGGAGGCAGGAAGGCAAGGTAAAAAACAGGCAGACAAGTCAAACAACGAAAACCAGGAAAATTACCAGAACGCTGAGCTAGACAATCCTAGTGTTGAGACGCAACGGCTGCTTCCAATGGCAAGTATTAGGCAAACAGAAACAGAAATCAAGATTGGAAGTAACACTGACTTTGGTAAGACTAGACCATTGCATGGCATGGCACTTCCCACTGCCATGTTAGAAGTAGTCATTGAATGGAGAAAGACGCCAGGAAGACCAAATGGTCCATGGATTCCAGATCTTGACAGTATGTCCCCTCCGATAGGCGGCTTAACCCGATTTACCTGGGTGAATGCAGTGGAATCGATGAAGTAGTACTGGGGCATTCATGTTCCCTAAGGGTTTCCGTGTTCTTTCATTGTGGGGGATCTCCTTTCCATTCAACCAAGTAATGCAGTCGACCCCATCGATATCTGGAGACACAAATCCGGGACACCTCGTATTCCAGGTGCTGATCAAGGGAAACAACCGGGGGCGGAACAGATACAGCAGCAGAAGGTGAAACCCTGTAAGGTTTTAGCAAGGAGGTATGAAAGAGAGGATGAAACCTCTTCCAAGTCGAAGGTAGAGATAATCGATAAGCCACAGGGTTGACTATCAGTTGAATGGTAAACAGTCCAAAAACTTGAGGTGACCATTTTGTAACAGATAAATATTTGGGTAAGTATTTGGAGGAGAGCCAAACCTTGTCCCCACTGGAATACAAGGGACCGGGCTATAGTTATAGACAAATTCTGCTATAGGCAGAAGAATGTGTACTTGTGTACTTGTGCAGGAAGGCATTGAAGGTACTGTTCTAGGATTTGATCTGTTCTTTCGGTTATGCCGTTGGTTTGTGGATGGTATCCAGATGACATTGCTCTTTGTATTGCCAACATTTTACATAACGGAGTCCAGAATTTGGAAATATGTTGGGTACCAGCTTCCCGATCATCCTCTTCCGCCTATTGGCCAGCACTGCCGTAAGTATTTTGCTGTCCTGCTTCAGCATGGACAAGGGTCTGTA
This sequence comes from Ambystoma mexicanum, assembly GCF_040938575.1. Lineage (NCBI taxonomy): Eukaryota > Metazoa > Chordata > Amphibia > Caudata > Ambystomatidae > Ambystoma > Ambystoma mexicanum. Next base: position 80,344,172 of record NC_090921.1, on the reverse strand, counting down.
AGACCCACACTCCGCGGCCGGCTTGCCTGGTTTTAGGAGTGGGATGATCATCGCCTCACGAAGGGACAATGGCAGTTCCCCCTGTTCATAGGCCTCGTCGAGCATAGCAAGCAGTGGCTGAAGCATCTCCTGTTTGTATGTCTTGTAAAACTCGCTAGGCAACCCGTCCGTCCCGGGTGCATTACACGTGGGCAAATGTTGGATCACCACCTCCAGTTCTTCCGAGGTGATAGGGGCGTCCAGATCCGCGCGCTCTAGGTCATCCAGGGTGGGCAGCTCTATGTCCTCTAACGTGTCCAGTATGTCTTGGCTCCTATCCTCCCCTGCGTCCTCATATAAGTGTCTGTAAAATTTGAGGAACTCCTCGTTCACCCCCTCCTGGGTATTACAGATGCAACCTTCCTCATCCCTTATCTCGCTGATCACTGTGCGGGGGGTCTCGCTCTTATACAGCCAGGCCAGCAATCTGCCCGGTTTATCGCCCCCTGCATGTAGCCTCGCCGTATATTTCTTGTAATTTAATCTACATAACCTATCCCAGAGTCCACTGCAGGTTAACTGTAGGTCTTTTATCTTATCGCTATTCTTCCGGGCGGTATCCTCATGTCTCGTGAGGCCCTCCAGCTCCTTTCCGTTTCCTGAAGTTCCCTTTCAATGCCCCCCTGGAGCCCTTTAAATTTCGAAATGGCTACTCCACGCACCACCACCTTGAACGCCTCCCAACCGAGCGCACACTGCCCATGTTTATATCAAAATATTCCTCAATGGCCTCCCTCAAGTCCTCCCGGAACCCCTCATCTTGTAATGCCTCAGTCCTAAGTCTCCATGTAGGGATCCGCGCTCTGGGGGGTTGGTGTCGCCACTCTACCACCAAAGGCGAGTGGTCAGATAGTACCCGAGCCTTGTATTCCGCTCCCACCATTTCTCCCGCTATCTCAGCCGTTACAAACACATAATCTAGCCTCGTGTGCAGGTCATGTGGTGCTGCATAGTGCGAGTATTGCCTATCCGTTGGATGCAACCTTTTCCACACGTCTGCTAGGTCTAGATCTTTTAACAATGTCCCCAGTGCTTTGGCCGCCGGCGTCGGCTTCCCCGCTTTGTCGACTGACCTATCCATTTTGGGATTCAGGGTGCAATTAAAGTCCCCTCCCCACACCACCGCATCCCCTAGCACGGGGCTAATTTTGCTGTAAAGGGACCTGAAATAAGCCGCTGTATCATGGTTGGGGGCGTACAAATTTATGATATGCACTTCCCTGTTCTCCAGCAGTCCTGTCACCGCCACCATTCTGCCCTCTGGGTCTACCATTGAGCTAAGCACCTGGAGCGGCACGTGCGGCACCACCCAAGTGATAACCCCTCTAGCGTACGCAGAATACGTGGCCCCCACAACCTGTCCCCTCCATTTTCGCCTGACAACCTCCAACTTCTCCCTTGTGAGGTGAGTCTCCTGCAACAGGGCCACATCAATGTGCATACTTTTTAGATACAGCATCACTTTGTTACGTTTCAGATAGCTGTGAAGGCCCCGTACATTCCAGGTCACAATTCTGAGGTTACCCGATGCCATCTACTCGGTTTGTTCCCAACCCACCGCTCCCTTCAATGCTTCCCTTGATGGTTTGTTTTGTGGATCTCCCCCCTCCCCCCTCAACAGTTTCCCCCCTCCCTGTTCCCCAACTCCCATCCACTGCACACAACCCAGCCCCTCCCCCCACCCTGCCCTACCCCAACAAATGCCCAGCTCCATCCCTGGATCTCAGGCCCACCCGCGTCTGGTCCTGTCCCGTCGCCGAGGACTAGGACCCCGCGGGGCGTCACCGATCTAACAATGACCTAACTAAGTATGTTACTATTGGGTACAAGGGATGCCTCCCAGGAGCTCCCAGTCGTCTATTTTAGGATAGGTGCGTCCAGCGGGTCCAGCCAGTTGGTACTACAACACACTCCCTACCAGCTTAGTACAACTCTATAATCAAGTCCCAATGTCTTGGCCATGTCACCCTAGGTGCCACAGCCGTCTGCTACTTATCTCCTGCAGCTCCCATGTGGACATCCGGTTCCTGAGGTCGGCCCTGCATGTCCAGCCAGTCCATTGCCTCGGTCGGCGTCTCGAAAAAAAGGGATCTGTTCTTATAAAACACTTTCAGCTTGGCTGGGTAGAGCAACATGTAGCGATGGCCTGCTTCCCTCAGCCTCCTTTTCACCGATCCAAAGTTCATCCTACTACGCTGTACAAGCAGCGTATAGTCCGGGTAGGCCGTGATTTTTGCGGAACCCTTTTCGATCGTTCCTCCCCTCTGGAAAAATTTGAGGATCGTCTCCCGATCCCAATAGTTCAGGATCTTTGCGATCAGCGGCCGCGGGGGGGCTCAAAGGGGCGGTCTCCTTGTCAAGGCCCTGTGCGCCCTTTCAACGCGAACCCCTGGGTCAGCACCCCGCCTGTTATCTCCTGTAAAAGCATGGATTCCACGTATTCTGTGGGGTTTGACCCTTCCATACCTTCCGGCAGGCCAACTGTACGGATGTTATTGCGTCTGGCCCACCCTTCTGCTTGCTCAGCTCTGTCCTCCAGATTGCCCACCCGTTGCACGAGGGCATGGAGCTCCTTTCCATGTGCGGCGCACGCCTCTGTGTTTGGGGCCATCTCCTTCTCCAAGGCCCCAGTGCGCTCCGCAATCGTTCGCACGTCCTGTCTCAGCAGGTTCACCTCTTCCTGGACCGCTCCGATCTTGAGGTCCAGGCCCTCCTGCAGCTCTTTCATTGCCTGGCCCAGCTTAGTCTCCCAGGCCACCTTTAAGTCTGCGATCGCTGCCAGCACCTCCTGGATCGTGCCCGGTGTTTCCGCCATTGCCGTGGGGGTCCCTTGCTCTTGCCCCCCTCCGCTTCTGGGTGCGACCTGGCGTAGGTCTCCATCGTGGACTGTCGGATCCTGGGTCTAACCACTTTAGAGGACATCCTGCTATGCTGCTATGTTACCAGGGCAAGGGCCTGTCGTGCCTCCCTCCGCACAAAGGTCCACGTGGTCACGGACCACTCTCAGCAGGCCAAGCATGTACTTGTATGTACTTGTCTCTTCTCTCGCGCCCGGAGTGGGCCATCTCCTCCTCTGTGCTCGTACCCTCTTGGTGTCGTGACCCGGTCTCTGCCGTGTTCTTACTGTGGGCAGTGCTCGAGGGCGCTCACCTATTCGCTGCACTCCCTTTGTTCCCCCTCTTCCGCCATCACAAGGCCATCCGGCCCACAATGCCCAGGCCCAGAGGGGCCGCTTTAGGTGCCGGGGATCAGCAATTGTCTCGCGTCGGCCTCAACTACTGGCCTGCGCCGATGTTTCGCTGTGGAAAACCGCAGCCACCACCGCCCGCTCGTTCGCGTCGGCTCCAGGATCCGCGGCCACCTAATTGGTACAATGAATGCTCCTGGGTTCCGCCGGTGTTCGATCCGGTTACGCCGCGGGCCCAGCGTTGGTTACCAATGTGAAGCAACAGCGCATTTCGGTCAAGTGCCGCGGTCTGCTTCTAATCGCTGGTCTTGGAGATCGATGCAGGGGCTTTACAGGACCTACATCTCGTGACCCCTGTTGTCCTCTTTGTCTCTGCCGCCATCTTGTTCCACTCGCCGATCCGGGGCCCGCGGCTCGCAGACGAGTATAACTCAGTGTCCTCACCCTCCACTCGCATCAAAGTTTCAGCGAATGTAGCCATCATCTTCACACGCATGGGCATTATTTTACAGTGCTGGCCGGTTCCCGTGCACGCACTTCTCCTCCAGGATCATTGTAGGATCTGTGGAGCTCCACGAGAGCACGTCCCTTTACATGACCGTCCAAGCCATACCCCCCTAATACGGAATAGTTATGTTCACCTGTGCTGAGAGTCTTTGATAGGCAAGCCAAAGGATGTTCTTGTCCATCTTTCTGCTGTTGCATTAAGACCGCTCCCAAGGCAGCGTCAGAGGCTTTGGTTTTGACGATGAACGGCTTTGACTAGTCAGGCTGCAGCAGGATGGGGGATTCGGTGAACAAGCGTTTCAATTACAGAAAGGCATTCTCCTGCTTTGCTGTCCAGACAAATGAAACCCCTTTTTAAGGAGGTACGTAATGGGTAACATTAACTGAGAAAAACCAGGGATGAATTTTCATAGAAATTTGCCATACCGAGAATGGTTTGGATTCGCTTGTAGGAAGTAGGTTGTGGCCACTCAGTAATTGCAGTTATCTTTCGGGGATCCATGGTAAGTCCTGATCTACTTACTATGTAGCCTAAGTATTGGACTTCTGAAGGATTGAATTCGCACTTCTATGGCTTGGCCAATAGATAATGTTGACAGAGCCTGGAAAGAACTGTTTGGACATATGCTCAATGCCTTTCTTAGCAAGTGGAATAAACTAAGATGTCATCAAGGTAGACAATGACGACTTGAAAAAGAATGTCAGAGAATAAGATTTCCTTACTGATTGTAGTTGTGTTTGTCCTTGTGCTTTTAAGATTGTTTTTTTTTTTGCTTGAATTATTGAAATATTAATTTTAAATCTAACCTAAAATCATTTATTTTAGTCTGCTTCAGTGCTCTGTTTACCTTTAGCTTCTGATTATCTTTGCTGAGCGACTTAAAACTCCAACCAAGAACTACAACTCCCAGAGTTTCTGTAGTTCTCTGATAGTTTTATCTTGCTTGCAGGAGCGACTGCGTCGGGCGCGACTAAGCCGGTTAGTGATGTTTCGTGCAAGGTGATTGTGAGGTGAGCCTTTAGGAGTATGTCATTCCTTTTATTCAGAGAACTTCTGCATTTTAAGGTAAGGCAGCAGTTGTTTGCACCACCGCACTATGGCTTTAAGAACTTGCTACCAGCTGCAAGGGGAAATAATTGTGGTCGTATCTTATTATCATGCGGCTCCTCTTATAACTGACATAGACTCTGTGACAAACATCCAGCATTCTGTTACAAACCAGAGGCAGCCTCTTTGCAAGGACATTTGCGCATCCAGTACCCTACCTACTAATGACTACAATACACCTGCCACTAATCAGCTGACTATATCCTTATTAAATACACGTTCCTTGGTTAACACGCCTTCGATGTTGCTGATTAGATCAGTACACAAAAACATGATGTCCTAGCCCTTTCAGAAACATGACTATCTGACTCAGCTCAGATGGCTGTTAATAACTCTGTGCCCCGTGGTCATAAAATATTCAGGGCTGATCGTAAAGATCGGCGGGGTGGGGATGTAGCCCTTGTTGTGAAAGTCCAATTTAACTGTCATGACTCCAATATTTACCATCTGGATGACTGTGAATACCTCATGATAAAAATGAAAATTAATCCAAACGTCTCCCTTGCTATAATTATTCTCTATAAACATCCTCAGTCTGTCCAATCTTTTGAAGAACAGCTTGTAGGATTATTGAACGACATTGCTAAAGCAAATTTGGCAGTTATTTTTATGGGTGATTTCAACATTTTCGCAGAAGATCCTAGACACTTCTGCCACCTCTCTGCTTTCTTCCCCGGAAGTGAAAGGTTACACCCAACTGGTAAAGGTGGCCATACCTTGGACTGGATACTAACTCATAATGTTCAGAGTTCTTCCATTAGTGCACTAGGATGTCCTAGTCATATCATCTCCGACCCACCCCACTAAGACTTGATACCAATGTTCCATGACCACACGTAGAAACATTAAAAATGTTACACACATTGCTTTCTCTTTGCTAGCCTCCAAACTATGACAGACTGATTCATTTGGAGACACCTCCGATCTAGTAAGTCATCTATCCTCTGCCATCAACAATACCATTAATTCTCTGCTCCAGAAAAAACCAAGATGGTGAACGCCAAGACCACTAATAAAACCTGGCTTAGTGATGAGATCATGGAGCCAAGAAAAATAAAAAAGAAGTTGTGAGCAAGAATGGAGGAAGGACCCATGCCCGATCACCTTTTGAAAAATATAAAAAAATCGGTTCACGCCATAATTGATTCTAAAAAGAAAACATTCAATGCTAGCAATGATAACACCAAATCTAACTCAAAGCAATTATTTTAAAGTTCTTAAAGATTTTGAAAATCATACATCCACTTTCTCTTCCATTTCCAAAGTTTCTGTCTGGTGTCAATTAATTCAGGACAAATTTAAGAATAAAATTGCAGGTCATAGTCTAGCTATTCTTAACCAACTGGCCAGTCTCAACACCAAAAAGGACTACAACAGTGAGTGTAAACATAGGACCTTTTCGGCTACTCTCCCGAAATGTTTATTTCATATCTGCTCTGAAAAAGAGGTCAATGTGATTGTCACTGACATGAAATCCACATCCTGCCTTGGGGACTCGTTCCCCCTGACATATTAAAAGGATCCATAGATGTGTTGATGCCACGGATTACTAAAATTATTAATTTCTCCTTCTCGACGGGCAAAGTGCCTGGCGATTTGAAGGAGGTTTGGGTTACACCCCTTTTGAAAAAGGACACTCTTTGTCCACCTGCTCTCATGAATTATAGGCCGATTGCCAACAACCCATATCTTTTGAAAATCTTGGACAGAGTGGCCTACTTACAGTTCCAGAAATTAATTGAGGAAAACAAACTTCTCAATCCACACCAGTCTGGTTTTAGATCCCAGCACAGGACTGAGACGGCTCTTTTGGACCTTAAGTCAAACATTGTGGGAAATATAGAAAGAAGGCATCCTGCACTGCTTTTATTGTTAGATCTCTCGGCTTGCGTTTGACATCATCGATCACAGTCTATTATACAATAGACTGTTCATTATTTCCAACTGCTCAGAAAGTGCAGCTAAATGGATTGCGTCCTTTCTTGGCCCTAGAACTTGCAGAGTGGCCGCTCAGAGGGAACAAGCCGAACCCATATCCATCACAAGCTGTGTTCCGCAGGGATCTTTCTTGTCTCCCTTGCTTTTTAATATTTACATCAGACCATTTCTCAATCTTCTTGACGATCTGATTGTCCAATTTGAAAATTATGCAGACGACACCCGGATCCTATTCGAGTATCTGCCAACTATCAGGAGGATGCTGCAACTGTGAATCATGTTTATCTTGAAATCCAGGCCTGGATGGCACACAGCTCATTAGCGCTCAATGACTCGAAAACCGAGCTGCTTATCATGGCCTCCAACCCTCGATTAAAGAAACTTAACTCTCAATGTGGCTCTTTTGAAGTTGCAGGTAATACAATCACGGTAAGCAAATCAGTGAAACCTTTGGGAGTCATGTTGGATGCTAATCTCTCCATGAAATAACAGGGATCTCAGATTCGCTCATCATGTGGACATGTAATTAAATGTATCCACCAGATCAGGCCATACCTCTCAATAAAACACAGATCCCTTTTGGCATCCTCACTAATAAACTCAAGATTAGATTACTGTAACAGTCTATTGATCGGCACATCTCCAGGCAATTTACATCATCTTCCAACTACTCAAGGATGGAGTCTTCAGGGCTGTATTTGGTATAGCCAGATGTGACCATATCACTGCCTTCAGGAGCGAATTGCACTGGCTACTGGTGAAGCAAAGAATAAGACATAAAGTTCTATCTCTCACCTATAAATGCCGGAACTCAAATGCGCCCTACTAGCTCACTAAAAGGTTAGCGAGGAAATCATCCAGTAGAGTGCTACGCTCCTCTGACATACTTCATCTTAACCAGCTGCGATTGCGTCTAAACAATTTTGGCGAATCCAGCTTCGAAGTCAATGCTCCACGGGAATGGAGCACTTTGCCCCTGAATATCAAAACATATCAATCGGTGACAATGTTTAAGAGAAATGTAAATACATTACATTTTAACCTCCTGAATAGAAATCTGTTCCCAGCTACCCTTTCTGCTCTTTTTTTCCCTATTCCTCATCCATCTTCACTTGGAGCGCTCTAAGTCCCACGGGCGTACAGCGCATTACAAGAAATAAAATATATGAATAAAATAAAGCATTGTCCATAAATCTTTGGAACACCGCTGAGACGTTCATAAATCCAGAGGGCATGACAATGTATTCATAGTGTCCGAAAGGAGTTCGGAATGCCGTTTTCCTCTTGTCACAAGTCCGGATGCGGATTAAGTAGTAAGTCCCCCGAAGGTGTAGCTTGGTGAAGATAACAGCTTCTTGAAGAACTTCTAGAATATCAGTAATCAATTGTAAGGGGTAGTAAAGTGAAAAACTGTAAGGTTTTATAGTGATGCCCCAGCAGGTGACTTGGACGGTCTTTTATTTTATTTATTTCTTTACTTCTATAGCACCGAAAACCTGCAGACATCAGGGCGCTCCGATTGACTCGAATGGACAAACAAAATGCTAGGACAAGGCATCCAAGCCCTATTGTATTATTTGGCGGGAAAATGAACTACCAAAATGATTGATCCCGAAGTGATCTACCTAGACCTCTGGTTCTTTTGGTTCTGATTCCTTGTAGCAGGTTCAGATCTGAGGATCGTAGATTTCTAACCGGACTGTAAGGTACGATCATTTTTTTTAGGTACTTTGGGGCTTTTCCATAAAGAGAACGGTTTAGCGATCCCATTTTGAAATGGATACATTGTTGTACTGGTAACCTTACCAGGCCATTCTTTAAGTTGAGGTCCAGATATTTATGTAGGGCCGTTTTCTCGGGAGCAGATAATATGAATATTGTTCCATATGGAATGATGACATTAGGAACAATGTGGAGGCAAGATTTTCTCTAGTGATGAAGAAAACACATCCTGGTATTCTGCATACTCTCTAGGAATGTGTTGAACATGAGCCACAGATTTTCTGAATGATGGTCTATCAGCATCCCGATGTGTTTAGTTTCTTCGGTTATCGGTCATCAATTCCTTCAACTGATTGAACCAAGGATTTTGTTTGCTGAGGTATGTTGTGAGTCTTAGCCCATTCGTCATCCATAAAGAGACCCATGGCACCGCAAGCAACCAGTGCCAATACCTGAATGGGTTCTGACTCGGGTAACAAGATACAAATCTTGAGTAACACAAGCGAGGTCCTACTTGGAGCGTGTGTCGTCTGAATACTGGAGCTACTGCTTTCCTCCCTGTCCCTGGCTCCATTAAGGAACAGGAGCTCATATTTTCCTACCTTCGGGGAGGTGCAACTGGGTAATGGCGTACCAGATAGTTTGGAGAGGCACAATAGAGACACAGGCCTTTCTCTACACTTCTATTCCTTTCCTCTTTAGTCAGAGGCCCACAAAGGTTTCCTAATTGCATGCAGGGGTGTTGCTAGGTCTGGATAAGATCTGGGGCTACACTAATGAACCGGATCAACGTAAGCAAGGACAACAGGGTGGAGGTGGGAAGGCAAGGGAAAAACAGGGAGACAAGATGAATAACGAAAACCAGGAAAATATTACCGGAGCGCTGAGCTAGACAATCCTAGCATTGAGACACAATGGCAGCTTCCACACAGTGAGTATTAGGCAAACGGAAACAGGATTGGAAGTGACATCGACTTCGGTTCCACTGGACCGCTGCATGGCACATCCCACTGCCATGTTAGAAGTAGTCATTGAATTCCACAATCGGGGAGAGAGGCGCCAGGGAGACCAAATGGTCCATGGATTCCGGATCTTGACACTTTCTTTTCTTACACCTTGCGAAAATTCATTATTCTGTCTAAGTCAAATGTGCCTTCCTGAGGAAAGTGTCTAGGTGATTCACTCTGTGTATATTCATGCCATTTATCCAGGTACTTACATGCATTGGGCGAATATTGAGTAAGCATGAAGTCTGCTGGACTTCCTTTAGGAGGAAGTGGCACTTGTCTAGACAAGCCCTGAACCCATTCTCACAGGGGTAAAATAAGGTATGACTTATTACAGATCCAGATCTGTTCCTAACTCTGTCTGCATCGGTCCGCTGTTATGTTCCGTGGCTGGCAGCGTGGGTACAGCTCATAGCTGACCGCTCTGCCGCGACTATCCGATGGGCTCAGGCATCAACATCCAACCTCTGTTCCTCCCCTGTTACAGAAATTTCAGAAACACCCACAGGTGTTGGTCATATTCAGATGACTGCTGGTTTGCAGCCTATATCCCCCATCGCGCTCCCCACTATGCACAATGTATTTCATCTTACAGCTGGAGGTAGGGTTTCCCACCATTAGTTAAAGTGGGAGGCGCTCAGGATCTGCCGGTGCAAGGATTCTTCTGGTCAGTTCGAGAAGCAGAGTGCAACCATTGGCGATGGAGAAATGCAGAAAACAATGATAAACACCTCGTCATGACACTTCACAAGACGGGGAAAGGCTAGTTCCAGTGATGGCCACTGCACACAGGCGACGACAGGTGTCCTTCCAGTCATGGTTGAAGAAGACCCTACAGAGCAGGATCCCTTGAAGATGGGACGTTGAAATTCATCAGGAAGGCGACTTACATGTCAAGCTGGTGACTATCGAAGATCCGACGGCAAAGATTCTAGTGAGGTAGCCCACTTGGTGGTCTTGGGACACTTCTGCAAGGGTTCAGGCCAGCTGGAATCTTGAGAACACATCAACACTGGGTGGTCCCACTAGCAATGGGGTTGAAGCATCACCCAGGGCAAGGCCAATTGCACGCTTCCTGAGAACCCTGACGATCGGCTACCCAGCCCCTCTGGCGCCCATACCTGGGAGGACCAGTACACAGCTCTCCGGAGCCCACCCCATAACTCAATTGGCCTTGAAAAAGACTTAGGTTGAAACGCGCGTCTGCTGTGTTGCGATTTACCATGTCAAAAATTGTCATTCATTGCTACAATGATGTTTTCTTTGGTGCTAACTAACCAAGAAATAAATAACTCATGTAATGACAAACACTTGACTCAACCATAAATATAATCAATTCGCACAACTGCGACCCTATGGGCTAACATATCCAACCAGTGCCCAACTGATCCACGGATTTGTCATCCCCACAAACCTTATTAGATAAAGGCTTCACTTGGCTAGACTCAAGAAGGGATGCTTGGCCTCTTCGGGAGTCTTTCTCAGATCTTCATTCAGCTGTTCTTATAAACAAGATACCAACACTGATCTGCAGAAATGGCTGCAGGAGTCCTCTTCTTATCCAAGATTCTGCTTGGAAGTAAGTCCAAACCCACCAATGGTAAGGATCTGCACCATGCAAACAGCTAGCTGAGGTCCAATCAGGGACTTGGCGACCATTGTATGAGATGGAGACAGATTTCTTGTTTTATTCGCATGTACATGCGACAAACACCACAATAGACTATTTCTTAACCTTGAACGGGTGATGAAGACTGACACCATAGCCCGGTGATGCTTGACCTCACGTTTATGTGCAAGAAAATAGACTAAAACATTTGGACATTGCCAGGATACCTACTTGTAGACCAAGCATTGGCCACCAAAATAAGTGCTCAGATAAAAGGGTATTTTAGTATCAATCCTGTGGCAGATACCAAGATCAGCACAAATTGGGACGCGTTTAAAGCAGTAATGAGAGGTAATCTTGTCTAAGCAGGAGTGGTCCTGAACAGGATTAATACATGGGAACATTACCTTCTGAGTTATTTCAGTTGGAAGAACAGCATAAACAAAGGGATTGTGGATAACTTGGAGCATTTATATGATGGTTAGGAGGCAACTGAACACCATTCCTGGTAATAAAGTATTCTTCTGATCCTGCAGCAGAAGTACTACGAGAAGAGTAACAAAAAAGATAGAACGGTGGCCCACTACCGGAGGACGAAAAACAACAAGTCTTATATCCATGAGATTATGGGTGATGCAGGGAGTCTTGTGCATAGTATTAATGAGAAACTAAAGACTTTCCAGCCGTTTTAGAGTAAGATTTATAGAGCAGGATAGCACTTTTGAGATGCCCAAATGAAATATGTGGAGGATGCTAACATGGAAACTATCACAGAGGAAGAGAGGGATTTCTTGGAAAGCCCAATCCCAAAATAGGAGATCCTGCAGGCAACAACCTCTCTTAAACCTCATGTGTACCTGTGGTCAGATGGATGCACTGCCCAGTTCTACAAAACGTTCAGACATTTTGCTAGAATCCCTAAAGAAACTGTTGAATTTATTTCAAGAATCAGGGGAAATTACTAAAACTATATCCCAGGCGATGGTTACTGTAAACCTTAAACCAGGGAAAGAGCTGGCAAAGTGCAGCTCTTATAGACCCATTGCTTTCCTCAACCTGGACTACAAGGTATTTGCAAAGATACTAGAAGCTACGTTGGACAATATTTTGCCCACTTTAATACCCCCAGTCCAGGCCAGTTTTATAAAACACAAGCAGTCCTTTGACAATGTAAGAAGGGTATACACCTTTGCGACAAGGGGCGTAGGTTCGGGTGTACCAAGTGAATCCATTAGCTTTAGATGCAGATAAAGCGTTTGACATGATGGACTGGGGTTTCCTAGATTAGACTTTAAAGGCCATAGGAATAGGCGAAACCTTCAGGCAATGGATAGCAGCCCTGTATGCTCACCCCTCCTCGAGAATAAGGGTAAATCGTTGCTGACGAATGAGTTGTTGGAGAAACAGGACACCATATAGGGTTGCCCATTAGCTCCCATTCTTTTCACTATTACAATGGAACCCGTCGGCGCAGAGCAGCCAGTTCCATACATGGGATACAGTTAACCCTTTACCACAATTAGTCCATTATTTGCAGAACTGCAAACATATGAAAGAGTGGAGGATTCAAGGTCAATCCTGTGAAATCCAAGCTCCTTTCACTGTCCTTGTCGACTGAGGAGAGAATGCTGCTGAAGGAATTTACTCCCTTCCCTTGGGCTGATGATGGCCTGACTAACCAGGGGTACTGGGTCACCGCGGCCTTCTAAAATACTTTCAAGTGGCACAGTTAAGATTACTCTGTGAATGGTTTACAGTTGAATCAGAGAAACATTGGAGGGCCCTGGCATGGCAGTGACAGGACAAAAGGACTGACGGGTTGCGTGGCCGCCCTGGGTGCGCATTAAACTAAGTCAGTTCTTGAGGATGGGACGGGGTCACTTTGAAGCTAGATCTAAAAACCCTTCCCTTCACAGTTCATGTCTATACATAACAATGCTGAGCTCGCCCCGCAGGGGGAGTCAGCACATTTCAAAGTGGAGGCACAACAGAGGCTGGTGTATTAGCGACCTATTTAAAGGAGGCAAACAAAATAATTCAAAGACTTCAAAAAGGAATTTGGGGGATGTGAGGAAGAGAGAATTTAGTATTTCCAAGTGACCAATTGGGTCCTGAACACCCTAAAGAGACAGGCAGCTACACAGCCCATCAAGGTCATTCACCTTTTGGGCTAAAAGCTTGATGTTCCATAAAAGAGTTGTGATTGACAATTCCATGTTTTCCTATCCTGGTAGTATTGAATTCCACCTAGGGAGTGTAGAGGGGTCATAAAGTGGGGGGAGAGCATCAGTCCATAGTATATATGTGATGAAACAAAGGCGTTCACTGCCATGATCCTATGAGGACAAGATAAGAAAGGGAGTACATGTTTTAGCTTTTATTCCCAACTGCAAACAAGCAAGACGTTATCATCTGGGAAAACTAAGGCTCAAGTTTACGATATGAGTCTATATGGATTCAGAGATTTCTCACAGCATGTGATGGAGCTGGATATGCGAAAAATAGGGCAGACCAAAAAAGGAACCCCATGGGTCGGTAATAGTGTTAATACTCAACACTTCTGTTTAATTGGGCTTCATCTGCAGCGGGTTTGCATCCAACCAACACTTATAGTTGTATAGTTATAGCTGTCAAGCATTCTCTCAATGTTTGTTTGTTTATTTATTTATTTGTAACGTGCACCAGACCCAAGGGTATCAGGGTGCGAAGGACAAGGTCATTTTCAGCTTACATAGTTACAGGTAAGATACAAAATATAGCGTGATTTACAGGGTTACATAGATACCATACAGAAGTACAAAGTAGGTTACATTAGTGGTCATCATAAGCATGAGAAACAGAATGTGAGATACTAAGTGCACGGTTGGGGGAGATTCAGCAGGTGGAATACAAGTTATCTCAGGTATAGCTTTAAACAGTGCATTAGAGCTAGGTAGTTTCTGTGGAGAGAGAAGTGTAAGGAATTAGCAGGTCTAGTGTTAAAGATCATTAGCTTGAAACCAGTTGATGATATTTAGTCTAAAATGAGGGTAGGTTTGTTCTGCCCGAATGATGGATGGGAGGGAATTCCAAAGTTGGGTCCCTTTGACAGGGAAGCTATTGCCACCGATTGTTGACCGTTTGAAGGAGGGGACTGTCAGACAGTTGGTGTAGGCCGCTCTGGTAGTTCGGAGTGTAAGTCTTTTTATTGAACCTCTCTGTCAAGTAGCGAGGTGCTTTGTTATTAAGGCACTTGAATGTAAGTGATGCCGTTTTTAGTCTAATTTTGTCTATAGTGGAGATCCAGTTCGACTGTCTCCTTGCTGTCGTGATATGTTTTCTTTTGGTCATTCCTAATGCTGCTCTCAGGGCGTTATTTTGAAGTATTTGAATTTTACTGGTGATGTGTTTATTGGACCCAAGGTATAGTGCATTGCAGTAGTCCAACCTGGACAGCACAAGTGCTCTTGCCTGTGTGGTGCAACTGCTTGTTGAGAGGAAGGGTTTGGCCGATCTGATCAGCTTACATGTGTAAGCTGTAGATGATGCCATTGCATTCACCTGTTTCGCCAAGGTAAGGATAGAGTTGAGGTAGAAACCTAAGGTTTTTACCTCCTTGGCAACCTTAATCGTGTTGCCATCAATATCAGAGGAGGTATAATTATGGCCAAGTTTGTTAATGTTGGGTGAGGTCCCCAGAATGATGAGTTCCGTTTTGTCATCATTCAGGCATAGACCATGGAGTGCCATCCATGCCTGGATGATGAGGTATATTCTATTCACCAAGGCCAAATCCTAATTGTAATCCCCTGTAAGTGGGATGAGAATCTGGGTGCCATCTCCATAGTTAGTGTAGGTGACACTGAGACAGTCCAGATCATCAAAGAGGTGCTTGGTGAATATATTATACATGGTAGGAGAGACGCAGGACCCCTAAGGGACACCACAAGTGATGGGAATTGGATCAGCTGCTGCTGAGGTAGAGAAAACTCTCATGGTTCTTTCACTTAAAAAAGATTTAACCCAAGCTATAGCTTGTTGCGAGAAATGCGCTGCTGACTCTAGCTGGTTGCAGAGTACCTTATAATCCACCAGGTCAAACGCTGCTGACATATCCAGAAGAAGTAGTAAGGCACATTTTCCTTGGTCTCTGAGCACGTCAACCTGGGCCTTAAGGTCAATGAGCGCAGTTTCAGTCCCATGCTGAGGTCTGAAACCTGATTGCCGGGTGCCGAAGAGTTGCTTCTGCTCCAAGAATTGCTGAATCTGTGGGTAAGTCACCCTATTTAGTATCTTTAGGAGGAATGGCACTCTTGTGATTGGCCTATAAATCATAGGTATAGCAGGGTCCAAAGTTTGTTTCTTCAGGAGAGGGAGGACCCAAGATTCCTTAAGGTTACTTGGGATGGTGCCTGAGGTGAATGACGCGTTGATAAGCTTAGAGATGAAAGGTGATAAGTCCCAAATGTATCTTCTCGGCAGTTGGATGGTTTAAGCAAGAATATTATTTATTCAACCTCCAGTATAGAGACTTTAGCGAATTTAAAGCGGTGTGCTGGTTTAGGTGTAGTAGGTAGATTGTCAGTTTGTGGGGTTGATGTCGGTATGTTTAATCATGGCGATTTTGACTTGGAGAGCAGCAATTTTGTCAGTGAGTGCCTTCTGTACGTCATAGCAGCATGTCTTATCTTTAACACAGTTATCGGGTACAGGGATTGGGTTTTCCAGTTCTTTCAGTATTGCAAAGAGTTCCTTGGTGCCTGATTTGGCTTGCAGTATCCTGTTATCAAACATCTCTTTTTTAGATCGCTGTATTTAAGTTTTGTATTTTGTGGAGATGTTGATGAGGTTAGCTTTGTTTACCTCAGATGGTGCTAGCCTCCAGATAGTTTCACTTTTGCGTTTTTCTTTTTTTAGTGTTTTTAGATATGGAGTAAACCAGGTATTTAAGTGTGCTCTCTGTTTACTATTCCTCATTATCAAGGGGGCAATGGTGTCAAGAGCTTCTGTCATAGCTTTATTAAATTTGTTGACTAATGTAGATGGCTCTAGTGTGTCTGGTAGTGAGTTTAAGGTGGGGAGTATCAGCGGTAAGAGTCTATAAGTGGTTATATTATTTTTATTCCTAGTTAACATGGGCGGCGCTATGAGGTTGTTTTGAGTCGAGTTAATTTTGGCATCAAAGGTGAAAGCTATGAGTGATTGGTCTGTCCATACCTGTGGGCTAACAGCGGTAATGGTAATATTACAGTTATAGTCAGCCACCCATTCAAGCGTTCTACCCTTCTCATGGATTGGCTGTGTTACATTTTGGGAGAAGCCAAGCTCCAACAGGCCATTGGCAATGGATGTTGCTTGTGTATCTGTAGGATCATTGAAGCCCAGGTTCATGTCTCCTAGAAGGAGTGCCTGTGATGCATTTTTTAGGTTATCCGAGAGGATCATAGAGAGGTCCCCCTCGAAGTACTAATGGGGCCTGGTGCTCTATAGTGACGGTTTGGGAGTCTGAGATGGGTAGCTTGAGTATGAGGGATTTTCAAGAGTTGACGTGCAGTGGTGCTACTATTCTCATTGCTACACTGGATTTGGCTATGATAGCTAAACCTTCTCCCGGGGTGTCATCTCTATCTTCTCTAAGGATAGTGTAATTAGCTGGCACAGCAAGCATCAAGGCAGGGCATGCTGCCAGATGTAGCCAAGATTCGGTGATGGCTAAGAAGTTTGTATCAGGTCACCAATTTCAGTGGCATGGGCTACTACTGACCTTGCATTAAGACGTTGCATTAATAAGTGATGAAATTTCTCGGTTTCCATATAGTATCAGTAAGAAGTAGCTTTAAAGAGGGGTACTTCCAGGAGACACTTATATTTTAGCACAAATGAATGGAAACAGGTTTTGCTGCATGGCATATAGGAAGCATTCGGGAAGTTTAATTGGGTGACAGCAACAACGGCAAAAGTGACAGACACACTAAGTGGCCTTTTTTGTTGTCAGAGATAGGATTTTTAAGTGTCCGCCCCAACATTGTACAGTATGGTTTCTCATTGTGTTCAAATAATAACGTCCAATAAAAGGCTTGGTGTTCCAAAAACATGCTCATGGCTCCAATAAAAGACTCTGAATTTTGGATTTCTCATGCCCATGATATCCCTTCAAAGGATAAATTCTCCTTTCTCAGCTGTTGGCTTGGTTGCAAGGATCTCTGTCTTTCTACCTCGCTCTCTGTCTGATATGGGGAGTCACAGTCTCAAGTAGGGATGGGATGGCACAGGAGGCCATGGTAGAGTTAGAGTTTCTCTGAGATCACAAGCTTGAACCATCCTGGAGCTGTTCCATGTGTTAATATCCCCACAAAAATATTGTGATACAAAAATATTGCCAAATATTTGCGCCAATATGGACCCATGGACCCTGCAGGAGACACCCCCGCAACCCCTGCATTATTTTAAAATTTGCGGGGGACACCCCCGCAACCCCTGCTCCCACAAATTATCCCCCCCGAAAATATCACCTATGGCGAGACAAACAGCCATATGTACGGCGATAAAATTGGTGGGGATATTTTGTAAGGATACCCCTGGAGCTATGTCCAACTATTCCAAAAGCTGTCCCCAATGCATCCCAACACCTCTTCATCTCATGGTCCTGGATCTAGTGACCAGCAGCCTCCCTTCACTGTCCCCCTCAACATCTCATCATGCACTCATTCCCAAGTGGGCCCTTTCTGTCTCTTCACGTTCAACTTTCGATGATTCACCATGTTCTTTATTGTACCCCCCCTCCTCATGCTCACCTATATAGCAGCGATCTGCTCAGGTCTGAATGCACCCTCTTCTTCAACATTCGTCCTCCATCGTAACTCCTTATCCTTAATTTGTATGAGGACTACTCCAACCTCCTCCTCAGTGTGCTCCACCTCTTTTCCCTTTTTGCTCGCTGATATTTCTCTCATCTTCATCCGACCACTGGGCATCTCTCTCCTTAAATGCCAATGCTCCTCTTCTCTTCTTCACACCCTTGGACACATCTATTCCCCTTTCTTTGGTGATTCCTTCTCAACCCCTTCTCAGTGATATAGCTCACCATTTTTATCTTCTCCTCCTCTGTCACCTCCAACTTCTTCCTTAACACACTACTCCACCTCTCCCTTGAAGTCATATCCCACCCTCCTGCCTAATACCGTTACTCTCACCTGGTCTCTGCGGAGGCGTTGGGGCACAGTTGCAGCCCTGAACTTGAATCACTCCCTTCAGGCCTCTCCAACAGCATTTGCTCAGACTGTTCATGTGGTTTAGTCTGATTTTCACGAGGTCGTATGTAAACTGACCGTCCCTCTGATCTAGCTCGATCCATTCTCTTTTTTAAGATTCTGCAACCTATGATCGAGTTGCACCGTCAGGTCTATGTAGTCCGCACACCTCTCAGGGGGATTCACCAATTGTGCCAACAAATCCTTAAGTTCTTCACGTAACCATCAGTAAAAGAGTGTAGTTCTCTTCTATTCTGGCCAGTTGGTCTGGGCTATGAGACGATTGAAGGTTGCAATATAGGTTAATAGATCTTAACTCCCTTGTCTGATTGACAACAACTCGTTGTCCAGAGCTTGTCCTTGAGTATGACGGGCAAACAATTTCTCCATCTCATGTTGGAAATTCCCAAAGTTCCGGAGTAAAGGGTTATCTTGATTTACCAAAGGTATTGACCAGTCCGCCGCACTACCTCCTAAATACGAGAGTACAAACGCCACTTTGGCTTGGTCATTAGGAAAGGCTCCTGGCCTGCACAAGAAATGAAGGCGACATTGGTTCATAAATACAGCAAACTTGTTTGGGTCGCTGATGAAGCGATCGGGAAGGGCTAGAGGCACTGCTCCTGGAAGAAACACCTGAACCGGTGTTGACTGTTGTGGTGTGGAAGAATTAGAAGAATGGGTCACTCCAGGCAGTGGAACCTGTCCTGCTTGTGCTTGTAGCATTTATCTTGCCAAGTCATCAGTTCTTTCTCGAGTTACAATAAGATCCCTCCGTAATGCATTGGTTTCCTGTCTTGAAGCATGTACTTCAGCCCGTAATTACCCTAGTAAGGGGGCTAACTGATCTGTTTCTGAAGTTTCCATAACGCCCAGGCAGAGAGTATTAGAGGCTTTGCGTTCTGTTACGCTCACCTGGTCTCTGCAGAGGCGTTGGGGCACGGTTGCAGCCCTCCCTGAGCTTGATTTACCCCCTTCAGGTCTTTCCCTCAGTAGAAAAGCTGTGAGCGGTGGTACGTGGTCATACTGCTCCTGTGTGGAGATAAGAGTGTGTGAGTGTGCCAATCTGAGATTGTTGCACCTCTCGAACCCTTCACTCCAAAGTATGGTTTCTGTGAGCATACGCCGGCCCATAAAGCTCACCTGTCCTGCTACTTCTGGCAGGGGCGCATCGAATGGGATCTAGTTCCATCACTGATCCCTGATAAGGATTAGTCCAGTACAGCTGCGACTATGCTTCTCCTTATGATTGGTAAGTCTTTCTTGAGCTCTTGTGATGCTGTTCGTTCTGTTTAATGTCTTTATATGTTGCTCCTATTTATGCCTGCAATAATGTCTCTCTTCTGTTTTCTTCCCTTAGATGGAAATGCGGCCTCAATGCAGCTGTGAGACGCAAGACACGGCCGGAAGATGGATGCTACCGGAATGTTCGACAGCAGGTAAATGATGGTTTAAGGAAAAGCGCAAAGTATGGCGAAGCGCAACCTTAAACTGACTGTTTTTTTTCGATGTCTAACCTTGTCTTCTATTTTTCCTTGCAGGCGTTGCTGTCGACGATGGAGCGTATCGTGCTGTGGTGCCAAGATGAAGATTTCAGCGTTCCGGGAAAGTGTTAAGATGAATAATTGGTTCGCCGAAGAGATATACAAGTAAGAACAGCTTCCCCCAGTTGGTAAGTATACTGGCAGGAAGCAGGATGTCCAGGAAGCAAGATCTTCAAAGGTAAATCCAACCTCAGGCGATGGTGAGCATTACGCTGCTTGCAAGTGCAGAATAACGCGAAGTGTCTGTCTGGAGGATCGGGGCACCTTATATAGCTGAGATCGTGGGCACACCCATTAAGGCCGGCTTACCAGTCACACCCTGCCACTCCTAGAGAGTGAGCACGTGCAAAGGCAATCCATTAGCAGCCACACCCAAGAATACACTTGGGGCTTCTTAATGGATGGAATGTTCAAGGTTAATGCATCCTGCTTAATGGATGGAATGTTGAAGGTTAATGCATCTGAAGTGCTATGTCCATAATAAAAGCTTTTTGGTGTTAAATGGATGTTCTTGTTTACTTTTGTTCATGAGCCTGGCGCCAAACACGCCACGACAGTTTCCACCCAGGTCTACTGTGCATGCGACCCCTGCATGCCTGTACCTCTGACTTCATGACCATGACAAATACAGATGAGATTGCGATTTGCACAGTGGGGATAAGGGAGTGTGTTATTTCTGCCTTCCTCTTCCCTTGTAGCTCTCCCTCCTGCCACTTCACTCCTCCTGATGTTCTTTACCCTCCCTCCTTACTATCCACCACCTCTAACCGTCTCACCTGCCCTGTGGTTGCCTTTCCAGCCACCATCATCCTGCTCCAACTCGTTCGGCTCTCCTCTCCAGGCTTCACTGAATGTGCTCCTGCTCTGTCTCTAAACAACCACCCTGTGGTCTTTGGAGCTAGACCTTGCATAGGATTGTTTCTGAATAGCTCACTCTGACTAGCTGAAGGAGTCATATGATCTGTCT
The DNA here is from genome assembly GCF_040938575.1 of Ambystoma mexicanum. NCBI lineage: Eukaryota > Metazoa > Chordata > Amphibia > Caudata > Ambystomatidae > Ambystoma > Ambystoma mexicanum. Next base: position 80,323,315 of record NC_090921.1, on the reverse strand, counting down.
GAGCATGGTCACATGCAAGGCGACTTTGCAGGTCTCTGCCCCCCCCTGGTGCTAGTCTTCAAAAAGGACAGCTGCCATTTTGGATTTCCTTTCAGTGTTTGGTTGATCCTAGTAAGGCTACAGTTGCTCCTCTATGACTCACACTGGAGAGTCCCCCTGCAGCTAGGATTCAATGTGGCTGCTCTGTGTGGTCCACAGATTGGCATGTGTGTGTAGTCCTTTTTAGGTTTACGGTGGTTGAAAACAGTTTCTTCCTGTTACTGTTCAGCTAACATATGCATAATAAGTAGAGAGAGCCAGTGAGTAGGTGCATGGATTACGAAGAGAATCCAATCCTTTTATTAACATATAATTATTTTCTTTTATAGGTTTTTGTTGCAAAAAGGATACGTCTTCAGGGAGTTCTTTGCCTCTTCGGCTTAGGAGCATTCAGTTCAATATGTTCAGGTAAGTTCTATTCCTCTTTCAAAAAATTATTTGGCTCTAACACCTTGTTTCTTCAGAATATTTCTTTGTCTTTTGAGCCTTTCTATCTTTTCACCTTCAACAGTTCTTAGGCACCTGCTGTGTTTTTCCTTTCTCTGTTTTAAGTTCTAGACTAGAGCTTAGTACCATGTCTCTTTTCTCTTGTGTGACAGTAGCCTCGTCTCAGGCACTTAAAAGTTCCTTCTCAGTCTTTACTCACACTGTTCTTCTTCTAACTCTAAGCTTGTGTTGCCTTGATTTCCTTTCTCAGACAACCAGTTCAACAATTCACGAGAGAGACTTTTTAGTTCTCCCATTCTCCCCTAGTATGCTCAGGTAGTATGTTTATAATGCAGCTCAAGTTGTGGATTACTCCTCCTCTTTTATCACTTGGCATACAGCACCTTCTGTAATCAGAACCTTCCCAGCTTTAGCCTCACTCTTGCGTTCGTTTTGCTGCGCCTTAAAAGCAGACTGTACAATTGTTGCAAGAGGATGGATTTCACCCACCACCGATGGCACTGACAGTTTCTCCCCTTCGACAACTAATACCTGCTCTCACGTTGTTCGGCTCGCCGATAGCATAGTCCGGCTTCTTCCCGTCTTCCGATCAGCAACAGCAACATCGTACCTCGTCAGCTGTTCCTTTGACGAACGCTACGGCGCCTCATCTTTGCTCCTCGATCGGTCGGCTGATCACAGCTTCAACTCTTCTGCGAGCGCAACGGCGCCTCGCCTTTATTCGGTGATCGATCGGCTGATCACAACTTCAGCTCTTCTGCGAGCGCAACAGCGTCTCGCCTTTACTCTGTGATCGATCAGCTGATCACAACTTCAACTCTTCTGCGAGCGCAACAGCACCTCACAATTAATCTAACAGGATACTGGTACCCACAAACAGGGTTCACTTTTACTCAACTTCGGGCGATTCCAACAGCTGGTCAGGGCTTCTCTCTGGCTCTCAGTAAGCCCAGCTGAAACCGTTATTTTCGACCTCCCCCGCCTCGACCCCTGTCTCCTAGCAACAAAACAACAGAGACATGTCCAGATTAGAGGAAAGCCCCTACTACACAGCTCTCCCTGTATAAACACTAAAAAAGGACTGTATTTCTCCCGTACACAAAGAGAAGTACTTCCTTGTTTGCAATGTTATAACTGCAGACGCAATTACCCACTTCGTCACACTTCCGCAGTATATTTTAAGGGTGGGTTTTCACCTTGTTTACAATGGAGGAAGTGGCTGCAGAGGGTTTTCTCCGTCCTTCGTGTTCCTCAAAGTAGGAGGCCATGAGGCATCACAGCAAGTTCATTACTTACTGCTCTGAGGGCTTCTTGGTCTGTCTGGACGACTCCTGGCGAGCTTGTCGCTAGCACTCTCAGGTTTTTTACTTCCCGAAGCTTAGCAGGATCTTGGATGCTGGATGCCTCTTGGCATTTCTCTGGTTGATCTATTCGGTAGCATCGCCCATCAGGCAGCGTAGTTACCATATTCCTCAGCCATTTCCTCAAGGTAGTCATCGTCCACTCCTTGTGGGTGCCATCACATGGAAACAACTGAGTTCTCTTCACAGCCTGATTTGTGGTCTAGGCTTTAATATTACTCCTGGGACCAGATCCCCCACCTCTCTATCCTCAGGAAAATGGATTGCTGAAGATGGAAAGTAGAGCTTGGTGGTCTGTGGCTATTGTGAACCATATGCATATCATATAATAACGGAAGTGCTCACAAACCCACCCTGTGGGTTGGAGTAGCAGGTAACGGTTCAGGACAGTGCTATGCTGGCATATGCCACTATGGTTTTTGGCTCCCCGGATCATCCCGATAACTGGACTAATATGGCTTCAAGCCCTTTCATGGCTGCAATCAACAGTTAGCTTGGGCTCTTTTTCTAGGGTGTAAATATAAAAGTTGCTTCATGTGAGGGGCCAGAAATGTGAGGCAGACAACTTTGTGTAGGTTTTTCAAAAGATGCCATTTTATTAACTCAAAAGGTTGGATAAATGCCTCACTATCCCTACCTGACATGGATTTCCCTGCCGAAAATAAACTAAAAGAAACAATGTGTTGTTCCTCACACTTATATGCACACCAAATCAATAAGGAAATATATGGCAAGTCAACAACAGATATAGCAATATAATTCCCTTCACAGTAGCTGCTTCTTCTTATTGCCTGGGTGAACTCCCCTTCCCCAGATTCAAGCAGAATTTTGCTTAAGTGTTCAAAAAGTATGAGGAAATCTTGTCTCATAACAAAAAGTTCCAATATGGATTCCAAAGATGATTCACACTTGTTTAACAAAGCTTTCTTCTTTTATTTTGTAGTCAAAGTCTTGAGACAGCTACTTGTCATCAACAATGTCTATTTCAAATTAAGATCTTGAAACAGTTTCTCATCAATAATGAATATTTCTGAGCTTCATTAATTTCTCAAGTGTCTTTGTCTGGATATTATGGCACCACTATTATTTTCAGTACTACTACATCAAAACACTTTAGTGATTCTTCAAGTACTTCTTCATAAGCTTTACCCCACCACAGTACTTTCAACAACATCCACCTGGTTTACTCTCATGACAGGTTTACAACTACTACGATTGTCTGTTCAGGTGTACTTGCTTGCCTGAACAAAACTATTTGTTACAAAAGTTCTTGGACCGGCTATCCTCTCCTGCCAGCAAAGGCACACAAATGCAGTTCACTGTTTGGGTATACTCTCCTGCCAAAACAGACCCAATTGGCATAACGTTCTATGGTCTGGTATTGTTAACTTCTTTTATGGATGTTTGGTATTCAAAAAGGGCTCTGGGCATGGCCAGGGGGCAGTCATGGTGCGCTCCGGAGTCACAGGATAACAGTGAACTCACCAGGTCTTGCATGCATGTCTGGTTGCCTCGCTGCCTCTAACTTTTCTACTTCATGGCACAGCAACCACTCCTGTGCAGCTTCCCGCAGCTCTCACTTTCAGAACTCTCAAAGCTCTCCCAGCAATCCGGTGCTGCCTGCCACCTATGAATGGTTCACAATGGGAAAAGTGAAAAATGGTGGGCTTTCTGCTGCTTGACCTATGCCGAAATCTTGCGCACCTTCGACCCTTTCAGAACCGGCATCAACTTGCCGCTGTGGTCCCTACATCCTGGCTCTTCCACAATTTCTTCCACTGCTGCTTTGTGGAGAGTTAAAAACTCCTCCATCCACTGCTACTACTGCCATCCTGCTGCTGCTGCTTCAGCTGCTTCTCCTTCCTCCATCTTAGTCTCACTGCCTGCCCCATAGAGGGCCTTTTATACCTCTCTGCAAAGTTTTATGCAGGTTATAAAAAATGTTGGCGAGTATTTTTCATCATTATTTTTGTTTAAATAGGACTGGAGCTGCACCGAATATGACTTTTTACATTGAGCCTGCCCAATGCTTTAAACATAATGGGCCTCATTCTGAGTATGGCGGTAAGGGATAGCGGCCACCGGTAACGAGACCGGTGGCGGTAATCCCTTACCGCCATACTCCGAGTTCCCTTTGCTCCCTCGCCCTTAACGCCTGCTTTGAGCAGGTGTTAAAGTCGAGGGCGCAAAGGGGCCTCCAAGCCAATAACGGTGACCGTAATGAACGGTCACCGTTATTTGCATCTTCCCCATTCCCATTGAGCCCTATGGGGGCTCATTTGGGAATGGGGAAGAGCCTTGGTGAATGGGGAATTACCGCCCCGCCGACCTTGGAATGGGGCGGTAATTCCGCCATCCACCAAGGCGCTGCCGGTCCGGGTACGGCGTCAACCAAGGCGTTAATAGCGCCATTGGTTAGCGCCGTACTCGGAATGAGGCCCAATGAATTTAAACACCAGTTATTTAGATCATGCACTCCAATTCAATGTTTTGATTTTTAAATTGTTCTTCAATTTTCAACAAACATTTGTCATCTTCATTGTTTACATACACGTTCTTTCTCATTTATAATGCATATGAACTTCAACATGCATGGCAACATATAGCCTCCACACAAGCAAACCAGGTGATTTACTGGGGGGGATTTATTGATGATATTCTAGTAATATGGCAGGGCAGCAAGAAATCACTTAAGGAATATCATGAGTATTTAAACAATACATTCAATCTAAAACTAACTATGGAAGAAAGTGAAGCAATAATTCATTTTTTGGATTTGGAGGTATACATACAAAACAATCAGATTCATTCCACTCTCTACATCAAAACAACATCTGGAAATAGCATCCTACATGCCAAAAGTAGCCATCCTCAACACATAATGGGCCTCATTCCGACCCAGGCGGTAAATTACCGCCTGGGTCGTACCTTTACCACCATGGCGTAAACTACGTTTACGCCATGGTGGTTGGCGGACTTACCGCCCCATTCCGAGGTTGGCGGGGCGGTAAGACCCCAATCCCCATTTACCCTTCCCCATTCCCATTTTTGCCCCATAGGGCATAATGGGAGTGGGCAAGGCGTTAATTACGCCACCGTAAATTACGGTGGCGTAATTAACAACAAGGTCCCTTAGCGCCATGGATTTTAACACCTGCTAAAAGCAGGTGTTAAATCCTCCATGGCGCTAAGGGACCTCGGAATCAGGCGGTAAGGGTCGGCGCTGTTTACGCTGCCGTAAACCCGTTACCGCCTGGGTCGGAATGAGGCCCAATGACTAATATACCATACAGAGAGTTCCTGAGGATCAAACGTAACTGCACGCAAGAAGAAGAATTGGAGAAACATTTGCCAGCAGCTACAATAAAATTCAAACAAAGAGGCTACGCAAACAACCTTCTCCAAAAAGTGCAAGAAAAGACAAAGAAGAAGGACTGAATTGTTACAAAACAAACCTAAACCAGAAACAAATAAAGGACATCAACAATTAAGGTTCATCAGAACATACAGTTCAGAAGCATACCAATTAAAACAAATACTCCAAAGACATTGGCATCTTTTAACACTAGATGCAGACCTCACACCTTATTTGGAAGACTCTCCATGCATCACATAAAATAGAGCCAAACATTTCAACAACTCTTGTGCCCGTCACATTTTGAGAAAAACAAAAGAACAAAAGTAAACATGGGACTGCGGGAAACCACAAAACTAACAGGCAATTACAAATGCAGGAACTGTGCAATGTGCCAATATTCCAACAATGGCAAAACCAAGATAATGATGCCAAAAGGCCATGAACATAAGTTCAAAGACTTCAACAATTGCAAAACAAAATCAGTCGTGTATACCATTGAGTGTCAATGTTAAAAATTATACATTGGCAGAATAATACGTCTGTTCAAAGTCAGAATTGCAGAACATATACGAACAATAAGAAACAATGATTACCGATACCCTTTGGGACAACATTTCCTTGCAGAACATACAGAAGCACAAATCAGTAAAATAAAGTTCTTTGGATTGGATCACAGAGACTCCAGCCAGAGGTAGCAATAAAGAAATATATTTGCACCAAAGAGAGGCAAATTGGATATGGATTATGGACTGTTGCAGCACGGGATTGAACTCAGACACAGGAATGAGTCATTTCTTATAATCATAAATAAAAATGAAATCATTGCAATAGAACCTATAACCCATGTAACACAAATCTTACCAATTTTATTTTATATCAATCATAAGGTTGGAAGGAGCAGTAAAAATCAACTGATGAACAGCTATGCTTCGACACACAAAGGACTCAATCATGCACATTGCTATAAATGTACTGCCTATAGACGTAATGTATCCATAATACTATCATGTGTAAATGCGTATTATACATCGCAGTAAGTAGGTTATTTTTATTATCTCAAGCCAATATGATTTAATTTAACCAATTTATATCCCAGGAACCAATTTGAAACATTATGTTGTAAATATTAGAAATGAAATTCAAATAATGTACAACGGAAATAACGAAAAATCTCCACGAGTTGACAAATCCCAATCCAAAATGGAGAGAGGAACGTAATGACATAACACGCACAATGACTACGTGCGGACGTCGGGACTTTCCAACAAATACGGGCATATTGGATTTGTCTTCAGTCATCGCGCCGAGGCAAACACAGCATGTCACTGAAAGGAACTGCTGAAGTCGAGCACATTTAACTTTAAGGTGAGAACAGGTCGTATTGTCGTATTATGAAGTCGAATGCATACAAAGGAATACATTAATCAGACCAGGTCAGTCAAGTGAAACAAATTTTGATTTATCCATAAACAGATATCATTTACCTGGAACAACAGTATGACAAATTCGAAATAATTGAGAAAGGCAGCGCATTAAAGAAAATGCACCATATGTGTTGAGAAAGTAAAATTTCACAAGTAAATTGGTGACATCAAATTTACAAATAGTTATGATAACTACATCAGTCACTTAATATCTGAAATTATGCGGAATGCATAAAAGGCAAATAAGTAACACTATCCACATATTTTGCATAATACTGATGAAAATGTCTCTTGTTTTGATTTACTAGAAAAACAAACAAAAACTATTTGAAACCCTCCTGAGGAACCGTGTACAAATGGGAGGGGATTGTAAATGAGAAAGAAAGTGTATGTAAACAATGAAGATGACAAACGATTATTGAAAACTGATGAACAATTGTTGAAAATTGAAGAAAAACGAAATTAAAAATTAAAAAATCAAAACATTGAATTGGAGCGCATGATCTAATTGACTGGTGTTTAAATTCATTATGTTTAAAGCATTGGGCAGTCTCAATGTAAAAAGTCATAATCGGTGCAGCTCCAGTCCTATTTAAACAAAAATAATGATGATAAATACTCGCCAAGAGTCGTAATAGGCTGCACAAAACTTTGCATATTCGTTTTTAACACAACTGAGGCAGAGTTCCAAAAAGCAAAGAGAAGTAAATATTAAAAACAATTAAATAAAATCACTAAATACAAAACCATTCCAAAAACATGGAGAAACAATTCAAATCATGTGAACAAGAGGCAGAACAATGTTTTTCAGGGATTCAGCAACAATAGAATTCACAATTTGATAGCAGCACGAAATCAATGAAAATATTATTCGAACAATTGGAATATCTCTCCAAGAAAGAACTATCCCGATGGCGGGAAATCACCACTTTAGAGAAATATTTGCAGGTGTGCAGAATACTGAGAGGTCTTATAGATCTGCATACTTCCTTCATTTGAGGAAGACAATGTCGAGGACTTTAAAGACTGGAAGAGCTGCTGGTAACAACTTCTAAGGAAATGATGCACAGAATTATCGCAACCACCAAACATACACATGATACATTAATCAAAGAATTAGAACTAATCAGAAAATCAATAAAAGATTTGAACATTCCGGAGTCTACATTCAAGAATTAGCAAATCATGGATAATTATTTAGAAAAATATGAACAAGAAATCAAAATCAAAAAGCAACAAACATTCTATAGAGACGAACTGGACTATAAATTTAAAAGAGTGTACACATTTCAAAGGAAAACTTTCAATAGAACCAAAAGGTTCACAAACAAACCTTAATGGGTTGCACTTTGCAACTTTGTGCCTCTTCAGCCCTCTTCTTCGGCCCAGTACTCTTGGAATTCTGAGACTCAAGTCCACAACATTAAAATCAGTTTTCTCAATAATATTCTGATTATTACAAGGGGAGTATGAGAGCCCCTCTAGTGAGAATGAACATGGGTCAAATACCATGTTCTATGGAATTTCTTCCACTCAGGAGGGTCTACAACCACTTTTTAGCTCACTTTATTCTCATTACTACATATTATCCGCTCCTTATATATCTTCCTTAAAGGATTAGCATAAGGATTAAAATATATATTTGGTTTTATCAGGGAATGAGATATTTCAGGATTTAAATAGTTTTCCTTTAAAGACTTCTTGGCACGATTTCCCTGGGACTTATAGGGTTTCCTATTTCTGAGATAGTTAGAAATTTTACAAGAGTTTTTCTCACTCCTCATATATAAACAGTTATGATTGTCTTCATCCATACTCTAACAATTGACTTTAGGGCATAATAACTCTCGTTGACAACATGCCATTACATGGGTTGGAATGATATTCCCTTCCTTGATGAAGACAAATACCGCGTCTTATCCTACAAAGCTCCCCTGTTGCCCATCTCATCCCAGGTGATCCTCCTGGCTAATATTGCCCCCAGGGTCAGAATCAGGAAGCGTCTGCCTTTCCCTGGCCACCTGAGAGGAGACTCTAGGTAGGGTGTTTGCAGGATTCCGTAGGATTAATCACATTCGCCCCACCAGTGTTGGCTTGATGTCATCGAAATCTGCTTGGCAACTGTGGGGCCATTCAAAGCCCTACAGGGCTGGAATCAACGATTATCTCAGTATCTTTTTCTAGGGTTTAAATATCCAAGTGGCTTTGCCTCCAAAAGTGTCTGCTTGGCATCATCAAAACCTGCTTGGGAACTGTGGGATTATTCAAAGAGTAGGCCTTTTCTTTGCTAGGTTCCGGAGCAGCGCCTTCATTGTGGCATAGTTTGGCATGCACCTTGCGCAATAACCCACCATTCTGAGAAATGATCTTGTTTTACTGGTCACCTGGGGTGGCAAGAATTTCTGGAAAGCTGTTATTTTGTCAGGAGCAGGCCTCATGCCGGTTGCTGAAGAGATGTAGCCATAGAAATGAGGGATCCGCTTATTCAGCTTGCATTGTTTGTCTTACAGCAAAAGGGTGCCATCTACCCAGGATTGGCACACTTGGGACAGGGTTCTGTCGTGATGTTCTTGAGATGGCTCAAGCAGAAGTTATCGTTGCTGTAGTTTAACACATTGGAGAACAGGAAGAAGGGTAATGGGATGGATTCTTGCAAGATATCTGCAGCTGAGTGGATTCTGAAGCATAGTCGCCTGTATCTGAAGAGTCCTGGTGGCGAGCAAAGCATTATTATGTAGCAGGCGTTAGGATAGATTTCTGTGTGATGGTAACCTTCCAGAAAAATATGTTTTGAGAATCTCATTGCTTGTTTAGTTACACAATCATGCCTTCCAATCTGGGTCCAGGTTGTCTCTCCCTGCCGATGGCTTAGTACTTGGGACACACTCATGTAAACACAAAGTCAGATTTTTCCTCCCAGCTTTGGTACCAGTACCACAGGTGATACCCATGGGCCTGTGGCTTCTTCACTGATCAATTGTTTTCATAATTCCTGTATCACTTTTTGTTGGAGATGCACTCCTACTCTTCTCTGGTGTTGGGCTACTGGCCCTAATTTGTCATTGATGTGTAGTTTTACTGGTTGGCCACTAAGAAACCCTGGGAATCTTTCTTTTAGCTCAACATGGGTGGCGTTCTTGGTAATCGCCCATGGATGCTCGTTCCACTTGTTTTACATAGTGATTAATTTTCAACTAACCCTGGGTGCAGGGCAGTGCAGACTCAGCAATCACTCCACTGCTGCGGGGCTTTCCGGAACATGTATTTTGTTTTGTATGTTCTCTTCTGGTGCTTGAGGGTTCAAGCAACTTGTCTACTCATTGAAGTAGTGATGCTGCCCATCCACTGGTATATCTTTGCAGTTGAAGGCCACATCAGGTGGAAGGTCCTGGCATCCATGATATTGATGAGAAATGTGACTTGTCAGCAATGTACTGGGGTGAATTCATGGCTTTTCCATCATCCCTGATGTTTGCCATGGAATAGCCATATCCTTCTCGGTTGAGTGACACTGGCTGCAATGCTGGAAGTTGACAGGCTTCTTGCTACCTGCTGTGCGGCCATTTGTCTGAACAACCATCTTGTTTGGCCTCCCTGACTTGATGGTGGCTGGGGTGAGGGCATTTGTGGTCTGCTTGAAAGTAGTTGTCACGCCACATTTGTTGCATCTCTGCCTGATGGCTGGATATGGGCCTTCATTCGGTTACGGGGACCCACTTTTGTAGTAGGACCAGCATTACCTGCATTCATGTTCATTGCTGGAGGCTTTCTCTCCCCATCTTGACAGGGTCCAGTTTTTCTTCAGTGATTTTGGGCTGTACCTCACTGCCGCCACCTGCTCTTTCCCAGTGGGTACCTCTTTTTGCACAGCTTGTGTATAACCTTGCTCACACACACGAGCGAGGTCCAAGATTTCGTCGTACTGGAGAGGTTTCTTCAACAGCTTGTGGTGAATCTGATGGTGTCATCACTCCTTTCCCGGCGGCGACCTCTCCCCATGCCTGATCCTGACCCTGGGGGTGGATATGTAAGGGAGGATCACATGGGAGAGATAACCTCTGGGAGAATATCATGGCACCATGAGGTGCTAAGTAGGAATTTGCCTACGCCAAGCTGCTACCCTGCTGACTTCCCAAGTGACGTGGATTGCTGGATTGCCTTGTACGAGTGCTGCTGCTGTTATTATACCTTTAAGGAGCCCGCTCAGCCTACTCACTCGCCTCGCCTGCTCCAGTCATAAAAACAGACTGTGATGCGAAGCAGGTGCTAAGTAGGAGTTTGCCTACGCTGAAGCTGCTACCCTGCTCACTTGCTGGTTTATTTTTCCCAAGTGACGTGGATTACTGGATTGCCATGTACGAGTGCTGCTACTGTTATTATACCTTTAAGGAGCCCGCTCTGCCTACTTGCTCACCTCGCCTGCTCCCGTCATAAATATAGACTGTGAAGCAAAGCGTAGCGAAGTAGGTGCTAAGTAGGAGTTTGCCGGAGTTCTCCGGGAGGAGCCTGGTGAATGTTAAATCCGAAAAGCCCCCCTGGGACAAGAACACGTCACCAGGTAAGGAAAGGGGTCAGTGCACGCAAAGCAATGGAACACGGAGGTCGTGATATGGAGGGATGAGAAAGTTCTCAGGGGGAAGGGGAGGAAATTGGAATTGAGACTGCTATATGTATGGGGGATGCAAATCGGAGAGATGGGAAAAAACATATGGGAAGCACCGAGGCATTAGCAGAGGATCAAAGCCCGCCAATAAGCCTGATGGGGGAAAAACCTCGAAAACATGAATGGAAACAATGATGGCCAAGTCAAGGAAACGCTGAGTATAGATACTCACCCCATAATAACTAATGAAGTGGGAGGCAAACAGGAGAAGCATTACAAATGGGAGACAATAAGGATGAAGAGGGGCAAAGACAAAGAATGCACCTGAATGCCTTAAAGGATTTAAGCCCCAATGTAGTCATGATGGTAGAACTTTTGAATTAGGGCAAAATGCTGGCTTAGCCTCTCATCTGATTAAGGAAATAACAATGCTTACACTTAAAATAGCACAACAAAAACAAAATAGCTTGTATAACTGAGCAAGTAAGGATTGTGGATGAGCCTTTAAAACAAGCAGATATTTTTGTGTATTTGGGGAAAAGCGATAAATATTCCCCAAAACCGGTGTGGAGAGGCTTTAAAGGGCCCAATCAAACATAAGTCTGCCTCTCAACAAACAGACAGTGAGGATTGGATCATTATCCAGCGAACAAAAGAAACCTGCCACAATAAAATTGAGGGAGAAGATGTATGCGAAGGAATCGTGTGGGGAGACACTATCCAATTAAAAATTGGAGAGAGGAACAGGAGGAGGAGGTTTTTGATGGAAATTGCACTCAAAGCACTCCAAGCTCGTCAATGTCCTATGTTGAGCTGTCCCAACATTGTAGAATACATATGAATAAAACCAGATGAGAAAGTAAAACGTCATTGAGAATAGAGGAATGGGCCCATCTTCAACAACTGATAATAGCCTCCCTGACAACGGCCCTGCTACCATTTACAAAGCTATATGAGGTAATAGCCATGAACCTCCAGGACCAATCGGCTATTGTTATGTGCATATCGGATAAATTGATGGGGATGGAGGCACTTGCAAAAAAACTGGAAACAAGAATGGATGAAGAAGCGGAAGTCTCGAACAACTGGAAAAATGGATTGTGCGATTTAGCAAGGAGAGAAACAATGGAGAAAACAACTATGATGGAGGCACTGTTGCTGGATGGTGAATGGATGAGATCTCAGTTAAAGGCTCTTCAAAAATCCAAGTGCCAAGAGGAGGACTCTAAGGCAGTACCGGAAATGGGCCCAAATTCCAAAGAGCAAATTCCATCTGCTCAGAATAAAGGAAGTGGTAAGACAATCCCCAAAGAAGGAAATATCTTTGCAATGTTTAAACCATCTCGAGTCCCAGAGCTTAAATCCATATTGACAACTGGATTGAAGATATCTGGGAACAATACAAAGAAAACTAAGAATATGCCTCCAGCTACTAAAAGGAAGTCAAATGGCTCCAGAGCTTTCTTGAGGAATTTACGTTCCCCACCAAGAAGTGAAAATAAACCCGAGTCCAAAAGAGCACAGAAAGAGCTGACATTAGGAGAGGTTAATCAAAGCCCAAAGTCGCCTAAACTTGGGTAATAGAATCATAGGAGGATATCCTAGAGATATCAGATGGGGATTTGAGTGCACTAATTGAAGAAATTGATAGGATGGAAGAAGATGAGAGTTGGAAGGATGTCAGTAACTCAGAATGGACGAAAATTAAAAAAACAGCCAAAGGCCATGATAAAACCGCTCCAAAAGGAAAATAAACAAATAGAGGTGAAACAGCGAACTGTGCCTAAATAAAAGATATGAGCATACATCTAACAATGGAGTAGAGGAGAAAGAGGCTGATAGCCAGCTACTCAGAAAAAGTAATGGCGAAGGAAGGAGTTAGTGGCTTGGAAAATATAAAACTACCTCAGCAAAATTCAAAACCAGCTGCTCAAATTGTGCTGAAAAGAAATTAATTTGCCGAAATGTAGTAGTGACAGCTGGAGGGGGGAAGAGAGAAACATGAGCACCTTGAAAAAGGAGAAAAGAAATGAAAACTTAAAATAAGGCGATAAGGGAGGAAACAAGGAAAGGGAGCAAGCTCTGCTAGGAAGAAGTCATAAAATCTATTTGGAAGAAATCCTAGGAGGGTAAAACCCACCAATTCTAAATCGAAGGAATTCCTTAAGACTGTTGAATTGCATCATACCTATGCACCACATTTGCACAAGTGACATCAGAATTGTGGAATTTGTTGTGGATACAAGGATGGATTGTGTCATATTGCATATGAACACAAAAATGAAGAAAGACCTTATTTTATCTTTGAAAGAAAAATGTCTACCACTAGGATAAGTGACTTTCAGGAACAGATTAGAGAAAACTGGAGAGAAGTGACGATGCCGAGAGAGTTACCAAAGAAGGATATGATCTCAAATACCCAAAGGAAAAGATCCTCCAGAGAAGAACTAACTCCGATGACTATGGAGAGGAATTTAAAGTCAATACAATTTACAATTGCAAATCAGGAAAAAAGGGGAGAGGAGAAAAAAACTGAAAAGGATGCCAAACATCCAGAGAAAGATTCTTGGGCCTGGGTGGCGGGTGCTCTGTGTATTGACCAGCAAGAATAGATTTTAGCTCGCAATGAAGAGCTATTGAAAATTGCTTCATGGAATAATAGGGGTTTCAGTTTCCTTTTTCTTGGGAGGATCCCCAGCCTGGAGGCTTTTGATGTGCTGTGTCTCCAGGAGAACTGGCTAAGGGAGACCCCTATGTGGGATGGGTTTGCTGGCCATTTAAATCCAGCACCTAAGGGGCTAATGGGTCGCCCGTTTGCAGGTTTATTAACTCTTGTTAAACTAGATACAGGCTGGAATATTAGGAAAGCTGAATGCCCAAATCCATATATGCAAATAATATGGTTGGAACAAATGAGGCAATCTCAGATAACACCACTGCTCATGATCAATATATACTGGCGCGTTAACATGAATAAGGATGTCAAGTTAATGGAGACAATTGGAAAAGTGATAGATGAAGATATGAAAGAAAGAAAAGATGTAAAAATAATTATATGTGGTGACTTGAATATCGAGCTACTAAATAGGAAGGGCTATCCGTTGAAAGAGGGTGAATGGAATGAAAGGGAATGGATGAACGGAGTGTGTTCAAGGGATATGCTTGTGCTTAATGGCCAAATGTGTGGTGATATGCCTGGAAAAAGTATGTGGAAACCAAGAATCATGTATTGATTATTGCTTCATCTCAGGGAATCTAAGAGACAAGGTGAAAGACTTCTCAGTACTACCACAAAAATACAGTGACCATGACTTTCTAGCCATTTCTATTAGAAATGAATTGAAGGCGAAATTATCTTAAAGAATGGATGATGTTGAAATGGAAGGTGTTGGAAATCGATTAAGATTGAAACACGGGGAGGTGTCCTGCATTGCTGGATGTTATTGTTATATAGAGATGGCGAGGCAAAAACCTGGATCTGTGGAGTATAAGGGCATCCTACACGATTATGGTAAATCATGTATGGGTAAAGCGAAACCCCAAGGAGCCCAAAAACATAAATATGATCTAGCCTTGGTAAAAAGGAGACAACTACTTCGGAGGTCTATCAGGGGGTTTAATAAAGTAACTGATAGATCTAAAAGAGAAGAGGGAATTTGACTGCTCAAACAACAGTACAAACATTGGTGCATTGGTACAAGGGCAGCGAGGGCACAGAATAATGCAGAATGCATGCTGAGAATTGTGTGTGCAAAAAGCACTAGGAATCTGTGGGAGATTATTAATAACAAGGGTTCCCTTAGATCAGGCAATATGCTTAGCATGGTATCGGAACACAACTGGGTATTGCACTATAAAACCCTGTTTGCAGATCCGAAGTGGATTGGGAAAAAATTGGAAGAGGTATCGGCTGAATATTGGAAATTTGATTTTGAGGAATCGGATGCTGGGATGATTAAAAAACGAAGCTCATCTCGAGCGGTGGGGCCAGAATGCTTATCCAACTGGGAAATTTAAAAAAATGGAAATCAATGGAGCAAATTCCTAGTAAGGCTTTTCTCTCAAATCATGATCAATAAAACAATCCTGTCCTCTTGAAGGGAAGCAAACATAGTGCCCATTTTTAAAAAAGGGGATAGGGCAATGGCAGGCAACTATTGTTCCATTGCACTATTAGATTCCCTAGGGAAACTGTTTGCAAGTGTTTTGCTAAGAGATTTGAAATCATGGGCAGAGAAGAGTGGTATCCTTGACCAGAGACAGACAGGATTTGTAAAAGGGGTAGGTACCACTCTGAACCTGTTCATTATTAATATTCTGAAAGAGAAAGCGCAGTAAATGGGAACTTACTTGTTTCTGGGCTTTATAGACCTCAAACAAGCATTTGATGGGGTCATAAGAGAGAAGGTCGGGAGGAAATTAGAAATGTGGAAATTCCCGAAAGATTTGGTTGAGGTCATAAAGGCTCTCTATACTGATACATCAGTGAGGATACGGCTCACAGGGAAAGGCCAGCTGTCACAGCATATCCCTACATATAGAGGCCTTAAACAAGGTTGTGGCCTAGCCCCCTTGCTCTTTTGCTTATATATTGCAGACCCGATTGACTCACAGAAGGAAGTAAACCCTCCCCCCCCCCTAAGATTAATGGTGTGGCAATACCTTGGATATTGTTCGCAGATGATCTGGTCTTCCTGGATTTAACATCAATAGGATTACAACGTAGGATCAGTGCCTTTAACTCCTATTTGAAGGAAAATGGTATGACGATCAATGTGGTTAAATCGAAGATATTGACCCTGAAATCTGCACATAAAAAGAAAAAAGAAAGATTCACGTGGAAGGTTGAGGCCGAACCACTTGAGGTAGTGGAAGGAACAAGTTACTTACCTGTAACTGTTGTTCTCCAGCATGGGTCTGGCATGGATTCACATGCTCATGAATATTCCCCGTCGTCAGGCTGGGAATCCTCGGTAAAGAAAAAATCAGTTTCAGTTTAGTTTCTGAACTGTCTTTCTACTAATAACCAATCACTGGTCTCTGGGTCATACTGCCCCCAGCCAATGACTGCCCTCTACCTAAGCCCCTCCTCTGGCAGCCATCTTCAGATTTGGTAGCATGTAAAGTGGCATTAGGACAAAGAGAAGGGCCGCAGAGGGGTAGGCGGGAAGGTTCGCATGTGAATCCATGCCAGACCCATGCTGGAGAACAACAGTTACAGGTAAGTAACTTGTTCCTTCTCAAGCATGGGGTCTGGCATGGATTCACATGCTCATGAATAAATAATACAAAACAGTACACACATGCACAACCACGGGAGGTGGCAAGGCTCAACATTAAGCATTTCAACCCCCTCACCAGGCTCACCTTCAAGCGAACAGGTTGCGCAGCACTGCTTAGCCGACTCTGGACTCCTCCCTGGAATCACGGTCGACGCAGTAGAATCTCGTGAAGGTGTGCGTCGACCTCCATGTAGCAGCCCTGCAGATGTCCAGCAGGGGCACACCAGACAGGAACGCCGTAGTTGCAGTGATTGCTCTGGTCGAATGGGCTCTCGGACGTCCAGGCAACGGTCGGTTTGCCAACCAGTGACAATGGGTGATGCAGCCAGAGAGCCACCTGGAAATGTAAGCCTTGGAGATGGCCTTCCCTTGGTTTACAGGGCCAAATTCACAAACAGCTGTGATGTCTTCTGAAAACCCTTTGTTCGGTCCACGTAGAACTTCAGCACTCTAGCCACATCCAGAGAGTGCAAAGTCCTCTCAGCCGGCTACGAAGGCAACGGGAAGAAAACAGGTAACACCAATGGCTCGTTAAGATGGAAGTCCGATGGCACCTTGGGCATGAAGGAGGGGTGCGTCCTCAGCACGATCCTCGTTTCGTGGAATGTCACATACGGAGGCTTATAGGAGAGGGCCTGGATCTCTCCCACTCGTCATGTGGAGGTGATGGCCACAAGAAACGCTGTCTTCCACGATAGGAATTTCAGAGGCGCTGAATGCAGAGGCTCGAATGGCGGACCTATGAGCCTAGTCAGCACCACATTGAGCTCCCACGCCGGGGCCGGAGCCTTCACCGGCAGGAATGAGCGAAAAAGTCCTTTCATGTACTCCTTAACCAGGCGGTGCGACCACAGCGACAACCCAAGGTTCTGATGTAGTGGGAGATAGACGCCAGATTAATTTGGATAGAAGCATGTGTCAGCCCCGCCTTGGCCAACGACAGCAAGTACGACAGCACTTGACGGGCCGTAATCCATAGAGGGTTTATCTTCTGTGCACGGCACCAGACGGTGAACCTCTTCCATTTATGTCCGTAGCACTTAAGAGTCGAAGAAGCCCTGGCCTTGGCAAGTACCTCCTTGCACTCCGCTGGGATCACGTATCCCCCAAACTCTAATGCTACAGGAGCCAGGCCTGCAGGTTCAGCGACCCCGGATCGTGGTGCAGAATTGCGCCTTCTTTCCCTGGTGAGAAGATCTGCGTCCGCGGAAGCTTGACTGGAGGGGACGGTGGCATGTCCAGAAGGTCCGGGTTCCATACCTGCCTCAGCCATGCCGGTGCGACGAGGATCATCCTGCACCGGGACTGTTTGAGTTGACTGGTGAGTCGCAGAAGCAACGGCAATGGTGGAAACGCATAGAGGAACAGGCCATCCCAGGGGAATGAGAACGCGTCCCCCATGCTCCCCGGCTGGGGAAACCTGCTGGCGAACCTCTGGCATTTGGTGTTTGACGCTGTCGCAAACAGATCGATCTGGGATTACCCCATCGTCGAAATAGTAGGTCCATCTGATCCTGCCAAAGTTCCCACTCGTGGCAAGAGCGCAGCTCCCTGTTGAGCGAGTCGGCGAGAGTGTTCTTCACTCCTGCTAGATGAAAGGGTACCAGGGACATCCTCTGGGCGACGGCCCAGTGCCATAGGTCCTGCGCTTCCTTGGAGAGGGCCGGGGATCTGGAGCCCCCAGCTTCCGAATGTAGAACATTGTGGTGGTGTTGTCGGCGAAGACCCGCACCACCTTGCCCTTGAGGGACGGAAGAAATTAACTGGGGGCTCAAAACACGGCTCGGAGCTCCAGAACGTTGATGTGCAACAATCTCTCCTCTGGGAGCCACAGGCCTCTTGCATGGAGATTTCCGGTATTAGCGCCCCATCCCTCAAGGGAGGCGTCTGTCATCACCGTCTCCTGATGCGCTGGGCGAGAGGCGCGCAGACACCCCACCACCGAATCGCTCAACAGAATGTCTCGTTGAGGGCGATCCTGTCCTCGAAGCTTCCTGCCACTTGCATCCAACAGCCGTCGAGGAACTCCTGCAGCGGCCGTATCCGCAGCCTGCACAGCCGCACGAGGTAGATGCATGAGTACATTATGCCGAGCAGGGACTTGATGGACCTCACTCTGGCCACCTCCATGGTCAACAACTGTTGTACCTTGCCCAGGATGGCCTTTATCCTGTCCTCCGATGGTGAAGCCAGGCGCACCACCGTGTTGAGTCTGGCTCCCAAGAACCGAGCATCCTGTGATGGCTCCAAGCAGGACTTCGCATTGTTTATCAAGAACCCCAGTTCCGTTAGCAGGCGGACAGTCCTTGCGGTGTGCTCAACAGCGAGTTCCCTTGACGGCTTCCTTTGGATGAGCCAATCGTCCAGGTAGGCGTAGACGTGGATCTCCTGCAGGCGCAGCCGTGTCGCCACCGCTGCCAGGCCCTTGGTGAAGACCCTTGGGGCCGACTTCAAACCGAAGGGAAGGACCTTGAATTGGTAGTGCCGCCCCTGAACCACGAAGTGCAGAAACTTTGGATGTCCCTTGTGTATGGGGATGTGGAAGTAAGCATCCTCCAGGTCCAGCGACGACAGTAAGTCTCCCTCCTCCAGCTATCCCAGCACGGGCTGAAGGGTGACCATCCGGAACTTCTGGGACTTTATATATTTGTTGAGGCGGCTTAGATCTAGTTTAGTTTAGTTTAGTTTCTTTATTTGTACCGCGCACCAAACCCTGAGGTAACTGGGCACCCAAAGCTTATACATAGAAGTTTACATACAGAGTTGCTAACATACAGATACATGTAATTTCAGACAATAAGAGGGGAGGAGGTTAAGTGCATGTCGACCGAGGTTACATTGGGTCGAGATAAGGAAGATCAAAGATGTAGTATCAGAATGCAGATAGGTGATCATGCTAGCCTTTTATCATGGAGCCATCTTTTTACTTTTGCTCTAAAGGTCCAAAAAGCTAGTGCTGATCTAATGCCAAGGGGTAGGGCATTCCACTGTTTAGCCTCTAGTACTGGGAAACTTTCTCCTCCTACTTTTTTACAGAAGAATCTGGGCACAGCTAGGCAGTGGGTGTGTAGGGCTCTAGTTGGTCTAGATAGAACGTGCGTGTTGACTTTGTCCACCAGATATTTGGGAGCAGACTTTGAGAGGCACTTGTGTGTGATAACAAGCGTGCGGAGGGCGATTCTGTCCCGAATAGGGAGCCAGTGTGCGTCTTGTCTGTGTCTGGTGATATGTGCGGTTCTGGGGATGCTTAGTGCTGATCTTAGGGCATTCTTTTGTAGGACCTGGAGTTTGTCGAGGTTCCTTTCTGATGTGCCTAGGTATAAGGTGTTGCAGTAATCAATTTTAGAGAGCACAAGAGCCCTGGATCGAGTGATGCAACTGTTAGGTGATAGGAATACTTTGCAAGCGTTGATAAGCTTGTTAGTGTATGCCGTGGCATAGGCCGCAGCATTCTCTTGTTTTTTGAGGAATAAGGTCGAGTCTAGGTAAACTCCTAATGTTTTAATTTCATTAGCCACCTTGATCTGGTTGCCATCGATGTTGATCGATGCGTAATGGGTATCAAGTTTGTTGATGCAGGTTTGGGAGCCGACTATCAGGAGCTCGGTTTTTTTGTCGTTAAAACAAAGGCCGTGCTTTGCCATCCAGGCCTGGATTTCCAAATATATTTTGTTAATCCGTCTGGCATCCTCTTCATAGCACCCTGTGAGCGTGATGAGAACCTGACTGTCATCGGCGTAATTCCTGTATGTGACACCCAGGTTGTCAAGACGGTCAAAGAGGAGCTTGGTGAAGATGTTGTACAGCGTTGGCGAGACGCATGAGCCTTGGGAATAGGGTCTGCTGCGGCGGAGGGAGCAAAGACCCTAGTAGTGCGGTTGGACAGAAAAGATTGTATTCAGGAGGATTCAGGAGGAAGCATTGCTCGAGAAGGCAACTGCTGTGGAGAGGTAATCAGTCAGGATTTGATGATCAACAAGGCCGAAGGCCACTGAGAGGTCTAAGAGCAGGAGCAGGGCAAGCTTACCATTGTCCTTAACCTCATCCATTTGGATTTTAAGGTCCAGGAGGGCTGTTTCAAGTCCTTGGCACCTTCCTGGATGACTGCCGCTGGGCAGAGATCACCTTGACACCTGGAGGGTTTGAGGCTTTTTATAATCTTTTCCACTTCATAGATCGAGACAGGTGAGAAATAAAATGGTGGGCAGCCTGGGGTGCTTAAGGGCACAGTGGGGGTAGGTTTAGCGTTTTTGGCTAAGCTCTTTCTTTTTTGCTCAATTTGGAGTTGGAGCATGGCAATCTTGTCTGCAAGGGCTTTCTGAATATTAGCGCACCAAGCAGCATCTTTCACGCAAATGTCCGAAGGTGGTGCTGGGGTCTCAAGTTCCCTGAGGATATTAAAGAGGTCTTTGGTTTTGGAGTTGGCGTTAAGAATACGGTTATCATAAATTTCCTTTTTTGCTTTGATGATAGCGGTTTTGTACGTGGATGCAGCTGAGGAGATTGGACGCCCCCCTCCAGATTGATTCTGCTGCCCTTTTGTTGTTGCGAAGGATTTTGAGTTCGGGAGTTAAGCATTTGTTGAGGTTGGCTATTTGTTTAGTTCTGGAGAGTTTGATGGGGGCAATGCTGTTTACAGCAGTATCTATTGAGTAGATGTAGGGGTCAACTAGCTTGTTTGCGTCCAGGTCCTTGTAGCTAGATGGATCTAGGATGTTCTGGATCAGAGGTAGGAGATTTTGGAGTGTGAGGTTTTGCTTATTTCTGGCGAGGACTTTAGGGGCAATGAGTGGGCTAGAGGTTTTAGTTTCATTCCCCTGAATAGTAAAGGAGATTAAGTGATGGTCGGACCACGCAGTAGGTTAATTGTGGACAATGGTGGTAGTAAAGTTGAGGTCTGCCAACCAATCCAGAGTTCTTCCTTTGTTGTGCGTTGGTGTTTTGATGCGGTGGTTGAAGCCTAGCTGGGAGATAGAGTTTTCCAGGGAGGCTGCATTGATGTTGTTTGGATCAAGGAGTCCTGAGTTGAAGTTGCCAAGTAGGATTATTTGGGATCCTGGTTTGGTATTGTTAGTAAAGAGGTCTGAGATGTCTTCCTCAAAGGAGGAGATGTGACCTGCGGGGTGGTAAATGAGGTGCATAAGGATAATTTGGAATGGTGATGGAGGTAACTTGACTGATAGTAATTCTGTAGAGCGGGGGCTGGCCGTCAGGAAGGCTCTGAGGCCTAGGGATGTTTTCGCAAAGAAACACTACTCCGCCTCCTTTGCTGAGCTCTCTATCTTTCCTTATTATTGAATAGCCTTCAGGAATAGCTAGGGACAAGGATGGGCCTGCTGCTTGATGCAGCCACGTCAAGGTGATGGCAAGGAAGTGGAGGTCCATGCTGGTGATTATGTCTGCAATGTCAGGTGAGTGGGCGACCAGAGAACGGGCATTCTTTAGTGAGCCTCTGATGGTAGGTTGTTTGTCCGTGTTAGGGGTCTTAGGTGCAGTAGGGGATGTATGTGGTTGGGGGCTGGTGAGAGGGAGTTTTGGTGGGCGTGGAAGGCGATCTCGCCAGTGCGGTTGCCTGAGTTTAAGGAACCTAGAGCAAAGTCTGAAGTTACTAGCTTTCACCGGGCAGGGAGCCCAAGGGGCGGGTGGTGATGCAAAGCGGCAGATCCATTCAGCTGGATTTAGGAAGGTGTTGGGAGGGGTGAGTGTTTGCCAATTGTTGGGGGCTGTGGCCTCACTACGGGTGTGTTCGGAGAGAGTTTGTGTTTGCATGGGAAAAGGGGGGTCCTGTTGTAGGAATTAGTTGATGGTTGGAAGGAGGGTTGCCATAGCTAGGGTGTCACTGAGAAGGAGGGCCATGTAGCCAGTGTGCAATGAGCAGGACACTTTGGGCTCATATATTCGGTAGGTATCTGGCGTGTAGCGAACACAGTACCTAGGGCTACTACAAGTGATGTGCAGTGTGTAAGGTATAGTGATTGATAAGCGATTGCTATTTAGGCAGGGGTAGGTAGTCTACTGTGGGGCACTTGGTCTAGTACTGGCAGTGACCAATGGGCGAGGTTGTTGCAGTAAGTTAGTTTGCTAGTGCATGCGGTAACGCTGGTGTAGCACGATGCAGGTTTTGAAATTCCTGAGCAGTCATGAGCCTTAGAGAAATGCAGTTACTTTTTTTTGTTTAACCCTTTAATTGCCATGGGTATTTCTCCCCAGTGCCAGTGCCTTTTTTGGTGATTTCGGTGTGTGGCCATTCAATGGCTTGTTACTTTTTTGTTACATGAGATATGTCGGCCACATTTGGCTCCTTTTTTTCCCCACATGTAGGCAGTCGTAACGCCACCCAAGAATCCTAGGTTGCTGTAGGGGGGTGAGAGAAAATAAGCAAAAAGGGCGAAAATGTTGGGTTTTTTCAAAAAATGCCAATAAAATTATGTACAAAGAAGCCTGTGTTTTTTTCCTTGTAAGAGCTAGGAACAAATGGTTTGCTGTGCTGGGTTGCCCAATTTCCTGGCTTTCAGGAACTGGTTGAGTGAAAACGGAAAAAAAATATTTTGATGTGGTTATCAACCGTTTTGTGTGAGGTAGGCGATTTTGGCCATTTTTGTCAATTGGACATGCATGGACGGAATGGGAGAAAAGGGTAGGAAAGCGAATTGGAGGACGGAAAGGCATATATTTCTGAAAAGTAGACAGCATTCCAAGTTTAGAACGGTGTAACTTGCGTAGGTCAGGCAAACACTAGGTAGGGGAAAATGCCATAGATTGGGGGAAAAGCGGGAAAATGACTGAAAAAAAGGTATGAGTTGGACATGGTTGGCTTGGTACGGCAATGGCTTCTATGAATTTTGAGAAAAGCAATGCTCCGCTACATTCCCCCGACTCTTGCAGTTAGGAAAGCACACATTTTTTGTAGTGTTTTACAAAGCAAGCAATACCACAAGCCAAAAACTGAGCCATGGTACACAGGAGTTTTACGCTCACGGCCGGATCAGACGCAGTTAGCGTGTGTAAATCGGGAAAACCAATGTGGTGAGGAACGGCAAGCATACATTTTTTGAAAGAGCACAGGCAGACCTTTTCGAGGGTAGGTGACTTGTGCAGGTTACAAAAGTGTATGGTGCCTAAAGCAACGACTAAATGTAGGGCACATTTGGGAAATGAAAGGGTTGTGTGACAAAGGGCACCAGCAAATGGGTCAAAACGTTATGAAAACCACACAAACACAACACATGTCCTACCGTCCCGCGTTCCCACAGGGGTCCCGATGAAAACGGTACCTCACATGTGTGGGTGCACCTACCTGGCCGCCAAGGGGAAAGCCTAAAACACAAGTAACCTCAAGTCTGTTTTCAGACCGGAATTTGAGACGGTCTGCCGACCGGCACAACATACAGATATGGGCCTCGGGTGTCTAAGCCACCAAGGAAAACAGAGAACCCCATGCATTTCCGAAAAGAGGTCACCCGTGGGAATCCGCAGAAGTATGATTTGCCCAAATTGCCCTAGAATTTATTACCCAGACACCCCCGCAAAGTCCGAAATGTGGGAAAAAAACGCATTTTCCGCACATTTTGCTCGGCTCACCCATCGAAACACGCCCCCAACAACACATGGCCTACCGTCCCGCGTTCCCACAGGTGTCCCGATGAAAACGGTACCTCACATGTGTGGGTGCACCTACCTGGCCGCGAAGGGGAAAGCCTAACACAAGTAACCCCAAGTCTGTTTTCAGACAGGAATTTGAGATGTATTGTAGGACCGGCACAACATACAGATATGGGCCTCGGGTGTCCAAGCCACCAAGGAAAACAGGGAACCCCATGCATTTCCAAAAAGAGGACACCCGTGGGAATGCACAGAGGTATGATTTGCCCAAATCGCCCCAGAAATTATTACCCAGACACCCCTGCAAAGTCCGAAATGTGAGGAAAAAAACGCATTTTCCGCACATTTTGCTCGGCTCACCCATCGAAACACGCCCCCAACAACACATGGCCTACCGTCCCGCGTTCCCACAGGTGCCCCGATGAAAATGGTACCTCACATGTGTGGGTGCACCTACCTGGCCGCCAAGGGGAAAGCCTAAAACACAAGTAACCCCAAGTCTGTTTTCAGACCGGAATTTGAGACGCTCTGCCGACCGGCACAACATACAGATATGGGCCTCGGGTGTCCAAGCCACCAAGGAAAACAGGGAACCCCATGCATTTCCGAAAGGATGACACCCGTGGGAATCCGCAGAGGTATGATTTGCCCAAATCGCCCCAGAATTTATTACCCAGACACCCCCGCAAAGTCCGAAATGTGGGGAAAAAAACGCATTTTCCGCACATTTTGCTCGGCTCACCCATCGAAACACACCCCCAACAACACATGGCCTACTGTTCCGCGTTCCCACAGGTGTCCCGGTGAAAACGGTACCTCACATGTGTGGGTGCACCTACCTGGCCGCCAAGTGGAAAGCCTAAAACACAAGTAAGCCAAAGTCTGTTTTCAGACCGGAATTTGAGACGCTCTGCCGACCGGCACAACATACAGATATGGGCCTCGGGTGTCCAAGCCACCAAGGAAAACAGGGAACCCCATGCATTTCCAAAAAGAGGACACCCGTGGGAATCCGCAGAGGTATGATTTGCCCAAATCGACCCAGAATTTATTACCCAGACACCCCTACAAATTTCGAAATATGGGAAAAAAAACGCATTTTGCGCATATTTTGCTCGGCTCACCCATCGAAACACGCCCCCAACAGCACATGGCCTACCGTCCCGCGTTCCCACAGGTGTCCCGATGAAAACGGTACCTCACATGTGTGGGTGCACCTACCTGGCCGCCAAGGGGAAAGCCCAAAACACAAGTAACCCCAACTCTGTTTTCAGACCGGAATTTGAGACGCTCTGCCGACCGGCACAACATACAGATATGGGCCACGGGTGTCCAAGCCATCTAGGAAAACAGGGAATCCCATGCATTTCCGAAAAGAGGACACCCGTAGGAATCCGCAGAGGTATGATTTGCCCAAATCGCCCCAGAAATCATTACCCAGACACCCCTGCAAAGTCCGAAATGTGGAAAAAAAATGCATTTCCCGCACATTTCGCTCGGCTTACCCATCGAAACATGCCCCCAACAACACATGGCCTACCGTCCCGCGTTCCCACAGGTGTCCCGATGAAAACGGTACCTCACATGTGTGGGTGCACCTACCTGGCTGCCAAGGGGAAAGCCTAAAACACAAGTAACCCCAAGTCTGTTTTCAGACCGGAATTTGAGATGCTCTGCCGACCGGCACAACATACAGATATGGGCCTCGGGTGTCCAAGCCACCAAGGAAAACAGAGAACCCCATGCATTTCCGAAAAGAGGACACCCGTGGGAATCCGCAGAAGTATGATTTGCCCAGATCGCCCCAAAATTTATTACCCAGACATCCCCGCAAAGTCGAAAATGTGGGGAAAAAAACGTATTTTCCGCCCCCAACAACACATGGCCTACCGTCCCGCATTCCCACAGGTGTCCCGATGAAAACGGTACCTCACATGTGTGGGTGCACCTACCTGGCCGCCAAGGGGAAAGCCTAAAACACAAGTAACCCCAACTCTGTTTTCAGACCGGAATTTGAGACGCTCTGCCGACCGGCACAACATACAGATATGGGCCACGGGTGTCCAAGCCATCTAGGAAAACAGGGAATCCCATGCATTTCCGAAAAGAGGACACCCGTAGGAATCTGCAGAGGTATGATTTGCCAAAATCGCCCCAGAAATTATTACCCAGACACCCCCGCAAAGTCCGAAATGTGGGAAAAAAATGCATTTTCCGCACATTTCGCTCGGCTCACCCATCGAAACACGCCCCCAACAACACATGGCCTACCATTCCGCGTTCCCACAGGTGTCCCGATGAAAACAGTACCTCACATGTGTGGGTGCACCTACCTGGCTGCCAAGGGAAAAGCCTAAAACACAAGTAACCCCAAGTCTGTTTTCAGACCGGAATTTGAGATGCTCTGCCGACCGGCACAACATACAGATATGGGCCTTGGGTATCCAAGCCACCAAGGAAAACAGAGAACCCCATGCATTTCCGAAAAGAGGACACCCGTGGGAATCCGCATAAGTATGATTTGCCCAAATCGCACCAGAATTTATTACCCAGACACCCCCGCAAAGTCCGAAATTTGGGAAAAAAACGCATTTTCCGCACATTTCACTCGGCTCACCCATCGAAACACGCCCCCAACAACACATTGTCTACTGTCCCGCGTTCCCACAGGTGTCCCGATGAAAACAGTACCTCACATGTGTGGATGCACCTACCTGGCCGCCAAGGGGAAAGCCTAAAACACAAGTAACCCCAAGTCTGTTTTCAGACCGGAATTTGAGACGCTCTGCCTACCGGCACAACATACAGATATGGGCCTTGGATGTCCAAGCCACCAAGGAAAACAGGGAACCCCATGCATTTCCGAAAAGAGGACACCCGTGGGAATCCACAGAGGTATGATTTGCCCAAATCGCCCCAGAAATTATTACCCAGACAACCCCGCAAAGTCCGAAATGTGGGGAAAAAACGCATTTTCCGCACATTTTGCTCGGCTCACCCATCGAAACACGCCCCCAATAACACATGGCCTACCGTCCCGCGTTCCCACAGGTGCCCCGATGAAAACGGTACCTCACATGTGTGGGTGCACCTACCTGGCTGCCAAGGGGAAAGCCTAAAACACAAGTAACGCCAAATCTGTTTTCAGAACGGAATTTGAGATGCTCTGCCGACCGGCACAACATACAGATATGGGCCTCGGGTGTCCAAGCCACCAAGGAAAACAGAGAACCCCATGCATTTCCGAAAAGAGGACACCCGTGGGAATCCGCAGAAGTATGATTTGTCCAAATCGCCCCAGAATTTATTACTCAGACACCCCCGCAAAATCCGAAATGTGGGGAAAAAAAACGCATTTTCCACCCCCAACAACACATGGCCTACCGTCCCACATTCGCACAGGTGTCCCGATGAAAACGGTACCTCACATGTGTGGGTGCACTTACCTGGCCGCCAAGGGGAAAGCCTAAAACACAAGTAACCCCAAGTCTGTTTTCAGACCGGAATTTGAGATGCTCTGCCGACCGGCACAACATACAGATATGGGCCTCGGGTGTCCAAGCCACCAAGGAAAACAGAGAACCCCATACATTTCCGAAAAGAGGACACCCGTGGGAATCCGCTTACGTATGATTTGCCCAAATCGCGCCAGAATTTATTACCCAGACACCCCCGCAAAGTCCAAAATGTGGGAAAAAAATGCATTTTCTGCACATTTCGCTCGGCTCACCCATCGAAACACGCCCCCAATAACACATGGCCTACCGTCCCGCGTTCCCACAGGTGTCCCGATGAAAACGGTACCTCACATGTGTGGGTGCACCTACCTGGCTGCCAAGGGGAAAGCCTAAAACACAAGTAACCCCAAGTCCTTTTTCAGACCGGGATTTGAGACGCTCTGCCGACCGGCACAACATACAGATATGGGGCTCGGGTGTCCAAGCCACCAAGGAAACCAGGGAACCCCATGCATTTCCGAAAAGATGACACCCGTGGGAATCCGCAGAGGTATGATTTGCCCAAATCGCCCCAGAATGTATTACCCAGACACCCCCGCAAAGTCTGAAATGTGGGGAAAAAACGCATTTTCTGCACATTTTGCTCGGCTCACCCATCGAAACACACCCCCAACAACACATGGCCTACCGTCCCGCGTTCCCAGAGGTGTCCCGATGAAAACGGTACCTCACATGTGTGGGTGCACTTACCTGGCCGTCAAGGGGAAAGCCTAAAACACAAGTAACCCCAAGTCTGTTTTCAGACCAGAATTTGAGACGCTCTGCCGACCGGCACAACATACAGATATGGGCCTCGGGTGTCCAAGCCACCAAGGAAAACAGGGAACCCCATGCATTTCTGAAAAGAGGACACCCGTGGGAATCCGCAGAGGTATGATTTGCCCAAATTGCCTCAGAATGTATTACCCAGACACCCCCTCGAAGTCCGAAATGTGGGGAAAAAAAACACATTTTACACACATTTTGCTCGGCTCACCCATCGAAACATGCTCCCAACAACACATGGCCTACCGTCCCGCGTTCCCACAGGTGCCCCGATGAAAACGGTACCTCACATGTGTGGGTGCACCTACCTGGCCGCCAAGGGGAAAGCCTAAAACACAAGTAACCCCAAATCTGTTTTCAGACCGGAATTTGAGACGCTCTGCCGACCGGCACAACATACAGATATGGGCCTCAGGTGTCCAAGCCACCAATGAAAACAGGGAATCCCATGCATTTCCGAAAGGATGACACCCGTGGGAATCCGCAGAGGTATGATTTGCCCAAATCGCCCCAGAATTTATTACCCAGACACCCCAGCAAAGTCCGAAATGTGGGGAAAAAAATGCATTTTCCGCACATTTTGCTCGGCTCACCCATCGAAACACACCCCCAACAACACATGGCCTACCGTCCCGCGTTCCCACAGGTGTCCCGGTGAAAACGGTACCTCAAATGTGTGGGTGCACCTACCTGGCCGCCAAGTGGAAAGCCTAAAACACAAGTAAGCCCAAGTCTGTTTTCAGACCGGAATTTGAGACGCTCTGCCGACCGGCACAACATACAGATATGGGCCTCGGGTGTCCAAGCCACCAAGGAAAACAGGGAACCCCATGCATTTCCAAAAAGAGGACACCCGTGGGAATCCGCAGAGGTATGATTTGCCCAAATCGCCCCAGAATTTATTACCCAGACACCCCCGCAAATTCCGAAATATGGGGAAAAAAACGCATTTTGCGAATATTTCGCTCGGCTCACCCATCGAAACACGCCCCCAACAGCACATGGCCTACCGTCCCGCGTTCCCACAGGTGTCCCGATGAAAATGGTACCTCACATGTGTGGGTGCACCTACCTGGCCGCCAAGGGGAAAGCCTAAAACACAAGTAACCCAAAGTCTGTTTTCAGACCGGAATTTGAGACGCTCTGCCGACCGGCACAACATACAGATATGGGCCTCGGGTGTCCAAGCCACCAAGGAAAATAGAGAACCCCATGCACTTACGAAAAGAGGACACCCGTGGGAATCCGCATAAGCATGATTTGCCCAAATCGCACCAGAATTTATTACCCAGACACCCCCGCAAAGTCCGAAATTTGGGAAAAAAAATGCATTTTCCGCACATTTCGCTCGGCTCACCCATCGAAACACACCCCCAACTACACATGGCCTACCTTCCCACGTTCCCACAGGTGTCCTGATGAAAACGGTACCTCACATGTGTGGGTGCACCTACCTGGCCGCCAAGGGGAAAGCCTAAAACACAAGTAACCCCAACTTTGTTTTCAGACCGGAATTTGAGACGCTCTGCCGACCGGCACAACATACAGATATGGGCCTCGGGTGTCCAAGCCACCAAGGAAAACAGGGAACCCCATGCATTTCCGAAAAGAGGACACCCGTAGGAATCCGCAGAGGTATGATTTGCCCAAATCGCCCCAGAAATTATTACCCAGACACCCCCGCAAAGTCCGAAATGTGGGAAAAAAATGCATTTTCCGCACATTTCGCTCGGCTCACCCATCGAAACACGCCCCCAACAACACATGGCCTACCGTCCCGCGTTCCCACAGGTGTCCCGAAGAAAACTGTACCTCACATGTGTGGGTGCACCTACCTGGCCGCCAAGGGGAAAGCCTAAAACACAAGTAACCCCAAATCTGTTTTCAGACCGGAATTTGAGATGCTCTGCCGACCGGCACAACATAGATATGGGCCTCGGGTGTCCAAGCCACCAAGGAAAACAGAGAACCCCATGCATTTCCGAAAAGAGGTCACCCGTGGGAATCCGCAGAAGTATGATTTGCCCAAATTGCCCCAGAATTTATTACCCAGACATCCCCGCAAAGTCCAAAATGTGGGGAAAAAAACGCATTTTCCGCCCCCAACAACACATGGCCTACCGTCCCGCATTCCCACAGGAGTCCCGATGAAAACGGTACCTCACATGTGTGGGTGCATCTACCTGGCCGCCAAGGGGAAAGCCTAAAACACAAGTAACCCCAAGTCTGTTTTCAGACCGGAATTTGAGACGCTCTGCCTACCGGCACAACATACAGATATGGGCCTTGGATGTCCAAGCCACCAAGGAAAACAGGGAACCCCATGCATTTCCGAAAAGAGGACAGCCGTGGAAATCCACAGAGGTATGATTTGCCCAAATCGCCCCAGAAATTATTACCCAGACACCCCCGCAAAGTCCGAAATGTGGGGAAAAAAACGCATTTTCCGCACATTTTGCTCGGCTCACCCATCGAAGCACGCTCCCAACAACACATGGCCTACCGTCCTGCGTTCCCACAGGTGCCCCGATGAAAACGGTACCTCACATGTGTGGGTGCACCTACCTGGCTGCCAAGGGGAAAGCCTAAAACACAAGTAACCCCAAGTCTGTTTTCAGACCGGAATTTGAGATACTCTGCCGTCCGGCACAACATACAGATATGGGCCTTGGGTGTCCAAGCCACCAAGGAAAATAGAGAACCCCATGCATTTCCAAAAGAGGACACCCGTAGGAATCCGCAGAGGTATGATTTGCCCAAATCGCCCCAGAAATTATTACCCAGACACCCCCGCAAAGTCCGAAATGTGGGAAAAAAATGCATTTTCCGCACATTTCGCTCAGCTCACCGATCGAAACACGCCCCCAACAACACATGGCCTACCGTCCCATGTTCTCACAGGTGTCCCGATGAAAACGGTACCTCACATGTGTGGGTGCACCTACCTGGCTGCCCAGGGGAAAGCCTAAAACACAAGTAACCCCAAGTCTGTTTTCAGACCGGAATTTGAGATGCTCTGCCGTCCGGCACAACATACAGATATGGGCCTCGGGTGTCCAAGCCACCAAGGAAAACAGAGAACCACATGCATTTCCGAAAAGAGGAAACCCGTGGGAATCCGCAGAAGTATGATTTGCCCAGATTGCCCCAGAATTTATTACCCAGACACCCCCGCAAAGTCCAAAATGTGGGGAAAAAAACGCATTTTCCGCCCCCAACAACACATGGCCTACCGTCCCGCATTCCCACAGGTGTCCCGATGAAAACGGTACCTCACATGTGTGGGTGCACCTACCTGGCCGCCAAGGGGAAAGCCTAAAACACAAGTAACCCCAAATCTATTTTTAGACCGGAATTTGAGATGCTCTGCTGACCGGCACAACATACAGATATGGGCCTCGGGTGTCCAAGCCACCAAGGAAAACAGAGAACCCCATGCATTTCCGAAAAGAGTACACCCGTGGGAATCCGCATAAGTATGAATTGCCCAAATCACGCCAGAATTTATTACCCAGACACCCCCCCAAAGTCCGAAATGTGGGAAAAAAATGCATTTTCCGCACATTTCGCTCGGCTCACCCATCGAAACACGCCCCCAATAACACATGGCCTACTGTCCCGCGTTCCCAAAGGTGTCCCGATGAAAACGGTACCACACATGTGTGGGTGCACCTACCTGGCCGCCAAGGGGAAAGCCTAAAACACAAGTAACCCCAAGTCTGTTTTCAGACCGGAATTTGAGACACTCTGCCGACCGGCACAACATACAGATATGGGCCTCGGATGTCCAAGCCACCAAGGAAAACAGGGAACCCCATGCATTTTCGAAAAGATGACACCCGTGGGAATCCGCAGAGGTATGATTTGCCCAAATCGCCCCAGAATTTATTACCCAGACACCCCCGCAAAATCCGAAATGTGGGAAAAAGAGCATTTTCCGCCCCCAACAACACATGGCCTACCGTCCCGCATTCCCACAGGTGTCCCGATGAAAACGGTACCTCACATGTGTGGGTGCACCTACCTGGCCGCCAAGGGGAAAGCCTAAAACACAAGTAACCCCAAATCTATTTTTAGACCGGAATTTGAGATGCTCTGCTGACCGGCACAACATACAGATATGGGCCTCGGGTGTCCAAGCCACCAAGGAAAACAGAGAACCCCATGCATTTCCGAA
Source organism: Ambystoma mexicanum (assembly GCF_040938575.1). Classification (NCBI taxonomy): domain Eukaryota; kingdom Metazoa; phylum Chordata; class Amphibia; order Caudata; family Ambystomatidae; genus Ambystoma; species Ambystoma mexicanum. The sequence continues at coordinate 80,290,739 of NC_090921.1, read as the reverse complement.
AAGAGTACACCCGTGGGAATCCGCATAAGTATGAATTGCCCAAATCACGCCAGAATTTATTACCCAGACACCCCCCCAAAGTCCGAAATGTGGGAAAAAAATGCATTTTCCGCACATTTCGCTCGGCTCACCCATCGAAACACGCCCCCAATAACACATGGCCTACCGTCCCGCGTTCCCAAATGTGTCCCGATGAAAACGGTACCACACATGTGTGGGTGCACCTACCTGGCCGCCAAGGGGAAAGCCTAAAACACAAGTAACCCCAAGTCTGTTTTCAGACCGGAATTTGAGACACTCTGCCGACCGGCACAACATACAGATATGGGCCTCGGATGTCCAAGCCACCAAGGAAAACAGGGAACCCCATGCATTTTCGAAAAGATGACACCCGTGGGAATCCGCAGAGGTATGATTTGCCCAAATCGCCCCAGAATTTATTACCCAGACACCCCCGCAAAGTCCGAAATGTGGGGAAAAAACACATTTTCAGCACCTTTTGCTCGGCTCACCCATCGAAACATACCCCCAACAAGACATGGCCTACCGTCCCGCGTTCCCACAGGTGTCCCGGTGAAAACGGTATCTCACATGTGTGGGTGCACCTACCTGGCCGCCAAGGGGAAAGCCTAAAACACAAGTAACCCCAAGTCTGTTTTCAGAAGGGAATTTGAGACGCTCTGCCGACCGGCACAACATACAGATATGGGCCTCGGGTGACCAAGCCACCAAGGAAAACAGGGAACCCCATGAATTTCTGAAAAGAGGACACCCGTTGGAATCCGCAGAGGTATGATTTGCCCAAATCGCCCCAGAATTTATTACCCAGATACCGCCGCAAATTTCAAAATGTGGGGAAAAAACGCATTTTCCGCACATTTCGCTCGGCTCACCCATCGAAACACGCCCCCAACAACACATGGCCTACCTTCCCACGTTCCCACAGGTGTCCTGATGAAAAGGGTACCTCACATGTGTGGATGCACCTACCTGGCCGCCAAGGGGAAAGCCTAAAACACAAGTAACCCCAACTCTGTTTTCAGACCGGAATTTGAGACGCTCTGCCGACCGGCACAACATGCAGATATGGGCCTCGGGTGTCCAAGCCACCAAGGAAAACAGGGAACCCCATGCATTTCCGAAAAGAGGACACCCGTAGGAATCCGCAGAGGTATGATTTGCCCAAATCGCACCAGAAATTATTACCCAGATACCCCCGCAAAATCCGAAATGTGGGAAAAACATGCATTTTCCGCACATTTCGCTCGGCTCACCGATCGAAACACGCCCCCAACAACACATGGCCTACCGTCCCGCATTCCCACAGGTGTCCTGATGAAAACGGTACCTCACATGTGTGGGTGCACCTACCTGGCCGCCAAGGGGAAAGCCTAAAACACAAGTAACCCCAAGTCTGTTTTCAGACCGGAATTTGAGATGCTCTGCTGACCGGCACAACATACAGATATGGGCCTCGGGTGTCCAAGCCACCAAGGAAAACAGAGAACCCCATGCATTTCCGAAAAGAGGACACCCGTGGGAATCCGCAGAAGTATGATTTGCCCAGATTGCCCCAGAATTTATTACCCAGACACCCCCGCAAAGTCCAAAATGTGGGGAAATAAACGCATTTTCTGCCCCCAACAACACATGGCCTACCGTCCCGCATTCCCACAGGTGTCCCGATGAAAACGGTACCTCACATGTTTGGGTGCACCTACCTGGCCGCCAAGGGGAAAGCCTAAAACAAAAGTAACCCCAAGTCTGTTTTCAGACCGGAATTTGAGACGCTCTGCCGACCGGCACAACATACAGATATGGGCCTTGGATGTCCAAGCCACCAAGGAAAACAGGGAACCCCATGCATTTCCGAAAGAGGACACCTGTGGGAATCCACAGAGGTATGATTTGCCCAAATCGCCCCAGAATTTATTACCCAGACACCCCCGCAAAGTCCGAAATGTGGGGAACAAAACACATTTTCAGCACCTTTTGCTCGGCTCACCCATCGAAACACACCCCCAACAAGACATGGCCTACCGTCCCGCGTTCCCACAGGTGTCCCGGTGAAAACGGTACCTCACATGTGTGGGTGCACCTACCTGGCCGCCAAGGGGAAAGCCTAAAACACAAGTAACCCCAAGTCTGTTTTCAGACCGGAATTTGAGACGCTCTGCCGACCGGCATAACATACAGATATGGGCCTCGGGTGTCCAAGCCACCAAGGAAAACAGGGAACCCCATGAATTTCTGAAAAGAGGACACCCGTTGGAATCCGCAGAAGTATGATTTGCCCAAATCGCCCCAGAATTTATTACCCAGATACCGCCGAAAATTTCAAAATGTGGGGAAAAAACGCATTTCCCGCACATTTCGCTCGGCTCACCCATCGAAACACGCCCCCAATAACACATGGCCTACCGTCCTGCGTTCCCACAGGTGTCCCAATGAAAACGGTACCTCACATGTGTGGGTGCACCTACCTGGCTGCCAAGGGGAAAGCCTAAAACACAAGTAACCCAAATCTGTTTTCAGACCGGAATTTGAGATGCTCTGCCGACCGGCACAACATACAGATATGGGCCTCGGGTGTCCAAGCCACCAAGGAAAACAGAGAACCCCATGCATTTCCGAAAAGAGGACACCCGTGGGAATCCGCAGAAGTATGATTTGCCCAAATCGCCCCAGAATTTATTACCCAGACACCCCCGCAAAATCCGAAATGTGGGAAAAAAATGCATTTTCCGCCCCCAACAACACATGGCCTACCGTCCCACATTCCCACAGGTGTCCCGATGAAAACGGTACCTCACATGTGTGGGTGCACCTACCTGGCCGCCAAGGGGAAAGCCTAAAACACAAGTAACCCCAAGTCTGCTTTCAGACCGGAATTTGAGATGCTCTGCCGACCGGCACAACATACAGATATGGGCATCGGGTGTCCAAGCCACCAAGGAAAACAGAGAACCCCATGCATTTCCGAAAAGAGGACACCCGTGGGAATCCGCATAAGTATGAATTTCCCAAATCACGCCAGAATTTATTACCAAGACACCCCCGCAAAGTCCGAAATGTGGGAAAAAATGCATTTTCCGCACATTTCGCTCGGCTCACCCATCGAAACACGCCCCCAATAACACATGGCCTACCGTCCCGCGTTCCCACAGGTGTCCCGATGAAAATGGTACCTCACATGTGTGGGTGCACCTACCTGGCTGCCAAGGGGAAAGCCTAAAACACAAGTAACCCCAAGTCTGTTTTCAGACCGGAATTCGAGATGCTCTGCCGACCGGCACAACATACAGATATGGGCCTCGGGTGTCCAAGCCACCAAGGAAAACAGAGAACCCCATGCATTTCCGAAAAGAGGACACCCGTGGGAATCCGCAGAAGTATGATTTGCCCAAATCGCCCCAGAATTTATTACCCAGACACCCCCGCAAAATCAGAAATGTGGGAAAAAAAGAGCAACAACACATGGCCTACCGTCCCGCATTCCCACAGGTGTCCCGATGAAAACGGTACCTCACATGTGTGGGTGCACCTACCTGGCCGCCAAGGGGAAGGCCTAAAACACAAGTAACCCCAAGTCTGTTTTCAGACCGGAATTTGAGACGCTCTGCCGACCGGCACAACATACAGATATGGGCCTTGGATGTCCAAGCCACCAAGGAAAACAGGGAACCCCATGCATTTTCGAAAAGAGGACACCCGTTGGAATCCGCAGAAGTATGATTTGCCCAAATCGCCCCAGAATTTATTACCCAGATACCGCCGAAAATTTCAAAATGTGGGGAAAAAACGCATTTCCCGCACATTTCGCTCGGCTCACCCATCGAAACACGCCCCCAATAACACATGGCCTACCGTCCTGCGTTCCCACAGGTGTCCCAATGAAAACGGTACCTCACATGTGTGGGTGCACCTACCTGGCTGCCAAGGGGAAAGCCTAAAACACAAGTAACCCAAATCTGTTTTCAGACCGGAATTTGAGATGCTCTGCCGACCGGCACAACATACAGATATGGGCCTCGGGTGTCCAAGCCACCAAGGAAAACAGAGAACCCCATGCATTTCCGAAAAGAGGACACCCGTGGGAATCCGCAGAAGTATGATTTGCCCAAATCGCCCCAGAATTTATTACCCAGACACCCCCGCAAAATCCGAAATGTGGGAAAAAAATGCATTTTCCGCCCCCAACAACACATGGCCTACCGTCCCACATTCCCACAGGTGTCCCGATGAAAACGGTACCTCACATGTGTGGGTGCACCTACCTGGCCGCCAAGGGGAAAGCCTAAAACACAAGTAACCCCAAGTCTGCTTTCAGACCGGAATTTGAGATGCTCTGCCGACCGGCACAACATACAGATATGGGCATCGGGTGTCCAAGCCACCAAGGAAAACAGAGAACCCCATGCATTTCCGAAAAGAGGACACCCGTGGGAATCCGCAGAAGTATGATTTGCCCAGATTGCCCCAGAATTTATTACCCAGACACCCCCGCAAAATCCAAAATGTGGGGAAAAAAACGCATTTTCTGCCCCCAACAACACATGGCCTACCGTCCCGCATTCCCACAGGTGTCCCGATGAAAACGGTACCTCACATGTTTGGGTGCACCTACCTGGCCGCCCAGGGGAAAGCCTAAAACAAAAGTAACCCCAAGTCTGTTTTCAGACCGGAATTTGAGACGCTCTGCCGACCGGCACAACATACAGATATGGGCCTTGGATGTCGAAGCCACCAAGGAAAACAGGGAACCCCATGCATTTCTGAAAAGAGGACACCCGTGGGAATCCACAGAGGTATGATTTGCCCAAATCGCCCCAGAAATTATTACCCAGACACCCCTGCAAAGTCCGAAATGTGGAGGAAAAAACGCATTTTCCGCACATTTTGCTCGGCTCACCCATCGAAACACGCTCCCAACAACACATGGCCTACCGCCCCGCGTTCCCACAGGTTCCCCGATGAAAACGGTACCTCACATGTGTGGGTGCACCTACCTGGCCGCCAAGGGGAAAGCCTAAAACACAAGTAACCCCAAGTCTGTTTTCAGACCGGAATTTGAGATGCTCTGCCGACCGGCACAACATACAGATATGGGCCTCGGGTGTCCAAGCCACCAAGGAAAACAGAGAACCCCATGCATTTCCGAAAAGAGGACACCCGTGGGAATCCGCAGAAGTATGATTTGCCCAAATCGCCCCAGAATTTATTACCCAGACACCCCCGCAAAATCAGAAATGTGGGAAAAAAAGAGCAACAACACATGGCCTACCGTCCCGCATTCCCACAGGTGTCCCGATGAAAACGGTACCTCACATGTGTGGGTGCACCTACCTGGCCGCCAAGGGGAAAGCCTAAAACACAAGTAACCCCAAGTCTGTTTTCAGACCGGAATTTGAGACGCTCTGCCGACCGGCACAACATACAGATATGGGCCTCGGATGTCCAAGCCACCAAGGAAAACAGGGAACCCCATGCATTTTCGAAAAGATGACACCCGTGGGAATCCGCAGAGGTATGATTTGCCCAAATCGCCCCAGAATTTATTACCCAGACACCCCCGCAAAGTCCGAAATGTGGGGAAAAAAACACATTTTCAGCACCTTTTGCTCGGCTTCCCCATCGAAACACACCCCCAACAAGACATGGCGTACCGTCCCACGTTCCCACAGGTGTCCCGGTGAAAACGGTACCTCACATGTGTGGGTGCACCTACCTGGCCGCCAAGGGGAAAGCCTAAAACACAAGTAACCCCAAGTCTGTTTTCAGAAGGGAATTTGAAACGCTCTGCCGACCGGCACAACATACAGATATGGGCCTCGGGTGTCCAAGACACCAAGGAAAACAGGGAACCCCATGAATTTCTGAAAAGAGGACACCCGTTGGAATCCGCAGAGGTATGATTTGCCGAAATCGCCCCAGAATTTATTACCCAGACACCCCCGCAAATTTCAAAATGTGGGGAAAAAACGCATTTTCCGCACATTTCGCTTGGCTCACCCATCGAAACACGCCCCCAACAACACATGGCCCACCTTCCCACGTTCCCACAGGTGTCCTGATGAAAACGGTACCTCACATGTGTGGGTGCACCTACCTGGCCGCCAAGGGGAAAGCCTAAAACACAAGTAACCCCAACTCTGTTTTCAGACCGGAATTTGAGACGCTCTGCCGACCGGCACAACATGCAGATATGGGCCTCGGGTGTCCAAGCCACCAAGGAAAACAGGGAACCCCATGCATTTCCGAAATGAGGACACCCGTAGGAATCCGCAGAGGTATGATTTGCCCAAATCGCACCAGAAATTATTACCCAGACACCCCCGCAAAGTTCCGAAATGTGTGAAAAAAATGCATTTTCCGCACATTTCGCTCGGCTCACCGATCGAAACACGCCCCCAACAACACATGGCCTACCGTCCCGCATTCCCACAGGTGTCCTGATGAAAACGGTACCTCACATGTGTGGGTGCACCTACCTGGCTGCCAAGGGGAAAGCCTAAAACACAAGTAACCCCAAGTCTGTTTTCAGACCGGAATTTGAGATGCTCTGTCGACCGGCACAACATACAGATATGGGCCTCGGGTGTCCAGGCCACCAAGGAAAACAGAGAACCCCATGCATTTCCGAAAAGAGGACACCCGTGGGAATCCGCAGAAGTATGATTTGCCCAGATTGCCCCAGAATTTATTACCGAGACACCCCCGCAAAATCCAAAATGTGGGGAAAAAAACGCATTTTCTGCCCCCAACAACACATGGCCTACCGTCCCGCATTCCCACAGGTGTCCCGATGAAAACGGTACCTCACATGTTTGGGTGCACCTACCTGGCCGCCCAGGGGAAAGCCTAAAACAAAAGTAACCCCAAGTCTGTTTTCAGACCGGAATTTGAGACGCTCTGCCGACCGGCACAACATACAGATATGGGCCTTGGATGTCCAAGCCACCAAGGAAAACAGGGAACCCCATGCATTTCTGAAAAGAGGACACCCGTGGGAATCCACAGAGGTATGATTTGCCCAAATCGCCCCAGAAATTATTACCCAGACACCCCTGCAAAGTCCGAAATGTGGGGGAAAAAAAGCATTTTCCGCACATTTTGCTCGGCTCACCCATCGAAACACGCTCCCAACAACACATGGCCTACCGCCCCGCGTTCCCACAGGTGCCCCGATGAAAACGGTACCTCACATGTGTGGGTGCACCTACCTGGCCGCCAAGGGGAAAGCCTAAAATACAAGTAACCCCAAGTCTGTTTTCAGACCGGAATTTGAGATGCTCTGCCGACCGGCACAACATACAGATATGGACCTCGGGTGTCCAAGCCACCAGGGAAACAGGGAATCCCATGCATTTCCGAAAGGATGACACCCGTGGGAATCCGCAGAAGTATGATTTGCCCAAATCGCCCCAGAATTTATTACCCAGACACCCCCGCAAAGCCCGAAATGTGGGGAAAAAAACGCATTTTCCGGACATTTTGCTCGGCTCACCCATCGAAACACACCCCCAACAACACATGGCCTACCGTCCCGCGTTCCCACAGGTGTCCCGGTGAAAACGGTACCTCACATGTGTGGGTGCACCTACCTGGCCGCCAAGTGGAAAGCCTAAAACACAAGTAACCCCAAGTCTGTTTTCAGACCGGAATTTGAGACGCTCTGCCGACCGGCACAACATACAGATATGGGCCTCGGGTGTCCAAATCACCAAGGAAAACAGGGAACCCCATGCATTTCTGAAAAGAGGACACCCGTGGGAATCCACAGAGGTATGATTTGCCCAAATCGCCCCAGAAATTATTACCCAGACACCCCTGCAAAGTCCGAAATGTGGGGGAAAAAACGCATTTTCCGCACATTTTGCTCGGCTCACCCATCGAAACACGCTCCCAACAGCACATGGCCTACCGCCCCGCGTTCCCACAGGTGCCCCGATGAAAACGGTACCTCACATGTGTGGGTGCACCTACCTGGCCGCCAAGGGGAAAGCCTAAAATACAAGTAACCCCAAGTCTGTTTTCAGACCGGAATTTGAGATGCTCTGCCGACCGGCACAACATACAGATATGGACCTCGGGTGTCCAAGCCACCAAGGAAAACAGGGAACCCCATGCATTTCCGAAAAGAGGACACCCGTGGGAATCCGCAGAGGTATGATTTGCCCAAATCGCCCCAGAATTTATTACCCAGACACCCCCGCAAAGTCCGAAATGTGGGAAAAAAACGCATTTTACGCACATTTCACTCGGCTCACCCATCGAAACACGCCCCCAACAACACATGGCCTACCGTCCCGCGTTCCCACAGGTGTCCCGATGAAAACGGTACCTCACATGTGTGGGTGCACCTACCTGGCCGCCAAGGGGAAAGCCTAAAACACAAGTAACCCCAAGTCTGTGTTCAGACCGGAATTTGAGATGCTCTGCCGACCGGCACAACATACAGATATGGGCCTCGGGTATCCAAGCCACCAAGGAAAACAGGGAACCCCATTCATTTCCAAAAAGCAGACACCCGTGGGAATCCGCAGAGGTATGATTTGCCCAAATTACCCAGAATTTATTACCCAGACACCCCCGCAAAGACTGAAATGTGGGAAAAAAATGCATTTTCCGCACATTTCGCTCGGCTCACCCATCGAAACACGCCCCCAATAACACATGGCCTACCGTCCCACATTCCCATAGGTGTCCCGATGAAAACGGTACCTCACATGTGTGGGTGCACCTACCTGGCCGCCAAGGGGAAAGCCTAAAACACAAGTAACCCCAAGTCTGTTTTCAGACCGGAATTTGAGATGCTCTGCCGACCGGCACAACATACAGATATGGGCCTCGGGTGTCCAAGCCACCAAGGAAAACAGGGAACCCCATGCATTTTCGAAAAGGTGACACCCGTGGGAATCCGCAGAGGTATGATTTGCCCAAATCGCCCCAGAATTTATTACCCAGACACCCCCTCGAAGTCCGAAATGTGGGGAAAAAAACACATTTTCCACACATTTTGCTCGGCTCACCCATCGAAACACGCTCCCAACAACACATGGCCTACCGTCCCACGTTCCCACAGGTGCCCCGATGAAAACGGTACCTCACATGTGTGGGTGCACCTACCTGGCTGCCAAGGGGAAAGCCTAAAACACAAGTAACCACAAGTCTGTTTTCAGACCGGAATTTGAGATGCTCTGCCGACCTGCACAACATACAGATATGGGCCTAGGGTGTCCAAGCCACCAAGGAAAACAGAGTACCCCATGCATTTCCGAAAAGAGGACACCCGTGGGAATCCGCATAAGTATGATTTGCCCAAATCGCGCCAGAATTTATTACCCAGACACCCCCGCAAAGTCCGAAATGTGGGAAAATAATGCATTTTCCGCTCATTTCGCTCGGCTCACCCATCGAAACACGCTCCCAACAACACATGGCCTACCGTCCTGCGTTCCCACAGGTACCTCACATGTGTGGGTGCACCTACCTGGACGCCAAGGGGAAAGCCTAAAACACAAGTAACCCCAAGTCTGTTTTCAGACCGGAATTTGAGATGCTCTGCCGACCGGCACAACATACAGATATTGGCCTCGGATGTCCAAGCCACCAAGGAAAACAGGGAACCCCGTGCATTTTGGAAAAGATGACACCCGTGGGAATCCGCAGAGGTATGATTTGCCCAAATCGCCTCAGAATTTATTACCCAGACACCCCCTCAAAGTCCGAAATGTGGGGAAAAAAACACATTTTCAGCACATTTTGCTCGGCTCACCCATCAAAACATGCCCCCAACAACACATGGCCTACCGTCCCTCGTTCCCACAGGTGTCCCGATGAAAACGGTCCCTCACATGTGTGGGTGCACCTACCTGGCCGCCAAGGGGAAAGCCTAAAACACAAGTAACCCCAAGTCTTTGTTCAGACCGGAATTTGAGACGCTCTGCCGACCGGCACAACATACAGATATGGGCCTCGGGTATCAAAACAACCAAGGAAAACAGGGAACCCAATTCATTTCCAAAAAGCAGACACCCGTGGGAATCCGCAGAGGTATGATTTGCCCAAATTACCCAGAATTTATTACCCAGACACCCCCGCAAAGACCGAAATGTGGGAAAAAAATGCATTTTCCGCACATATCGCTCGGCTCACCCATCGAAACACGCCCCCAATAACACATGGCCTACCGTCCTGCGTTCCCACAGGTGTCCCGATGAAAACGGTACCTCACATGTGTGGGTGCACCTACCTGCCTGCCAAGGGGAAAGCCTAAAACACAAGTAACCCAAATCTGTTTTCAGACCGGAATTTGAGATGCTCTGCCGACCGGCACAACATACAGATATGGGCCTCGGGTGTCCAAGCCACCAAGGAAAACAGAGAACCCCATGCATTTCCGAAAAGAGGACCCCCGTGGGAATCCGCAGAAGTATGATTTGCCCATATCGCCCCAGAATTTATTACCCAGACCCCCCCGCAAAATCAGAAATGTGGGACAAAAATGCATTTTCCGCCCCCAACAACACATGGCCTACCGTCCCACATTCCCACAGGTGTCCCGATGAAAACGGTACCTCACATGTGTGGGTGCACCTACCTGGCCGCCAAGGGGAAATCCTAAAACACAAGTAACCCCAAGTCTGTTTTCAGACCGGAATTTGAGATGCTCTGCCGACCGGCACAACATACAGATATGGGCCTCGGGTGTCCAAGCCCCCAAGGAAAACAGGGAACCCCATGCATTTTTGAAAAGATGACACCCGTGGGAATCCGCAGAGGTATGATTTGCCCAAATCGCTCCAGAATTTATTACCCACACAACCCCCTCGAAGTCTGAAATGTGAGGAAAAAAACGCATTTTCCACACATTTTGCTCAGCTCACCCATCGAAACACGCTCCCAACAACACATGGCCTACCGTCCCACGTTCTCACAGGTGCCCCGATGAAAACGGTACCTCACATGTGTGGGTGCACCTACCTGGCTGCCAAGGGGAAAGCCTAAAACACAAGTAACCCCAAGTCTGTTTTCAGACCGGAATTTGAGATGCTCTTCCGACCGGCACAACATACAAATATGGGCCTCGGGTGTCCAAGCCACCAAGAAAAACAGAGTACCCCATGCATTTCCGAAAAGAGCACACCCGTGGGAATCCGCATAAGTATGATTTGCCCAAATCGCGCCAGAATTTATTACCCAGACACCCCCGCAAAGTCCGAAATGTGGGAAAAAAATGCATTTTCCGCACATTTCGCTCGGCTCACCCATCGAAACACGCTCCCAACAACACATGTCCTACCGTCCCGCGTTCCCACAGGTGCCCCGATGAAAACGGTACCTCACATGTGTGGGTGCACCTACCTGGCCACCAAGGGGAAAGCCTAAAACACAAGTAACCCAAGTCTGTTTTCAGACCGGAATTTGAGACGCTCTGCCGACCGGCACAACATACAGATATGGGCCTCGGGTGTCCAAGCCACCAAGGAAAACAGGGAACCCCATGCATTTTCGAAAAGATGACACCCGTGGGAATCCGCAGAGGTATGATTTTCCCAAATCGCCCCAGAATTTATTACCCAGACACCCCCGCAAAGTCCGAAATGTGGGGAAAAAAACACATTTTCAGCACATTTTGCTCGGCTCACCCATCGAAACACACCCCCAACAACACATGGCCTACCGTCCCGCGTTCCCACACGTGTCCCGGTGAAACCGGTACCTCACATGTGTGGGTGCACCTACATGGCCGCCAAGTGGAAAGCCTAAAACACAAGTAACCCCAAGTCTGTTTTCAGACCGGAATTTGAGACGCTCTGCCGACCGGCACAACATACAGATATGGGCTTCGGGTGTCCAAGCCACCAAGGAAAATAGAGAACCCCATGCATTTTTGAAAAGATGACACCCATGGGAATCCGCAGAGGTATGATTTTCCCAAATCGCCCCAGAATTTATTACCCAGACACCCCCGCAAAGTCCGAAATGTGGGGAAAAAACACATTTTCCGCACATTTCACTCGGCTCACCCATCGAAACACGCCCCCAACAACACATGGCCTACCGTCCCGCGTTCCCACAGGTGTCCCGATGAAAACGGTACCTCACATGTGTGGGTGCACCTACCTGGCCGCCAAGGGGAAAGCCTAAAACACAAGTAACCCCAAGTCTGTTTTCAGACCGGAATTTGAGATTTATTTATTTATTTATTTGCATTTATAAAGCGCACAGAACTGCCCTGGGGCATCGTGGCGCTGTTACAGCAGACTTAGTCATGAACACAAGCATAGAAATGTGTTTACAGATGTAAACCGAGTTAAACGTAAAACGAGATGCTCTGCCGACCGGCACAACATACAGATATGGGCCTCGGATGTCCAAGCCACCAAGGAAAACAGGGAACCCCATGCATTTTCGAAAAGATGACACCCGTGGGAATCCGCAGAGGTATGATTTGCCCAAATCGCCCCAGAATTTATTACCCAGACACCCCCGCAAATTCTGAAATGTGGGAAAAAAACGCATTTTGCGCATATTTCGCTCGGCTCACCCATCGAAACACGCCCAGAACAGCACATGGCCTACCGTCCCGCCTTCCCACCGGTGTCCCGATGAAAACGGTACCTCACATGTGTGGGTGCACCTACCTGGCCGCCAAGGGGAAAGCCTAAAACACAAGTAACCCCAAGTCTGTTTTCAGACCGGAATTTGAGATGCTCTGCCGACCGGCACAACATACAGATATGGGCCTCGGGTGTCCAAGCCACCAAGGAAAACAGGGAACCCCATGCATTTTCGAAAAGATGACACCTGTGGGAATCCGCATAAGTATGATTTGCCCAAATCGCGCCAGAATTTATTACCCAGACACCCTCGCAAAGTCCGAAATGTGGGAAAAAAATGCATTTTCCGCACATTTCACTCGGCTCACCCATCGAAACATGCCCCCAACAACACATGGCCTACCGTCCTGCGTTCCCACAGGTGTCCCGATGAAAACGGTACCTCACATGTGTGGGTGCACCTACCTGGCCGCCAAGGGGAAAGCCTAAAACACAAGTAACCCCAAGTCTGTTTTCATACCGGAATTTGAGACGCTCTGCCGACCGGCACAACATACAGATATGGGCCTCGGGTGTCCAAGCCGCCAAGGAAAACAGGGAACCCCATGCATTTCCAAAAAGAGGACACCCATGGGAATCCACAGAGGTATGATTTGCCCAAATCGCCCCAGAATTTATTACCCAGACACCCCCGCAAAGTCCGAAATGTGGAGGAAAAAACGCATTTTCCGCACATTTTGCTCGGCTCACCCATCGAAACACGCTCCCAACAACACATGGCCTACCGCCCCACGTTCCCACAGGTTCCCCGATGAAAACGGTACCTCACATGTGTGGGTGCACCTACCTGGCCGCCAAGGGGAAAGCCTAAAACACAAGTAACCCCAAGTCTGTTTTCAGACCGGAATTTGAGATGCTCTGCCGACCGGCACAACATACAGATATGGGCCTCGGGTGTCCAAGCCACCAAGGAAAACAGAGAACCCCATGCATTTCCGAAAAGAGGACACCCGTGGGAATCCGCAGAAGTATGATTTGCCCAAATCGCCCCAGAATTTATTACCCAGACACCCCCGCAAAATCAGAAATGTGGGAAAAAAAGAGCAACAACACATGGCCTACCGTCCCGCATTCCCACAGGTGTCCCGATGAAAACGGTACCTCACATGTGTGGGTGCACCTACCTGGCCGCCAAGGGGAAAGCCTAAAACACAAGTAACCCCAAGTCTGTTTTCAGACCGGAATTTGAGACGCTCTGCCGACCGGCACAACATACAGATATGGGCCTCGGATGTCCAAGCCACCAAGGAAAACAGGGAACCCCATGCATTTTCGAAAAGATGACACCCGTGGGAATCCGCAGAGGTATGATTTGCCCAAATCGCCCCAGAATTTATTACCCAGACACCCCCGCAAAGTCCGAAATGTGGGGAAAAAAACACATTTTCAGCACCTTTTGCTCGGCTTCCCCATCGAAACACACCCCCAACAAGACATGGCGTACCGTCCCACGTTCCCACAGGTGTCCCGGTGAAAACGGTACCTCACATGTGTGGGTGCACCTACCTGGCCGCCAAGGGGAAAGCCTAAAACACAAGTAACCCCAAGTCTGTTTTCAGAAGGGAATTTGAAACGCTCTGCCGACCGGCACAACATACAGATATGGGCCTCGGGTGTCCAAGACACCAAGGAAAACAGGGAACCCCATGAATTTCTGAAAAGAGGACACCCGTTGGAATCCGCAGAGGTATGATTTGCCGAAATCGCCCCAGAATTTATTACCCAGATACCGCCGCAAATTTCAAAATGTGGGGAAAAAATGCATTTTCCGCACATTTCGCTTGGCTCACCCATCGAAACACGCCCCCAACAACACATGGCCCACCTTCCCACGTTCCCACAGGTGTCCTGATGAAAACGGTACCTCACATGTGTGGGTGCACCTACCTGGCCGCCAAGGGGAAAGCCTAAAACACAAGTAACCCCAACTCTGTTTTCAGACCGGAATTTGAGACGCTCTGCCGACCGGCACAACATGCAGATATGGGCCTCGGGTGTCCAAGCCACCAAGGAAAACAGGGAACCCCATGCATTTCCGAAATGAGGACACCCGTAGGAATCCGCAGAGGTATGATTTGCCCAAATCGCACCAGAAATTATTACCCAGACACCCCCGCAAAGTTCCGAAATGTGGGAAAAAAATGCATTTTCCGCACATTTCGCTCGGCTCACCGATCGAAACACGCCCCCAACAACACATGGCCTACCGTCCCGCATTCCCACAGGTGTCCTGATGAAAACGGTACCTCACATGTGTGGGTGCACCTACCTGGCTGCCAAGGGGAAAGCCTAAAACACAAGTAACCCCAAGTCTGTTTTCAGACCGGAATTTGAGATGCTCTGTCGACCGGCACAACATACAGATATGGGCCTCGGGTGTCTAGGCCACCAAGGAAAACAGAGAACCCCATGCATTTCCGAAAAGAGGACACCCGTGGGAATCCGCAGAAGTATGATTTGCCCAGATTGCCCCAGAATTTATTACCGAGACACCCCCGCAAAATCCAAAATGTGGGGAAAAAAACGCATTTTCTGCCCCCAACAACACATGGCCTACCGTCCCGCATTCCCACAGGTGTCCCGATGAAAACGGTACCTCACATGTTTGGGTGCACCTACCTGGCCGCCCAGGGGAAAGCCTAAAACAAAAGTAACCCCAAGTCTGTTTTCAGACCGGAATTTGAGACGCTCTGCCGACCGGCACAACATACAGATATGGGCCTTGGATGTCCAAGCCACCAAGGAAAACAGGGAACCCCATGCATTTCTGAAAAGAGGACACCCGTGGGAATCCACAGAGGTATGATTTGCCCAAATCGCCCCAGAAATTATTACCCAGACACCCCTGCAAAGTCCGAAATGTGGGGGAAAAAAAGCATTTTCCGCACATTTTGCTCGGCTCACCCATCGAAACACGCTCCCAACAACACATGGCCTACCGCCCCGCGTTCCCACAGGTGCCCCGATGAAAACGGTACCTCACATGTGTGGGTGCACCTACCTGGCCGCCAAGGGGAAAGCCTAAAATACAAGTAACCCCAAGTCTGTTTTCAGACCGGAATTTGAGATGCTCTGCCGACCGGCACAACATACAGATATGGACCTCGGGTGTCCAAGCCACCAGGGAAACAGGGAATCCCATGCATTTCCGAAAGGATGACACCCGTGGGAATCCGCAGAAGTATGATTTGCCCAAATCGCCCCAGAATTTATTACCCAGACACCCCCGCAAAGCCCGAAATGTGGGGAAAAAAACGCATTTTCCGGACATTTTGCTCGGCTCACCCATCGAAACACACCCCCAACAACACATGGCCTACCGTCCCGCGTTCCCACAGGTGTCCCGGTGAAAACGGTACCTCACATGTGTGGGTGCACCTACCTGGCCGCCAAGTGGAAAGCCTAAAACACAAGTAACCCCAAGTCTGTTTTCAGACCGGAATTTGAGACGCTCTGCCGACCGGCACAACATACAGATATGGGCCTCGGGTGTCCAAATCACCAAGGAAAACAGGGAACCCCATGCATTTCTGAAAAGAGGACACCCGTGGGAATCCACAGAGGTATGATTTGCCCAAATCGCCCCAGAAATTATTACCCAGACACCCCTGCAAAGTCCGAAATGTGGGGGAAAAAACGCATTTTCCGCACATTTTGCTCGGCTCACCCATCGAAACACGCTCCCAACAGCACATGGCCTACCGCCCCGCGTTCCCACAGGTGCCCCGATGAAAACGGTACCTCACATGTGTGGGTGCACCTACCTGGCCGCCAAGGGGAAAGCCTAAAATACAAGTAACCCCAAGTCTGTTTTCAGACCGGAATTTGAGATGCTCTGCCGACCGGCACAACATACAGATATGGACCTCGGGTGTCCAAGCCACCAAGGAAAACAGGGAACCCCATGCATTTCCGAAAAGAGGACACCCGTGGGAATCCGCAGAGGTATGATTTGCCCAAATCGCCCCAGAATTTATTACCCAGACACCCCCGCAAAGTCCGAAATGTGGGAAAAAAACGCATTTTACGCACATTTCACTCGGCTCACCCATCGAAACACGCCCCCAACAACACATGGCCTACCGTCCCGCGTTCCCACAGGTGTCCCGATGAAAACGGTACCTCACATGTGTGGGTGCACCTACCTGGCCGCCAAGGGGAAAGCCTAAAACACAAGTAACCCCAAGTCTGTGTTCAGACCGGAATTTGAGATGCTCTGCCGACCGGCACAACATACAGATATGGGCCTCGGGTATCCAAGCCACCAAGGAAAACAGGGAACCCCATTCATTTCCAAAAAGCAGACACCCGTGGGAATCCGCAGAGGTATGATTTGCCCAAATTACCCAGAATTTATTACCCAGACACCCCCGCAAAGACTGAAATGTGGGAAAAAAATGCATTTTCCGCACATTTCGCTCGGCTCACCCATCGAAACACGCCCCCAATAACACATGGCCTACCGTCCCACATTCCCATAGGTGTCCCGATGAAAACGGTACCTCACATGTGTGGGTGCACCTACCTGGCCGCCAAGGGGAAAGCCTAAAACACAAGTAACCCCAAGTCTGTTTTCAGACCGGAATTTGAGATGCTCTGCCGACCGGCACAACATACAGATATGGGCCTCGGGTGTCCAAGCCACCAAGGAAAACAGGGAACCCCATGCATTTTCGAAAAGGTGACACCCGTGGGAATCCGCAGAGGTATGATTTGCCCAAATCGCCCCAGAATTTATTACCCAGACACCCCCTCGAAGTCCGAAATGTGGGGAAAAAAACACATTTTCCACACATTTTGCTCGGCTCACCCATCGAAACACGCTCCCAACAACACATGGCCTACCGTCCCACGTTCCCACAGGTGCCCCGATGAAAACGGTACCTCACATGTGTGGGTGCACCTACCTGGCTGCCAAGGGGAAAGCCTAAAACACAAGTAACCACAAGTCTGTTTTCAGACCGGAATTTGAGATGCTCTGCCGACCTGCACAACATACAGATATGGGCCTAGGGTGTCCAAGCCACCAAGGAAAACAGAGTACCCCATGCATTTCCGAAAAGAGGACACCCGTGGGAATCCGCATAAGTATGATTTGCCCAAATCGCGCCAGAATTTATTACCCAGACACCCCCGCAAAGTCCGAAATGTGGGAAAATAATGCATTTTCCGCTCATTTCGCTCGGCTCACCCATCGAAACACGCTCCCAACAACACATGGCCTACCGTCCTGCGTTCCCACAGGTACCTCACATGTGTGGGTGCACCTACCTGGACGCCAAGGGGAAAGCCTAAAACACAAGTAACCCCAAGTCTGTTTTCAGACCGGAATTTGAGATGCTCTGCCGACCGGCACAACATACAGATATTGGCCTCGGATGTCCAAGCCACCAAGGAAAACAGGGAACCCCGTGCATTTTGGAAAAGATGACACCCGTGGGAATCCGCAGAGGTATGATTTGCCCAAATCGCCTCAGAATTTATTACCCAGACACCCCCTCAAAGTCCGAAATGTGGGGAAAAAAACACATTTTCAGCACATTTTGCTCGGCTCACCCATCAAAACATGCCCCCAACAACACATGGCCTACCGTCCCTCGTTCCCACAGGTGTCCCGATGAAAACGGTCCCTCACATGTGTGGGTGCACCTACCTGGCCGCCAAGGGGAAAGCCTAAAACACAAGTAACCCCAAGTCTTTGTTCAGACCGGAATTTGAGACGCTCTGCCGACCGGCACAACATACAGATATGGGCCTCGGGTATCAAAACAACCAAGGAAAACAGGGAACCCAATTCATTTCCAAAAAGCAGACACCCGTGGGAATCCGCAGAGGTATGATTTGCCCAAATTACCCAGAATTTATTACCCAGACACCCCCGCAAAGACCGAAATGTGGGAAAAAAATGCATTTTCCGCACATATCGCTCGGCTCACCCATCGAAACACGCCCCCAATAACACATGGCCTACCGTCCTGCGTTCCCACAGGTGTCCCGATGAAAACGGTACCTCACATGTGTGGGTGCACCTACCTGCCTGCCAAGGGGAAAGCCTAAAACACAAGTAACCCAAATCTGTTTTCAGACCGGAATTTGAGATGCTCTGCCGACCGGCACAACATACAGATATGGGCCTCGGGTGTCCAAGCCACCAAGGAAAACAGAGAACCCCATGCATTTCCGAAAAGAGGACCCCCGTGGGAATCCGCAGAAGTATGATTTGCCCATATCGCCCCAGAATTTATTACCCAGACCCCCCCGCAAAATCAGAAATGTGGGACAAAAATGCATTTTCCGCCCCCAACAACACATGGCCTACCGTCCCACATTCCCACAGGTGTCCCGATGAAAACGGTACCTCACATGTGTGGGTGCACCTACCTGGCCGCCAAGGGGAAATCCTAAAACACAAGTAACCCCAAGTCTGTTTTCAGACCGGAATTTGAGATGCTCTGCCGACCGGCACAACATACAGATATGGGCCTCGGGTGTCCAAGCCCCCAAGGAAAACAGGGAACCCCATGCATTTTTGAAAAGATGACACCCGTGGGAATCCGCAGAGGTATGATTTGCCCAAATCGCTCCAGAATTTATTACCCACACAACCCCCTCGAAGTCTGAAATGTGAGGAAAAAAACGCATTTTCCACACATTTTGCTCAGCTCACCCATCGAAACACGCTCCCAACAACACATGGCCTACCGTCCCACGTTCTCACAGGTGCCCCGATGAAAACGGTACCTCACATGTGTGGGTGCACCTACCTGGCTGCCAAGGGGAAAGCCTAAAACACAAGTAACCCCAAGTCTGTTTTCAGACCGGAATTTGAGATGCTCTTCCGACCGGCACAACATACAAATATGGGCCTCGGGTGTCCAAGCCACCAAGAAAAACAGAGTACCCCATGCATTTCCGAAAAGAGCACACCCGTGGGAATCCGCATAAGTATGATTTGCCCAAATCGCGCCAGAATTTATTACCCAGACACCCCCGCAAAGTCCGAAATGTGGGAAAAAAATGCATTTTCCGCACATTTCGCTCGGCTCACCCATCGAAACACGCTCCCAACAACACATGTCCTACCGTCCCGCGTTCCCACAGGTGCCCCGATGAAAACGGTACCTCACATGTGTGGGTGCACCTACCTGGCCACCAAGGGGAAAGCCTAAAACACAAGTAACCCAAGTCTGTTTTCAGACCGGAATTTGAGACGCTCTGCCGACCGGCACAACATACAGATATGGGCCTCGGGTGTCCAAGCCACCAAGGAA
The DNA here is from genome assembly GCF_040938575.1 of Ambystoma mexicanum. NCBI lineage: Eukaryota > Metazoa > Chordata > Amphibia > Caudata > Ambystomatidae > Ambystoma > Ambystoma mexicanum. The sequence continues at coordinate 80,270,842 of NC_090921.1, read as the reverse complement.
AACAGGGAACCCCATGCATTTTCGAAAAGATGACACCCGTGGGAATCCGCAGAGGTATGATTTTCCCAAATCGCCCCAGAATTTATTACCCAGACACCCCCGCAAAGTCCGAAATGTGGGGAAAAAAACACATTTTCAGCACATTTTGCTCGGCTCACCCATCGAAACACACCCCCAACAACACATGGCCTACCGTCCCGCGTTCCCACACGTGTCCCGGTGAAACCGGTACCTCACATGTGTGGGTGCACCTACATGGCCGCCAAGTGGAAAGCCTAAAACACAAGTAACCCCAAGTCTGTTTTCAGACCGGAATTTGAGACGCTCTGCCGACCGGCACAACATACAGATATGGGCTTCGGGTGTCCAAGCCACCAAGGAAAATAGAGAACCCCATGCATTTTTGAAAAGATGACACCCATGGGAATCCGCAGAGGTATGATTTTCCCAAATCGCCCCAGAATTTATTACCCAGACACCCCCGCAAAGTCCGAAATGTGGGGAAAAAACACATTTTCCGCACATTTCACTCGGCTCACCCATCGAAACACGCCCCCAACAACACATGGCCTACCGTCCCGCGTTCCCACAGGTGTCCCGATGAAAACGGTACCTCACATGTGTGGGTGCACCTACCTGGCCGCCAAGGGGAAAGCCTAAAACACAAGTAACCCCAAGTCTGTTTTCAGACCGGAATTTGAGATGCTCTGCCGACCGGCACAACATACAGATATGGGCCTCGGATGTCCAAGCCACCAAGGAAAACAGGGAACCCCATGCATTTTCGAAAAGATGACACCCGTGGGAATCCGCAGAGGTATGATTTGCCCAAATCGCCCCAGAATTTATTACCCAGACACCCCCGCAAATTCTGAAATGTGGGAAATAAACGCATTTTGCGCATATTTCGCTCGGCTCACCCATCGAAACACGCCCAGAACAGCACATGGCCTACCGTCCCGCCTTCCCACCGGTGTCCCGATGAAAACGGTACCTCACATGTGTGGGTGCACCTACCTGGCCGCCAAGGGGAAAGCCTAAAACACAAGTAACCCCAAGTCTGTTTTCAGACCGGAATTTGAGATGCTCTGCCGACCGGCACAACATACAGATATGGGCCTCGGGTGTCCAAGCCACCAAGGAAAACAGGGAACCCCATGCATTTTCGAAAAGATGACACCTGTGGGAATCCGCATAAGTATGATTTGCCCAAATCGCGCCAGAATTTATTACCCAGACACCCTCGCAAAGTCCGAAATGTGGGAAAAAAATGCATTTTCCGCACATTTCACTCGGCTCACCCATCGAAACATGCCCCCAACAACACATGGCCTACCGTCCTGCGTTCCCACAGGTGTCCCGATGAAAACGGTACCTCACATGTGTGGGTGCACCTACCTGGCCGCCAAGGGGAAAGCCTAAAACACAAGTAACCCCAAGTCTGTTTTCATACCGGAATTTGAGACGCTCTGCCGACCGGCACAACATACAGATATGGGCCTCGGGTGTCCAAGCCGCCAAGGAAAACAGGGAACCCCATGCATTTCCAAAAAGAGGACACCCATGGGAATCCACAGAGGTATGATTTGCCCAAATCGCCCCAGAATTTATTACCCAGACACCCCCGCAAAGTCCGAAATGTGGGGAAAAAATGCATTTTCCGCACATTTCGCTCGGCTCACCGATCGAAACACGCCCCCAACAACACATGGCCTACCGTCCCGCATTCCCACATGTGTCCTGATGAAAACGGTACCTCACATGTGTGGGTGCACCTACCTGGCTGCCAAGGGGAAAGCCTAAAACACAAGTAACCCCAAGTCTGTTTTCAGACCGGAATTTGAGATGCTCTGTCGACCGGCACAACATACAGATATGGGCCTCGGGTGTCCAGGCCACCAAGGAAAACAGAGAACCCCATGCATTTCCGAAAAGAGGACACCCGTGGGAATCCGCAGAAGTATGATTTGCCCAGATTGCCCCAGAATTTATTACCGAGACACCCCCGCAAAATCCAAAATGTGGGGAAAAAAACGCATTTTCTGCCCCCAACAACACATGGCCTACCGTCCCGCATTCCCACAGGTGTCCCGATGAAAACGGTACCTCACATGTTTGGGTGCACCTACCTGGCCGCCCAGGGGAAAGCCTAAAACAAAAGTAACCCCAAGTCTGTTTTCAGACCGGAATTTGAGACGCTCTGCCGACCGGCACAACATACAGATATGGGCCTTGGATGTCCAAGCCACCAAGGAAAACAGGGAACCCCATGCATTTCTGAAAAGAGGACACCCGTGGGAATCCACAGAGGTATGATTTGCCCAAATCGCCCCAGAAATTATTACCCAGACACCCCTGCAAAGTCCGAAATGTGGGGGAAAAAAAGCATTTTCCGCACATTTTGCTCGGCTCACCCATCGAAACACGCTCCCAACAACACATGGCCTACCGCCCCGCGTTCCCACAGGTGCCCCGATGAAAACGGTACCTCACATGTGTGGGTGCACCTACCTGGCCGCCAAGGGGAAAGCCTAAAATACAAGTAACCCCAAGTCTGTTTTCAGACCGGAATTTGAGATGCTCTGCCGACCGGCACAACATACAGATATGGACCTCGGGTGTCCAAGTCACCAGGGAAACAGGGAATCCCATGCATTTCCGAAAGGATGACACCCGTGGGAATCCGCAGAAGTATGATTTGCCCAAATCGCCCCAGAATTTATTACCCAGACACCCCCACAAAGCCCGAAATGTGGGGAAAAAAACGCATTTTCCGGACATTTTGCTCGGCTCACCCATCGAAACACACCCCCAACAACACATGGCCTACCGTCCCGCGTTCCCACAGGTGTCCCGGTGAAAACGGTACCTCACATGTGTGGGTGCACCTACCTGGCCGCCAAGTGGAAAGCCTAAAACACAAGTAACCCCAAGTCTGTTTTCAGACCGGAATTTGAGACGCTCTGCCGACCGGCACAACATACAGATATGGGCCTCGGGTGTCCAAATCACCAAGGAAAACAGGGAACCCCATGCATTTCTGAAAAGAGGACACCCGTGGGAATCCACAGAGGTATGATTTGCCCAAATCGCCCCAGAAATTATTACCCAGACACCCCTGCAAAGTCCGAAATGTGGGGGAAAAAACGCATTTTCCGCACATTTTGCTCGGCTCACCCATCGAAACACGCTCCCAACAGCACATGGCCTACCGCCCCGCGTTCCCACAGGTGCCCCGATGAAAACGGTACCTCACATGTGTGGGTGCACCTACCTGGTCGCCAAGGGGAAAGCCTAAAATACAAGTAACCCCAAGTCTGTTTTCAGACCGGAATTTGAGATGCTCTGCCGACCGGCACAACATACAGATATGGACCTCGGGTGTCCAAGCCACCAAGGAAAACAGGGAACCCCATGCATTTCCGAAAAGAGGACACCCGTGGGAATCCGCAGAGGTATGATTTGCCCAAATCGCCCCAGAATTTATTACCCAGACACCCCCGCAAAGTCCGAAATGTGGGAAAAAAACGCATTTTACGCACATTTCACTCGGCTCACCCATCGAAACACGCCCCCAACAACACATGGCCTACCGTCCCGCGTTCCCACAGGTGTCCCGATGAAAACGGTACCTCACATGTGTGGGTGCACCTACCTGGCCGCCAAGGGGAAAGCCTAAAACACAAGTAACCCCAAGTCTGTGTTCAGACCGGAATTTGAGATGCTCTGCCGACCGGCACAACATACAGATATGGGCCTCGGGTATCCAAGCCACCAAGGAAAACAGGGAACCCCATTCATTTCCAAAAAGCAGACACCCGTGGGAATCCGCAGAGGTATGATTTGCCCAAATTACCCAGAATTTATTACCCAGACACCCCCGCAAAGACTGAAATGTGGGAAAAAAATGCATTTTCCGCACATTTCGCTCGGCTCACCCATCGAAACACGCCCCCAATAACACATGGCCTACCGTCCCGCGTTCCCACAGGTGTCCCGATGAAAACGGTACCTCACATGTGTGGGTGCACCTACCTGGCTGCCAAGGGGAAAGCCTAAAACACAAGTAACCCAAATCTGTTTTCAGACCGGAATTTGAGATGCTCTGCCGACCGGCACAACATACAGATATGGGCCTCGGGTGTCCAAGCCACCAAGGAAAACAGAGAACCCCATGCATTTCCGAAAAGAGGACACCCGTGGGAATCCGCAGAAGTATGATTTGCCCAAATCGCCCCAGAATTTATTACCCAGACACCCCCGCAAAATCCGAAATGTGGGAAAAAAAATGCATTTTCCGCCCCCAACAACACATGGCCTACTGTCCCACATTCCCATAGGTGTCCCGATGAAAACGGTACCTCACATGTGTGGGTGCACCTACCTGGCCGCCAAGGGGAAAGCCTAAAACACAAGTAACCCCAAGTCTGTTTTCAGACCGGAATTTGAGATGCTCTGCCGACCGGCACAACATACAGATATGGGCCTCGGGTGTCCAAGCCACCAAGGAAAACAGGGAACCCCATGCATTTTCGAAAAGGTGACACCCGTGGGAATCCGCAGAGGTATGATTTGCCCAAATCGCCCCAGAATTTATTACCCAGACACCCCCTCGAAGTCCGAAATGTGGGGAAAAAAACACATTTTCCACACATTTTGCTCGGCTCACCCATCGAAACACGCTCCCAACAACACATGGCCTACCGTCCCACGTTCCCACAGGTGCCCCGATGAAAACGGTACCTCACATGTGTGGGTGCACCTACCTGGCTGCCAAGGGGAAAGCCTAAAACACAAGTAACCACAAGTCTGTTTTCAGACCGGAATTTTAGATGCTCTGCCGACCTGCACAACATACAGATATGGGCCTAGGGTGTCCAAGCCACCAAGGAAAACAGAGTACCCCATGCATTTCCGAAAAGAGGACACCCGTGGGAATCCGCATAAGTATGATTTGCCCAAATCGCGCCAGAATTTATTACCCAGACACCCCCGCAAAGTCCGAAATGTGGGAAAATAATGCATTTTCCGCTCATTTCGCTCGGCTCACCCATCGAAACACGCTCCCAACAACACATGGCCTACCGTCCTGCGTTCCCACAGGTACCTCACATGTGTGGGTGCACCTACCTGGACGCCAAGGGGAAAGCCTAAAACACAAGTAACCCCAAGTCTGTTTTCAGACCGGAATTTGAGATGCTCTGCCGACCGGCACAACATACAGATATTGGCCTCGGATGTCCAAGCCACCAAGGAAAACAGGGAACCCCGTGCATTTTGGAAAAGATGACACCCGTGGGAATCCGCAGAGGTATGATTTGCCCAAATCGCCTCAGAATTTATTACCCAGACACCCCCTCAAAGTCCGAAATGTGGGGAAAAAAACACATTTTCAGCACATTTTGCTCGGCTCACCCATCGAAACACGCCCCCAACAACACATGGCCTACCGTCCCTCGTTCCCACAGGTGTCCCGATGAAAACGGTCCCTCACATGTGTGGGTGCACCTACCTGGCCGCCAAGGGGAAAGCCTAAAACACAAGTAACCCCAAGTCTTTGTTCAGACCGGAATTTGAGACGCTCTGCCGACCGGCACAACATGCAGATATGGGCCTCGGGTATCCAAGCCACCAAGGAAAACAGGGAACCCCATTCATTTCCAAAAAGCAGACACCCGTGGGAATCCGCAGAGGTATGATTTGCCCAAATTACCCAGAATTTATTACCCAGACACCCCCACAAAGACCGAAATGTGGGAAAAAAATGCATTTTCCGCACATTTCGCTCGGCTCACCCATCGAAACACGCCCCCAATAACACATGGCCTACCGTCCTGCGTTCCCACAGGTGTCCCGATGAAAACGGTACCTCACATGTGTGGGTGCACCTACCTGCCTGCCAAGGGGAAAGCCTAAAACACAAGTAACCCAAATCTGTTTTCAGACCGGAATTTGAGATGCTCTGCCGACCGGCACAACATACAGATATGGGCCTCGGGTGTCCAAGCCACCAAGGAAAACAGAGAACCCCATGCATTTCCGAAAAGAGGACACCCGTGGGAATCCGCAGAAGTATGATTTGCCCATATCGCCCCAGAATTTATTACCCAGACCCCCCCGCAAAATCAGAAATGGGGGACAAAAATCCATTTTCCGCCCCCAACAACACATGGCCTACCGTCCCACATTCCCACAGGTGTCCCGATGAAAACGGTACCTCACATGTGTGGGTGCACCTACCTGGCCGCCAAGGGGAAATCCTAAAACACAAGTAACCCCAAGTCTGTTTTCAGACCGGAATTTGAGATGCTCTGCCGACCGGCACAACATACAGATATGGGCCTCGGGTGTCCAAGCTCCCAAGGAAAACAGGGAACCCCATGCATTTTCGAAAAGATGACACCCGTGGGAATCCGCAGAGGTATGATTTGCCCAAATCGCTCCAGAATGTATTACCCACACAACCCCCTCGAAGTCTGAAATGTGAGGAAAAAAACGCATTTTCCACACATTTTGCTCAGCTCACCCATCGAAACACGCTCCCAACAACACATGGCCTACCGTCCCACGTTCTCACAGGTGCCCCGATGAAAACGGTACCTCACATGTGTGGGTGCACCTACCTGGCTGCCAAGGGGAAAGCCTAAAACACAAGTAACCCCAAGTCTGTTTTCAGACCGGAATTTGAGATGCTTTTCCGACCGGCACAACATACAAATATGGGCCTCGGGTGTCCAAGCCACCAAGAAAAACAGAGTACCCCATGCATTTCCGAAAAGAGCACACCCGTGGGAATCCGCATAAGTATGATTTGCCCAAATCGCGCCAGAATTTATTACCCAGACACCCCCGCAAAGTCCGAAATGTGGGAAAAAAATGCATTTTCCGCACATTTCGCTCGGCTCACCCATCGAAACATGCTCCCAACAACACATGTCCTACCGTCCCGCGTTCCCACAGGTGCCCTGATGAAAACGGTACCTCACATGTGTGGGTGCACCTACCTGGCCACCAAGGGGAAAGCCTAAAACACAAGTAACCCCAAGTCTGTTTTCAGACCGGAATTTGAGATGCTCTGCCGACCGGCACAACATACAGATATGGGCCTCGGGTGTCCAAGCCACCAAGGAAAACAGGGAACCCCATGCATTTTCGAAAAGATGACACCCGTGGGAATCTGCAGAGGTATGATTTTCCCAAATCTCCCCAGAATTTATTACCCAGACACCCCCGCAAAGTCCGAAATGTGGGGAAAAAAACACATTTTCAGCACATTTTGCTCGGCTCACCCATCGAAACACACCCCCAACAACACATGGCCTACCGTCCCGCGTTCCCACACGTGTCCCGGTGAAACCGGTACCTCACATGTGTGGGTGCACCTACATGGCCGCCAAGTGGAAAGCCTAAAACACAAGTAACCCCAAGTCTGTTTTCAGACTGGAATTTGAGACGCTCTGCCGACCGGCACAACATACAGATATGGGCTTCGGGTGTCCAAGCCACCAAGGAAAATAGAGAACCCCATGCATTTTTGAAAAGATGACACCCGTGGGAATCCGCAGAGGTATGATTTTCCCAAATCGCCGCAGAATTTATTACCCAGACACCCCCGCAAAGTCCGAAATGTGGGGAAAAAACGCATTTTCCGCACATTTCACTCGGCTCACCCATCGAAACACGCCCCCAACAACACATGGCCTACCGTCCCGCGTTCCCACAGGTGTCCCGATGAAAACGGTACCTCACATGTGTGGGTGCACCTACCTGGCCGCCAAGGGGAAAGCCTAAAACACAAGTAACCCCAAGTCTGTTTTCAGACCGGAATTTGAGATGCTCTGCCGACCGGCACAACATACAGATATGGGCCTCGGATGTCCAAGCCACCAAGGAAAACAGGGAACCCCATGCATTTTCGAAAAGATGACACCCGTGGGAATCCGCAGAGGTATGATTTGCCCAAATCGCCCCAGAATTTATTACCCAGACACCCCCCCAAATTCTGAAATGTGGGAAAAAAACGCATTTTGCGCATATTTCGCTCGGCTCACCCATCGAAACACGCCCAGAACAGCACATGGCCTACCGTCCCGCCTTCCCACCGGTGTCCCGATGAAAACGGTAACTCACATGTGTGGGTGCACCTACCTGGCCGCCAAGGGGAAAGCCTAAAACACAAGTAACCCCAAGTCTGTTTTCAGACCGGAATTTGAGAAGCTCTGCCGACCGGCACAACATACAGATATGGGCCTCGGGTGTCCAAGCCACCAAGGAAAACAGGGAACCCCATGCATTTTCGAAAAGATGACACCTGTGGGAATCCGCATAAGTATGATTTGCCCAAATCGCGCCAGAATTTATTACCCAGACACCCTCGCAAAGTCCGAAATGTGGGAAAAAAATGCATTTTCCGCACATTTCACTCGGCTCACCCATCGAAACATGCCCCCAACAACACATGGCCTACCGTCCTGCGTTCCCACAGGTGTCCCGATGAAAACGGTACCTCACATGTGTGGGTGCACCTACCTGGCCGCCAAGGGGAAAGCCTAAAACACAAGTAACCCCAAGTCTGTTTTCATACCGGAATTTGAGACGCTCTGCCGACCGGCACAACATACAGATATGGGCCTCGGGTGTCCAAGCCGCCAAGGAAAACAGGGAACCCCATGCATTTCCAAAAAGAGGACACCCATGGGAATCCACAGAGGTATGATTTGCCCAAATCGCCCCAGAATTTATTACCCAGACACCCCCGCAAATTCTGAAATGTGGGAAAAAAACGCATTTTGCGCTTATTTCGCTCGGCTCACCCATCGAAACACGCCCAGAACAGCACATGGCCTACCGTCCCACCTTCCCACCGGTGTCCCGATGAAAACGGTACCTCACATGTGTGGGTGCACCTACCTGGCCGCCAAGGGGAAAGCCTAAAACACAAGTAACCCCAAGTCTGTTTTCAGCCCGGAATTTGAGATGCTCTGCCGACCAGCACAACATACAGATATGGGCCTCGGGTGTCCAAACCACCAAGGAAAACAGGGAACCCCATCATTTCTGAAAAGATGACACCCGTGGGAATCTGCAGAGGTATGATTTGCCCAAATCGCCCCAGAATGTATTACCCAAACAAGCCTGCAAAGTCCGAAATGTGGGAAAAAACCCCAATTTTCCGCATATTTCGCTGGGCTCACTAATCGAAACACGCCCCCAACAACACATGGCCTTCCGTCCCGCGTTCCCACAGGTGTCCCGATGAAAATGATACCTCACATGTGTGGGTGCACCTACCTGGCCGCCAAGAGGAAAGCCTAAAACACAAGTAACCCAAGTCTGTTTTCAGACCGGAATTTGAGACACTCTGCCGACCGGCACAACATACAGATATGGGCCTCGGGTGTCCAAGCCACCACGGAAAACAGAGAACCCCATGCATTTCCGAAAAGAGGACACCCGTGGGAATCCGCAGAAGTATGATTTGCGCAAATCGCCCCAGAATGTATTACCCAGACACCCCCGCAAAGTCCGAAATGTGGGGAAACAAATGCATTTTCCGCATATTTTTCCTCGGCTCACCCATCGAAACACGCCCCCAACAACAAATGGCCTACTGTCCCGTGTTCCCACAGGGGTCCCGATGAAAATGGTACCTCACATGTGTGGGTGCACCTACCTGGCCGCCAAGCGGAAAGCCTAAAACACAAGTAACCCCAAGTTTGTTTTCAGACCGGAATTTGAGATGCTCTGCCGACCGGCACAACATACAGATATGGGCCTCGGGTGTCCAAGCCACCAAGGAAAACAGGGAACCCCATGCATTTTTGAAAAGATGACACCCGTGGGAATCCGCAGAGGTATGATTTTCCCAAATCGCCCCAGAATTTATTACCCAGACACCCCCGCAAAGTCCGAAATGTGGGGAAAAAAAACACATTTTCAGCACATTTTGCTCGGCTCACCCATCGAAACACACCCCCAACAACACATGGCCTACCGTCCCGCATTCCCACAGGTGTCCCGGTGAAAACGGTACCTCACATGTGTGGGTGCACCTACCTGGCCGCCAAGTGGAAAGCCTAAAACACAAGTAACCCCAAGTCTGTTTTCAGACCGGAATTTGAGACGCTCTGCCGACCGGCACAACATACAGATATGGGCTTCGGGTGTCCAAGCCACCAAGGAAAATAGAGAACCCCATGCATTTACGAAAAGAGGACACCCGCGGGAATCCGCATAAGTATGATTTGCCCAAATCGCGCCAGAATTTATTACCCAGACACCCCCGCAAAGTCCGAAATGTGGGGCAAAAACGCATTTTGCGCACGTTTCACTCGGCTCACCCATCGAAACACGCCCCCAACAACACATGGCCTACCGTCCCGCGTTCCCACAGGTGTCCCGATGAAAACGGTACCTCACATGTGTGGGTGCACCTACCTGGCCGCCAAGGGGAAAGCCTAAAACACAAGTAACCCCAAGTCTGTTTTCAGACCGGAATTTGAGATGCTCTGCCGACCGGCACAACATACAGATATGGGCCTCGGATGTCCAAGCCACCGAGGAAAACAGGGAACCCCATGCATTTTCGAAAAGATGACACCCGTGGGAATCCGCATAAGTATGATTTGCCCAAATCGCGCCAGAATTTATTACCCAGACACCCTCGCAAAGTCCGAAATGTGGGAAAAAAATGCATTTTCCGCACATTTCACTCGGCTCACCCATCGAAACATGCCCCCAACAACACATGGCCTACCGTCCTGCGTTCCCACAGGTGTCCCGATGAAAACGGTACCTCACATGTGTGGGTGCACCTACCTGGCCGCCAAGGGGAAAGCCTAAAACACAAGTAACCCCAAGTCTGTTTTCATACCGGAATTTGAGACGCTCTGCCGACCGGCACAACATACAGATATGGGCCTCGGGTGTCCAAGCCGCCAAGGAAAACAGGGAACCCCATGCATTTCCAAAAAGAGGACACCCATGGGAATCCACAGAGGTATGATTTGCCCAAATCGCCCCAGAATTTATTACCCAGACACCCCCGCAAATTCTGAAATGTGGGAAAAAAACGCATTTTGCGCTTATTTCGCTCGGCTCACCCATCGAAACACGCCCAGAACAGCACATGGCCTACCGTCCCACCTTCCCACCGGTGTCCCGATGAAAACGGTACCTCACATGTGTGGGCGCACCTACCTGGCCGCCAAGGGGAAAGCCTAAAACACAAGTAACCCCAAGTCTGTTTTCAGCCCGGAATTTGAGATGCTCTGCCGACCAGCACAACATACAGATATGGGCCTCGGGTGTCCAAACCACCAAGGAAAACAGGGAACCCCATCATTTCTGAAAAGATGACACCCGTGGGAATCTGCAGAGGTATGATTTGCCCAAATCGCCCCAGAATGTATTACCCAAACAAGCCTGCAAAGTCCGAAATGTGGGAAAAAACCCCAATTTTCCGCATATTTCGCTGGGCTCACTAATCGAAACACGCCCCCAACAACACATGGCCTTCCGTCCCGCGTTCCCACAGGTGTCCCGATGAAAATGATACCTCACATGTGTGGGTGCACCTACCTGGCCGCCAAGAGGAAAGCCTAAAACACAAGTAACCCAAGTCTGTTTTCAGACCGGAATTTGAGACGCTCTGCCGACCGGCACAACATACAGATATGGGCCTCGGGTGTCCAAGCCACCAAGGAAAACAGGGAACCCCATGCATTTCCGAAAAGACGACACACGTGGGAATCCGCAGAGGTATGATTTGCTCAAATCGCCCTAGAATTTATTACCCAGACACCCCCGCAAAGTCTGAAATGTGGGAAACAAAACGCATTTTCCGGCCATTTCGCTCGGCTCTCCCATCGAAACACACCCCCAACAACACATGGCCTACCGTCCCGCATTCCCACAGGTGTCCCGATGAAAACGGTCCCTCACATGTGTGGGTGCACCTACCTGGTCGCCAAGGGGAAAGCCTAAAACACAAGTAACCCCAAGTCTGTTTTCAGACCGGAATTTGAGACACTCTGCCGACCGGCACAACATACAGATATGGGCCTCGGGTGTCCAAGCCACCATGGAAAACAGAGAACCCCATGCATTTCCGAAAAGAGGACACCCGTGGGAATCCGCAGAAGTATGATTTGCGCAAATCGCCCCAGAATGTATTACCCAGACACCCCCGCAAAGTCCGAAATGTGGGGAAACAAATGCATTTTCCGCATATTTTTCCTCGGCTCACCCATCGAAACACGCCCCCAACAACAAATGGCCTACTGTCCCGTGTTCCCACAGGGGTCCCGATGAAAATGGTACCTCACATGTGTGGGTGCACCTACCTGGCCGCCAAGCGGAAAGCCTAAAACACAAGTAACCCCAAGTTTGTTTTCAGACCGGAATTTGAGATGCTCTGCCGACCGGCACAACATACAGATATGGGCCTCGGGTGTCCAAGCCACCAAGGAAAACAGGGAACCCCATGCATTTTTGAAAAGATGACACCCGTGGAAATCCGCAGAGGTATGATTTGCCCAAATCGCCCCAGAATTTATTACCCAGACACCCCCGCAAAGTCCGAAATGTGGGGAAAAAAAACACATTTTCAGCACATTTTGCTCGGCTCACCCATCGAAACACACCCCCAACAACACATGGCCTACCGTCCTGCATTCCCACAGGTGTCCCGGTGAAAACGGTACCTCACATGTGTGGGTGCACCTACCTGGCCGCCAAGTGGAAAGCCTAAAACACAAGTAACCCCAAGTCTGTTTTCAGACCGGAATTTGAGACGCTCTGCCGACCGGCACAACATACAGATATGGGCTTCGGGTGTCCAAGCCACCAAGGAAAATAGAGAACCCCATGCATTTACGAAAAGAGGACACCCGCGGGAATCCGCATAAGTATGATTTGCCCAAATCGCGCCAGAATTTATTACCCAGACACCCCCGCAAAGTCCGAAATGTGGGGAAAAAACGCATTTTGCGCACATTTCACTCGGCTCACCCATCGAAACACGCCCCCAACAACACATGGCCTACCGTCCCGCGTTCCCACAGGTGTCCCGATGAAAACGGTATCTCACATGTGTGGGTGCACCTACCTGGCCGCCAAGGGGAAAGCCTAAAACACAAGTAACCCCAAGTCTGTTTTCAGACCCGAATTTGAGATGCTCTGCCGACCGGCACAACATACAGATATGGGCCTCGGATGTCCAAGCCACCGAGGAAAACAGGGAACCCCATGCATTTTCGAAAAGATGACACCCGTGGGAATCCGCAGAGGTATGATTTTCCCAAATCGCCCCAGAATTTATTACCCAGACACCCCCGCAAATTCTGAAATGTGGGAAAAAAACGCATTTTGCGCATATTTCGCTCGGCTCACCCATCGAAACACGCCCAGAACAGCACATGGCCTACCGTCCCGCCTTCCCACCGGTGTCCCGATGAAAACGGTACCTCACATGTGTGGGTGCACCTACCTGGCCGCCAAGGGGAAAGCCTAAAACACAAGTAACCCCAAGTCTGTTTTCAGACCGGAATTTGAGATGCTCTGCCGACCAGCACAACATAAAGATATGGGCCTCGGGTGTCCAAGCCACCAAGGAAAACAGGGAACCCCATCATTTCTGAAAAGATGACACCCGTGGGAATCTGCAGAGGTATGATTTGCCCAAATCGCCCCAGAATGTATTACCCAAACAAGCCCGCAAAGTCCGAAATGTGGGAAAAAACCCCAATTTTCCGCATATTTCGCTGGGCTGACTAATCGAAACACGCCCCCAACAACACATGGCCTTCCGTCCCGCATTCCCACAGGCGTCCCGATGAAAATGATACCTCACATGTGTGGGTGCACCTACCTGGCCGCCAAGAGGAAAGCCTAAAACACAAGTAACCCAAGTCTGTTTTCAGACCGGAATTTGAGACGCTCTGCCGACCGGCACAAAATACAGATATGGGCCTCGGGTGTCCAAGCCACCAAGGAAAACAGGGAACCCCATGCATTTCCGAAAAGAGGACACCCGTGGGAATCCGCAGAGGTATGATTTGCTCAAATCGCCCTAGAATTTATTACCCAGACACCCCCGCAAAGTCTGAAATGTGGGAAACAAAACGCATTTTCCGGCCATTTCGCTCGGCTCTCCCATCGAAACACACCCCCAACAACACATGGCCTACCGTCCCGCATTCCCACAGGTGTCCCCATGAAAACGGTACCTCACATGTGTGGGTGCACCTACCTGGTCGCCAAGGGGAAAGCCTAAAACACAAGTAACCCCAAGTCTGTTTTCAGACCGGAATTTGAGACACTCTGCCGACCGGCACAACATACAGATATGGGCCTCGGGTGTCCAAGCCACCACGGAAAACAGAGAACCCCATGCATTTCCGAAAAGAGAACACCCGTGGGAATCCGCAGAAGTATGATTTGCGCAAATCGCCCCAGAATGTATTACCCAGACACCCCCGCAAAGTACGAAATGTGGGGAAACAAATGCATTTTCCGCATATTTTGCTCAGCTCACCCATCGAAACACGCCCCCAACAACACATGGCCTATCGTCCCGCGTTCCCACAGGTGTCCCGATGAAAATGGTGCCTCACATGTGTGGGTGCACCTACCTGGCCGCTAAGGGGAAAGCCTAAAACACAAGTAACCCCAAGTCTGTTTTCAGACCGGAATTTGAGACGCTCTGCCGACTGGCACAACATACAGATATGGGCCTCGGGTGTCCAAGCCACCAAGGAAAATAGAGAACCCCATGCATTTACGAAAAGAGGACACCCGCGGGAATCCGCATAAGTATGATTTGCCCAAATCTCGCCAGAATTTATTACCCAGACACCCCCGCAAAGTCCGAAATGTGGGGAAAAAATGCATTTTCCGCACATTTCACTCGGCTCACCCATCGAAACACGCCCCCAACAACACATGGCCTACCGTCCCGCGTTCCCACAGGTGTCCCGATGAAAACGGTACCTCACATGTGTGGGTGCACCTACTTGGCCGCCAAGGGGAAAGCCTAAAACACAAGTAACCCCAAGTCTGTTTTCAGACTGGAATTTGAGATGCTCTGCCGACCGGCACAACATACAGATATGGGCCTCGGATGTCCAAGCCACCGAGGAAAACAGGGAACCCCATGCATTTTCGAAAAGATGACACCCGTGGGAATCGGCAGAGGTATGATTTGCCCAAATCGCCCCAGAATTTATTACCCAGACACCCCCGCAAAGACCGAAATGTGGGAAAAAAATGCATTTTCCGCACATTTCGCTCGCCTCACCCATCGAAACACGCCCCCAATAACACATGGCCTACCGTCCTGCGTTCCCACAGGTGTCCCGATGAAAACGGTACCTCACATGTGTGGGTGCACCTACCTGGCCGCCAAGGGGAAAGCCTAAAACACAAGTAACCCAAGTCTGTTTTCAGACCGGAATTTGAGACACTCTGCCGACCGGCACAACATACAGATATGGGCCTCGGGTGTCCAAGCCACCAAGGAAAACAGGGAACCCCATGCATTTCCGAAAAGAGGACACCCGTGGGAATCCGCAGAGGTATGATTTGCTCAAATCGCCCTAGAATTTATTACCCAGACACCCCCGCAAAGTCTGAAATGTGGGAAACAAAACGCATTTTCCGGCCATTTCGCTCGGCTCTCCCATCGAAACACACCCCCAACAACACATGGCCTACCGTCCCGCATTCCCACAGGTGTCCCGATGAAAACGGTACCTCACATGTGTGGGTGCACCTACCTGGTCGCCAAGGGGAAAGCCTAAAACACAAGTAACCCCAAGTCTGTTTTCAGACCGGAATTTGAGACACTCTGCCGACCGGCACAACATACAGATATGGGCCTCGGGTGTCCAAGCCACCACGGAAAACAGAGAACCCCATGCATTTCCGAAAAGAGGACACCCGTGGGAATCCGCAGAAGTATGATTTGCGCAAATCGCCCCAGAATGTATTACCCAGACACCCCCGCAAAGTACGAAATGTGGGGAAACAAATGCATTTTCTGCATATTTTTCCTCGGCTCACCCATCGAAACACGCCCCCAACAACACATGGCCTACTGTCCCGTGTTCCCACAGGGGTCCGGATGAAAATGGTACCTCACATGTGTGGGTGCACCTACCTGGCCGCCAAGCGGATAGCCTAAAACACAAGTAACCCCAAGTCTGTTTTCAGACCGGAATTTGAGACGCTCAGCCGACCGGCACAACATACAGATATGGGCCTCGGGTGTCCAAGCCACCAAGGAAAACAGGGAACCCCATGTATTTACGAAAAAGAGGACACGAGTGGGAATCCGCAGAGGTATGATTTGCCCAAATCGCCCCAGAAATTATTACCCAGACACCCCCGCAAAGTCCGAAATATGGGGAAACAAATGCATTTTCTGCATATTTTGCTCAGCTCAACCATCGAAACACGCCCCCAACAACACATGGCCTACCGTCCCGCGTTCCCACAGGTGTCCCGATGAAAACGGTGCCTCACATGTGTGGGTGCACCTACCTGGCCACCAAGGGGAAAGCCTAAAACACAAGTAACCCCAAGTCTGTTTTCAGACCGGAATTTGAGAAGCTCTGCCGACTGGCACAACATACAGATATGGGCCTCGGGTGTCCAAGCCACCAAGGAAAACAGGGAACCCCATGCATTTCCGAAAAGAGGGCACCCGTTGGAATTCGCAGAGGTATGATTTGCCCAAATCGCCCCTGAATTTATTACCCAGACACCCCCGCAAAGTCCGAAATGTGGGAAAAAAAACCCAATTTTCCGCCCATTTTCGCTGGGCTCACCAATCGAAACACGCCCCCAACAACACATGGCCTACCATCCCGCGTTCCCACAGGTGTCCCGATGAAAACAATACCTCACTTGTGTGGGTGCACCTAACTGGCCGCCAAGAGGAAAGCCTAAAACACAAGTAACCCAAGTCTGTTTTCAGACCGGAATTTGAGACGCTCAGCCGACCGGCACAACATACAGATATGGGCCTCGGGTGTCCAAGCCACCAAGGAAAACAGGGAACCCCATGTATTTCCGAAAAGAGGACACGAGTGGGAATCCGCAGAGGTATGATTTTCCCAAATCGCCCCAGAAATTATTACCCAGACACCCCCGCAAAGTCCGAAATATGGGGAAACAAATGCATTTTCCGCATATTTTGCTCAGCTCACCCATCGAAACACGCCCCCAACAACACATGGCCTACCGTCCCGCGTTCCCACAGGTGTCCCGATGAAAACGGTGCCTCACATGTGTGGGTGCACCTACCTGGCCGCCAAGGGGAAAGCCTAAAACACAAGTAACCCCAAGTCTGTTTTCAGACCGGAATTTGAGACGCTCTGCCGACTGGCACAACATACAGATATGGGCTTCGGGTGTCCAAGCCACCAAGGAAAATAGAGAACCCCATGCATTTACGAAAAGAGGACACCCGCGGGAATCCGCAAAAGTATGATTTGCCCAAATCGCGCCAGAATTTATTACCCAGACACCCCCGCAAAGTCCGAAATGTGGGGAAAAAACGCATTTTGCGCACATTTCACTCGGCTCACCCATCGAAACACGCCCCCAACAACACATGGCCTACCGTCCCGCGTTCCCACAGGTGTCCCGATGAAAACGGTACCTCACATGAGTTGGTGCACCTACCTGGCCGCCAAGGGGAAAGCCTAAAACACAAGTAACCCCAAGTCTGTTTTCAGACCGGAATTTGAGATGCTCTGCCGACCGGCACAACATACAGATATGGGCCTCGGATGTCCAAGCCACCGAGGAAAACAGGGAACCCCATGCATTTTCGAAAAGATGACACCCGTGGGAATCCGCAGAGGTATGATTTGCACAAATCGCCCCAGAATTTATTACCCAGACACCCCCGCAAATTCTGAAATGTGGGAAAAAAACGCATTTTGCGCATATTTCGCTCGGCTCACCCATCGAAACACGCCCAGAACAGCACATGGCCTACCGTCCCGCCTTCCCACCGGTGTCCCGATGAAAACGGTACCTCACATGTGTGGGTGCACCTACCTGGCCGCCAAGGGAAAGCCTAAAACACAAGTAACCCCAAGTCTGTTTTCAGACCGGAATTTGAGATGCTCTGCCGACCAGCACAACATACAGATATGGGCCTCGGGTGTCCAAGCCACCAAGGAAAACAGGGAACCCCATCATTTCTGAAAAGATGACACCCGTGGGAATCTGCAGAGGTATGATTTGCCCAAATCGCCCCAGAATGTATTACCCAAACAAGCCCGCAAAGTCCGAAATGTGGGAAAAAACCCCAATTTTCCGCATATTTCGCTGGGCTGACTAATCGAAACACGCCCCCAACAACACATGGCCTTCCGTCCCGCGTTCCCACAGGTGTCCCGATGAAAATGATACCTCACATGTGTGGGTGCACCTACCTGGCCGCCAAGAGGAAAGCCTAAAACACACGTAACCCAAGTCTGTTTTCAGACCGGAATTTGAGACGCTCTGCCGACCGGCACAACATACAGATATGGGCCTCGGGTGTCCAAGCCACCAAGGAAAACAGGGAACCCCATGCATTTCCGAAAAGAGGACACCCGTGGGAATCCGCAGAGGTATGATTTGCTCAAATCGCCCTAGAATTTATTACCCAGACACCCCCGCAAAGTCTGAAATGTGGGAAACAAAACGCATTTTCCGGCCATTTCGCTCGGCTCTCCCATCGAAACACACCCCCAACAACACATGGCCTACGGTCCCGCATTCCCACAGGTGTCCCCATGAAAACGGTACCTCACATGTGTGGGTGCACCTACCTGGTCGCCAAGGGGAAAGCCTAAAACACAAGTAACCCCAAGTCTGTTTTCAGACCGGAATTTGAGACACTCTGCCGACCGGCACAACATACAGATATGGGCCTCGGGTGTCCAAGCCACCACGGAAAACAGAGAACCCCATGCATTTCCGCAAAGAGCACATTCGTGGGAATCCGCAGAAGTATGATTTGCGCAAATCGCCCCAGAATGTATTACCTAGACACCCCCGCAAAGTCCGAAATGTGGGGAAACAAATGCATTTTCCGCATATTTTTCCTCGGCTCACCCATCGAAACACGCCCCCAACAACAAATGGCCTACTGTCCCGTGTTCCCACAGGGGTCCCGATGAAAATGGTACCTCACATGTGTGGGTGCACCTACCTGGCCGCCAAGCGGAAAGCCTAAAACACAAGTAACCCCAAGTTTGTTTTCAGACCGGAATTTGAGATGCTCTGCCGACCGGCACAACATACAGATATGGGCCTCGGGTGTCCAAGCCACCAAGGAAAACAGGGAACCCCATGCATTTTTGAAAAGATGACACCCGTGGGAATCCGCAGAGGTATGATTTGCCCAAATCGCCCCAGAATTTATTACCCAGACACCCCCGCAAAGTCCGAAATGTGCGGAAAAAAAACACATTTTCAGCACATTTTGCTCGGCTCACCCATCGAAACACACCCCCAACAACACATGGCCTACCGTCCCGCATTCTCACAGGTGTCCCGGTGAAAACGGTACCTCACATGTGTGGGTGCACCTACCTGGCCGCCAAGTGGAAAGCCTAAAACACAAGTAACCCCAAGTCTGTTTTCAGACCGGAATTTGAGACGCTCTGCCGACCGGCACAACATACAGATATGGGCTTCGGGTGTCCAAGCCACCAAGGAAAATAGAGAACCCCATGCATTTACGAAAAGAGGACACCCGCGGGAATCCGCATAAGTATGATTTGCCCAAATCGCGCCAGAATTTATTACCCAGACACCCCCGCAAAGTCCGAAATGTGGGGAAAAAACGCATTTTCCGCACATTTCACTCGGCTCACCCATCGAAACACGCCCCCAACAACACATGGCCTACCGTCCCGCGTTCCCACAGGTGTCCCGATGAAAACGGTACCTCACATGTGTGGGTGCACCTACCTGGCCGCCAAGGGGAAAGCCTAAAACACAAGTAACCCCAAGTCTGTTTTCAGACCGGAATTTGAGATGCTCTGCCGACCGGCACAACATACAGATATGGGCCTCGGATGTCCAAGCCACCGAGGAAAACAGGGAACCCCATGCATTTTCGAAAAGATGACACCCGTGGGAATCCGCAGAGGTATGATTTGCCCAAATCGCCCCAGAATTTATTACCCAGACACCCCCGCAAATTCTGAAATGTGGGAAAAAAACGCATTTTGCGCATATTTCGCTCGGCTCACCCATCAAAACACGCCCAGAACAGCACATGGCCTACCGTCCCGCCTTCCCACCGGTGTCCCGATGAAAACGGTACCTCACATGTGTGGGTGCACCTACCTGGCCGCCAAGGGGAAAGCCTAAAACACAAGTAACCCCAAGTCTGTTTTCAGACCGGAATTTGAGATGCTCTGCCGACCAGCACAACATACAGATATGGGCCTCGGGTGTCCAAGCCACCAAGGAAAACAGGGAACCCCATCATTTCTGAAAAGATGACACCCGTGGGAATCTGCAGAGGTATGATTTGCCCAATTCGCCCCAGAATGTATTACCCAAACAAGCCCGCAAAGTCCGAAATGTGGGAAAAAACCCCAATTTTCCGCATATTTTGCTGGGCTCACTAATCGAAACACGCCCCCAACAACACATGGCCTTCCGTCCCACGTTCCCACAGGTGTCCCGATGAAAATGATACCTCACATGTGTGGGTGCACCTACCTGGCCGCGAAGAGGAAAGCCTTAAACACAAGTAACCCAAGTCTGTTTTCAGACCGGAATTTGAGACGCTCTGCCGACCGGCACAACATACAGATATGGGCCTCGGGTGTCCAAGCCACCACGGAAAACAGAGAACCCCATGCATTTCCGAAAAGAGGACACCCGTGGGAATCCGCAGAAGTATGATTTGCGCAAATCGCCCCAGAATGTATTACCCAGACACCCCCGCAAAGTCTGAAATGTGGGGAAAAAAACACATTTTCAGCACATTTTGCTCGGCTCACCCATCGAAACACACCCCCAACAACACATGGCCTACCGTCCCGCATTCCCACAGGTGCCCCGGTGAAAACGGTACCTCACATGTGTGGGTGCACCTACCTGGCCGCCAAGTGGAAAGCCTAAAACACAAGTAACCCCAAGTCTGTTTTCAGACCGGAATTTGAGACGCTCTGCCGACCAGCACAACATACAGATATGGGCTTCGGGTGTCCAAGCCACCAAGGAAAATAGAGAACCCCATGCATTTACGAAAAGAGGACACCCGCGGGAATCCGCATAAGTATGATTTGCCCAAATCTCGCCAGAATTTATTACTCAGACACCCCCGCAAAGTCCGAAATGTGGGGAAAAAATGCATTTTCCGCACATTTCACTCGGCTCACCCATCGAAACACGCCCCCAACAACACATGGCCTACCGTCCCGCGTTCCCACAGGTGTCCCGATGAAAACGGTACCTCACATGTGTGGGTGCACCTACCTGGCCGCCAAGGGGAATGCCTAAAACACAAGTAACCCCAAGTCTGTTTTCAGACTGGAATTTGAGATGCTCTGCCGACCGGCACAACATACAGATATGGGCCTCGGATGTCCAAGCCACCGAGGAAAACAGGGAACCCCATGCATTTTCGAAAAGATGACACCCGTGGGAATCCGCAGAGGTATGATTTGCCCAAATCGCCCCAGAATTTATTACCCAAACACCCCCTCAAAGTCCGAAATGTGGGGAAAAAAACACATTTTCAGCACATTTTGCTCGGCTCACCCATCGAAACACGCCCCCAACAACACATGGCCTACCGTCCCTCGTTCCCACAGGTGTCCCGATGAAAACGGTCCCTCACATGTGTGGGTGCACCTACCTGGCCGCCAAGGGGAAAGCCTAAAACACAAGTAACCCCAAGTCTGTGTTCAGACCGGAATTTGAGACGCTCTGCCGACCGGCACAACATACAGATATGGGCCTCGGGTATCCAAGCCACCAAGGAAAACAGGGAACCCCATTCATTTCCAAAAAGCAGACACCCGTGGGAATCGGCAGAGGTATGATTTGCCCAAATTACCCAGAATGTATTACCCAGACACCCCCGCAAAGACCGAAATGTGGGAAAAAAATGCATTTTCCGCACATTTCGCTCGCCTCACCCATCGAAACACGCCCCCAATAACACATGGCCTACCGTCCTGCGTTCCCACAGGTGTCCCGATGAAAATGGTACCTCACATGTGTGGGTGCACCTACCTGGCCGCCAAGGGGAAAGCCTAAAACACAAGTAACCCAAGTCTGTTTTCAGACCGGAATTTGAGACACTCTGCCGACCGGCACAACATACAGATATGGGCCTCGGGTGTCCAAGCCACCAAGGAAAACAGGGAACCCCATGCATTTCCGAAAAGAGGACACCCGTGGGAATCCGCAGAGGTATGATTTGCTCAAATCGCCCTAGAATTTATTACCCAGACACCCCCGCAAAGTCTGAAATGTGGGAAACAAAACGCATTTTCCGGCCATTTCGCTCGGCTCTCCCATCGAAACACACCCCCAACAACACATGGCCTACCGTCCCACATTCCCACAGGTGTCCCGATGAAAACGGTACCTCACATGTGTGGGTGCACCTACCTGGTCGCCAAGGGGAAAGCCTAAAACACAAGTAACCCCAAGTCTGTTTTCAGACCGGAATTTGAGACACTCTGCCGACCGGCACAACATACAGATATGGGCCTCGGGTGTCCAAGCCACCACGGAAAACAGAGAACCCCATGCATTTCCGAAAAGAGGGCACCCGTTGGAATTCGCAGAGGTATGATTTGCCCAAATCGCCCCTGAATTTATTACCCAGACACCCCCGCAAAGTCCGAAATGTGGGAAAAAAAACCCAATTTTCCGCCCATTTTCGCTGGGCTCACCAATCGAAACACGCCCCCAACAACACATGGCCTACCATCCCGCGTTCCCACAGGTGTCCCGATGAAAACAATACCTCACTTGTGTGGGTGCACCTAACTGGCCGCCAAGAGGAAAGCCTAAAACACAAGTAACCCAAGTCTGTTTTCAGACCGGAATTTGAGACGCTCAGCCGACCGGCACAACATACAGATATGGGCCTCGGGTGTCCAAGCCACCAAGGAAAACAGGGAACCCCATGTATTCCCGAAAAGAGGACACGAGTGGGAATCCGCAGAGGTATGATTTTCCCAAATCGCCCCAGAAATTATTACCCAGACACCCCCGCAAAGTCCGAAATATGGGGAAACAAATGCATTTTCCGCATATTTTGCTCAGCTCACCCATCGAAACACGCCCCCAACAACACATGGCCTACCGTCCCGCGTTCCCACAGGTGTCCCGATGAAAACGGTGCCTCACATGTGTGGGTGCACCTACCTGGCCGCCAAGGGGAAAGCCTAAAACACAAGTAACCCCAAGTCTGTTTTCAGACCGGAATTTGAGACGCTCTGCCGACTGGCACAACATACAGATATGGGCCTCGGGTGTCCAAGCCACCAAGGAAAACAGGGAACCCCATGCATTTCCGAAAAGAGGGCACCTGTTGGAATTCGCAGAGGTATGATTTGCCCAAATCGCCCCTGAATTTATTACCCAGACACCCCCGCAAAGTCCGAAATGTGGGAAAAAAAACCCAATTTTCCGCCCATTTTCGCTGGGCTCACCAATCGAAACACGCCCCCAACAACACATGGCCTACCATCCCGCGTTCCCACAGGTGTCCCGATGAAAACAATACCTCACTTGTGTGGGTGCACCTACCTGGCCGCTAAGAGGAAAGCCTAAAACACAAGTAACCCAAGTCTGTTTTCAGACCGGAATTTGAGACGCTCTGCCGACCGGCACAACATACAGATATGGCCCTCGGGTGTCCAAGCCACCAAGGAAAACAGGGAACCCCATGTATTTCCGAAAAGAGGACACGAGTGGGAATCCGCAGAGGTATGATTTTCCCAAATCGCCCCAGAAATTATTACCCAGACACCCCCGCAAAGTCCGAAATATGGGGAAACAAATGCATTTTCCGCATATTTTGCTCAGCTCACCCATCGAAACACGCCCCCAACAACACATGGCCTACCGTCCCGCGTTCCCACAGGTGTCCCGATGAAAATGGTGCCTCACATGTGTGGGTGCACCTACCTGGCCGCCAAGGGGAAAGCCTAAAACACAAGTAACCCCAAGTCTGTTTTCAGACCGGAATTTGAGACGCTCTGCCGACTGGCACAACATACAGATATGGGCCTCGGGTGTCCAAGCCACCAAGGAAAATAGAGAACCCCATGCATTTACGAAAAGAGGACACCCGCGGGAATCCGCATAAGTATGATTTGCCCAAATCTCGCCAGAATTTATTACCCAGACACCCCCGCAAAGTCCGAAATGTGGGGAAAAAATGAATTTTCCACACATTTCACTCGGCTCACCCATCGAAACACGCCCCCAACAACACATGGCCTACCGTCCCGCGTTCCCACAGGTGTCCCGATGAAAACGGTACCTCACATGTGTGGGTGCACCTACCTGGCCGCCAAGGGGAAAGCCTAAAACACAAGTAACCCCAAGTCTGTTTTCAGACTGGAATTTGAGATGCTCTGCCGACCGGCACAACATACAGATATGGGCCTCGGATGTCCAAGCCACCGAAGAAAACAGGGAACCCCATGCATTTTCGAAAAGATGACACCCGTGGGAATCCGCAGAGGTATGATTTGCCCAAATCGCCCCAGAATTTATTACCCAAACACCCCCTCAAAGTCCGAAATGTGGGGAAAAAAACACATTTTCAGCACATTTTGCTCGGCTCACCCATCGAAACACGCCCCCAACAACACATGGCCTACCGTCCCTCGTTCCCACAGGTGTCCCGATGAAAACGGTCCCTCACATGTGTGGGTGCACCTACCTGGCCGCCAAGGGGAAAGCCTAAAACACAAGTAACCCCAAGTCTGTGTTCAGACCGGAATTTGAGACGCTCTGCCGACCGGCACAACATACAGATATGGGCCTCGGGTATCCAAGCCACCAAGGAAAACAGGGAACCCCATTCATTTCCAAAAAGCAGACACCCGTGGGAATCGGCAGAGGTATGATTTGCCCAAATTACCCAGAATTTATTACCCAGACACCCCCGCAAAGACCGAAATGTGGGAAAAAAATGCATTTTCCGCACATTTCGCTCGCCTCACCCATCGAAACACGCCCCCAATAACACATGGCCTACCGTCCTGCGTTCCCACAGGTGTCCCGATGAAAACGGTACCTCACATGTGTGGGTGCACCTACCTGGCCGCCAAGGGGAAAGCCTAAAACACAAGTAACCCAAGTCTGTTTTCAGACCGGAATTTGAGACACTCTGCCGACCGGCACAACATACAGATATGGGCCTCGGGTGTCCAAGCCACCAAGGAAAACAGGGAACCCCATGCATTTCCGAAAAGAGGACACCCGTGGGAATCCGCAGAGGTATGATTTGCTCAAATCGCCCTAGAATTTATTACCCAGACACCCCCGCAAAGTCTGAAATGTGGGAAACAAAACGCATTTTCCGGCCATTTCGCTCGGCTCTCCCATCGAAACACACCCCCAACAACACATGGCCTACCGTCCCGCATTCCCACAGGTGTCCCGATGAAAACGGTACCTCACATGTGTGGGTGCACCTACCTGGTCGCCAAGGGGAAAGCCTAAAACACAAGTAACCCCAAGTCTGTTTTCAGACCGGAATTTGAGACACTCTGCCGACCGGCACAACATACAGATATGGGCCTCGGGTGTCCAAGCCACCACGGAAAACAGAGAACCCCATGCATTTCCGAAAAGAGGACACCCGTGGGAATCCGCAGAAGTATGATTTGCGCAAATCGCCCCAGAATGTATTACCCAGACACCCCCGCAAAGTCCGAAATGTGGGGAAACAAATGCATTTTCTGCATATTTTTCCTCGGCTCACCCATCGAAACACGCCCCCAACAACACATGGCCTACTGTCCCGTGTTCCCACAGGGGTCCCGATGAAAATGGTACCTCACATGTGTGGGTGCACCTACCTGGCCGCCAAGCGGATAGCCTAAAACACAAGTAACCCCAAGTCTGTTTTCAGACCGGAATTTGAGACGCTCAGCCGACCGGCACAACATACAGATATGGGCCTCGGGTGTCCAAGCCACCAAGGAAAACAGGGAACCCCATGTATTTACGAAAAAGAGGACACGAGTGGGAATCCGCAGAGGTATGATTTGCCCAAATCGCCCCAGAAATTATTACCCAGACACCCCCGCAAAGTCCGAAATATGGGGAAACAAATGCATTTTCCGCATATTTTGCTCAGCTCACCCATCGAAACACGCCCCCAACAACACATGGCCTACCGTCCCGCGTTCCCACAGGTGTCCCGATGAAAACGGTGCCTCACATGTGTGGGTGCACCTACCTGGCCGCCAAGGGGAAAGCCTAAAACACAAGTAACCCCAAGTCTGTTTTCAGACCGGAATTTGAGAAGCTCTGCCGACTGGCACAACATACAGATATGGGCCTCGGGTGTCCAAGCCACCAAGGAAAACAGGGAACCCCATGCATTTCCGAAAAGAGGGCACCCGTTGGAATTCGCAGAGGTATGATTTGCCCAAATCGCCCCTGAATTTATTACCCAGACACCCCCGCAAAGTCCGAAATGTGGGAAAAAAACCCAATTTTCCGCCCATTTTCGCTGGGCTCACCAATCGAAACACGCCCCCAACAACACATGGCCTACCATCCCTCGTTCCCACAGGTGTCCCGATGAAAACAATACCTCACTTGTGTGGGTGCACCTAACTGGCCGCCAAGAGGAAAGCCTAAAACACAAGTAACCCAAGTCTGTTTTCAGACCGGAATTTGAGACGCTCAGCCGACCGGCACAACATACAGATATGGGCCTCGGGTGTCCAAGCCACCAAGGAAAACAGGGAACCCCATGTATTTCCGAAAAGAGGACACGAGTGGGAATCCGCAGAGGTATGATTTTCCCAAATCGCCCCAGAAATTATTACCCAGACACCCCCGCAAAGTCCGAAATATGGGGAAACAAATGCATTTTCCGCATATTTTGCTCAGCTCACCCATCGAAACACGCCCCCAACAACACATGGCCTACCGTCCCGCGTTCCCACAGGTGTCCCGATGAAAACGGTGCCTCACATGTGTGGGTGCACCTACCTGGCCGCCAAGGGGAAAGCCTAAAACACAAGTAACCCCAAGTCTGTTTTCAGACCGGAATTTGAGACGCTCTGCCGACTGGCACAACATACAGATATGGGCTTCGGGTGTCCAAGCCACCAAGGAAAATAGAGAACCCCATGCATTTACGAAAAGAGGACACCCGCGGGAATCCGCATAAGTATGATTTGCCCAAATCGCGCCAGTATTTATTACCCAGACACCCCCGCAAAGTCCGAAATGTGGGGAAAAAACGCATTTTGCGCACATTTCACTCAGCTCACCCATCGAAACACGCCCCCAACAACACATGGCCTACCGTCCCGCGTTCCCACAGGTGTCCCGATGAAAACGGTACCTCACATGTGTGGGTGCACCTACCTGGCCGCCAAGGGGAAAGCCTAAAACACAAGTAACCCCAAGTCTGTTTTCAGACCGGAATTTGAGATGCTCTGCCGACCGGCACAACATACAGATATGGGCCTCGGATGTCCAAGCCACCGAGGAAAACAGGGAACCCCATGCATTTCCGAAAAGAGGACACCCGTGGGAATCCGCAGAGGTATGATTTGCTCAAATCGCCCTAGAATTTATTACCCAGACACCCCCACAAAGTCTGAAATGTGGGAAACAAAACGCATTTTCCGGCCATTTCGCTCGGCTCTCCCATCGAAACACACCCCCAACAACACATGGCCTACCGTCCCGCATTCCCACAGGTGTCCCCATGAAAACGGTACCTCACATGTGTGGGTGCACCTACCTGGTCGCCAAGGGGAAAGCCTAAAACACAAGTAACCCCAAGTCTGTTTTCAGACCGGAATTTGAGACACTCTGCCGACCGGCACAACATACAGATATGGGCCTCGGGTGTCCAAGCCACCACGGAAAACAGAGAACCCCATGCATTTACGAAAAGAGGACACCCGTGGGAATCCGCAGAAGTATGATTTGCGCAAATCGCCCCAGAATGTATTACCTAGACACCCCCGCAAAGTCCGAAATGTGGGGAAACAAATGCATTTTCCGCATATTTTTCCTCGGCTCACCCATCGAAACACGCCCCCAACAACAAATGGCCTACTGTCCCGTGTTCCCACAGGGGTCCCGATGAAAATGGTACCTCACATGTGTGGGTGCACCTACCTGGCCGCCAAGCGGAAAGCCTAAAACACAAGTAACCCCAAGTTTGTTTTCAGACCGGAATTTGAGATGCTCTGCCGACCGGCACAACATACAGATATGGGCCTCGGGTGTCCAAGCCACCAAGGAAAACAGGGAACCCCATGCATTTTTGAAAAGATGACACCCGTGGGAATCCGCAGAGGTATGATTTGCCCAAATCGCCCCAGAATTTATTACCCAGACACCCCCGCAAAGTCCGAAATGTGCGGAAAAAAAACACATTTTCAGCACATTTTGCTCGGCTCACCCATCGAAACACACCCCCAACAACACATGGCCTACCGTCCCGCATTCTCACAGGTGTCCCGGTGAAAACGGTACCTCACATGTATGGGTGCACCTACCTGGCCGCCAAGTGGAAAGCCTAAAACACAAGTAACCCCAAGTCTGTTTTCAGACCGGAATTTGAGACGCTCTGCCGACCGGCACAACATACAGATATGGGCTTCGGGTGTCCAAGCCACCAAGGAAAATAGAGAACCCCATGCATTTACGAAAAGAGGACACCCGCGGGAATCCGCATAAGTATGATTTGCCCAAATCGCGCCAGAATTTATTACCCAGACACCCCCGCAAAGTCCGAAATGTGGGGAAAAAACGCATTTTCCGCACATTTCACTCGGCTCACCCATCGAAACACGCCCCCAACAACACATGGCCTACCGTCCCGCGTTCCCACAGGTGTCCCGATGAAAACGGTACCTCACATGTGTGGGTGCACCTACCTGGCCGCCAAGGGGAAAGCCTAAAACACAAGTAACCCCAAGTCTGTTTTCAGACCGGAATTTGAGATGCTCTGCCGACCGGCACAACATACAGATATGGGCCTCGGATGTCCAAGCCACCGAGGAAAACAGGGAACCCCATGCATTTTCGAAAAGATGACACCCGTGGGAATCCGCAGAGGTATGATTTGCCCAAATCGCCCCAGAATTTATTACCCAGACACCCCCACAAATTCTGAAATGTGGGAAAAAAAACGCATTTTGCGCATATTTCGCTCGGCTCACCCATCGAAACACGCCCAGAACAGCACATGGCCTACCGTCCCGCCTTCCCACCGGTGTCCCGATGAAAACGGTACCTCACATGTGTGGGTGCACCTACCTGGCCGCCAAGGGGAAAGCCTAAAACACAAGTAACCCCAAGTCTGTTTTCAGACCGGAATTTGAGATGCTCTGCCGACCAGCACAACATACAGATATGAGCCTCGGGTGTCCAAGCCACCAAGGAAAACAGGGAACCCCATCATTTCTGAAAAGATGACACCCGTGGGAATCTGCAGAGGTATGATTTGCCCAAATCGCCCCAGAATGTATTACCCAAACAAGCCCGCAAAGTCCGAAATGTGGGAAAAAACCCCAATTTTCCGCATATTTCGCTGGGCTCACTAATCGAAACACGCCCCCAACAACACATGGCCTTCCGTCCCGCGTTCCCACAGGTGTCCCGATGAAAATGATACCTCACATGTGTGGGTGCACCTACCTGGCCGCGAAGAGGAAAGCCTAAAACACAAGTAACCCAAGTCTGTTTTCAGACCGAAATTTGAGACGCTCTGCCGACCAGCACAACATACAGATATGGGCCTCGGGTATCCAAGCCACCAAGGAAAACAGGGAACCCCATGCATTTCCGAAAAGAGGACACCCGTGGGAATCCGCAGAGGTATGATTTGCTCAAATCGCCCTAGAATTTATTACCCAGACACCCCCGCAAAGTCTGAAATGTGGGAAACAAAACGCATTTTCCGGCCATTTCGCTCTGCTCTCCCATCGAAACACACCCCCAACAACACATGGCCTACCGTCCCGCATTCCCACAGGTGTCCCCATGAAAACGGTACCTCACATGTGTGGGTGCACCTACCTGGTCGCCAAGGGAAAAGCCTAAAACACAAGTAACCCCAAGTCTGTTTTCAGACCGGAATTTGAGACACTCTGCCGACCGGCACAACATACAGATATGGGCCTCGGATGTCCAAGCCACCACGGAAAACAGAGAACCCCATGCATTTCCGAAAAGAGGACACCCGTGGGAATCCGCAGAAGTATGATTTGCGCAAATCGCCCCAGAATGTATTACCCAGACACCCCCGCAAATTCCGAAATGTGGGGAAACAAATGCATTTTCCGCATATTTTTCCTCGGCTCACCCATCGAAACACGCCCCCAACAACAAATGGCCTACTGTCCCGTGTTCCCACAGGGGTCCCGATGAAAATGGTACCTCACATGTGTGGGTGCACCTACCTGGCCGCCAAGCGGAAAGCCTAAAACACAAGTAACCCCAAGTTTGTTTTCAGACCGGAATTTGAGATGCTCTGCCGACCGGCACAACATACAGATATGGGCCTCGGGTGTCCACGCCACCAAGGAAAACAGGGAACCCCATGCATTTTTGAAAAGATGACACCCCTGGAAATCCGCAGAGGTATGATTTGCCCAAATCGCCCCAGAATTTATTACCCAGACACCCCCGCAAAGTCTGAAATGTGGGGAAAAAAACACATTTTCAGCACATTTTGCTCGGCTCACCCATCGAAACACACCCCCAACAACACATGGCCTACCGTCCCGCATTCCCACAGGTGCCCCGGTGAAAACGGTACCTCACATGTGTGGGTGCACCTACCTGGCCGCCAAGTGGAAAGCCTAAAACACAAGTAACCCCAAGTCTGTTTTCAGACCGGAATTTGAGACGCTCTGCCGACCAGCACAACATACAGATATGGGCTTCGGGTGTCCAAGCCACCAAGGAAAATAGAGAACCCCATGCATTTACGAAAAGAGGACACCCGCGGGAATCCGCATAAGTATGATTTGCCCAAATCTCGCCAGAATTTATTACCCAGACACCCCCGCAAAGTCCGAAATGTGGGGAAAAAATGCATTTTCCGCACATTTCACTCGGCTCACCCATCGAAACACGCCCCCAACAACACATGGCCTACCGTCCCGCGTTCCCACAGGTGTCCCGATGAAAACGGTACCTCACATGTGTGGGTGCACCTACCTGGCCGCCAAGGGGAAAGCCTTAAACACAAGTAACCCCAAGTCTGTTTTCAGACTGGAATTTGAGATGCTCTGCCGACCGGCACAACATACAGATATGGGCCTCGGATGTCCAAGCCACCGAGGAAAACAGGGAACCCCATGCATTTTCGAAAAGATGACACCCGTGGGAATCCGCAGAGGTATGATTTGCCCAAATCGCCCCAGAATTTATTACCCAAACACCCCCTCAAAGTCCGAAATGTGGGGAAAAAAACACATTTTCAGCACATTTTGCTCGGCTCACCCATCGAAACACGCCCCCAACAACACATGGCCTACCGTCCCTCGTTCCCACAGGTGTCCCGATGAAAACGGTCCCTCACATGTGTGGGTGCACCTACCTGGCCGCCAAGGGGAAAGCCTAAAACTCAAGTAACCCCAAGTCTGTGTTCAGACCGGAATTTGAGACGCTCTGCCGACCGGCACAACATACAGATATGGGCCTCGGGTATCCAAGCCACCAAGGAAAACAGGGAACCCCATTCATTTCCAAAAAGCAGACACCCGTGGGAATCGGCAGAGGTATGATTTGCCCAAATTACCCAGAATTTATTACCCAGACACCCCCGCAAAGACCGAAATGTGGGAAAAAAATGCATTTTCCGCACATTTCGCTCGCCTCACCCATCGAAACACGCCCCCAATAACACATGGCCTACCGTCCTGCGTTCCCACAGGTGTCCCGATGAAAACGGTACCTCACATGTGTGGGTGCACCTACCTGGCCGCCAAGGGGAAAGCCTAAAACACAAGTAACCCAAGTCTGTTTTCAGACCGGAATTTGAGACACTCTGCCGACCGGCACAACATACAGATATGGGCCTCGGGTGTCCAAGCCACCACGGAAAACAGAGAACCCCATGCATTTCCGAAAAGAGGGCACCCGTTGGAATTCGCAGAGGTATGATTTGCCCAAATCGCCCCTGAATTTATTACCCAGACACCCCCACAAAGTCCGAAATGTGGGAAAAAAAACCCAATTTTCCGCCCATTTTCGCTGGGCTCACCAATCGAAACACGCCCCCAACAACACATGGCCTACCATCCCGCGTTCCCACAGGTGTCCCGATGAAAACAATACCTCACTTGTGTGGGTGCACCTAACTGGCCGCCAAGAGGAAAGCCTAAAACACAAGTAACCCAAGTCTGTTTTCAGACCGGAATTTGAGACGCTCAGCCGACCGGCACAACATACAGATATGGGCCTCGGGTGTCCAAGCCACCAAGGAAAACAGGGAACCCCATGTATTTCCGAAAAGAGGACACGAGTGGGAATCCGCAGAGGTATGATTTTCCCAAATCGCCCCAGAAATTATTACCCAGACACCCCCGCAAAGTCCGAAATATGGGGAAACAAATGCATTTTCCGCATATTTTGCTCAG
Organism: Ambystoma mexicanum; assembly: GCF_040938575.1. NCBI lineage: Eukaryota > Metazoa > Chordata > Amphibia > Caudata > Ambystomatidae > Ambystoma > Ambystoma mexicanum. The sequence continues at coordinate 80,237,990 of NC_090921.1, read as the reverse complement.
CTCACCCATCGAAACACGCCCCCAACAACACATGGCCTACCGTCCCGCGTTCCCACAGGTGTCCCGATGAAAACGGTGCCTCACATGTGTGGGTGCACCTACCTGGCCGCCAAGGGGAAAGCCTAAAACACAAGTAACCCCAAGTCTGTTTTCAGACCGGAATTTGAGACGCTCTGCCGACTGGCACAACATACAGATATGGGCCTCGGGTGTCCAAGCCACCAAGGAAAACAGGGAACCCCATGCATTTCCGAAAAGAGGGCACCCGTTGGAATTCGCAGAGGTATGATTTGCCCAAATCGCCCCTGAATTTATTACCCAGACACCCCCGCAAAGTCCGAAATGTGGGAAAAAAACCCCAATTTTCCGCCCATTTTCGCTGGGCTCACCAATCGAAACACGCCCCCAACAACACATGGCCTACCATCCCGCGTTCCCACAGGTGTCCCGATGAAAACAATACCTCACTTGTGTGGGTGCACCTACCTGGCCGCCAAGAGGAAAGCCTAAAACACAAGTAACCCAAGTCTGTTTTCAGACCGGAATTTGAGACGCTCTGCCGACCGGCACAACATACAGATATGGCCCTCGGGTGTCCAAGCCACCAAGGAAAACAGGGAACCCCATGTATTTCCGAAAAGAGGACACGAGAAGGAATCCGCAGAGGTATGATTTTCCCAAATCGCCCCAGAAATTATTACCCAGACACCCCCGCAAAGTCCGAAATATGGGGAAACAAATGCATTTTCCGCATATTTTGCTCAGCTCACCCATCGAAACACGCCCCCAACAACACATGGCCTACCGTCCCGCGTTCCCACAGGTGTCCCGATGAAAATGGTGCCTCACATGTGTGGGTGCACCTACCTGGCCGCCAAGGGGAAAGCCTAAAACACAAGTAACCCCAAGTCTGTTTTCAGACCGGAATTTGAGACGCTCTGCCGACTGGCACAACATACAGATATGGGCCTCGGGTGTCCAAGCCACCAAGGAAAATAGAGAACCCCATGCATTTACGAAAAGAGGACACCCGCGGGAATCCGCATAAGTATGATTTGCCCAAATCTCGCCAGAATTTATTACCCAGACACCCCCGCAAAGTCCGAAATGTGGGGAAAAAATGCATTTTCCGCACATTTCACTCGGCTCACCCATCGAAACACGCCCCCAACAACACATGGCCTACCGTCCCGCGTTCCCACAGGTGTCCCGATGAAAACGGTACCTCACATGTGTGGGTGCACCTACCTGGCCGCCAAGGGGAAAGCCTAAAACACAAGTAACCCCAAGTCTGTTTTCAGACTGGAATTTGAGATGCTCTGCCGACCGGCACAACATACAGATATGGGCCTCGGATGTCCAAGCCACCGAGGAAAACAGGGAACCCCATGCATTTTCGAAAAGATGACACCCGTGGGAATCCGCAGAGGTATGATTTGCCCAAATCGCCCCAGAATTTATTACCCAAACACCCCCTCAAAGTCCGAAATGTGGGGAAAAAAACACATTTTCAGCACATTTTGCTCGGCTCACCCATCGAAACACGCCCCCAACAACACATGGCCTACCGTCCCTCGTTCCCACAGGTGTCCCGATGAAAACGGTCCCTCACATGTGTGGGTGCACCTACCTGGCCGCCAAGGGGAAAGCCTAAAACACAAGTAACCCCAAGTCTGTGTTCAGACCGGAATTTGAGACGCTCTGCCGACCGGCACAACATACAGATATGGGCCTCGGGTATCCAAGCCACCAAGGAAAACAGGGAACCCCATTCATTTCCAAAAAGCAGACACCCGTGGGAATCGGCAGAGGTATGATTTGCCCAAATTACCCAGAATTTATTACCCAGACACCCCCGCAAAGACCGAAATGTGGGAAAAAAATGCATTTTCCGCACATTTCGCTCACCTCACCCATCGAAACACGCCCCCAATAACACATGGCCTACCGTCCTGCGTTCCCACAGGTGTCCCGATGAAAACGGTACCTCACATGTGTGGGTGCACCTACCTGGCCGCCAAGGGGAAAGCCTAAAACACAAGTAACCCAAGTCTGTTTTCAGACCAGAATTTGAGACACTCTGCCGACCGGCACAACATACAGATATGGGCCTCGGGTGTCCAAGCCACCAAGGAAAACAGGGAACCCCATGCATTTCCGAAAAGAGGACACCCGTGGGAATCCGCAGAGGTATGATTTGCTCAAATCGCCCTAGAATTTATTACCCAGACACCCCCGCAAAGTCTGAAATGTGGGAAACAAAACGCATTTTCCGGCCATTTCGCTCGGCTCTCCCATCGAAACACACCCCCAACAACACATGGCCTACCGTCCCGCATTCCCACAGGTGTCCCGATGAAAACGGTACCTCACATGTGTGGGTGCACCTACCTGGTCGCCAAGGGGAAAGCCTAAAACACAAGTAACCCCAAGTCTGTTTTCAGACCGGAATTTGAGACACTCTGCCGACCGGCACAACATACAGATATGGGCCTCGGGTGTCCAAGCCACCACGGAAAACAGAGAACCCCATGCATTTCCGAAAAGAGGACACCCGTGGGAATCCGCAGAAGTATGATTTGCGCAAATCGCCCCAGAATGTATTACCCAGACACCCCCGCAAAGTCCGAAATGTGGGGAAACAAATGCATTTTCTGCATATTTTTCCTCGGCTCACCCATCGAAACACGCCCCCAACAACACATGGCCTACTGTCCCGTGTTCCCACAGGGGTCCCGATGAAAATGGTACCTCACATGTGTGGGTGCACCTACCTGGCCGCCAAGCGGATAGCCTAAAACACAAGTAACCCCAAGTCTGTTTTCAGACCGGAATTTGAGACGCTCAGCCGACCGGCACAACATACAGATATGGGCCTCGGGTGTCCAAGCCACCAAGGAAAACAGGGAACCCCATGTATTTACGAAAAAGAGGACACGAGTGGGAATCCGCAGAGGTATGATTTGCCCAAATCGCCCCAGAAATTATTACCCAGACACCCCCGCAAAGTCCGAAATATGGGGAAACAAATGCATTTTCCGCATATTTTGCTCAGCTCACCCATCGAAACACGCCCCCAACAACACATGGCCTACCGTCCCGCGTTCCCACAGGTGTCCCGATGAAAACGGTGCCTCACATGTGTGGGTGCACCTACCTGGCCGCCAAGGGGAAAGCCTAAAACACAAGTAACCCCAAGTCTGTTTTCAGACCGGAATTTGAGAAGCTCTGCCGACTGGCACAACATACAGATATGGGCCTCGGGTGTCCAAGCCACCAAGGAAAACAGGGAACCCCATGCATTTCCGAAAAGAGGGCACCCATTGGAATTCGCAGAGGTATGATTTGCCCAAATCGCCCCTGAATTTATTACCCAGACACCCCCGCAAAGTCCGAAATGTGGGAAAAAAAAACCAATTTTGCGCCCATTTTCGCTGGGCTCACCAATCGAAACACGCCCCCAACAACACATGGCCTACCATCCCGCGTTCCCACAGGTGTCCCGATGAAAACAATACCTCACTTGTGTGGGTGCACCTAACTGGCCGCCAAGAGCAAAGCCTAAAACACAAGTAACCCAAGTCTGTTTTAAGACCGGAATTTGAGACGCTCAGCCGACCGGCACAACATACAGATATGGGCCTCGGGTGTCCAAGCCACCAAGGAAAACAGGGAACCCCATGTATTTCCGAAAAGAGGACACAAGTGGGAATCCGCAGAGGTATGATTTTCCCAAATCGCCCCAGAAATTATTACCCAGACACCCCCGCAAAGTCCGAAATATGGGGAAACAAATGCATTTTCCGCATATTTTGCTCAGCTCACCCATTGAAACACGCCCCCAACAACACATGGCCTACCGTCCCGCGTTCCCACAGGTGTCCCGATGAAAACGGTGCCTCACATGTGTGGGTGCACCTACCTGGCCGCCAAGGGGAAAGCCTAAAACACAAGTAACCCCAAGTCTGTTTTCAGGCCGGAATTTGAGACGCTCTGCCGACTGGCACAACATACAGATATGGGCCTCGGGTGTCCAAGCCACCAAGGAAAACAGGGAACCCCATGCATTTCCGAAAAGAGGGCACCCGTTGGAATTCGCAGAGGTATGATTTGCCAAAATCGCCCCTGAATTTATTACCCAGACACCCCCGCAAAGTCCGAAATGTGGGAAAAAAACCCCAATTTTCCGCCCATTTTCGCTGGGCTCACCAATCGAAACACGCCCCCAACAACACATGGCCTACCATCCCGCGTTCCCACAGGTGTCCCGATGAAAACAATACCTCACTTGTGTGGGTGCACCTACCTGGCCGCCAAGAGGAAAGCCTAAAACACAAGTAACCCAAGTCTGTTTTCAGACCGGAATTTGAGACGCTCTGCCGACCGGCACAACATACAGATATGGCCCTCGGGTGTCCAAGCCACCAAGGAAAACAGGGAACCCCATGTATTTCCGAAAAGAGGACACGAGTGGGAATCCGCAGAGGTATGATTTTCCCAAATCGCCCCAGAAATTATTACCCAGACACCCCCGCAAAGTCCGAAATATGGGGAAACAAATGCATTTTCCGCATATTTTGCTCAGCTCACCCATCGAAACACGCCCCCAACAACACATGGCCTACCGTCCCACGTTCCCACAGGTGTCCCGATGAAAATGGTGCCTCACATGTGTGGGTGCACCTACCTGGCCGCCAAGGGGAAAGCCTAAAACACAAGTAACCCCAAGTCTGTTTTCAGACCGGAATTTGAGACGCTCTGCCGACTGGCACAACATACAGATATGGGCCTCGGGTGTCCAAGCCACCAAGGAAAACAGGGAACCCCATGCATTTCCGAAAAGAGGGCACCCGTTGGAATTCGCAGAGGTATGATTTGCCCAAATCGCCCCTGAATTTATTACCCAGACACCCCCGCAAAGTCCGAAATGTGGGAAAAAAACCCCAATTTTCCGCCCATTTTCGCTGGGCTCACAAATCGAAACACGCCCCCAACAACACATGGCCTACCATCCCGCGTTCCCACAGGTGTCCCGATGAAAACAATACCTCACTTGTGTGGGTGCACCTACCTGGCCGCCAAGAGGAAAGCCTAAAACACAAGTAACCCAAGTCTGTTTTCAGACCGGAATTTGAGACGCTCTGCCGACCGGCACAACATACAGATATGGCCCTCGGGTGTCCAAGCCACCAAGGAAAACAGGGAACCCCATGCATTTCCGAAAAGAGGACACCCGTGGGAATCCGCAGTGGTATGATTTGCCCAAATAGCCCCTGAATTTATTACCCAGACACCTCCGTAAAGTCTGAAATGTGGGAAAATAAATGCATTTTCCGCACATTTTGCTCGGCTCACCCATCGAACCACGCCCCCAACAACACATGGCCTACCGTCCCGCGTTCCCACAGGTGTCCCGATGAAAACGGTACCTCACATGTGTGGGTGCACCTACCTGGGCTCAAAGGAATAAGGCTAAACCACTGCTATCCCCCCCAAAGGGTTTGGGGAGTCAACCTACAGATTTAGGCCTGGGGTGTTGCAGCCACCAAGAAAAACATGGACCCCCATGCATTTTCCCAAAAAGAAGACACCCTTTGGAATCCGCAGAGGTATGATTTGCGCACATCGCCCCAGAATTTATTACCCAGACACCCCTGCAAAGTCTGAAATGTGGGAAAAAAATGCATTTTCCGCACATTTTGCTCGGCTCACCCATCGAAACACGCCCCCAACAACACATGGCCTACTGTCCCGCATTCCCACAGGTGTCCCGATGAAAACGGCACCTCGCATGTGTGGGTGCACCTACCGGGGGCGCAAAAGGAAAAGGGTAACCCACTGGGAACCCCAAGCCTTTCGCCACTTCCCATTTTGTTCACGTGGGCAACCTACAGATTTGGGCCTAGGGTGTCAAAGCCAGCAAGGGAAACAGGGAACCCCATGCATTTCCCAAAAGAGGACACCCGTGGGAATCCACAGAGGTCTGCCTTGCGCAAATTGCCCCAGTTTTTATTAGCCACAATCCCCGACAAAGTGTGATATTTGGTGGGGAAAAAACACAATGTTCACTTTGTCTGGGGTTCTGGGTAATAAATTCTGGCCCGCTTCGCGCAAGTCAGACCTCGGTGCATTCGCACGGGTATCCTCTTTTGGGAAATGCAACCTACAGATTTGGGCCTAGGGTGTCGAAGCCAGCAAGGAAAACAGGGTATCCCACGCATTTTCCAAAAGGCGACACCCGTGGGAACCCACACATGGCCAAATTGGAGGGGTGGCCCATCTCATGTAGCCCTCCCCAGGGGCAGATAATGGGGGGGCTGTCCTGCACTCCTCCCTGGGCTCAGGCGTCCGTTCCTAGGAGCAGATATCTGGTCCCAGGGAGGACTGCATGACATGGCACCCACCCCTCTGCGGCTGGGGGGCAGAGGGGGTCAATGCCCCATCCAATTAGAAACTTCCCAGACCCTTTGGGGTGCCCCTCAACCCCCCTAAAAAGCGTTCCACCATTTTCCATTTTTTTCTTTGTTTACGAAACTTGCCTTGGTGCAGAGGGGCACATTGGTGTGCCAATCTGGCCCTGGGATGCCCAAACCTTACTGCCCCACCCACTGGGGGGCCTGTCCCACCATTTTTGGGGGCCCTCTCCCCCTTCACCCCAAATGGGTGGCAGGGGCACATCATGCAGGCCTCCCTGGGCCTCCTACAAACGGCTGTGTGAGGTACACCCCCCTCCATTTGGGGTGGGGGGGGGCTCCCAAAAATGGTGGGACAGGCCCCCCAATACATGGGGCAGTAGTGTGGCCATCTGCGCCAAGCAAAGTTGGGTAAACAAAGAAAATAATACAAAATCGTAAGCTGCTTTTTAGGGGGGCTGAGGGCCACCCTAAATTGGCAGTGAATGTTATACTGCAACAGGGGGTGGAGGGCTCCACCTCATGGTGGGGGTTACGATGGTGCCTATGCACAAGTTCTCACATATGGAGCAGAGGCTATCTTACATTTGCTGGACAATATTGACACTCCTCAATACAGTACCAATGTTTACAATTAGACAGGAACTTAAATTGCAGTCCCTTGAATCCCTAGTACTGTGGAAGTCAATTGTGTGTATGAAACCTCTATAGCTGCCTTTGCTATCTTTGAATGTACGGAAGAAACAGGGGATAAATATATGACACAGTGGAAACTAAAAGTGGAGCAGATCCTACAGCAAAATAGTATTCATCCAAGGGACTTAGCTGCAAATCCGTCCAAGGTCAAACAGGAACTATGGGAACTGGACTGGATATGCACACTAGATAAATGCTCTGGGGTCAAATTGTATTCACCGATAATATTGGAGAAAAAAGGCCTCCCCAGGTATCTACAAAAATCTTTCCATCTGTTTCCATCTGAACATTATCGTGACCTACTATTGAGATGTAGGCTAAATATCCTAGCAACGGGGGAAGTCCAGTGGGTAAGAAAATGCTAGGTGTAACGAATGCGTAATGTAACTTCTGTAAGGAGAAGGATTCTGTAGAGACGTTATGCCATTGGGTAACCTCCCGTGAAAGCTTAAAATAATTAAGACAACTCCCTCTAGCGAATAGTGGCTTAGATAAAACAACTCTGAGCGAGCTAGATTGGATGACATGAATATTCATGGGAGAAGAGACTAGTATAGTGATCATGGTGTGGAAAATGATTGAAAAAGCTTTAAAGTTGAAAGAGGAACTCAATGGTATGAAATGATGAATAACATGAAATTGAGTACTTTTTTTGTGTACTTTTTGGGAATTGATGATTTGGAAAAGAAAACTGGATAAGCATGATGTAAAAAAAATGTTAAAAGTTTATGTGGTTGTGACCACTGTGTGGTCGTGTTTCCTTTTTTAAACCAATAAAGCAGTTAAAAAAAAATATCATGGCACCATCGAATGAGACATGGTATCCCCGGTCTTCTTTTGGGAACATCCCATCACTGCCTTATGCCCTAATGGTATACTGTAACATCTCCCCTCATCCACCTAGGAAAGATGCTGAAGACCTTCTAATGAGAGCTGTATGTGAGTCAACACGGTCTGACTTGCCCTCTAAAATTCATGAAAACACCTTCTCAGCATCTACCTACAGGTCATCTACAACTGACTTACCTTAAAAGAACAATTTCTTCCACTTAACAGACTTTACCTATAAAAATTCAAGAATGGATATTCATTCCCATAACTTCCAGAAAGCTGCAACAAAGACGATGAACGGAGGAATGCAGATCAAGGAAGGCCAGGAACACAGGCTGCGCTCTAGTCATTGCGAGTGCATACCTGTGACCAGCAGATTTCAACAAGTGGAGCAGCTAACTGATGAGAGTTGCTGGAGAGAGAAAGCTGCTTCTCGCAGAATGAGCCAAGAGGCCGTGACGTTGGAGAGAGGGCCGTGGAGCCGACCGGCTCAAGCATCCAAGACAGGGAAGCTGACCATGAGAATAAACACGATGTGGGATTGTGTCAAGCAGAGAAGTGCGTGAGAACTGTGTACCTGTTTTCTTGACAGTGGATCTAGTTGGGACCGCCAGGCTGCTTCCAGTGAAATGACGAGCATGTGACTCGGGGAACCAGCCTCTCCACCACCCTAATGACACAGGGTGGTGAATGGACCAACTCCCAGCATCACGGAAGGCACTCTCCTGATTAACGTGATGAAGGGACTGTGCAAGCACAGGCAGGAGAGGCCACAGTCTGATGGAAAGTTACTGGATACGGGTGAAGTCCAAAAGAGTCTATTCCAAAGGTATGTGATCCGGTGATGAAGCAAGATAGTCCAGGAACCTCTCAGATGAATACCAGGTAAGGCCCCCAGTCCACAGGGAGACAAGTTCAAGCAGCTTCACGTAACTGGTCTGGGATGACTGATCTGCTCGAGGTACAGTAGGTCCAAAGGATGAGGCACCAGGCAGGTCCAGACAGGAAGAGGGAACCAGATTGGGAGGGGAGTCCACCAAGAGTTGGGATCCCTAAGGTAAATCCAAGGACAGTGAACGAGGGCCCCAGGAAAGCTGGAGGAGAGGCTAAGCCCAGAAAGACCCAGGGAGAACCCAGGACAAGGAGCAGGGATCCCCAGGGAAAAGAAGGGGACAGGGAACTGGACCCCAGGGAGGCTCGTGGAGCAGACAGGGGCCAAGGAGAACCCAAGCAGGTAACAGGAGACTGGGAACCAGGCAGGCTGGGGACCAGCAAGACAGGGGAACCAAAGAGAAGGCTGGAACTGAAGCAAGACCAGGCACAGGGAACAGGAACCACAAGAAGCAGGAGCGAGCAACACGACCGTAGCAACCGCGTTGAGAATTGCTACTGCTCGTGGTTCCTCTTATGGGCCGCCGGCACTCGCGAGGCCTGAAACGTAAGCCGTTTCATCTCCGAGCGCCGGCGGACCCAGAACGAGGCTTGGAAGGCAAGCCCTTCTCAGCGCAGAGGCCCAATCTACGGCGCATGCGCGGAACCGAGACAGTGGTTTCCCGCGCATGCGCCGCAGCCCTCTAGCACCGGCCACAGCACCTCTCCCCCCGGCGAACGCCCAAGCGCGAAAGCGCGGGTAGATCCGCCAGGAGGTGGGAGAGGGAGCGGGTGCAACGGACCCCGGTCTCTCCAAAAGTGGCGTGACACTATGCCCCCTCCCAAAAAGGCCCGGGGCCCCAGGCTTCCAAGGAAATTGATCATAGAACTCGCGAACCAAGCGGGGAGCATGCACATGCCGACGTGGTTCCCAAGTACGATCACAAGCCGGGTACCCCTTTCAATCAACCAAAAAATGAAGCACCCCCCTGCGATAGCGGGCATCACAAATCTCCTGAACCTCGAATTCTGGGACCCCTTGCACAAGGACAGAGGCTGGGCGAGGACAGGATCGGCCATAGGGATCGACCACATAGGGCTTCATTAGGGAGACATGGAAAACAGGGTGTACATGCCAAGAAGGAGGTAGCTGAAGGCGAAAGGCCACAGAAGACAACCATTTGGTGATTTTGAACGGACCAAAATACCGGGGAGCTAATTTGACCGGTAAATTGCGAAGTGGCAGGTTCTTGGACGACAACCAAACCCTATCCCCAACCCGAAAGTCTGGTTCCACACTCCTTTTCCTGTCAGCCTGGGCCTTCATCCGCTCCTTGGCTTCCTTCAGGATCCTGCAAGCCAATTCCTGTTGTCGTTGAATGGTAGAGACCAGGACATCAGCAGATGGAACTGTACTGGTGGGCACAGGATGAAATGGCACCAACTTGGGATGTTGACCCGCTGAGCAGAAGAACAGACTAACTCCAATAGAAGCGTGGACAGTATTGTTGTAGGATACTTCTGCAAGATCTAGGTACGCCTTCCAGTTGGACTGAGTTGCGTTAGCAAAACAACGGAGATACTCCGCCAGAGTCTGATTTGTCCTTTCGGTGAGCCCGTTGGTCTGCGGGTGATAGCCAGAGCTCAAAGCTTTACGAATTCCCAGATGACCACACACCTTGTTCCAGAAAGCAGAGAGAAATTGAGAACCACGATCCAAGATAATCTTTTCAGGAAGACCATGTAGTCGATAGATCTCATGGAAAAAAGCTGAAGCCATCTGCGTAGCTGTAGGGATCCTGTTAAACGGGATGAAATGGGCATATTTAGTGAAGCTATCCACCACGACCATTATACAAGTAAACCCGTCAGAAGGAGGTAGATCAACCACAAAATCCGTAGCGATGGTATGCCATGGGTATGGTGCTAATTCTGTGGGTACTAGCAGTCCCAAAGGTCGTCTTCTAGAAACCTTACATTGGGCACAGACGGGACAACTCTCGATGTATTTCTGGACGTCGGTAGCCCACCTAGGCCACCAAAACTGACGGGATATCAGCTCACGTGTAGCTCTCACCCCTCGATGACCCCCAATAGGTGAATCATGAAACCCATGCAATATGCCATCTCGAATCGTACCCTTGGGGATGTAAAGCCTCTTCCGGCAAAACAGGAGCCCATCATGCTCTGATACCGACATTCGCCGAAGAAGGGCCGATCTTTCAGGATCCGTCCGGGTGGAATCAGCAATTGACTGTAGATGAGGAGACAACGTCAACAGGAAATGGTGAGGGGTAATCAGCGGCTGATCCGAACTGGACGTTTCTTCCACTTTTTCCAGTGATCGGGAGAGGGCATACGCCTTCAAGTTGGTGGCTCCTGGAACATATGTGACATGAAACACGAATGGAGAGAAAAAGAAGGCCCACCTAGCCTGACGGGGCGTTCGACATTGCAGGGAGCGCAGGTACTGCAGGTTACGATGATCGGTACGAACCTCTACCGAAAAACGGGCTCCAAGTAGGTGATGCCTCCATTCCTCAAATGCGGTTTTGATGGCCAACAGCTCCTTCTCGATGACCGCATAATTTCTTTTGCTGGGATTCAACTTGCATGAGAAGTAGGCCACTGGATGTTCAACAGACGTAACCGGATCTCTTTGCAGGAGAACCACCCCAACTGCGAAATTCGAAGCGTCTGCTTCCACAATATAAGGTAAGTCATCCTGTGGGTGACGCAAAATCGGGGCGGCCATGAAGGCCGACTTCAAGGTGTCGAATGCCTGAGACGCAAGGGAATCCCACTTGAAAATGATCTTACTGCTGGTCAGCCTGGTGAGGGGCGCTGAGATTTGAGAAAACCGTGGAATAAAGCGCCTATAGAAATTAGCGAATCCCAAGAAGCGTTGTAACGATTTTATGTCATGGGGTTGTTTCCACTCCTGAATAGCTCGAACTTTCTTGGGATCCATCTCTACCCTGTCCTGATTGATCACAAACCCCAAGAATTCTATACTGGGCTGGTGAAAGCAGCATTTCTCCTCCTTTGCGAATAAATGATTGAGAGACAGACGGCGAAGGACCTCACGTACATGTCCCACATGTTCTTCGATGGTTCTGGAAAAAACCAGGATATCGTCCAGGTATACCCAGACTGACAAGCCATGAACCATTGAAAGATAGCTGGGGCGTTACACAGACCGAATGGCATGACTCTATACTCGAAATGCCCAAAAGGTGTCTTAAATGCCGTTTTCCATTCATCTCCACTCTTGATGCGCACAAGATGAGAGGCTCCACGTAAGTCTAGTTTGGTAAAGATCCGGGCTGTGTGTAGAGTTTCCAGGATAGTGCGAATCAATGGAAGTGGGTACCGGTCTTTGATAGTTATGTTGTTTAGTTGTCGATAGTCCACACAAGGTCTCAAAGTGCCCTCTTTCTTCTTCACAAAAAACAGGGGAAACCCTGCGGCCGACTTGGACAGAACTATGTATCCTTTCTGTAAACAATCCGACAAGTAGTCTTGAAGCACTTGTCTCTCGTCCCGTGTCAAAGCGTACAGTTTCCCATGAGGAATCACGCAGTCCGGTAACAACTCGATTGAACAATCAAACGAGCGATGTGGTGGTAGAGGTATATCGCCTGGTTCAGAAAACACTTGTCCAAAATCAGCATATACCAGTGGAACTTGAGAGGTGGAACACACACTGACCCCTTTGCCAATAGATTCCAAGGAGGTCGAAGAAGCTCGGATCAGAGCGGACAAACCGCACTTCTGGGCACAAACTGCAGAGGAGAAGGTCAAAGTGTGCGTTCTCCAATCAATTGCCGGATTATGATGTTGCAGCCAGGGTAACCCCAAAACCACCTTGTAGGTAGGGGACTTGATGACATCCAAAGCGAGATTTTCAAAATGGTCGGCAATCTGAAGAAGTAGGCCCACTGTACATTGACGGACGGGTCCGGAAGACAAAGGGGTTCCGTCGATGACTTCCACGGGCAGAGCAGTGGGTCTGGGCAGGAGTGGAATCCGGTTTACAGAAGCAAAAGTCTCATCAATGTAATTGCCGGAAGCCCCGCTATCCAACAGGCCAAATACTTCCAGGGTTCTGTCAGGCAACTTGATCTAAATCTTCAAAGTCTGTAACACTGCGGGTTTCATGGGATTAAGTTCTGAGCAAAACGGGGAAAGGTCTGAGGAGGAAATGGGACCTGTCGCTGCCTTCCCAATACGCGACAGGTCCTCTAGTTTCCCGCTTTCTTCTTCTGGGGTCATAAGGGGCACGTACCCAGATAATGCCCGGCAGCTCCACAATAGAGACATAACCGAAACGTTCTTCTCCGTCTTCTCTCTTCCTCAGATAACGGACCCCTCATGGCACCCAATTGCATTGGCTCTGGCCCAGACTCGGTAGAACCAAACGATCCGGCAGGTAAACTGGTCGTTCTGGGAGAACTTCTCTCAAGCCGACGTCTCTCGGCCTTTCGTTCTGCCAGTCTCTGATCAATTCGGAGCACCTGACCGATTAGATGTTGAAGAGACTCTGGTTCAGGAATGTGGAGTAGCTCATCCTTGTACTCCTCTCTCAGCCCACGACGAAACAGAGTGTTTTGTGTGATTTCTGGCCATTGGAAATCGGTTGCCAATAGGCGGAAGCGACTGATGTATGTTATCATGTCGGCACTCCCCTGTTTTAAATCCATCAGTTGATTCTGCGCAGCGGAGGCCAGGTTTGGCGTCTGGAAAACCTCGAGGAATGCTTTTTCAAAGGCTGCAAAGTCATTCAGAATCGGACTGTTTGTTACTACAAACGGAGTCGCCCAGGCCAGAGCATTCCCGGTTAAATTCCCCAAGATGTAGCCAATCTTGGCTTTATCGTTGTTGAAATGTGTCGACCTGAAAAGGAAATGGATTCGACAGTGGTTACAAAATTCAGCCACTCGACGTGGATCTCCACCGAACTTGATTGGTGTTGTATGTGCCAAGGATCCTTCAACCTGCGAGGTACTCATAGCCCCTTGGGGCATCATTTGGCGTAGAGTCTGATTTTCCAGGCGTAAGGCGGTCATCTCCGCCCTGAGTGCTTGTAATTCGTTCCGCATCTCTTGCGAATCCTCCATCTCTGGGTCTGCAGGCAGGCGTCTCAATCTGTCAAGCAGAGAAGTGCGTGAGAACTGTGTACCTGTTTTCTTGACAGTGGATCTAGTTGGGACCGCCAGGCTGCTTCCAGTGAAATGACGAGCATGTGACTCGGGGAACCAGCCTCTCCACCACCATAATGACACAGGGTGGTGAATGGACCAACTCCCAGCATCACGGAAGGCACTCTCCTGATTAACGTGACGAAGGGACTGTGCAAGCACAGGCAGGAGAGGCCACAGTCTGATGGAAAGTTACTGGATACGGGTGAAGTCCAAAAGAGTCTATTCCAAAGGTACGTGATCCAGTGATGAAGCAAGATAGCCCAGGAACCTCTCAGATGAATACCAGGTAAGGCCCCCAGTCCACAGGGAGACAAGTTCAAGCAGCTTCAGGTAACTGGTCTGGGATGACTGATCTGCTCGAGGTACAGTAGGTCCAAAGGATGAGGCACCAGGCAGGTCCAAACAGGAAGAGGGAACCAGATTGGGAGGGGAGTCCACCAAGAGTTGGGATCCCTAAGGTAAATCCAAGGACAGTGAACGAGGGCCCCAGGAAAGCTGGAGGAGAGGCTAAGCCCAGAAAGACCCAGGGAGAACCCAGGACAAGAAGCAGGGATCCCCAGGGAAAAGAAGGGGACAGGGAACTGGACCCCAGGGAGCCTCGTGGAGCAGACGGGGCCAAGGAGAACCCAAGCAGGTAACAGGAGACTGGGAACCAGGCAGGCTGGGGACCAGCAAGGCAGGGGAACCAAAGAGAAGGCTGGAACTGAAGCAAGACCAGGCACAGGGAACAGGAACCACAAGAAGCAGGAGCGAGCAACACGACCGTAGCAACCGCGTTGAGACGCGAATTGCTACTGCTCGCGGTTCCTCTTATGGGCCGCCGGCACTCGCGAGGCCTGAAACGCAAGCCGTTTCGTCTCCGAGCGCCGGCGGACCCAGAACGAGGCTTGGAAGGCAAGCCCTTCCCAGCGCGGAGGCCCAATCTACGGTGCATGCGCGGAACCGAGACAGTGGTTTCCCGCGCATGCGCCGCAGCACTCTAGCACCGGCCCAGGCACCTCTCCCCCCGGGAACGCCCAAGCGCGAAAGCGCGGGTAGATCCGTCAGGAGGTGGGAGAGGGAGCGGGTGCAACGGACCCCGGTCTCCCCAAAAGTGACGTGACAGATTGGCAGAAGACTGGACATTTGCAGGTGTTTGGAGGCAGCCATCACCTTACCAAAGCCTGAAGACATGAAGGAGAAGAGTCCAGTAGGGGCAGTGGGACGCAGAGAAGTCAAGAAGCAAGAAGCCGATGCGGCAACTGAAGAGGAGATGCTGAATAACCGCTGCCGGCTTAGCGCAGGAAAAGGAGAATACGCCAGTTTAAGCCAGTGAGTCTATTCAGAGATAGCAGGGACGCCGCGGCGTATAAGCAGCCATGCCAAAACCTAATGACCATTAAGGAAGTACATGAGAGGGAGAAAGAGCGAAAGAGTATTTCTTTGAAAGAAAGAATGACAGGAAAACACAAGACTTTCAGGTTTTTGAGTGTATGCAATACACAAGTAAAAGAAGCCCTGTTAGGATATACCAGGGAGATGCAATATCAGAGAAATCAGAAACAAGAGACTATCAATTTTGGAGGGGTGCACAGAGCCCACTCGAGAGAAGCCCTGGCAGGGAGGTATACCAGGCAAATTAAAAGTGTGAAAAGGATATATGAGAAAGTCCTGGCAGGCGAGTATACCAAGCAGTTGCAAGTGGGTGCATCTAAGAAAGCCCAGGCAGGAGAGTATACCAGACAGTTGCAAGCATGTACATAAAAGGAAGCCCTGGTAAGGAAGTACACCAGGCAAGATAAGTTGAACACTGTATAGACAATACAATATTTGAAGAGGTCCTGAGTGTCAGGACTTCAATTTCACACATTGTCCTCAGAAGCTGCTGAACCCCACAGTCCCTCCCAAGGTGCTGGGCACTCAGTCTAATTAGATCCGGCTGAGCCCAGAACACCTCCAAGGGAATGGGGAAGTGGATGACTTGGAAAGCCTCCCTACTCTGTGCTCATAAGTTAAGGCTCAAACCCAAGTCACAAAAGAAATAATAAAGAGAAGAGTTAATGTTCCCCAAAAAAAAAAAAAAAACACAACCCACAGGAATGTCTATGCCCCTCTGCCCGAGGACCCGACATTGAGAAAAGCACATTAGGATTAGCGAAAAGGCTGTGTTATTCACGAAAAGGAGTAAAAACCTGGCAGGAGATTACACCAGGTATCCTAACAAGACAAGGACAGAGAGCCAAGTTGTTTTGTACACTAATTGTGTTATTATTAAAAAAAGACACCCAAAAACTGACATTGTTGAATAAACAACCAAGGTAAGAACAATTCAGGGGAAGGATAAGGAACTCTATCCTGTTGAAACTTTTGTGTTGGAGTTACTGATTTTCGTTTTTGAGCAATTGTGAATAACTCAAGGTCAAAGATATTACCCTTTTCACTGTAAGATTTAGTTTTTTATCATGAGAGGGCCAGAATAGTACTTTGGACAAAGGGAAGATTTTGCTTTGGACAGTCGGACATTGACAAACCCGTAGTTTTGGTTTTAGGTAGGGAAACGCCTCTTAGAGCAGGGACACAGACGCATTTCCCCTCCCCCTTTTATTTTTAATAAAAGTCTTTAACCAAAACCGTGACTCCTTCCTTCATTCCTGGCTGTCACGTCTCCCAGTACACACCCTGCTAGGCATTCTACATTAACATCAATCAGCCCGCACCTACCTGGCACAGCAGTCACCTTCCATCAGGGCGCTCGGAACTCACGAGCTCGCACACAGAAGTGGCGACATTCCGCCAGACAAAGGAGAGCGCTGGTTGGCATTCCGGGAGTTTTCAGACCCTCCCTTTGTTGGCAAATGCCATGGAAACTCCTGCATGTTCTACGCTGCCGCCTGGGTACACGGAGATTCACGCGTCACGTGATGTGACTTTTCATCATCTTGTATCACGTGACTTTCCACACGCTTCCGTGATGCACATCACGTGACTGCATCTAGCAGTTAAAGGCATCGGAAGCCACGGAAGCAGTGCTTCACAGCTGCTTCTCGTAAGGACTGTTTGGCGTTTAGTTTATCATTGGATTACTAGGTACTACGACCACGGACTGCTGCACGGATTGCTTCTTCTTCTCCCTGCATCTGTCACCATTGCTTTGGACCTTTGTTGTTGTTTCTACTGGCTTTCGACCTCAGACCTGCTTACCGGGCTGCATATCGGATCATCCTTTGCATGAAACATTTGGCTCTTGAAATCCACTGGCTTTTGACCTCATTTTGTACATTGGACTGCTACGAATTACTTCTTGTGCAATTCATCTTGGCCCAGGTGTTGATCTGTTACCCAAGCCTCACTGGATACCCGGCTCACTGACTCGGCTGTTGGTCCCCTGCTGTTTATCATCCCATTAAGGCTCTTGATTACATTACACTTAGGTAAGCCTTGCTAAGACTTGTTCATATATTGCATATTGCTCACATTGCACCTTGTTGAAGTATCACTCATTGCCTTACAGTGGTCAGGGGGTCCTTCCGGCATTCCTGGTTCCAGATTGACGGCTCACTACACCTGTGGCCTTAAAGATTGCACAGGCAGTGATTGGTTTTTCTGTCTGTGTGGTACTTGGGGATGGAGGTATTTATTAATCTGCATGACCATCAAGATCAGAACAGACTGTGAAGCCTTCCTGGTCGTCCTGATTATGGATCTCTCCGCCGGGGACCCTGTGACCGCCCTAATGCAGGCAGTTGCGGCCCTTAGGACCGACATGGCCGCAGCTACGACGGCAATCCACCACCGTCTCGATGCTTTGCAAAGCTCACGCCATCCTTTACCCGCTGATGCCGAGTTCGGGGACCCCAGCCCCCAAGCCCGGTCTCCTCCCGCTCCATCCACAACTCCCACTCCTTTGGTACTCCCAACCTCATTCCCTCTTGCTGCTCCAGAACGATATCAGGGCGATCCCAGGAAGTACCGCACATTCTTGAATCAGTGCAAGCTCCATTTCTTATGTCGACCCCAAGCTTTCCCCGATTCTGTCACCAAGGCCGCTTTTCTTCTTTCCCACTTATCTGGTGTGGCAGCTTTCTGGGCGAACCCATTATTGGAAAATGACCATCCTGCTTTATATGATTTCGACCTTCTAGTGACAGAAATGGCAAAAGTATTTGACACTAGGTATAAGGCACAATCTCGAGACCTGGAACTACTAAATCTCACACAGGGTAGGCAAACGCTTATTGAATACATAACCTGTTTTAACTAACTCGCTGCAGTGACCTCATGGCCTGAGGAAAAAAAGGCCATCGTGTTTTACAGAGGTCTATGTAATGCCATGAAAGATGCACTCTTAGTGCTCCCAGCCCTTCCCTCTGTCTTTTCAGATCTAGTGGATCTTGCTCTGCAGGTAGACGCCCGCAGATCCGAACGTAGGGCAGAGACTGGTTTTTCTAATCAGTCACCCCCAGCTTTGGCGACCACTAATCCTGAACCCATGCAAATTGGTGGGATTTGGACTCCCATAACTCAGGCTGAACGGGAACGCAGGAGAACGGATAATGCCTGTTTTTACTGTGGTATAAATTGGCATTATGTGAAAGAATGCCCCCGTCGCCCAAGAAACAAGAATCTGGGTTTTCAGAAGGCTCGCCCTTGAGAACGGGCTACGGGCGAGCACTTCCTTGAACCCCATTGAACCCATCTTCGGTCCTATCAGACCTATTGTGGTCCAGCCCTTGTTGAAACCTACTAGGGAGCTTACACACCCAGTACACATAGTGATCGACTCCGGGGCCACTGTCTGTTTCATAGACATTACACTGGCCCATGATCTCAACCTGCCCCTGATTAAGAAGGAACACCCAGAACCAGTGCAAGCAGTTGACGGTACCTCCCTTGCTTCTGGCCCAATCAAGCATCAAACTGCTCCTCTGGAAGTGGTAATCCAGGACACCCATAAAGAAACAATGTCATTTGATCTCATCACCACTCCACAGTTCGGTATCATTCTGGGCATTCCGTGGTTGAGACAACACAATCCATTGATCAATTGGGGAACTCGACAGGTTACTTTTGAGTCCGAGAGATGCCAACATTACTGCCTAATGGAACCTGAGGCACTCTCTTCTCCTATCAGTATTCTTGGGGCTATGGCCACTTCCCAAATAGAAGAAGCAGTCCAAACTGTTACCACAACACACACTGTGAGGGTTGTAATGGCTGGTATCCCCACTGTGTATCATGATTTCATCGCGGTTTTTGACAAGGTCACGGCAGAAGGTTTGCCACCGCATAGACCTTATGACTGCCCCATTGATCTAGTCCCTGACGCATTGATACCAAAGGGCAGAATATATTCCTTATCTCAATCAGAGGAACAAGCCCTAAAGGAATACATCCAGCAAGCTTTACGATTAGGCCACATACGGCCCTCCTGTTCTCCGGCTGCTAGTCCCATCTTTTTTGTGCCCAAAAAAGAAGGAGACTTACGTCCTTGTGTGGATTACAGAGAGTTCAATGCTATTGCCATAAAGAACTGGTATCCCATTCCCCTCATCTCCACGCTACTAGACAGGTTGACACGCGCATCTATATTTACCAAATTAGACCTTCGGGGGGCGTACAACCTGGTCCGCATGCGTCGTGGAGACGAGTGGAAAACGGCGTTGTTTACCCGACAAGGCATGTTCGAGTATGCTGTAATGCCTTTCGGCCTATGCAACGCCCCTGCTACATTCCAATACTTTATCAATGAAGTGTTCAGTGACATCCTTAACATGTAAGTAGTGGTCTATTTGGATGACATCCTGATATTCTCACCCTCCTTGGAGGAACATATCGGCCATGTTAGAGAAGTATTGTCTCGCCTCAAGAAAAATTCCCTGTTCGCTAAACCTGAAAAATGTTTTTTTCATACGAATGAGGTGGACCTTCCTGGGTTTCCATATAACGCCCGGAGGCCTGTCCATGAACCTGTCAAAGGTCCGTGCTATCACAGAGAGGCCTGCTCCGACCAACCTCAAACAGTTACAATCATTTCTTGGTTTTGCTAATTTTTACCAGCGTTTTATCGCTGGTTTCTCCTCCATTGTGTCCCTGCTAACCACCATGACCAATCCTCTTGTCCCGTTTTGTTGGACCTCGGAGCATCAAAAAGCCTTTGAAGCACTAAATCCAGGTTCGTCACCGCTCCTGTGCTTCAACACCCTGACCCGGAACTCCCGTTTGTCCTGGAAGCAGATGCTTCTTCCTTTGCATTAGGTGCAGTGCTTTCTCAGCCTTGTCCGGCCACAGGACATCTACATCCTGTAGCTTATCACTCGCGGAAGTTCACATCGTCCGAATCGCACTACACGGTTACTGAAAAAGAATTACTGGCCATAAAAGACGCACTACAGACATGGCAACACCATCTTATAGGGGCTAAACATCAGACCGTGGTGTATACAAATCATAAGAACCTACAAGATTTGGCCTCCCTTAAGTGCGTGAACATCAGACAGGTACGCTGGCACCTATTTATTGCAGCATACAATTTTGTGGTGAAACATAGGCCGGGTACAACCCACGGCAAGGCGGATGCGCTTTCCCGTTCTCCGGAGGGGATTCCCTAACTTTGTTTCCTGACACACTACTAGGTAAGGGTAATTTTGTCTGTATCTGCACTCCATCCCCTCCCATGCTATCCACCATCCGGCAGTGGGTTTCACAACATCCACACGCATTGGCAGAATGGGATTTGGTACTTCAGGAGGGATTACCGTTCATTCAAGGAAAACTGCTTCTTCCCACAAGTGATGTACGCAATCAGGCCCTTGCTTGGTCCCATGATGCCGCCATCAATGGACACCCTGGACAACGTTGCACCTTGGAACTTGAAACGTTGGTGCTGGTGGCCATCGATGAGGCGCGACGTGGTGAGCTATGTAAACACCTGTTCTATATGTGCACAATGCAAATCACGCCGGGGCCATCCACTAGGTCTACTCCAGCCTTTGCCTATTCCCCCCCCCCCCAAACCTTGGCATACGGTTTCCATGGATCTTGTCACGGATCTACCCCGCACACAGGGTTATGACACTATATGGGTAGTCGTTGATTCCTACACTAAGATGGCCCATTTTATACCCTGTACGGGTATACCGTCAGCTCCTACACTGGCCCGGTTGTTCTTCAAGTCAGCCTTTTGTCTCTTCGGTCTGCCACAAGTCATAGGGCCTCATTACACGGAAGGCGGTAATGGTTAACGGCCACCGTTAATGGTAACGGTGACCGTTAACCAGTACCGCCTTACTATGAGGTCCCTTAGCGGGTTGGTGATTTAACGCCTGCTTTTTGCAGGCGTTAATAACCAACCCGCTAAGGGACCTCGGAGCTAATTACGGCACCGCAAAATTGCGGTGCCGTAATTAGCGCCTTCCCCATTCCCATAGAGCCCTATGGGGCAGAAATGGGAATGGGGAAGGGCAATGGCGGAAGGGGGATTTACCGCCCCGCCAACCTTGGAATGGGGCGGTAAATCCCCTTTCCGCCAAGGCGGTGCCGGTATTTTACCGGCATGAGCCATGGCGCTAATAGCACCATGGCTCACCGCCTTCCGTGTAATGAGGCCCATAGTATCAGATCGCGGCTTCCCGTTTTTGGAAAGCCCTTACTAAACTTCTTGGTATTGATGCCCGCTTCTCCTCAGCATACCACCCGGAAAGAGATGGGCAGACGGAGAGAGTGAATCAAGCCCTAGATCAATACTTACGTTGCCTAACCCTCCAGTATCAAAACACCTGGCTGAATCTGCTCCATCTTGCTGAGTTCGCATATAACAATTACCGGCATTCATCCACAGGCTTTTCTGCTTTCTATTCACTGTACGGACAACATCCCCGAACCCTTCCTCTCCCAGATTTCACTTCCTCTGCTACCCCTGCTGCTAATGCCTGCGCCCGCGATCTTGTCTCGGTTCATGCCCAGACCCTTGTCCATTTACCTGAAGCCCAGGTTACTATGAAGGCGAATGCGGACAGGAAACGGGTGGCAGCCCCTGACTAGCATGTGGGTGATTGCGTTTGGTTGTCGACTCGCCATTTATATATCCCTGGCTGCCGCAAATTGCTTTCTCGATTTGTTGGCTCTTACAGGGTTGCCAAAGTCCTGAACCCTGTGGCCTTGCGACTCTCGATTCCCTGTACATGGCGTATACACCCAGTTTTCCATACCTCCCTGCTCAAGCCGTACCTTGCCCCTACACGTGTCATCACGCCCCCTGCCCCTGTCTCTCTCTCTCGGTGTCCTCTCCTGATGTTTTTGAGGTCAGTGCCATTTTGGGTTCCCGTCTTAGCAGGGGTCGGATGCAGTATCTTGTGGACTGGTTGGGTTACGGTCCTGAGGATCGTTCTTGGGTCCCTTCCTGGGATGTCCATGCCCCGCACCTGGTTGCATGTTGCATCGGGATCATCCTTCCAGCCCACAGGGTTGTGGGCCTTTAGGGGGGACTCTGTCACGTCTCCCAGTACACACCCTGCTAGGCATTATACAGTTACACCAATCAGCCCACACCTACCTGGCACAGCAGTCACCTTCCATCTGGACGCTCGGAACTCACGAGCTCGCACACAGAAGCGGCGACATTCTGCCAGACAAAGGAGAGCGCTGGTTGGCATTCTGGGAGTTTTCCGACCCTCCCTTCGTTGGCAACTGCCATGGAAAGACCTGCATGTTCTACGCCACCGCCGCCTGGGTACACGGAGATTCACGCGTCACGTGATGTGACTTTTCATCATCTTGTATCATGTGACTTTCCACACGCTTCCGTGATGCGCATCACGGGACTGCATCTAGCAGTTAAAGGCATTGGAAGCTACGGAAGCAGTGCTTCACATCTGCTTCTCGTAAGGACTGTTTGGCATTTTGTTTATCATTGGATTACTAGGTACTACGACCACGGACTGCTGCACGGATTGCTTCTTCTTCTCCCTGCATCTGTCACCATTGCTTTGGATCTTTGTTGTTGTTTCTACTGGCTTTCGACCTCGGACCTGCTTACCGGGCTGCATATCGGAACATCCTTTGCATGAAACATTTGGCTCTTGAAATCCACTGGCTTTTGACATCGTTTTGTACATTGGACTGCTACGAATTACTTCTTGTGCAATTCATCTTGGCCCAGGTGTTGATCTGTTACCCAAGCCTCACTGGATACCCGGCTCACTGACTCTGCTGTTGGTCCCCTGCTGTTTATCATCCCATTAAGGCTCTTGATTACATTACACTTAGGTAAGCCTTGCTAAGACTTGTTCATATATTGCATATTGTTCACATTGCACCTTGTTGAAGTATCACTCATTGCCTTACAGTGGTCAGGGGGTCCTTCCGGCGTTCCTGGTTCCAGATTGACGGCTCACTACACCTGTGGCCTCAAAGATTGCACAGGCAGTGATTGGTTTTTCTGTCTGTGTGGTACTTGGGGACAGAGGTATTTTTAATCTGCACGACCATCAAGATCAGAACACTGGCTCCTCACAAGCTCCTTGTGGAATGATATAAAATCAGGGCTCAAGTGGCGGGTACAAGTGGGGCGACGGAGTCCACCCCCTTTTTTCAGAGGGTGGACTCCCGCCGCCCCAGCTAAAATAATAAACACTGAATGTCCTCTTTGAATTTATTAATTAAAGCCGACCTTGGGGAGCAAACGGTGCAGTTGTCAGGTTTGCAGGCTGGATTTTTCACCACTGCACTATATAACCTGATGAAAAATAACAAACAACTTAAGGTGAAATGTCCCATTTGGGTACTGCAAATTCCTGGGAAAACATTGGTATTGGTTCTTGGAGTTAAAAACATGCACACCTTTAAACGTTTTCAAAAACACTATTGGAAGAAAATATCCTCTCTTGGTTTTGTGTGTGTGTTGATTTTATGAAAGGCAAATGCCGTCATGTGCAATTTGTGTGGTTATGCAAGCCAATTTAACGAAATGTGCATATTTCGCCTTGATACACTAATTTCTGGCGACGTCACAGCCCATTGCATTTGTTGATGAGTCCCCCACGTTAATTTTTAGGACTTAACCCCTGTATAAAATCTTATAATTTTCACATCTAAGAAGCACCAAAATGTGCAATTTTTCTTTGCTTGACTTCTCTTGTTACAAACTCATCGATCATGCCTCCTTGAAATAGCTTGGACTGGTTAAAGACATACCATTCATGGTCTGTGTTTCTTTGGATGGCACATGTTTTCTCAAGATTTTTTACTAGTGCCTGGCAGCTTCCTCGGAAATGTTGTCTGAGAGTCTTAATGATGTCTCTGACCTCTTTGCCTATGAGGTTTAAGAATACAGAGCTGTATTCACCAACTCCCTCAATTAAATCATTAAACTCTTCTATCCACTCAAGGCTGCCTAGGATCTCTGTTGCCAGGGGGTGCTAGGTTGTGCCTCCTGAGGAAGGCTGCTGGGTGGGCACCTTCTGCTGATATTCTGGAAATTCCCTCTGTGCTCTCTTGGGACTTTGTTGCTGTGTTTGCAGGTCTCTTTCCCCTGCGCAAGAGCTGCAGCGTCTATCTGTCCCCCCATCAGACAAGAGTTGCTGTTCTTTCTAAAGGGTGCCAGGGTGTCTGCGCAGTTCCCAAACGGTGTGTTCCCAGGTGGCAGCATCACTGGCTTGTTGCACGCGGGTTGGAAGTACATCTGCAAGTATAATACCAAATGTTGTGGGATCGCTATCAAATTGCGTGCGCTATTTTCCACTCTCGAACTTCAAAAAAGAAAAAAAGGGGGGGGGGGGTCGGCAGCAAGTGATATCACTCCCTCAAACTTCCCACAAAATTTGTACAAAGTAGACAAGAGTATCAGAGTTCGGGAGGATATCTCGCGCTCACACCAACAACTTCTTATGAGACCTATTATCACTGTTGTTAAAATTCCTCAGGATAGGTTCAAAAAATCCTCAAGTTACATAACGCTTGTCAGTTCAATATATTTTAATTTTTCTTCCAAAGTAAAGAACAGCCAATACTTTGGAAGAAAAATTAAAATATATTGAACTGACAAGCGTTATGTAACTTGAGGATTTTTTGAACCTATCCTGAGGAATTTTAACAACAGTGATAATAGGTCTCATAAGATGTTGTTGGTGTGAGCGCGAGATATCCTCCCGAACTCTGATACTCACATCTGCAAGTATGTTTGGGGTCGTTTGTTGGTTGCCCTACATGTCGTTAGGCACGTCTGCTGTGGGCTTGGCATCTGTTGTGGATGCCATGGAGTGTTTGCTGTCATTGGCGTTCCATGCCAAGTCGTGCGTGACTGTTTCTAGGTCACACAGTCTCTCAGTGATAGGGTGGAGCAAAGCGGGCAATGTCGGGGCACATTCTACTATGCTGTGCCATGCGCTTCACTCGCCTACTTTGTTGGTGCCTCCTTGTCTGTGGGATGCGCCTGGCATCTGGTGGCAGGATAAAGCTGTGCAGTACAGCATGCTGTTAACTTGATCGTGCACTATGGCAGGCATATTGGGGTCCATTTTCTTTCTTGTCACCAATTGCTCAGTTGGGAATGAGAGATACAAAGGAGGGACTAACAAGGCCTTCATTCCCCTTCTCTGATGCACCACGACCGTCTCAGCTGTCTACAACGGTCTCTTCCCAGCACACTAATACTCTTCCACCCCCTTCCCCAATATATAACTTGTCCTTCACATCCTTTCTGCAGAGACTGTCATGGGTCCTCCAATTACTTATGAGTCTGCCCCAGGAACACGACAAGAACCACAATAGAACTGGTCATGTTGGTACTCGGAAGTTTAAGTACAGACACAATCTACATGCACCTCAACGCACTGGATGTTATGATTTGGGAGATTTATTTTGTTACATAGTTCTGTGATCTAGACCGCCCTGTACTGAGCAACAGCGGAATAATACACTTGAACAGCGTTCGAGGTCAAGATGGAAGCAGGGTAAAAGGGTAAAAGGGGAGACTTTTGGCCGCTGTGTGGCACCTGAATGGCAGGTTCTGCATGGGATGGCACTGATTCCTGGTGGTGGAGGAGCTGCAAGAGCGAGGCAATCAGCCCAATGGCAATGCGAGTCATGCAGTCGGTGCACATCATGGCTGAGGCTCCCTGGCAGCCTTCGTCTTTATCCCCTCGGGCACTGGCAGGAAGGCTATTTGGTAGAGCGGTCTGCGAGTGGGTGGGTACGCAATGAGAGGCAATACGAGACACTACTAGCATTAGTACAGCAGGAGCCAAACATCCCTTTAAAGAGTCTGCGCCATGGTTATGGCTCTTCATCACAGCTTCTGGGCAACACTGTCTGCAGACCCGGAATCATATATTCAATATATTCTTTCATAAATCTTTATTTCCAAATACATGGACTTCCATTCCCATATATTTTCCCAAGATAACTAGACAAACAGGCAGCGGAATCCGGAAACTCTGCTGTCATCTTAGTTGCATGCACACTGCTTTCACCATGACTGGTAGACGACTGCCTCCTTTCAATGGACTGCAACGTTCAATACACCACAGCAATGGTGCCTTTGTTTTGTCAGCACGGTATCCTCTCCCAAAGTCCGTGCCAGGGATTTCCATTTCTGTGCCTGTTTGACTGCAGCCCAGTCATACAGCTCCTCCCTGCTGCCACACCCTCAGACTTCCTGCTCTTGCATTGAATTCTGCACCTCGTGCAGCTGCGACCCATTTGCAATCACTCAAGCTTTTCTAGTGACTGGTCCCTGCTGAGTTGCCATGTTCCAATTTCCACAGCTTTGCCTTGCTGGCTCAGTTAAGTCCTCTTCCCGCTGCCAGTGTATTTACTTCTTTCTTTGTGCTGTGTCCCTGCCGCCATTAAGCCCTGTTTCTTGTGCTGATTTCCTTGCAGCTTCCAGCCTCTGGCAGATTCAGTTTCCGGTGTTCCTGGTTGAGCGTCTCCCCTTAATTCTAGTCCTATTTACCAGAGACATGCCTTGCAGAATTTCTAGTCCAGCTTTCCAGCCTGCTTTTGTTACCAAGATTGTTACCTTTTACCAGCACCTTGCCTGTTGACCTGTGCCAGTTCCTTGCCTCTGTTTATTTATTTAGTTAGTTATTTATATAGCGCACCTAACCCATAGGCATCTGGGCGCTTTTCTTACATAGGAAGTTAAAACAGTTAACAAGGTTACGTATGTACATGGAGAGTTATTCATTTTTCATTTACAGTAGTGTTAGTTAACATTAAATATATATATTATTTACATGGTTGACTGAGGTAATCCCCCATGGTACTCATGGAGAGTTATTTGTTTTCCATTTACAGTGAGGTTTACATACATTCTTTACATGGTAGATTGGGGTTGTCCCCCATGGTGCTTATGACAGTGCAATATCAACAGAGACATTTGAGAATATTGTAGTTATTCAGATTTTGGGTGAAGAGGTGTGTTGTGAGTTGTTTCCGGAAGGTCCAAAAGGAGTCTTGGGCTCTAAGTGTGACTGGCAGGGTGTTCCGTTGTTTACTAGCTATTGTAGGAAAGCTGCTGCCACCCACTTAGTGTAGGTTAAATCTCGGCGTGGCCAGTAGATGCAAGTAGGCTGTTCTTGTAGATCTGTTGCGGTGGGGTCTAGCGATTTTTTCTGCCAGATAACGTGGGGCCGACTGGTGGAGACATTTGTGAGCCAGTGTGAAGGTCTTGAGCGTGATACATTCCTGTACTGGAAACCAGTTGACATTCTGTCTAGTTTAGGAGATATGGGTAGTTCTGGGGATGTTGAGAGCGGCTCTCAGGGAATTGTTTTGCAATGCTTGCAGTTTTTTGATGTTGTGATTCTTGGTTACGGCATATAGGCCGTTACAGTAGTCCAGGCGAGTCAAGATGAGTGCTCTAGCCAGGGTGATGCAGCTGTCCGGAGACAGGAACTGTCTACATGCGTTGATAAGTTTGCAAATGTATGCTGTTGTTGAGGAAGTTGCATTTACTTGCTTTGCCAAAGTGAGCGCAGAGTCCAGGTAGAAGCCAAGGATTTTCACCTCCTTGGAGACTTTGATGATATTGTCAACAATGTCAAAGGATTTGTAGGAGTCCTTAAGTTTGGATAGCCTGACATGTGATCCTATAAGGAGCAACTCGGTCTTATCATCGTTCAAGCACAGTCTGTATTGAGCCATCCAGGCTTGAATCGTAAGGTAGATGGCATTGAGTGTGGCAGTGTCAGTGGCATAATTAGTGTAGGTGACACCCAAATTTTCCAAGCGGTCAAATAGGGGTTTGGTGAATATATTGTACAGCGTTGGGGACACACATGACCCTTGGGGAACTCCACATGTAACCGCTGTGGGTTGGGAGCCAGCTTTTGGGGAGTTGTTCTATCTGTTAAGAAGGACTTCATCCATGTGTGGTGTTCGGGTAGAAGTGAGCTGCAGAGGTTAAATGTTTGCACAGGATATTCAGGTCCACGAGATCAAACACCACTGAGAGGGTCCAGTAAGAGAAGAGCTAGTTTTCCATTATCTTTTAATTCGTCCATTTGGATTTTTAAATCCAAAAGGGCTGTTTCGGTCCCGTGTCTAGGGCAGAATCCAGACTGACGTAGCCCAAGAAGATTATTGGTTTCCAAGTACTTTTGTATTTGGAGATATGCTACCCTGTCTAGTATTTTTAATAGGAAGGACACTGTTGTAATTGGGTGGTAACTAGTTGGTATGTTAGGGTCAAGTGTGGGCTTCCTTAGCACGGGTAACACCCACACGTGTTTTAAGTCTGTTGAGACAAAATTGTTTCTGAACGAGGCGTTGGTGAGCCTAGTGATGAAGGGCATCAGTGGTGCTCAATCCTTGATGACTGCAAGCAGGCAAGTGTCGCATTGGCACCTTGACGGTTTGAGGCTAGAGATGATATGCAGGACTTCTGGGTTTGTGACATCTGTGAATTCAAATTGAGGGTGTCCCTTGTTGGGGGTGGCATTCGGGAGCTCGGTAATTGGTTCAATTGAGCGGACTAGGTTTATTTTGGCAGTCATTTTAGATTGAAGTAGTTTAATTTTATCTAAGAGAGCATTGAGGATACTGGAGCACCAGCTAGCAGCCGTATTGCAGATATCTGCTTGGGGGACTGGTGACTCTAGTTCTCGGAGAATGGAGAATAGTTTATAGCTTTTGGATTTGGCCATGTCAATTCTATCATTGTATACTGAACTTTTTGTCAGGAGGATCTCTCGTTTGTACTCATGGGCTGCTTTAATGAATTTCAGTTTGTTTAGTTCATTAGGTTGTTTTTCCCAGTGCATTTATTAGCTCTTTTAAGGTAGGGGTGAACCACTTGTTTAAATGTGACAGCTGTTTATGTTTACATTCAGAGAGGGGAGATAGCTTGTCTATAGTTGTGAGTGCTGTTTATTATACTTTTTTGTCATTAAAGTAGGGTCATTATTTAGATCAGTGTCCGGAGCTAGTATGGGTAGCAAGCGAGGTAGTAGGCCATCAGCTGTGATGTTCCTCTTGTTTCTTGTTGGGGCAGCTGGTGCCGACTGTGGACAGTTGATTGGGCCTGACTTAGTGTTGATGTTAAATGTTATGAGGTGGTGGTCCAGCCAGAGACATGCCGAATTCAAGGCGATGACTGAGTTACAGTTCAGGTCTGCTGTCCAGTCAAGGATGCGTCCTTTAATAATTGCGGTTTTGGATGCAGTGAGAGAATCCTAGTGCTGATATTGTGAAAGCAAGAGATAGTGCATTTTGTCTAGCTGGTCGTTGAGCCCTAAATTGAAGTCACCCATGACAATGGTTTGGGATTTTGGTTTTGAGTTGGATGAGAGGAGTTGGGTTATGTTGTTTTCAAAGTTGAGCACAGGCCCTGGTGGTGTGTATAGCAAATGAATATTCAAAGTAGTGGTTGGGGTAGAAGCCATTTTGACTGATAGTAGTTCGACTGGTGTGTTAGAGGTTTCTCTCATATTCCGTGTATTTCTGGCTATGATGGCTACACCCTCCTCCCACCCCACCCCCTTGGCAGCTAGTCTGTCCATTTTGCAGACTGAGTAGTCATTTGGAACGGCAAGGGCAATGGCTGGGCCAGCCGCTGCATGGAGCCAAGATTTGGTTATTGCTAGTAAGTCAAGGTTCTGAGATAAGATGATGTCTGCAATATCTAATGCATGGGCTGGTAGAGACCTGGCATTGATGAGGGCGCTCTGGATGTTGTAGATCGGTATACTTGTTCTCATGCAAGGTGTCGCTGAGAGGGAGATGCTCTGATTGGTTGCTCTTACTCCTATTCGATCAGTGTTGAATCTTTGATTGGGACCAGGGGTGTTAGACGGTAGGTTTAGCTGGTCTTTGGTGTTAGTGATGTGAGACTGTCTAGAGGTAGCCCACGTGCAAGTTGTTCTTATGATAGTTAAGTCAGTGGTGCTGGTCGGGTCTCTTTTGAGCTGGGTTCTGGAGGCTAATTTGTTATTTCTCTCTGCGAGTATGCAGGGCCGGCTGTGACTGGGGAATGCTTCTGAGTTCCATGTGAGTAGTTGATTATTTGCGCTATTGCTCATTGGCTGTGTCTCTAGGTCATATTAAATGTTCTGATGGAGGGCACCAGTGGGCTGGGAGAAGCTCACGTCCAGATGGGGACGGATAGCCCTTGTGAGATCCTGGTCTAGGCCATGGCAGAGGTAGCCCGGTTGTAGTGTTTCATTAGTGAGGTGATAATGTTAGAGAGGTTGCCATATTTTTTTATCCTGATGTGGCAAGTTTGGCCTACTGTGGGTGTCACTATTATCTACCTGGGGTCATCTAGATATGAATAGTATCTACAACTTGTTGTTTGTTATGGGTGAGAGTTAGTCGGTGGTTCTAACTGGCGGGTTGGCTATATACCACGGAACAATTTTGCTTAGCTATGGGGGCGAGCAAAGGGCAATTTACAACACCGGCTAACAAGTAGAAATTTCGTTTAGCAGGCAGTGGTTAGCAGTAAGCAATAAATGGGTCCAGTTGAAGACGAGCGCTTTGCACATTTAAAAGTTAAACATCAGGTATGCGGCAAGCAAAGGGCAATTGATATCATTGGCTAGCAAATATCTGTTTCATTTAGCAGATGGTGGTTGGCAGTAAGCAATGAATGGGTGCGATTTAAAAACCTACGTTTTGCAACATGCAAGATTTAAGCATCAGGTATGCGGCGTACATAATCCTTTTATGCAGTATTTAAAATGTAAACATTTGGAAGATGGTACAGCATGAATATGCATATGACAGTAGACAGTAGTTTGTTCACCCCATGTGCGGCGAATACCATATCGCATCAGGCGATTGTTTAAAGAAATAGGACAGGTGGTGGAACGTGGTGAAGCAGTGATCCTGAGGGGCACAAGTGGCAAGTGAGTAGGTCGTCTCATCAGTGTTCCTGAAATTTCAGTGCTATGACAAGCGCATTGGCGGTGGGTACGTGGGCGGCACCAGAGTCATATGGATGCTAGTCGGAGGGGCGACAGGAACCTTGTTTGGTTGGCTTAGTTGGGGGCTGGCTGTCGCCTGCCGGTGGGCCCCCAATCCGCTTCAAGGAGGAAGTGTGTATGCACCATGGGTGCAAAAATCAAAACGGCGGCCATCAGGTTAACCTTGCAGTTCACTTGAAGCTGATGATCTCGAAATGCACGAAAAACATTACAATGCAGCACTCGTGCGACGGGCAAGAACACAATAATTATTTGTAGAGATGTTCTGCCAGCTGCATGTAAACATCGATGAGGCGCGAGTAATGCAGCAGGGTGAGATAAGATGTTACCTCGATACTCGTAATGAACCTCAGTGTGGGGTGTGCACTGTTTCTGCAGCGCTCAATGGAGGGAGAGCTCCTGCTCCAGGGTGATACGCTTCTGCTCATGAGGCTCAGACAGGAGCCTTGTTTGGTTGCCTTAGTTGGGGGCTGGCTATCACCTGCCGGTGGGCCCTGAAAATCAAATGGAGGCCGACTTGCCTGTTACCCTGTGCCAGTTCCTTCTCTTTTAGTTGCCTTGCCTCTGGTACCTTGTGCCAGTTCTGTGCTACAGTTCTCTGCTTTCCTCATTCCTTTTTTGAGTTAGATTACCTTTTGGGGCTTTGTGTCTGGTGTTTTTTGTTGTCTGCACCTGTGCCTGGTTATTAATTTGTACAGAGATTGGCTCCTATACCCTAGGAGGCAACCTCTACCCTTCCTTTGTTTGGTTTGGTCTATAGTGTAATTCACATTAGTTTACTACATTCTTTTCCCACAGAAGGCATCCACTATGTTCCAGTTGGAATCACAAAGGCCTATCTCACAGAAGGACACTTTGTTTGTGCCTTAGGGTCCAGATACAGAAGCCACTCTTGCTGCCCTCTCCCAAGGGCTCACAGGGTGGGATACCTCTAAGAGTAACTTGCACTGAGCTTCCCTTATTTTTGTGGGTAGTCTTTTGTGTAATCCCATAGTGTGATTACACATTCATTTGGTTTCTCCCGCCATCTTTACACAGACAATTCACAGATGTGTTCTTCTTAGACTCTATATTCACTGTTCTCTCTCTGCTTGCCTACTTTCCATCCAATCTTGGATGTCCTCTCACTATTTGCATCTTAATCCTTCCCAAACTGAAATTCTTGTCGTTCCTACAATCCCCATCCCTCCCCCTCATTTGTTTCATTTCCACTCTCCATTGCTACCTCAGCCCAGGAGTCATTTTTAACCCTTCTCTCTCCTTTTTGCTTCAAATCTCCATCTCTCATTTTTGCCAATTTCAATTCATAAAGCCTGGTGGTTTCTAACCAAGCATTGTTAGGTCAAATTTCACTACCTGCTGTTTTGCCTCTATATTTGTGAATGCCCCCACCCCCAACGTCGTGCTTTTGTTTCAGCAACCTCACTTTCTGCCAGTGAAGCACAGCCGTCAGCTGCACTTCAATGGGCTTTCAATCATCATCTGGGGAAACAGACATCCTCCTGACAGTCAGTACTGGGAAACAAGGTTTCCCTTAATCTTATGACTTTGTTACCACTTTTGGCAACTAATTAATGTACCGTTGTAAAGACCGGAGGGGGGGTCTGCACTTCCGCTATCTATATGGTAGAAGGGAAGCACAGAGACCCCTGCCAAGATTCTCTATTACGGTAACGTAGTCGAGCAATCAAGGCCTAGCTTCTCAGGAGGTGATGCAAGCTGGTTCTTAAGTACAGTGTAGTCCCCAAGCACCCACAAAGGAATGTCCACACACTGTATCGGTTACAACACAGTCTTTATATAATTAATGTTCAAAGGTATATACAATATCACAATAACTCACTTTGTAGTCCGAAAATCAGCAATGGTAAATATATACAGTTTCTAAAGTGGTACCACTAACGTTATTAGATCTAATTAAAGTGCATACGGTCAGAACGACACACAGATCAGAATAAAGAGGAAACCAACAGTAGAGAGGAAGGAAAGCAAGATGGTGGAACAATTGGCAGAATACTGGCCCCTACCACTAGACACAATTCTGTGTGGGAATCCCTCCAAGTGGGCAACCTGTAGAAGAAAGATACAAGCCCAGTCCATATATTGTTCCCACTAGACTTTTCAATAGTTCTGCAACCCCAAAGTACCTTGGCAGTGTAGCGTTCTGCATCAGGGAATCGATGGCCCTTCTTGACTGTCCTCCCTTTCAGGCAGGAGTCGTCGAACGTCTGACGGAGTACAGGTCGAGCTACGACGGTGAAGTGGCTGCGTCGTTCCTAGCGGTGCTCGTTGACGGGGAAGTGTAAACGTCCTGCCAGGAAGAGGCTTGCGGGGCACCTCAGTGTTGATAGTTCTGGACGCAAAGAGTTGAAGAAATGTGGCCCAGCAAGGGCGTCAAGTCGTCGGCGTCTCTGTGGTCTTTGGGTGGCGGGAAACCCACCGGTGGATGCTCCTCGGCGCGTCGACGGTCAGTCCTTCTCCAGCAGGCTACAGCAGCGACGATGCGGACGAGAGCGTCCTTGGATCAATTAAGTTCTTGGGCAACAGGAGCACGGCGGCTCCAGTCGGTGACGGCGGTCGTCGACAGTGGCGGACAACAGTCCGGGCACTTCTCCTTGAAGTTCCGCAGCAATCCCTGTATCGGGTCGGCAGCCTGTCGAAGGTTTGTCTACCAGGGAGCTTAGGCAAAGATCTGCTGTGCACAATGGTCCCTCGTAGCTCGGGAAAAGGGCACCTTACCAGGTCCTCTCTGGGTCAGTTCAGCAGCTTTCAGATTGCAAAGGAGAGCAACAGCAATTCTTCTCGTCCAGCAGGGTTTCAAGATCAAGCTTCAATTACTCCAGTTACTCATCGTAGTGGACCTCAGCTTCTGAACACGATTCCTAGCAGTGAGAGGTCCCCAGATATACTGTTGATCTCCCATTCATTCCGCTGGGTCACACTCAAGCATCCAATCACGACTACGGTCATTCATGCAGACAGCCAGCCAATCAGGCACACGGGGCATTCAGGCCATTCACTTCTCTCCAGACACTCACAACAAGTTATGTGTATTGGGACAAGTACCGAGCCATTCAACACTCCAAGCTGCATTCATACCGGTTTTGGGCAGGGCTGTCTCAACCATTGTGTCAACCACCCGATACTAGACAGCCACATCATAGAATGTATATTCGTCACACACTCCATTCACCCAGGTCCCACCAACAGCGTACCCACAACACATGGTCGTTGAGAAGGCTCCAGCCAGTCTGGTCGGCACTTCCCCCACACTACCATATATGGAACTTCCACCCAACAGCCAGTCAGGGGGAAGGGGCAGAGGCAGGGCTTCCCAGGACTTCAGGAAGATCAAGGTAACAGATAATGGAAGGCAAGAGGCCATCGGGCCATTTTGTCTCCATCCGGAATCTACCGATTCCAATGATAGGGCCTGGGCATCCCAAAATGGAGGACGCTCAGGGCACCAGGCATTTCAGCACAGAGCTGCCACCAGCCCATACCCTGCTCTGTGGGTCACCCACAGGTGCCCAAACACATACACTAGGGGTGCAGGGTTGCACCCCAACCCATGGGTGCCATAAGGGTATCCCATGGGTCTGTTCACCAAACCAAAAGATAGAGAGCTGCACCGCCAGGAGTCCCACATGAACTCCTGCGCGGAGAAAAACACGACAGAACACACAATAAAAAGCAGTAAAGGACAAGGATACGGAGGCCCTGTCCCTCCGATGCATTTCCAGCATCACAGTTGCCCCCCCACCCAGACTGAGGTTAGGGTGCCTAATCTACCACAGGATAGGCACCCTCATCCAGACGGTCAACATACCTTCTGGAAAGGCCATCTGCGTTATCGTGACTCTTCCCTGGTCCGTGCTCAGTGGTAAAGTCTAGTCCTTGCAGACTAATGGACCACCTGGGCAGTTTCGGGTTTTCACCCTTCATCTGCATAAGCCACCTTAGGGGCTTATGATCGGTTTGGACCTTAAAGGTAGACCCGGTAAGGTAGGGTCTAAAACGCCTAAGGCTCCAAACTATACTAAAACATTCCTTTTCAACAGTAGCCCACCTAATTCCCCTACCCTTAAGTTGTCTACTGATGAATATGATCGGATGTTCTCTTCCTTTGTCATCTAAATGGGACAAGACAACTCCAATTCCGGTGTTGCAAGCGTCAGTTCGAACGATTAAGGGGTTGCTGTAAACAGACGCACAGAACACAGGTGCCCGACACAGACTTCCTTTCAAGCCATCGAAGGCCCTCTGACAGTCTTCCGTCCAATTAACCTTCCTCGGTTGCTTGGGTGAAGTCAGAGCTGTTAGGGGTGCAGCTATGGTTCCATAGTCTGCCATGAAATTGCAATAATACCCCGTGAGGCCCAAAAAGGCTCTCACCTGGGTTTGAGCAGTGGGAGTCTCCCAGTCATGTACATCCTGTACTTTACTAGGGAGAGGTTGGTAGGCTACATCACAAGGACCTCCTGTCCCAGAGTCCAATCCACTTGCGATGCTTTAAGGTCGTGCCAGTACTTATTCAATTCCTGGCTGGCCTTAAGATTCGCTGTTGCTTGACCCATCATCTGTGTCATCCTCCGTCTGAGGCCGAACACATAGTCCCCCACTTACTTGGCGGGACCTGGAGTGGTGGCCTCCCAACCTTCTCGGATCAAGACGAGGGGCCCCCTCATGGGATGTCCAAAGAGTAACTCAAAGGGGCTGAAACCAACACCCTCTTGAGGTACCTCTCTGTAAGCAAACAGCAGGCATGGCAGGAGAAGATCCCAATTCTTCCGGAGGGGCTCTTCCAAAGTGCCTAACATGCCCTTGGGAGTTTTGTTAAATCTCTCAACCAAACCGTTGGTCTAGGTGGTAAGAGGTGGAGAATTTGTAAGTTACTCCGCATTCTTTCCACATGGTTTTCATGTAACTTGACATGAAGTTGGATCCTCCATCAGAGACAACCTCCTTAGGGAATCCAACACGGGTGAAAATGCCCAGGAGAGCCCTGGCAACCAACTTGGCCGTAACTGTCCGAAGGGGTATAGCCTCAGGGTACCTGGTGACATGATCTACCAAGACTAGGATGATCCGATGTCCACCCGACGTGGGAGGGTCAAGGGGCCTGACAATGTCGATGCCTACCCTCTCAAACGGTGTGCCAACCACTGGCAATGGTTGCAGTGTGGCAATGACTCTGCCTCCAGTCTTGCCAGACAACTGACAAGTTGGGCAGGTCCTGCAGTGGGACTCCACTTCTACACCCATCCGTGGCCAGTAGAAATGGGCTGAGAGCCTCTTCTTTGTCTTCTTGGTCCCAAGATGACCAGCTAAGGGCACCTCATGCACCAACTGCAGCAGGAGGGGCCTGTAAACCTGGGGTACCACCAACCTCTTGAGGGCACCAGGCTTAGTGGACTCACTAACAAGGAGCTCACCCTCCCAATAAATCCGAAATGTTCTAGGCACTTCTCCTTGTGCCTGGGACAGGGCCTGTGTCCTCAGACCCTGGAGAGAGTGGCACTCTCTCTGTCCCTCACAGAAGTCTGCCCGGGAGGGTCCCCCTTCAGCCAACAAGCATTGAAGGTCAGGATGATCCTCCGGGTTAAGAGCCTCTCTCACAGGAAAGTCTCCTGGCTCGTCTCCCACAGGAGTCGAGACGGGAATTACCAGCGGGACGGGCAGGGGCTCCCTCCACAGGGGCGGCCTTCTTACTCCTGCTTTTCTTTCGTGCCTCGGGTTTCCCCATCGGCAAGGGTACCAGGCTCGCAGCCGGACCCTGTGTGACCTGCGATCGGGTGACTGCCACAGCATCCATGGGTAGACCATCCGTGATCATTCCCAATTCGACCAAATCGTTTTCCAACAAAATGTTTGCAGGCACGTTGTCCTGAACCAGGACCGGAAGCTTCGCTGTCTTGTCTCCAATCGTGATGTTGACTAAGGCTACAGGCGATAATTTGGGAGGCCCACCAGCTAACCTGGTGGTTCTCAAAGGAGCACCTACATAGTCCTCTGGCTTGAGCAGGGTCCTGTCCATCACTGTCATGC
The DNA here is from genome assembly GCF_040938575.1 of Ambystoma mexicanum. NCBI lineage: Eukaryota > Metazoa > Chordata > Amphibia > Caudata > Ambystomatidae > Ambystoma > Ambystoma mexicanum. Next base: position 80,200,526 of record NC_090921.1, on the reverse strand, counting down.
TTGCCCCAGTGTCTCTCAAACCAGTAGAAGGCTGGCCATTCAAGAGGACACTTCTCAAAAACCTACGAGTGTTTTGTGGGATAGTCGCCAGTACTTCTGCGTACTGGTCCCAGGCCCCAAGGGACACTAAGGAAATCTCTACGGGAGCACCGAAGGTGATCCCAGTAGAGGAGGGGAGGACAGTGGCCTCCACCTCAGGTGTGGAGTAGGGGTAGCTCAGGCTGGCAGCCTGGACTCCAAGTGCCTTACTCTTACACTTGGGGTCACCCCTTCGGCGGTCCAGAACCCCACAATCCCAACAAGTGCCAGGAGTGCGGGGTATGGTACTGGAGCCACTGGGACCCTGCTTTGCAGCAGGCGGACCACTACTCTTACTCCAACCCACAACAGACTTATCCCCACTAGGTTTTTGGGTCTTCAGAGAGGAAGGTTTTGGTTTGCCCGACTGTGACTGCTTTTGGGACTCCTCAGCTTTCTGAGAGGCCCCCTTTTCTTTGTCCTTGTCCTTCCCACTTGAGCCCTTAGGGGACACCCTGTTGGAGACCCACTTGTCAGCCAACCTAGCCAGCTTAAAGGGGTCCAAAATGTTCTGGTCAGCAACATACTGATGCAGCTCTCGTGAACAGGCTTTCGAAAAATGTAAAAAAAAACAAGAGGTGAGACAATTCAACAAACGTTTTTACTTTGTAACCATCAATCCACCCCATCATGTTCATGTGTGCAGCACTCACCCAGTCAACCCAACACACATTCTCTCGTTTCCTAAAATCTTGGGTAGGCATTTTGCCAAACTTGGCGATTAAGGCAGAATTCATGCACTCATACTGACCCCTTTCTTCCACACTCAGTTTCAGAATACAGTCATATCCAGTTTGAGGCACTCTGCTTAACAAACACTTAGCCCAATCTCTCTTATCAACATCGTGAATTGCACAAGCCATTTCAAACGCTTCAATCCATTGGAGGATATCAGAACCCTCCGCATACACACCAACCAAATCTTTCATGAACTTGGTTGTTAGGGACCTGACAAACTCAACTGGTTTCGCTGAAGTCTCCACTCAAGCTTTCTCTAACTGGATTCGCTGACATTCAGGGGGTAATTCATAGAATTCAGCGCACAAGTGGCGCACGCGGCTGGCGCACAGTGTGCGCGTGCGAATCCCTGCGCCAGCCGTGTGCGCTAAAATACATTTCAGCGCACAGCGTATTCATGGATTCCAGCCACCAAAACCAGCCGTGGTGCACAGTGGCGCAGCGAGCCTGCAGCAGCGCCAGTTACGCCCCCAAGAACGCCCCTTGCGCAGGGAAAAGCCATCCAAATCCCCAAACCAGCGCAAAGGGCTGCGCTAACCCTGTACCAGCACGGAAAGCGGGGTACGTGTATCACTGGGGTGCGCGGGAAGTTTCTCACGTGATTTCAGCTGGGTACGTGTATTACTGGGGTGCGCGGGAAGTTTCACACGTGATTGGCCCTGTGCGAGCGGGGTACGTGTATTACTGGGATGCGCGGGAAGTTTCACACGCGAATTCAGCAGGGTACGTGTATTTCAGGGGTGCGCGGGAAGTTTCACACGCGATTCCATCAGGGTACGTGTATTTCAGGGGTGCGCGGGAAGTTCCACACACGATTCCATCAGGGTACGTGTATTTCAGGGGTGCGCGGGAAGTTCCACACACGATTCCATCAGGGTACATGTATATCAGGGGTGCGCGGGAAGTTTCATACGCGATTTCAGCTGGGTACGTGTATTCCAGGGGTGCGCGGGAAGTTACACACGCGATTCCATCAGGGTACGTGTATATCAGCGGTGCGTGGGAAGTTCCACACGCGATTCCATCAGGGTACGTGTATTTCAGGGGTGCGCGGAAAGTTCCACATGCGATTGGCCCCGTGCGAGCGGGGTACGTGTATTACTGGGGTGTGCGGGAAGTTTCACACGCGATTTCAGCTGGGTACGTGTATTTCAGAGGTGCGCGGGAAGGTCCACACGCGAATGTCCTGGGTACGTGTATTTCGGGGTGCGCGGGAAGTTACACACGCAAATTCAGCAGGGTACGTGTATTTCAGGGGTGCGCGGAAAGTTCCACACGTGATTCCATCAGGGTACGTGTATATCAGGGGTGCGCGGGAAGTTCCACACGCGAATGTCCTGTGTACGTGTATTTCGGGGTGCGCGGGAAGTTTCACACGCGATTTCAGCAGGGTACATGTATTTCAGGGGTTCCGTGGAGTACTACACGTGAATTGGCCATGTGGGTCCTCCCAGGTGTTCGCTCTACAACCTCCACAGCCCCTGCAGGCAGCCCACACCACGGGGGACTACCCTGCACCCCTGCTCATGTCCCGCAGGCAACCCATCCACCATGGGCATGCCCCCCAGCCAAGCCACATGTCACCTTGCACTACTGATCAACAATGCATGTCTCCCAGCACCCCCACACCCCAGCAGTGCAGGGCACCCTCCACCAGGCCCCCACTCATGTCTCCCTGCACCCCCACCCCCCAGCATCCAGGGGCACCCTCCACCAGGCCCCCACTCATGTCTCCCAGCACCCCCACCCCCTAGCACTGTGGGGCACCCTCCACCAGGCCCCCACTCATGTCTCCCTGCACCCCCGCCCCCCCAGCAGTGCAGGGCACCCTCCACCAGGCCCCCACTCATGTCTCCCATCACCCCCACCCCCCAGCAGTGCAGGGCACCCTCCACCAGGCCCCCACTCATGTCCCCCTGCATCCCCACCCCCCAGCATCCAGGAGCACCCTCCACCAGGCCCCCACTCATGTCCAACTCATGTCTCCCATCACCCCCAACCCCCAGCAGTGCAGGGCACCCTCCAACAGGCCCCCACTCATGTCTCCCAGCACCCCCACCCCCAGCACTGTGGGGCACCTGCCAGCAGGCCCCCACTAATGTCCAACTCATGTCCCCCAGCACTGTGGGGCACCCTCATCCAGGCCCCCACTCATGTCTTCCAGCATCCCCACCCCCCAGCATCCAGGGGCACCCTCCACCAGGCCCCCACTCATGTCTCCCAGCACCCCCACCCCCCAGCACTGTGGTGCACCCTCCACCAGGCTCCCACTCATGTCCCCCTGCACCCCCACCCCCCAGCACTGTGGTGCACCCTCCACCAGGCCCCCACTCATGTCTCCCAGCACACCCACCCCCCAGCATCCAAGGGCACCCTCCACCAGGCCCCCACTCATGTCTCCCATCACCCCCACCTCCCAGCACTGTGGGGCACCCTCCACCAGGCCCCCACACATGTCCCCCAGCCAACATGCCATCACAATCTAGATCCCTGGCCCTTATGGTCAGCCTCCAAATGCCAAACACCGACCCGAGTATTGCATCCACCCACTTAGAAATGGCAATAACATGATAGAACCCCAATTGCAAGTTTGGAAATTAACACGTCCCTCACATACATCCAATGGGTGTCAGTGAATGTCAAAACCCATATCATGATATGCATGAAACCAATGAGATGATACTACACATTGAAGTTTGAAGAAAAAATATGTATTAAAAGCAACATAAATTGAATCAAAAATAAACAAACAAAAATGGGAATGAAAAAAAAAAACCATGTCTGTGAAATAATGCAAAACCACAAATCATAATCCAAAGGAAAGGTGTCAAAGTCACAGTCCACAAAAGTAAATCCAATGGAAAATTAAAATCGAAAACCATTGCTCCATGGGTAAATCATAAAAAAAAAAGGAAAATCCAACAGTCAACTATATACAGATAAACAATCCAGGGTCCATGATCCCAACAGAAGAAATGAAACCTATCTAATAACACTACCTAATAAAAAAAAAAACTATATACAAAAATGTGGCCCATTGTCCAAAAGGTCCAAAAAAAAATGAAAAACCAAAGGAAACCTAACACTAACTACAGAACTATTTACAAGGGCAGCGGGCTAGTCCGACGGCTCACTTCGGGATGTTCTGGGCCAGGGCATCATCAAACTCCTGCTCAATGTCCCGGAGGCGGTCCTCCTCCATGGCCCCGACGGTCCGCAGGGCCGTCGACATGTTCACCTCCAACTCCCTGCGGATTGCCTCGAGGCACTCGGCCCGCCTCAGGGCCCTCCGCATGGAGTTCTCCGCCCTGACCATCGTGAGCCGTGCCTCTTCCGCCTGCTGCCACTCCGCATCTATGGCGTGGCCCAACCGCTGCCACACGGAAGGCACTTCCCGTCCTGGGTCCTCCTGCCCTCCGGCCGATGCCTGCCCCTCCGATGTCGAAGGCCCCGAGCAATCATGGCTCCCACCACGTTGCTGCTGCGCCTCTGCCCGTGCACTGCCTCCTGCTGCCTGCACATCCACCGCTGGATGGGGTGCAGTCGTTGATGTGGCCGCACCTGCTGGACGTCCGACTCCCGACTGTGGCAGGGATGCCTCCTCCACCAGCCTGGCTGCACCGTCAGAGGCAGCTCCACAGGGCACCCAGGTGACTAATGGGTGGGAAGATGGCACGGAGGACGACTGGCGCATAGGGGGTTCAGTTGAGGAGGGGTCTGAGCAAGCCCCATCAAACGGAGGAATCCGGCCTGGGTGACCTGTCCCAGTAGGCCAACGCGGTCAATGAGCCTTTCGAGATGACGTGCAGTCTCCTCATGAAAAGACTGCAGGTCACCTCGCATGGCCCGTTGACGCAACGCCACACCAGTCAGGACAGGCTCAACCTGGACCCGGATAGCCACGTCCGCAGGCAGAGGAAGGCCAGTTGTTGTGAGCTCATCCCCTGTCTGAAAACAGGTCTGGACGTAGGCATCCCTGCTGGTGCAAGATGATGCAGTGACAGGATCAGGGACAGATTGCACACAGGCACCTCCGCGGCGGCCTGTGCTGCCTCCTGTCCCTGGTCCTGCACTGCACCACTAGCACCAGTGGAATCCCCACCTCCAGACCCCGTCTATGTTGATTGCACGGCCTCCTCCTCCACCAAACCCCCCACCAACCTGGATGACTCCGTGCCATCTTCCCCCGTTGGGCCCTGTGGGGTCCCAGCTGCCCCTTCTGCTGCCGAGGAGTCCAACTCCAACCTCCGCCTCTTGGACCTCCCCCCGGCAGCTGCGGCCTGGAAGGCGGCACCGGACTCATCACTCCCCGACGAGATCACAACCTGGAAGGGTAGCCGGGCCTTGCGTTTCCGGCTGGCGGTGCGATCCCCGCCACTGTTCTCCACAGCACCTTCTCCGCCCTCTTCATCAGTTGACGCTGCAGACAGGGATACATAAAACAAAGGCATCAGGGCACTGTACAATGGACACATACGCACATGACAGTTGTACATGAGTGGCATTGGCAAACCTCAGACATGGCATCACAATCGCCAACACACATGTCATTTCAACTTGCACACATGAGCCATACCACAGCCATATCGCAATTGCCAGCACCATCCATACACATACAACAGCATGAGCAGGCAAAGGTGAGCCAGGCATCACATGCAACACAGGGAGTGCACTACACATGCACGCACACCACCACACTTGCATGCATGTGTACACCTCTGCCAACTGTTGCAGTGTTCAGATGGGCATCCATGTCACATCTGCTAATCAGGCTTCCACATCCCGCTGTCACATGCATCCATGTTGCATCACTGTTGCACCCTTGTCAAATACACACACATGCACGTGTACACAGTGCTGATACATGCAGCTGAAAACAACATACATGCGTGACATCACGAACATGCCTACTTACATACACATTCATCCAAACGTGTGTGCCCACACAACTGCATTTGGCATGCAAGCCTACACACACAAGAACCATCCATGTCTCACACATGATAGCCCTCGCATGTGTTAGCCTCAAGGCCCTGTACACCCCCACCCATACTCGGCCTCATACAAACAGATGTGCAACCTGCACACTACTGGCACATCACCACACGCACAGCTTACAATCATGATGCATGTACACTTACCGCTCGACTCCAGACGGGTCTGCCTCTCAAGGACCTGGACGTGGAGCGCTGGGGATATGCGTTCCAGGACCCTCATCTGATCTTCTGACAAGTGGCCCTGGCGCCCCTTAGCATCCGCTGCCTTCAGGAGGCGCCGGGCCTTGTTGAGGGTCCTGGACATGAAGTCCTCCCAGTGCTTCTTGACATGTTGGAAGTTGCGGACTGCCACCCCCTCCGTGTTGATGGAAGTAACGATGTCCGTCCAGATCCGAGTTCGTCTTTCCTTGTCGGCGCGGGAACTTCCGAAGAGGGGGTAAGGGCCTTTCCTCGAATTACCATAGACATACAGCATTTTCACGTGCCAAATCACTCCGTATCAAGCTGTGCGTAAGCACACGGAAGACCACACTCCTGCCCAGAAGGCTGAATTACTGCCCCCCAGAGCCCCGAGCACGCTCCCACCTGCCCTCTGCTGCTGCCTGACTGCCTGCCTGCTGCCCACGTGCCCTGCCATTTGCTGCCTGCACATCAGCAGGGGTGCTGTTGCTGTGACCACCCCTGTGACCACCCCTGCTGGAACCGAAGACTCCCGACTGGGATTCCATCGCTCCACAGCCCAGCCCCAGGACCCAGTTGCCCACCCACTCCTGCCTCTGGGGTTGTCATGTCGGGCACTGCAACATCTGGCACCACTGACAGCCCCTGGCCAGAGAGGCAGAGGGGCACCAGCTTCACTGCCACCGAAGTTGGTGTCCTGGTGGAGCAAGTCCTGGGGCAGTATGATGCCCTCTTCGGAAGTTCCCGCGCCGACAAGGAAGGACGGACTCGGATCTGGATGGACATCGTGACTGCCTTCAACGCGGAGGGGGTGGCAGTCCGCGACTTCCAACATGTCAAGAAGCACTGGGAGGACTTCAGGTCCAGGACCCTCAACAAGGCCTGGCGCCTCTTGAAGGCAGCGGATGCTAAGGGGCGCCGGAGCCACTTGTCGGAAGATCAGATGAGGGTCCTAGAACGCATATCCCCAGCGCTCCACGTCCAGGTCTTTGCGAGGCAGACCCGTCTGGAGTCGAGCGGTAAGTGTACATGCATCATGATTGTAAGATGTGCGTGTGGTGTTGTGCCAGTAGTGTGGAGGTTGCACATCTGTTTGTATGGGGCCGAGTATGGGTGGGGGTGTACAGGGCCGTGAGGCTAACACATGCAAGGGCTGTCATGTGTGAGACATGGATGGTGCTTGTGTGTGTAGGCTTGCATGCCAAATGCAGTTGTGTGGGCACACATGTTTGGATGAATGTGTATGTAAGTAGGCATGTTCGTGATGTCACACATGTATGTTGTTTTCAGCTGCATGTATCATCACTGTGTACATGTGCATGTGTGTGTATTTGACAAGGGTGCAACAGTGATGCAACATGGATGCATGTGACAGCGGGATGTGGAAGCCTGATTGGCAGATGTGACATGGATGCCCATCTGAACACTGCGACAGTTGGCAGAGGTGTACACATGCATGCAAGTGTGGTTGTGTGTGTGCATGTGTAGTGCAATCCCTGTGTTGCATGTGATGTTTGGCTCACCTTTGCCTGCTCATGCTGTTGTATGTGTATGGATGGTGCTGGCAGTTGCGATATGGCTGTGGTATGGCTCATGTGTGCAAGTTGAAATGACATGTGTGTTGGCGATTGTGATGCCATGTCTGAGGTTTGCCAATGCCACTCATGTACAACTGTCATATGTGTATGTGTCCATTGTACAGTGCCCTGATGCCTGTGTTTTATTTCTCCCTGTCTGCAGCGTCAACTGATGAAGAGGGCGGAGAAGGTGCTGTGGAGCACAGCGGCGGGGATCGCACCGCCAGTCGGAGACGCAAGGCCCGGCACCCCTCCCAGGTTGTGATCTCGTCGGGGAGTGAGGAGTCCGGTGCCGCGTCCCAGGCCGCAGCTGCCGGGGGGAGCTCCAAGAGGCGGAGGTTGGAGTTGGACTCCTCGGCAGCAGAAGGGGCAGCTGGGACCCAACAGGGCCCAACGGGGGAAGATGGCACGGAGTCATCCAGGTTGGTGGGGGTTTTGGTGGAGGAGAAGGCCGTGCAAGCAACAGAGATGGGGTCTGGAGGTGGGGATTCCACTGGTACTAGTGGTGCAGTGCAGGACCAGGGACAGGGACAGGAGGCAGCACAGGCTGCCACGGAGGTGCCTGTGTGCAATCCTGTCCCTGATCCTGTCACTGCATCATCTTGCACCAGCAGGGATGCCTATGTCCAGACCCATTTTCAGGCAGGGGATGAGCTCACAACAACTGGCCTTCCTCTGCCTGTGGACGTGGCTATCCGGGTCCGGGTTGAGCCTGTCCTGACTGGTGTGGCGTTGCGTCAACGGGCCATGCGAGGTGACCTGCAGTCTTTTCATGAGGAGACTGCACGTCATCTCGAATGGCTTGTTGACCGCGTCAGCCTACTGGGACAGGTCACCCAGGCCCGATTCCTCCGTTTGATGGGGCTTGCTCAGACCCCCTCCTCAACTGAACCCCCTATGCGCCAGTCGTCCTCCGTGCCATCTTCCCACCCATTAGTCACCTGGGTGCCCTGTGGAGCTGCCTCTGACGGTGCGGCCAGGCTGGTGGAGGAGGCATCCCTGCCAGTCGGGAGTCAGACGTCCAGCAGGGGTGGCCACATCAACGACTGCACCCCAGCCAGTGGAGGATGTGCAGGCAGCAGGAGGCAGTGCACGGGCAGAGGCGCAGCAGCAGCAGCAGCAACGTGGTGGGAGCCATGATGGCTTGGGGCCTTAGACATCGGAGGGGCAGGCATCGGCCGGAGGGCAGGAGGACCCAGGACGGGAAGTGTCTTCTGTGTGGCAGCGGTTGGGCCACGCCATAGATGCGGAGCGGCAGCGGGTGGAAGAGGCACGGCTCACGATGGTCAGGGCGGAGAACTCCATGCGGAGGGCCCTGAGGCGGGCCGAGTGCCTCGAGGCAATCTGCAGGGAGTTGGAGGTGAACATGTTGACGGCGCTGCGGCCCCTCGGGGCCATAGAGGAGGACCGCCTCTGGGACATTGAGCAGGAGTTCGATGATGCCCTGGCCCGGAACATCCCGAAGTGAACCGTCGGACTAGCCCGCTGCCCTTGTAAATAGTTCTGTAGGTAGTGTTAGGTTTCCTTTGGTTTTGCATTTTTTTGGACCTTTTGGACAATGGGCCACATTTTTGTACATAGTTTTTTTTTATTAGGTAGTGTTATTAGATAGGTTTCATTTCTTCTGTTGGGATCATGGACCCTGGATTGTTTATCTGTATTTAGTTGACTGTTGGATTTTCCTTTTTTTTTTTATGATTTACCCATGGAGCAATGGTTTTCGATTTTAATTTTCCATTGGATTTACTTTTGTGGACTGTGACTTTGGACACCTTTCCTTTGGATTATGATTTGTGGTTTTGCATTATTTCACAGACATGTTTTTTTTTCTAAATTCCCATTTTTGTTTGTTTATTTTTGATTCAATTTACGTTGCTTTTAATACATATTTTTTCTTCAAACTTCAATGTGTAGTATCATCTCATTGGTTTCATGCATATCATGATATGGGTTTTGACATTCACCGACACCCATTGGATGTATGTGAGGGACATGTGTTAATTTCCAAACTTGCAATTGGGGTTCTATCATGTTATTGCCATTTCTAAGTGGGTGGATGCAATACTCGGGTGGGTGTTTGGCATTTGGAGGTTGACCATAAGGGCCAGGGATCTAGATTGTGATGACATGTTGGCTGGGGGACATGTGTGGGGGACATGTGTGGGGGCCTGGTGGAGGGTGCCCCACAGTGCTGGGGGGTGGGGGTGCTGGGAGACATGAGTGGGGGCCTGGTGGAGGGTGCCCCAAAGTGCTGGGGGTGGGGGTGCTGGGAGACATGAGTGGGGGCCTGGTGGAGGGTGCCCCTGACTGGTGGGGGTTGGGGGTGCAGGGAGACATGAGTGGGGGCCTGGTGGAGGGTGCACCACAGTGCTGGGGGGTGGGGATGCTGGGAGACATGAGTGGGGGCCTGGTGGAGGGTGCCCCCACAGTGCTGGGTGGGTGGGGGTGCTGGGAGATATGTGTTGGTGATCAGTAGTGCAAGGTGACATGTGGGTTGGCATGGCCATGGTGGATGGGTTGCCTGTGGGACATGAGCAGGGGTGCAGGGTAGGCCCCTGTGGTGTGGGCTGCCTGCAGGGGCTGTGGAGGGTGTAGAGGGAACTGTCAGGTTTCGTGGGATTTGGATGAATGTGGTGTAGTGAGGATATGATTAACATAAAGTATGGTTTGGGCCTTAACTTTCTGTGCAGAGTGTGGAGAGCTTCCCAAGTCAAAATGGAGAATTCCAAAAGGATCAGTGATTGGTCAGAAGTAAAAGAAAGGCATTGTTGGAACATTCTAAACCGCCTTTCATTGTCAGAAGCCCAGCTGGAAGGTCTTATGTTTGAAGCTCTTAAGATTTTAGAAAACTTTAGTTAGGCCCTTGTGCCTAAAATTAGTTATTTGGACCAGGAAAGTGTTGGAGAATTAAGAAGAAACTTAGAAAACGTTCCGGTGAAAGAAAGAAGCAAGCTAAGTGAATTCATTATCTTTTATGGAATTTTATGATCTTCAAGCAAGAGTTAAATATCAAAACCATTAATTAACTTGTTCCTGTTTTTCTTAGTTTTTGTTTAAATAGTAGTTCATTTCATTCTTTCAAGAATTTATTTTTGAACTTCTAGAACTGTATTTAAATTTATTGAACTGCGTCACATTTTTTGCACCTGGCAAGTTGGAGTGTAGAGGTCTGTTTATCATTTTAGCGTCGTGTGTTTTTTCGGCCGTATAAAAGATTATTGAGTATTGTACCTTTTGACGGTAACAGTGCTTTTCTTAGCGTCGGACTAGCGTTAGAAATCTTACACTGTCTGCGTAAGTGACTGTGTGGTAGCCACGCGTCTCCGAGGCGTTATGTTTAATTTACTAACATTCTAACCTGGCGCGTGTTCATCACTGGACTGCCTCTTCAAGGATTAGTGTCCGGAACTGAGGAATTTCTTCTTTCATGTTTGAACAATTCATATTAAGAAGAGTGGAATACTATTCCTTTACGCATGCGCCCATGCCAGTTTCATTTTTGAACTCAATTCCTTGTTCATGTGCGCTTCCATTTTAGAAGGAGTAAATAATATCTTCACGCATGCGCATATTCTGGTTAAAGGAACGCTTCTTTTATGAGCGATCTTCTTTGCAAGCAAAAGATCCAATTAATGAACACTTTTATACATTCAGGAAACAAACAATTTTAAATTGAATAGTTAGAGTGTCATTTTTGGAATTTGTGTTGAAGCTAGAAACCAATACAAACTACATGTATAATATTTCCAGCGGGTTGTTTGGGTAAAAGACAGTTGAACTGCTTGAAGATAAACTCATTAAACTGCGAGAGATTAGCAGTTTTTCAAAACCGAATTGAAGAAACTAGTAAGAGCATCTGAGACTCTATTTTTATGTTTTCTTCAGTAGAATTCACACACGTCCTCTACGTTATTCACAGAGGATAATCAGGTATGGTGGCGTGTTTATTTACTTAAATTTATAAAGAGAAGTCAGAGCCAAGGAATTCAAAGGTTAGTGACTAAAGTGAATTTGTTGTTATTTTTACCAACAAGTTGACAGATAAAGAAACTGAGCAAAACCTGAAGTTTATTATTTTGTCCCATTTTCCCCCTTTCCCTTGGGGGTGCTCTCAACTGAACTGTTTGATACCAGTTAAGAGGTTAGCATCCAAAGGGGACTGCGGGGGTTCAGCAGCTTCCGGGGGACAACATCAGATTTGAGAAAGCCTGACAGGAACACCTGGGAGGACCCACATGGCCAAATCACGTGTAGCACTCCCCGGAACCACCGAAATACACGTACCCTGCTGAAATCGCGTGTGGGACTTCCCGAGTACCCCAAAGTACACATACCCAGGCCAATCGCGTGTGGAACTTCCCGCGCACCCCGAAGTACACGTACCCAGGCCAATCGCGTGTGGAACTTCCCACTCATCCCGAAACACATGTACCCAGGCCAATTGTCTGTGGAACTTCCCGCGCACCCCGAAGTACACATACCCAGGCCAATCGCGTGTGGAACCTCCCGCGCATCCCGAAGTACACGTACCCAGGCCAATCGCGTGTGGAACTTCCCGCGCATCCCGAAACACACGTACCCAGGCCAATAGCGTGTGGCACTTCCTGTGCACCCAGAAACATATGCACACGCTATTTCTCACACAGCGGGTGTCCGTGTTTGTCGGTACCCCTTTGCACCTCATTTGTCCTAGAGCGCCACTGTATGGACCATTCATCATGGCTGTATATGGGTGCTTTTTGTTAGCGCACATTTATTTCAGGCGCAGGGACGCTACCGGCTGCTTTCTTGTGGCGTACTTATTTGGCCCTGTGCGCGTCTTTCACCGTGCGCTGGTTTGCCCTATTCGATTCCATGAATACGGGTTGTAGGCAAGCGTGTGGGCGTTCCGCACACTTGCCTCCTGTACTTCCCCCGTGACGCCCATATCTTCACAGGTTGTTCCCCATTCCGAGTGTTACGCCCCGTGTTCCGCCTATTTTTGTGATGTGCGCCGCGCTATGTGCGATTTCGCAGTGGCCGTGGCGCACGCTGTTGTATGACCTGTGCACCGGCGTGCGCTGCGCACTTTTTCAGCACACATCCAATGTTTTTCTCGCGCACGGACTTCCATGAATCGATGTGCGCTGGTTTCCCTGCAATTTTCGCACTTGCACTGCGAATCGCACGTTTTGGCACCTCTGCGCGGGAATTTTCGGCGCACATTAATTCCATGAATCGACCCCTCAGTGTCCTTGTCTTTGAGTTCAACATCCCTGTTTTTGAGTTCCACTTGCTGTGCCAGCTCCTCTTTCTTAAGCTCAGCATCAATTTCCAACTTGTGATATTCAAAGGCCAACTTCATCCTTAATAACTCAAGTTCCAAGGAACTGCTGGGGTTTGGAACAGAGGCAGCAGGAATGGTGGCATTCCCAGAATCAGATTCGGCGAAAACCCCCGGGGTTGAGTCCTCATTGGTTGCTTACCCCCCTTCAAGAGTTTCACAATCAATCTGGTAGTCCACCAGAGCAGCTATCAGCTTAGCCCTAGACGTATCCACAAAGTCTAACTCCCTGGCTTCACAAGCACTCTGGAGAGCCTCCAAGCTCATCCGAGTCAATTTACCATTCGCAATAGATTCCATTGCTTGCAATGCAGTTATCTTGTACACGACTAATCCTTAATTTAACAAAGTGCAGCTATCCTCCGTAAGTGGCACGGTTATACACAGAGTCTTAAAACCATAAGCATCCCACCGCTGCCACCAGCTGTAAAGACCGGAGGGGGTCTGCACTTCCGCTCTCTATATGGTAGAAGGGAGGCACAGAGACCCCTGCCAAGATTCTCTATTATTGGTACATGGTCGAGCAATCAAGGCCTAGCTTCTCAGGAGGTGATGCGAGCTGGTTCTTGTTATGTTATTTTATGTTACTTTGCATTTATATAACGCCTTATGTACCATTGGTATGGTCTGAAGGCGCTGGTTGGTTGAACGCCCTTGGGAACCGAAGTTAAAGTCAGTAGAGAGAGTCAAAGGTGCGTGTGAGAACCGGATATGTGTGCAGCTGGTGTGGAATTTGTGTAATAGCTGCTTCTTAGCGGTAGGCGTGGTGGTTGAGAGATCAAGGGTATGTGTTTGTTCTGGCAGGGTTTATCCAGACCGATTGTGTCTGTGTTAGGCCTGAGGAGAACGCCTGGCTGGGGGGTGTGTAACCAGCAGTGTTTAGTTAGAGTGATGGGGAGTATGAGGCAGATGTTGGTATGAGAACAGCTATACCGAATGGTGTCATATTATCTCTGTGTTCTAGTCGAATGGTGGTGTAAAGAAGAGAGTAAGCCTGGTGATGTGATATGAGTTACATGTTCTTTCAAACATTCCATGTACTCCAAACCATTCCATGTAAATCGCGCAATTCTATGCGCTCCAATCCGTTCCATGCATTCCAGTCCGCTCCACGCACACTCCAGTCTGCTCCATGCACTTGTCCGCTCCACGCACTCCAGTCCGTTCCACGCACTCAAATCCATTCCACGCACTAGAGTCCACTTCACGCACTCCCATCCGTTCCACACACTCCAATCGGCTCCACGGACTCCAATCCGTTCCATGCATTGGAATCTGTTCCATATACTCTGATCCATTCCTTGTATTCTAGCTTGTTTTATGCACTCCATCCACGTACTTCACCCGTTCCATTCACATATTTCATCCGTTCCATTCACATACGTCACCCGTTTGGTCCGCTCTGCGCACTAATTCGCTCTAGGCCCTCATCCGCTCTACCTGCACTCATCCGCCCTACGCACACGTCTGCTCTACGCACACGTCCGCTCTAACCACCCCCTCCTCTCTTACGCATTAGTTCGCTCATACACCCTCGGCCGCTCTACCCACTACTCGGTTCTACGCATTCATCCACTCTACATAATCCTCTGATCTTACGCATTCTTCCGCTCTGTGCACCCATCTGCGCTGCGCACCCATCCGCTCCCCGCACTCATCAGCTCTACAGTCATTCACTCATCCGCTCAATACACTCATGCACTATACAGACTCATCCGCTCTGTACACTCATCAGCTCTGTACATTCATCTGCTCCTGCGTTCTACACACTCCTCCGCACTACACACTAGGACATGCACTCCTACAGTCGGAGTCATCTGTCTCTGTACTCATGAGTCTCTTGTATTCATCTTTCCATCCTCTTCTGTTTATTCATTTCATTTTTTCCATTACACTCATTACATCCATTTAATTAATTTAAACCTCATTACTGTTTTCATACAAATTATTCTTTTTATCTACTTCACTGCTTTGATCTGCTTTACTCCTCCTATTCTGTTTGTCCATTTAGTTTACATTAGCGGTTATTAGTTGTCGATTTCTCGCATGGATCTTGATGTTGTATTGTTATTTGTCTTATTGTTATTCAAGATCTAGTAGTTCGTTGGATTGGTGTTATTGAGCTGCTGTTTTTCTGTTTGGGTTAGTTTGTGTACGGGTTGGTTTTAGGGGAAGAGTCAGGTTTTCAGTAGTTTGCAGAAAGACATTAGATCTTCAGTTAGGCGGATGTGGGGTGGGAGTGCGTTCCACAGTGTGGGGGCCAAGGCTGAGAATGATGATCCGCCTAACCTGACTGAGTTTTTTTGAGGCATGACTAGGAAGCCGGCTGAGCTTGATCTTAGAGTACGTGGAGGGTGATAGGGTTTTGGCTTGTCTTGAAGATATTGAGGTCCGGTTTTATGGAATGCTCGATGAGAAATGCATAAGGTTTTGGAAGTCACCCTTTGGGCTACTCGAAGCCAGTGCAGAGTCTTAAGGGCTGGGAGATGTGGTCTCTCGTACCGAGCGCAAGCAGAAGTTTGGCTGCTGCGTTTTGTGCCCTTTGAAGTTTATTCAGTTGGTAAGCGTGGACTCCGAGGCAGAGGGGGTTTGCGCGATCCAGTCTTGATATAACAATTGATTGGACCGCGGAGAGTCTGTTGGGAAAGGAGAGATATGAAAAGAAGCGCCTAAGAGTTTTAAGGTGGTAGTGGCAGGACTTTGAGACGTTGTTGACTTGACGTGAGAGTGTCAGGTCAGAATCAAGGGTGCATCCAAGGTTTTCTACTGAGTTAGAGGGAGTTGGTGAGTTGCCCATGGCGGATGGCCAGGGTAGTGGGTTTGGAAGAAGTTCGGAGTTGCCACATACCATGATTTCAGTTTTGGAGGGGTTTAACAAGAGGTGGCTTTGGGTCATCCAGAGCTCACTGTCAAGGAGGCAGGCAGCGAGGTCAGGTCGGCAGTTGGATTTTGAGTTCAGGTGTTTTAGAATTAGTTGAGTGTCATCAGCGTAGTTGTAACACGGGATGTTGTGTGAACAAATTATTGGTGGGATGGTGATCAAGTAGAGATTGAACAGGAGGGCAGATAGGCATGTTCCTTGTGGGACTCCCATGTTGACTGGTCGGGCTTGGGAGGAATAGGTGGAGAGTAGCGTTATTTGGTACCTATCTTTGAGGAATGAGGCTATCCATATGAGAGCGGTTCCACAAATTCCTAGGGAGTGGAGGCGGTCAAGGAGGATTGAGTGATTGATTGTGTCAAAGGCGGCGGATAGGTCAAGGAGGATTAATGCGGTGCATCCCACAGAGTCTGCCATGATTTTAAGGTCATCCCAGATTGAGGTTAGGGTGGTTTCAGTTCCGTGACAGGCTCTGAAACCGGATTGTGCGGGGTCTAGGAGATTGTTGGCTTCGACAAAGGCATTTAGCTGGGAGTAAGCAATTTGGTCAATGAGTTTGGCGAGGAACGTGGTGTTTGAGATGGGGCGGTAGTTTTTGGGCTCAAGAGGGTCAAGGGAAGGTTTTTTTAATAGAGGTTTGACATGAACCATTTTGAATGCGTCGGGAAAAATACCAGAGGAAAGGAAGTCATTTATGATGGATCTTGCGTGTTCTCCGGCGCAGGTAGAAGCGAACATTTCTTTGAGGATTGTGGCCGGGCAAGGGTCTAGCGGAGAGCCAGATGGTTTGCGGGCAGAGAGAAATTTGAGAAATTGGTCGGGTGATATTGGACTAAAGGAGTCGAACGTTGGTTGCGTAGTGGTCGC
The DNA here is from genome assembly GCF_040938575.1 of Ambystoma mexicanum. Classification (NCBI taxonomy): domain Eukaryota; kingdom Metazoa; phylum Chordata; class Amphibia; order Caudata; family Ambystomatidae; genus Ambystoma; species Ambystoma mexicanum. The sequence goes on along the minus strand of NC_090921.1, from coordinate 80,183,885 downwards.
AGGCGGGGGGTTGGCCGATATGGGAGGGAGGGGTGTTGCCTGGTGGATGTTAGAGAGCCAGTTTGGTGGTTTGGTGGTTAGTGCATTTGTTCTTTCGAGAGCCATGGCGTAAAAGTGGAGAGAGTGTGAGTCGCACAGTGATTGTGAGGGGGGTCGGGACGGTGGTAGTGCATGCCGGTTCTGTGAATTCGGAGATGATTTTGTGAAGTTCTTTGCTTGGGTTTTTGCAGTTTAGGATTCGGGAGTTGTAGTGGGCTTTCTTTGCTTTCCGGATTTCGGCCTTGTACTGATGAAGGTGTCGGGCCAAGGTGGTCCTGCTCTCTTGGGTTTTGTCTTTCTGACATTTGCATTCTAGGTATTTATATAGTTTTTTAGTGGTCTTCAAATCAGGTGTGAACCATCTAGGGAACAGGCCACGGCCACTGATGGTTTGCAAGAGGGCGTATGAAGGTGGGGTGTGGGCGGTTAGGAGTTTCAGTTAAGTTAAGTACAGTGTAGTCCCCAAGCACCCACAAAATAATGTCCAAACACACTATCGGTTACAACACAGTCTTTATATAATTAATGTTCAAAGGTATATACAATATCACGATAACTCCGAAAATCAGCAATGGTAAATATATACAGTTTCTAAAGTGGTACCACTAACGTTATTAGATCTAATTAAAGTGCATACGGTCAAAACGACACACACATCAGAATAAAGAGGAAACCAACATTAGAGAGAGGAAGGAAAACAAGATGGTGGAACAATTGGCAGAATACTGGCCCCTACCACTAGACACAGTTCTGTGTGGAGTTCCCCCCCACACTGTAGAAGAAAGATACAAGCCCAGTCTATATATTGTTCCCACTAGACTTTCCAATAGTTCTGCAACCCCAAAGTACCTTGGCGTTGTAGCGTTCCGCATCGGGGAATCCATGGCCCTTCTTGAGTGTCCTGCCTTTCCGGCAGGAGTCACGGGTCGTGGAACATCCGATGGAGAACAGGTCTAGCTATGACGGTGAAGTGGCCGCTTCGTTCCTAGCGGTACTCGGTGATGGGGAAGCATAAACGTCCTGCCAGGAAGAGGTGTGCGGGGCACCTCGGTGTCGATAGTTGTGGGCCGCAAATAGTTGAAGAACTGTGGCCCAGCAAGGGCGTTGAGTCGTCGTCGTCGTCGTCGTCTCTGTGGTCTTTGGGTGGCGGGAAACCCACCGGTAGTTGCTTCTCGGCGTGTCGACGGTCAGGCCTTCTCCAGCAGGATACAGCAGCGACGATGCGGACGAGAGCGTCCTTGGATCAATGAAGTTCTTAGGCAACGGGAGCCCGGCGGCTCCAGTCGGCGATGGCAGTCGGCGACAGTGGCGGTCAACAGTCCAGGCGCTTCTCCTTGGAGTTCCGCAGCAATCCCCGTATCGGGTCGGCAGTCTGTCGAAGGTCTGTCTACCAGGGAGCTTAGGCAAAGATCCGCTGTGCACAATGGTCCCTCGTAGCTCGGGAAGAGGGCGCCTTACCAGGTCCTCTCTGGGTCAGTTCTTGAAGCACAGCAGCTTTCAGATTGCGAAGGAGAGCAACAGCAATTCTTCTCGTCCAGCAGGGTTTCAAGATCAAGCTTCATTTACTCCAGTTACTCGTCGTAGTTGACTTCAACTTCTGAACACTATTCCTAGCAGTGAGAGGTCCTCAGATATACTGTTGATCTCCCATTCATTCCGCTGGGTCACACTCAAGCATCCAATCACGACTACAGTCATTCATGCAGGCAGGCAGCCAATCAGGCACACGGGGCATTCAGGCCATTCACTTCCCTCCGGACACTCACAAGTTATGTGTATTGAGACAAGTACCGAGCCATTCAACACTCCAAGCTGCATTCATACCGGTTTCGGGCAAGGCTGTCTCAACCATTGTGTCAACCACCAGATACTAGACAGCCACAACATAGAATGTATATTCGTCACACACTCCATTCACCCAGGTCCCACCACAGGCGTAACCACAACATACAGTCGTTGAGAAGGCTCCAGCCAGTCTGGTCGGCACTTCCCCCCACACTACCATATATGGAACGTCCACCCAACAGCCAGTCAGGGGGAAGGGACAGAGGCAGGGCTTCCTGGGACTTCGGGAAGATCAAGGTAACAGGTGATGGAAGGCAAGAGGCCATGGGGCCATTTTGTCTCCATCCAGAATCTATCGATTCCAATGACAGGGCCTGGGCATCCCAAAATGGAGGACGCTCAGGGCACCAGGCATTTCAGCACAGAGCTGCCACCAGCCCGTACCCTGCTCTGTGGGTCACCCACAGGTGCCCAAGAACATACACTAGGGGTGCAGGGTTGCATCCCTACCCATGGGTGCCATAAGGGTATCCCATGGGTCTGTTCACCAAACCAAAAGAGAGAGCTGCCCCGCCAGGATTTCCACATGAACTCCTGTGCGGAAAACACGACAGAACACACAATAAAAAGCAGTAAAGGACAAGGATACGGAGGTCCTGTCCCTCCGATGCATTTCCAGCATCACAACCATGCACCGGGGTCCTTGCGTTTTCAGGCCCTAGATATCCCTTTAAGATTTTTTGGTAACTGGACTATGTGCCTAGGAATAGACTGGTACCAGCAGCAACTTTTTGTGTATTTGTATTAACCTTTACCAAGCCATACTGCACTTAAAGCCTTTGGCTCATGACTGTGGCTAGTGTCCGTTATGTCCGTGCCGCAAGGTGTTTTGTCTTTTCATTTGGCTTTCTACTTGCTCTTTGTGACCCAGGGGAGTCCTTATTTGGGCATGCATTCACCCGCGAAAGCAGGCACTTTTGTCACAGGCTAATGCAGGTCACATGCATAGGTACCCAGGAAGTGGGCTGGGACTGTCTGGTCCCAATCCACACTCCTGGTACCAGGATGTCTGGTGTGTACAAGAGCTGAAGTGGTCCCTGACTGGACCACTGCCATCATGCATGAGTGGGGCATATCTCATTGGCCAGCTTGGAGTTCGAACACTCGGATTGGGATATGAGGCGAGGCTTTGAGTGCAGACCCGTAGATCACCCAGAGGTCTGAATCGACCACTACACAGAGCCCAGAGTCAAGTATCCAGAGCAGTAAAGCAGATCCAACGACTGTTCGTACCGCAGTGAGGCCACTATTGTCCCGGTAAAGCCCTACTTTGTGCTCAATCTCCGAAGACCTGCAAAGGTGCTTCAACCCTTTTGAGTGGGGAGACCAATCACTCTCAATGTCTCCTTGGTGCCATGCAAACAAACCTTCTCAGGAGTGTCCCCTGGGCCCTCCAGTGGACTGACCAGCTTGTCCCTTGGCACGCTTGCTGGAGCATTGCTACATCAAGTTTCAGCTCAAGCATTGTGAGAACTCTAGTTGGCACTGTAAAATCCCTTCTTGATAAATCTCATCATCCCTACTGCTTTGGGCCATGAGAGACAAGGGTGCGTCAGCCTGCAAGAGTTGGGTGCTCCTGCTTGACTGTGGCAGTCGCAGCAGGAGACTTTTCCACCTTTATTCAAATGTCCTGAGACCAGCTGCATCAGTGTTATCTTTGTCCTGCATTTAAGACGAGAGGAACAGCTCCTGGTGAAAATCAGACCTGCATCCACACCGTCTGAGCACTTCACCAAGGAGGAGATTTCTCCAAACCTGCCAAGTTTGAACCCCGGAGGGAGCTAAGAGCAGTGAGTAGTCATAACACTTACCGTTGGCTCCTAGTTCACCCAAAACCTTTTGACGCACAAAGGATACTTTGTGGTCCTTTCCTTGGCTAGCTCTTGCTCCCTACAGTCATCTGAAAGTCAGGGACAGCTTTGTTTTCCATAGCAGACCCACCTCTCGCTCTTGGAACCAAATTTTCCACAGTCTAGTGTCCTCTTTTAACTTTTCCTTCCTATTGATGTTTGTCCCTTGTGAACTTTCTGCATTGATAAGAGCTTTTACACACAAAACATAACATTGAGCACAAGGCTCCAATCTTGTAGGGCTGGACTTCTTAAGTTAGGGATACCCATTTCTGGAGTTGCCCATTGCGTTATCCTTTGTGTGCCATCCCTCCTTACAGGTTTTGGCAGGAATCCACACATTTACTGCTTTGACCGAAACACTATTGCACATGTTTTATATAGTGTGTGGGTTAAGTAGTAGTATTTACCATGTTCCTCATTATTGACCTGTTTTTGTTAAAGTCCTAATACATTGTATATTTTTTTAATACTACTGTCCAATGGTAATTCTTGTGCCCTACTGCGTGTGCTCATGGAAGACCTCAGATCACTCCCACTACTCCTGAGACTTAGCCTTGACTGCTCTCCAAGCTACCTTGAATTGTCCTGGTTAACTTCACACGTCCTCCATTTTTCACTAAACAGGGGGACGGAGGGGTTTCTCCTGAACATCTATGCACCAGAGCAGAGTTCAGAAATCCATTCTAAGTCATGTTTCTCAACTGCCCATTTCACCCATAAGTCTCACCTATTTTATTGTTAAAGTCTACTGCTTAGTCTGCCAGCTATCCACTTGCATGCCCCCCCCGCCCTCCCCTTGATGGACCCCATCTCTATTCATGATCTTTCACACTCTTCCCCTCCACCCCCCAAATGATTCTATCGTCATGGCATTGAACTCTCTAAGATGTCTGTCTTTTGAAGCCCAGCTCCTATTCTTCCTATGCCTCGTCTTGCACCATTTTATTTTTCCTCCTCGGATTCTTCTTGCTCTCCATCATGTTCTTTGTGCTCTCTTAGTTGAACTGTCTCGTCTTAATTCCCACTACTTCACGCCCCATCTTCAAAGCATGTCTGAAGGAGCATCTGCTCTCAAATTGTTAAGCACTATAAAAATAAAAGAGAAATTATTTTTACATGGTTCCCGGTCATGCCAGTGATGGCCATAGGCAAGGGTCAAGTCAGCCTTCCAGTGATGGCCAGGTCAAAGGCCTTAAAACCTCATCCAAGACTCTTGGAGTCAGCCCTGGCGCCTTTGGCACCAGGCTCATAACCATCATGAAGACCAACATTAGAATGGGACTATTTACTCGGGACTATTTAACCTGGAGGGTGGGGGGATTCAGCCAACATGGAGGCACACACATAGATCAGTTACAAGGAACTGAGCTATGCAGTCTAGTCTTTTGGGTGTGGCAGGCCTGGGACTACTTTACCTGGACTACTTTGGGTGTGGCAGGCCTGGGACTATTTTACCTGGACTACTTTACCTGAGACTATTTAAACCACACGCAAACAGCAGAACATGCTTTGCATTATTCTGCTGTGGGTAGCGTAACGCTCACCATGTCCAGTTATTTGATGTCAGCTTACCTGAAACCAAGGACCTACAGAGAGAGAAAGAACACTATGAAACTTACCTGGAACTTATACTGTCTTCAATCCATCGCTGACTTCAGTTCCACTCACCTGAAAGCACGAACTCCATCATCCGGCACTGCATGCATCCTGGAATACCATAACCTGGAAAGAGGAGAAAGAAAGACAACATTAGTAAGTGTTTACTCACGTTTCCTCCCGAATGAAGAAAGCCACACCATTCTTACCTGGGTAGTCATCTCCTGGCCAGTATCATTGCTGGAACATTACGGCGCTCAGCAAGGAACATCGCAACCTGCAAGGAGAGAAAAGAGACAGGTTAGCAATATAAAAGGCGAAACAGCGCCGTGCATCGCGCATTACTCACAAGGCAGCATCGCGTACACCACGCTTTCGCCTACCGGCCCATGCTCATCTTCAAACTGCATGACAACACCAAAATACCTTTCCATACCTAAAAGGAAAGAAGCAAGACATTATTATTCGAACTAAGAGGAACATAAGAACTGCATATAAAGACTGTAAAGCAGCAAACCTACAGAGACGCAGCAGGCCTGGTTACCCACAGGTGGGCTTGCACCAGTGAAGTAACTTGGTCGCTGCTCGCACCCCACATCTACACACCTCCGACGAGGAGCAGGACGGAGAATCCACCTTTTACAATATTAAGGTGAGGAGAAGGCCCAAGGGGGATGAAGGAGTTGAGGCCAAGGGAGGTGGGAAACCATAAAGACAATCTGGTATTTAATCCAGCCCTCCTATATTGCAGACCCATCTTTAACCAGAGGCCTTACCAAGGGACCGGAAGAGGGTTCGAGAGTGCAAACCATCCAACCAGGGCTGGGTGGTGTCCCCATGGATACCAGGTGAGCGCAACAGAATGCAAAGCCTCAATAATATTGTCCACCTTGGCGTCATGGAGACTTCAGAGACTGACCAGTTAGTTCAGTTGTTGGGACAATTACGCGCCGAAGTACATTCACCCAGGCAAGAAACCAATGCTCTTAGGAGGATGTGATTATTACCAAGGATCGTACCGACGAAATAAGTAGACAATTGCTCCAATCACAGTCAGGACAGACCCCATTGCCTGGTAACACCTGTGCCTTCTTCCACCAATCCAGTACAAATAACCCTTCCTGGGGCAGTTCCTTTAGCTCAACCTGAACGATTTACAGGGGACCCCAAGAAGTATGCAACGTTCATGAACCAGTGTAGTCTTCATTTCCTTTGCAGACCTGGAGCTTTTCCTAACAACCAAGCGCCGGTTGCTTTGTCTTCTCATATCTGAGTGGCAGTGCTGCGGATTGGTCGGTACCATTGGTAAGTCAGGATAACCCGTTGTTACATGATTTTGGGGGTTTCCAGATGGAAATGGAGAAACCCTTTGCTCGTCATACCCAGGGCCAAGCATTAGACAACAAACTTTTGTCACTCAATCAAGGAAGTCAAGACTTGCTTACATGTATAGCAACATTTAACAAACTAGTCGTTGAAGCTGGGTGGCCTGAGGAAAAAAGGACTACACTATTTCATCGGGGTCTACGAGGGGAACTAAGGGATGCCCTTGCTCAAGGGGTTAACCCACCTAAAAACTGTGGTGAATTCATCAACCTTTTGTGTGCAATTAGATCACAGATTACAAGACCAAAAAGCAGACCGGATAAGGTTAGACACTCGAGTTGTGTATGTCTGGTCAAAGGATAATGTTCCACGTACATTGGAAAACATGGTAGAACCCATGCAAATCGGAGGTGTACGGCCCCCTTTGACTAAAACTGAAAGAGGCAACAGCAATTATGCTTATATTGCGGAAAATCAGGCCACTTCCACAAAGAATGTCCAGTGAAACCACCAAGGAGATCTGTTGGAGCCACAGAGAAAGGATAATAACAAGGAGTTGGAAAACTACCAAGCCCAGCAAGCGTAGAGGTCCGCTTGTCGAGCGAGAAGGATGCGCCACAGACCTCACACTTTGCATTACCAGTAATTTTGATCAATCACCAAAAACCGTCTCGGATGCATGCTGTCGAAGCATACATAGACAGCGGAGCAGCTGGGAATTATGTAGACCAAGATCTGGCAGCAGAGATGGGGCTTCTCTTATGCTCTAAATCGACTACTGAAAAGTCACTACTGTTGATGGGACAGAAATAGCTTCCGGACCAGTAACCCAATGTACATCAGCACTAACCCTACTGTACCAGGATGGACATCGAGAATCTATTGCATTCGATCTCATCAAAGCTCCTCAGTATGGACTAATCTTAGGGATGACATGGTTGGCAATTCACAACCCTCTAATAGATTGGCATGCCAAGAAGTTGGCCTTTTCCAATGATTGTGCTTGCACCTGTTATTACCAAGAAAAGGGGAAAACAGACTTATGTACATCTGCTACTCCTAATACGGCAGCAATTGTAGTAGGTGTGACTAGTACTCTACAAAATTAATACCAAGATTTTCAAGACGTGTTCCTGAAAGAACAACCCAATACTCTACCACCGCACAGGCCCTACGATTGTCAGATCGACCTCATACCTGGTGCGCAAATTCCTTGTGGTCAAATCTATGCACTTACTGAACCAGAAAACCTCCATTTGAAATATTATCTTGATCAGTACCTGGCAAATGAATGTATCCGCCCATCTAAATCACCGGCAGCCAGTCCCTTATTCTTCGCATCAAAGAAGGAAGGAGATTTGGGGACTTGCATCGACTATCACGCATTAAACCAGATGACAGTAAAAAACCGTTATCCACTGCCCCTTATTCCCGAATTATTAGATCAAGTCAAAGACGCCCAATTCTATACCAAACTGGACGTTAGGGGGCGTACCATCTCGAGTGAAGAAAGAAGAAGAATGGAAAACCGCCTTTCATACCAAATACAGCTTGTATGAATACCAGGTAATGCCTTTTGGACATTGCAACGCTCCTGCTGCAATCCAGTACTTTATGAATGATGTTTTGCGGGAGTTAATTGACGTTTGCGCCCTGGTTTACATTTATGACATTTTAGTGTATTCTGCTACAAAAGAAGACCATGTCAGGCATGTTCGCTCCGTCTTTACTACACTCCGCAAACAAACTGTATGCTAAACTCAAAAAATGCTCTTTTCATGTCACCGAAGTGGAGTTCCTCCGTTTTATCCTCACACCAAAAGGTATCAGAATGGATAGGCACAAGGTAGATGCCATTCCTAACTGGCCATCACCAACTTCATTTAAAGGAATCCAGGGTATGTTGGGCTTTGCAAACTTTTACAGCCGATTCATCCCAGATTTTTCACAAAATAGTGCATCCAATTACATCACTATTGAGAAAAAATAATAAAAAGTTCCATTGACCGAAGTAGCAGAGAAAGCTTTTCAAGAACGTAAGAAAACATTCACTTCTGCTCCAGTTCTGTGGCATCCTCGCCCAGATCTCCCTTATGTAGTTGAAACAGATGCCTCTAGCATGGCTATGGGAGCTGTTCTCTCACTAAGGGACCCTTGTACTGGCCAGTTACACCCTGTGGCCTTCTGGTCACGAAAATTCTTACCTCCCGAACTCAACTATGCTATCACAAAGAACTCTTGGCTATAAAATCAGCTTTCAAGGCATGGCGACACTATCTCCTTGGTGCTGGACATACTGTCATGGTGGTAACTGATCATCAAAACCTGCAATACCAAAAAACAGCAAAGGCTCAATCATCCCATCAACTGCAGTGGGCTCTTTTCTTCGCTGAATATGACTATGTGATCACCTACCGGCCAGGAGTCCGAAACAGAAAGGCTGACGCCTTGTCCCGCATGGATGTTGATGAAAAAGTATACATAACTCCAGATCCATTAGCCATCATTCCAGAAGAAAAACTCCTGGGTCTTACAACAACATTGACACAGGGTGAACTCCAAAACAAGATCCAACTCTTAATGGATCCCACTTTCTCACAAGAGTGGTGTACTGAAGGAGAACATTACACCATTAAAGACCAGTTACCATATTTTAGGAACCGTCTATACTTGCCAAGTAAAGATTTGCAAGAGCAGGTTATTTCGGGTTATCACGACTCCCTGATTGAAGGTCATCCTGGAATTGCCAAAACTCTAGCTAAAGTAAAACAAACCTATTGGTGGCCCATATGGCGTAAAGACATCATACAATTTATCCAATCTTGCGGTGTGTGTGCACAAAACAAGTCCCAAAAGCAGAAACCAGCTGGTCTTCTCCAACCATTGGAAATTCCTCCTGCATCATGGCACACACTGTCCCTTGATTTCATTACAGATCTACCTCCCAGTCAAGGATTCAACACATCTTAGTAGTTGTGTACTTGTTCTCTAAAATGGCACACTTTATTCCGTTTAAGGGCCTTCCAAATGCATCCAATTTAGCAAAAGTATTCCTGGAGGAAATCGTACAGCTACATGGCTTTCCATCGGTCTTGATCTCAGATCAAGGTAGTCAGTTTGTATCCAACTTCTGGAGGAAATGCTGTTCAATGGCCCAAATTGACATTCGACTATCAACAAGTCACCATCCTCAAACAGATGGCCAAACAGAAAGAACAAACCAAACCCTCGAGCAATATTTGCGTTGCATGTTACATCAGGTGAAAAGAAATTGGAAGGACTTGTTATGGATAGCTGAATATGCCTATAATAATTCATTACACACCAGCACTGGACAAACCCCTTTCTGCACTATGAATGGTAGACATCCACGTACTTCAGAATTGGACCGCCCAACCCCTTTGGAAATGCCAGCGGTTAAAACCCTACATACCACTATTTCCCAGGCCTTCAAAGAAGCAGCAGAACATTTACTCCAAGCCACGAACAGACAAAAGAAATTTGCTGACAAACATCGTAGTAAAGCCCCCGACTAACAAATTAGAGACAAGGTCTGGTTAGCATCAAAATAAGTGCCCATAAAAGGGACTCTGACCTTTCGTCCCCGATATCTGGGATCTTATTCTATTGAATCCATAATAAATCCAGTGGCAGTTAAATTAGCCCTACCACCCACTATGCAGATTCATCCTTTGTTTCACGTATCACTCCTGAAACCGGTACAACCCGTCACTCGGGTTACAACACCACAAAAACCAGTATTAGTTGACGGAGAACCAGAGTTTGAAGTAAAGGATATCCTAGACTCAAAATACACCAGATCCAAACTATACTACTTAGTTGATTGGAAGGGATATGGCCCTCAAGACAGATCATGGCAACCTAGTGAATACATCCATGCACCTCGCTTAATTAAAAAGTTCCATCAGAATTACCCAGCCAAACCAGGACCAGGCAGAAGTGCCACCGTGAAAGGGGCCTGGGGGGGAATGGGAGGGGAGTGCTGTCATGACCCTTGCCCCTGGCCTTCACTGGCAAGTACGCCTTCCAGTTAGGGCCAGGTCAAAGGCCTTAAACCCTCATCCAAGACTCTCTTCGAGTCAGTCCTGGCACCTTTGGCGCCAGGCTCATAACCATCATGAAGACCAACATTAGAATGGGACTATTTACCTTGTGGGGTGGGGGTGGGGAATGGGATTCAGCCAACACGGAGACACACACATAGCTCAGTTACAAGGAACTGAGCTATGCGGTCTAGTCTTGGGTGTGGCAGGCCTGGGACTATTTTACCTGGACTGCTTTACCTGAGACTATTTAAACCACACCCAAGCAGCAGAACATGCTTTACGTTATTCTGCTGTGGGCAGCATAACGCTCACTGTGTCCAGTACTTTGATACCAGCTTACCTGAAACCAAGGACCTGCAGAGAGAGAAAGAACACTATGAAACTTACCTGGAACAGTATCCTGTCTTCAATCCATTGCTGACTTCAGTTCCACTCACCTGAAGGTACGTACCCCATCATCCAGCACCGCATGCATCCTGGAATACCATAGCCTGGAAAGAGGAGAAAGAAAGACAGCATTAATAAGCGTTAACTCACGTTTCCTCCCGAATGAAGACAGCCACACCATTCTTACCTGGGTAGTCATCTCCTGGTCAGTATCATTGCTGGAACATTATGGCGCTCGGCGAGGAACATCGCAACCTGCAAGGAGAGAAAAGAGACAGGTTAGCAATATAAAAGGCGAAACAGCGCCACGCATTGTACATTACTCACCGGACATCGCTCACACCGCGCTTTCACCTACCGGCCCATGCTCATCTTCAAGCTGCATGACAACACCAAAATACCTTTCCATACCTAAAAGGAAAGAAGCAAGACATTATTATTCGAACTAAGAGGAACATAAGAACTGCATATAAAGAATGTAAAGCAGCAAACCTACGGAGTCGCAGCAGGCCTGGATTCCCACAGGTGGGCTTGCACCAGTGAAGTAACTTGGTCGCTGCTCGCCCCCCACATCTAGGCGCCCCTGCCACGAGGAGCAGGACAGAGAATCCACCTTTTACAATATTAAGGTGAGGAGAAGGCCCAAGGGGGAAGAAGGAGTTGAGGCCAAGGCAAGTGGGAAAACAAAGACAATCTGGTATTGAATCCAATTCTCCTATAGTGCAGACCCATCTTTAACCAGAGGCCTTACCAAGGGACCGGGAGAGGGTTTGAGTGCAAATAATCCAACCAGGGCTGGGTGGCGTCCCCGTGGATACCAGGCAAGCTAATATTCCCATCACTTCTTGTTCACCATAAAGGTCCCCCTGTTCAATTGTTCTGATTTACCACGTCTGTTCTTCCTTGTTTACTCTGCTGCTGTATGTGCTTGTCTGTGCACATCAGCATAGCCACCTCAAACCAATCTAGAGTGCCCCCTTGCACCTCCTGACAGAAGGCAAGAACCTATATTCCATGTCTCGTGAGCAAGAAAGGCATACACAGATCCAAAATGTTTTATCAGTTCAAAAACCAATATAAATATAGTTTCCCTATATCTAGCAAACATAAAACGTAGTTTGAAAGGCCAATTTATCCTAGAAATCAAACATTTGCAAGTATTACACTCACTGGATCTCTGACCCATCCATGTTAAATTACTTTGGTGTTGCCAATTATGACCCTTGGTGCCAGGCTGCAAAGGAAACGCAGCAACACAATGCAATTGTGCAGATGCAAACAAGGGAGAACATCTATGTGTCTCAGGGGCCACACATTGGTCAGTGTAGGAAGGATAGTTGAAAGCAAGACAACGCTGCTCGACGGGTTCAACTCCAGACTTAGAAACCACTCACTTACATTAAGCGCATTATAATTGAATAGAATATGTATTTTTTTCTGACACAGAATTCAACTCTGTCCTTGCACAAACCATGCACTCCTTTAACACAGGTTGCTATGTCCCAGGTCCAAATACTGCTGCAGCCAAAGATTATTCACAGCGAGAGGCTCACAACCAGAGTATGTAATGGTGATTGCAGTGCCTACAGTGGTTTGCTCAGAATCTGGTTGCCTAGCTGCCATAAACCCACTTCTGGAACTCTCGTCCTCTAACAGGCCTATTTGTTTCCTAAACAAAAATAGTTGAAGTACAAGAGACCAGTACACAATCTGGGATTTTATCAGTTCTCCCAGTAGCTGGCATCCATACCCAGTTGGAACTGCAACTAGTGCCCTTGCTAAAGCAGAGCCTAAGGTATGGGAATTTGAAAAGAAGACTAGTCTTGACCAAATATAAAAGCACCTCTGTCATGAATCATGTCCTAACATTCTGTTTATTATGCTTAGTGGAACGAGACCTGGTCTGGAGCTGAATACATTGTTGCAAACCTATGCAGGGAAGTTGGGGGTTATGCCTACCAGCAACTTAAAAAAGCAAGCTTCTGCCAAAGTCATCCCATGCTGGTTTCGCCACAGCTAAAGTGGTCCGTTTTCAACTATTCCAGAGACCATGCTCATCACCTTTTCAGATCTTTCTGCTATAGACCCTTCATGGAACTAGCAGACACCAAGACTGCCCTGAACTACTCTTCAGCACACAAAAAGATGGATGCACAACCTGCCACCCATAATACACGTGCGGTAGAATAGAGCACACCCCGCAGAAACATGCCAGTGGACTCCATGACCAGAAAACAGAGTGCAGAGAGAAAAGCAGCACTTTGCAAGTGAAACCCCAAAATGTCCCTACAAATGACATTTGCTTTGTTGCCAAAAACTCGACAATGCCCCTAACACAACACTTCTCAACATTCAAAATCTTGCCTGGAGCTAAAATTCATATATCTAATGAAATATTGTGAACATACAAATTACCAGTGTGAAGAGCAAAACATTCTTCAGACAAACTGGATTGTCTGAAAACTGACAGCATATGCCAAAATCGGGGTGCAGTAGCCGGGGCTAGCTGAATGACAGCTGTCAGAGTACTGCTGATGAAACTTTAAAATGACCTAAAACTAAAAGGTCTGCTGGATTAGCAAACATAAAAAGGATTGTTGACAAAAAGGAATACAGATTTTAGTGTGTTTTTCCCACAGATTTTAAGGCCAAGAAAGAAATGTATTTATGTTTGAGGTAACAAATTTGGTCTTTGCTCGGTTTAAGAAGTTAATTAGCCTGGCTGAAGCTGCAAGAACTGGAAAAGCAGGTTTTTCTCCCAGAAGGAGGGCCTTCCTCTCAGCAGAAACTCACTGGAAGGTGTTAATTGCGGGTTAGAACAGAATCTTGTCTACAGAAAGCGAAGGAACAATGACAAAGCTTCAACCCAGGAAACTGGAAGTGTGAAGGGGGTTGTAAATGACCTATGGAAGGAACAAACAAGGAGGAGGCTGCCCTGGACTGCAGGGAGACAAAAAGGGGCGGACCATCTGCTGCTAAACATGAACAAAGAACACATTTTTAAAAGACTCATAACTAGCTATTCAAAATGGTGAAAAATATAAAAAGGACAGAGTTGTTTTTAATTTAATTTCTGGCTGCACGTGTGAAGAGGCGGTAGAACTGTGTGACATGTTCTGGACAGGAATGGCAATATATGTGGTTTTATGCAAAATGTATTACTTTTAGAATTGTGAAATGGTACACGCATACCCCTATGTTAAACACACACATTTGTGGAAATTTGCATAACATTTGGAAATTGTGTTCATATCGAAAAGGGCAAAATTCTGTAGAAAGTTGAGACAAGATCCCACCGCTGCGGGGTTTTGAGGGAATAGCTGCTACGTAAAATATGGCATTGTTGTGTGTGATTTGTAAAAAGGCGACAAATGAAGACATCTACATTTAGTATCAAATCCAATTTTGAGACCAGTGGCTAAAGGGAGGTCTCTGGCCTTGATCCAATCACGCAAATTGCAAGGCGGAGATGAAGTGTTGTCCTATCCCAGCTCACAGGGGCAAGTTTAGCTAAGCCGGCCCATACACCCACTTTGTGATGTCATTTTAAAGGATAAATAGAGACAGCTGACAACACATAGGGACTCACCGATCCAGCCACTTTCCTGATTCCGGCGAAGCACTCTTATCCAGCATTCTACATCCAGCTTTAATATTCATCCAGATCCAGATGCCAAATCTCTTGCCAGCAAATGAGAACTATTGATTTCAGCAAGGCACAAATCCTCAAATTTATTCTCGCTATCCAGTAAAGCGCTGGGTGGTGTGAGAAGGCCTTTTGAACCAGTATCCAGAAATCCTCTGGCTTTCCACCACTAGGCTTGCCTGAGGAACTCGCCATCCAGATGATTCAAATACCCACAGACTAGGAGGGCAGATCCTGTGCAAATCCGGTGACCGGCCTCGCTGATCCAGTACCGTGCTGATGTGCCGTCTTTCCTAGACAGACCCAATCCAGTGACCACAGCTGACGGTCCCATTTAAAAACTTATCCTGAGTATTAATAGGAAGAACTGTGGCCCTTAGTATATTTGCATTGTCTTATCCCTATCTCAAACCCATCCTGTCTTTCATTCAGAACCAGTACTGTTAGGAGTATCTGTGCATTGTCTTACACCAGGGGTGCACAACTGATTTTGACAGAGGCCGAAAGTACCTTACATGAGGGCTATAGTGGGCCGAAAAGTAAATGTGGGCGGGGCGTGGCAGGAGGCTTTTTAAACCCCCAAGTTGTACTAAACACATGGAAAAAGAATGTTTTTGAGGGGTAACGATTTTTATTTGCATTTCAAACTTACATACATATAATTTATTTCTATTTAGTTATTGTAGCTCGCCTGTTTGATTAACTTATATATATTTTATTGATCCTAGATTGGACATGCCGTTATTTTGGACTGCTACAGTTTGCCATTTGGGTTGCCCAAGAGGAGTATGGCCTTCGTTGAGTCAGGTTTCCTCAAAAAGCCAAAGATGAACATCTCCTAACTGTGCCTGTTTTAGCTTTATTATTGGGTTCACTCTTGGAGTTCAACACTATGCCCCAGGGCCCCCTTACCCCCAACCAAACACTATGCCCCATGGCCCCCTCACCCCAACCAAACACTATGCCCCATGTCACTCACCCCCAACCAAACACTATGCCCCATGTCCCCCTCACCCCAACCAAACACTATGCCCCATGTCCCACTCACCCCCAACCAAACACTATGCCCCATGTCCCTCACCCCAACCAAACACTATGCCCCATGTCACTCACCCCAACCAAACACTATGCCCCATGTCACTCACCCCCAACCAAACACTATGCCCCATGTCCCCCTCACCCCCAACCAAACACTATGCCCCATGTCCCCCTCACCCCCAACCAAACACTATGTCCCATGGCCCCCTCACCCCAACCAAACACTATGCCCCATGTCACTCACCCCCAACCAAACAGTATGCCCCATGTCCCCCTCACCCCCAACCAAACACTATGCCCCATGTCCCTCACCCCCAACCAAACACTATGCCCCATGTCCCTCACCCCCAACCAAACACTATGCCCCATGCCCCCCTTACACCCAACCGAACACTATGCCCCATGGCCCCCTTACACCCAACCAACACTATGCCCCATGGCCCCTTACACCCAACCAAACACAATGCCCCATGTCCCTCACCCCCAACCAAACACTATGCCCCAGGGCCCTCTTACCCCCAACCAAACACTATGCCCCATGGCCCCCTCACCCCAACCAAACACTATGCCCCATGTCCCCCTCACCCCCAACGAAACACTATGCCCCATGTCCCCTCACCCCCAACCAAACACTATGCCCCATGTCACTCACCCCCAACCAAACACTATGCCCCATGTCCCCATCACCCCCAACCAAACACTATGCCCCATGTCCCTCACCCCCAACCAAACACTATGCCCCATGGCCCCCTTACACCCAACCAAACACAATGCCCCATGTCCCTCACCCCCAACCAAACACTATGCCCCATGTCCCCCTCAACCAAACACTATGCCCCATGTCCCCCTCAACCAAACACTATGCCCCATGTCCCCCTCAACCAAACACTATGCCCCATGTCCCCCTCACCCCCAACCAAACACTATGCCCCATGGCCCCCTTACACCCAACCAAACACTATGCCCCATGGCCCCCTTACACCCAACCAAACACTATGCCCCATGGCCCCCTCACCCCTAACCAAACACTATGCCCCATGTCCCCCTCACCCCCAACCAAACACTATGCCCCATGTCCCCCTCACCCCCAACCAAACACTATGCCCCATGTCCCCCTCACCCCCAACCAAACACTATGCCCCATGGCCCCCTTACACCCAACCAAACACAATGCCCCATGTCCCTCTCCCCCAACCAAACACTATGCCCCAGGGCCGCCTTACCCCCAACTGGGCCGCCTTACCCCCAACTGGGCCGCCTTACCCCCAACTGGGCCCCCTTACCCCCAACCAAACCCCCCACCCCATGGCCCATCACCCCCACCCCCCAAATCAGCACACACAAACCAGCACCAATACAGACCCGAACCCCCACCCCCCAACTCTGAACCCCCCAACTCAGCACACAAACCAGCACCAATACAGACCCGAACCCCCAACTCAGCACACACACAGACCTGAACCCCCCACCCCCCCCACCCCCCCAACTCCAAACCCCCCACCCCCCACCCCCCAACTCAGCACACACTCTCAAGCATGCACCCATACAGACCCGAACCCCCACCCCCCCAACTCAGCACACAAAAAACATTAAAATCCAAACATTCATACACATCCGACACACCCCCCCACCCCCGCATCTCAACATACACACAAAATACATTCAAATACAAACATTCATACATATCCGACACACCCCCCCACCCCCGCATCTCAACATACACACAAAATACATTCAAATACAAACATTCATACACATCCGACACACCCCCCCCACCCCCGCCTCTCAACATACACACAAAATACATTCAAATACAAACATTCATACACATCCGACACACCCCCCACCCCCGCATCTCAACATACATACACAAACAAAGCAAAACAAACCCGACACACAAACACAAACAGAGCACTTACCGGAGACGTGCTGGAAGGCAGGTAAGATGGAATCGTACTACGGCTGGCGTGGTCCAAGGCTGAAATGCCTTCCGGCATCAAGCCTTATGGACCACGCCAGCCGTAGTGCTAGCCCTCCATTGGTACAGCACACACGCATTACGTGGCTCGTAGGAGCAACGTGGTGTGTGTGTGTGGTGAGCCAATGAGGACCAGTGTTTTGTCCGGCCAGGAAGACAACAAAGACTTTCCTAATGGAGGGCGGCCGCGGGCCGCCCTCCATTAGGAGAGTCTTTGTGCCTCGCGGGCCGGACAAAAGAGCATGGCGGGCCGCAACTGGCCCGCATGTTGTGCACCCATGTCTTACACCTATCTGAAACCCATCCCATCCTTCCTTCAGAACCAGTATTGTTAGAACTATCTTTGCGCTGTCCCTTTTCTCATCTGAAGAAGCGAAGTTAACAGGCGGGTCGCACTGATCACGTGACTGTAAGATCCCTGTGTGGTATTCGCTTTTTCATAGTCATCCTCTAGTGTAAGCAAACCCATTTGTCATTTTCAAAAGTGCATTTCTGTTTTCCATTCTCGCGCCTATCTCGCAAAAACATCCTTTACTAAAACCTCCATAACTCCCTCAGTTATTGTGATAAGACAAATTACAGCAAATATCGCGCAAGGAAAAGTTTGTCACGATTTTTAAATTTGAAAGGTTTTTACACATGTGAAATAGCTTTAAATTGCTTCCGACCTGGACTTTAAGATTTCAAAAGTTTTCTTTGGACTAAATCATTGTTTGTGATTTTGTGCAACTGTTCAAAGCAGCTCCCATTAGAATTTAGAACAATGTAAGTATTTTTGGCCATATTTGGTGTTTTTGCCCAGTAATTTCTAAAGATCATTTTAAACCCATCTGACAGCTGAACAGTCAATTCCATTTTCTCTTGGGTTTGAAGGGGGAAAGTGGGACTGATTCTGTGTGATTTGTGCTATTCCTGAATACCTGCTCTCTCCTCCCATGTCTCTACATTGCCTATTAGGGGTTGAGGGGTGTTGCAGGGGGAACCTCTAACCGTAGTGCTATCTGATCTGAGCAAACTCAAAAGTATCCTTAGCTGTGCTGCATATGTTTTCAGTGCTCATTACTTATTCCTAGTGTATTAAAGATATTCTTCTTGTTCCGTCACCCCATTAGTGATTGTTGTTTACCCATTAAAATATCTTGTGATTATATTATAAATACATACATTAATATTTACCTTTGCAAACTAGCCTGATCCTGGTTCAGTGTGACCAGGGGGTCGGGGGGGTTCCAGCAGAAGGGTGTGATAGGAGTGTTGTATCGTTCAGTATATTGAACTTATAGACAAAAATAAATAAGGGTTTCAGTTGTGCACTACATGCTGGGCTTGACTTGGGTGTTTGCCGGATTGAAAACACTTACAGCTTGGGGGGGGGCTTCTTGCGAGATCCTAAATTAGACATACCACTTATGACAGTCTAACACAGCATGCTAGCTGACGGGGTACATAAACCTTGTTATGTGATCATACTGTGCTACACTCTATAAGCACCCCTCAAAAGAAATACTCAAATGAGTTGGGCCCGTTTGCAAAAGTAAAGTAACCCTGAGATAAGCCAGAAGGAAATTAATATTTCCGGAATGGCAACCCCAGTGGAAATCAATATTGCAAGGGAACACCTACTGCACAAATTGTTTGTCAGGGGTGAATGGCTAGAACGGGACGAACAGGTATGGCTGCAGGGAATAAAACAAGTCGTCACTGAAATCAACTTTAATATCTGACAGGACAAGGGGCCATTACATCAAGCACTTAGCGAATTGTATATGACCCCTAAAATAAAAGAGGATCAATGCAAAATAGCCAAAATAGTGGCCTACCTGTACCTCCAAATAGGAGTCATACAGGAAAAGTATGCAGACCATGTAGATTTCACAAAGAGGCAAGGGGAAGCACTGCAGAAAATCCAGAGAAATCTGGACTCTGCAGAGCAAAGGCTCCAGGGTAGCCAAGAATCTGAAACAGAGGCTAGGCAATATGCCACCAAGCTCCAAAAAGATCTGGCTCTCTTACTGCAAAAGAATGCAGAGCAACATGCCCAGGTACAGACCCTGCAAAAAGTGTCAGGAAAGGTTGGACTCTTTAAAACTAACGGTCACCTGGTTCCCACGGAGGCGCGGGAGTGGTCTGGACGGCAGTGGCCTCTTCGAAGGAGATGTTCAGCACCCTGAAGATGGAGTGGGCTGGGTTCCCAAATCTGGCTTGTCTCGCTTGGATGAATACCCTTCTGTGAGCGAAAAGGAAGGGTTAATACTCTGCGGGTTTTGTGTAGATCTCCCGTTTCGCTTCTCACCCTCCTTGCAACCCTTCTGTAATTCCCTGTGGAGACTCACCTTAGGGATTGAAAAGGCGAGCTCTCCATCCTGCTTCTGATGCAGGGGCGCGTTGGGGTCCAGTTACGTCACTGGATAGTAAGTTCGAGTTCGCTTGTCTGTTCCGGTACGTACCGTAAATGTTTATGGCAAGCTTGAGTCTAAACTGTTCCTCTTCTCTTTTGCAGGTAATGGAAGACTCCGGGCTGAGGGCGGTTTCCGTCGAAAACCTGATTTCAGGTGAGGTTTGGTGTAGGCCCACTACTGTCTTTTCCTGTCTCTTTTTCCTTAGGGGCCGGAGTTCGAGAATGCCGAAGAAATGGAGCCGGCACGAAGCAGAAGCCGAGTCCGACCTGTAAGCAGGTAAGTTTTAAATAGTTTGTTTGCTACGGTTCTTGCATTCACTAATGTGATATTTGCTTTTTCCCCATAGGGGCCGGGGTGCTGAAATGCCCAAGGAACGGCATCGACCCGAAGGTAAGAAGAATTAGCTTGGCAGGTAAGAGCTTCTTGGTTATTTTCCCTTCTCACCTTGCTTTCTTCTCTTAGTCTCCCCGTAGGTGCTGAAATGCTGCAGGGGATCCGGATGGGCGTCGCAGAGCCAAAGGCGCCACGTGCAGGTAAGAGAAGTGCGCCGAGATGTATGCGACGCGGTGAGTATTTAAAATGATGTCTTTTTGCAGGAACGTTGGCGCGCTGAATCCGGAATGCAGCTTTAACAGGTAAGGTTTGTTTTCACTTGTTTCTTCTTCCCTTTTCTATCCTTAGGTGTTTCCAGGATGCTGGCAGGCGTGGTCGAGGGTTGGAGCAGGAGCAGGCACGGTGAGCGTCCAGCTGCTATGAGCAGAACAACGCGAAGCGTGGTTTGCTGTCTGGGCGTGGCTTAAATAGCCTTTCAAGTAGTCCTAGGTATGTATCCTTCCACTGAAGGTATGTATCCTGCCACCAGCCACACCCGTGTGGTTAAGTACTTCCTTTTTCATCTGGAAGTTGTAGAATGATCTGCCAGGTAAGGAAATTGCAGCATGGTTTGCCAGGTAAGTTTGCACCAAACACTATTCCTTCCATATCTTGTATGATCCTGGCGCCGATGGTGCCAGGACTGTTATCCCTTATGAGCCTGACGCCAACGGCGCCAGGACTGAGTCCAAAGAGCCCCTATCTGGGGTGGCTGGGACTTCCCTAGTATACATGTTGCCTGCCTCTGAGGGTGCCGGGCCCTGTCTGGCTCCTTGGAGGTAGGCATCATGAGAAAAACACAAAGTCAACAAAAGCTGGCGCAACAATTAACTTTTAGCAGAGTCTGTGCAGAACAGCTCAACGTCTTACAAGACCAGATAGACCAATTAACAGAGGAACATAATAAATTGATTATCAAAGATCTAGAATCCCAAACAGAGTTTGATGAAGAGTGCCAGAAAGCTGGGGCACTTAAAAAGCAGAGAGACAACCTGGCACTTAAAAAGCAGAGGGACAACCTGGCTGCACAGAGGGGCACTCTAAGTCAGGAGAGGGACGCCTTAGGGCTGGAAATCAGCCATTTAAAAACAAAGTTAGAAGAAAATCACCTGGCCCTTCAGGAACTTGGTGAAATCAAAATGGATTACAAAAAGCTACTAGAGCACACCAGGCGGTTGGAGGATGCTTTGGAAAAGAACAAGTAAGGACCAAACCCAGGAGGCGAGTCTCCTGCAGCAAAAATTGGCCCAATACTCCCAATTCAGGCAGGAAGCACAGAGAGACAATGAGGCTCTCTGTGAAAAGAATGACAGGCTCCACCAACAGATAGCCATGCAAGAACAACTCAGAGACCAGTAAGGCCTTAATAGAGGAGCAAAAAGGTCAGATATTGGCATGTCATCAGGAAATAGGGGCTGAAAAAGATGAGTAAAGATGGCAGAGGGAAACCCCTGAGCATAACCTCAGGAACACTGGCATCAGGGACTTTCATCCCTTAAGTTCCATGGACTCTGCCACCCGCATGTCCACTGGCTCATATGAGCCAAGGGCCACGGGGATGGCAGACTTCAACACCATGGGAAATATGGGACTGACAGGTCAGCACCTCCCAGAAATGGAAGGGCGGGCATCTATGTACAGGTTCCCAAATATCAGGGCCAGCCTCCCTGATCAGGGAAACTCCAGTGAGGGGAGCATCAGAGAACTGGATCCTCAGAAATATAACCTACCAAGAGACCAGTCAGTGAAATTTGGTGGGGTATTCCACGAGACTAGGCCCATAAAGAGCATTTTAAAAACCTCTTCCCCGCTAGGACATTGGGGGGGGGGTTACTCAGCCAATTATGGGAGCAAGGGACTAGGCCCCCACATTCTGCCAGCCATTCCCAAGCTCACATAATGAGGGAGAGCCTAGAGGATCAGACACCCACCTCAGGTACCAGTGCCTCTGAGTGAGAGGATGAGTGGACAAGGGTGACCAAAACTAAAAAGACAAACAACGTTAAGAGAGCTTTACTGAAAGATCCCCTGAAGCAAATCAAGGCTATTAGGAGCGTCATCACGCCCTACCATAAAAATGCCAAATATTCAGTTTGGGAGCACCTCGAGCTGTTTGAGCAAATGATGGAGACTATCCACCTGAAGTATTCAGCATGTCAAGTGGAAATTTTCACCTGAATACTCCAGCTTCTTTGCAGGGCTTGAGGATCAGAACCACTTAAGATGGTCCACATATAGGGCGGCCATCTTAAAGCATTTTTCAATCCATAGAAACTCTCAAGAGGCCCGCAAAGCAGCCTACAACCTGCAATGTGGGGGAAGACCAGGCGCCACAAGAATTTGTCCAAGAGCTGAAACGTGCCTTTGCGCAGACCACCAGGAGGGCGCGTACTGACAGTAGGGAATTTATTAATACCTTCTTTCATGCACTCCCTAAATACATTATGACCCAACTGGTGAGGGACTTTCATGAGAAAAGATCACTAGACTGGGTTATTGAACAAGCAACTTGCATCTACGAAGTGAAGAAGTCACTAGAGTATAAAAGTGCTAACAAAAGCCCAAAACCAACTAACACCCCTGCTGCTGCTAAGGTGGCGGAGGTGAAGGTTGCCCCCATTTTACATTTGGAGATGGGGGGCCTAAAAACATTCCTGCACAGAATCCTAGCAACCCAAGACCCAGAAGGCCCTCGGGCCAATCCCAAACAGGGAGTCAGGGAGGTAACCCCACTAATGGGACCCCTAACTCCCTGACCACATCAGCCCCCGTTACAAGAGCAACAAACCCATCCTGGGCTATGTGTGGACTCCTCCAGCCCAAGGGGGTGGGGGAATCCAACCAGGAAGTTGCCAACCCAGGAAACTTCCCTCCTCACTTTCCCCAGGAGGGAAGTATTCCGCCAAATGCCAGGCTGAGTTTCTTTCCCCGGTACCTGCCAAACCTCAACCCCCAAAAGAACCCTTCTTTCTTTCCCCACTTTCCTGAGCCCAGGCAACCCAATCTGGGAGAGAGGAGGCCAAGGGTGGAGGGGTACCAAAACTATCCCAACCAAGGGTATTATAGGAGAAGGGACAGTTACCCTTCCCGTGATCAACCAAGGGTAGACCAGAGGACCCTGTAACAGCCAGAGCGGGTGTCCCAACTGGAGCGCCAGGTCCAAAACTTGCCACAGGATCTGGGTCGCATGTTGAGGGCGCAGCAAAACCCTCCAATGAACATGCCGACTCAGAACTCCTCAAATCAAGGGTCTGGTGCAATGACGGGGAGAGAACCCTGACAACCCACCGGTTCCTAGAGCGGGGGCACAGAGGGTTGGGGGGGGTGTAAAGCCTTAGAGGAAGCTTCCTTCACCACTTGTGAAAAGCCCCGGGAAACCCAGGAACTGGAACCAGAATCTCCTGCCCCCAAAAATCTGCAACCTAAGGAACAGAGGGCGGGTAGGAGAAATAAAGAGCCTAAAAAGGCCCATTTTGTGAAGGAGGTGCGAATCTTCCAATTTGAAGGAGAGGCGTTCTCAGAGGATTCTGGGAAAAGGATCTTCTCCTGCAGGGATGAGGGACTCCTCCCAAAGAAAAATGGGTCCCAATCGATCCTGATCAAAACTGGATAGATGTGGGGACTGAGTTAAAACCGCCCATCATCAAACCCCAGAATGACCAGCAAGAAAATTGCCTTGTTCAAACCAATTCTGGTGACTGGCTCCAAAAAGGGGGTGGGGGGGGGGGGGGTGGGGGTGGGGAAGCAGCCCAGAATCAGAACCAGGGGAGCCCAAAACTTCCCCCGATATCCAATTGCCACCTTTTTCATACAGGTTCCCAATATCCCAAACACAATCCTGCCCAAATCGCCCCTCTGTCAGAATCCAACGCAAAGAAACTAACCTATCAATTGGCCAGAAATTGCATTATCTTTGCCCCCTTGAGGAAAAGGAGGGAAGATGTTATGCCCCGGTCCAAAAACAGGGGCAATGTACATTCTTGACACTGGATCCCAAGCCACCCTTCTGTCGAAAAGGGCCTTTGATCAGCTGAATTCGAGAAGGGGGGAGAAATACCAAATCCCTCTCATCCCTCTTCCAGGACAACTTTAGAACTTTGATGGGAAGGAAATTCCTGTCGAGGGGACTGCAGATTTAGACATTAAAATTGGGCGACACAAGGTGAAGCACCCGCTCATAGTTATGACTCCAGAGGGCACACCATGTTTACTAGGGAATTACATCCTGCGTAGATTGTCTCCCCTCATAGATTGTGTAAACAAGGTCCTCTGGACCCAGACTAACCGATCAATAAAATTGAAACAGTGTCACCATGTTAGTTTAAATGGCACATGCTACATGGTTGAACAGAAACCTGACTAAATTGAATTCCATTTCCAAAATAACTGAATCTCTATTTCTGAAAATCAACCTTCCTTCCAGTCTAGGGTGGCATTCCACACTGGAAGGGAACACTCTGAAATTCTATGCAAATTCACAATCAGAACATCCTACTCTATAGTCCAAAATTTTGAGACATCAGCTCAAAGCTTGGCTGATATTCAGAAAAATGGAGAGCAGTTGTTCATCCCTATTCAGTTAAAAGGTAAGGACTCTGTTCTCACCTGAGTATGCGTGAACAACGGTAAGAGCTTCATCAGCGAGGCCATGTTCCGCAAACTCCCAAAAGATCCAGCCATTCCCACATTTAAACTGTTAGACCAATGGGAAATGGTCCTGGAAACATCTAATTCCAAACATCTCCTGCCTAGCAAGTGTATGCTCAAAATGTCCATAGGTAATAAGAGCATAGTCCATAATTGTTGGGTTGTGCGAGATGTCCCTGCTGCATTTTATTTAAGCAGTGACATTCTCAATCGCTTTGCCATTAGTTTGAACCTAATAAACTTCAAAGCCTGGCCCCGATTAGCGGGTAATCCCATGGACTTTTAGGACCCAGAGAAAGCATTTCGGTCAGCTCAACTGCTGCCATATGCAGTTGAAATTCAGACTGGATAGGAAGTCACCATCCCAGAACGGACCCGAAAATTCTCACTTGAAGTAAAGATTTAAAGAGGACAGAAACTGAAGAATCCTGGCGCCTATGTTCATGTCAATGTTCATTTCCAACAGCAAGGGTTGGGGGTAAACCCTACACCACTAGTCAATACAGAACACAACACCATTCCAATAGAGGTGGATAACAGCGACCTAAAGAGTATCACTCTGGGCGCAGGTGCCATTATTGGAATGGCAGTTGATGACCAACATTTTTCCATAGATTTAGGTAACAAACTGTTAGGACCAATCCCCAAGACTGTTTTGACAGTGATAGTGGCAATGACAACACCAGACAGGATCTTCATCCGGCATGGGGGGAATTTCCTGGTGTACTCTTCCTGCCCTTATGGTAAGGAAGATGTGACCTGTGACTTCAAGAGGGATGAGGTGATCTTTCAAGTCCACAAGGACTGCCTTCCCCACCTGAAGCCATTGTTTCAAATCAGTACTTTGACCAGGGACTTCTCCACCCAGCAGGAGGAGGCCACTGAGCTAGTCAAACCAGAAGTCTTTCTGGGCTTCAGGCAGATGGTTTAAAAGAGTCAACCTAGCTGATGCCTGTGAGACACTGGAGCAGAAGAAAAAACTGAAATAAGTTTTCTTAGATTTTCAAGATCACTTTGCGGTGGACTCATGACTGTGGTCGCACAGATATCCACACAACACTTCTTACGGACCCTGGCATGACTCCATTGTTTGTGAAGCAATATCGCTTGCCTCGCGCATCAATGGAGTCCCTTACAGAAATAATTAAGAACCTTGAGTCCCGTGGGATAATTCATCCAGTCCACAACACCTTCAATAATCTGGTGCTGGGGATTTTGAAACCAAACGGCCAGTGGAGACTCTGTGCTGACCAAAGGGAGCTCAATAAACGGTTCCATACTTCTCGATGGCCTCTTCCCTACATTGTCCCAGGGCTGGCCTAGATCCAGGGGTCAAAGGTATACACTGCCATTGACCTGACCAATGGGTACTAGACTGTTCCTGTCAGTAGGGAGGCCCAATACAAGCTGGCCTTTACCTTCGGGGGGCAGCAGTACACGTGGAGCCGGACTCCCTTCAGATACATCAACTCCGGCAATTAATTTAACATCTTTCTGGATAAGGCCATGCCCGACTTGGGGTGAAAGGGGTTACCTGGCCTATGTATATCATGTTATAATCAAAAGCTCAACTGTGGAGGAACGCACAGTGGAGATCCGTTATGTTCTGACACAGTTGAGGGCTGCCGGAGCAAAACTCTTTCCAAAAGGCACAGTGGTGCAGAACCTGTGTCAATTTCTTGGGGCATGAGATAACTCCTGAGGTCTCTGTCCCCAGTAAAAGAAAGTAGAAGCACTCCAGAAAATAAGAGCCCACAACTCTACGGGAACTAAGGAGCATCCTTGGACTGACCAATTACAGCAGAAAGTTCATTGAGGATTACGCAGAGATCACGAGACCCCTGATCCATCTTTTGAATGGGGAGGTAGGGTCAAGTGGCAGTGGGGTCCAGAACAAGCCGATGCAGTAAGACAACTCAAAAGAAGCCTCTCACAAACGCCTTGCCTAGCTTACCCTGTCAAAAACAAGGAGTTATTCTTGGAGACAGGGTTCTCAAATACACGTTTGACGCAGTATTATATCAAAAGCATGAAAAGGTTAATTAGTAATCTCCTGTGCGAGTAAGACTTTATCCTCTGTGGAGGAAAAATTCAACGATTGTGAGAAGGCACTCCTGGCAATGGTGTGGGCATTGAAGAATTACCGCCCGTTTATCCAGGGGGAACACATCATAGTGGAGACTGGAGACTCCACCCCAACCTTTGCAATATCTTCAAAGTGACAGAATCAGGGCCGGAAATGTAAGTAATTCCCAAATTACTTCCTGGATTCTGTCAATGGTAGGCTTTCCTGTGGAGGTCAGATATGGCCAAAACAAGAAGTGTCCCCTCGCGCAAGGTCTGGCTGACTTGCATGATTGTGCCAGAGAAAACTGTCTCGAGGACTAAAGTCTTAAAATCAAGGACAACATGGAGGCATACCTCAATTCCCTACACAAAGTCTATGAAGAAGACAAGTGTGAGGGAATGCCCACTGTCTATGTGGATGGGTGCTCCTACCATGTGGACAACAACGGGGAAAAGGAACCTGTGGCCGGTGTAGGGAATGCATGGGTGAATGATGCCCCAGAACCCTCCGCTGGTACACAATTGGTCCCCGAAGTAGTCAAGTGGCAGAGCTGATGGCTGTGCATCAAGCCATCCTCACTGCTGTCCAACACCAACTCCACAAACTGGTCATAATCACTGATTCAGATTATGTACGGAACAGATTCGTGGAGCACCTGGTTAACTGGTATGTGCCAATAATAAACCTTTAAAACACTGAAAATTGATAGAAAATATTGATGATCTGGTCACCTCAAATGGGATGACCATCTACTGGAAAAAGATCAAGGGTCATTCTAAAGTAGAGGGACCAGACAAAACTGGAAATGATCTAGCTGATCAGCTGGCCAAAACCAGAGCCATCCAAGGGGATCTACTTGAGATTGAGTCCCTGTTGGGGGAAATCCAGGTCACTGCTATCACTAGGTCCCAGACAAATGCTCACAATGAACTCTCAACTGCACAATAGAGTAAGGAGACCCCAGGTGCTGATTTGATTACAGCTCAAAAAGTGGATCCAATAATTGGAAAGTTTTATCTTGCGGACCCTGAGAACTTTCCCCTGACGGATACCGATTACATTGGGAAAGAGGACCTCAGAGTGTTGATGAAATGTCGGTTTGTTGGGGAGGAGATCCATAGCTGGCCATGACCAGTGGATGGTCCCTACCTCATTCCGAAGCCTGATGCTAAGTCACGCCCAGGATGCGGCCACAGCCGGTCATCGGGGATTTCATACGACATTAGAAATCTTGCGAGAGGTTGCATACCGGCCACACATGGGGCAGGACCTCGACCAATCCTTGAAGGGGTGTCTCGTGTGTGTGCACAATTTCAGCCAACATCATTTTCACACTGTGCTCCCCTCCAAAAAAGGGGGGGATGACACTGCCTTGGTGAGATTTGCAAGTCGATTTTAATCGGGCCCGTGATTCGCTCCTCTAGGAGGAACAAGTACATGTTGACCGTAACATCCTTGTTCACTAAATGGGTGGAATGTCTCCCGGCCACATATTGCAAGGCAGAAACAGCAGCTGCCCTGATGATCAATCACATCTTCTCGCGTTTTGGCTACCCCCAAAGGATTGAGTCAGACAGATGTAGCCACTTCACCAGCAAAGTGATGACAAAGATGTGGGAGATACTTGGGGTCAAAAGGAAACTACACATTGCCTACCGGCAGTCCTCTAGTGGTGGAGTTGAGGTACACTAAAACTATTGTGAGCATACAGATTCTAGGCCAAGTTGGGACACTCGATTACCCTATGTCCTGATGGCCATCAGATCTACCACTTCTTCTGCAACAAAGATTTCTCCATTTGAGCCGATGACTGGACAAAGGATGGTGCTACCCCAGCATCTGCTCTACAGAACCCAAGAGCAGACCTTGATAAATGCCTCCACAACTCACGAGTATGTTGAGAGTCTGAGAAAACACCTTCAACATGCTTTTGCCTATGCTCAGCGGAATCTAGAGAGATCTGTTGACAGTATGAAGACCCACTATTTATTTATTGTGATACAGTTTAAATTATAAACTTTACACAAAATATAAAATAAATATCATATAGTTAGAACATAACATTAATATAAACAGAAAAAAATAAAAATAAAGATAAAGATAACATTAAGCATAATCTTCATATATCAAATGTATACCACATAATTATCTATGAAACAGATAATATATACAAATTACTCAATTAAAACAGTTATTTAAAATGTTATATCCAGTCTGCCTTCAATCCTCAACCAGATGGTATACAAAGCAATCAGCAGGCGCATACTGTTAGACCCACTAGGATCTCAAAACAACTGAAAAGGAATACCGAATACCGGGTCTACTTGTACAATTTCCAAAGGAACCAAGCCAAAGAGCACAAATCCCTCCCAACTTGGCGGGGCCCTTTTGAAATTGTGGACAGAATCTCGCCAGTCGCCTACAGAATCCACATCCCCAAGGGCAGTTTGGCAGAAGGGGAAGACAAGTGGGTCCACATAAACCAGCTGAAGAGTTGCCATCCCAGGCATACTTTGCGACAAATTTAGAGCCAACCGGAAACCCAGAGGGGGAAAATCCGGAAACATAGAAGAATCACTAAATGTTCACCATGTATGTGCAAGAAGATTGTTAAGACCAGTAGTAAACAGATGGGGAATATTTCCAATTATAACCAATGCAAGTGTCTTTCCCACTGCTGACATGCCCAGATGCCGTGTGGACAAAGTAGTGGGGAAATATCCATAACCATGTTATGTTCCATCTTCTAGCATCTGGACAAAGATTAATTCAAAGGATTACCAAGGACCACCACTCAGGGACCGGGAGGAAAGAACCAAGGAGCCCGGAGTGCCTCTCCATACTCCCAACCAGAACCAGCAATACGCCCAACCAGAACCAGCAATAGTACTGATCAGAACCAGCGAGGAGAGCGGTTCGCCTCCAGCACTGACGGGAGACGCAGATGAATTTATCCACATGGACAAAAGAAAAGAACATCCCAATCTCCCGACTTCCCCTTGAAGGGCGGTCAAAACCAAGTTGCGAGGGGGGGGGCTCTGTGGGATGTATGGACCCACTCCACTATGCGGCATCACCCTGCCAGTTATGGGGAAAGAAACAGCAACAATGGCGGCAAAACCTACAAAAACCTTTAAAATGACCTCAAACTAAAAAGTCTGCTGGATTAGCAAACATAACAAGGATTGTTGCCAAAAAGGAATACAGATTTTAGTTGTTTTTTCCCCCGCAGATTTTAAAGGCCAAGAAAGAAATGTATTTATGTTTGATGTAACAAATTTGCTTTTTGCTGGGTTTAAGAAGTTAATTAGCCTGGCTGAAGCTGCAAGAACTGGAAAAGCAGATTTTTCTCCCAGAAGGAGGGCCTTCCTCTCAGCAGAAACTCACTGGGAGGTGTTAATTGCAGGTTAGAACAGAATCTTGTCTACAGAAAGCGAAGGAAAAATGACAAAGCTTCAACCCAGGAATCTGAAAGTGTGAAGGGGGGGTTGTAAATGGCCTCTGGAAGGAACAAACAAGGAGGGGGGAATGCCCTGGACTGCAGGGAGACAAAAAGGGGCGGACCATCTGCTGCTAAATGTGAACAAAGAACACATTTTTAAAAGACTCAACTTGCTATTCAAAATTGTGAAAAACATGAAAAGGAAAGTCAATTTAATTTCTGGCTGCACTTGTGAAGAGGCGGTAGAACTGTGCAACATGTTCTGGACAGGAATGGCAATACATGTGGTTTTATGCAAAATGTATTACTGTTAGAATTGTGAAAATGTACAAGCATATCCCTATGTTAAACACGCACATTTGTGGAAATTTGCATAAAATTTGGAAATTGTTTTCATAGTGAAAAGGGCAAAATTCTGTACAAAGTTGAGACAAGATCCCACTGCTGCGGTGTGTGAAAAGGCCTTTTCAACCAGTATCCAGAAATCATCTGGCTTGCCACCACTAGGCTTGCCTGAGGAACTCGCCATCCAGCTGATTCAAATGCTCTCCGACTAGGAGGGCAGATCCTATGCAAATCCAGCGACCGGCCTCGCTGATCCAGTACCGTGCCTGATGTCCTGTCTTTCCTAGACCAGACCCAATCCAATGACCAGAGGCCAACGGTCCCGTTTAAAAAATTATTCTTCGAGTATTAATAGGTAGAACTGTGGCCCTTTGTATCTTTGCATCGTCTTACCCATATCTCAAACACATCCCATCTCTATTCCAGAACCAGTATTGTTGATGGGGGTGCTGTTGAACAGCCTGCAAAAGGGATGCTTAGCCCTGAAGCTGTGTGCAGAATTGGCACGAATACGCCAACATCAGCGGTTTGCTTACATGCCATTGCCTGAGACAGCATCAGATTACATCTGACACCATCCCTAATACTTGGCTTCGTTTTTGGGAGAAATCTGAACCTGTGACTCCAGCCACGATTGACTGCAATCCGTGGCCTGGCTGCGTGCGAGGCTCCCCATTGCATTACACGTCCTCCCTTAGGTGATTCCTAACCTCTGCAGCGGAGGACTGCGCCGCCCGTTGGTGGTTCACTGGGGGCTCGTCTCACCAGGCCCCACATTGCGTCCCGGAGCTGCGGTGGCCGTCACTGGGACCTCGGCTGAGCTGCCGTACCGAGACCCAGGGGGCGGGGCTGCTCCCCTGCCCGACGTTGGCAGCTCGCAGCCGCCATCCATCTCCATGACTTCATGCCGACTTCGCCGGTCTGGAGACCTTAACTGGCACGGC
This sequence comes from Ambystoma mexicanum, assembly GCF_040938575.1. Classification (NCBI taxonomy): domain Eukaryota; kingdom Metazoa; phylum Chordata; class Amphibia; order Caudata; family Ambystomatidae; genus Ambystoma; species Ambystoma mexicanum. Next base: position 80,151,893 of record NC_090921.1, on the reverse strand, counting down.
GTGTAGGCTACAGGCACATATTGTGAGGCTCAACATCCAGGACGCCTGGAGGGCACTGGATCCCCAGCTACGCAAATTCACCCATTACTCATCTGTACACAACAGCTCTTCCTGAATCAATCTATTCCTAGTATCAAGCGAGCTGATGGGAAGGGTGGGAGGAGCGCAAATTCTGACCCGTACCCTTTCTGATCATGCCCCAATCACCCCATCAGTGGAATAGGTGGAATTGGGAATACCCACCCTGACATTTAACACATGGAGGTTTAAATCCTCAGCACTCCAGGACATCGTAAGCCTGATATCCTAGCGGACATCGAGTCCTTTTTTGAGCACAACACCCCCCAGGCTACCAATGGGACACCTTCAAGGCGTATATTCGAGGAATGTCCATATCCAAAGGGGCGGGAGTACTGAAGACAATTAGCACAGACCTTAGTCGCTCCGAGTCCAGACTGCGGAAGCTGGAGCGGCGGTGCACAACACCTTCTGACCCGGCTACACTAGCCCCGATTAGCGAGGCACTCCTGTTCAATACACACGCCACCAGGGATGTCAAATACTTCAGTCACCCACATGCTGCTAGGAGGTATGCGGAGGGCGTCAGACCCGGTAAACCATTGGCAACCTTAACAAGGGGGGAGTGAGGTCAGGCACAGATTGCTGGTGTCAAGGACCGAAGAGGCATTACACAGTGGGCGGACCAGCAAATACTAGACATTTTTACAGACTTCTATACTAACCTCCATTCCCAACCCCCGAACATAGCGAGCAACACATGAGGGATCTCCTTGACCAGATACCCACGACCAGTATTTCCCCCACAACTAGGAACCAACTGGACGCCCCAATCTTACTGGACGAAATAATCGGTGCCATCTCCGATCTCCCTAAAGGTAAAGCACCGGGCCCTGACGGATTCACTGCTGAATTTCAGAACACAGCCATATTGGCCCCTAAATTACAGGAGGTATGTGACGAGTCGCTCCGGGTTTCTGCCCTCCTACCCACTTTGCGCAAAGCCGTTATAACAGTACTGCTTAAACCCAGCAATGAATGCGGTTCATATAGGCCCCTATCGCTCATGAACCTGGACACCAAGATCTTTGCTAAAGTGATAGCAAACCGATTCCCCCCAGTAATGACATACATGATGCATGAAGATCAGGCAGGTTTTGTACCCAGGAGATCTACATCCCACACTATAAGGCGGTTGCTCAATGTTATGGCACGAATCAATAAGGGCTCTAATGCAGTTGCGGTCACACTCGGAGCTCAAAAAGCATTTGACATGGTGTCTTGGAAATGTGTGTGGCTGGTGCTGGAGACGATGGGCATTGGCCCCAATATGATCAGTTATATCAAATTGCTATATACCTCCCCAGTGGCTAGGGTACGATTCAACTCCCCGACATCCACCCTGAACCCGCTCTTCAGAGGCACCCGACAAGGCTGCCCATTTTTCCCGCCGATCCCGTTCGCATTGGCGGACTACATTCGAGCACACCACTTCCATAGAGGTATACGACTGAAAGAAACCCGAGATTATATCTCTCTATGCTGATGTTTTATTATATATTATTAGGGACCCCGCTATTCATCCAGATCCGATACTGCAGGACATCACACGCATAGGCACTCACTCCAGGTTTACAATTAATTACTCTAAACCGGAGGTCTTTCCACTCACTAACTCTACTCAACAACTGGCCACTGAATACCCACTCCACTGGTCACCTGGTGGGTCCAGGTATCCCTTTCTAAAGACACCCTGCTAGCAGACAACTACCTGGCCATGGTGCAGCTTGCCGAATCCAAAATGGAGCGTTCGCGTTCTCATCCATTATCATTCGCTGGGAGGCTTTCACTCATCAAGATGGTATTGCTTCCCAAGTTCTTGTACACATTTGGCAACATTCCCATTTGGCCTAGGGAACAGTACTTCACAAGACTACACAAACTGCATGCAATTTCTGTAGCACTGGCGCGGTACGCAAGAAATGTACAGATATGTCCCTCCCATATGAAAGAGGGGGGATTTACAGCCCCTAACCTGACACTATATTGGTTAGCGGCAGACCCAATATGCCTCCCATTGGTATCCTGGCTCCCCTTCCCACCCGCACATCCAGTTTGAGATTCTGGCAGCAACTGGAATTGATGTAATGTCACTTATATTGCACCAACAGTACGTTCCGGACTCGCCCATTGATCCAGTCAGAACCACTGTACATGCCTGGGGCCGATTGTTCAGAGTAACAGCAGAACATCACCCCTACAGTAGCAGCTCCTGTTGTGTCTGCTGGTGTCCACAGGAGACCCCAGTTGTCACAAGCTTCCTCTCTTAATCCTAGCCCCTCCCCCCCCCTACTTGTATTTGTAGAATATTCACCAATCAGTTTTATATTGCATTGTGAAACGTAGGCCTTTCCTCCCTCTATTCAGGATTCTTAATCTTATGTGTTTTTTTCCGGGTGTTTTTAAAATATGCACTGTATCACTTTAAAATTGTTGCATTGTGAAACCTAGGCCTTTCTCCCGCCATTCAGGTCTCTCAAACTGAGGTGTGTTTCTTCCCACTGTTATTAGAATATGCACTGTATCAGTATTTGAATCCTAGGCCTTTTTCTCCCTCTCTGGGACTCTCAAATTTAGGTGGCTTTAAATTGCTTGCATCTGTACCACCACTAAAAATTGCATTGTGAAACCAGCGCCTCTCTTGCGCTCGCCTCCTAAGTGTCGTAGTCTTGTCCCACTCTCCTGTGCACTTGCCTCTGCTGTCTTGTCCGTCTACCCCTGGGACCTCCCCTCCCACCTACTCTATTGGTGCTCTCTGTCTCCCCTATCTTTTCAAACTGTTTCTCTATTGACTATCCTGGTCTCCTCACCAAGTCTGGTAGAAAAAAGTTTTTAAAGGACATCCTGGTCTCCAACCCAGGCCTCTCCATCGCCGACACCTACATCAGTGCCTCCTCCAAGGAAACTCACCGACATCCTCTTTGTCGTCCCTTCACCAGATCTATGGACCCCTCATGTGGTCTGTTCTCTCTCCTTTCTCCTCTTCTGCCATTAATGGTGGTACCCGCTGGGACGCCCTCCTGGCCTCCTTCCTATCCTCTAAGGTCATCATTAATGTCTACTTTCCACACCTCATCAACTTTCTTCTACTGTCCCCTTCCCACTTTCCTTCGCTACCTTGCCTTCCTCCTTCCTTCCTTTCTACACTTCCACAGGGCATACCTCTGATCTGTACCCCTCCCCAAGTCTTTCAAGGAGGGCAACCTTCTCCACATTGCCACTCTTAACCCCCGCTCCACTGTCAAACACTCATCTGATATCTGCCGCCTTCTTGAAGAACTTGACCTCGGTCTCACTGAGACATGGTTTACGGCCAGCTCCGTCACCAGCTTTGACACGCTCCTACCTGATGGCTACAAGATCCTCTCCACGCCCAGGCCCAACCACTCTGGTGGGGGCATAGCTCTCTCCCCGAGTGGATTCCTGCCTGTCATTCCTACACAGACCTACACTTTTGAATGCCTCGTCTGCAGGCTCTCTCTCGCCTAGCCATTCCCTTACTGTGGCTACTATCTATCGGCCACCAGGTTTCTTCCTTCCTCGGAGTGGGTGGATCTCTCCTCCTCACTCCTGGCCTCAACCACTCAACTCCCTCTTTCTGGGAGACTTCAACATCTACCTGGATGCCTCCTGTCCCCCCTCTGAACTCTTTTGCGACCTCTGCGACTCACTCACCATTCTCACCTCTGGACCGACTCATTCTGCAGGGCACACTCAAGGTTCTGATCTCTTCAGACCTTCCCCTCTCTCCTGGAGTGTCCACTTTCTCCATCCTCCCACATCACCCTCCCTACCCCGCAGGTCAAGCCACCTCCATCACTGCCACGCACCTGCTCGGTCACCCGACCCATGAAGCGTGTGTCAGTTGAGGCTTTCGCCACCACCTTCTCACCCCCTCCGCGCCCCCCCCCTAGCTGACTCTCAGCTTGACACAGCCCTCTTCATCCTCCACTCTTCTATATCAGATACTCTGGATATCCTTGCCCCTGTCATGAGAATCTGCCTAAAGCCCAAAGCAAAGTGTAACTCCTGGTATGACTCAGACCTTGTCACCCTAAAACGCAAGTGTAGGGTTGCCGAGAGGAAATGGCATGCTTCAAGTTCATCCTCTGACAAACTGGCCTTCCGCCTGCTGCAAAGGCAATACCGGCTCTCCGTCCTCACCAAGAAAGCTCATCCAAGCCCACGTCTCTGCGGCATCCAACAACTCGGCTGAACGCTTTAAAAACTGCAAGGAACTGGACAATCCTGCCGCAGTCTACCTCTGTCCCTTCCCAAGCCCTCAGCACGGCACTGGCTTCTCACTTCATTTCAAAAACTCGGGACATCAGGTCCTCACTCTCCTCCTCTGACCCCCCCACCCCCTCCCACTATTCCCTGCTCTTCCTTTGGCCCTTCTGCAGCCACCTCCTCCCTCCTGCTCTGCCTTTCCCCTTTTTCTCCAGGTTTCTAGACGAGTTCAATCTATGAAAGTCTCATCGAAACAGGTTCACCCCTGTTCCTCCAAAACTATCAAGGATCACAGCGACTTCCTGGCTCCTGCCCTGGCAGATTTCTGCAATCACTTGTGACTGTCTTTTTGTGACACTGGAGTCTTCACTTCCCCCTTGAAGCACTCCCTTGTGCACCCTCTTAAACCCTCTGCCGATCCCTCCTGCCCGGCTATCACCCAATCTCCATCACTCCCTTCCCAGGCAAGCTCCTGGAGAAACTGCCCATCTCCCAGCTCAATCTCCACACTGAATCTGTTGGTTGTCTTCATGACCATCAGTCTGGCTTCAGAGCTGCCAGAAGCACGGAAAATGCTCGCCTGAACATCCGTGAGGACCTGCTCACCAACCTCAACTCGAACATCCCTTGCGTTCTTATCTTGCTTGATCTCTCTTCTGCCTTTGACACTGTCAACCATGCCATCCTGCTCAACTGTCTCCGTGATAACCTGGGTATCACTGGTCAGGCTCTGGCGTGGCTGACTTCTTTCCTCTCCGACCGACCCTCCCAGGTTGGGTCCTTCCGCTCCGACATCTTTTTCTCTACCTGTGTTTGTCCTCCAGGGATCTAACCTCTCTCCCTGGCTGTTCAACCAATACCTGGCACTCCTTGCCCATCACATCGCCGCTCTGTCCCAACTTTCAGTGATATGCGGATGATACCCAGCTCATTTTCAGGCTACCCTCGGCCTCCTCCTCCTCTACTCATCAGCACACCCACTCCCTCCTTCCCTGCAGCTCTCTGGCCAGCCTCTCTTGGCCCTCCTCCCACTACCACATGCAAGGCTAAAAACCTCGGGGTCATCTTCGATTCTGCACTCTCCTTCTCTCACATCGGACATCGCTAAGAAGTCACCATCAGCTGCACCTCATTAGAGGTATTCTTCCTTTCCTCTCCTTCCCCCAGAAGCTCACTGTCTCCAGAGCCCTGGTCCTCTCTAAGCTGGACTACTGTAACAGCCTCTGACTAAATCTGCCTGCCTCGACTCTCCACCCTCTGCAACTTATCCAGAACAGGACTGCGAGACTTGTCCTCAAGCCCAGGGATTGTATCTCTCCAGGACTGAAATCTCTGCACTGGCTCCCAGTGGCTGCAAGGATTAAGTTCAAAACCCTCTGTATTGTACACAAGGCCTTCTGGGGTCGCAATACCTTCAACTCGCTCTTCCTAAATATCTTCCTTCTCGAGCTCTTGGCTCATCTGCCTCCAACTCCCTCAGGGTCTGTTGCTTCTCCAAGCAACAAGTTGGTGGCAAAGCACTTTCGTCGGCAGGGAACTCTCTGGAACAGCCTTCCTGCCTCACTGAAACTCGAGAACCATCTCCAGTTCTGGACACACCTCAAAACCTTGCTCTTTGCTTCTGCTTGCTCTACTCCCGATCCCCCTTGCTGAACTGACTGAAATTGCACTGGTTACCTGGCCACACTTTTTTCTGATCTCTGGCCCAGGCCCAGGCCCTGTCAATTGCCCACCTGCACTGCTGCCCTGGCAACCCCTGCACTGGGGACTGTTTTTCTGTATCCCTTCAGTCCCCCTACCAGCACTTACGTCTGCACTTCCTCACACTTGCCACAATCTAGATGTTTTATTGGTCTTATTTATTACTCTTTCACCATGTACTGCACTTTCCCCCGTGCACTCCCCCCAGACCCCTTTCGCATGCACTTGCGCGATCCGAATGATACCTGGCCTAGTAGGATCCTGGTCTGTCCCCCCCCTTGTTCTCCCCCCCCCTTGCCTCGTCGCGCCTTAAAACACTTGTGTATAGGCACGTTATAATGCCATATCATATTACAAGTGGCTCCCCATGTGGGGATTCCCCAGATTGGAGCCTACGCACAACACTATCCTGGCACACCATTGGGACACCCTGAGCTACCAAGCACTTCGACTTCCATCCCAACAGGCAGTTCATAAATCCCCAGCCACTCCAGGTCAACACGAATATTTGCAATATTCTAGGCTCCGCGCTGCATGGTCAGATTTCCCTAACAAGCCCCCCCCCCCGATTCCCCAAGGGTTGCATACATTGCTAACTCTGGGGGCGCCCATGGCATTCTCTCATTATACAAGATCTTGCTGGCGAATGCCTCAACTCGGCCCTCCACGGCACGTGGTGAGTGGGCAGACAAAATGGGTATTGAGGTCTGACCACCTTTGGGGGAAAATGCTCGCACACCAAGTCTCCCTCAATCTTTGCTACCGAGCCATGCAATATAAATTGCTGAATAGACTACTACACCCCGCACAGGATCACTAGATTTGCCTGCACTGACTTGCACCTCTAAGGTGGAGAACGCAGACCATCTGCATATGTTCTGGACATGGCACAAACTGGGGGAATTTTGGGAGAGCATCCTTGGGACATTGTCGGAGATCGACACTGTTATAGACCCTGACTCGCTGGGCGTTCTGTTTGGGGTGTGGAAGACATCACGGCAAATTTCTAAATATGAGTTGTATAGTGGCCAAGAAATGCATACTCCAGGACTGGAAGAGAAGCACCCCCCTACATTTCAGAAGTGGTTAAACCCGCTTACCTGGTCCCAAAATTCTGGAGTACCACCTTCATATGCTCCCTTCCCACTCCCTAAGAACATTTGGACGGCATTCAACAAATACCTAAACAGGCAAGAGCAGGGCGCATCAGAGTGGCTCCACAATGAAGGATCTATTTATGGCAGTACATAGAAGTCTGATCTTTCCTCCTACACCAGACTACTGTTTTTACAATTGCAGCAATACCTCTGATGTATATTGAATGTTGGGACACATGAAACAAGTATTATCTTGTCTTATCCCCATCTCAGACCTATCCTATCCTTCAGAACCAGTAGTTATCTTTGCGCTGTCCCTTTTCTCCTCCAAAGAAGTCGAGTTTCCTTAGCAGGCGGGTCGCACTGGTCATGTGACTAAGATCCCTGTGTGGTATTTGCCTTTTCATAGTCATCCTCTAGTGTAAGCAAACCCATTTGTCATTTTCAAAAGTGCATTTCTGTTTTCCATTCTCAAGCCCATCTTGCAAAAACAATCTTTACTAAAACCTCCATAACTCCCTCCGTTTTTGAGATAGAACTGATATTTCAACTCCCACTTGTACCCAACAGCCATAGCTATCCATACGATTTCAAATCGTTTCTTTGGACTAAATCATTGCTTGTGATTGTGTGCAACTGTTCAAAGCAGCTCCCATTAGAATGTAGAACAATTTAAGCATTTGACCCTATTTGGTGTTTTTGCCCAGTAATGTCTAAAGATTATTTTAAAGCCATTCTGACAGCTGAAAAGTCAATTCCGTTTCCCCTTGTGTTTGAAGGGGGACTGATTCTGTGCGATTTGCGATATTCCTGAATGCCTGATCCCATCTCTCTACATTGCCTATTGGGGGTTGAGGGGTGTTGCAGGGGGAACCTCTAACCGTAGTGCTATCTGATCTGAACCAACACAAAAGTATGCTGTGCTGCATATGTTTTTGGTGCCCATTACTTATTCCTCGTGTATTAAACATTCTTCAGTGTTCCCCCATTGGTGTTTTGTTTACCCATTAAAATACCTCGTGATTATATTCTAAATACATATTTAACTTTGCAAACTAGCCTGATCGCTGGTTCAGTGTGACAGAGGGGAGGGGGGAGTTCCAGGAGAAGGGTGTGATACGAGTGGTATATCGTTCAGAATATCGAACATCAGACCAAACTCCTAGCATACTTTAGACATGGAGTGAAGCCACAAAAGCCTTCCACCAAGTAGACTGGACTTTCATGCGCCGCACGTTGGAGGACTTCTAGTTCAGTCCAGTGTGCTGCAAGATGCTGCGGCCCACTTCAGGGCTCCCAAAACCACCATAAGGATGCACCAAAAGCTCTCAGCACCTATCCCACTTTCCTGATGGACGAGGCAGGAATGCGCGCTCTCCCCAGCAATCTTCGCCCTCATAATGGACCCATTCACACAGAAAATCCACAAGAACAGCATAACAGGGAGGAGTAGAACAATTCAAGGTCTCTGTACGCAGATGACATGATGCTCTCATACACCAACTTCCCTTCAATCGACCCTAGTAGGGTTGGAAGATTTCAATGGGTGGCAGGCTCCACAATCAACTACACCAAGTCACTGGAGGTTACCATGGCCAAAGACATCTCCAGAGGTGATGCCCTTCAAATGGAATTCCACGTCGACAATATACCTCGGGAGCCCATTGTGGCAAACCTTGCTCTACTATATGCAGCGAACTTTCCGCCTATTTAAGGGCCCAGGGGCAGATCTTAAGAGATGGGAAGGCCAGGAAATCTCGCTCATGGGTAACCGTAAGATGTAAAATGAACCTACTGCCCAGATTCCTGTACCTGCTCAACCCCACCTGTCCTCCAAAGACAACCCCCAATGGATCTACATAAGCAGCTGCTTAAGTTCATATGGAGAGGGGGCAAGCCCCGGATTCCGCTAGAGGTGATTACCAGCACAGCTAAAGGGGCAGGATGGGGACACCTAACCTCCACAACTACATTGCAGTCCAATTATCAAATACTACTGCATAGGTCAAGCGCGGTACGGTGGACATTTCTCTCAGCACTGGCCGAAAATATTCTATTCAACCAGAATCGCCTTAAATTCTTGGGACTGGACACTGAAGGAAGAAACTTCCTAGGAGGCTGAGCCCGCTATCCCCAGTACTTCATAACAGACTTTTTTCCAGGCCTATATATAGCAAACTTTAGAAACTGAGCTGGGGGGCCTACAAACTCAACTGTTCAAAGACAGCTCCCCTTTAACTTTTGATGGGTGCAAGAGTCAGCGATTAAACAAGGAGCCACCCTCCTGGTTCTCACGCTAAAGGAGAGCTCACACCAGGGACTCAATCACCAAGCTATATAGACTATTACAAGGAAAGACGCTGACAACCAGGCCTATGTACATTTCCGGATGGGAATCAGAATTAGGGCATGCCCTTGTGAGAAGCATGGGTCAACATTAGGACTGGAACTAGTTCCGCCACGAGATGCATCACCCAACAGAGAATGTGCACTCAAGCTCCTCCACCGTTGGTACTAGCCCCCCCCCAGAACAGCTACATTGCTTCCAGGGGTACCAGGATGTCAATGCTAGAGATTGTACGGGGCACAAGACTTATTTTCACATGTGGTGGGAGTGACCGCAGGCGGAAGCTTTCTGGGAGAAGGTGCTACAAATATTGACGCAACTGCCCACTGCAAACTGCCTCTAACCCCAGAGGTGGTCTTGTTGGGAGCAGCGTGGCCAAAGTGCAACCCGAAATCTGGAACAAAGCTTTGCACTCAACTCCTCCTGGAGGCCAAGGTCACCCTACCTGCAAATGGAAGACAGATAGGCCCCCTACTACCACTATAGTGGTAGAACATCTGGGCCATTCTAGTGGCCGAAAAGGCGACGGCAGGTAGCGGGAACATTACACTGATTTACAGATGCAATAGAACATTCCCAGCACTGACCTTTCAACCATAGTTAGCAAGACGTTTCCTACGGCCTTGATTGTGGTCCAGGTCCCCCATCCAGACATTGTGTAAAGACAGATGCTCTAGGAAAACTGCAGCACAGGAGTGGGGCGGACCGGCAGTCCTAGGCGTGGAAAGTTATCATACACAGTGCAAATTGCTCAGAGCCAAGCAACAAAGTCAAACACTAAACATTGGGCACTAGAACAATATGCCTTGGCTGGACCACTATATGGATGGAGTTGGTGATCCAAGAGAGCCAGGAAACACTAAAAAGGAACAGACTTCCAACCACAACATCATTTAAACATTGGGATGGGGCAGCCTGGAGTTTATGGGACAGTCACTCTCCCCTCATCCGAATCATCATTCTCGGTGTCGGAAGCGGCCTCTGAAGCGTGTTGCCGTTGACGAGCAGAGGTGCGGCTTGACACGTAGGTGATGTGCGACGTACGGAGCAGGAGCGAGGGTCCTCTCCTCTGATCGTGAGGAGCCGAAAGACACGAAGGAGCAGACGGAGTCGCGCTCCGTGGCACAGCGTACATGGAGCCTTGTGCTGTGCGGGTGCATCCTTTCTGGGCGCTGCCGGCCCCTAGAAGGACGACAAGGAAGGAGTGGTCCTGTGTGTGCGGTCCAGGGGAAGGGCTGTGACGAGCTGGATAGAGTTGCTCTGTGAACCTATTAGGTGAGGAGGTCTTACAGCCAGAAGGAGCCTTGGAGGTGCCTGGTGTGGGTGCGGCACCTCCCTTTTTTGCCCTGTTGGTGTTCCTACCGAGTGAGTGCAGGCATTGACCTGCCTCACTGTATTTGTGGGTGACCCCTCCCCCCTTTTTTACCCTGTTGGTGTCCCCGCCTACTGAGAGCAGGGATCGACCTGCCTCATTTTGCTTTTGTGGGTGATACAGAAGCAAGGAGGGGTGAGCGGAGGGTGGGGGTTGAGGACAATTGTTGTTCCCTCCCGGTCAGCCTCCGTGTTGGGCTCCGGAGGTGTCTGTACGACGGAATCTTCAGTGTATGAGCCTGTTGGGGTGCGCTGGGGGATTGACATTTGGTGCGCAGATCCATAAGTCCCTTTTCTACGCCCCGACTAAGCGAAAAGGGGTATATAAGCCGGGGACTGCGGGCTACGGCCTTTGACCCGGTATCTACTGATAAGTCTCCCCCTTATTGGAGGGTTGGCGGTAACGTTGGATAAATCCTCCCCTTCAGTACTGCAGGGTTGGACCAGGTGATAGCAGTTCTTTTTCCCCTTTTTTTTTCTTTTGATTTTCAGTCGGCTTAGTAATTAGCCGCTCGAAAGAGTGACTACGCAGAGATGCAGCGGGGAAAAAGAGCGCAGCATTCGATCTATAACCTACGGAAAAACAGGACCCCTGCTATAAAAGAGCCAAAGGAGACCCACAGAAAGGGAGGTAAAGCTAAGAAAAACTCGAAATATGCTCTACCTGTAGCACAGGGAGCTATTACGGAGTTCTTCCCTGTGAACCCCCCTCCAGAGACCAATTCAACTACAATTGAGGAGACGACTGAACCGGCAAACACAGGAGGCACCTCTCTAAATTCTTCCAACTTTGATGACATTGATAATAATGCTCTGTTGGATCTGTGTTTGATGATACAGAGAGGGATGCAGACACACGCCACAGATAATATCCAAAGTTATTTTCGCCCCAGAAAGAAAATAACATGAATATTGATTTAGGGGGACATAACATAGCTGGAAGTGGGGAACGTCTATCCCTCTCCCCGAACCTTGCAATGGCCTCAATGGAGGACGAGCCAGACCACGAGATGGTGGAGAACACTGGTTCCCAATCCAATGCTACACAGCTATCTGAGCTCCAAACGACTGTAGCTTCCCTCCAATTTGCTTTGAAAATACTACTACAGATGACGGGGCGTATCTTATCTAACACCAATTCTATTTCTACGATATTAAACTTGAAGGATATTCTGCGAGAAGAAGCTGAAGTTAACTTATCAGACGCTCTCCAAGTAGCCGAGGAGATGGAACAAGCAGACGAGATGGTGAAGGAAATGGTGCAAGGGTCACCTCATAGCAACATCTTAATTGAAGATACTCCCACAGAGACAGAGGAACAAGATTTGGAACATCGTCCCCAAGCCCCCCCTCACGCGTAAACAACGTAGATTGGCCAGAAAGGCCCTCAAAAACAAGTCAGCTATAATACATGCCCCATCTCCTACGGCAGGGGGAGGACCTATATTCGAAACTCGCTCAAAAAAAGCCAGAAAAAGACTGACGAGAGCCGCCTTGCGAGCAGCAACAAAAAAAAGGGTGAATATCTGATAAGTCCCAAGCCATGGAACTAGAGGAAACTGCATTGGAGGACTCGGCGCTTGTCTGTGAAGTAAGCACGCCCTCCCACCTTGAGCCTGTTCCGGAGACACGGTCCTCGGAGGACCCGACTGAGCATGTTCTCTTGGAACAGCAGAAGCAAGTGCCTGAAATCAAGAATAATCGCGTATGCTTCATCAAGAATCTGTACCCCAGGAATAAGAACTCTTGGTTGGCACGCTCTGAGCTATTAACTCGGCTACACCACATTCCTCAACTCCGCATTTTAAAATCTGATGACTTTCTCTTCGTTGAACCTCTGTCGGGTCCTAATCCTAATGTATCTGCCCTACATTGTACTTTTTTAAATATTGTGCAGTTATTGAGAAAGTATAAAGAAGAACTGAGAGCGGTGGATATTGATGTGGACCCGCAGGAGAAGGATCTCTCAGCTATCTATGAGGAATCAGTTGGGACATCATCTTCTGGAAATGAGTGCAATACAGGAGCAGGAGAGAAGTCCCGGAAAATACAGTGTAAAGCTGAAGACCAGTTATTGGTGGTGGAAGTAGAATATCCTACTGAAAGTGGCTGTAGCTGGTTTCTATTAATTAATCTGTATAACCCTCCTGGAGCAGTAGCAAGGGACACCTTACAAGAGCCCATACAGGATTTACTGTCTACCTGGACATTAAGAACTAGTAATGTTGCTATCACTGTCGTGGGGGATTTTAATTGCCATATGTCTGACAATACTCTTATACCCACCAATTCAGGTCTCAGTGCGAAGTGTTTGATGACCCATAGCAAGAGGGAGAATGAAGGACTTGGGTGGTTACAATTGTTCGAAACCTGGGATTTGGCGATGATTAATGGCCGCACTTTTGGGGACAGACCAGGGAAGCATACTTGGGCAAATGGATCATCACTTCGTACATTAGACTATATTTATGAGCCCCGAGATGCAGTCCAAAGTAAGGGATATGTGGGTTAAGCCTAATGGATGGAGTGACCATGCTGCGCTGCATTGCTCAATATTTATACCGATCCCCCTCACTCCCCTAGCGCATATTGGTGATATTCAATCTAATTGTTCTGGAACTAGAATTATATGGTCAGAGAAAAACATCAGAGCGGCATCTGAAGCTCTCAAACCTACCATCATACAGGGCCTTTATGATTTTCATGCTAGGACGATAAACGAAATTGAAAACTGATTTTGGGCTTTTCAGGTCAACATGCTTCAGCCAAAAAGGGCCACATGTTAAAAACGGGTGGCACTCTACCCCCTTTTAACAGAAAAATCAGAGATGCAAAGAGAGGGCTTAGAAGAGCGATCCGTGGTTTAAAATCTTTGAAATTGTCTGAAACCAAGTACCGCGAGAAATTAAGAACTGCTAAAACTCTATATAGAGCTGAGATTAAAAATATCAAGAGAATAGAGCAAAATAATAGGGATCAACGACTCATAACTACGATTTGTGCCAGGAATTCACGCAGCATTTGGGCACTTCTCAATGAGAATAGAGGGAAAGTTTAAGGCCCTATGGTCAACCCAATTGATGAGAATACTTGGGTAGAGTTCCTATTAAATCGTAATACGAAAGAACAAGAGTCCGGGAGTATATCTATTGAGAAGGCCCCGGTCCTTCCCCCTTTTGATGTCTCTTCGGAGGCAATCCTTAATAAAATTGCCTCCTTTAAGTCCTCGAGAGCTCCTGGCCCAAATGGGCTAGCGAATATTGTGATCAAAAATAATTCTGTATTCTGGGCGGAGTTATTCTCCTTACTCTTTAACAAAATCTTAGCCCAGGGAACTATCCCCAGTTCCTGGCAAACTGCCATTCTGATTCCAGTATTCAAAAAAGGTAGGCACTCAGACCCCAGCAATTATAGGCTTCTATCTATGTTAGATATTACAGGGAAACTTTTTGCCTCTTTACTGCTAACTGAGCTGCAAAAATGGGTAGATAACACTAATATACTTAGCAGATTCCAATGCGGTTTTAGACGGGATTTCTCTACATCACATAATCTACTGGTAATGGATATATTACGCACTAGAGCGCTTAGTAAAGGACAGCCCCCGTTGTATGCCCTCTATATATTGACTTCAAGGCCGCCTTTGACTCCATCCCTCATGAGCGGCTTTGGGCCAAGTTGGAAACAATGGGATGCCCCTCAGGATTATTATACTATCTTAGATTACTCCATGATACCTCGGTGTACCTTAGACTTAACCAAGAGGGCAATACGACTAGAAATGTGCCTCAAAATAGGGGGGTTAAGCAGGGCTGTGTTACAGCACCTCATTTATAACATATGTTTATGACATCCCTGCGGCACTTACAGATGTGGACAATTGCCCACCAAAATTGGGGGATGTACTGTGTGCCGTTCTGGCCTACGCTGATGACCTGGTAGTCCTAGATAACACCATAGGTGGCCTTAGGCGCTCAGCACATATTCTTTGGGACTATGCTAGGACCAATGGTTTGTCCATTAACCTGGATAAAACTAAAGTACTTAGATTTACCAGGAAAAGGGTAGCTAGCCCGTGTGAACTTGGTGGTACATAAAAATCTTATCCTCTATGCCCCTTCTTACTGTTATTTAGGAGTGGAAATAGAACCACTAGGTGATTATACATTATGCAAACAGGGGCGGACCATTCGTGCATTACAAGTAATTTCATTAGTCTCATCTTTCACTAACAAGCATGGCGGTTTCACTCTATGGGGGACCCGCCATCTCTATATGCAAGTCTTTGTCCCTATGGTTATATATGGCCTCGGGTCGCTGTTAACAGTTGACTTAGAGTGGCTTCAAGTGATCGAGGGCAAGTTTTGGAGACGTATGTTGGGTCTTCCCCCCCGGGTGTGCCGATGGCTGTGATAAG
Organism: Ambystoma mexicanum; assembly: GCF_040938575.1. Lineage (NCBI taxonomy): Eukaryota > Metazoa > Chordata > Amphibia > Caudata > Ambystomatidae > Ambystoma > Ambystoma mexicanum. Next base: position 80,136,652 of record NC_090921.1, on the reverse strand, counting down.
ATTGGAATTGGGCCTTCCTTCATTGAAAGCGCTGATATTGAAAAAAAGAGCTGGGTTTTATCTGAAGATAAGTGGCTCCTCTAATCCAGTATTGTCAGTTATCCAGCAGGAACTGACTAAAAACATACTACCTCACCTTTTTATAAAGATACGAGTAAATTTTTTGCCAACATTGGCTGGACTCATACAGGGGCTTATGTACCTAATGAAATTTTAAATGCACTCGAGAAAAAAGTAGAACTTTGGGATTGGTTAGAAAATTTCTCCCATTTGAGTAGTCTCAAGTCATATAATTGTGAAATACCGAATATATCAGTTTATGAAACCACAGGCCTATTTATATCTCTGTCCCACCAGAAGACTTCGACGATTTATCATTCTGTTTCGGCTAGAACAATTGCCTACTCTAACCAATAGAGGAGCTTGGAAAAATATCCCTCCTAATGAGCGGACATGTCGGCTTTGTAAATCTTTATCGTGTCCAGAAACAGCTAGGCATCTTTTGACACAATGCCAGGCTATGAAGGAGCCAATTATAAACTTCTTGGGTGAATTTGTACATGATCTATTAGCTATCCACGAACTGTCGTTCTGGCATTACTGTACCAACACTTGCAACATGCACCTATTCATAGCACTTTATGTCTGGCAACAGATTGAATTAGGCTTAGGTCTTTAATTAGATCTGAATTATAACTGCCTAGTCATTTGTTTATTATATTTTAAATTTAATATGTACTGTATACTGATTTTCTGATTGGTTTTTTTGTTGAAATGGATTTAATATTTTGTGGATATTTATGATTTTATGTTTGTAAATGAAATGTGTAAAGTTTGAATTTATTTTCAACCTATATCACATTAAAGAATTTGAATCTGGATGAACTTGTAAAATAGATTCAGGTTAACTCAATTGGCTTGCTGGCACCAAATTAGAAAAGGGACACTACTTAATTCAAAGATTTATCAGAGAGCCCCACCCCCCCAAAGTCCTAGTGTCCACCATCTATAAAATAGAACTCCCAAGAGTTTCAAATCACCCCACATACATGATAGAATGGGAGAAGATATAGGGAAGCCTATAGGTGAACTGGCCTAATGGACTAGGGCGGCGAAATCGGCTCATCAAATAGAATGGTGTTAAGCTGCTACTAAACTGGTATCTAAACCCAGGACAGTCTGCACAGAATGCATCCCACATCCCCCCCCCAATGCTGGGTACATTCCAACGCAACAAACACCCTTTTCACTTGTGGTGGACATGCCCAATCACCCAAATGTTTTGGAAAGAGGTGCTCGCCCAGATCAAAATAAGTACCCATCTGAACTTACCGGAAAATCCCATAGTGATACTCTCATGGATGAAGATCCACACGGGCAGTACAAACTGCATGTGAAGGGGATCTAAACCAATATCCCACTTTAGTGGCAGCTAAAATGGTCATAGCAAGCAAAAGTCCCCAATTCCCCCAGAGGGCAAAAAAACGGTGGTCCAGGATCTGGTATGTAGCAACAATGCACAAAATTGATGCGGCATTCAGTGGAGTCGGCACGTTAACAAAAAAGGGCACCTCTCGTTATTTATGTGAGCGAGCCATGATTGATCTGGAATGTTACAAACCCCATGCGATTACCCCTTTGTTGTAATATCCAATGGTTGTATGCAGTATAACCCACCATATTTACACCCTCTTAAGTGCTTTTCTTCTCGTTTTAGTTTATATTTTACTTTAGTTAAGCTGATTTAAGTTGCTACTCTTTGGTCCTGTTTGGGGTAGGACCAAGGAAGGCATACACTGCAGGAAGATGTATGAACACAGCGGTAACGCATTTTGATGTTCCACTTAATAGCACATGAATATGCTTGCAAAACTGCTCTGCTTGTTTATTCCAATAAAGGACATTTTGAAAAATGTCTCAATTACCTATATGGTGCTTTATTTGGGGCCAGCAACACAAACATTCCATGCCCTCACCATCACCCAGTGTAGCTCACCACAACAGTCAATCTGCTTACTCCCCACAGCAACAGCAAGCACATGCCCTGGCACACAAACCTCAATGAAGGCTGCCCCACTTGTGGCCTAGGCACAACCCTTGCCACACCTGTAAGCAAGATGGGGCCTGTAGAACCCATGTGGCAGTGCTGCCTTCCCGTATGCACCATCAGAAGACCAATCTGCTTCTCTGCCAGGGCTCGCCCTGGTCATGCGGAGGCTGTAGGCAAAGACTATGCCCAGACATTGTTGCTGGCACTCATTATTGCTGGCACTATGGGCATGTTAAAGTGTGTTAAGTTCGTCACATCAAGTACATTGACGTGATCACACATCAAACCATGCAGAAAAAAAAAAGACAGAACCCGTCATTGAAAGTTCTCAACTTTATATCTGAATGATAGCCAGACACTGGTTTGCATCTATGGACTAACCTGCTTTTAAAAAAAAATCCCACACAACATAACTGAAGTAATTGTGATCAAAGAAAATACATCTACATTTGTAATTGTACAGCTCGGTTGTTCACTGAAAAAAAACAATTTAAAATAGGAAGTCCCCTGTATCTTGGCCAGACTCTTCCATTTCACGACAGAAGGCCAACCGTGCTCGGTCACTGGCAAAGTCCACCTTAAGGCGCAAACCAGAAATCTGGGCACCCTTCGTCTCCTGCACAGCAGTTACTGCATCTTCTTTGCTAACGTAGAGGACCAGAGCCCTGCCTCGTAGTTGATCAAAGACTGCCTTGGCCACTTGCCCATAGCGGCTGAAGCGTTGTAGGAGAGACTTCTGGGTCACTTCGAGGGGAAGGCCATCGAGCCACACACAACTCGTTATTATGCTTTTTCCAAACTCTGTTTTCACGCGGTATTTACCGAGCACCTCCCCAGCAAGTGCTTTCCCAGCTCGGCACACACTATACATGTCGTAGAACTCAACAAAGGCCGAGCGGGTGGGCTCCCCCTCTGGCGGCCGGCTCATCTCCACATCCAGCACATCACCAAAGCGCTTACAGATGCTGGCAAGCTTCTCTGCAGTGATGGTCCGATCCAGGTTCATAATCAACAAGGTCCTGTGAAAAGAACCGAAAAAGGCATACGAATAAGTTTTGAACATGTAATGGTTCAACCAAGCATAAACTCGTATCAACATAAAGTTACTAACAAACCGAAAAGGTGTGCCGCCAAGACTCTAGACCTCCCCCTGCCCCCAATTGACCTCGGATCACAAAGACTATCCCAAGAGCACACAAGTCTCGCAATGGCACCTCCAGAGCTGAACTAGTTAACAAGCATTGGCACTGCCAACAGTTTGGACTTGCGTCAGCAAAGGCACTTGTCAGGTACACCTGTGGTGGTATTAACAGCCCATTGATGGTAGCAGGTGCGAGTACCTGGACAACAGCAGTGCCTGGCAAATCCCCAATACTTCTACAAGCCAAAACTGCTGGCTTTGCCAATGCTTGTTTTTACCAGACATTTGTAAATCTAGTCGCTGAGCACCAACCTGGTGAAGACATTTTTATTACACAAGTAGAGCATTTACAACTAATTCATTAACTCATTAGATTGCTGTGAAAAACACTGGAAGGCACTAGGAGTGCAAAGTTTGATGGTGTTTCATTGAAGCTAGTTCAGAGTTCCCCGTTATGCCCAAACCTTGTCCGTCAATCCCACAGCTGGAATTCATAATGTTTTAAACACTTCCATTATAAACCACTGATAAGTTCCTCGGAGTTATAAGCACTTGGTATTTGTGGTATGGCGCTACACCTTTGCAAGCGCCAGCACACTCGCAACCACTGCACTCTAGCAGGCGAGGAAGAAAAACAGTCAGGCGGGTTGTACAAATACCTAACATAACATGTTTAAAACTGCAAATTGTAAACCCTCCTGGCGCCGAAAGCCTCCACATGAAAAAGCAATTCATTTCACAAACTATTTAGACCTTGGGGCCAATGCAGTGAGTAACATTCATTCCCATGAGCAACAGGAATAATGACACTGATTTGTAATTACTAAGTGCCGCACGCCTGGCAGTTCTGCACATTTATGGCGACAACACTTTGCATTCTGGAACTTGTAGTTTTGTTTATCACCAAATTACATTTATTTAAAAAACCTGCACGTGTCCTCTGCTGGACAACTCTGCTGCTAGAGCATTAACCGCCAGTGCTCTGTTGGCATACTTTATTGAATTCCAATGTATGCCCCTATATAGTTGTGGCACTAATAGCGAAAATACTCAGATGGCAGGCGACAGTGAGATGGCAGGCATTGCAAAAAAGTGATCTTGCCCACAGAGATCAGATTGCCTAGTGAAAGCAGCGTGCTGGTTTTAAACAGGTGAGTTGGAGGCAAAATGTAGTAAACATTCCGACAGAGAAGGTGAATGAAACATTCTAGTGTCGTTCGTGTCAAAAACGGCAGAATCTGAAATTTGGATAGGTTGAAAGTACAAAGCTCTGCCACCCACCCACCCTCCCGCCCGCAGCAACGGTGCTGGGAGTGAAGAACGTACAGATGAGGTAGGTGCAGAGGACCGTGCATGAAAAAAAGACTAGTTGGCCGTCCCCATTCTGAGGTGGCTATGCATTACAGGGTTGGCAGTTGACAGCATCACTCGACTACGGAAAAGTAATCTTTAAATAGTTGGCAGTGAAACTCAGCCCGGCTAACGGCTCAGAGAAACCTATCCACAGCAAGAGGGTTGTTGGTCTGGTCAAGGACTGCTCTCAGAAAAAACTTTAGCCCCCCAAAAGGAAGGGGATTCCCCAAATTCAATCAGCAGCAGGCGGCCTTAGGAAGTTTTCAATTTTGTTCCCACTGAAGTGATGGGGGGGGGGGAGTTGCTATAAGTCCAAAGGCACAAAAGGAACAATTGGCATAAAGGGGCTCAAATACATCAGGCAATGAGAGGCCTCAGACTGCCTGTCCCTCATGTAATTCTCCCCAGACCAAAATAAAATGACACCATCCTCCCAGGAGATTGATGGGCAGATCAGAGGATGTTTGGTTTACAAATGCCTGGGCTGGCACCAGCCTACTTGATCAACAAATTGAAGAGATACCAACCAACCCAAGCTCTTAGATCTGAAGATCAATTTGGTTGTCTCATTCCAAGGACAAATTATAGATCAAGAGGTGATCAATGTTCCTCAGTGGCTGGACCTTGATTTCCATTGAGCCTGAGACAGGTAACTTCCCTGTCGAAATTCAGAGCAGGCTTAAAGACTTACCTATTTAAGTAAGCCCAATGACTATCCAGCTGTGTTTTATCTCCTGTGTTATCTTTTATCAGTATGGTTATGCTTCCTTAATGAAATATCACCACCTGCGCCAGGATACAATTTGGTTCTTTGTGTGCGCTTTATAAATACATCAAATCCATAGATTGCTTTCAAAGCCAGGACAGGCATGTTTATGCGTTATATTGCCTCAGCTGACAAGTAGCGTGCAAGCATCATCTGATCAGGCACCTGATTGAGATTAGATTGATGCGGGACAAAAGTCACCTATACCCGCCTGGAAAATGTTTTGACCACACTGGACTGGGACTTACAAATAGCAATCATTTACAGGTTTCTTAGTACAACAACGCACTGAAAATGATGGCGAATGTGGGTCAGTAAGGGGAGTGCATTGCTTCCTGGTACTGCATCCGTTTCCCTACGAACAGTAACTTGCATATGCACCAACTTTTAAAAACAAGGATGGTGAATTCACTGCAGTGAAAGCTAAACGTGAGGGACCTAGAGCTATGTGATCCAATGACGGGAATTAGGCCGTTTGTTGTAGGGAGGCAGCTTATTGTGCCTTAAACCAGCCATGCGAGAAAGCAAACACCTGAATGAACCAATCTGGGAACCCGTTCTGACTGATGCCTTTAGATATGAAAATTACAATTTCATTGACTTACCTGCCCGAAATGCTGGAACAGTAACGTGTAAACAAACTACAGCCATTACATACATGTTCTCCACTCGAAGCAACTGGGTCCGATTTTTAAAAGCGTTTTATGGATAAATGAACCCAGACCAAGCACAAAATGGTTGCAAATGTAGATAGTGTAGTTATTCAGTGTTACCGCATTTAGAGATTTTAACTGATAAATGCTGACCCTCATATTATTTTAATAGGCTATGGTATTCAAATCAGCTGGCTAAGCTGTAAACTACATTATGTTGCACATCGTGGAAATGTTTGTTCCAGGGGCCAGTGATCGCTGCAGGGCCGTTTGCTCCGACAGGCTTTGCACTGGCAGATTACAAAGGGCATAAATGTTAGAATACTAGTGCAAGAGAAGGGTATTGTTGTAATGCAAGTCAGTCTTGTATTGCATCCCTGGCCAGGAATGCATGCCGATGGAATGTTGATGTATGCACGATAGGCCGCTCAGGAGAATGAGTGAATATTGTGTGTTAAGTGTTCTATGGATGTCAGTTGGGGGCCTGAGCTGGGAGTGAATGGATGGCCGGTGGGTCTGTACCCGACACTAGCAGCAACATCGTTTGGAACCAAAATCCAGAGTATCTGCTTTCTCTCACCTTGCCCAAAAAACCTGGAACGAGCTACCAAAGAACATACGTAACACAAGGGCTCCCTGTATTCAGAAAACTACTCAAATTAACGCTCTTCACACCATAACTAGAAGCAATACCTATGGGACATATACGCAGCTGAAATAAGAGGAAACAGATTCTCCCTAAGCTAAGTTTCAAAAACTGAAGGGGTGGGGAACAAACCACGGCAATCCATACCAATTGAAGGATTTTGAATCACGATAAAGAACGATTACATAGATCAGGAGGGAAGGGTAAGGGAGTAGTTTCTTACCTGTAACTCCATTTCTCCAGCATTGGTATCGTTCATGGATTCACATGCTTAGAATATTCCCCGTCGTCAGACTGGGAACCCTCGGTACACATATATATAGTCATTTCCAATAGGAAAAACTTCTGCCCTATCCCCGTCTGCGTCCTCTACGGGGCCGCCCACGTACGCCCCGTTGGACGTGATGGTATATAAGCCCCGCCCCCGCGGGTCCCTTCAGATTTCGACCCCTCCAAGATAACGGGGGGAAAACTTGCTTACATACCAATCTTCCACATTGCAGTCCGGGGAGGCCGGAGGGCGCATGTGAATCCATGAAAGATACCAATGCTGGAGAAATGGAGTTACAGGTAAGAAACTACTCCCTTCTCCAGCATTGGATCTTTCATGGATTCACATGCTTAGAATAGATTGTAAAGCAGTAACATCAAGAAGGAGGTGAGAGTGCAATGTAACTTACATTCGTAGAGACACCCCCAAACACTACCGTTTACACCATGTATGTAAGCAACAACTTATTATACTGATACGAAACGGATTTCCGCCATACAATGCTATGTCATATGACTCAGTATGCACCCCTTGCGCACATATCTACCCAACCACTTATGTTTAGGTCAATAAACTATGCACATTCATGTATACACTCTGAAAAACCAGCTGAGGCCAAATAATAATAGGCAGCATTCTTCTTGAAACTTTGGCTTACCTCATTGAAAAAGGTGGCGAAGCACTGCCCTTCCCATTTGTACCTCATCCGCGTGCTGCTTTTCCAGGCAGTAGTGGCGCGTAAACGTGTGCGGAACAGACCATGCCGCCGCCTGGCAGATGTCCGTCAGCGGAATTCCTGCCCATAGAGCCACGGAGGAAGATGTCGATCTCGTGGAATGGGCTCTGGGACGATGTAGTAGAGGTCTCCCGGCCTTGGAATGACACAGGGTAATCGCCGAGGAGACCCAGCGAGCCAGACCTTGTTTGGAGATAGCCTTACCCCTAGCCGAGGGGCCGTAGGCGACGAATAGCTGTCTGGTGGCTCTGATATCTTGCGTTTTTTGCAGGTAAAATTTTAGCGCCCTTTTGACGTCCAGAGTGTGAAGAGCCTTCTCCGCCGTCGACGAAGGAGATGCAAAGAAAGTAGGGAGTACCAGGGTCGAGTGCTTATGATAGATCGACGGTACTTTTGGGATGAATGAAGGGTTAGTTGATAAAATAACTTTGTCCTTAAAGAACCTCAGATATGGAGGGTCTATGACCAGTGCCTGTAGTTCCGACATTCTTCTAGCCGAAGTGATGGCAACTAGGAACGCGAGTTTCCAAGATAGAAATTGTAGAGATGAAGAGGACATTGGCTCAAAGGGAGGCTTCATTAAGGCAGCTAGAACCGTGTTCAGACTCCACGACGGTGGGAACCGTTTTTCCGGAGGGAAGGTTCTAAACAGACCCTTCATGAAATGCTTCACTAGCCTGTCACTGAATAGTGGAGGGGACTGTCTTCTTCTGGTAAATCTCGAAACAGCCGCCAGGTGTACTTTGATTGACGATGATGACAGTCCGCTCTCCGCAAGATGAAGAAGATACGGGAGGATTTGCTCCGGAGTTACTTCCAAAGGTTGTATATTTTGTTGTGTTTGACACCATATACAGAACCTTTTCCATTTGCTTACATATGATTTGTTAGTGGACGGGGCTCTGGCCGCCTGCAGAATCCTTCGGCAATCAGTCGAGACTTTTAGGTTCCCGAACTCCGAGAAGTCAGGAGCCATGCAGTTAAGTTCAGGCTGTCCGGATTGTGGTGCCACACGGTCCCCTCGTCCCTGGACAGGAGGTTCGGTACTTTCCTGAATGGTATCGGCTGATCCAGCGACAGATGAAGGAGGTCTGAGAACCATGGTTGCCTCGGCCAGCGCGGGGCCACTAGGATGACCCGGCAATTGTACCTGTGGATCCCCTGGATCGTCCTCCGTATGAGGGGAAATGGAGGGAAGGCGTAGAGGAACTTGCCTGTCCACGGAAACGAGAACGCTTCCCCCAGGGAGCCTGTTTGGGGCCATCTGCTCGCGAACTGAGCACATTTTCGGTTTCTTTCCGTGGCGAAGAGATCGAACGACGGGGTCCCCCATCTTTCGAAGATTTCCCCGAGTTGAGTGGAGTCCAGCTCCCACTCGTGTATTTGTGACATAGTCCTGCTCAGGGAATCCGCCTGTAAGTTCTTCGCTCCCGGTAGGTGGTATGCCACTAGGGAGATGTGGTGTTTTAAAGCCCAATGCCAGATCTTTTGAGCTTCCTTCGAGAGGGTCCTGGATCTGGTGCCACCCTGTTTTATCAGGTAGAACATAGCTGTCGTATTGTCCGTGAGCACTCTTACTTTTGACCCCTTGATGTGTGGGAGGAAAGATTTCAGGGCCCATCTCACCGCCCTTAGCTCCAGGACGTTGATATGTAGGCGAGATTCGGTCGACGACCACCTGCCTTGGGTTTGGTGACGTGACATGTGTGCTCCCCAGCCCGACAGAGAGGCGTCTGTAATGATGGTGTTCTGAAATTCCGGCTCCTGCAGGGGGACCCCTCTGTCCAGGTTGCGCGCCACTTTCCACCATCGGATGGCTTTGATAACTCGTTCGTCGTCGACTATTATCTTGTCCGACCAGCGGCCTGTGGCCTGCTTCCATCTGTCTGATAGGAACTCCTGTAGAGGTCTCATGAACAACCGGCAGTTCGCGACTAGGTGGATGCACGATGCCATGGAGCCGAGGAGAGCCGCATATTTTCTTACTGACAACCTTCTCTGTAAACGAAGTTGGCTTGTCAGGTGTTTGATCTTCAACAACCTTTCCAGGGATGGTTTCACTAGTCCCGTGTGGGTGTCGAATTGAGCACCTAGGAACTTCAAGCTCTTCGAGGGCTTTAGTGAAGACTTTTCGTAGTTCACTGCAAATCCCAGACGCTGTAGCAGTCGCAAGGTGGTCAATAGGCTGTCGTTGGTCGACGCTGGGGAGGATCCCCTCACGAGCCAGTCGTCGAGGTACGGGTAAACGTGATGCCCTTCCTTCCGCAGCCAGGCTGCTACGGGTGCTAGGCACTTTGTAAAGGTTCTTGGGGAGGACTTCAGGCCGAAAGGGAGCACAGTAAATTGGTAGTGTGTTTGGCCGACTAGGAACCTCAGGAACCTCCTGTGGTGAGTGCGCACCGGAATGTGAAAATACGCATCTTGGAGGTCCAGTGACGCCAGGAAATCGTTCTTTTGGACCGATCTGATTACCTCCTGTAGAGTAAGCATCTTGAACTTTTGACTCAGCAGGGTTTTGTTGAGGTCCCGTAGGTCGAGGATGGGGCGCCACTTCCCGTTTGGTTTCTTTACTACGAAGCAGCGCGAGTAAACCCCTAAGCCTCTTTGTGAAGCAGGGACTAACTCGATGGCGCCTTTTTTTAGCATGAGCGCAACCTCTCGACGCAAGACGCTTAGGTGTGGTTGAGACAGGCGTATCGGTGGACGTCTTGGAGGTCTGGATTTGAATCTTAGGGAATGTCCCAGTCTCACCGTGTCCAGAACCCACCGATCTGTCGTAATTGACTCCCATTCCTCGACGCAACTTGACACTCTCCCTCCTAGAACGTCATTGTTGATCTTTTTGTTTTCCCGTCGACGACGAGTAAGTGGGACGTCTCTTAGAGGCCTGGAAATTTCTGCGTCGGGCCGAGGACTGTGAGGCGCGTCTATAGCCTTGGGACGGATATGAAGACCTCCCGAATGCTCTATCCCTGGATCCCGCAAATCGTGCGTTTCCCGTAGCTCCTCTAAAGGGGCGAAAGGAACGAAAGGGCTTACCGCTTTGGAGAGAGCCCAGCGAGCGCGCCGTCTCAGAGTCCTCCTTCATTCCTTTCAAGGCCTCATCCACCTTTTCGCCAAACAGGTGGTCACCTTCGAAAGGCATGTCGACGACCTTATATTGCACCTCGGGTCTAAAGTTGGTGCATTTGAGCCAGGCCTGGCGTCGTAGAACCACTCCGTTGTTAATTTGTTTGAACCCCGAGTCTGCCAGGTCCACCGCTATATTGATAGCATGGTTCGAGGCTTCTTCTCCTTCACGAACCAGGGACAGAGCTGATTTTCTGTGTTCTTCTGGGAGGTGGTCCAAAATGGGTGCCAGTCTGTGCCACATCTCCCTGTCATACCTGGCCATGATTGCCAGGGAGTTCGCTGCTTTTACTGTTGACGCTCCCACTGACAGGATCTTCTTACCGAAAGCATCTTGGCGTCTAGCTTCGGAGTCCGGCGGGGTAGAGCACTTATGCTGGGCCTTTGCCTTTCTCGTCGCCGCCGCCGATACCACCGAGTCAGGCGTGGGTTGCGCAGAGAGGCATTTTGGCGTCGAATCTGGAACTTTAAATTTTTTCTCTACGCGGCCTTTGACCGCAGGTTCCGAGAATGGATGCCGCATGGTTTGGACGCCCTCTTTCCATACGTGGTCCAGTATCGGTATCGAAAAAACGGAACGCCTATTCTTGCCCATGTGGTCAAAGAGGAAGCAGTCCTTTTCTTCTTGTTGGGTCAAACCGAACTCCTTGCAGGCCTTTTCCATCATGGAATGGAAGGCCCCTATGTCATCCGGTGGAGATGGGTGAATGGGACTTTTCGGAGGATCCACCTCCACATCCGAAACCCATGACGGGTCTCTCGACGGCGAGAGGGAGATATCAGAAGCTGACCCCTGTTCAGAGAGGGAGTCCGAGAGCTCACCTTCTTCCTGGACTGTTGGAGCAGTTGGGCCCACGACCGATCTAGTCGGGCGGTGTGAAGGTCCGGGCTCGTCGACGAGGGGAGTCGTCGGAACAGGTGGGAGCCTTTCGTCCAGGGACTTCAAGAGCGAGTGTAAGGAGGAAAGTACCTCCATGGAGAGAGTAGCCTGGGCGTTTGGAGGCTGGGTGAAAACTTGAGAGCAGGTTGCACCAGAAGGAAATCTGGGCCGTAGCCCCAGGTCTTCCGGGCTCACTATTCTGAAGCCGTCGTCTTCTTTGGAGGCGATCGAAACTGCCTGTTCTTGTAGCAGTGTGTCGGGTAGCCCCATGTCGAACGCTTCTGGCCTCCAGGCCTGGAACTCCGTCGACGAGGGAATCGTCGTCGACGATGAGCCCGTTTGAAAGGCGGGGGACTGTGACGGAGTGGGCACTTGGATCGTCGCCGGAGGGCCTGCAGGTGGCTTAGGCGGTCCCGCCTTCGCGGAGCTCTCCCTGCGTTTATCCGCCTCTCTACTCGTAGCTGATCTTTTCTGATCGCTCGAGGAGGATTTTGGCCTGTCCTTATCTTTCTTCGACGAAGAAGAAGAAGAAGATGATTTCTTCGTCGATTCTTTCGATGAGGCCTTAGAGGAATGACTTCGAGGCACGTCCTTCTCCGTAGGTCGTGATTTTTTGGCCGGAGGTTCCGACGGATGTGAGCGTCGGGGGGCTTCTGATGTTTTCGCTGAGGCGATACTGCGCACCGATCCTACCTCCGACTGAGGGTACGCTCCAGCGCCGTCGTTCAGCCACGAGACCAGTCGCCGATTCCGGTCCTTCAGGGTTTTTTGGGAAAACCCCTTGCAGATATCACATTGGTCCGCCGAGTGGTGGGGGTGAAGGCAGTAGATGCAGTCAAGATGGCCATCCCCTTCATAAACCTTCTTTAGACCGCACGTGGCACACTGGCGGAAAAGAGGCTTACCCGACATTATTGCCAGACCAACTAACAAAACTCGTAGGAGTTAGAAGCGGACCAAACAGACAAACTCGCAGGAGTTAGAAACAATCGATAAGTATTTGAAGAAAATACACGAGGAGATCCCACTATCTTTGGAGACGGTTGAAATCTGAAGGGACCCGCGGGGGCGGGGCTTATATACCATCACGTCCAACGGGGCGTACGTGGGCGGCCCCGTAGAGGACGCAGACGGGGATAGGGCAGAAGTTTTTCCTATTGGAAATGACTATATATATATATATGTGTACCGAGGGTTCCCAGTCTGACGACGGGGAATATTCTAAGCATGTGAATCCATGAAAGATCCAATGCTGGAGAAGGATGACATGTCAACACCTTAGCCAACAAAGCAAACATAGGTAGTAATGGATCACCGATGGGGAAACGGGAAGCGAGTGGATAACTAAAACATACAGCACAGATACCAGAGTGGGGGACAATGCAGCAATGGTGTGTGCAGCTTGGTTTGTCCAGGGAAGGCTGGAGCCCACCCCTCATTGCCACCATTCCTCATCAGCTTCAGGAGAAGTGCGACCCCACCCCTATCAGGATCGACTCGGAAATCCGTCGCCAAGGACTCTGAGCCCACCTGACCCTTGATGGCAGATGTACGATTTGGAGGATGACAGCCTCTACTCAGACGGCAGCTGCCGCACTGGTTGCTAAGCAACCAACATCTATGAGCAGCTTGCCCGATTAGCTGCCGTCCCACTTTTGTCTGGCCCAGCGCCACTGGAGGCCCTCCTCATAGGGCCCAGGCCGGTCAGTGCTTAAGGGCCATGGGCCTACCCACTCAGACCGAACATTCTACCTACTGCGGAAGTTTGCCACCCCTCCAATAGATACGCCCCTTCAGACTCTAAACCACCCAACACTACCTTGCATGTCCATACAGCCTGTGCACCTGCTGTGATTGCCATCCATCGCCAGTTCACCTGTACTTCCTGGGCCCACCTGTTTCTCGTATATGCGTGGTACCCACTGCCGCACTAGTATGAGTCTTTAGATTTATGACAACTTAATGCACGCCAGCTGCCGAATGAAATAGTAAAGTGACCTTAGTATTGCCTACCTGCACAATACACTACCCATAAGGCAGTATCCTTACCTATTAGGCACACTGCCTTGTCCTGTGCTTAGCAGACCCTTGGTAGGTTTATCCAACTTATCGCAATATCTGCCTTCATCTACTGCATCCATACCTGCAGGCACATTATCTGCTATATGTAGCCGCTTGTTTCCCTACCTTCACGCCTAGGTTATAAACAAGATTGTGTAGACTATGCATGCAACTAGCTGCATTACAGCTGTATGTACTGTACTCTGCATGTAGCCACGTATTCCTCATCGCCAACATCACTATGTGAAAATACATTGACCTGTTCCTAGCGGTCTATGAATGGTGATAAGATACGTATCTGACATATGCCGATTGCCAAGACTTGGTTTGACCTTTACCCTAGTTACTCATTGAATGTTGATATTTGCACTGCTTGGGAATATAGCGACTCCCAATATACTGCTCTGAACTGCCCACGCTTTACAGCTATAGTCGCCGAGGGTGGTAATTACTATAGCCATTGCTATGACAGGCCCGACTGGCTTTATACCGATGCTCGCAACTACAACTTAGCTATTTCCAGTCCCCATCAGGAGAAACGTCCAGCCATTCATGTCATGGACAGCTCAACTAGAAAGTCTTGGTCAGCAGGGGCCTGGACTAGCCTGCATACTGTGTGAACGTCACACCCATACTCCCTTGCCCCACTCCTTTCCTAAATACAATGGCACCCATCCCAGACACCCCCCCCCTTCCCATCTAAAAACCTGTCCTGCGGAAAGATTACATTAAGGCAATACCCTTACACCCCCCCTCCCCATCTGTCCCCCCAGACAGACTGGCAAGATTACACTATCGGCACAACAAGCCAAAGACATGACCATACCCCTACAGCTGCTAGCCCTACACCCAATCTAAAAATGCTGAGGACTCACTGTTACCCCAGTGCAGTACTAGCCTTACACCCCGACAATCCAGTTATTGCTAAAGAACCGCCCACATTTACCACAACCCAACCTATACCCAACATATCAGACGACCTAAAACACCTCAAGGGAGGGGGCATAGCCCTTCTAGCCAAAAAAGCCTCGACTAAGAATCTTGACTACCCCTTCACTGCAGGTGAATCATGCTAAAAAATCTCCCGTACACATACCTGTACGCTCACACTACACATATATAGGCCACCAGGCACATTGTCTACATGACATCACATCTCTTAGCACACAATATGAAACCCCAATCCAAAGTAAACCTAATTGGCAATTTCAACTTCAGTCTGAACGATGCAATGGACACCCATGGCGACCTTTTAGAAAAACTCCATGAAAGCGCACACTTTATCCAAAGAATATGCGCACATACCCATGAAAAGGGAGGCATCCTACATTGGATAGCAGACACCAATTGCTGCACCGTCAACCTCTCCAACAACCCTATGCCCTGGTCTCACCACAATACTAATCTTCCCCACTACCATCACCACTGGAACAGCCATAAACCCCATACCAACACAAACAGCACCAGAAGTACGAAAATATTAACAGTATATTGCCTCTCCTACTGGATTTGCCGCTCTGACAATGACCCCTCGATACTGGTCAGTAACTACAATAAAGTCATGCTTACAGTAGCCCAATGAGAAACAAAAAAGCCAAACCTACTGCATGGACATTAACTCCTGGTTCACCCCATAACTTCATACCATGGTACAACCAAAAGAAAAGTAGAAAACTGGCTCACATCGCCAACTCAGACAAATAAAGCACTCTTCCAGATTTAGAAAACTAAAAAAGAAATTAAAGCCAAAAGTGAAGACTATAACCTAAGAATCTCGAATGCCCAGTCCAATACCAGAATTATTTACAATTCTCTGAACTGGAATCACAAGCACCCACCTCAGACCACACTATCAAAAATGAACAATGGTGCGCCAGTATCCAAAATGCCATAGCAGACAAAGTTGTTACTACAACAAAAAAGCTTTAAAAAAAAATCTATCCCAATGACATCCATCGACAGAACTCTGCAGGGACAATACATTTTTATTTCCCCCACTGACCATCTTAGACACTATGAACAAAGGCATAAAACCCTCTGGGTGCAAAGGCGACATTTGCCCTGCAACCTTGGTAAAACATCACCAACCACATCAATCGCTCTTTTGCCTCACACTATCCCGGAAGATTTAAAAACAGCTTGGGTCTTACCATTACTTGAAAACCCACATTAGACAACATTCCCACTAATTTCCGCCCCATCACCACAGTACCGTTCTTATTAAACATTCTGGACTGGGCAGCCTACCAACACATTTTTTTAAGAGTTATGGCCAATCAGGCTTTAGACCAGGCCATGGAATGGAAATAGCTCGACTTGAAAACACAAAAGTACCAATAGAAAGACAAAGGTGACCTGTGCATCCTCCCACTAGACCCCTCGGCAGCCTTTGACCATGGATCTGGTCAATCATGATATTTTAAGCCAACACCTTGAAACTGCTGCACACTTCACCTGATGCCATCAATTGGATCAAATCGTTTGCCAATCGTACCATGGGGGTCTTTTCAGACACCTCAGCAGACCCCTCTATATCCGTGACCTGCAGCGTCCCTCAAGGATCTTGTGTCTCTCCAACACTATACAATGCATTCACTAAGCACTTATTCAATAAGCTTGACAAAATGGGTATCACGTACACAAATTACGCAGATACACAAATACTCATCCCAATCACTGGATGCTATGACAAATTCAAAAACAATACCTTGCAATCCAGGCTTGGATGGCACAGGGTGAATTGTGCCTCAATGACGATGCAATTAAGCAACCTCCCACAAGAGTATAAATCATTCAACATCGATGGCAATACCATCATGGTCGCTAATGAAATAAAAAAAACCCTTGGGGTTTACATGTACTCTTACCTCACCCTAAATAGCGCTGAATATCCCCATCAACGAATACATATCGTTTACTAGGGGGAACATCCATTGGCTCCAAGCCGTTTACAGGATCAAATTTAAAATTCACACTTACACACAAATGTGACTCCAACTAAGCGCCAGATCAGCAAAACTCAGTCTAGCAGACCCACTCTGTCCCATTACACTAACCTGCTCACCACCCCTAGCATAGACAAAGCAGGAGGCTCAGGTTTTCCAGTGATCACACCCAAACCGTGGAACGCTCTTCCAACGCAACTAAGACATATCTGTTTTTTGTTTTAGGAAAAACCTAAAAACCCTACTTTAGGTCGGATCTTCCTTCAGACACCATGATTGTTGCCATTAACATTCCCCACTGCCACCATCACAAACACCTTGCATACTTAACTGTAACCATCTTCTGAATGTTTGTCAGCAGGTGTAACAAATCGAACCGGTTACTATTACACAAATGTACTGGTTATGGAAGCCTGAAAAAAAGTACCCATCAAAGTGTCAGCTCCTAGTTGCCTTGGCATGCTTTATAAATGTACAAATAAGCGCTTCAACCTGGTAAACAAAGTCCAGAACTAGCACAGATGGAAACTTGCCATCCCACCAAAAAATTAAGACTGACAAAGGATGCCAACTCATAGATCAAATATGCAGAACTAGAAATACAAAGACTCATAAAACCCACTAACCCAAAAGGTACATTTTCTGCATACATCACAAAAATCCACACAACCACCTCTTCGGACAGCAAACCGCATGCACTTCATCACACCGACAACTTGCAACAGCACGAGGACTTGCATGGATACGATACACACCCAAGCACAGCCCACAGTGAAAACCGAACTGAAGCTGCCAACAGGGAATCACCTTCCTCACTTCACTATTCCCTCTTCACCCTAAACCCCCCACCCCTCCTTGCGTGCAGATCCTGCCAGAGCACCATCCACAAATCTAGCGGGCACAGTAAATTAATGCAAATTAAAAATCCTGCCTTCAATGCAAGCGAGAGCACAGCACAGACTGATTCACAGCCTGCATTTGTTTTGCTATTTCTTAAACAAGTCACATCAAGGTGCAATGATTCACGTGTTCCACATTAGATGCACACGCTGCAGTTTGCACGTTTCGAAACAGACGTGCTGTTGGAGGATCCTCCATAGAACAGGGAATTTACAGGCAGCGTGCACAAAAGATTGCCACCACCAAAATACATCTGATCAAATTACCATGAAAGTGGACAGGTCTCGCGTGCAAAACAAGCTCCCAAAATGCAAATTACTTCAGCCATTTTAAACAAATGTCAAAGAGATGCAGGGTCTCTTCCCACTCAAAGATGACCGCTAGGTTTGGCGCATTTCCAGAAGGCTTCCTTAGAGAGCCATCCAAGATTGCTGCCTCCATGAAAGAGCTCAGTTCTGAGATGGGCAGTATTTGCCATAGGTTTTAGCATGGTTAGGGCCATGGAATGGGAGGGACTGCATTATCAAACTGTATCCATCAAATGTCCTCTATTGAAAAGCTTTACAGACCCCCCCCCATTTGAAGCTCTTCTGTTAAGCTTTTTATTTGAAAATAGTTTTGCTTAAAGGTAGCGCTTTCAGAGCCACCTAATAGCCCAAACTAAAGTAATTTAAGATGAAAATGTAAAACGAACCATAGCAACACAACTACCGTCTGCAGTTCCTAGATTAGGTATATCTGCTTCTGCTACCTGCCACTTTCCAATTATTGAACTGGAAGCAAACCTGTTTGCTAATTTCGTATATGGCCTCTGAAACAGAAGATAGCCCGGTGGAACAGACTTGGCTTGACCTATGCTGCAGGAGCAGAAATGAAACAAAGTCCAAAATCAGAGGGCCTCACAGTCCCTTAAAATAGTGAGGGTCTGCAATTAGGTACCTTCTATTCAGACTGTCAAAAGCAATAGTCCAGTTCTATACACCTGACTTTTCTGATACGAAAATGTGCCCTGCAAGTCCACTTCCAAATCGGACAAAGCCTACACGGCAAGCATGGGGTGCAAGAGTGGGTGGGTCAACCCAGGAATAAACCTCTTCTATACTGTTGCATAAGCTCGCTGTTAAATTCCAATCTAGGACTAGCAGGCATTGGGTTTGGTGTCCACCATATTAAACAGTAGAAACTAAGGACTAAATAAAACAATTTCAAAAAGGCAGTGTGATGCAGGGTTTATGTAGCCACAGATAACAACACAGCCACTTCACTGCCTCCAAAGTGGAAGGGAACGAGACTTGATCGTCACAGGCGTGGCTATCGTCCAGATCAGTTAGGTGCAGGGGGTGAGGTAGTAGAAAGCCAAGAGAAGTGCCTCCTGAAGTACGCAACAAGACAGCATGAATGGAGATCATTCCCAATCAGAGAAATTAGAATCGTGTCCAGAAAATTAGCTTCGAGGATGTGGTGCTCAAAGAGCATGGTCTTAAAGGCATCCGTTAAAAAGGAAGCAAACAACCATTTTTACATATTTATGGGGAAATCGGCTTTTATCCACAGCACGAGGTTGCAACGTTAAAAGTTGCTTAGGATTCCCCTTGGCATTAACCAGTGTGATTGAGCGAGAAAAAACATGCCATTAGTTTAAATGGGTGCATGTGCCAACATTGCCCAATGTACAGCCAATTTTTTGGGGGACATGAGAAATGGGCAGGCCAGGTGTACAGACAGAATTCCGCATTGCGAGTAACTCCACAACCATTCATCTTTCCCTGCAATGCACTTGAGCTCATCAAGAAATGGGAACAAACATTTTGGCGCAGCACTGGACCGAGTGATCTGGCTATAGTCACGGGCATTTCCCTTAAGAAATAATGATTGGAAGGCGAGAGGCCACTTGAAGACTTGCTGAACTTGATTAAGTAGTAAAATGTGGGTAACTGAAGGGGAGATCTGCAAAGAACCCCTTTCATGAACCAATGCAAAGAACCAATTTTCATGCCAAAATTCCAGTGCACTCCTGTTCATCTGCTGTGGCTGCCCGACCTCTGCAGCAAGGGCAAATGTTCGTGACAGCTGTTGTATTATAATCTGCACCACTGGTTTCAAGCAAATGTGTAATCCAGCCTGGAGGCACAGTAAATTGTACATATAAGCTATATGTGGTTATGGCACAGCGACTACTGGGATTACACAAGTCATAGCATTGAGATATCATTTGACACGGCTGTCGGTTAAAAACCAGGCTACCACCCGCTGGAGGACACTAGGGGCCAATCTTCCCAGAGGGGACATGTGGAACAAAGTCTCTGGAGAACCCATACAGTGCCATTCACAAACTACCACCTAAAGAGTTTAGAGCCAGTTTAACAATTCGCGGCCATCTGTTGGGGACCTACACACAATCAAGTCCCACCTCAAAGCAGACTCCGCTGGAACATGACTAATTGCGGACTGCAGATCAGCATTATGAAGTCTCCTGGATCAGTCATTAACCTAAGACAAGCAATACTTGCAATGGTCTAAGCCCCCTTTACGGGGCCCTTGTGACTTCACCCGTCACCCAGCGTCACCATTGCTCTTAAAGACTGCATTTGTTTCCTTTACAGGGTGGGTCTTGAAAAGAAAAATTCAAAGAAACTTCAGACATTTACCACTGTACTGGTATCGGATCACTGCTCCTGAAGAGGACAGCCTGCCCACAGCCCATGAATCAGGTTGCATTTTACGATTGGGCCCACTGCTGTTTTTAGTAGCGGGTGCAGAGTAAGCACGTTACACTACTTGTTCCCTGTGCTCACGCACAGCAGTCATTTGTCAGATCTTCATAATGGACCAACTAAGATGCATGAAACTGTTACTCGTTTTGGGGATCTGCTTGTCCCAAAAGGGCCTCCACAAGGGACTGCCTGCCAAAGGAACAGAGCATTAGACCACAAAGAGTAATGTATAGCCTTGTTTCACATCCAGAATGGGGAGCACCCCGCCTACCAAGAGAACTGGACTAATGCAGCCAACAAAGCTGGAGCGCAATGTAAAGAAACCCGCTTGAGTCAGTTTAGTGGACCTCCCATGCTCACAACTAGGATGTAATTTGAGGGGACCAGAGAAGTCCTATGTGCAACATCAGAGGATGGGCGGTCCTCCGTCACATCTTGTGTGTAGGATTAGGAAGGATGGGTCGTAAATGGGGTGCAGAAAGACCAAGAGGAGCTACAGGATGTGGAGCAGTCAGAAAGGGTTGTTGCACAAGATCAAAGGCGGCCCAAAAGGGACCACCCCAACAAACACCGATGGGTGGTCTAAGAGGGACATTTTGCATGAGGCACGACATCCAAAATTAGGCCATGGAAGTAAAGTAGAGTGCTAAGAATCAGATTAGCGTTACTTTGAGGGTGTAAACAAACCATAAGGGTGTCGAGAGCAATGGGCCAAGAACATGCATGCCTCAGTAATCAGAAAACAAGTTTGAGGGTGACCTTGGTAGACGACTCCAGCCTAGAGGCAAAGGGGTGTTTGCATAAGGAGTGCAGGGCATTTGTTGATCACTGGCATGATAGGAAGTTCCCACTCAGTGGCTTAAGGAGGTGTTCTGCAAGCCCAGCAGTGCTCCAGACCCAAGCACGCCAAAGGTATAAGAGTATGGGTACGCTGGGAGCCTGCAGCTAGAATAAACCATTTCACCCTGCAGGCACTGAGCCAATGAAAGGAGTGGCAGAATAAAGGCCAAACTGGGAAAAAAGCCGAAGCAAGATCGTGTAGGCTTCGAATCCAGAACAGAAAACTGGCCAATGTGAGCGTTGCTACACTGAAATCAACGAGAAAATGATTTGCTTTTTTTATTTAAAGACTGCAGCAAATGGAATAAAACCAGACTGAATCTATCCAGGGAGGCAAGTCAAAATGGACCAGCAATCGAACTAGCAGGATACCATGTCGGGCAAGGTTATGTGCAAGATAGCTGAAACTGAAGTAATCGTGCACTGGCTAAAGCAGTTGTGTGTGCAAGGGCATAGAGCAGACGTGCTTAAAGGATTTTGATTGTCGGTAGATTTACGTTTCAGCTACACATTTTCTAGTGCCGTGGAACTTTATGGTGAGCATTACTTTCCCAGTACGTTTGTACCTTGCATCTTAGTCACATGCTTTGCTCAGACCATCTAGCGGTTTGTTCGTACTGTTACTTGCAAAATTAAACAAGCACTGGCAATGCCAACAAAGTGTTTACGCATAGGAAAGACTTTCCATGAACTGCTGTAGTGGTATGAACTGGCCATCAATGGTAGCACGTGCAAAATGGTTGCAAGTACCTGGGCATTTGCCTTGAAAACGCCAACCTGTAACTGTTGGGCTTTCCCAATACTGGTTTTTAACAGGCCTTCAAGTGAGTGACAGTGCATAGTGGCTGAATGCAGATTTGGGCGTGCATTTTTCTATTACACCAGTAGCAGGTTTAGAACCATGTCATTAACTCTGAAGACTGCTTTGAGGAAACAGGAAGGCACTTAATTAAAAGCAAGCTCAAAGAGTTCCCATGAGACGGTGTTTGTGAGGAGGAAGCCGGTGGGAATGGAATTGGGTGGGCAAATAACCAGACTCCTTCAAAGATTTCTCCACCCCAAAAAAAAAAAAAAAAAAAACACAAGACATCCTGTCGCTGTACCCTATTGCTTCTTGTCTGACTCGCACCAGGACTTTATCTTCGATCCACTTTTATGTAACGGATATACATCATTGTACCATTAGCCTACTCACATCTGTACAATACCTATGTCTGTACATAACTTTCTGTACTTTCACAAGCCTGTAAACCTACCTCATGACATGCACCCAGATGACTTGGGCCAGGCACGCTATATAAACAATACACAAATCCTGATATTGCATTGAGTGCAGAGGGGAGGAAATGCCATATCGACTTATAGGTGGCACCCAAGCCCAAACTAAAATGATAGCACTGTTCAAGAAACAGCAACACTACAGTAGTCCCTTCTATCTGTAGTTTATGGTTCACTATGACATCTCAATGGTAGACTGACTGCAAATACACCCTCATCTCTGAGGACATTTAACAATGGGGGATGGTGGGGTGTTAAGGTATTAGTGAAGTATTAGTTATTGTAGAGTTAATCTTGTTACTGGTCAAATAGAGTGTGGAAGATCGCCAAGCAGAGAAGCCATTTCGGATACTCCTGGGTAAATTTGTGATAGTTCCTGACAGATCTTTGGACCCTCGGGTTAGTATGGAGCCCAGCAAGTTTTCTGGGAAAATCCAGAAGAAACGTGATAAGGCTATGATCAGACCAGGGACAAACAGTGATGTCAAAATTGTACACTAAGAACCCAGTCAAGAATATGGCAATTTTGGTGAGTGGGAGTCTCAAAATGTTGGAAGGCCATAGGCTTCCATGGAGGTGGCTAGGTTGGTAGCTTGGCGATCGTCAGTCAGTATGAGAGGCCAAAAGGTCATCACCATGGACGACATAGGAGGCAGTCTTTATGAGGTCGCTGAGGAGCATAAGTAGTTCCTCAAAAAGAGGCCGATGTCTACAAAACTATTAGCATCTACCACCAACCTCTCCTCTACCGCACTTCCGGTCGGTGCAAAACAGTTAAAAACCCGGCGAGTGTCGCAGATAAAGCTGCATGGTTGATAACGTTAGAAGGTCACGTCAGCAACCCCGTCGGCATGTTTAGCCAAGGAGCGTGATGAGTCCAATACGCAAGTGAGCATTTGGAGGATGTCTCGATACAGAGGTCATGGCTCCACAAAGGCACCAAACGAATGAGGCACAGGTAAGCAAGGTAGGTAAGGCTAGAAAGTAACACGAGTTTATAGGCATGGGGTAACCCGAAAGGAAAAAGATTCTGTCAAGCCCGCTCTTACCAAAGAGGAGCACCAGCAGGACACTGCCAAAAAGGGATCAGGAAGCTGACCACCCACGGACCAGCACAGACTCGCCCGATTGTGGGATATAAAGGAGTAGATGGGAAATGTGGTTAGCACGGCAAATGTGGCCTGCAGATTGAGAGGGCATTAAAGCAGCAGTCTACATGTAAACCTTGTCACGATCAACACAGCAACAGTTAATACTAAAACAATTCAGAAGGAGCACATGTTTAAATCTACGGATTTAAAATGGTTAAAATACAAATTGAAACTAAAAGTAGGGCAAACAGCAGCAGCCCCCCATGCCACCTAAAAAGGCGCTTCAATGCAAATTGACATTCTAAGCGAGAAACAAAATGGAATGGTTATATCGCAGAAGTCCGTCACCCACACAGCATAGTCGCGATTGGCCACTGCAGTACCACTGTGCACCCATTATTAGCCTCTGGCTAGTGACCATTGACTGTGCTGTAGGTACAATTCAAGTGGCGAGTGACTAGTACCCCTGGCCAGTGGATCCGGTGGATAGGTGTAGGAAGAATAAAATTGCTGATGCAGTACAGTAGCTGCGGTTCTTCAGAAGAATATGGCATTCTAAGAAAACAGGCGTACCCCGTAATATTATCTGGATGGCTGCTGGCAGGGAATTAAGTCGCAAACTCAGAAATGACTTCACCATGGACAACATGCAAAGCAGTCAGACGCCCAAGTGAACTCACCCGTTCGGCTTTAGCTCCCAAAAGGGACATTCATTACGTGGAAAGGTTAAGGCAAGTAGACACCCATCAATACAAGCTGTGGACCGCCTGAGGCATCAATGCTGCTTTGTTAAAGTCCAAACTATCGCGGATAAAGTGTCAAGTTACAAGCTACTGTATAAAGGAGACTTCTCACTTTTATACAGCACAATCTATCACCAGACAGTGTCTAGCCCAAGCTGACAGCACAGCAAGAAACGTTTCCATTACAGCTGCACATCCTTTTATTCACCATGTGCTACTGAGTAAAAGAAAAGTTAGCAGAGTTAGCAGCGAGCATTCGCGTCATTAACCACGCAAAAGCATAGTAGCTTGACAGCAACCACAGGTTTATTTATAGGGTATTTATAGTGCCCAATCAGCACATGGTATTTCAGGGAGCAACAAGAAAAAAAGGGGGCAGAGGTGAAGATTAACAAAAATGGTCCTACTAGGCCATGAGTCATTCGGATTGTGCAAGTGCAGTAAAAAGTGTCGGCAAGAGCAGACCGCAATAATGTGCAAGTGCTGGCGAGGGAGCATCTGGGCTAGGCAATTTTAAGGGGAGGCCAGGTGGACAAGTACCAGGGGAACGCAGGGCCTTACGGTTCACATGCTTAGCGCGAGACTGGATGGGCTCAGTAGGGGTGCAGGCCCTCGCCAGGTTAGTACAGGGGGAGGGGGGCCTCAGTAAGGCAAGAGCAGATTGGGGACGGCTAGACGAAGGTGCCGGGGTAGACTGGTTGAGGAGAACCTGGTGCCATGTATGAATCAGAAGGAACCAGGCACCCAGTCAAAATACGCACACTGAAAGGCGCAGGAAACCCCAAACACTGGACTAGGGTATTAATGTAACAGTCTGAAAAAATTGTCCAGGGGTTGTTTTTTATTTTTAAAGGTATCAAAAATGTACTTATTGAGATACGTTATTTTTCAAAAATGAATTGATCATTAATTAATGCACACACATTAGATTACATTAGTATTGCAGGAGAGCATAAGACACCAGATAATAAAAACCTAACAATCATTCATCAACAATCAAACCATCATTTGCAGCTTAAATCAGCCTAATTCACTCACAGACTAAAACTTAGTACAACCATATTTGGTAGCATTTCATAAATTAGCCCCACAGTCTTAAATATTTCATTTTATCCACATAAAATGTGGATCAACCATTGACCAGAATGTGCTCTATTCCACGGAGTGGGTATGTTCAACAGAGAATGATAAATCCCATCCCCGGATATTCTTCTCCACCGGTTTCGACGTTTAGAAAAATTCAAAGAATGTCTTCGTCAGGAGAAACAATTGATACAATATTACCACTGACTCCCAATGTCATGTGCTCCAAGTGGTCAAACCCATTAAATCAGGCTCAAGGAAATTCAACAGGGTTTCAAAATCTCGAGAAACAGAACTGGGATTATTCCAGTGGTCGGACAACTATTGCAGATGGCCAGTCAAAATACAGCAGAGGGGGACATTCGCGAGGGAGAGGGAATGAAGAGAAACTAAGTGTCTTGAGAAGCTTCTTAAGGAGATGCGTCTCATGTCTGAGTGGGGCGGTGATGCCATACCAGAGGGAGGCTTGTGCGGAAGAGAGATCAACCCCTGCCCCCACACTGCTTGAGCAGGGAAGTCTTGCGTATGATGCAAAGGGTCTTGAACTTTGACCCCATCAACTTATGAGGATCAAGACCCTTTGCAATCGGGAAGCACCTGGAGGGATGGGACCCCTGTGCTTGAGGCCAAGCCTTGCAGTCCTATTCTGGAATAGTTGATGGGATGATATAGGAAGATGCTGTTACCTAGAGAGGACCATAGCAGGAGACATTCTGTTTCTGGGGGAAGGAAAGGAAAAGAATGCCTGAGGTGCAGCGAAAAGTGGGCCTTCTTGGCAATGCCGCCGATGTAGGGAGACGAGGCGAAAATGACACCAACTTGTTCTGCCTCACAAGGATGAGGGGGCCCGTGGAGGGCAGAAAGCTTAAGAAAGGAGGGCGCGGGGGTCCCAATGAGAAGGATCTCACCCTTACTGGCATCAAGGCTGAGATAGTTAGCAGCACACTGTGCCTGAATAGCAAGTCAGAAATGAATGAATAGACAGCGAGGGAAGCGCAAAGGAATAGTTGCGTGTCGTGATGAAGGGAGGGTTGTAGGAAAGCAATGACAGGATTTCCCATTTTTGTTATGAAGTGGGAGGCCAGCGCAGAGGCTCCGGGGTGACAGAATTGGGAAACTGCAGTAGGACTGACAAGTTCCAACAGTCCAGCCGAGTTAGTGGCCCTAAAGATGCTAGCTCGGATATAGGGCTTGGTGCGGATGAGTACTGCCTTTGGAGCAGGCAAGTCTGTCAGGATGTGCTTGAAGCCTTCCACACTCAAACTCTGCCCTTGCATTTTAGAGAGGCCAGGTGAGAACCATACCAGGAGTTGCGCTAGGATGAATGCTTCATGCGGATCCTCATGACATGGGCAAGATTCCGAGTGTTGGAGATGGAAATGTGAAGGTTATCAAGAGTGGGAATGAAAGCAACACTTGCTTGCTCTGTCAAATGCCGGGGGGGGGGGGGGGCAAGAGATCAAGGGGAGGACAAGAGAGCACAGACGACCAGGAGACAGCTGAGACGGTTGGAGATGGGGGGGATGTCTGCTGAGATAAGAGCATCCAAGGTGTGTCCATCTGAGTGCACCAAACTAGAGGTAAGAGGAGTCCAGTGGCCGCATCAAGGGATACTAGGTGAAAATGAAGTCAGACCACTCCGAAAGGAGGGGGGAGAGCGGACCAGAGGTCCTCTAGAAGGCAAGAGTCAGCGAGAGGACTGGAGTGACACCAAGCATTCAAGGCATTTGGAGGAAGAGTAGGCCTGATAGTAGCAGGGACTCATTCAAATAGGTTCGGCCTGGGCTTAGAGAGTGATCTCGTAGCTGTCAAACATAGTGACGACGTTGGCAGTGAACCATGTCTCGATGAGAGAGGACATCAAGGTCAAAGTCTTCAAGGAGGCAGGAGATGCAGGAGTATAACGGCAGAGGGCAAGTTGAGGGGAGCTATGGGGAGCTGGTTTCCACTGTTGGAAGGACTTGGGGATGGGTACAGCAATGTGGTATAATGAGTGTTGGCAAAGAGGCCAGAGGGTGCAGAAGTTGGATCCCTTCTAGAAGGATTTTCGGCTGAGAGCCCTGGTCCATGGCAGTGCTGGTCTAGTACATATTAATGATGGCCCTAGACTAGAGCATGGTAATCAAACTTTATGCTGAAACACACCAGCAAAGATATTGCTGCCAGCCCCCCCGCCCCCTTGAGTAAATACAGTGCTGATCTCTCCCCCACCGCCATATCTGCTATATTATATATTGTAAGCAGCCGCACAGTTTGTTACTTCCCAATTAATGAGCAAAGAGAAAGGGGAGAGGACAGACCATATGGGAAGCCAAAGGTCCGGAGAGGGAACGACAGTATGTCAGTGAGTCTGCCCAGAAAAAGCTTTGACGTGGGCGCCCGCGATGGGCAGGCCTGGATTGGAAACATTCTTGAACTTTTTACTTCCAGGCTTTGAAATAGCTAGGATAGGTGGCGGAGAAGCAAGGGAGATGGATGAAAGCACCAAGAGGGAGAGAGCAACGAGGGATGGGGGAGAAAGGGAACAGAAGTCGCACAACAAACTCACCAGGCAGCCCAGCAGCAAAACTGGCACAGACTAATATGGTGTACGACAAAGGAAGCCCAGACCAGTGAAGAGAGTCAAGCGGCAGGTTGAGGGCGAGCTTGGCGAAGAGATTTTGCTCTCTTAAACACCACTGTCTCCCTCTCAATCTTCTGCCATGTGTTGACCTGCGTCACTCACTACTTTCCTGATTGGTACCAGTCTCACTCCTGCTACCTCAACGTCCTACACACTCTGCACTGAAGGTTGAACAGTTCTTTATTCCATCTATACCGTCTAAAACAGATGGCTGTATTCCTTGGTGCATCCACACCGATTGCTACGAGGCCATGGCGCAGCTGCACTCCTGCTGCAACTGAGGGACTCTTGGAAGATCAATCTGACAGTGAAAGCTTTAGCGGCAACCACTGCACGGCCACAAACCAAATATTCAACTGCAACCACAGACAAAGGTAAGAGTACAAGAACTACTGCTTGACCCTTCTGCTGGGTAGGCGCTACATCCAAGTGCGGTTTGATTCTTTCCTCTGGTTAAATTCCCTGCTCCCACCTGCGCTTGCCACCTTCCTCTTGATAAAGCTCCGACTTCTGATGCAGACCTTCCTCTAGGTAAAGCGCTGCTTTCAGCCGCCAATTCTGCCCTCCTTCCCCATTTCACATAGCACCCACTGAGTAAGACCCTAACCCTGCGGATTTTTGAAGGCAGCAACTGTATTGGAGCTGGATCCTTTCATAAAGATTAAGTTAGGTATCATTCAATACACGAGTTTTAGCTCAAATCATGATCAATGCATTATATTTCCCTGTAAAATGCATAATCTTTCTCTGGTTTGGGATCTCAAGTTTTCCCCATTGAGACCAAAAGTGCTCAGTTCGTAACTTTTGCGACTAATGAGTGGACACATGCCACTCAGAGGAAGGATAGCCTAGTAACTGTCTTGGAAGCAAGACTCCATCTGTTTTTCTATATACATTGCCTCTTACTGGAGAACATAGCCCACCCCATAGGTCAATCCTGGGTTATAACAGGGAATATTCTCCTTTATATCAGAAATACGTGTAGAATCAGGAACATTATGAAGTACAAATAATTAGGTACAAAGGCACAGTAAACACTCAACCATAATAACTAACTGCCATGCAGGATCCCAACGGTACGGTACTATCGGCAACATCCAATATATTCACCCTTCCTCTCTTCAATGACCTCGACTGTCGTAACATAGCATATACCAACTACGCAGACGATACGCAGGTACTACTCCCTCTAACTGGGACCTACGAAGAAGATGCGACAGCTTTAACCAAAATCTACACAGCCATCCAAACCTGGATGGCGGCCAACGGCCTCTGCCTAAACGGGGACAAAACCGAAATCCTCATAGTAGGGACCAATGAAATTCTCAACAAACTCCCCCCCCAATACAAATCCTTCAACATCGACAACTCCACCATCTCAGTCTCCAAGACTGTTAAAACCTTAGGCGTTCACCTAGATGCCTCACTATCTATGTCTCGCCAGGTCAACGCCATAGCCTCTTCCTCGGCACTTACCACCAAGATGATAAATGCTGTCAAGCCTTTTCTCTCCGCCAAAAACTGCTTGTCCATCGCCAGAGCCACTATAGGTACAAAACTAGACTACTGTAATGCCCTGTTCCTAGGCACCTCCGCCCACAACCTAAAAAAACTCCAAATCACGCAAAACAATGCGCTCCGGGCAGCACTGTCCATTCCAAAAAGAGAACACATCTCGCAAGCAAGGAAAGATGCCCACTGGCTACCCGTGAAGGAACGCATACTTTTCAAAGCCATGACCATCACACATAGATGCCTATCCCTGGATGCCCCACCCTATCTCGCAGAAAGAATCACACCGAAAGCCTCCATCAGACCCACCAGAGCTCACCGCACCAACATGATTGATGTCCCCACGTTTCAAAGATCCAGGGCGGGAGGAACCAGCTTCCAACACCTCGCACCTAAAAACTGGAACTCCTTACCTACCTCACTAAGGAACGAAAAATCATACCATACCTTCCGTAAAAACCTCAAAACCCTCCTATTCCGCTAAAGTCTTCCACATGCACTCTCATGCTTGCATTGTAACCACAGCATAGCATAACCTCTAAGCTCAATGTTTATTACCAATGTGAAATGTACTCGGTAACTCGGTTTACATCTGTAAACACATTCCTATGCTTGTGTTCATGACTAAGTCTGCTGTAACAGCGCCACGATGCCCCAGGGCAGTTCTGTGCGCTTTATAAATGCAAATAAATAAATAAATAAATCCAAGACAGCAACACAGGTTGTAAAGGGAGGATTGGTCTCTGTATTAGAGCAGGGGTGTACAACATTTTGCTCCCCAGATGTGTTAGGCTAAAATTCCATCAGCCCTAAGCATCACAGTCAATAGAGAGATCATGGGAGTCGTAGTGTAATACCAGTGTCTGCAAACTGGCTCTCCTGTTTTGGAAGGCTGGCTAAGCAGGCTATTGAGAATTCAAACCCTCTATTGGGAGTATGGCCAGCATCTCGGTTAGTAAGTGTATTTTGCATCTGGAAACTAGTCTCTGTGCTACATTGTACTACGGATTAGATGTTCCATGAACATAGCATTCTCAAAGTCAAGCTACTGTCTAATTGACATCAATAGGATGCTGTTAATGCCCAACTGGAAGAAAATGTTGCAGAAGTTTATGGTTTGCCAATTATCTATAGCAGCGTGTAAACAGATGGGGCAGCCACAGTATTGGACTAATGACATACTGGGGCTACATGGGGCAAGGTCTACGGTATTTTTAACGAGGCCTGGGAGTTCTAGCTCTTAAAGAAGAATGCAGGAAATGTGGGCGTGCGGTTAGTTGGAATAGGAGGGTATGGGGTGTTGGTGGTAAGATAAAAAGAAAAAGTTCTGGCCTCTATAGGGCAGTGGTCTGTGCAGTGTTGTGGGATTATGGTTTTACAGCAGCCAATTAACCACACCATTATGGACAGCGAGCAGACTAGACTCTTACCTGTGCCACAGACACCACGAAGGAATGAAGACCTCTCCAATCAGGGGCAGAAAGTCAGTTCCCGCAGCCTGGCGCCATGTGCTGTGAATGGAAGGTGGCTTCATGGTGGGTGGTAAGGAGGGTTACGAATACTGCATGTATACCGGTTCTACCTAGGATACCCTGAAAGTAAGCCATCATTGTTTCTAGCAGATGTGGCGATGCGCTTTCATTAATCACCTAGCCATTGGACATCAGGGGCCAGGAGGACGCCATGAGGCAAGACAAAGGACGATGTATTGACCACGACTGTCAGTGATCTGGGTGCAATACAAGACACCAACCAACAGCGTTAGGCAGGTTTGCCAAAATCCACAGTGGCGCAAAATCCTGCGAGATGGGAGACTGATGCCAGAGCCTGAGCAGTGCAAGCAAACCACACTAGGTGCCCTAGAGGTGCTTTCAACTAGGTATCGCACACAGCAGTGCAGTAGGCGCAAGTCAGGTAGTCAAGATATGCACCTGACCAGTATATCGGACGGGCAGCCTGCGGGGCCCAGTTACAGCACAGGTGTCAAGTACACCTGTAAGGAGACTATAGAAGTGTAACCATGAGCAGTAGGTGCTCAGTGGCAGCCGATGCTATGAACTGGTTACATCTTTAGGGACATGATTCATTCCAAGCAGATCACAAGTGAAATTTGAAAAAGACAAAAATTAAGTAGTTTATAGACTGTCAAAAAACTGCTTGCCACGCCTGGTTCGGAAATCTCCACCAAGGGAATACCCCTTGGATTAGGCAGGGGTCTGCAACCTGCACTTATCGTGTTTCAGGCAATTACCCCCATGGCAGTCGGTCAGATAGCACAGCGAGCCAAGTACCCCCCCCCCCCCCCAATATCTGTGTGCAGCCGGGTGGGGCAGGTTCAAATCATGGCATGGTCAACTCAGCCTTCCATCCTTCCGAGGTTGAGTGAAACCACCGGATGGGATATGGTTTTCCGTTATTTCAACGCTCACATCTATGGGTGTGTAGCGACATACAAGGATCTTGCACCATGAGTACTGGTTATGGCTGGTGGTTAAACCATTGGATGAGATCGGCAGTGGGCCTGGTCCAAGGAACAATGTAGAGTTGGTTGCTTCACTGTTCACCAGGTGACAGCCTTTACAAGCAACCACCTAGGATTCCCAAGTTGGGAGGATTCATCGCTAGCACACCATCCGTTTCTTACATTGGGAAGTCATTTCAGTGAGGAAATAATTCCCACCTCCAATTGGGGAATATTTATGCTAGTCAGATATAAAAAAAAAGTGTATTGATCCAAATGCAAGTAAATTAAAGCTACACTGCCGTATGGTGGCATCACTGACCAGAGCGTGCCCCGCACTGTCTGGGTGCAAACTCTGAAGTTCAGAGTGTGTTTAGTCCCTATAGCTGGCTGGCACCGTCCTAGAGCCGCCTTGCTGTTCAAGGTGGTTAAGGTTTGTAGTAGCTCTAACCAGACACTGTCCGATCCATTGAAATCTCCTTAAGACATTGCAAAAGCCATGGAGCATTACAGTCCACAATCTTCAACGCCGTACACAGGCACGGACACAGCACACTTTTTATACAAGTTTGTACTTTGGTGTAGGTGGAAAAGGATTTAAATGCCAAGAAGGTCGTGGGTAAAGAAGCGAAGGACTGCCAGCAGCAAAGCCATTGGTGCAACAAGGGAAAGATTATATTATGAAACTTGTGTGGAAGCCTTGGTTAACTGTTAAGAAACTTCGTTTTACAAAGGACAACAGCAATCATTCAAAATTCTCTGGTTTCAACAATCCATTTTGCCGACTGGAAATACAAAATTCGGATAAGCTACCTCCAATGGATTCAAAAGCTGGGTTTAAGGATACTAAAAGGCCCCCTCCCCCAATTGACACAATGAGCCAGCGGCATGGGTCGTGTTGCTTGAGGGAGCGGACGTTCCAGGCTGAGCAGGACAAGCCCACCAAAGACTCATCTTTTCCAGCCCCGGGACAGGCTGGGAGCACGGGTATCGTGAATCCATGGCTGACCACAAGTACTTCAATAGAGCATCGGGAAGAGGCCAACATTCAAGTCACTCGCCTCCAATAAACACGTAAAGTTCTCAGGGCTCGAGCTATCACGCACCACCAAAGACGAGACAATAAATAGTCCTTCGATACACGTTACATGCATACGTGTTATATTACATTGCATAAGTCGGTGAGCGTTTAGTGCACTTCAGGGAAATGGCAGTGACATGTGCACAGGGGCTGGAACACCGACCTTCTCTAAACGGGTAAGCGACTGAAATGGCAAAGGTGGTGCTTTGGAGGCCCGGGCAGGACCCAACTATGAAAGGTCATGCGATTTTAAAGGCCATTTACGACAAAAGGGTCATGTAATGCAAAGCAGATCGAATGCAGTGGTATGTATCGGGACAATGCTCTACATTGCTGTCTAGTAGCTCTGCTGAGCCTACAAGACTGTCGACAACCTGCCCTTTCTCAAGACTGGTACTTGAAATATAGTGTGCGCCCCAGTCAGAGGCCACCTGCAAGACAGCAAGAGGCACAGCAAAGCGTTAGCATCTTCGATGACCGACATAGTGCCCAAGATTACAATATGTCCGTCTGTGGGAGTTATGGGGACCATAATCAGGACAGCGTTTGTGGACACATCACAAACGCTGAAACCGTCGCCTAGGCGATATACGTTTGCGTCCCCCAGCTCATCAGAAATGTCAGTACACACGCGGGTGTGTCAATGCTTACATTCGATTGAGTGATACTCAGTCCACATTCAAGGAATGTTTGGGGAAAAATCTTTCCACCGTGCAATCAAAGAGGCGAGACGTGGCAAAATCCGCTATCCTAATCGAGCGTCACCTACACATTGAAGGAATTACTGCTTTAATATTGCGTATTTAATTGAAAACACTGAAGAGTAGCCTAAATTGTTGACCGACTTTCCAGTTGCAGCTTGACAGCTGCATTTCTCCCCTGCACCCCGCTCACTACATAGAACAAACCATTATAGAATGTGTCAATACATACCCATTTTAAATTGGTATGCGCACCAACAGATCCAAATCTTATTCCGGGGTGGTGGGACACCATCAGTGCACAGTCCCTACATGTGAGAGCTTAAGTCTTCACTAAAGTTAATTCAAGCTTCCGCCGCTGCGCTTGTCAAGACAGAACATGGCACATAACAGGTTGCACTAGCAACTACAGGATGACGTGCAGTCACTGTAAAGTTGTGTGCCCTTTATAGGGTCGCGTGCACATGGGATCGGCAAAGCAAGCCAAATGCAACTCTAAAAGGGATTGCAACAGAAGTATATTCCATTCTTTGGGGGCAATGACAGCATGGAGCGAAAGGAAATATGCTTCCTCCCTATACAGCACCACATTCTTCGCACCTTGCCAAGTAACCACACAGAAACAAGGTAAACAAAGCAGGTACCAATAATGGCGTGTTGCGCCAAGATGAACCGATTTTCTATGCCATTTTAATAAATGGCTACCCCTTGAGTTTTAAGCGTTAACCACCCCACCATATTTGTGGGTTCACAACTCCCAGGGTTTGGAAATTACTAGAA
The DNA here is from genome assembly GCF_040938575.1 of Ambystoma mexicanum. Classification (NCBI taxonomy): domain Eukaryota; kingdom Metazoa; phylum Chordata; class Amphibia; order Caudata; family Ambystomatidae; genus Ambystoma; species Ambystoma mexicanum. The sequence continues at coordinate 80,102,214 of NC_090921.1, read as the reverse complement.
GCTATTTAGCGCCTGATTTTAGACCAAATACCACCATCAAAGTCCATTTTGGCTCCAGAAGCAAACTGGTGCCCTGCAAACAGCTATGCGCCATTAACTTTCTGTACCTGGGGAAGTGTGTAAAGGGACATTAGAATACATGTAAAGCCAAAGGAACTGTATATATGGGACAAATTTAAAGTGCGCCTCTCGTGTAGAAAGCTTTTTTAGAGAACGTTGTGTGCAAGGCTCCTGGTTCGCTACAGTCGGCTCCTAGGTGATGCTAGTTTCGCCCCACTTGCATAGAAGTGTAACATTAAGATACTTGAAAGGTGCCATGGAATTGGCCATTCAGTTGAAGCATTATTTGCCATGGTGGAACATTATAATGCTAATAACTAGCAGTAACTGCTCCACTACAAAATATGCCCCCCTCCTCCCCAGGCCCCATTGCTTAAAAGAAAATGAAAAGCCATCGGTTGAGTCCAGGGGATCCACATTTGAAAGCACAGCAGGCCACTCCAGCTTCCGGGCACACTTTGCCGGATGAAGTGCGGAGAGATGAAATACGAACTTACTGGACCCTGAACTTGTAAGCATGGACTGTCCCATGGATTTTCGCGGCAGTCTGAACACGGCCCCTACTCAGCTAGGCACGCTGTGCCCGCATCGCCACCTTACAGCCCCTGCGGGTGTATGTATGAGCCACCACTACCACTAGAACTGTTTACAGAAAGGGCAGTGGGCATGGGTACACCCTCGGCCTCAAAATTACACACAATTGGAGAACAGGATGCTGGGATGAACTCCTTTTAGGTTCATACTTTCACAGCTGCATCGCATACCATTAAACAGGTTCATATTGTATGTGCAATCGAAGCATTAAACAGTCTCTCTGGCAGAGAAAAATAACAGTGCTAACGAGACAGGGCAGCGTGAACAGAGAATAAATAGGACAGAGAAAGAAGGAATGAACAACCTGCTAGCTCGGGGGTGATATTCGTCGGTTTGCTCATCCCAGCCGGTCAGGGGGCGGCTGCTACTCTTCGACTCTCCTCCTATATAGGGCGTGATCTTCACCAGTCGGCCCAAGAGGTCGTCTCTGCGGCCCTTTATGAGCGCGTCCACCTGGTCCTGCTGGCGGTAGAAGAACACCAGGGCGTAGCGCTCCTCGCCATGGCCGTGCACCTCCACGGTGCTCACCAAGCCGTACTTGCGGAACTTCTGGAAGAGGGTCTGCTGGAGGAGATCGTCGGGCACATCAACGGGGAAGTTCTGCACTTTGAGTCCGTGGGTCTGCACGAGTTTGTCGGGAGCCCGAGACCGGCTCTCCGATGCCATTGGAGAGCGGGCAGGGAGGCTGCTCGCGGCCACCCCCATGGGGGAAGGGTGGGGATGCCTCAATGGGGATCGGCTCCTGCTCCTCCTAGGCGGCAGCCAATCCGCCCCGCGCCTGCCATCCATCTCTTTTTGCAACTCAGCCCTCCGGGCTATTAGCTCCTTGTCCCAATCACGGAGGCCCTCCATCTCCCTCGGCCAGTCTGGGCGCCTATCCAAGTGCTTGGCCAATTCCGCACGCCGGCCATCTATGTCTGCACGGCGGCCCTCGAGCTCTTTCAGGAAGTCTGACCCCCTCCCATCTAGATCCCCACGCCTTCCCTCGGCTGGCCTGCCGAGGTCACCCCGCATTGCTTCCATATCCATAGGGAATTCGGCGCGCCTAGGCTCCATCCCCCGAGGCCTCGCCTCCGGCTCCCTCCCAAACTCTCCGCGCCTAGACTCCATCCCCCGAGGCCTCGCCTCCGGCTCCCTCCCAAACTCTCCGCGCCTAGCTTCGAGGTCTTTGGGAATTTCTACCCTGGGCCGCATTTCTCTAGGAAAATCGCCTCTCGGCCTCTCCACTGAAAAATCCCCTCGCGACCTCCCCTCCATGGGCAAATCTCCTCGCGACCTACCCTCCATGGGCAAATCCCCTCGCGACCTACCCTCCATTTCTCTTGGAAAGTCCCCACGTCTTCCCTCCAGCTCCACTCGGGCTCTGCCATCCACGTTCCTGGGGAAATCTCCCCTTCTACCCTCCATGTCCCGTGCAAAGTCTCTTCTGGCGTCGTCTATCAGCTCAGGCCTACGCACTTCCACTTCCCGCGCAATGCGGTCTTTGATATACTCTACCATCTCCCGGACAGCTGGAGGTGCGGGTCGGGAAGGCTCCCACGGACCTCGAGGGTCGAAGCGGCCCCGCGGGCTGGGACTCCGGGGCGCAAAAGGTCGGCCTGGATAGGGATCTCTGGGACCATCGGGTGGGCCCATTGGCCTGCCACGAGGACCCGGGGCGAAGCCCCCATTCATGCCGGGCTCGGGCCCTCCACCCCTCGTGTGCATGGGCGGTTTGGGTCCGCGTGGTCGGTCCCCAAAGCGCGCCATTTCGCGGCCTCTGGGAAAGCGATCGTCGAAGCCTCGGGGTGGGGCACGGTCTCCCATCTCTTGCTTGGCGGCGGTTGTCGTGGAGGTAATAGGACGAGTGTAGCGGCGGGAATAAGGGCGAGAGAAACTTTGTCTTCCTCAACTGCTCGCTGCAACGCAACAAAAGACACCGCTTGCTCTGCCGCCTCGTCACAAAATGTCCGCTCAAGGACTTGTTCCGCGCAAGAGCGGAAGTGAAAACGAGAACCTTTCGTAAGTGCGTGATGATGTTTGTCGGTGGCGCATGCGCAGAAGGCGGTGAGCGGAAGTGAAAACGAGACGCTGTCGTACGTGCGTAATGGAGGCTGGCAGTGGCGCATGCGCAGAAGACCGTGAAGACCGTGACGATGTGAATGGAATTTCAAAATATCTCCTGGCGGAAGTGTGCAAATGGACCGGTCATCTAAAAAAATATACCCCCTAGGATTGTTTTGGAAGCACTGTATGATGAAAACGATCGGCATTTATTTCACAAGGCTTGAACAGAGCGTGTGCGGATATATAAACATTTTTTTTTTACGATAATCGTTATGTATCTGGGAAATAAGAGAAGATTAGTAAAAGCGGAACCACAAACGCGTCTCGATTAAAACCGACCGTGTCTGATAATGCTTCTTTGGTAAGTTTGGGAATCTGTGGTACATAGGAACGCTTGTTCGTCTTTGATGTTGAGGGTGGAGCTGTTGGGTGGTTACAACTTCTGATAAAACAAGCATTGGCAATGCCAAGCGTTTGGGCTTTTGTGTAGGCATGGGAATGGTGGCGACTACTTCCCATCCTAGAAACGGAGAATAGCAACGGCCTGCCCACTCTTGTTCATTTGACTTCTGACATAGTCTGTGTCATTTTCCCGGTTCCAGAGCACTTTCAGTGAGCAGGATTTAGTGGAAGTGCAACCAGACTCTGCATGCCTTTGGCTTGCAACAGTGTGGGTGGGCATTTTCTTTGGGATGCCGGAACGTTTCTGCAAGACCCTGGAGTATCTGACTTTGTCTTGTCTGAGTGGGAAGGTTGCTACTACTTCCCATCCGAGAAACGGACCATTGGTTGATAGGGCCTTTCTCAGATGGGAAATGCTTGCTTCAGTGTGAGTAGGCTAGTTCCCATTACATAAGGGGACCTTTCTGCCTCTCCAGGTCAGAGGGCCGTTTCTCCAATGGGAAATAGCTGCTTCAGTGTGAGTGGGCTAGTTCCTATTAGACGTGAGGACCTTTTTGCCTCTCAGATCAGAAGTTCGTTTCTCTAATGGGAAATAGATGCTTTGGTGTGAGGAAGCTAGTTACCATTAGACAAGAGGACTGTTGTACCATCAAAGGAAGCAAAGGTGAGACGTCGCAGATTAATGCTTCTGTATTGATCAAAGCCCGGCACTCCCTCTGTATCCGCCACCCATGGCACTCTCGCTCCAACCACTGCACCTTCCAACCGATCTGCCCTCATGTTCCTCACCCGAGCCATCCACGATTCCAAAGAAAACATTCTAGGCGCGGATGCAGATGGAGTGCAATTAAGCAAATACATTATGACACCCCCCCCTTTATAACACAATTTAGAAATATAGGCAGACAAACAATGTTGAAAACGAAAAACGGAAAGCATAGTATATCAATTTGATATCTAAAACCTAAAACGATCAACCTAGTCCATGACATAATCCCTAGACCATGCAGGATGTTTCCTAATCGTACTCCCTGACCCAACAGTACGCCCGCTCACACCTCCTACACCCATCGCGGCAGCCTCCCTACTTTGTTGCCCGCTCCTCAAACCTCCTCTCACACCTTCTACATCCATCTCAATAGACACCCTGCCTTGTTCTCGGTTCCTCAGACTCCCTCGCCGACCTACCTCCTCTTCAAACAACTCACCGGCACTCCTCTTCCTCTCCTCGACACCACCTCCTCACTCTAAGCCTAGTTTCGTCCCCCTGCCATTTCCACTTACTAACATGATCCAAATTCAAAACAGAGCCATCCTGGACTCTGACTGCATGCTTGAATACTTCCCTGACTCACTGGGTCGGAGTATTTAGACTCCCCCTTTTTCACCGTCCTCCCCTTCTTTAGTCTGACCAAATCACCAGGGACTATTTTCACTCTAATAGTCTCTTTGTGATCCGCACAGTTACCATAACCAATGTTCGCCCTTCTATGATAGACCCACACTGGATTCAATACCGTGCTAGGTTCTCTGCCTCTCATCACCTCAAATGGTGATTTACTGGTGTCACCTCTAACAGCAACTCTGCTACACCACCATTTTTACTGCAGAGCTCTTTCAATAGGTATGTTGTTTCTTGCAGCTTGTTCTATGGTCTCCACAATTACTCTATTACATCTTTCCACCAAGCCATTGGTTTGGGGATGGTAAAAAGGGTGAAAACCTCCATTCAATCCCTACCTGCCTTGCAAACTCGCTCATCTGCTTGTTCCTGAACTGCACTCTGTTGTCACTGATTTTGGAATACCCCTCCCTTCTGAAAACTTGTTGCATGAAATTGATGACTTCGCTATATTTCCTATCATCTATCTTTCTCCCCACCTTTGGGGTTCCCCAGGGGTCTAACCTCTCACCCTGGCTTTTCAACCAATACCTGGCAACTCTCGCTCACTGCATTGCCATTTTCTGCTCAAATTTCCAGTGCTACGCTGATGACACTCAACTAATTTTCCGGATGCCCTCGGCCACCCCCTCTCCCTCTCGCATCTCTGACTGCCTAACTGCCATTCAAGATTGGTGTGCCGCCAATGATCTTTGTCTGAATGCCATCAAGACTGAGATCCTCCTTATCGGCACACCATCTCCATCCTTTTCCCTCACTCTCTGGCCGGCCTCCCTTGGCCCTCCTCCTACACCTAACTGCGAGGCTAAGAACCTTGGGGTCATCTTTGACTCCACACTTTCGTTCTCGGCCTCTAAAAAGTCAAATTTCCTACTGCACCTCCTCAGAGGTATTCTTCCTTTCCTCTCCTTCCCTCAGAAGCTCACTGTCTCCCAAGCTCTGGTTCTCTCTCGGTTGGACTTCTGTAACAGCAACTTTCTAAATTTACCTGCATCTACTCTCCGCAATCTACAACTTATCCAGAACAGGACTGCAAGACTTGTCCTTGGCCTCAAGCCCTGGGATCGTAGCTCTCCAGCTCTGAAATCTCTCCATTGGCTCCAGGTGGATGCAAGGATTACATTCAAAACCCTCTGCATTGTCCACAAGGCTTTCTGGGGCCTCGGTCCAAAATACCTTCAGCTATCCCTCCGCAAATACCTCCCCTCTCGTGCTCTTCGCTCCTCTACCTCTAACTCCCTCCTGGGTCAATCGTTTTTCAAAGAAACAAGCTGCGGGTAGATCTCTATCTTCGGCTGGGGCATCTCTCTGGAACAGCCTCCCTGCCACTCTAAAACTTGAGGAGAACCATCTCCGGTTCCGGAAGCACCTCAAAACCTTCCTCTTTGCTTCTTACTTCGCTCCCCTTCTCCCATGCTGTTCTTATCTCTTGGCACTGTGCACCGGGCCACCCTCTGTCCCCTGGGCCCAGGTACCTGCTCACCCTGCCAGCTTCCTGCACTGCCTCCTGGCCACCCCTTGCACTGGGGACTGTATCTGTACCCATACAGCCCCCCCCATTTTTCTTCTTTTTCTGCACTTATTCAGACTTACCCAGTCTGCTTCCTTAAACACAGCACTTGCCGCTGGCTGCACTACCACAGTTTGCCTCCATTTTCTATGTATTTTTATTTATTTTATTTATCTGCGCTCCTCGGCTCTGCACTTCCACTCTGCCCCTTCCATGCACTGTTTCCCTTTCCCATGCACTTGCGCGTTCTCAATGTCAATGGGCCTAGTAAGATCGTTTTTATGTTGTGCTGTGTTCTCCCTTGTTCCCCTCCCTTGCCTAGTCGCGCTCTGAAACACTTGTGTACGAGCGCGATACAAATAAAATATCATATCACAGGTGTCAATTCTATTCACTAACTTGATCTCCATCCACTTGGAGCAATAATCTACCATGACAATCAAGAATTTTCCTTCACTCGCTATGCTGTCATATGGGTTTACAATATCAATGCCCAGCTGCTCCCACGGATGTTTCAGATTCTGGGTTTTCATGGGTGCAGTCTTAAATACTTTGCAATTTTTATCATAATTCTGACAGGGCCAACAATGTCTGAAAAATCTCTCCACCATGATGTCAACCCCAGGCCATCAATACTTAGAATGAACATTCCTTTTTGTGCTCGAGGTGCTAGGATGCCCTATATCAGCCTTCTCAACCAAACCTTTCCGTAAACTCTGAGGCAGTATTAACCTATCTCCCCTTAGTAATAAGCCATCCTCAAAAGTGCATTCATCCCTCACCTCCCAGAATTGTATACAAAATTCATCCACCAGTCTCCTATCAGGCCATCCATTCCTGGTATACTCGATGACCTTGCTCAACACTTCATCCCCTTTAAGTCCTTCTAACCACTCCTCTTTAGACGTGACCTCTACTACCAAAGCTACTCCTTTCACCTCTTCACCTTGTCTCACATCTCCCATGCCCACAGGTAACTTTGACAGAAAGTCAGCAGCTTGATTTTTCTTACCTGGAAGGTACCTCACTTCAAAATGATAGTCTTGAAGCTTTAAGCTTAATCGAGCCACCCTGGGGGATGCTCTACACATACCACGCACTGACAGCACCTCCACCAAGACTTGTGGTCAGTGCACACTATGAATCTGCTTCCTCAAAGACACTTCCTAAATTAATGTACTGCCCACACACAGGCCAACATTTCTCTCTCAATCACCAGGTATCTGCTTTCAATCTCTGTAACCGCCCTGGATGCACAACATATCACTTTTTCATATCCCCCTTCAGACAACTGCGACAATACTGCCCCCTAATCCAACGCCACTGGCGTCCACGGTCACTCTGGTCTGCTTGCCAAACACGAAACCACCCAAATCACATGATTTGTAAATACTCTTCCTAATGCAGTCTGCCGACTTCTCACACTCATTGTCCCATATGAACCTATCATCTTTCTTTAGTAATCTTCTTAGTGGCTCGGTCATGCTGGCAAAATTTGGCACAAACTTGTTATAATATTCGCAAAGACCTAGAAACGATCTGAGTTCGTCTTTGCTTTTAGGGTCAGGTGACTCTTCAATAGCCTTCATGGCCTCCAACTTCGGTTCATACCCCTTTCCACTAACAACATGACCCAAGTATTCCACCTCTGCCATCTTAAATTTGCATTTACTTTGTTCTACTTTCAACCCCTTCTCACTCAATCTGGATAAAACATCTCACAATCTTTCATCATGCTCGCTTGCCCCCTTTCCGAAAACCATAATGTCATCCTGATACACCAATGTCCCTTTTAGCCCTTTGAGCACATGAGCCATGACTCTCTGAAACACTGCATGCAGAGGCTAGGCCAAATTACATCCTTTTGTATCGGTAGAGACCAAACAGCGCGATGAATGCGGTGAAGTTTCTGCAATCCTCTGTCAGGCTGATTTGGTGAAAAGCGCTGGATAAATCTAGAGTAGTAAATGTATCTGCACCTTCAATACAATTCGGCATCTCTGAAATGATGGGTAGAGGATACACGTGTACTACAATGTTTCTGTTCACATCTCTTAAGTCTACGCAAATTCTCAGTTTGCCATTTTTCTTCACTGTGACAACAATGGGGCTTACCCACTGGGATGATCCTATCTTCTCAATCACCTCTTCCTTCTCGAGTCTATTCAGTTCCTGCTCGACTTTGTCTATTAGGGCAAACAGTATTGGTCTGGCTTTGCTGTGTGCGTTGGTCTAGCTCCTAGTTTCATTATTATTTGTGAGCAACATTTTTCAACAGCCCCCAACTGTACCGGAAAAAATGTCGTTGGAGGTTTCCTTCAGATTCTTCTTTACTTCGGTCTTGTCACCACTTCTTACCAATAACACTGGTTCATTATTGCATGGGTCAAGTCTTGTTCTCAAAGCTGCCTGATCTCTCCAACCAAACACATTCATTCACTCCTTTTTGTGCCACATAAAACTTCACCTCAGCTTGGCGATCTTTGAACTGAACACAGCTTCTAAACCAACCAGTAATGTGAATATTCGACCCTTCAAAACCTCCAGGATTTTTAATGTCCGGTGGAGACAGCTTTGATTTACATCCCTCAAAAACTAATTTTTTCCCAAGTTTTGCGTGTTAGGATGGTATAAGGAGAACAGCTGTCCATCACCGTGGGTTTCCAGTTCTCCACTATGATCTCACAACGTGGACATTTCAGATAATTTCCAGGTGGCTCTCGAACTACTACTACTCTGTCTTCGTCCGAATCTTCCTCTTCTTGTATAATGAACGCTCTTTTCTTGTACCTGCACACTACTGCAAAGTGTCCTCTCGTTCCACAACTTTGGCATTTATGGTTAAATGCGGGGCAGCTCCTTGATTAAGCATAGTGTCCCACTCTGCCGCAATTAAAGCATTTGTCTCTGCCTTGTGGAGAGAAAGTCTTTGCCAAGGTTTTCGCGTATTTCCTTTTGCATCCTTGTGGTCTTGTTCTTTAGATCTGTAACTTCTCCTGCTTGACTCATCCATGTTCTCTCTGTCCTTTTTGCTTCAGACTATGCTTACGGATGCTTGTTCTTCCAGTTCTAATGCCGGCTTAACGTTACTCTGTGTGGTGCATTGAGCTTGACTCTTCTTTAACTTCTTGTTCTTCGTCTCTTTAGAACATTGTTGAGTATGATCTACTCTCTTGGCTATGGCAATGGCCTCTGGTAGCGAGGAGTTACCCACCACCCATAGCCTCTCCTGTATCAATGAGTCCTTAGTGTGGATGATTATTTGATCTCTAATTAACTCATCTACAGTGATCCCTGTGCCGAATCAGCAGGTTTGGGCTAATTTTCTCAGAGCCGACACATATTCTTCAATTTTGTGCTCTGGTATAGAAATTAAATCTGTTTATGACCACGTTTACCTCCGGGGTGCAATGCTTATCCAACTGTCTCAAAGCCTTCTCATATTTGTCTATGTCACCTGCTTCATCCACTGCAATTCTGGTAGTTCTCTGTATTTTCTTTGTCCTTCTAGACCCAGTGTGTGTGACAGTAGCAGCTTTTTCTTTTGTAGCGACAGACCATCTTTCTCTACTGTTTTTATATTATTTTTTCCAGTATTTTCTCCATTCTGGCCACACCACGGATGGTTGACCTGGGCTTGGAACTGGCGGATGCACAGTTATGCCTTGCATATCTTCCCACTGTAGATATGTTTCTGTCTTCAATTACCTTAAGTTGTTTTATATTCCTCTTTCCTTGCTCTTGTGGATAAGGAGTCCTGAGATTTCTTTATTGGAAGTGTCTTTGTGTAAAGGACGATGTAAAAAAAAAACGGAATATTTTTTGGCATACTGCGAAGAGGAAGAGCTTGATTCAGTAGTCTAGTGAGGATTACTGTAAAGACTCCACCGGAGAGGGGTGTCTGTACTCCTGCTCTCTATATGGCAGAGGAGAGGCACAGAGGACCCCAGCCAAGATTCTCTATTATTGGTAACATAGTCGAGCAATCAAGGACTAGCTTCTCAGGAGGTGATGCAGGCTGGTTCCTAAGTACAGTGTAGTCCCCAAGCACCCACAAAGGAATGTCCACACACTGTATTAGTTAAACAGTCTTTATATAAATAAGGTTCATATAAGTAAGGTTCAAGGTTATATACACAATCGCAATAATACACTTTTTACTCCGACAATTCTAAAATGGTAAATATATACAGTTCTAGGTGGTACCACAATTACTCTGATTCCATTAAAATGCATCAACTGTACTCAGTTCAAATAGTACACGAATCAACACAGCAACACTATATCAACCATAGACTTAGGAGGAGGGGGCGTGGCCTGATGTCCATGGTGTGAGGACGCGGTTCCTGTGAGCTCCGGCCGAGCCGCGCAGTCCGATCCTGTTCTGGGTACCGAAAACCCAACGAAGCAGACCATCCTTCGGTGCAGCTGTACATCAGGTGATTAGCTGCACCCTACGACTTGTTCCGACAGAAATCGGAGGTCGGGGAGCTTCTCCAACGCTTCGCCCCGACCTCCCCCCGGCCCCCTGAGAGAGGTGCACGGGATTTGACCGAGGCGCGGGATCGCTTCCCGTTTCGAGCGTCGCGGCTCCTCTGCGGCGCCTAGCCTTTGATGCAGCCGTAAATCAGGCGATTGGCTGCACCCGACTTCTTGCCCTGACAAAAAACGGAGAGCCGGGACCCGCTGAGACGCTCCGGTCGGGCTTCCCCTCTCTCCCATAAGAGACTTCCAAGATGGCGGCCATGATGATTTGACGATCTCGGAGCGACCCCGGAGCGGGATAGGGAGCGCACACCCTGCGGGGACCAGATCCCAGCCCTCCAAGCGCCTCTATCACTGCCCCTACCGTCCCGAGGTGAGGACCACTGCAAGACCCCGTCGATCCACCGACACACCGCCAACGAAGCCGGAGCGCGACTGTGGAGGGGGTCGCCGAGACGGAGCTACCGGACCTTCACCACCTACTGCATTCCTGACTCGGACCGCCTATTCTCCGGAGAGCGGACCCCCCCACCAACGCAGACCTACACTACTCGAACTGGTTCCAGACCCACCCAAACTACGTCCACAGGTGAGGCCTTCCCGGCGCCCCGGGCCCGGCGACTCTCTCACGGGGGTGCGGGACCTTGCCTGCCCACCCCAGGCGGCCCCCACCGAACCCCCGACTCCTGCAATCTCCCTAGCTAACTTCATTGGGCAACGCTATCTCCCAGTAGGATCCGGACTTCTTTTGTCCTCTCCTGTCCCACTGAAGGCGGGGCGCCCACACCCGCGGCGCGCCCGGATCTCGACCCACACGGGGTCCATTATCCCCGAACCTCTACGTCCCATCGAAATTAAACCAGGCCGCCTGCCCCGACGTGAATCCCCTTGCGATCCCAACCAGAACTTTAACAGCCCATCATGGCGGCAGCAAGAAACAAAACCAAGAATGCCACCCTAGATCCTTTTGTCACGGCGAAATCTCACCCCATCGCCCAGACCTCAACAGATAACTCAGCAACACGAGACAACCCGGACACCAAGCATGACCAGCTACTAGGGGCGATTGAGGCCCTAAAATCATTCATAGACACAAAGATAGGGGAAGTAAAAGCCGACATCCAGCTGATAAGGCAAGACGCTCGCAACCTAGCTGAACGTGTCACCGCTGTGGAGTCCCATCAAGAAGATATGGCGACTGAATCGGCAGCCATGAAATCAGAACTGGCAGAGCTTAAACGTAAAGTGACCCTGCTGGAGGCGAGGTCCGAGGAAGCGGAGGGTCGCGCTAGACGCAGCAACATTAGGATACTGGGCATACCGGAGGGGACAGAGACTGCTGACCCGACGACCTTCGTGGAATCCTTAATCCAACAAGAGATCGGAGCGGAGAACCTCTCGCAGGGCTTCTCCATAGAGAGAGCACACAGATCGCTCCAGAAGAAACCACCCCCAGGCTCCTACCCTCGCCCCATCATAGCGAAGGTCCTCAATTTCCGAGACCGGGAGGTGATCCTGAAGTTTTCAAGGGAGGGAGGAGAGATAACACGAGGCAACTCGAGAATCACGATATACCCTGATTATACCCAGGTGGTCCAGAGAGCGAGGAACTCCTTTGTCCCGGTTAAGGCCAGGCTGAGGAAACTAGACCTAAAATACATGCTCCTATATCCCTCCAGGTTGAAGGTAATCTACAAAGGAAAATCAATATTTTTCGAGACTCCAGCTGCGGCTAACATGTGGATGGAGCACAATAACCTGGCTGATATCCCTATCGAATCCCCACACGGGAAACTTAATGAAGGTACCTAAAGATGAGGGCTGAACGCCCCGACACAGTTGCTTGTACCCTTCTACAGCAGCCTGAGAGGACAGGGAACTCTAATCTCAAGAAGCAAAACTACTATGTGAGCTGCTAAAAGACTGCGGGGCTCGCCCGTTCTCCCACGCATGGACGAAGACCTCGACCCCACGAAAAACCAGTGCAGCCCAGTTGCCAGCACACACCTACCCGCGCCAGACACCCGGATTGGGACAGGCAGCGCGGGAGCACCTGAGCGCTCCACCGTTGTGTCAGTCGCTGGGTGCACAAGTTTTAATTGTTTCACACATGTTAACATTGTTCTGACTGTCCTTACTCCGAAAACACCCGCCCAAATGGAACCGAACCCAAACCTCTCCACAGAAGCTAATCACTCCACTCATTCTGGACAGATCATGGCTCACAATAACAAGCTGAAAAATCGCGAAGTGGCCGAGAATCCCTCCTCAATAACTAACACAACCAAGCAATGGCACCAAAACTTAGAGTAATCACATGGAACGTCAGGGGGCTGGGGTCCTACCTTAGGAGAAATCGAATACACTCCTATCTAAAGAGGAAGAAAGTATCAATCGCACTCCTACAAGAAACACACCTCACGGCCGACTCTGCAAATAAGCTGCCAAACTACTGGGGGGGCCAAGGCTACGGATCATCATACTCGAAGTATGCAAGAGGGGTGTATACGTGGGTGAGCCCAGACACACCATTTCAACAGCTGGGGATGGAGCAGGATACCGAAGGCAGGTACTTGCTGCTATGGGGCATGCTGGAGGGCACCCGTATATGCATAGTAAACTCGTACTTCCCCCAGCATGGTATACCCTCTTTCCTCAAGGAGATGTGCGCTAAACTTGTGCTCTACAGAGACCATAGCCTCCTGTGGGGAGGCGACTTCAACTGCGTCATTAATGTGGAATTGGATAGATCCACCACTCCACGCCAAAACAATAATCTCCCTGCGCTGGCCCTCCACAAAACAATTGAAGACCTGCACATGGTGGATACCTGGCGAGACCTTCACCCCACAGACAGATCATATTCATTCCACTCCGCCCCCCATAATCTGCACACCAGGATAGACTACCTCTTCATAAACGACGAACTGACCCCTCAGGTCGAGTCCGCAGAGTACCTGGGCAGATCAATCTCAGACCACTCCCCACTATTAGTGCAATTCAGCCTGCGACCCCCCCTACCTCCTATCCCAACGTGGCGTATGCCAGTGGAGACACTATCTGACCCTGCATTTAAGGACCATCTGGCTGAGAAACTAGAGGAGTATATAGAGATCAATAAGGGATCAGTAGTAAAATGGAGTACTCTCTGGGAGGCAATGAAGGTGGTGACGAGGGGAGAGGTAATTGCTGAGGCGGGTGGAATCAGGAAACAATTGAGGAGGGAACTGGAGGCCAAGGAGGAAAAGATCAAGCGCCTCGAAAGCAACTCCCCCCCCACAATTGAGACAGAGAGCAAGTTGAGAGAAATTAGGGAGGAATGTAGAACAGCATGGGAAAGGCTCTCGAAGTTTGACTTCTCTACCCGCACCATGAAAGCCCATAAAGAGGCGGATAAACCAGGCAGGATACTAGCCTGGTTGTGCCGGAAGGAACATCCGAAGCAGGCCCTTACAGAGATCAGAGACAGTAACGGCACAAGCCACAGAACACAACAAGCAATAAACAAGGCCTTCACTGACTTCTATGCGGAATTATATGCTCACAGTGACCTTATACCCGAGTCAGACATAAGAGACACCCTCGAAGAAGCAGACCTACCTAAACTGGACCACGAGCAAAGAAATATGCTAGGAGAGGTCATTACGATCGAAGACATCACCGACGCGATTAGGTCCCTCTCCACAAGCAAGACCCCTGGGACCGATGGTCTTACCCCCGAGTTCTACAAGACATACGAAAAGATTCTCTCTCCCATACTACACGAAGTCTACGCGGAGGCATTCGAGGCAGGCACGCTGCCAGGCACCATGAGAGAGACCCTCATAGTACCGATGCTCAAGCCAGGAAAACCACCTGAAAAATGTGACTCATATCGCCCACTTGCGCTCCTAAATTATGATAGCAAAATTCTCACGACCATACTCGCTAAAAGGCTCTCAAAGGTTATAGGCTCCCTGGTACATGAGGACCAGTGTGGTTTTGTCCCTGGACGCAACACTACAGCCAATTTGAGAAGGCTTCAGCACATAATGGCACAGACAGAGGAACACGAAGAAGACCTGGCAGTCCTCTCGCTCGACGCCATCAAGGCCTTCGACTCGATCTACTGGGAGTGGCTAACCGAAACCCTGAGGGAGTTTGGACTGGGTGAATACTTCATCCGATGGGTCAAGGTCCTTTACAGTAACCCAGTGGCAAGAGTCAAGACAGGGGGCTTGGTGTCGGGAGCCTGGGCTATTCAGAGGGGAACCAGACAAGGATGCCCGCTCTCGCCAATGCTATATATACTAGGCCTTGAACCAGTAGCAATTTATTTCAGGAAACAGCTGTTCGATGCGGGCATAAGTATTGGCGGTACGGACAACATCATTTCCTTGTACGCAGACGATGTTCTTCTATACCTTCGAGACCCCCAGATAAATGCCCCGATAGCCCTAGACATCTTAGATAATTTTTCGAGATACTCAGGCATAAAGTTCAGTCGACAGAAATCATCCGCCTTCCCTTTGGCTGGCCTTAGGAGGAAAAGTACAGAGGAGCTACCTGAGATTGGGATTCAGTGGCAATCTGAGTCCTTCCGCTACCTAGGCATCACCATAAAGCATACACCAATCTCCACTCACGAATGCAACACTGAAGCCGCATTATCGGGGGTACGGAACTCCATCAAATTCTGGACAAAACTACCACTATCGATGATGGGCAGAGCTGCAATATCTAAAATGATAATTCTACCTAGATTCCTTTATTACTTCACCAACATAATATACTACATTCCTCCATCCTTCTTCAGGAAGCTAGAATCCCTGATCCGAGACTTTCTTTGGGGACGAACCAGGCACAGGATTACTCTGAACATCCTCACACTTCCCTACTCCGCTGGAGGAATCCAACTACCCGATTTCCAGGGATATTATCTGGCGGCACAACTAACACACGTCGCCAAATGGCTGAGCGATGAGCCCACGGCTGAGGCGAACCTCCTCTGCCAGCTGACCTCACCCCTGCATCCTAAAGAGCTAATATGGAACAACAAAATAGGGCCCCCTGACCCGCCCATAATTGTGCAGGTGGGTCGACAGGTGTGGAAAAGGACTAGATCTATGCTGGGCTTGAAGCACCCATACTCACCCGAGATTCCCATTCTTGCTGACGTATGTGGAGCCCCCGATGACCTATCAATAATGAGAAGATGGGAGAACTGTGGTGTCTACATGTGGGGGGACATGTTTGACGAAGGGCAATTCAGAGACTTCGAGTCACTACAAGGAAACGAGGGGCTCGCCCCGTGCCACTACCTATGGTACCAAAAGGTTAAATCTATTGCCAAGAAGAAATGGGATGTGTGGCCTGAGGAACCCGAAACACACGCCCTGATCCAAGAGATGCACGGAGTCAGCGACGGTTGGAAACCAACATCAAGACTCTATACCCAAATAAACGACCGATCGAACCCAAGAAGTACACGCTTGAAAGAGAAATGGGAATCTGACCTGGGGACCGAAATCACGGAGGGAGAATGGTCTAGAGCCCTAGCATACCCAAAGGAGATATCCAGGAACGCCAGGTTCAGGCTAATACAGCTCAATGTCTTATATAGGACCTACATGACCCCACATAGAATATCCGCCTTCAATGACAAAGTCAGCCCGATGTGCCCATGGTGCCCCTCCGACCACGCTGACATGATCCACATGTTTTGGACCTGCCCTAGATCTCAGAGACTATGGTCCGCTGCGGAACAGACGTGCAGGAAAGCTGGCCTGGAGACATATGAATGGACACCGAAAGAATGCCTCTTAGGCACCTACCCGAGGCTAAGCAAGATCAAGCACTTGATGAAACTAATGGACATAGCATGTGTATTGATAAAAAGAACGATCGCAATGGCCTGGAAATCCCCAGCAGGCCCCAGGTACGAACCTTGGATTAGGGAGATGGAAAGATGGACGATAGCAGAAACTGGAGCATGGGAGGAGGGAAGCAATCGGGGAGGCGAAGACTCGAGCTCCACACTTGAGGCCTGGAAGATCCTTCTGAGAGACATGATCTTCTCGTCGACCTATAAACCTCCCTGAATCAACCACCCACAAATGTTGCAATGGCCAAGTTTGTACACTGTCGCATCCAGCCTGCACGAGCCACCCCCCCTCCACGTACCTCAAAGACCATTCAGAGTCCAACGGAATAGAGACAGGGGTTCACCTCCACAAGCAAAGTCCGCAATAACTCGGAGACCAAGAGACAGTCACTGTTATCACTTTACTTCTTTGTTTCTTTTCCCTTTTTTTCTTCTTGTTTGTTCCGTTCACAGTTCAATATTACTCATAACAAATATGGCATAAGTGATATGCAACGCAAGTCTGATACAAACCAGGAGTGTAATGGTCCGTAATATGACTGTAAATATTAAATGCCAATAAAAACATTTCAAAATAAAATAAATAGACTTAGGAGGAAGACAAGTTGGTTAGACAATTGGCAGAATACTGAGGTCCTACCACTGGGCACAGTTTTGTATGAGGATCCCCCCAACTGGGTAACCTGAAAACAAAGATAGACCACAAGCCCAGTCCCTATATGTCTATTAGAGTCTTCTTCTATAGTTCTGCAACCCAAATGTACTTTGTGTTGTAGAGTTCTTCGTCGGGGAATTGACAGGCCCTTCTTGAGTGCACTCCCTTTCAGGCAGGAGCCACGGGTCATCGAAGTTCCGCGAGGAAGAAAAGGTGAACGTTGTCGTTGAGGCAGCAGCTTTGGTTCTTGATCGGCCGGAAACATCCTGCAAGCTGAGGCATGCCTCGACGACGAGCGTTCGTTGCCGCAAAGAGTCAATGAAGAACTTTGGCCCAGCAAGGGCGTCGGGTCGTCAGCGTCTGGCGTCCGCGAACGGGACGTGGCCACGGCTGGCTTCAGTAGCTTCGTCAGCGTCTCTGAGGTCTTCGGGTGGCGGAAACCCCACCAACAGATTCTCCTCAGTAGTCAACGGCTTGGCTTTCTCCAGCATGACAAAAGCTGTCGACGATGATGAACAAGGGAGTCCTTGGATCAAAATGTTCTTAGGCAAAAGGAGCACAGCGGCTCCGGTCGGCGACGGTGGACAGCTGTCCGGTGCTTTGATTCTTTCTCCTTCTCCGGTCAGCAGCCTTTCATAGGTCTATCTACCAGGGAGCTTTGGCAAAGATCAGCTGGTGCACGATGGTCCCTCTTGGCTCGGGAAGAGGTCCCCTAACCGGGTCCTCTCTTGGATCAGTTCTTGAAGGCACAGCAGCTTTCAGATGATTTCTAGCACTGAGAGGCCCCCAGATATACTGTTGATCTCCCATTCACTCTGCTGGGTCATACTCAGGCAACCAATCACTCAGAAGGGCAGTCAGGCAGCCAATCAGGCGAACAGTGAATTCAGGCAATTTTTCTCCATCCAGACACTCACAACACAGAATGTGGATTCAGACAAGTACTCCGCCATTCGGCACTACACACTGCATTCATACCAGTTTCGGGCAGAGCTGTGTCAGTCATTGTGTGAAACACCAGATACTAGACACCCATAACACAGAATGCGTATTCGTCACACACTCCATTCACCCAGGTCCCACCCCACGGGTGTACCCACAACATACAGTCATTGGGAAGGCTCAGCCAGTCTGGTCTGTACTTCCCCACACAACCATATATAGAGCTTCCACCTAACAGCCAGTCAGGGGGAAGGGACAGAGTCAGGGCTTCCCGCGACTTCCAAGGTAACAGGCGATGGAGAGCAAGCGGCCACGGGGCCATTTTGTCTTCATCAGGAATCCACTGATTCCAATGACAGGCCTGGGCAACCCAAAATGGAGGATGCCCAGGACACCTGTCAATTCAGCATGGAGCTGCCACCAGCCCGTACCCTGCTCGGTGGGCCACACAGGTGCCCAAAAACATGCACTTGGTGTACAGGGTCATACCCCCCCCCATCGGTGCCATAAGGGTATCCCAAGTGTCTGTTCACCAAACCAAATACAGGAGTCCCACATGACCTCCTGCGTGGAAAACAAGTCAGAACACATGATAGAAAGCAATAAAGGACAAGCATTCAGAGGCCCTGTCCCTCTGATGCATTTCCAGCATCACAATTACCGCCTGACTTTGTTCCAATTTCAAAGATGGCGTCACGTTTCCTGGCGCTTTTAGCTCCTTTCTTCAAATGCTGATGTGATTCAGCCCGTTTGATGCCTATCACGAATGAGTGATCATCCAAAATTGTTTACCGTTACTTCTTCCCTTCTCTACTACTTTGTTGAGACTGTCACTCTTCAGTTATGTCCTGTGGGTGTGCGCATCACCTAAACTGTGATCCTTCACCAGTGGGTCTGCACAGAGGAAACATTGGTCTCCTCCGGAGCTGTTGCTCTCGTCTTGCGCGCAGGCTTGCTGAGCTGTCGGGCCATCCTCATCGCCAATTGTACCATCAAAGGAAGCAAAAGTGAGACGTTGCAGATTAATGCTTCTTTATTGAACAAAGCCCGGCACTCCTGCATCCGCCGCCCTCGCCACACTCGCTTCAACCACTCCACCTTCCAACCGCACTCGCCTCACGTTCCTCACCCGAGCCACTCACGATTCCAAAGATAACATTCTAGGCCCGGATGCAGACGGAGTGCAATTAAAGGATAGTTCCGGGACTTTTTCGGTTCGGCCACTGACTTGTTTTAGCATAACTCGGTAGATCGTAGAAAACTTTCCTATGGACCTTACCTGACTTTTCGTCCATTAACGCACTCGAAATCAGCCGCCATTTTCTGATAATCCTATCATTTCCTCCCATCGCCCTGGCTCACCTGCTTTTGCGGCACTAAATCAAATCCCCCGCCCCTGAGCCTGACATCAGCAGACGCGTACCGCCCATTTCCCAACGCCAAAGCACGTTTCGTGTCAACAATCGCTGCGCCTCAGCTAATGAAGTGTCGCCATGGAAATGGCAGGACGCCTCTTTCCTCAATAAGTATAAACACACCGTTTCACAACACACAGCAGCAGATTTTCGATTCCATTACTCTCTCTGTGTTACTTTGAGTATTCTGTGACTCGTTTCTGTGCTCTGGTCAGCTACCTTCGCCGCTTCTAGGCCTTGTGAACACCTGTACCATCTCTGTAAATTATTTTACTTTCTTAACCACACAATGGCTACAATAATGCCGTATATGTACGAGCCCGAGTACACCGAGCAAGAACTACTGGAAAGGCAAGCACGCGAAAACGATGGGGATTCGGACGACAGTTGGGAGGACCAGTCAACGGATGAAGAGCCTGGACCATGTTGCATGGACGGCGTCTCCACCTGGTGCACGTGCAATCGGTGCAAGCTAATGCCAACTGACGAGGAGAACTGCTGCTGCCGTGAAAATTCCGGGTGCTTGGCCTACATTTCGGAAGGCGAGCCAAGTCCGCAATGCATCACCGAGCTGCCAGAGTTCAGGGAAGCCTGCCTCTCATGGACCGTGTTGAGGATGATGATGGTGCTTATGCACGAACTTCGCGGCACTGTTCGTCCGCGTAATCCGAGTAACGAGTAAGTATACTCTGGTTTTGATGTCAGTGATGCCACTACTATGTCATGGTCGTCTCCCACATATAAAATTACATCTACATATCATTCGAATGCATGTAAATTGGTTCCATATTGTGCATTTTCTAGATAGAATTTTTTTCAAAGCAGAATGACATTTTTTACCTGAATCGACAGTGATAAGAAAGTTTTGTCATTTTAATACAGTTTGCATCTTTCATTTTCACAGGTGGTACAGGCTGGTGGCCTATCGTTGCTTCACTTGGTGGCTTCACGGGAGGCTCGGACACCGCGTTCGAAGAGTAATACCTGCCTGTGCGGTACTTGCCATTAGACAACATTTCCCCAGCGACAGTGGACAATACCGCGGACTTTCCCTGGATGTGCTGCAACCGGAACTTTACAATGTGTAATGTTTATTATTTATGTTCAATTGAAATTAAGATCTAAAATAAAACCCAACATATATTTTAACAATGGTTGTTTTGATTTTTTAAATGAATCTAGTGTGTCTCCATTGAATAGTCTTCCTGTGTCTTGTCTTGTCACACCACATGTCTCCGGCAAGCATCCTCCCTCACGCTGGCCGCCCACCTTCAATCCACATAACCGTTGAACCCATATGCAGCAGACATACATATGTTATTTTGCGGGTTGGCATCAAGCCTCCCGGCCTTGCCTCCTCCCCCAAAAATACTTACCACACCACTTTGTTCAAGCGTTGGCAATAAAAGGAAGGCCGTTGGATTTTATTGATACAAAACATGGTTATAGGTAAATAATCAATATGGTTGATCATAATAAATCATCCTTTTGGGCACCGGGTACAGAGATGACCCCCTCTGGCCCGTGCCGCCTTGCCACCACAGGCCAGCCTGCTGCTGACTAACTGCCTAGGCATCCAGGGTCTCCAGGGTGAACTGCACCCATATATTCTCCTGGGAGGCTGAGGTATTTATAAACTCACCCCCCTGCCTTCCATGTACTAGATCCTTCAGCCTGCCTCTTACATGCAGTTAGATGGCCTCTCCTTGGTGAGGCCCTGCGGCAAACGAGTCTTGTCTGCACGACCAGCGCCCTAATCCACACCCCCCCCCCGCCCTATCAAAGGCAGTTCGCACCGGGGTACTTGCGCTGCCAAGTGGAGCTGTCAGGGAGGGATAAAGGCCAAGAGGTGCCAAAGACCATGTACACTTCAAAGTGGTCTATAGAGCATGGGTTGTTGTTCCCATGTCTACCGCCAGACCCCGTGTCTCCTGCCAAGCATCCCCCCTCACGCTGGACGGCCCCCTGCAATCCACATAAGTGTGTCTCCATTCACGAGTCTTCCTGTGTCTTGTCTGCACGACCACCGCCCCAATCCACCCCCGCCCTATCAAAGGCAGTTCGCACCGGGGTACTTGTGCTGGCAAGTGGAGCTGTCAGGGAGCGATAAAGGCCAAGAGGTGCCAAAGACCATGTACACTTCAAAGTGGTCTATAGAGCATGGGTTGTTGTTCCCATGTCTACCTCCAGACCCCGTGTCTCCTGCCAAGCATCCCCCCTCAGGCTGGACGGCCCCCTGCAAACGGCATAATGCCACGACATATACACGTCAGTCATTCATTCACAAACACACCCCTGTTTCGAATTCTTTATAACCCACTTCATATTTCTAATGAGAACTTCTTTGCGCTTTGCTAGTCAACCCGTGAAGGTGCTGGTTATCTGCTCTTCGTCTCTGTGAACTTCTGTGACCACTTCGAGGAAACTCCTCAGTTTGCAACCTGTGAACTGCTCCCTGTTCTACGACAAGAAACTACTCTGATCCCTGCATCTAACTGTTTGTTCGTCAAGGTAAGGCCATGTACCATAATCATTTTGCGTCCAATTTCTTTTCGTTCAAGACAGTACATGCAAGGAACTAGTCACATGTTCTGAGTTTACATTGGTATTCATAAAGAATTGTTGATCTTTACTTTTCAGAACTTTCCACAATGCCTGCCTGTTCCATTGGCGGTTGCCCTTCGAAGACCCATAATAAATCTGAAGGTACTATAATGCATGTTTTCCCTAAAACAATAGATCAGATAAGAGAATGGGTCCGATATTGCGGATATCCACCGTCTGAGCTTGAAAGTAGAGTCCTAGAAGTCTTTGCGGACAAGAGGGGTGATCGATACCGCATCTGCAGCAAGCACTTTAGCTCAGACATGTACTCCACATCATTGCTAATAAAGAAGAACACACCGCGAGCGAGGCGAAAATTGCTCTCAACCGCTATTCCCACTCTATTCGTCCACATCCCTCCACTGGTGAGTCAAGTTTACGTATTTATCTCTCGGCCTTGCGGTAGTGTGTAGCATTAGCTAACAATAATTTCCCCATTTATGTATCCACTCAATATGAAGGCGGAAGATTCTCCATCCGTGTCGTTATTGCAGTCATCAGCCACTTCAAGCGCCTATCGGGTAATCTTACTTGGCTATTCTGCCACTGACTTGTTTTAGGCATGTAAATCAATAGTTTTAATTTATCGTGTAATTATTTTACCTAATGGTACACCCTTGTACTCGTCCTCTAGTCTTTGTTTTCAGTTATAATTATTGTTATCCAAAATAATGCAAGTACTGTCTTTCAGGGAGATGCTGAGGAGTCCAACGTATTGACGACAACCGTTGATGTCACTCAGATGCTCGAGGTACGTTTCCGGACAGTTCCATCGATGGAGATCATCAGATCTTGCATTCTTGTAGCGTGATTGTTACACACAATGTTTCTTTTGTTTTTAGCCATTGATATGTCCTTCTGTCGTCGCCCTCCTATGTGTCTTCTTTTTTCAATATTGTGTTCATTACTAATGAAAGTCCTATGTTTCAGGGAGTCGATGGAGCATTAATCCAAGAAGAAGGGGGAGCATGCAGTTACGGGTCGGCGCAACAGCTTGCAGAAGTGTGCACCGCAGTTACATCGTCCCTTGATGTTCTTATGCATTTCGAGGTATGGATACTGACAGTTCGATCAAGCGAAATCATATGACGTGATTACATCCGCTATACTTCCTTCTTTATTAACCCAAGTACTATGTTTCAGGGAGATGACGGAGCTTCTTCTACAAGAACATCACCCCTAGTAGTTGATGCAGATCTCTGGGTGGTGACACTTCCAACGATCGAGCAAATCAAATAATATTTACATATCCATTATTTATTTTAGACAACTGATCATTTGTGCAGGTCTATTTAGATGAGCCGTTGACGCCTGCACAAAGTTTATGTTCTTTTTAACAAAATAGAAAACCATACTAATGCAATTACTGTGTTCCAGGGAGTTACTGAAGCATCATCTTCAATAATATCATCAATGGAAGTCTATGAGGAGCCCGAGGTGTGGATCTTGACAGTTCCATCTAACTAGATCAACAATGCGTGAATAATTGTCGTTTGAATGTTCTACACAAAGCGTTCATTCGTGTTTTGCTATTGAGATGTACGTGGGTATTGGTCCCCAAGTACATTTTGTGTTTTCGATATTATTATACATACTAATGAAAGTTCTATGTTTCAGGGAGTCGATGGAGCGTCAGTGCGTGATGGATGTGCTTATCATGAAAATATAGTCGTTGCAGCGCAAGAGGAAGTGGAGACATGCACACACGAGTCGGAGCAACAGCGTCCTGATGTTGAAGTTCGAGGCAACAAAGTTTCAAAGAAAAGAAAGCAAAAGAAGGTTAGTGTCCTGGTCACTATATTATGTTGTTTTTCACTGTTAATAGTTCAATACTGTAAGTTGTGTTTAAACTGAACATCCCTTTTCCAATCTGTCCTCTAGTTGCGAGTGGGTGCACGAACTAGATCTACACAGACAGTGAAGCGAACGAGAGATGTTGCTTGTCAAACCTTTTGGCAGGGACTTGAGACTGGAGATGCATCGTGCCAATGGGAAGAATATGAAGTGATTGACAACGGAGCTATACCACATCCAGCCATTGATAGTGAATGTCCTCCTGGTAGTTCGGATGCAGTCGGAGATCAATTCACAGAATCCACACCCGCAAAAACACCCGCAAAAACTAAGACCGCGAGAAAGATGAAGAAATTGTTTTATTCACCCATCGCCAGAGAAGGAACAGATGTTGCAATGGAAGAGAATGAAGTGGACGACAATGAAACACCATCAATATCACTGAACATAGCGGAAGACGATATCAGAGATTCTACCTTTCATGTGAGTGACATGTCCTCAACGTTACAGGCCGAACCAGCTGGGATGCAGAGTGACAGTAAGGAAAGAGGCCAAATTCATTGTATTCGATAGTTGTTTGATTGATATTATTATTCGGATGAAATGTGGGCATTCGGTTGGTGGGGAAGTATGTGGGGAGCCATTGATTAATGTGACTCGTGCAATTCGAGGCACTAACCTTAAAATACATGCCACCTGTACAAAATATCATCCTTTCTCATGGTCTGCACAACCCATGCTGGGGCAACTGCCAGCAGACAATCTACTTTGTGCAGCAGCTGCACTTTTTAGTGGTTCAATTTTTAAAAAGTTAGTCTTTCTTTCAGTTTGTGGGAATCCATTTCATTGCGAAAACTCAGTTCTACAAATACCAAACCGATTATCTATTTCCAGCCATTAGCGAAGCTTGGAGAATGGAAAAAATGTCTATTGATAGTACATTCGCGGGCAAACGGTTCAGGCTAGCCGGTGATGGACAGTGCGACAGCCCAGGATTTTCAGCCAAGTACTGCACCTACCACTTTCAGGACATGGAAAGTAAGAAAATTGTGAGTTCGGTGGTCGTGCAGGTGTCACAAAGTGCATCCTCAGTGGCCATGGAGAAAGTTGGCTTTGTAGCATCATTGCAAGAACTACAATCGCGGGGAATGGTGATCGACCTGATAGCCACGGACAGACACGTTTCAATTGCCAAGACAATGAGAGAAGAGTACAAAAATATAAATCACCAATTTGACGTTTGGCATCTTGCAAAAACAATCAATAAAAAAATGTCGGCTGCAGGTAAAAAAAAAGATATGCAAGGTATTTCACAGTGGTCCAAGTCAATCAGCAACCATCTTTGGTGGAGCTCAAAAACATGTGGAGGGTCGTTGGAAATTCTACTGGAAAAATGGCGGTCAGTAATGCTACACTGTAGCAACGTTCACCGTTGGAACACAAACCAACATTTCCACAATTGTGAACATGGCCATTTGTCCACAGAGGAGGCACGGAAGAAGAAGTGGTTGATTCCTTCATCACCCACTCACAAAGCCATTGAAAAGATTGTATTTGATAAAACTATAACAAGAGATTTGAGGGGACTCACGGAATTCTGCCACACAGGAGATTTGGAGGTGTTCCACAATATGTGCCTAAAGTACAGGCCAAAACGATTGCATTTTGGCATGGAGGGCATGATAAATCGGACTCTTCTAGCGGTCTTGGCACATAACCATAATGTTGGCCGTCAACAAAGTAGGACGACCGGAACTTTAGGGACGCTTCGCTACAATAAGGCCTTCACTAAAAGAAGTAAACAATGGATTATCAAACCAGTGTTTGAGGATATGCAATATGACTTTATTGAGAGACTTATTGTTGATATCCTAGATAGGCACATACATGGAGTTGTGAACGAACCTGTGCAGGGGACAACTGCATTGCCACCCAACATTGCCTCTGTTCCATGTCCACCTAAAGAAGAGCTCATTGAGAAATACACATCACGGTTTAAATGATTGTAATTTGATTGTCTGTTCTCTCGAGTCTCCTCATGTCGCAGGCCCATTGAATATGTGTATCTATGTAATGTGTAAATAAAAGTGATTGCTCAGTGTACATGCAATGTGTCTCTCCACCGTTGCCCCTCCCTTCACCGTGCAGTTGTGCGAACCACCCGGGTGTCACCTGTGACTTTGCTCTGGAGTCTCCTCATGTTGCAGGCCCATTGAATATGTGTAACTATGTATTGTGTAAATAAAAGTGATTGATCAATGTACATGCAATGTGTCTATCCAACCTTGTTCATTTGCGCATTAAATTAAACCAAACAGTAATATAAATCATTTTTCAAAAAATATAGAATGTCTCCGTATTTATGGTTCTCTGGGGCTGCAAATGCACGCAGACAAAATGCAAAGATGGAGTGTAAATTTCAAGTCCTGTGAGATGGCCTTACACTGAATGTAGCTAACTAGGAATGTGTGCTCGTTCAAAGTGAAGGTCAGCTGCTTTGATTTTTTGCTCGGGTGCCGGAATGGCCCACGACTCAGTATAAGGTTCTATTGTTATTTGACCTTGACAGGCCGGGACCATCCCGAAAGACTTCTTTTTGGGGGTGTGGGGCAATAACGTAAGAAACGATAATGAATATAATTTCAGAAACGAACGCCATTTAATGTTCGTTCATTAGAAGAAATAACGTCGGCATAGAAGGAGTGGTATTTCGGGGCTGCCCTACGCACAGACACAATGGAAAATGAAAATATAATGTAAGTAACTGTTTAGATGAGTTTATACCGCAATTTAATTACTATACAGTAGCTTTAAAGACGGGTTAAGTTGTACTTGTTCGTTCTATGTGGCATATTGTTTTGTACCGCGCACTATCTTGAGGAGAACCATCTCCTTTTACGGAAGCACCTCAAAACCTTCCTCTTTGCTTCTGCTTTCTCTCTCCCTCTCCCCTGCTACAACTGGTCCACTGTCTGCGACCTCGCTCCTGGGCCCTTCCACTCTCCACCTGCACTGCCTCCCTGTCAACCCCTGCACTGGGGGACTGTCTCAGTATCCTACAGCCCCCCCTTGACGTATAATACCCAGTTGCACTGCCCTAGCTATGAAATAATTTCCCGACCTAATATATAAAATGAATAATTTTAATAAAGATCTGATGGTGAGACTAATTTCATTTTTTATGTTTTTCAAACAGGTACATCCTTCATTATTGTATGTGTCACGAGTACCAGACACCGGCGGATGGCTTTTTTAACCGCCAGCTGCTTCTCCGCGTGAACAACGTTACCACCCTGACCATTTTATGGGACGATCGCCAAGTACAAGTATGCCCTTACGCGGTACTAACGGGTAGATGCAACATACAGACCGTTGTGGTGGCCTAGTGCCTCGTTGTTGGAACAGCCATGCGATTATCAGTGCGACCGAAGAGCTTATTTTTATCGTAAACCAACACCCTGTGTACTGCACACGAACATCGCTTGCCTCAAGACGAACTATTTTGGATCGAGAGCAAATAAAAATGCAAATCGCTGAATATTCTCAAAACATTTGATGTCAAATAAATGTACTTTGCCAAATGTACAATCTTGCCGTTTGCTTTTAAACCACAGTTTCATATTCCGAATTGTGGCGCTGTATTGTGAGATGATCTAAGACCCTGTGTACAGCAAAGGAACATCGCGTGCCTCAAAACGAACTTTTTGGAACGTGAGCAAATAAAAATGAAAATCGCTGAATATTCTCAAAACATTTGATGTCAAATGTACTTTACCAAATTTACAATCTTGCGGTTTAATTTAAAAGTACAGTTTCATATTCCCAATTGTGGCGCGCTGTGTTGTGTGAGCTCATCTGTGTTGATTTCCGGGTTCTGTGTGGAGTCGCGTAGAAGACGCCTGGGCGCGTTTGCCTACGCAGCTCAGTCACGTCACGGATAGAGGCGGGGAATATGAATGTTTTGATAAAGTCTGTTTCAGGGGCGGGGGATTTGATTAAGTGCCGCAAAAGCAGGTGAGCCAGGGCGATGGGGGGAAATGATAGGATTATCAGAAAATGGCGGCTGATTTCGAGTGCGTTAATGGACGAAAAGTCGGGTAAGGTCCATAGGAAAGTTTTCTACGATCTACCGAGTTATGCTTAAAAACACATGGCCGAACCGTAGGGACAATTAAAAAAAAAGTCCCGGAACTATCCTTTAAGTAAATACATTACGACAAGGACCTTTCTGCTTCTCCAGGTTGGAGGGCCATTTCACTAATGGGGAATAGCTGCTTCAGTGGGAGTAGGCTAGTTCCCATTCGACAAGGGGACCTCTTGCTCTCCTGTTGATCATCAACTTGTCTTTCTGATAATGTTCAAAACAACACTTTGTAGCCAACACTCCCAGTGGTGTAACAAACTCCTCAATGGTCTCACAATATTTTTGTTGTCTGATGGCAAATTGATAACAAGCCAAAATGTTATTCCCATTTACCTCGTAATGCTTGTCCATCTTGGCTATGCATATATCAAACTGAGTCGGTTGCCCATCTCGATGCATTCAGGTAGTTTTAGGAAATTGTTGTCCAGCTCAACCTCGACAATGAAACATTGCTTCTTTCTTTTTATTCAAATTATTAGGACCATATACTGCCAACATATACTTCTGGAATCTTTCTTTCCATTGAATAACCCAGTGGCTGGTATATTTGCCAAAATCTTTGAATTCGTTTCTGTTGCTTCCCTATTTTTTTGTCCTTGGTATTAGGGGTGGAACGGTACAGCAGTATACCAGTATAATTACCATGATTCTCCTCATTTAATCACAATAACCTTGACCTTGGCCATACCGGTTTACTGTGTGTTCAGCATCAAAGCACAGTTTTGTTGGTTTAAAGACTCAGTTCGCTCAATTTAACACATGGGAGACAGGCAAGGCGGCAAAGCAGATCTGTACACGCATACAGTGGAAGCTCTGACCTCTTTATTATTTTGTTTAAATTGCCTGCAGCTGCCTGGCACCTTCCAGTAAGATAGCACCCCCACTTAGCAAGATAGATAAGCTGGTGACCAAGTCGCAAAGCTGCAGTCACGTGGCTCCAGTGAAAAATGCATTGCTTGGGCTCTCCAGTAATGTGCTTTTATCTTCCATACAAAAATAAACACGCTCTGCGTGAATAAAAAGCATCCGATGTGCAATGCGGAAAGGGTTGTTGTCCAAGGAGTGGGGCTCAGGGGATCCCAAATCGTCATGTTCAGAGCCGGTATGTGTCAAGAAAGCTTCTTTTTTTTCCCCATTTTGTTTTTCTTTCGTAGCTTACTGAAAGAGACAGACCAGCCAGGCCCGTTGCACAGCAACCACCCTGCCAGCAGGATCATAAAGGTTTCAATTTGGTCCAGGCCCTTTGAACATGCCACAAAAGAACACATTAGCTCCTGTCCTGCAGCAAACTTTGCAAAAGCACTTCTGTGCAAAAGCTCTCGGGTGGTGGTCCGGAGGGAGGCAGCTTTGTATGGGCAAATGCCGTACAGTGAGTCTCGCCACTGTTGCCAAGGTTTGGAACGTGAACATTGCAGAGTAAAGTGCTGCATATAGGTTAGAAGAATAGTCCTATAGGATAGTTCTTTGCCTCTGTCGCCCAACTAGCATTCTTGTCTACATTAGAGTGGACTTGATGTGCATGAAGGTATGTGGGGCGGGGCTCAGACCTGCATGATATCAGTTTACACCATCAGAAAAGTACAATGGAACACCATTTGCTGTATTTTTTTATATTGCTGCATTATAAATACCAAATAAATTAATAAAATCGTACTGAAAAAGGCTTCTTTATAAGCGATCATGAGCTATGTTGTGTTCCTTTTAAATGGCAACCGTCTGCATTTCTCTGAAATTTCTGAAGTGCTGCCAAGTCTACAGCCTACTTTTGTGGCATGCAGACCATCGCAAAAGAGAAGTATGCGATAGCACAAGGTCCCTCCAGAACCATTTTAGTAAATAGAGTATGTCCCAGTTTTCACAGGGGATGAGGGGGTGACGGAGCATGCACCAAAGATTTCAAATGTTTGTACGCATTCACGCTTTCTCTGGCCCCACTTTGAGATGACCGAGTGATTACCAGGAAATATCCATTTACCAGCTGTTTTGCTTTGGGTACCTGCAGATCTGGTTGAAGATGCATGATTTCCCATTTCAAAATGTTATTTGGGGAGCCCCATTCCCTGCATCTGGAAAAAGCAGCCTGCATATGTTAATGTTTTTTGGGTACACACAGTTTCAGGTGGTTACGTTTGTACCTTTGAAGCACATACCTGATTGTTAGGACTGATTTTCTATACTCTTGGCCTGGTGGACAGGTGTATAGAAGGCCAACCAATATTGTGACAGGGACAACTCTGGGAAGCTGTAGCCAAACCAGTTTAGGTAGCAGTGACAGGCAGTCTAGGCTAAATTCTTCAGAGGGGTGAGCTTGTAAGGGGTCCACAATGAGGTCACACAATGGGAATCACAAATTGCACTTAGACAGGATGTATAAAAATACAGTTATTTAATTATGACCAAAACACACTCTAAGGAAATGAATACAAGCAGGTAGTCTTATCACACAATACCATCAAATTGAATACATATATACATTCACAGGTTCAAATGCACAATACAGATCAAATACTCCTGCAAAGGAATGGATAGGTAAGTATTATACACCAAAAGATCCACAGAGATGATCCCTAGCTAAAATTGTCCAACCCTAAGGTGCCTAGGGCCTTGTGCCCTAGTGTTCAGGATACAGTTCCCCAGAATTTAGGATGCAGGAAAAAAAATGCAGGTAGGGTTTCTGGGGTCCAGTGAAGGGTTCTTAGAGTTGGAGTTCAGTGTACACAAGTGCCCAAAATTACCCCAACAGTCAGAAGTCTTGCCAAGTGTTGGGAAAGATTTAACCCTTTCTTGCCAGCTCAACCGTGATTACCGCGTTTGGCACAAATAGGTGACCTGCCACAAGGTTCTTTGTCCTGTCCTTTGGCCATCTGGCCCCTTCACCTTCCCCAGGTTGAGCCGACCCTGGTCAGTCCTTATTCGGGCATGCATTCTCCCGCAAAACGCCAAGCTTTCATGGGATTCTGCATGCCTTGTGTGTGTGCCACCAGGATGTGGGCTGGTACGTCTGGTTCCAATACACATCCTGGGTGCCAGAGAGTCTGGAATGCTGTGAATGCTTGGGACCACCATGGTCCGTGATTGGTCCAAATATGGTATGGCTGTATGTGAGCAGATCTCCCATTGGGTCCTCTTCGTTTTGGCGGGAAGGAGATTCTGGATAAGAGATGGCCCCAAACACCCATACCAGGTTGATCTCTGGAGTTCTCACTGAACGAAGGATAGGATCCAAGTATCCTGAAACTAAGAAGCCGAGTCGAGCAACTGGTGGTGACCTGCTGGAAGGTTTGGCACCCTGAGCCCGCTGTCGTCCGTGGGACCCCTCTGAATCTGGTCGTCCTACGAGGTCTGCGAAGACGCTTCAACCCATTAGAATAGTGGGACCAACTATTATCGGTCCCTTCGTCAATCCCTGCAAGTAAGCCTTCTCAGAAGTGTCCCTGGGCTAACCAGTGGGCTGACCGGTTTACGCAGACTCTTTGCCCTGATTCCACCACCGTTTCAAGGAGGCCCTCGAAACTTGGTATATCGTTAGCTCTGTGTTCACGGCACCCTCAAACCAAATTTCGTACACTTGGCATTCCCAGGTCTGAAGTGAGATGAGTGCGCCAGAACCGAGTACACGCGATTACCGTGTCTCCCAGCCGTGGTGACGAACTTTGCAGGTGCACTGCATTTGTGCCCCTCTTGCCCCTGGAGCCTGCTTCAGTGAAACTGCCCTATTCCATCCACCAGGAGCGGAGAAATTGCCACTGTCCCGTTTGGGAATCATCGCTGTATCTTCGTCGCTGAAAGCCGCAGAGCTGACAAATTGCCACACTTGAACCTGCAACCGAGTGGACTCGACTGACGAAGTTTGGTCCGGAGTGCGCAGGGGGTTGATGAGTAATCGCAACCCTAACCAGTGGCCCCTGGAGGCCCCTCGCCTTTTAACTACTAGTGCAAACTAGCTATTCCCAACTCTTGGAATCGACTCTGCCCTCAAGTGGAGACCCTCCTCGAATAGTGGGAACCTATTCTTCATCGCCTCACCCACCTTCCTGAGTTGCTACAGACCCTTGAAGACACCCCGTTCTACCCATTTACACTACCGCGTGTGCTTGCATTGCATGTACATTTCAGCATTAGGCTCCACTCTTCTTAGGGATTGGACTGCCTTAGGAGTGTGTTCGGTGCAGAAGGGACTAAAGACTATTTGCACTGCCTGTTTCCTTCCCCTTTTAGGTTGTGGACCCATTTCGTGCATTAACCCTTTAGACCTCAATGGTCTTGTATATATGTATTTAGCCAGGATTGTGTTGGATTAATAGTATTACTGTGATTTGATTTGTGTTGAAACTCAAAGGCCTTGAAATAAATGTATATATATTTTTAATATATCTACACCTGACTGGAAGTGATTTGTAAGTGTCCTTTACTCTGAGTGCTTGCGGAGGTCTTTCAGTCACCCTCACCCCTCCTGAGACCTAGTCTTGACCGCTGCCAAGCTACCTTGATTGGTCTGGCTTGTCCAGAAGGTTACCCTGTTCCAAGAAAGTAGGCTGGCCTCCTGAACCTCTGCCTACCAAATCAGAGTTCAGAAGTTCAGAAATCCTTCAAATAATGGCAAAGCCAATAGTGTAAGTAATAGGATTATTATACGCCCATTGACCTACAAAGGGAGTACTGTGGTAGGTTAAAAGCTCTGTAACTGACCGCCCCTTACTCCAAATCTTCCCAAGCCTTTGCAGAACAAAGTAAGGGTGTCCAGGCTTGCTTTTCCCGCTGAAATCCATGGTCCTCGATTTCCATGGGTTGCAGGTTCGAATAATGACTCTGGTTGGGATCTTTTGCCGGTGCAAGGACTCTCGGTCGAAGAATGCAAAAACAAACGATGCAGCAACCCTCTAGGGACTGGACTCGTGTCAGAAAAGCAGGTTTCTGACAGTGCATGCCGCACACAATGATGCAACAGGACTCAGTAGCCGCGGTCTGACTTTCCAATCTTTTTCGGGTCCCCTTGGTGCAGAAACTCGGACAGTGACAAAGTTAACCCGGTAGCCCAAAAACAAAGCTGGTCAGCCACAGGACAGTTCCAGAGCACTTCTGAAGGCGGTTTTTGTGCTGGGTACCGAGTAGACCTCAGGGTCGTAGCACCTTTGCGGGCCTACTGAAGATCACGAGCAAGACAGAGCTCCACCGGGACTGCAGGAGAAGTTGGTTGCCAGGCCTCCTTCAGTCAGGTTTCGGGTTTCTTCGTGGGTCTTGCAGCTGGACAGGATGCTTGGCTCCTTCAGGTTTCTCCAGGATCTCTGAAGAATGCATGCAGGGGTGCTCTTCTTATCCTAAAAGCAGGGTAGGAGTCAAAACTCCCACTAGCCAATAGCAGAACTAGTCCACACACACACACCCCACAGTGGTCCAATCGGGACCACTGGCGGGAACACTCATGCATGCCACTCAGGCACACAGAAACCAAGATGTGGATTAGGGTCAGACTGACCCAACCCACATCCTGCCTGCAAACGCACAAAGCCCTCCAGTAGCCCGCCAAAAGCTGCTGCTTTCCCGGGCACTGGGAGTCCTTATAAGGATCTTCCTGGACGCTGAGACCAGGAAGAAGGCTAAACAACAAGATGCAAAAAGAATGGGTGAAAAACCTTGTGGCATGGCCATGTTTCACCAGTATCCACAGTCAGTAGCCAAACGCGGTAAACGCGGTAAAGCTAAAACAAAATTCCTCAAAAAGTATGGATAAGTCACTGCTGCCACCAGCCCATCTTTTAAGCACGTCTAGAGTAACCAAAAAATCCTTTGAGTGTTAGTCTAGGGCAAAACAAAAATGAACCCCCATTGCACTGCAGGGTAAACTGCTTTGTGCAATGAGAAAAAGTTACCACAAGTGATACAAAAGTAACCACAAGTAGCAACATAGTAACCCGACTGAGGGAAACACTGTTTCCCCAGTACTGATTGCCTTAAGGACATATCAGTTTCCCCATAACATGGAAGCAAAGGCCAATGCAGTGAAGCTTAAGGCTTCACTGTACTGCAAAACGTACAGGTCAATGTTTAGGGGTTCCATAAAGATGGAAGGAAAGGTGCAGTAAAGAGACTCTTTCCTAACACTGATCACAAAATCAATAAATTGTAAAGAATGAGAAGAAACTAGTAGATGAGATATGTGTGGTATGCAAATTATTGTGGATTATTTAAATCACATTTTAGATTGTGAACAGATTATAATGGAGAATGTGTTTTCTAATGCATACTACAATGGGTGAAGTCCCTGGTTTTATCAATGAATTTCAATAATAATCCAAAAATGTATCACTGCCCCACCACACCCACTAGAAGAAAGCAGAGTAAAAATGGTCTGTGATTATTGATCGACTTTTGGAGCGATTTATGTTTGGCCACCAAATATGCATTTGAAGTGGCAAAGCCTCAACCTGTGCCTTATTTTGTGGTGTGTAGATTATCAAGAGAAGTTACCTGTCCTCTGCATTTCCGAACAAAGAAAAGCAGCCTAGTTGTGGAGCTGAAACCCTAAAGGACCACTTAAACAATGCTATAAGCTTTCTTTTAAAAATTAACGGGCCCCCAAATATTTGGGTGGGGGGGTAGGTCTACTTCAATAGAAAGGGAAGAAGTTCCGGCCTACCTATACCCTCGCCCAGACATTTGTCCAGCGTGGGCACAGGGCTTCTTTTCCCTGCTTATATGTAGTCCGTGTTTGGTATGCACTCAATGCGGCCAAAGTGTTCTCAGTAAATGAAGAAGGGAGTTTGGTGATCCCAATTAACAGTCCTAAAAGACAGGGTGCCCACTTTTGTCACTTCTATTAAAACACATTTATATACAAAGACGACTTCTTGTTTGTGGTGTAAGTCTATTAAGAAAAGTAAAACATTTTGTCAAAGTATTATTTAAGGTTACTTTAATATGCGTGCTATACCGCGATGGCCGTGGTATACCATTACTTGGCTAGAAGGTTATCATACCGTCCAAAACTCCATACCGTGACACCCATAGTTGGTATTTGTCACCTTGTTCACAGGGACAAATGTCTGGCATCTCCCTTTTAAGGTGCAATGAAAAATATACTCTCAGAGTAACATCCATTTGTGCTACGGCATGCTCCCTTCTTTATGTGTGCAAGTGTTTCTTTCAGTCGCTACACTGCATGTGGGACGGGAACAGCACGGAGCGCAGTGCCCACAGTGAAGGCCTTCATCTTGTTACATAGCTAAGCAACGGACGTGTCCACTGCTTATCATGTCTCAAATTGCCAGGTAACAACTGGCGACGCCGGACGATGCATCCTTGGATCACATATTCCGTCGTGTGCATGCACGGCTATGCTGCTGGGGGGCTTCCTGTGTCTTCATAGGCTCACTCACAGCCCAGATACTCCCCAAAACAGGCCTGGAGAGTGCCAACGAGCCACCATTTGACTGCGCAACTAACCCTGTACCTGCTCAGCCAGGGCAACCAGAATCAATGGCAAGTGCAGGCTCTTTGTCATTACCGCAACTCATCACCAGTTAAGAAAGTGAACCAGGACACATCCAGTATGTGTGACTTAATTTCTTTTTAGTTCATCTTTATGCAGTAACAACTCTCTCTGTCCTCACCCTTAAGCCAACCACCATACTACTTGCCTTAAATTCTCTTCTAGTGTTCTCTGTTTGCATTCCACACCCATAAAATTCCCTCTGCTGACTTTCCTAACACCGGGGGGAGGCCCCCTTTCTTCTAGAGGCCTTTATTCCCATGGCCACTTTTCGTATTCTAATATTACTCAACTAGAGTTATATTGCCAAGTGTGAATGGTTCAGTTAGTCCCCCTCTAGTGCTCTATATGAGCATGGGTTGACCCTCCTAGAATTGACGACGCATTGGCCATATTAGGCATGTAGATTTGTTTACTCTACTGGCCAGAAAGACCATTTGTCTGTCCTGGGCTGGAAGACGCGCCAGCACTCCTGGGCTTGAAGACAAAGATAGGCCAGAAACTGATGATGTGATGCATCAGCAGGGCCCGTAACTGAAGAGAGGCACCACTCACCTTGGTGTTGAGAGTTAAACCACAGTCAAGTTGGTTTACCCAGGGTACTGCACGCCTCCTCGTCTTTCCACTACCCCGCTCTACTTTTGATGGGCTAGTTATTAGGTTAGGATGTACAACCAGGCGCCAGCTATCATATTTCTTAACAGCCTTGTTCCACAGTATTTACCTTATTTTCAGGGTCCACCTTCTGCACTTCTTCCTTCCTCCACCTCCCTTTTTCTTCTCCCTTCAGTACCTCTCCCAAAATGTTCCTCCATCGGTGGCCCTCATCTTCCTACACCGATTTTGTCTGTACCAGTCAAACTGTTCTCCAAGTAATTTCCTCCTTTCTCTTGTCTCTCATCTTCCATCTCTCTCCTTTCCCCCCTTGCTAGTTTTCCCGTCTTCACGCTGCTCTCCACTTTCCCAATTTCCCTTTTTTTTAATGCATCTTCACCTTCCTCTCCCATCCATCTCTTTTTAAGTCTTACTTTCCTTCCACTCCCTTCGCCTTCCATCTTCCTCTTTTACTCCGCTCTTTACTGCAACACTTGCTTCCAAACTCCCATACTAGGCCTTCTACCCAAGCCTCCCTGTATATACCTGCCCCTTTTGAAACTGAAAAAGGAAGAAAAGGAAAGGTGTTAGTTAATGTGCCCAAGTCCTTGTGTGTACGTGACAGTCATTGGTTCTTCTGAGTAACTCACCATCTTCAGATCCAGTGATTTGTATCAGTTATAAATTGTCAGCTGCCAACTTGAAGTCAAGCAGCGCTGTCATGGTAGCTGCCTGACTCCACCATGGTGCCTCCGCAGGCAGCTGCACAATAACTGCCAACCTTGAACCTCCTCATCTGCCAACTTCATTGCATACTCTCAAGCAGGTCCTTTACACAGTCCATTGAAATGTACTTTTAGTGGGATCAAAGATGATACCCACAGACCTTTTGGCCTTCTAATGCAGAGTTGTTCATTCTTCAAAACTCTACCAGGTCTTGAATTACAGACTGGTACCTGGCAAAGGATAAAGTGGATAGAGTAGACGCCTTGGGAATACCTTTTATAGTGGCTATTACCTTTATGAAGGTACAGCCACCCCCCCCAGGGTCTCATAGCTCAATTCCCATGTGTCCACCTAGAAACACGGTCACAGTTATCTCGTTTTTTTATGCTCTCACTCAGTGCATTGTTGTACTCAATATGTAATTCTTTTCTTTGACGGTTTCATATTTTCAGTCATTTATATTTCATGAAAGTATTTATATTGTTAAAGTAGCCATTAGTTTCATTTATTATCTAACTCGAGTTATCAGTTCATGGTTCTTACATATTTATCATATTCAAGATGGACTATAACCATTTAATTGGACCAAAGTGTAAGAGATCTTAGCCATTGGCATAATTATGGATCTATGTGTTCAAATTGAACCTGAACTAGTTGCATTCTTTCCAAATGGTTTGTACCCAATTTATTTTAATGTCAGATTGTGGGGTAGGTTGCCCCTCCACCACCCAGCTCCCACCCCTTACACAATCCAATATGGCCTGATCCCAACCCAAAATCTACCTATGGTGGTATAAATAATTTAAAGAAATTGAGGGGTGGGGGCAGGGGATTTTCAACCAGTTTGGGGGCTTAGGGTCGACCAAAATCCATAAACCTATAATCATACTGTTAACTGGTGTTATGGTCACTAATATTCTTAATATAAATCTGCCCCTAGGAAGTGGCAAATGTGTTTTTACTGCGGTGTGAGGGTCACTAGACCACCAGGGTGGCTTGAAAGAGGGGGTGGTAATCGTAGCCCGATATTTACTTGTTTTTGCTGGGCTGAACATAAGTAATTACTGTTTTCTGTTTTGTTTATAGGTTTATTTACGCGAGGAGCTGCAACGTTATGCAAGTAGTTTTTTATTCTATGGGATTGGGAAGTCTGGGGAGGTATTTTGGTGGGCTGGAACACAAATGCAGGGCCAGGCCACAAATTGCTCCCCATGCCAGCAAAACATTGGTGTTTCCCTGGGAGTGGCTGTCTCCCATGTGGGTTGACTGTCCGCAAGCCCAGGCTGCACCTCTGGCTGTGCTGCGTTACAGCTTCCCCCTCTGGGAAGGACGCGGACCCTGGCGAGGCTCCATGGAACCGCTGCTGGGTTTGTGGACAGTCAAACCACATGAGGGACAGCCGCGCAAGGCCAGGGACAGCACCCCTGACCATCTTGGAGCTCTAGGCTGGCCTGCATTATACAATTTCGCTCCACGAAGGGGCTGCTGGCGGGCCCGCTGTGGCTGTCGCTGCACTTGGGGATGGTGGACTCACATGGGAGACAGATGCCCAAGGCCAGGGACATCACCTCCAGCCGTCCTGGAGTTTTGGCTGGGCTGCATTACAGCTTTTCCCTGCATGGAGGTATTGGCACACTGCCGGTGCTCCCTGTTGGGGAAAAGGCCAGCCAGAGCTGTCGGAGGTGATGTCCCCGGCCGTGGGTGGCTGTCTGCCATGTGGGTCGATCATCCCCAAGCACAGCAGCAGTCCCAAAGAGCCCCATCAGGGTCCTTGACTTTTCCCAGAGGGAGAAGCTGTAGCGCAGGGCAGCCATAGCTCCAGGATAGTCGGGGGTAATATCCCTGGCCTGGTTTCCAGTTCTCCACTATGATCTCACAACGTGGACATTTCAGATAATTTCCAGGTGGCTCTCGAACTACTACTACTCTGTCTTCGTCCGAATCTTCCTCTTCTTGTATAATGAACGCTCTTTTCTTGTACCTGCACACTACTGCAAAGTGTCCTCTCGTTCCACAACTTGGGCATTTATGGTTAAATACGGGGCAGCTCCTTGATTAAGCATAGTGTCCCACTCTGCCGCAATTAAAGCATTTGTCTCTGCCTTGTGGAGAGAAAGTCTTTGCCAAGGTTTTCGCGTATTGCCTTTTGCATCCTTGTGGTCTTGTTCTTTAGATCTGTAACTTCTCCTGCTTGACTCATCCATGTTCTCTCTGTCCTTTTTGCTTCAGACTATGCTTACGGATGCTTGTTCTTCCAGTTCTAATGCCGGCTTAACGTTGCTCTGTGTGGTGCATTGAGCTTGACTCTTCTTTAACTTCTTGTTCTTCGTCTCTTTAGAACATTGTTGAGTATGATCTACTCTCTTGGCTATGGCAATGGCCTCTGGTAGCGAGGAGTTACCCACCACCCATAGCCTCTCCTGTATCAATGAGTCCTTAGTGTGGATGATTATTTGATCTCTAATTAACTCATCTACAGTGATCCCTGTGCCGAATCAGCAGGTTTGGGCTAATTTTCTCAGAGCCGACACATATTCTTCAATTTTGTGCTCTGGTATAGAAATTAAATCTGTTTATGACCACGTTTACCTCCGGGGTGCAATGCTTATCCAACTGTCTCAAAGCCTTCTCATATTTGTCTATGTCACCTGCTTCATCCACTGCAATTCTGGTAGTTCTCTGTATTTTCTTTGTCCTTCTAGACCCAGTGTGTGTGACAGTAGCAGCTTTTTCTTTTGTAGCGACAGACCATCTTTCTCTACTGTTTTTATATTATTTTTTACAGTATTTTCTCCATTCTGGCCACACCACGGATGGTTGACCTGGGCTTGGAACTGGCGGATGCACAGTTATGCCTTGCATATCTTCCCACTGTAGATATGTTTCTGTCTTCAATTACCTTCAGTTGTTTTATATTCCTCTTTCCTTGCTCTTGTGGATAAGGAGTCCTGAGATTTCTTTATTGGAAGTGTCTTTGTGTAAAGGACGATGTAAAAAAAAAACGGAATATTTTTTGGCATACTGCGAAGAGGAAGAGCTTGATTCAGTAGTCTAGTGAGGATTACTGTAAAGACTCCACCGGAGAGGGGTGTCTGTACTCCTGCTCTCTATATGGCAGAGGAGAGGCACAGAGGACCCCAGCCAAGATTCTCTATTATTGGTAACTTAGTCGAGCAATCAAGGACTAGCTTCTCAGGAGGTGATGCAGGCTGGTTCTTAAGTACAGTGTAGTCCCCAAGCACCCACAAAGGAATGTCCACACACTGCATTAGTTAAACAGTCTTTATATAAATAAGGTTCATATAAGTAAGGTTCAAGGTTATATACACAATCGCAATAATACACTTTTTACTCCGACAATTCTAAAATGGTAAATATATACAGTTCTAGGTGGTACCACGATTACTCTGATTCCATTAAAATGCATCAACTGTACTCAGTTCAAATAGTAAACGAATCAACACAGCAACACTATATCAACCATAGACTTAGGAGGAAGACAAGTTGGTTAGACAATTGGCAGAATACTGAGGCCCTACCACTAGGCACAGTTTTGTATGAGGATCCCCCCAACTGGGTAACCTGAAAACAAAGATAGACCACAAGCCCAGTCCCTATATGTCTATTAGAGTCTTCTTCTATAGTTCTGCAACCCAAATGTACTTTGTGTTGTAGAGTTCTTCGTCGGGGAATTGACAGGCCCTTCTTGAGTGCACTCCCTTTCAGGCAGGAGCCACGGGTCGTCGAAGTTCCGCGAGGAAGAAAAGGTGAACGTTGTCGTTGAGGCAGCAGCTTTGGTTCTTGATCGGCCGGAAACGTCCTGCAAGCTGAGGCATGCCTCGACGACGAGCGTTCGTTGCCGCAAAGAGTCAATGAAGAACTTTGGCCCAGCAAGGGCGTCGGGTCGTCGGCGTCTGGCGTCCGCGAACGGGACGTGGCCACGGCTGGCTTCAGTAGCTTCGTCAGCGTCTCTGAGGTCTTCGGGTGGCGGAAACCTCCACCAACAGATTCTCCTCAGTAGTCAACAGCTTGGCCTACTCCAGCATGACGAAAGCTGTCGACGATGATGAACAAGGGAGTCCTTGGATCAAAATGTTCTTAGGCAAAAGGAGCACAGCGGCTCCGGTCGGCGATGGTGGACAGCTGTCCGGTGCTTTGATTCGTTCTCCTTCTCCGGTCAGAAGCCTTTCATAGGTCTATCTACCAGGGAGCTTTGGCAAAGATCAGCTGGTGCACGATGGTCCCTCTTGGCTCGGGAAGAGGTCCCCTAACCGGGTCCTCTC
Organism: Ambystoma mexicanum; assembly: GCF_040938575.1. Classification (NCBI taxonomy): domain Eukaryota; kingdom Metazoa; phylum Chordata; class Amphibia; order Caudata; family Ambystomatidae; genus Ambystoma; species Ambystoma mexicanum. Next base: position 80,061,206 of record NC_090921.1, on the reverse strand, counting down.
TTGGATCAGTTCTTGAAGGCACAGCAGCTTTCAGATGATTTCTAGCACTGAGAGGCCCCCAGATATACTGTTGATCTCCCATTCACTCTGCTGGGTCATACTCAGGCAACCAATCACTCAGAAGGGCAGTCAGGCAGCCAATCAGGCGCACAGTGAATTCAGGCAATTTTTCTCCATCCAGACACTCACAACACAGAATGTGGATTCAGACAAGTACTCCGCCATTCGGCACTACACACTGCATTCATACCAGTTTCGGGCAGAGCTGTGTCAGTCATTGTGTGGAACACCAGATACTAACACAGAATGCGTATTCGTCACACACTCCATTCACCCAGGTCCCACCCCACGGGTGTACCCACAACATACAGTCATTGGGAAGGCTCAGCCAGTCTGGTCTGTACTTCCCCACACAACCATATATAGAGCTTCCACTTAACAGCCAGTCAGGGGGAAGGGACAGAGTCAGGGCTTCCCGCGACTTCGGCAATCCAAGGTAACAGGCGATGGAGAGCAAGCGGCCACAGGGCCATTTTGTCTTCATCAGGAATCCACTGATTCCAATGACAGGCCTGGGCAACCCAAAATGGAGGATGCCCAGGACACCTGTCAATTCAGCATGGAGCTGCCACCAGCCCGTACCCTGCTCGGTGGGCCACACACAGGTGCCCAAAAACATGCACTTGGTGTACAGGGTCATACCCCACCCCCCCCCCCATCGGTGCCATATCCCAAGTGTCTGTTCACCAAACCAAATACAGGAGTCCCACATGACCTCCTGCGTGGAAAACAAGTCAGAACACATGATAGAAAGCAATAAAGGACAACCATTCAGAGGCCCTGTCCCTTTGATGCATTTCCAGCATCACAATTACCGCCAGACTTTGTTCCAATTTCAAAGATGGCGTCACGTTTCCTGGCGCTTTTAGCTCCTTTCTTCAAATGCTGATGTGATTCAGCCCGTTTGATGCTTATCACGCATGCATGATCATCCAAAATTGTTTACCGTTACTTCTTCCCTTCTCTACTACTTTGTTGAGACTGTCACTCTTCAGTTATGTCCTGTGGGTATGCGCATCACCTAAACTGTGATCCTTCACCGGTGGGTCTGCACAGAGGAAACATTGGTCTGCTCCGGAGCTGTTGCTCTCGTCTTGCGCGCAGGCTTGCTGAGCTGTCGGGCCATCCTCATCGCCAATTGTACCATCAAAGGAAGCAAAAGTGAGACGTTGCATATTAATGCTTCTTTATTGAACAAAGCCCGGCACTCCTGCATCCGCCGCCCTCGCCACACTCGCTTCAACCACTCCACCTTCCAACCGCACCCGCCTCACCTTCCTCACCCGAGCCACCCACGATTCCAAAGATAACATTCTAGGCGCGGATGCAGACGGAGTGCAATTAAGTAAATACATTACGACAAGGACCTTTCTGCTTCTCCAGGTTGGAGGGCCATTTCACTAATGAGGAATAGCTGCTTCAGTGGGAGTAGGCTAGTTCCCATTCGACAAGGGGACCTCTTGCTCTCCTGTTGATCATCAACTTGTCCCGAATGTACTCTTTCTGATAATGTTCAAAACAACACTTTGTAGCCAACACTCCCAGTGGTGTAACAAACTCCTCAGTGGTCTCACAATATTTTTGTTGTCTGATGGCAAATTGATAACAAGCCAAAATGTTATTCCCATTTACCTCATAATGCTTGTCCATCTTGGCTATGCATATATCAAACTGAGTCGGTTGCCCATCTCAATGCATTCAGGTAGTTTTAGGAAATTGTTGTCCAGCTCGACCTCGACAATGAAACATTGCTTCTTTCTTTTTATTCAAATTATTAGGACCATATACTGCCAACATATACTTCTGGAATCTTTCTTTCCATTGAATAACCCAGTGGCTGGTATATTTGCCAAAATCTTTGAATTTGTTTCTGTTGCTTCCCTATTTTTTTGCCCTTGGTATTAGGGGTGTAACGGTACAGCAGTATACCAGTATAATTACCACGATTCTCCTCATTTAATCACAATAACCTTGACCTTGGCCATACCGGTTTACTGTGTGTTCAGCATCAAAGCACAGTTTTGTTGGTTTAAAGACTCAGTTTGCTCAATTTAACACATGGGAGACAGGCAAGGCGGCAAAGCAGATCTGTACACGCATACAGTGGAAGCTCTGACCTCTTTATTATTTTGTTTAAATTACCTGCAGCTGCCTGGCACCTTCCAGTAAGATAGCACCCCCACTTAGCAAGATAGATAAGCTGGTGACCAAGTTGCGAAGCTGCAGTCACGTGGCTCCAGTGAAAAATGCATTGCTTTGGCTCTCCATTAATGTGCTTTTATCTTCCATACAAAAATAAACACGCTCTGCGTGAATAAAAAGCATCCGATGTGCAATGCGGAAAGGGTTGTTGTCCAAGGAGTGGGGCTCAGGGGATCCCAAATCGTCATGTTCAGAGCCGGTATGTGTCAAGAAAGCTTTCTTTTTTTTCCCCATTTTGTTTTTCTTTCGTAGCTTACTGAAAGAGACAGACCAGCCAGGCCCGTTGCACAGCAACCACCCTGCCAGCAGGATCATAAAGGTTTCAATTTGGTCCAGGCCCTTTGAACATGCCACAAAAGAACACATTAGCTCCTGTCCTGCAGCAAACTTTGCAAAACCACTTCTGTGCAAAAGCTCTCGAGTGGTGGTCCGGAGGGAGGCAGCTTTGTATGGGCAAATGCCGTACAGTGAGTCTCGCCACTGTTGCCAAGGTTTGGAACGTGAACATTGCAGAGTAAAGTGCTGCATATAGGTTAGAAGAATAGTCCTATAGGTGACAAACCTAAGGATAGTTCTTTGCCTCTGTCGCCCAACTAGCATTCTTGTCTACAGTAGAGTGGACTTGATGTGCATGAAGGTATGTGGGGCGGGGCTCAGACCGGCATGATATCAGTTTACACCATCAGAAAAGTACAATGGAACACCATTTGCTGTATTTTTATTATATTGCCGCATTATAAATACCAAATAAATTAATAAAATCGTACTGAAAAAGGCTTCTTCATAAGCAATCATGAGCTATGTTGTGTTCCTTTTAAATGGCAACCGTCTGCATTTCTCTGAAATTTCTGAATTGCTGCCAAGTCTACAGCCTACTTTTGTGGCATGCAGACCATCGCAAAAGAGAAGTATGCGATTGCACAAGGTCCCTCCAGAACCATTTTAGTAAATAGAGTATGTCCCAGTTTTCACAGGGGCTGAGGGGGTGACGGAACATGCACCAAAGATTTAAAATGTTTGTACGCATTCACGCTTTCCCTGGCCCCACTTTGAGATGACCGAGTGATTACCAGGAAATATCCATTTACCAGCTGTTTTGCTTTGGGTACCTGCAGATCTGGTTGAAGATGCATGATTTCCCATTTCAAAATGTTATTTGGGGAGCCCCATTCCCTACATCTGGAAAAAGCAGCCTGCATATGTTAATATGTTTTTTGGGTACACACAGTTTCAGGTGGTTACGTTTGTACCTTTGAAGCACATACCTGATTGTTAGGACTGATTTTCTATACTCTTGGCCTGGTGGACAGGTGTATAGAAGGCCAACCAATATTGTGACAGGGACAACTCTGGGAAGCTGTAGCCAAACCAGTTTAGGTAGCAGTGACAGGCAGTCTAGGCTAAGTTCTTCAGAGGGGTGAGCTTGTAAGGGGTCCACAATGAGGTCACACAATGGGAATCACAAATTGCACTTAGACAGGATGTATAAAAATACAGTTATTTAATTATGACCAAAACACACTCTAAGGAAATGAATACAAGCAGGTAGACTTAACACACAATACCATCAAATTGAATACATATATACATTCACAGGTTCAAATGCACAATACAGATCAAATACTCCTGCAAAGGAATGGATAGGTAAGTATTATACACCAAAAGACCCAAGAGATGATCCCTAGCTAAAATTGTCCAACCCTAAGGTGCCTAGGGCCTTGTGCCCTAGTGTTCAGGATACAGTTCCCCAGAACTTAGGATGCAGGAACAAAATGCAGGTAGGGTCTCTGGGGTCCAGTGAAGGGTTCTTAGAGTTGGAGTTCAGTGTACACAAGTGCCCAAAATTACCCCAACAGTCAGAAGTCTTGCCAAGTGTTGGGAAAGATTTAACCCTTTCTTGCCAGCTAAACCGTGATTACCGCGTTTGGCACAAATAGGTGACCTGCCACAAGGTTCTTTGTCCTGTCCTTTGGCCATCTGGCCCCTTCACCTTCCCCAGGTTGAGCCGACCCTGGTCAGTCCTTATTCGGGCATGCATTCTCCCGCAAAACGCCAAGCTTTCATGGGATTCTGCATGCCTTGTGTGTGTGCCACCATTATGTGGGCTGGAACGTCTGGTTCCAATACACATCCTGGGTGCCAGAGAGTCTGGAATGCTGTGAATGCCTGGGACCACCATGGTCCGTGATTGGTCCAAATATGGTATGCCTGTATGTGAGCAGATCTCCCATTGGGTCCTCTTTGTTTTGGCGGGAAGGAGATTCTGGATAAGAGAAGGCCCCAAACACCCATACCAGGTCGATCTCTGGAGTTCTCACTGAACGAAGGATAGGATCCAAGTATCCTGAAACTAAGAAGCCGAGTCGAGGAACTGGTGGTGACCTGCTGGAAGGTTTGGCACTCTGAGCCCGCTGTCTTCCCGTGGGACCCCTCTGAATCTGGTCGTCCTACGAGGTCTGCGAAGACGCTTCAACCCATTAGAATATTGGGACCAACTATTCTCGGCCCCTTCGTCAATCCCTGCAAGTAAGCCTTCTCAGAAGTGTCCCTGGGCTAACCAGTGGGCTGACCGGTTTACGCAGACTCTTTGCCCTGATTCCACCACCGTTTCAAGGAGGCCCTCGAAACTTGGTATATCGTTAGCTCTGTGTTCACGGCACCCTCAAACCAAATTTCGTACACTTGGCATTCCCAGGTCTGAAGTGAGATGAGTGCGCCAGAACCGAGTACACGCGATTACCGTGTCTCCCAGCCGTGGTGACGAACTTTGCAGGTGCACTGCATTTGTGCCCCTCTTGCCCCTGGAGCCTGCTTCAGTGAAACTGCCCTATTCCATCCACCAGGAGCGGAGAAATTGCCACTGTCCCGTTTGGGAATCATCGCTGTATCTTCGTCGCTGAAAGCCGCAGAGCTGACAAATTGCCACACTTGAACCTGCAACCGAGTGGACTCGACTGCCGAAGTTTGGTCCGGAGTGCGCAGGGGGTTGATGAGTAATCGCAACCCTAACCAGTGGCCCCTAGCGCCTCCATCCATTTTTACTCATGAGTGGCCCCTGGAGGCCCCTCGCCTTTTAACTACTAGTGCGAACTAGCTATTCCCAACTCTTGGAATCGACTCTGCCCTCAAGTGGAGACCCTCCTCGCATAGTGGGAACCTATTCTTCATCGCCTCACCCACATTCCTGAGTTGCTACAGAACCTTGAAGACACCCCGTTTTACCCATTTACACTACCGCGTGTGCTTGCATTGCATGTACATTTGAGCATTAGGCTCCACTCTTCTTAGGGATTGGACTGCCTTAGGAGTGTGTTGGGTGCAGAAGGGACTAAAGACTATTTGCACTGCCTGTTTCCTTCCCCTTTTAGGTTGTGGACCCATTTCGTGCATTAACCCTTTAGACCTCAATGGTCTTGTATATATGTATTTAGCCAGGATTGTGTTGGATTAATAGTATTACTGTGATTTGATTTGTGTGTTGAAACTCAAAGGCCTTGAAATAAATGTATACGTATTTTTAATATATCTACACCTGACTGGAAGTGATTTGTAAGTGTCCTTTACTCTGTGTGCTCGCGGAGGTCTTTCAGTCACCCTCACCCCTCCTGAGACCTAGTCTTGACCGCTGCCAAGCTACCTTGATTGGTCTGGCTTGTCCAGAAGGTTACCCTGTTCCAAGAAAGTAGACTGGCCTCCTGAACCTCTGCCCACCAAATCAGAGTTCAGAAGTTCAGAAATCCTTCAAGTAATGGCAAAGCCAATAGTGTAAGTAATAGGATTATTATACGCCCATTGACCTATAAAGGGAGTATTGTGGTAGGTTAAAAGCTCTGTAACTGACCGCCCCTTACTCCAAATCTTCCCAAGCCTTTGTAGAACAAAGTAAGGGTGTCCAGGCTTGCTTTTCCCGCTGAAATCCATGGTCCTCGATTTCCATGGGTTGCAGGTTCGAATAATGACTCTGGTTGGGATCTTTTGCCGGTGCAAGGACTCTCGGTCGAAGAATGCAAAAACAAACGATGCAGCAACCCTCTAGGGACTGGACTCGTGTCAGAAAAGCAGGTTTCTGACAGTGCACGCCGCACACAATGATGCAACAGGACTCAGTAGCCGCGGTCTGACTTTCCAATCTTTTTCGGGTCCCCTTGGTGCAGAAACTCGGACAGTGACAAAGTTAACCCGGTAGCCCAAAAACAAAGCTGGTCAGCCACAGGACAGTTCCAGGGCACTTCTGAAGTCGGTTTTTGTGCTGGGCACCGAGTAGACCTCAGGGTCGTAGCACCTTTGCGGGCCTACTGAAGATCACGAGCAAGACAGAGCTCCACCGGGACTGCAGGAGAAGTTGGTTGCCAGGCCTCCTCAGTCAGGTTTCGGGTTTCTTCGTGGGTCTTGCAGCTGGACAGGATGCTTGGCTCCTTCAGGTTTCTCCAGGATCTCTGAAGAATGCATGCAGGGGTGCTCTTCTTATCCTAAAAGCAGGATAGGAGTCAAAACTCCCACTAGCCAATAGCAGAACTAGTCCACACACACACACCCCACAGTGGTCCAATCGGGACCACTGGCGGGAACACTCATGCATACCACTCAGGCACACAGAAACCAAGATGTGGATTAGGGTCAGACTGACCCAACCCACATCCTGCCTGCAAACGCACAAAGCCCTCCAGTAGCCCGCCAAAAGCTGCTGCTTTCCCGGGCACTGGGAGTCCTTATAAGGATCTTCCTGGACGCTGAGACCAGGAAGAACGCTAAACAACAAGATGCAAAAAGAATGGGTGAAAAACCTTGTGGCATGGACATGTTTGACCAGTATCCACAGTCAGTATCCAAACGCGGTAAACGCGGTAAAGCTAAAACAAAATTCCTCAAAAAGTAGGGATAAGTCACTGCTGCCACCAGCCCATCTTTTAAGCACGTCTAGAGTAACCAAAAATCCTTTGAGTGTTAGTCTAGGGCAAAACAAAAATGAACCCCTATTGCACTGCAGGGTAAACTGCTTTGTGCAATGAGAAAAAGTTACCACAAGTGATACAAAAGTAACCACAAGTAGCAACATAGTAACCCGACTGAGGGAAACACTGTTTCCCAGTACTGATTGCCTTAAGGACATATCAGTTTCCCCATAACATGGAAGCAAAAGCCAATGCAGTGAAGCTTAAGGCTTCACTGTACTGCAAAAAGTACAGGTCAATGTTTAGGGGTTCCATAAAGATGGAAGGAAAGGTGCAGTAAAGAGACTCTTTCCTAACACTGATCACAAAATCAATAAATTGTAAGGAATGAGAAGAGACTAGTAGATGAGATATGTGTGGTATGTAAATTATTGTGGATTATTTAAATCACATTTTAGATTGTGAACAGATTATAATGGAGAATGTGTTTTCTAATGCATACTACAATGGGTGAAGTCCCTTGTTTTATCAATGAATTTCAATAATAATCCAAAAATGTATCACTGCCCCACCACACCCACTAGAAGAAAGCAGAGTAAAAATGGTCTGTGATTATTGATCGACTTTTGGAGCGATTTATGTTTGGCCACCAAATATGCATTTGAAATGGCAAAGCCTCAACCTGTGCCTTATTTTGTGGTGTGTAGATTATCAAGAGAAGTTACCTGTCCTCTGCATTTCCGAACAAAAGAAAAGCAGCCTAGTTGTGGAGCTAAAACCCTAAAGGACCACTTAAACAATGCTATAAGCTTTCTTTTAAAAATAAACGGGCCCCCAAATATTTGGGTGAGGGGGTAGGTCTACTTCAATAGAAAGGGAAGAAGTTCCGGCCTACCTATACCCTCGCCCAGACATTTGTCCAGCGTGGGCACAGGGCTTCTTTTCCCTGCTTTTATGTAGTCCGTGTTTGGTATGCACTCAATGCGGCCAAAGTGTTCTCAGTAAATGAAGAAGGGAGTTTGGTGTTCCCAATTAACAGTCCTAAAAGACAAAGTGCCCACTTTTGTCACTTCTATTAAAACACATTTATATACAAAGACGACTTCTTGTTTGTGGTGCAAGTCTATTAAGAAAAGTAAAACATTGTGTCAAAGTATTATTTAAGGTTACTTTAATATGCGTGCTATACCGCGATGGCCGTGCTATACCGTTACTTGGCTAGAAGGTTATCATACCATCCAAAACTCCATACCGTGACACCCGTAGTTGGTATTTGTCACCTTGTTCACAGGGACAAATGTCTGTCATCTCCTTTTTAAGGCGCAATGAAAAATAAACTCTCAGAGTAACATCCATTTGTGCTACGGCATGCTCCCTTCTTTATGTGTGCAAGTGTTTCTTTCAGTCGCTACACTGCATGTGGGTCGGGAACAGCACGGAGCGCAGTGCCCACAGTGAAGGCCTTCATCTTGTTACATAGCTAAGCAACGGACGTGTCCACTGCTTATCATGTCTCAAATTGCCAGGTAACAACTGGCGACGCCGGACGATGCATCCTTGGATCACATATTCCGTCGTGTGCATGCACGGCTATGCTGCTAGGGGGCTTCCTGTGTCTGCATAGGCTCACTCACAGCCCAGATACTCCCCAAAACAGGCCTGGAGAGTGCCAATGAGCCACCATTTGACTGCGCAACTAACCCTGTACCTGCTCAGCCAGGGCAACCAGAATCAATGGCAAGTGCAGGCTCTTTGTCATTACCGCAACTCATCACCAGTTAAGAAAGTGAACCAGGACACATCCAGTATGTGTGACTTAATTTCTTTTTAGTTCATCTTTATGCAGTAACAACTCTCTCTGTCCTCACCCTTAAGCCAACCACCATACTACTTGCCTAAAATTCTCTTCTAGTGTTCTCTGTTTGCATTCCACATCCATAAAATTCCCTCTGCTGACATTCCTAACACCGGGGGGAGGCCCCCTTTCTTCTAGAGGCCTTTATTCCCATGGCCACGTTTCGTATTCTAATATTACTCAACTAGAGTTATATTGCCAAGTGTGAATGGTTCAGTTAGTCCCCCTCTAGTGCTCTATATGAGCATTTGTTGACCCTCCTAGAATTGACGACGCATTGGCCATATTAGGCATGTAGATTTGTTTACTCTATTGGCCAGAAAGACCATTTGTCTGTCCTGGGCTGGAAGACGCGCCAGCACTCCTGGGCTTGAAGACAAAGATAGGCCAGAAACTGATGATGTGATGCGTCGGCAGGGCCCGTAACTGAAGAGAGGCACCACTCACCTTGGTGTTGAGAGTTAAACCACAGTCAAGTTGGTTTACCCAGGGTACTGCACGCCTCCTCGTCTTTCCACTACCCTGCTCTACTTTTGATGGGCTAGTTATTAGGTTAGGATGTACAACCAGGCGCCAGCTATCATACTTCTTAACAGCCTTGTTCCCCAGTATTTACCTTATTTTCAGGGTCCACCTTCTGCACTTCTTCCTTCCTCCACCTCCCTTTTTCTTCTCCCTTCAGTACCTCTCCCAAAATGTTCCTCCATCGGTGGCCCTCATCTTCCTACACCGATTTTGTCTGTACCAGTCAAACTGTTCTCCAAGTAATTTCCTCCTTTCTCTTGTCTCTCATCTTCCATCTCTCTCCTTTCCCCCCTTGCTAGTTTTCCCGTCTTCACGCTGCTCTCCACTTTCCCAATTTCCCTTTTTTTTAATGCATCTTCACCTTCGTCTCCCATCCATCTCTTTTTAAGTCTTACTTTCCTTCCACTCCCTTCGCCTTCCATCTTCCTCTTTTACTCCGCTCTTTACTGCAACGCTTGCTTCCAAACTCCCATACTAGGCCTTCTACCCAAGCCTCCCTGTATATACCTGCCCCTTTTGAAACTGAAAAAGGAAGAAAAGGAAAGGTGTTAGTTAATGTGCCCAAGTCCTTGTGTGTACGTGACAGTCATTGGTTCTTCTGAGTAACTCACCATCTTCAGATCCAGTGATTTGTATCAGTTATAAATTGTCAGCTGCCAACTTGAAGTCAAGCAGCGCTGTCATGATAGCTGCCTGACTCCACCATGGTGCCTCCACAGGCAGCTGCACAATAACTCTGCCAACCTTGAACCTCCTCATCTGCCAACTTCATTGCATACTCTCAAGCAGGTCCTTTACACAGTCCATTCAAATGTACTTTTAGTGGGATCAAAGATGATACCCACAGACCTTTTGGCCTTCTAATGCAGAGTTGTTCATTCTTCAAAACTCTACCAGGTCTTGAATTACAGACTGGTACCTGGCAAAGGATAAAGTGGATAGAGTAGACGCCTTGGGAATACCTTATATAGTGGCTATTACCTTTATGAAGGTACAGCCACCCCCCCAGGGTCTCATAGCTCAATTCTCATGTGTCCACCTAGAAACACGGTCACAGTTATCTCGTTTTTTTATGCTCTCACTCAGGGCATTGTTGTACTCAATATGTAATTCTTTTCTTTGACGGTTTCATATTTTCAGTCATTTATATTTCATGAAAGTATTTATATTGTTAAAGTAGCCATTAGTTTCATTTATTATATAACTCGAGTTATCAGTTCATGGTTCTTACATATTTATCATATTCAAGATGGACTATAACCATTTAATTGGACCAAAGTGTAAGAGATCTTAGCCATTGGCATAATTATGGATCTATGTGTTCAAATTGAACCTGAACTAGTTGCATTCTTTCCAAATGGTTTGTACCCAATTTATTTTAATGTCAGATTGTGGGGTAGGTCGCCCCTCCACCACCCAGCTCCCACCCCTTACACAATCCAATAAGGCCATAACGCAGCCAGCAAACACTCCAGGATGGTCGGGTGATGTTTCTGGGCTTGGGCACCTGTCTCCCATGTGGGTCGACAGTCCCCAAGTCCAGCGGCAGTTCCGGTGAGCCCCAGCAGGGCCCCTATTCTTCCTTGGAGGGAAAAGCTATAACGCAGCCCAGCCAAAGCTCCAGGATGGTCGAGGGAGATATCCCTGGCTTTGGGTGGCTGTCTCCCATGTGGGTTGACCACCCAGCAGTGGTTCCAGGAAGCCCCGGCAGGGTCCCACTCCCTCAGGGAAGGGGACCCTGCCAGGGCTCCCTGGGACAGCTGCTGCACTTGGAAATGGTTGCCCCATATGGGAGACAGCTGCCCAAGGCGAGGAACATTACCACAATCTATCCTGGAGCTCTGGCTGGCCTGTGTTACAGCTTCTCCCTCCGGAAAAAGGCCTAGGACCACTTCCGGGACTCCCTGGGAGTGCCACTGCGCTTGGGGATGGTGGACCCATATGGTAGAGTCGTCCAAGGCTGGGGACATCACGCCCGACCCTCCAGGAGCTCTGGTAAGGCAGCATTACAGAATTGCCCTTGAGGAACGGATGGGGACCGTGCTGGGGCTCCTTGGGACTGCCTTTGGACTTGGGGACCGTCAACACTTTTTTCTTTTTCACCCAGGTAGGTGCACCCACACACAAGGTACTGTTTTCATCCGGACACCTGTGGGAATGTGGGAAGGTAGGACATGTGTTGCTGGTTGTATGTTTCAGTAGTTTCCAGGTGGGAAATGTCTGAAAATTGAGTTTTTTCCCATAAATTTCAGACTTTGCCAGGCTTTTGGGTAATACATTCTAGGGCGGTTCATGCAAGTCAGACCTCTGTGGGTTCCCATGCTCTTCCGAAACACTTGAGTTACCAGTGGTTTAGCCTTTTCCCTTTGTACCCAGGTAGGTGCACCCACACATGTGAGGTACAGTTTTCGTCGGGACACCTGTGGGAATACTGTTACTTGTGTTGTTGGCAGTGTGTTTTGGTGGATTGGAGGTGGTAAATGTCTGAAAATTGAGTTTTTTCCCCTAAACATTTGACTTTGCCGGGGCTTGTGGGTAATACATTCCGGGGCGATTGGCACAAGTCACACTTCTGTAGATTCCTACGGGGGTCTTCTTTTCAGAAATGTATTGGGTTCCCTGTTTTCCTTGGTGGCTGCGACAGCCCAGGCTCAAATCTGTAGGTTGTCCACAAACTCTGTTCTGCACAGGGGTTACCAGTAGTTTACCTTTTCCCTTTGCGCCCAGGTAGGTGCACCCCCACATGTGAGGTACCATTTTCATTGGGACACCTATGGGAAGGTAGGACATTTGTTTTCTCTTGGTTTTCATAACGTTTTCATACATTTGCTACTGCACTTTGTTAAAGAACCCTTTCATTTACCAAATGTGACCTACCTTTAGTTGCTCACTTAGGCAATGTATGCTTTTGTAACCTTCACAAGTGACCTACCTTTCAAAAGGTCTGCCTTTGTTCTTTTAAAAATGGTATGCTTGCCATTCCTCACATTTATTTTCCTTATTTACACATGCGAAGTACTTCTGTTTAGGCCGTCAGCATAAAAGTCCTGTGTACTATGGCTCAGTTTTTGGCTTGACGTGTTGCTTGTTTTGTGAAACAATACAAAAAATGTGTGTTCCCTAACTGGCTGAGTCAGGGTAATGTAGCAGGCATTGCTTTTCTCAATATTCACAGAAGCCATTACCTTACAGGTCCAACCATGTACAGCAGATAGCCTTTTTTTATCTGTCATGTTTCCAATTTTCCCCCACACTATGGGCATTTTCCCTACATATATGTTGCCTGACCTGCGCGAAACACCCTAAACTTGGAATCCTGTCTACTTTTCAGAAATGTATGCTTTTCTGTCTTCCCATTCAGCTTTTCTACCCTCCTCTTCCATTCCGTCCACGCATGGACTATTGGGGAAAAAGGGTAAAATCTCCTACCTGTCACAAAATTGATGGTAACCTTATAAAAATGTTTTATTTTGGTTTCCACTCAACCTGTTCATGAACGCCTGGAAAATGGCAAATTCAGCACAGCAAACCATTTGTTCCTGGCTCTTACACGGAAAGAACCACAGGCTTCTTTGTCCATCATTTTATTGGCATTTTCCGGAAAAACACAAAATGTGCTCCTTTTTGGTTATTTTCTCTCACGCCCATACAGGAAACTAGGCTTCCTTGGTGGCGTTATGACCTCCTACATTTTGGAAGAAAGGGGGCCAAATTTGGCCGAGATATCGCATGCAACAAAAAAGTTACACAGGATTGAATGGAGACATATCCATACCACCAAATAACGGCTTGGTACTGGGACGGGGGGTTGTGACCATTGGCAGTAAAGGGGTTAAAAACGAATAAGACATTAGCTTAAAGAAATAAATAGACAATTGGACAATGGAAGTGTTTTTATTATGACAAGTGCTTACAGTGTAAAGCAACAAATAGTACATATACATGTGTAGACTGGATACATACTATACACTACACTATATTTGGCAATTGCCTTTTTAAAACCAAAGATTGAATTGGTGGAGCCATATGGAGTGAACCTGCTTTACCTGGGGGATTGGAAGAAAAAGAACCCAAATAGTGAAACATTTGTGGAAAAACAGTTCTCATAACTGCACATGAAAAGCTGCAAGAATTTGATAACAGTAAAAGTTAACTTTATTATTGCAAATATCAGCAATCTTTTGTCACAATATTTCCTGTAAGGGCTCAACGGGTATCATGACTTCACACCTTCAGCAGGGGCACGCGGATACACAGTGCCAGAGGTTTGTGACACAATTATCGATCTATAAATTATTTGATTTGCATAATGGTGCTGTAATGTGAACAAGTGCTGGTAAACTATGGACAACTACAGATCACATAAAGAACATTTTCAAGTTAAAAATGTCACTCGAAATATGGATTTATAGGACAGTGAGTTAAAATAACATAAAAAGCAACTCACACTGCCTAAAATTAAAAATGTGATTAGAGTGGAAGGAACTCAGAAACACTTGACACTTTTCTGAAGTGCACCTGGCACTTTTTGAATCCGTTATACGCTTTCACTTTAGTCAGGCATTTCCAATATTTACGATTTGCCTTGGTGAAGTAAAATGGTTCTGCGTTGACTTTATGACGCATTTCGCACTCAGCACTTTTATATGGATGTATAATGGATTTGTATTTACAAGGCAGTTTTGTCAGTATTTAACATCAGGCATTCGCCAAGCGGAGTGGCCGAGCAGGAATGTACAGACAGAATTTGGCCTGTAGATATTCTGCCCCAGTTCCATAAAAGGCACAATGAACTAGACATCAGGCCTTGACCTGAATGGGCTTGGCCATGGGTAGCCAGTGAAGATGGTGCACAACTGGAGTAATGTGAGCACAACTAGGTGTGTAAGTGGCTACTCTGGCTGCAGAGTTCTGCAGGACCTGAAGGTGCCATAAGAGGTAGATAGGTTCTGCTAGAAATAGGGCGTTGCAGTGGTCCATGGAGGACATAACAAGTGAGGGCACGTAACTGAGAAGAGTAAACAAAGAACATTACTATGGGTTTTCAGTTTAAGACAACCTCTTTGACATACTGTACTTATCTGAAATTCCACAGACAGAAAAGCTAATATATTTACCCTTAAAGATGGCCAAAAGATCCAAAAGGCAGTAGAGGAAGGAGGGCTCACCACCAACGCCTCCATTTTTTCCCCGTTCAACTTGAGCCCGCTATTACGCATCCATGCACCCACAGCTTTGAGGCAGGTCCTAAATCTGGTCGCTGTTTCAACAAGAGAGAGATCTAAACGGACCAGGATCTGTGTCATCTGTTAAGAAGCCGTTAGAGCAGATAAGCTTGGTAAGAGGTTGCATGTTCATGTTAAACAAAACCTGAACATGGAGGAAACCTGAGGGACTCCACATGGCAAGGCAGTGGGCACAGAGTGAAAAGGGGGGAGGGAAATTGACTGTTCGGTCAGAGAGAAACGAAGAAAACCAGGAAAGAATGGCACCAGAAAGGCCAGCCCAGACGAGCAAGACGGTAGGGTCAATGGTATCAAAGGTGGCAGATAAGTCAAGTAACAATAAAGCACCAACACCACCTGAGTTGTGAAGCCAAATCACCTAGTCAATGTTGGGGACCAGCACCCCCCTCTGTGCCACGTCCTGGACGAAAACCGAATTGGGAACTGTGGAAGAAGAAAGATTACTCAAGAAAGGGCAGACAAAGGCTTCAGAAAGCTTCATATGAAGATTCCAAGATGGCCACCCTGATCACTCCACTGTGAGGAGCACGCTCCTCTCCGGCGACCCGAATAAAAAGCAATTAGCAGTGTTAAAAACAAGACCCCAGGGCAGCAAAAGCAAAGGGGACGACCCGAGAACCGAGGAGTCCCCAAGAAAACTCCAACCGGAGTGTTTGAATACAGAGAGGGGCAGAGTGAGCGGATCTAAGACCGCCAGCAGCAATGCCTGCTTGGGGACTGGCAGCCAAGCCGGAGGAGATCAGAGAGAACCCCTGCGGGTGGTGCAGAAGACGAGGGATGTCCGTTCAGCCACAGCAACATAGGCAAGACTGGGGAGTGTGAGCGAACCACAGCGGATCCCCAGCGAATCCCCGGCGGCCGACCTGGGGGAGACGAGGCTGCCGGACCAGTGTGCCCACCGGGTTGGGACACGCTGGCCATACACTGCAGCAATCCAACAGAGCTGCCGCGGCGCGGACAACCAGCCACAAAAATAAGGAGGGGAGCGGGTAGTATTCCCATGAAATCCTGCACCTGCCTCGGCCCCATACAGCAAGCCCGGCTCCGCGCACGGCCTCCACGAAACATGCAGTGCCGGGCCCCCATGATCTGTGATGCGCCCCACCTGGCGAAGTGTAAGCAGGCATAATTAAGGGAGTCGGCAGCCACGAAGCAGGTGCACGCAATCCGCTCCCCTCCCAAACAAAGGACATGGAGGTTTATGAAAGCATCTGTCCCAGTGCACCATAACCTACACTTGGAAGGGGACCACCTATGGCGGGAGTTCCACGGGCAAAGGCCCAAACCCATACCATTCAGCAACATCAGAGGAAAACTGCAGTAAAAGAAGGGCGACAGCACTAAGTCTGCTGTAGCGTCCCCCGGTCAATGGCCAGGGAAGGAACCCGGGGGGGGGGGAAGGCGCGTGCTTCCAACCCCCAGCATTGGACTCCGAAGGAGAGCGCGGCTCCGCTCCACCGCCCACCCTCATGAAAACTAACCCTGCAATGCAAGATTAACCAAGAAGGAACCTCCAGGGGGGCAAACAAGAGGCCCAGGAGCGGTGGGAGCACGGGGGGCACCCCGGGAAGAAATTCAAGAAGCTCTTGGGCTCCGGACCAGTGTGACACCGTGACCTTGCCACTTCAAGGTCACCTTCGAGCATACTAGCCCCACGGCCGCCAGGGGGCAACCAACCCAGGCCAATACCACAGAGTCAAGAGGAACCTCAGAGGCCTGTAAGAGAGGCACAGTAAGGTGCAGGCAGGCCCTTGCCATCACCTGGCAATGTCGTGCAACACGCCCAAGGAGGCCAAAAAGGGCCCGCAGGGGCCAAGATCTCAAAACAACAGGAAGGGACCCTCCAAAAGCTATGGAGAAAGGATGGGGAAGACCTGGAGGAAGAGAATCCAGCAGTGACAGAGAGGCAGGGGTCGGAGGAACCCCCAATGCTGCCACAAGGGCAAGAGGTCACAAGCGAGGTGCTGCAACAGTGCTTTAAGGCATTCAGTGACCAAATGACGGCTACCCTTCAGACACAATTAAGCCTAATACGCACAGAACTTGCACAATCCCTCAAAGGCGACATAGTTGAATTGGGTGGCAGAGTTGATACAAATGAAAAGGCCATTCTAGAACTCACTGAAGACACCCAGAAGATAGATGAATTAGCGAAGCAGCTGGCTGTAACGACACACAACCTGGAGCTCCAAGCAGAGGACTTGGAGAACCGCTCAAGAAGGTCCAACATCAGGGAGCAGGGGCTGCCAGAAATTTGAGCGATGCCGACCTCAGGGAAACAATGCAGCACATGTTGAAAGATTTGCTGGACATAGAGACTGGGGGAGAAATTCGCATAGATAGAATTCACCCGATAGAATTTACTGCGAGGGTCCGCAGCGAGAAGAACCTAAGGCCAGGCCAAGAGAAGTGGTGATGGCTTTACAGCTATATGACCAAAAATAATCGATCCACCAAGCGACGAGGAAAGCAACCCTGAAAAGGTGAACTGCACTGTCATAGAGCTTTCCATGACCTGGCCAAATCCACACTAACAGAGAGGAGGCAAATGGGCCTGGTGACCAAAGCCCTTATCAAAGCCCAGATAAGATACAGGTGGACATTCCCCTTTGGAATGGTCTTCAAGTGGAAAGGGCACCAACACTGCACCCCCACGTTGGATGAGGGACTGAAGATCCTGAATATTGAAGAAGGGGATGCAGGTGGAGGACATAATAGGAGGCCAGAACATGAAAGCCACCAAGAGAAGCCATTGGAGTGGAGAAGAGTAGAGTGGTCAAAGACCAGACGTAAACAATTGCGGGGCCCAGGGTGGAGCAACCGTAGCCCCCAGGCTGAATAGGCCGTCTACTTAACAGCAGCGGCGGGGCTCACGAGGCAAGGGTTAAGACCCGGTGGGGTCACAAGGCGAATGTCAGCCTACGGGTCGGCTCAGAGGGATGGTGACAGATCTTGGAAACGGGGGAGATCAGAGGAATGGCTCTCCCCGCACAGTTATGGGAACGAGACCCGGCAACCTAGGATGACGTTACGGCCTGTGGTCGTTGAGCCCAGTCCAGTCCTGGACATCGAGGGGAATCTCTGCAACATGGTTACTCTCAGGGCATAACGGGGTATGGGTAGCAGAAAAGGGATCCAAATACTAACACTCAATGTTGGAGGACTAAACACTCCGGCTAAGAGATGGAAACTGGAGAACCTCCTCCATGATACCAAGCCTGACATTGTGACGCTCCAAGAGACCCATATCCGTAAGCAAGACAAACACAGAATGAAGTTGACAGGGTACACCCAGGTTCTGCAGGCCAACGACAAGAGCAAGGCTCGAGGGGTCCTAATAGCATTTCGACACCTACCTGATGTCCAAATAATAGGCACATAAGCCGACAAGGAAGGTAGATTCCTCTCCGTCCAGCTGCAATGGGGGGAAAAAACCTCTCACAATCGCCACAGTGGACGCCCCCAATTCGGGGCAGGACAGATACTTGCAGGGGTTTTTGGAGAAGCTAGACCAGTTCACAACGGGCCAGCTAATACTGACGGGGGATTTTAACTTGGAGTGGCACCCGTCCATGAACAGAAGTGCGGACAGGACGCCCACATCTAAAGGCCCATCTAGTAAACTACAGGCTAGCATAAACAGAATGGCATTAGCAGATACATGGCATGAACTAAAAGGGGACTCCAAGGGGTATACTTACTACTCACTTGTCCACCGATCATTCTCAAGAATTGATTACATATGTGTTTCGGTGACACTGCTTGGCGAAGTACGGAACAGAGAAAGGGGGCCCATAGCCCTGTCCGACCACGCTCCCCTGCAGCTAGAAATCCAATGGGAAAGGGGGAGGGGGGTCTGAGCTCTGGAAGTGGCGGTTCACCTGCCATGTGCTGGGAGACGCAGTAATTTGCGACGAGATACGTCCATACTTCCATTTGTGACTTCTTTGGGGAAAATAAGACCCTGGAGGTGCAGGAACATGTAGTATGGGACGCCATTAAGGCAACCATGTGGGGGTGCTCATAGCATCCTGAGCCAAACAGGAGAAGGCCCTCCAGGTGAATCTAGAACAGTGAGAAATGGAGACCGATAGGGGGGGTAACGATCAGGAGGGAGTATAAGCATATCAAAGGACAAATCAATATCCTTCTAGCTAAACAAGCAGTAAAATTGCTCCTATTCTTGAGGCAGAAGTATTACCTCCAGGCAAACAAGACAGGCAGGTTCAGCAGAAGGAGGCGACAGGTACAATACTCTGCATTCATATGGTGGGGGGACAGGAAACCAAACGTACAGAGGAGATCCTTCAGGCATTCACCGAGTTCTATACTGTTAGGCAGAATTATATGCAGTACCCTTTGGGAACACTGCACACAATTAAGACTACAGGTGTAAGCACAATCTCACCTTTGGTACAGGCCTGTACTACACAGTTATGTGGTAGCAGTGGCTGAGCAGCCAGACTTATCTCAAGAGGGATGTGAGCAGTACAAGATGTTACACAAAGGATTTGCAATCACAGTAGTTCAAACAAACACTTACTCAAGGTTTCTTGGTAAAAAGGGGTATACATTTATTTAAACATTTGGTTAGAAAACATTCCACTAGTAATAAGCAGCTCAATATCAAACTATAATACACTACAGTACTCAAACAATACGTTTCTGAACAAGTTAGGCTCCACTGAAGTGGGAGCAAAATGGCACTTCAGTAACTTTCAAAAGGGGTAAAAAGACAAAGGTTATAAGAATCAACACACAGTGGGCCTCATTACGACCTTGCCAGTCCGGAAAGAACGGTGGTGGTAAATCCGCCACCACCGTTCTTTCCGGACCGGCTTATCTCGAATACTGCAGCCGGCCGGTGTCACTCCCAACCAGGTCTGACCTGGCGGGTTTAACACCACCCGCCTGCAGGCGGACGTGGAAACACCGGCATCAATACAGCATGGTACAGTGTTTCCACTTCCCCATACCCATGTAGTCCTATCGGACTCCATGGGAATGGGGATTTACCGAATTCCGCTTCCGGTATTACTGGGTCACCGGGGTTGTAATGCCCTGGTTATTCCAGGAATCACGGAGGCGGAATGGTAATACGAGTCCGACGGTAACCTGCCAGTATTTCCGGCTCGGTTACCGCCGGACTCGTACTGAGGCCCAGTTACTTTCATAGGCAGGGCAAATAGTTTTAGTTCACTACACGGGGCAGTTCAATTCAATAGGCCTGGGCCAAAGTCAGTGGTTCAGTGTCTTGGATAGGATAGCACAGTTCTGGTAGTAAATGGTTAAGTCTTTGCCAATGTTCTTAGAAGTAGTTTGCGAGAAAAAGTTATATGTCAGATTAGGAGTGAACAAGACTCCAAAGTTGGGAAAGTTTCCCAAACTTTCCCCGCGGCAGAAAGGATTTCCTGACCGCATGTGCACAGTACCTTAGGTATGAAGAAAAGCTGTAGCTGGCAATTCCTGCAGATCTTGCTGTTCCTGAGCTTCAGTCGTGGAGAGAAGGAGGATGTCGGGAGGTTCCTGCACTGCCCAGGGAAGAAGCCACAAGCTTGGCAAAACGTCAGTTTAAGGTGTGAGTGCTTTAAAGTCCACAAACTGGTATCCTCTCACTGGTTATCCGGTTTTCAACAGCACTCTGATGAAAATTCGACCAGTATGGGGACGGTGTCCAGGTGGCTTACGAGTTGGTTGTTCCCACCAGCTCAAGGGAAGAAGTCGTCCTTGAAGGGGCTTCTCTGTTAAGGGAGTTCCAGGCAATTCGGACCTGCAGCATGGCTTCGTCGGGCAAACCAACAGTCCAGGAGTTGCAACAGTCGTCTTACTTCAGCTCGTCTTCGGTTCTTTCGTTCGTCCCAGAGACCTGCTTTTAAACAGTTTTCTCCCATTCATTCCAGCCTAGCTGTCGCCCACCCAGTAGGGTGGCTGTCCTGGCCGGACAGTCAGCCAGCCAATCACACCAGAGTGCATTAAGGTCTCCTAGGAGACTAAGCACAGGGAGTTTTGGGCACCTCTCTCGCATCCTGTCCACCCCAGACACTCAGGCGCCAGAGGAGGGCCTCAGCACTGAAGCCTGCGAAATGCCATCGAACAAAGGGACCAAACCTGGTTTGGCGCGCATAGACAAACATTACAAGGACCTTTCCTAAGAGAAACGGCGAAAAAAGATTACCGGAGTCTGTTTTTACAGAGGGGTCATGGGTGCCATATTGAAAAACATGGCTGACCTGATTTTTAGCTACCGGTGTTCGCGGTCGGGAGAAATTATTGTTCCCACTGCCACCAGCCATTTCAAGAGGAAAGGGTAACATTTGACTGTTACATAAGTGTTTAGACTCAGGTGATGCTAGGCAACCCCTCCAGCACTCTATAGGAAGATAGTGTGTGCTGGGTCTTTGAATTTAAAAAGACAAGCAAAGTCAATTTAACTTTACATACTCTGGGAGACAGTAGTCAGTCCCAGAGAAGGTATTTAAACCTTGGGAAGTCTGAAAGACATCCCTGTGCCACTTCACTGAAGGTGCTGTGTGACACACAAGAAAAAGATGATTCCTATGGAGTTGTTTAAAAACCCATATCCAAAGAACACAAAAGTAAAACGCACAACAAAATACATGAAAGAGTGGGAAAAAGGCTCACACTCTTTCCAGGTAAAAATGAAAATCCTAGAAAACCAGCAAAGTTACTGGGGGTCTCAAAAGGTAAGGGAAATTAGCACATTCTTGAGAATTCTCCCTAACATATACAAGCCTCTAATCTACGGAGGCACGGAACAGAGACCTCCAAAAGGCCTTCTTAAAATCCTGCCATCTAAAAGATTAGAACAGAGCCAGCATGACGATTTAGAAGGGACGATTATCGAAGATGAGGTGCGCGCAGCAAACCAATCGCTATCACCAAATAAAGCAGAGAAGGCATTCGACCGAGTTGAATGGTCATTCTTGTTTGCTACCATGGAGGTTATGGGGTTTGGCCCGGGCTTTCACCGCCTGGTCAAAGCCAACCACTTATCAGGCTAGCTATCAATGGGCATGTCTCCCAGGAGATACGGGTCACTTGAGGTACTAAGCAGGGCTGCCCCATGTCACTAGTCCTGTACGCAATCTTTCTCGAACCTGTCATGATGCCCGCTCCCGAGGAGCCGGTTCAAGCCCGGCGTCCCCGAAAGCGGACATCCAGTCCCCAAGGAAGGACCCAGCAACCCCATATAGGGGCCCTTTGGACAGTGTCCTGGCGCCTATGGCGTCAGGCTCATAAAAGACATCAGTCCTGGCGCCATAGGCGCCAGGCTCATTATGGGAATGCTTGGGTGCACTTACCTGATGCAGACCATGCTGCAGGATCCCGGCCTCCTTGAGGCCTAAAAGGAAATACTTTACCTGTGGGACTAATTTACCATCCGGGCGTGGTCGGGGAAGGATACATACCTGATTGGAGGAAGGATACATACCTGGAACTTCTTCCAAGGCTATTTAAACCCCACCCGAACAGCCATACGTGCTTCGCGTTGTTCTGCATCTAGCAGCTGGACGCTCACCGTGTCTGCTCCTGCATCCTGACTTCTGCCACGCCTGCCAGCATCCTGGATCACCTGCAAAGGAAGAGAAGAAGAGAACAGAAGAAGGAAAATTCCTTACCTGCTAAATCCGCATCCCGGAGATATATCGCCGACAATCCTGAAAAGGAAGACTTTAATTTAAAAGCTCATCGCGTCGATCGCTGCAGCGCCGCATTCCACTCACCTTTACTGGGCGCCTCCATGTTCAGCAGCGATCATCCGGATTCGCAGTCACGCCCCAGCGCCTAGGGAGAAAAACACCAGAACAAAAGGTGAGAGAGAGAAGGGAATAAGGAAAGGTAAATCTCCATGTTAAGACTTACCTGTTGATTCATTCCCTCTTCATTTCGGGTCCGCGCCGCATCCTGGCATTTCCGGACCCCGGCCCCTAAGGGGAAAAAGAGACATCAGCGTTAATGAGCGAATGAAAAGACATTACCAAAAAACGCTCATTAAAGACTTACCTGATTTCTACAAGGATTTCACCTCTCATCTCGGGTCGGTGCCTGTTCCCCGGCATTCCGTACCCCGGCCCCTATGGGGAAAAAGACACTAGCATTAGTACATTAATGCATGGACACAAGGGGAACCTCTTATCAAAAAACTTACCTGGAAGCCAAGCAAGTTTGGTCCTCACCAATCCGAAAATCCAGTGAAGTAACTGGATACCAACGTGCCCCTGCATCAGAAGCAGGATGGAGAGCTCGTCCTTCCAGACCCTAAGGTGAGACGATACGAGAAATCACAGAACGGTTTCAAGGAGGGTGAGAGGGGAAAGTGGGAGGCCGATTGCATTACCCCGCAGACACTTAATCACCTATTTTCGCCTACAGAAGGATACGTCTGCGAGCCAGACAAGCCAGATTTGGGGGCCCGGTCCAGTCCATCTTCCGAACCCTGCGCATCACCTTAGAAGAGGTCACAGCTGCGCGAACCAGGCCATCGCCTCTGTGGGAGTCAGGTGAGCGTAACAGAATGCGAAGCCTTCCTACAAATTCCCACCCAGGCGCTATGGAAAGTTCTGAGACTGATCAGTTGGCCCAATTACTGGGGGAATTACGGGCCGAAGTACATGCCGCTCGTCAAGAGACTAATGCCCTCAGGAGGGAATTAATAATATCAAAGGAAAGAACTGATGACCTGGCCAGACAGCTTTTGCAAGGTCAAGCTGGGAAAACTCCTCTACCCGGCTCCAGAGGGAAACCCGCTCCTGTGGTTTCCAGTAACCCTGTGCAGATTAATCTACCTGGAAACATGCCGCTGGCCCCACCCGAACGCTTTGCTGGGGACCCCAAACGATTCGCCGTATTCATGAATCAGTGTCGTTTGCACTTCCTATGCAGACCTGGGTCCTTCCCTAATGATCAGACCAAGGTAGCCTTTGTATTGTCATATCTCAGCGGCTGCGCTGCCGATTGGTCAGTTCCACTGGTTACTCAAGATGACCCGATTCTCCGTGATTTTCAAAGGTTTCAAGCAAGCATGGAAAGGTTATTTGCTCGACACTCTCAGGGGCAGGCTCTGGATGACGAACTTCTATCCCTGCGATAGGACCTCCTATCCTATATTGCAACCTTTAATAGACTAATTGTGGAAACGGGATGGCCAGAGGATAAAAGAGTCACGTTGTTTTATAGAGACCTTCGCGGAGAACTTAAAGATGTCTTGGCCCAAGTTGTAATTCCGCCCCAAGAATGCACAGACACTTAATCCCCTATTTTTGCCTACAGAAGGATACTTCTGCGAGCCAGACAAGCCAGATTTGGGGGCACCGTCCAGTCCGTCTTCCGAACCCTGCGCATCACCTTAGAAGAGGTCACAGCAGCGTGAACCAGGCCAGCGCCTCCGTGGAAGTCAGGTGAGCGTAACAGAACCCTTCCTAGCTAGAATTAGACAGGAGGGGAATAAAAAGGATTACATTTGGTGGGTAATGCCATAAGGCAATGGCCTTTGCCGACGACCTCCTGGTCATGCTAACAGACATGGACACTTCCCTCCCGAGGTTACCGGCACTCCTAGGGAAATTTGGCAGTGAGGCAGGCCTGAAGACCAACAACCGAAAATTGGAAATAATGGTGCTACAAGAAGGCACGCCCTCAGAAACATTAGATACAGGGCAATTCACACGAGCAGAGGGATCCATTCGATACCTGGGGGTGCCAATAACCAGTACCCCAGAGGATATGTACCAAGCAAACTATCCCCACCTATTGGAAACTATCAAAACCTGGCTAGGAGAGAGGAGGCTCCTTAACATATCATGGATGAGCTGCATCAATGTCATTAAAATGATAATTCTCCCCAGAGCGCTATATTACTTTCAGGCTCTCCCCCTCGTGGTCCCCCCAAAATTCTTAAAAACCCCAAATAAACTAGTACGTAACTACATCTGGCAAGGGAAAAGACAGAGGGTGGCCTGGAGGGTCATGGTCACTCCCACGGGGGCGGGGCGGAATGGGAGTTCCGAACTTTCAAATGTACTACCGAGCAGAATTGAGGGTCAGCAGAGACTAGTTCAATGGGAATCCCGAAAGCATCTGGCGAAGGATGGCTAGGGCAGTGGTGGGAAGGCCCCTGGATGAGGTCCTGTGGACCCCAAGAGCGTACAGGCCCCCCAACATGTACAGAACACAATTACAGTCCTAGTGGGGGAATACATGGGATGCTATGGTTAATAATGCAAAGATCACGTCTTACCCATCTCCGTTCACTCCCCTATTCCTCAACCCACAGTTTACCCCAGGGCTGGAGAAAGGAGCATATGCCAGGTGGGAAGAGGCGGGCAGCATTCGCGCAAGGGACACGATGGATGGACAGGAGGTTAAGTCATTCCAGCTCTACAAACAAACCATGGGTTTGCGGGAGGAGGATAGGTACCGCTATGGTCAACTGCGGCACTAGCTCTCTTCTCAAGATATGAAACAATCCACCACCAGAGAATTCACTCCGCTAACAAATTCCGGTGATAGACAAATGATTAGTAAAATGTACAAATTATTCACCATGCCAGAGGCACAGGTCCAGTGGCCCTATCGGAAACAATGGGCAGACACAGTGCCCCTCCCGATCTTCGAAGAACAGTGGTGGGAAGTGTGGCAGCGAATCCCAAATTGATGAGAGGGATGCAGATCAGGGAAATGTGGACCAGGATACTGGTGCAGTGGCGCCTAACACCGGAGAAGCTACATAAAATATGCCCCTCAGTATCACAGATTTGTTGGCGGGGCTGCTAAGAAGTAGGCACGTGGCTCCATGTCTGGTGGTCCTGCCCCATTCTAAAACCGTTCTAGGAAGTGGTCAACAAAGAAATGAAAGCCATCTTTGGTCCCCAAATAAGGAGAGAATATGAAAAAGCTATGCTGGGCCTGAATGACGTGCTGAACACATGCCTGACTAAACCACAGAGGAAAGCATATGGTCCTAGCGTGGCGGCCCTCTCCCTAATTGCGTAAAAGTGGAAACAAACCACGATCCCCAGCGAACAGGAATGGATAGCAAATATTTGGCATTACATTTCACTGAAATGGGTAACATACATTTTCCAGGGGGATTAGCTAAATTGAAGAACAAGTGGAACGCTGTCCTGAACTTCCTGCACAAAGACTACTGTGAACAATGGTGTCCTCAGAGACTAAGACTATTAGGTATACTATAGACTACGACCCGTTCTACCCTGTACATTCGCCTCAGAAGATATGCAGCGCAGTGATCCATGGGGGGGAAGGTGGGATGAGGAGGGGGGAGGTCATCGGGGAAGGGGATTGTTACTGTTCAAAATTTTAAAATGCCAATAAAAATAACGTTAAAAAAAATCTTCATAAGAAATTGAAGAAGCAAAATTGGACGAGAATTAGCTAGGGCAAGAGGGACTAAAGATGTTGGCCTGAACCTGCAGGAGAGGCCAGGGGGAGGCAGCGCCGCCAGTCACGCCTGCCGCGTCGAGACAGCCCAGTGCCCCGTCTGACTCCCCCATTTGGGAGTCGGCCGGACCATCAGGGTTTTAAAACAAAAATAAATCCAGGTGCTCAGCCCGGGAAGCCTGCCCCCCGCCTGCAGCAGCACTGCGGCAGGGCTTCGCACAGCGACGGAGGCAGGCCGCTCCGCCGCTGGCCCAATACCGCTCATCCTTCCCCGACGCCCTCTGCTGCTCCCCTTTTGGGGCCGGATGGAGAGGTGGACCAGAGATAGCACAGTCAGGGGGGTCAGGTGGGGCCACTAGAGTCTTCAAACCCCAGCCCAGCCGTACAGGGCTGAGCTCCAGGCACCTGGGCAAGAGGGAGGGTCACCCGTTGCACCGGTGGGCATGTCCATCGCTCACCCACGGACCAGGGCACAAGGCTCATCCGGCGTGCCGGGCCTCTGTCCGCCTGGGGAGGTGTCCCTCGAGAACGGCCAGGCTTCCCTCGGCTCCCGGCTGTTCCCACGTGGAACTTCCCTGCCGACCTGGGTGCGCTCACCAACGCCCGCACACTGGCAGGTCAGGGAGGAGGAGCTCACCCCTGCCCAGAGCGGTGGTTCAGGGGCCAGCTCGCTGAGGAGAGGATGGGGGGCGCTCGGGCTCCTTCCGGTAGGGTGAAATCCCTGGCAGGTTAACCCAAACGGTATGACTTTTACTTCCTCTAGATAGTCAAGTTTGATCGTCTTCTTGCCACTCCGCCAGGGCCTATCCGAGGACCTCACTAAACCATCCAATCGGTAGTAGCGATGGGCGGTATGTTCAAAGGGCGTGGACTTAATCAACGCAAGCTTATGACCCACACTTACTGAGAATTCCTCGTTCATGGGAAATAAATGCAATCCCCAAACACCATCACGAACATCGTTCAGCGGGATACCCGCACCTGTCGGCGAAGGGTAGACATACGCTGATCCGTTCAGTGTAGCGCACGTGCAGCCCCGGATATCTAAGGGCAGCACAGACCTGTTATTGCTCGATCTCATGTGGCTGAACGCCACTTGTCCCTCTAAGAAGTTGAACGCTGACCGCTGGGGTTTGCGTAACTAGGTAACATGGAGGAGTCTCTTTCGTTATCGGAATTAACCAGACAAATTGCTCCACCAACTAAGAAGGGCCATGCACCACCACCCACAGAATCGAGAAAGAGCTATCAATCTGTCAATCCTTTCCGTGTCCGGGCCGGGGGAGGTTTCCTGTGTTGAGTCAAATTAAGCCGCAGGCTCAACTCCTTGTGGTGCCCTTCTGGCAATTCCTTTAAGTTTCAGCTTTGCAACCATACTCCCCTCGGCACATGAAAGACTTTGGTTTCCCGGAAGCTGCTTGGCGGGTCATGGGAATATCGTCGCTAGTCAGCATCATTTAAGGTCAGAACTACGATGGTATCGGATCGTCTTTGAACCTCAGACTTTCGCTCTTAATTAATGAAAACATTCTTGGTTAATGCTTTTGCTTTGGTACGTCTTGCGCCGGTCCAAGAATTTCTCCTCTAGCGGCACAATACGAATGCCCCTGGCCGTCACTCTTGATCATGGCCCCAGTTCTGAAAACCAACAAAATAGAACCAGTGTCCTATTCCATTATTCCTATTCAAGTATTGAGGCGACAGGCCTGCTTTGAACACAGTAATATTTTCAAAGTGACACTTCGAACCCCCAGCTCACTCAGTCAAGAGCATCAAGAGGATGCCGAGAGGCATGCGCTGGGACAGAAGGTAGCTCGCCTTGCGGCAGACCGCCAGCTCGTTCCCAAGATCCAACTACAAGCTTTTTAACTGCAGCAACTTTAATATACGCTATTGGAGCTGGAATTACTGTGGCTGCTGGCACCAGACTTGCCCTCCAATGGGTACTCGTTAAAGGATTTAAAGTGTACTCATTCCAATTACAGTGCCTCAAAAGAGTCCTGTATTGTTATTTTTCATCACTACCTCCCCGAGTCGGGAGTGGGTAATTTGCGTGCCTGCTGTCTTCCTTGGATGTGGTAGCCATTTCTCAGGCTCCCTCTCTGGAATTGAACCCTGATTCCCCATCACCTGTGGTCACCATGGAAGGCACAGAAAGTACCATAGGAAGTTCATAGGACAGTTATCCGAATGCATCCTCGCCATCACGGGGACGTGCGAACGGCCCGAGGTTATCTAGAGTCACCAAAGGGGCCAGGCGAGCCACGATTTGGGCCTGACCTTCACACCCTCTGGGACTGTCTGCGGGACCCGAGCGTCAAAGAGCATCCCCCGACATGTGTGGGTCGGCTGGACAGGTCAATCACGCGGGTGCCAGTGGCCCGGCCTGCTCTGCCACGGGGTGGGTGGGAGGGAGAGTCCGAGCTTGAAGTGGTAGGGGGTTTGCTGGCACACCACCACTGGTGTGGCGACTGAGGAGGTCCCTACCCCACCGAACATACGTTCCGAACTGCTGGAGAAATGTGCTTGGTGGAGGAGGGGCCGCATCGTGGCTTGCGGGGGGACCCTTCCGCTCTGATCTGACCACTGGGGAGTTGCCAGGCTGCTCGGCCTTCACTCTGCTCGGAGGGGAGAGCCACCCACACGAGGGGGCCCTCACCGAGGGAGGCATACCCTTGACACAGTCCCAAGGCGGCTGGATGCGAAGTGCTTGAAACAGCCGAGGCTGGCCAAGCAGTCCAACCCTAGACGGACCAAGTGCGCCAAATCGATCCCATGGAGTGCTCGGAAGAGCGCCTCCAGCAGGCCAGTCTCTCGGCCCGGGGAGGTGCAGTGATTTCACCACGGAGCCCAGGTCAGGCAGCGAGAAACAAGAGGAGCGCAGACAGGTCCCTCTCACCCTGTCTATAGTAATCCGGAGGAGGGTGACTAAGCTTTCTTGTAATCTGTGTACCCAGAGTGACAGAGTGGGACCTCTCGGCAAAAGCGTACAGGCTCCTTATAGACCCAACTGTTGATAAATCTCAAATTGACGCCCATCCGGACTTCCAGTGCAGCCCAGCTCTCTGGTCCTTGCAGTGATTGCTATGGCCAACGACCAGATGGCCGGGCTCAGAGAGCAGCCATCTGGTAGGGCAATGCATTCCAATGGGACACCTTAGAGGTTCTCCCACCACATTAGACCTTTTGCCTCTGGGGAGGGACGGGGACCCACCGGGGCACCTCACGACCGCCACCAGGCTTGGGGACAGACGACCCAGATGTGAGAAAGGTGCTTAAGGCTGGGGGCCAGCATCCCCCAACCCTGCCACCCTAGAACTTTAGCAGGGCCCCTTTAAAGCTTTTCCCTGTGGGGAGCGACGGGGACCCCACCACGGCTCCCCACGACCACCACTGGGCTCTGGGACTTTTGAAACCAGGCACTCAAGGCCGGGGGCAGCAGCCCCGGCTATCTCCCTGGAGCATTGGCCAGGCCCCCCCTTAGAGCTTCTCCCACCACATTAGAGCCTTTCCCTACGGGACTAACCCACAAACACTGTGGAACTCGGGGCCGGCCACTGCAAGCTCATTTACCCCAACGCGGAGGAAAGGGACCCGCTCAGGGCGCCTCTTGACACATGCATCCCGTCTTGGACTTGACCGCACACGGGTGGCACTGGACCGAGGACTGGGAGCAACCCACGAACGCCATAGAACTCAAGGCTGGGCGCTACAAGCGGTTATAGCCCCATGGAGAAAAGGGGCCCACTCAATGCGCCCCTTGACACACGCACCCTGTTTTGGACCTGACCACACGCAGGTGACACTTGCCCGAGGACCGGGAGCAACCCACGAACACCATGGAACCGAGGCCAGTAACGGCGTCACGGCCACCCTGGAGGCCGCAGGGTGGCACTTCCATGCCGACAATTAACCCTCCACGCAGTTGGGGCTTATGGAACCCGACCGGAGACAAATGCAATAGTCATAGAACCAGCCGCAACTTGGGCCATCTGGTCCGCCGGCCACAACTCGGGCCATCTCGGCCTACTCCCTGGGTCAGATGGCCCGCCGGCCGTACCTGCCCCGACCCCACCGTCCAGGAGCACGGGTTTAGGGTACCACCCCCTGCGCTCTGGGGTGGGGGCTTCAGCTGCCGCCTCTCTTCCCCGCCTTGCCTGGGGCTTAATGCAGCACCTCTGCACACTCTGGCCCGGGCCTGGGAAACACTTCCACGCTGAATATTAAGCCCACACGCAGTGGGGACTTATGGAATCCGACTGGAGTCAAAAGCCGGAGCCAGCCGCAACTCGGGCCATCTAGTCCGCCGCCAAACAACTCGTGCCATCTGGTCCTATTCCCCGGTCCTGGGATCCTGCGACAGCGCTGATCGAGGTCTGACCTTAGAGGGATGATGGGAACGGGGTCCCTGCAGCAGCCCCACCACGCACCTGGGAGGGTACCCCGGGACGATTGATGTACAATTGACCCTCAGATAGGCGTAGCCCCGGGAGGAACTCGGGGTGCATGGTGCGTTTCCAAGTGTTGATCAGTGTGGCCTGCAATTCACACTGATTCACGCAGCTTGCTGCGTTCTTCATCGACGAGCAAGCTGAGTGATCCACCGTCAAGAGTCACAGGCAACTTTTTTTTGTTTCAGACATCAGCCTGACCCTGCCGGTGCAGGAGAGGCAGCGCCACCTGTGACGAGACAGCCCAGTGCCCTGTCTAGCTCAGCCGAGACCATTGCGCTTTAAAAACAAAATGCAGGCCGCTCCGCCACCGTCACACCCAGCCCGATCCACTCATCCTTCCCTGACCCACTCCGCGCCCCTTTTGGGGGGGCACTGGAGGATGTACGGCAAGGTGGGCCAGGGACAGCACAAGCAGGCAGTCGGGTGGTACCGCTAGAGTCTTCAAAGCCCAGCCTGGTCACACAGGCCTGAGCTCCAGGTACCTGTGCAAGAGGGAAGGTCACCCGCTGCCCCAGCAGACCTGGCCATTTTCTCCCACATTGCAGCTGGAACCTCAACGCCCGCCTGTTGACTAAGCCTGCAAGCCAGGCCCCTGTCTGCCTGGGGAGGCACCCCTCAAGAGCATTATACAAAAATAGTGAGCATGCTTTTACAGCATGAGTCCTCTTTTTTAGGGGTTTGTTGGACAAGGACTAGGTATATAGAGAAACAAGAAAGGGATTTCCAACAAACTACCTTTACATATCCTCACCAGAGGTCAACATAACTAGCTCTCACACCAAAGCCATGTACTCAGAGACCATCAATCTTTTAACAAATATAAAGAGATGGTAGGCTCAATATTAGCAAAAATACTTCATCAGTTTATTATATTTTCTAATAAAAAAGACTGTTAGGTCACGTTTGTACAACTCATTATACATAAAAAAAACACAAATAAAGAAGAGACATATAATTTACATCTTATAATGTGTTCACATAGTATTTCATAGACAATAGTGATGTTAGTAGCACAGTGGGTGACTTCACAATAGCCTGATCTTATATTGCTAGAGCGGCCCCACTTCCTTTGTGTCGACGTGCACAAATACGTTTCCAGCCTTAGTACTTTCACACCGACTTCTCCTTATTTTTGTCAATTAGTAGTGTATGTAAGGCTTTCTTCAGGACACAATATTAACAAGTACAACTTGTCACACAATCAAGTGTGCAATGTCTTGATGTATCTAAAAACACAGAAAACACAAAATCAATTACTAAAAAGAGCCTATTATTATTTTTTACATGGGTTTATAGCAGAGAACCTATGTTTTAACCTCTCTATCTGTTTTGGTGGGTATTTTTATATTTAAAAGAACACACACAAGAGCCATGCAGTCGCATTAGCGGCTTGGTATGTATGAGCAGCTCAGGAGGGCGGGGTTACGGCGCTTGCGCTACCCCATGTAAAAAGAGACGAAGGACAAACATTTTACATTTTTGATGCTTTTTGAAAAAAGTGCTTCCGTCCTGAAGGACGGAATGTCTCACAATTATGGAGGAAACGGGACTATGGACTAGGAGTAAGGGAGTCACTACGGTGAATAACTTTGTTATTGTGCCTGAGATATGGTAGAAATTGACAAGCTAAGCAGGATGCAAGGAAGTTGACAGGTCGCTTAGCCCTTCTCATCACCACCTGTTTTTCTATAAAAGATGATGTTTAGGGAGTGGTTCTAGGCTGCTGCTGGAAGGTTAGAGGGGGAACTGCTGTCAGCTTCTTGTATAGCATTGTAAAGTAATCAATATTTAACTGTTTTCTGCCACTCCTCAACATTATTTTGTGTGGGCTCAGCTCTTGCACAGTTTCAGTCTGTTGACATTGTTGTGGAGCTGTTGTCAATCAGGTGAATTTTTCTTACTCTGCCAGTTCTGTTTAATGGTAGGCGCAGGGTGACCAACTAGAGTGAGTCCAAATTCCTTGGATAAGGCATTGTGCACAGATGGGTGGCATGTTGGCGAGATTAAGCAGAGAAGGTTTGAAGAATCTCCACACAATGTCATTGGAGTAAAAGATTTTATTGAGTTCAAGGTTTAGCCCACCGGCTCTCCAATAGCACTATCACAACTGATCTTTACTCTGCATCTTTTGCTTATCATACCATGTTCTCTGTTTCACACTCCACACAGGAATGGTGGAGGTATGGCAAACAAATAGAATGCTACAGGCCAACATAGGATGCTACAAGGTTGGACCTATTATTTGTCCTGATGTGCAAGATTGTTCATCTGGCCATCTGTTACTCACCGAGCCGGAAGGTGTACGTGACCCCAACCTGGATCGAGATTTAGGATGAGCCGTAGACGTCTATGAAAACCCAGTTCCCCTGATTTCAAGAATCAGGCTTCCTCTTCGAGAGAGGCTCTTTTTCACGATGTACCACTCTGCTATTTATGTAAGAACAGACAGAGTAATCTATAATGGAAAAGAGCGGGATTGAGCGCACCGCCAGACCAATGCTGCAAGAGATACAGAAAAGGTTTTGAGTATTATGCCTAACTTGTTTTGTTTTAATTAATTCTATTAAACACAATAGAACTGCCGGTACCTGAGATAGTGTATGTGAGTAGACCTGAGAGGAAATCCTGGACCAGTTTCAATAATGAGAACAAAATCCAAATAGTTGATGAAAACGACAGGAAAAAATAATAAATGGGAAGGTTAGTATAGGGAGGACAACCCGAACGGCACGAGGGACGCACTAGAGCCGGGTTGGTGCATGTCCTGGAAAGCGTTCGTAAATGCACTTCAGTAGAAAGAACAAACAGTTAATCAGGTAGTTGGAGCAAAGGAAGTCCTTGATAAGCAGCACTGGTAAGAATGGTCTTATAGTCCAAATAGATGATTCAGATAGAACAGGAAGAAAGGACCAAGCAATGTCACGCTGAAGCGGATCTCAGAAAATCGTAGAGCTGGAGACTCCAGATGGAAAACGAGGGCGTTTGTGCAAACGTAATATGAATGAGAACTGGAGTTCAGTTTTGAGCGGAAGTAAAGAACCGCAGAGCCCGTAGAAACTGAAGGTTGATAGGGGAGGCTCCTGCAGTTTAACGGCAGAAAAGGAAAACTACCATGGCAACAAGTCCTTAGGGTAATCCAGATAAACAGAATCAGAGTACAAAGCCGAGGTCTGGTAACGAGAGTTCAGAGTCCAAGGTTCACAGAGGGTAATCCGAGGAAGGCAAACAGTGCCGTAGGCGTGGCTACGAAAAGGCAGGTAGTAACGTAGAATTAGCAGCAACGAAGTTCCCGCGGCTGAAGGCTTTAAGGAACAAGGGGGTGTGGCTTCCGTGTAAGCGAAGCACGTCCGATCAGCTGACTAGCACGTTTACGTGGCCTGAGCAGTTTCCAAGGCAACTTGTAACGATGCCAAAACGGAGTCCATGGTTGGGAAGGTCTTCGTTAGAAAGCTATTTGCTGCCGTAGTGTAACACCATCTTTGGCACTGGGCTAACTTTGGGTCCATGTATCCAGTGTTTGTTCATGATGTAAAAAAAGGTAGTCGACATATGACTTTAGCAGTTCCATATGCATTTGTCTCATTGTTCACAGCTGCTCCAGGTCCCAGATTTTGGTGTGACTATTGGTTCAAGAGTGGTTGTGGGTACTTGGATTTGGTCCATTCTTTACAGGCGCTGTGCGAGTGATTTATTTAAATAGCCAGGTTTTCGCGTATTTTCTGAGCGGGAGGTGTTTTCCTTTGTGTACAGACATCTAGGGTTCTATGTGTTAACGAAAATTGCTATAACGAAAACATTCTTACCGACACTTAAATACCGAAACAATACTGATCTTTTTTATTTTTATTTTTTAGATTTGGCGGCTCCCGCCAACCCCTGTTTTACAATGATTATAACCCCACCTCAATCCACTCCACATCCTTTTTAATCCCTTAACCACCCCCATATATATATAATAAAAATACAGTATTTAAGTTAAGGTAAAAATGTTATTCGTTATTTTATTTTCGGTAACATCACTGGATACCACATCTAGGTATATTGTTCCAGAGCTTGATTGAGAGAAGAAGGACAATTGTTCAAAGTGGATCCAATTCAAACGTGACACTGTTGTGACTAAGGCAGTGTTACTGGATCATGCTGCTTTGAGGAATTTACCTGTGGTGGGATTTGAGCCGCAACCCTGGAATGCACAGTGGGCAATGCATATGATTTTGAATTGCATTGTTGCATCAAGGGAGTGCCGAAAAGCTTGAGGACTGTATTCCTATCGTTGGCGTTTCAGAAGGAGTCTGACTGCTGAGTTTTCACCTCTTTGTAATCTGTTCAGTGCGATCCAAAGCCTCAAGTGGAGGCTGGTGACTAATAGTCTAGTGTGGATAGTTAAAGGGTACTGGCTGCCATGTGCAGGAAGCTCAGTCAAGACATGATGCATTGATAGAAGTCGCTTTTCACCCAGGCTTGAGTTGGAGTGTGCTGTCCATTTACAGTCCCAGGTGTCTTCCCATTTATTTGGTGGAGGGCAGTTTCCCATTTCTAAAGGCCAAGGGATTGGTGTGGGTTCCGAGTTATGGTGATGCAAATGATCATTTCAGTTGGGTTAAGTTTCAGTTGATTTGTCATTACCCACCACTGAAACCATAACCAAAATAAACAGTGCTTGCTTTCACAAGTTACAATGGCCCAGAGATATAAAGCAGTATTGAAAACAGACCAGCATAATTGTGATTTCATTTCCCTTTTATTGAGATCTAAGAATTCAGACAGGATTAATCATATTCCCGTTAGCTATTTACCAATTCATCACATATGTAGTTTAAACCATTGCTTAATATGTCACAATCATAACTAAGTGCAAACTGGATTTAACAATATCTTAACCTGCACATGAAAAAGGTGACAGATTGCAGTTCTACTTTGCCCAAAAGCATGAGAGTCAAAATAGGGTGCCTGAGGACAAGCAGGAGACCCTTCCCATCACTGTCCCTGCAACACAAAGTTCACTTCTCCTTTGCTATAGCCAAATCAGCAAACGCAGGCCTGTATCAATCATTAAACAATGACACTTTCATAAAGTTGTTCAATGCATCCACCTCCGCCTGCCCCTTGACCATAGGCTCCTGGTGGAACCCGTTGTCCAGAAGATCAGACAGAATCGGTTGATAAAGGGATCCATAAGTGGAGGTTCTTACCTTTAAAAAAAACTTGGTTTGCAGATGATGGTCTCATGTCCATTGCCTGCACCATATGAGGACGTGACATGTGTTAAGACAGATTACACACAACTGGAGGCCCGTGGTATCAGAAAGTCAGGAGATGTAGAGCAACTATGGGCAAAATATTCTGAATTATTTGGCTGGTCTTGCAAAGGACTGGCAAAAGTGGATGAAATTAGGCCTCAAGGATTGCTGGGATGGTTTGTATTCAGAAGACATTACTCCTAAGGGATGGTTTGTATTCAGAAGACATTACTCCTAATGCTATTTTATATACTCCAAACCCTGACCATTAAAACAATACCCTCTGACATTCTGAAGTTCCTAAATATGTTATTTCAGTTTATCGGGGCAGACAGACAACCATAGGTAGCCTGGAACACACTGATGCATAGGAACGTGCAAGTGGGAGCTGATGTGTAGACATTCAATGCCACCTTCATGTGGCTAAACCTAACGTAGACATAGGGTGGTCGCATTGATATATGCAGCATGGTCCAGTAGCGTGATATTGTCAAGAGGGGATAGGAACCCCTCTCAGTCTGAGCTGCAAGGCTTACTAGGGAGAAATCACAGCCACACGTGCCTCAGATGGCGATGATAGCAGTTGGGAGGGCCCCAATTCCTGTCTGCTCCCCATGTGCAGCACCGATTTCCGTCACCCCATGCCTATGAACCCAAATGCTGTCTCTCAAATCCGGAAGGTGAACACCCAAGAGGCATAAAACCAGCAAGACCCCACGCTTATACTCCTGAACACTTCATCAGAGACACAAAGCCAGTACCACAGGAGGTACAGTCACGGATCATCAATGGTAGATAGCATGTATGCAAACCAGGAAATTAGCCCTGAATAATAGACATAGGGCCTCATTCCGAGTATGGAGGTAATCATGGTGCTATTTGCGCCATGACTACCTCCCTTACCGGTACCGAGTCCGACCTGGTTCAGTGGGGACTTACCGGTCCATTCCGACCTTGGAGGGATCGGTAAGTCCCCATTGAAAAAACCATTCCCCATTCCCATTTCAGCCCCCATAGGGCTCAATGGGAATGGGGAAGTAGCTAATAACGGTACCGCAATTTGCGGTACCGTTATTAGCTCTTAAGTCCCTTAACAAGTCCCGTCGTTAATACCTGGTCAGACCAGGCATTAAAGAAGGGACCCGCTAAGGAAACTTGGAATAGGGCGCAAAGGGATTACCGGCACCGGTGTCCTTACCGGTGCCGGTAATCCCTTTGAGCCCAACTCGTAATGAGGCCCATAAACTCACTCACTTTAAATATTTACACCAGAGGTGCTACACTCCCCTACAACTCCATTCCTATTTTCCTGTGAGGTCAGCTGAATATGGTAAATGCCACAGTCAGTCGGCAGGCTTCATGCATCTGATGTGACAATGCACAGTGGTACAAAACCTTTGGCAGTGAGGGGCGTGGCTTGAGGCACCGGCAATGCGGTCGCCTCTTTGAGAGCGCTGTGGGACACCTGGGAGTTTGCCACTATACGCATGCTTTAACATCAGATAATTGGCACAGAGACAGCCAGCAGCTAGCGGACCCCCCCCCCCCCCTGGGCCAACTGGCCAGATCCGTGGGGTAAATCGAAAGGGGATAGCTGTGTATTTCCGAAGACAAAGAAAGCGCTGGTGAGGCTTGCTGAAAGCAAGATGGCGGCGCCCTGAGCGCATTCAGAGAGAGGGGGAAGGAGCTGTCCGCTCCTTCTCCGGGCCCTACCAGCTACTTGAAGGCAGCGGAGCCGAGCCGCGACTGCCCTGACCGTCCAGCCAGCGCTAGAAGACGGGGCCCTGTGACCGAGACCCTGCAGCCACAGCCCAGGAGGAAGAGGCGGTGGCACCACCTGGAAGATCAAAGGTGGTGCAAGCAATAAGCAGTGTGCCCTCTTGGGGGGGCGGGGGGGGAGCGGACGGCTTCTCACATCACGCAGCACAGCCTGGAGCCAGGGCGGGAGCCAGTGTAAGCTCTGGGGAGAAGCAGGACCTAGCCACACTTGGGGGGGGGGGGGCAGCGCAGCCCCCCTCACACAGCCACACCCCCGGTCAAGGCGGCCGTGGGGGAGAGAAAGGGAACCAACCCTCCGACAGCACCTTGCTGCCACCTGCTGCGGAAACAGTAGGGCTCCCTCCACCACCCTCCCCGGTACATAGGAAGGAAGGGCCATGACAGCTGTTTCAGCACGACCCACCCCACATGACTCATGTCCATTGCCTGCACCATATGAGGACGTGACATGTGTTAAGACAGATTACACACAACTGGAGGCCCGTGGTATCAGAAAGTCAGGAGATGTAGAGCAACTATGGGCAAAATATTCTGAATTATTTGGCTGGTCTTGCAAAGGACTGGCAAAAGTGGATGAAATTAGGCCTCAAGGATTGCTGGGATGGTTTGTATTCAGAAGACATTACTCCTAAGGGATGGTTTGTATTCAGAAGACATTACTCCTAATGCTATTTTATATACTCCAAACCCTGACCATTAAAACAATACCCTCTGACATTCTGAAGTTCCTAAATATGTTATTTCAGTTTATCGGGGCAGACAGACAACCATAGGTAGCCTGGAACACACTGATGCATAGGAACGTGCAAGTGGGAGCTGATGTGTAGACATTCAATGCCACCTTCATGTGGCTAAACCTAACGTAGACATGGGGTGGTCGCATTGATATATGCAGCATGGTCCAGTAGCGTGATATTGTTGAGCAACTATGGGCACCAGCCAGGGCCCGGGAGGAAAGGAGGTTGATTTAGCCAGAGACACCGGCAAGCAGAAAAGAAGTGACGGGGCGGGTGGAACCTCACAAACAACTCAACGCATGCAGACAGACCGGACTGCTTCCAGCTGTGCCCCTCCACGACAGGCCAAACGCTTATTCTACACCAGCAGCCTACAAGGACCCCACATTGGAAGGTGTCCCTGCCTTACCAGCAACGAGACTGTGTCCCACTCGGCTGCCTAATTATAGCAGCTGGGAGAGGGGTGCCCCAGCATCCCCACAGAGGCCACTCGAATCTAGAGCACAGCGGATATCCAGCCAGGAAGCAAAACAGGAGGATCCCCCTCCCGTCCCAGGCAGCAAATCTAGCAGGCCCACCCGGCAGGTCCACTGGACCCTACGCAGCATGGGCACGGGAAGCCTCCACCCTCAATCCAGGATCCCAGAGTGGGGGGAACCAGAACAGTAGCCCCAATAAGGGATGCACAGACAGAGAGCTTTGCAAGCCCACTGCACATCCCAGGAAACCCCAAAAGATCCGAAAGTGACCCAAGCCATAGGCCCAGAACCCCAAGTCGCCCTACTCACCGCCCTGACCGGCCACAACTCGCTCACCAGAATGGCTAAACAGAGAAATCCTCTAAATCAGAGGACATTGCCAGCATGCTGCAACAACAGGACAGTTCCAATAAAAGCAGACTCTAGTTGTGCCCAAACTTCATCGCCCAAGAGATCGCTGGGCCAATGGGCCACTAAAGATGATATACAAGCCCGATATTTTTGTTTTGGTTCTCTGTTGGTTCACTTGGTAACCGGGTCACGTTCGGACCCAGTTTATAAAATATAAACCCTGGTCGCAGGAGATCAAGACTGGCAGCCCAACACTAGCAGGTAGACCTTCACAGACACCATTCCCCCCTCTCTTCCCACATCCCCTGAATTCTGAGTGGGCACCGCAGGAGGCCTCCATGCCACACCTGAAACTGCGCTATGTCTTGTTGAACATTAGGGGCCTGAACTCCCCGGAGAAGCAAAAATCTACCTGCAAGCGCCTAATGGACCTTCATGGCTCGGTGATATTCCGCCAAGAGACACATCTGCTCCCAGCAGACTTCCCATGATTACATCACAGAACCTTCCCAAAACAATACCTGGCATCAGGAAATAGCAAGAGGGGTGGCACAGCGATCCTTCTAGCCAAAGGGATACCATTTAGAGAATGAGAAGTCCTGATCGCACTAAAAGGGATGCTTTTTGACCAGCTGCACAGTTTAATCGCAATCTACCCCCTGAACGATGGCCAGGAAACCTTTTACGCAGAACTGGAAACAAAGCTTCTCCCCTTCCTCGAAGGCCAAGTGGTCATCGGTTGCGACTTCAATGGCGTCCCTAACCCCCTGACAGACAAATCAGGTCCCCCCTCATCGAAGGACTTTAAGACCGCCCTGAGTCTCTGCCACCTATTTAAATCCCTGGGGGTCGTAGATACTTGGAGGGTCCTCCATCCGGAGGCCTCAGACTGCTCGTTTTTCTCCAACGTTCACCACTCCTCCTCACCAATAGACCTGATACTGGCCAGCTCCCATCTTCTCTCATTTACGGATGAGGTGGAAATAGGCACAAGGATCCTATCGGACCACGCTCCAATACTGCTGACAGCCTGGGTCTTCGACCCCCCCACGAGACAGCACTGGGTTCTCTTAGAACCAATGCTACACGATATGGCAGTTTGTGACGACATAACCAAAACAATTCATAACTACCTTAAAGAGAACCCCCCGGATCTCGCCTCCACAGCGACTAGATGGGAGGCTCTGAAAGCAGTGATCAGAGGGTAACTCATCGCCCAGGCTGCAGCATATAGGAGAAGATAGAGCAAAATGAAAGAACAGCTGGAAGGGGAGGTTGAAGCAGCAGAGAAAATCCACAAGAAGGGATAGCCACCAAAGGCAGCCAAACTCTTGCTGTAAACTAGAGGCACACTACGCAGACGACACAGCCCAGACTCTGATCAGAACGAAGCAAAGCTACTATGCAAACGGCAATAAGTCCAACAAGTTTCTAGTCTGCAAACTGGCAAAAACGCGATGGAGGAACCTTATTACAGCCCTTAGGAATCCGGAGGGCACAACCCTATATGGGGAAGAGGCAAAACTTCAGCTAGCAACCTCCCACCTTGCCAATACGTTGACGACCTCTCCTCAGTCGCAACCTCAACAGGTGCAATTCATAACGCAAGCCAGGCCCCCTCACATCTCGGAAGCTGGCAGTGCCACTTTGGAACGCCTAATCACAGCCGAAGAAGTCGAGGAAGTGACTAAAGCCTTGAAACCAAGGGCCCCGGGCCCCAATGGATATCCACCAAAATTCTTCAAACTCTTTCGACCTCTCTTACTGGGCCCGATGACGGAACTTTTCAACTCATTGCAAGAGACAGTCACAATCACTCCTCAATGCAAGAGTCTGCCACGATTATGCTCTTGAAACCTGGAAAGGACCCCAAGGACTGTGCATCATATAGGCCCATATCCCTACTCAACGTAGATGCGAACATTTACTCTAAAGTCCTGCCGAACAGATTGGCATTGGTATTGCCAACTATTATAGACCCAGACCAGACATGATTCATTAGAGGGAGGAACACAGGAGACAACATCCGGTGGGCCTTCAACCTCATCGAAGTGGCCTCCCGGAATCAGCAGGAGCTAGTTGTACTAACCTTGGACGCCACAAAGGCCTTTGACAGGGTGGGCTGGGCCTTCATGCCTTCATCACCTTGGAAGCCTTCCGGTTCGGCCCTATGTTTCGAAAGATGCTCTTGGCCAACTACCAAGCCCCAAAGACGTCCCATCGGATGAATCAAAAGCTTTCGGCTCCAATCGCTCCCTCATGCCGGATGAGACAGGGCTGCCCGCTCTCCCCACTGATCTTCGCCCTAGTGATGGAACCATTTGCCCAGAGAATCTGCAAGGATGAGAAGGTAACAGGGATGGACATACAAGGGGAACTATTTAAGATTTCACTGTACGCAGATGATGTGATGCTCTCCCTCACCGACTGCCAAACCTCCTTCCTGGCGGCCCTAGTGGACCTGTACGTTTTTGACCAGGTGGCCAGGTTTGTGGTTAACTACACCAGATCAGAGGAGTTTGGGGTGAACATGACCAAAGACCTCATAAATTACCACTGAATGGCTTGCCTGCTGAAATGGAGCACCAAATCCATGCCTTACCTAGGGATACACATAGTAGCAGACCCCAAACAATTATACACAGCAAATTTCCCCCCCTTATTCAAGGAACTGGAGGTTGACCTGAAGAGATGGGAG
The DNA here is from genome assembly GCF_040938575.1 of Ambystoma mexicanum. Taxonomy (NCBI): domain Eukaryota; kingdom Metazoa; phylum Chordata; class Amphibia; order Caudata; family Ambystomatidae; genus Ambystoma; species Ambystoma mexicanum. The sequence goes on along the minus strand of NC_090921.1, from coordinate 80,019,267 downwards.
GGCCAGGCAATCTCCCTGCTGGGCAGAGTCACAGCATGTAAGATGAAACTTTTGCCTAGATTCCTATATCTATGCCTGACCGTACCCGTTTAGCTCCCTAAACAACCCCTGCTGCAATTACAGAAATAGCTATCGTAATTCATCTTGAAAGGATGTAGAGCGAGAATTCCACTAAAAGTAATGACAGGAGCGGACAAATGGGGAGGTATGTGCTTACAGAACCTTTCTAACTACTGCCTAGCGGCTCAATTTACGGCTGCCGCTGCCTGGACCAAGCAGATAAAAACCCCCTAAATGGGCACGAATCAAACAAGCTAAATCCACTCCTGCTAAACTCACTGCTACACATAACGGGCATGGCACGCCACCTATGGCTGTCGATCTTATCATCCATCATGACTACACTGAGCGTTTGGGCCAAGGCGTTGCGAATGAAGAAGCTCCCCAAGGGGTTAGGCCCTCTCTCCCCGATCCTCCGTAATCCAGACTTCTCACCGGGCATGGATGGAGCAAACGTTTGCCGATGGGCCCGGGGGGGTCTCAACACTCTCTCACAGTTGTTTGTGAATAGATCCCCGCTCTCCTTCAAAGAATGTAAGAGCCGCTTCCACCTAGCGGAAACAGAGAGGTTCACCTATGCCCAGATCAGGCATTGGATCTCGCAGCCAGCGGTTCGACAGGGGGCCACGAGAGACCTTCACGCCCTGGAACACGCATTAAAGGAAGGTCAGCGCCGGGGCTGATCACCAAGTTCTACAAACTGCTACAAGAAGACATGCTAACAATGAAAACAACGTATATGGCCAGATGGGAAGCAGGCCTGGGGCACCCTATAGAAGATCAAACATGGCTGAACATTTGGACCAGGATCAACTCCGCTTTGAGATGTATCTCCGACAAGGAATGTGCATTAAAACTCCTTCACTGTTGGTATTATCCCCGGAGCGTTTACACCACTTTCAGAAGTCCATAGACCCAAACTGTTGGAGGCAATGTGGTGATCGCGGAACCTTCCTCCACATGTGGTGGGCACACCCGAAGGCACAGACCTTCTGGGAAGAGTTCATAAAGATCATTGAAACTATAACTCGACGCAGATTGCCCATGAACCAGGAGGTGATCCTGCTGGGGGTGCCATGGCCGGAGTGCTACCCAAAAGCAGGTTGTACCACTAAACTGCTCACGCAGCTGCTTCTGGCGGCAAAAATAACCCTGGCCCGTAAATGTAAAACTCAGGAGGGCCCCTTAATACCCCTATGGTGAGTGAAGGTTTGGGAGAGCCTAGTGGCTGAAAAAGTCACGGCGGCAAATGACGGTGCATTGCATCGCTTTACGGACTGTTGCGCTCCGGTCCTGAAATACAATAGCCAGTTTCCGGCACTGACCTTCCAGCAGCAACTTGCGAAAGAAACGCTTCCTAAGAACATAAAGCCTCCCCATTCCCCCCCCCCCCCATTATACGGGCCGGCCGAGAGGCCCTAAGACCGCGGGAAGGCCCAAAGAACCAAACATGGGGATCCTGGGGGAAGGAGGGCCAGGTGGAGTTACTTGTTGTATCACAGCTGTCTGTCTGCATATATATACTTACCTTGTACATGCTGTAATCGGATATAAATAAAGTTATTTAAAAAAAACCTTTGGCAGCAGAATATTGGGGTAATGAGAGAAATGGTGGGAGATCCTGTCCCGGAAGCCCCCCTGAATTGGTTACTGAGGGCTTTCAAGGGAGAGCGGAGGTCCACTAGCAGACATTTGGGCATGGCATTGGTGGCTGCTAGTTCACTAATTGCTAGATCTTGGTTTAAGGGCCCATGCCCCACACTCGGGCACTGTCTAAGCGCCATGATGAATTGCGAACTGATTGAGACAAATATGCTGCGACGCTACCTTCCAGAAGTAGACCGAAATACATCTGGGCCCCACTGAGAAGTTATCTAGACAGGCGTACTGCCATTGTCATATCATGCCAGGTCGAAACAGGGACCATTGAAGATCGGGATAGGGAGGAAGCCCTGATGGTGGAAAGTATAGACTATCCCCCAGCGAGTACACCTTAGAGTAACTCAGAATGGGAGGGGTGGATGCAATATGTAATAACAAGGGCTACAAACACAATACACTGAGATGGGTATGCTCTCTGAGGGTTGGTGGGATGCGGGGAGAGGAGCTACACAAACCGCATGAGGGGGAAGTACCTGCAATCATATTTGCTGAGAAATGTTATGCAATATTGCCACCTGACTACATGTTACACTGTTCTGTTGATGTTTTTGAGGTTATGAATACATACAAAAACAAATATTTATTTATAAAATACTGCAGGAGGAGAAGTGACAGATGTGAAACAGGGGTCCCATGCGACAGTCCCACAAGCCGCGCACCGCATTTAACCTCAGGATCCCAGATCAGGAGGGCATGGCAGCCACCCACATGTGAGCCAATGAGTTGAATCAGAGCGGCAACTGCTCCAAAGGAATATGCTTACCCTAAGGGGTTTCTGGCAGGGATCAAAGGGCCAGATTGACCAGGGTCAGAGTACCAATCAGGGATTAGGGAGGAGGCTAAAAACCCATTCTTTGTTTTTTTTTAACTCAAATTCATGCACCGATGTCCCTGCCACCGCTCATTCCCATGGATAGTTCAGCCCACTGTATGGGACTTGTGTGGTGCATTCAGCCCTCCAGCAAAACAAGTTGCGCCGCCCTGGGTTAGTGTGTGCAAGTGGTACTGCATTGTGAGTATGCATGGAAGAGTGGCAAGTGTGTTTAGGAGAGGACGTGTAGGGAGGGAAAATGTGAAGTACTTGTATGAGTGAAAGGAGGGGGTGTGAGCTGAATGTGGGGTGGAGTAGGGAGTATTAATAACGAAGGGTGTGGGCGAAGCTTAGGAGTGAATGTGGATAGTAGGGTGGAACCTGCATTATATACTAACCCGTGGAGTAGCAATGCCTGGACTAGGGAGGATTGGTGCTTTTTAGATGTGAGAGTGAGAAAGCGAGAGACAGACCTGGGCCCTGAAAGGTCTAATAAAAATCCTTGAACTGTCTCTGAAACTCAGAGTCTTTCTTGAGCCATCTACGACATATCGTAGAAAAACCTGGGTAGGTAGTGAATAAACCACTGTTCTATCCCCACTTCACAAATTCAGTCAAATGAGCTACAGTTTTTAAGGCCTTTAGTTATTCGTGCAACTTTAGAAAATATTCTGAAGGCAGCCGATTGGTCAAATTATTCTAGCTTGAATAGTCTACTTCAATCTGATCTTAGAGCTAGCTTTGTTGGTGGTGAGTAAGCTTTAAACTGGCATAATTACCTTCACGTATGTAATCTTTATTTTATGTCCAGATCGACTAGAATAGTGCAGGCAGTCTTGATTCTGTTGACGTTAAGGAGGGAATTACTATCCCACGTGCAGTATTATATGTATTAGTAAGGAAAACAGATGAAGGGAGTGAAGGCCTGCATCAGTTCAACAATGAATAATTGTATTTTATCGCAGGCTGTGGCGAGAACCATGTAATATCCTGCCTGTAACATAATGTTCTCTTTGTTGCATGGACAGAGTAGATGGACCAGTGAACGGCTTCCAAGGATGTTGTGTTTTGTGCTGTTGCACTTATATTTCTTAGGGGAGCTGAAGATCAGTTGAATAATAATGAGCCGGAACAGAGGTAACAGACGTGCTATCGAAGTTGAAGGTAATGTTTGAAGCAGATGGACAAAGAAAGAGGACAGGACTCTGGGAGGATATGAGGTCTATGTGTTCCTGGTGTAGCACTGATGCAGGGTGAAGGTGCTGACACATTGTAGAAAATAAAGGAAACTACTCCCAATCCCTTTTTCTTTCTGGAAATCTATTTTGAGTTTTGTTTAATAAAAATGTATTGCTTCTGAAGCTGTTGAAGCGTAAGTATCGAACATTTAGCTTGCCTCTTTGTCTTTTCTAGTTTGGTAATCTTTATTAGACATGGCCAATAGTCTGGAGCGGCCCCAAAAGAATTTTACTCCAGAAGAAGTGGTACATCAAGAAGATTATGGAAATCTGTGGGTTACAATTATGGTATGGGTCGGCAAAATGTTCCATGCTCTGATTTGTAAGGAAGACGTTAGCTTACAAATATTTAATACTTTAGAAATGTGTAAAAATGTGTAAAGACCATCGATAAAATCTGTCTTTATTTGAGAAGTGATTTATGGTGAATGTATTTGGATGTGACAACTTAAGGAAATATTAATTAAAATCACTTTCTGTAGGGAATCTATTGTCTTTGTAATTGTCTATGACAATTCCTTTGCACTCCCTATTTTAATTATATTTTCTTATTTATTGATTCATACTCATTGTCCAAACTGTCCTCGGAATCAGCGGTAATCCCTTGCTCCTCACCTGAATTCCTCTGACTGGTGGATTCTCCTTCCCAGTCTTTCCTTCCTTTTTTCTTGGTTGTCTTTTTCTCGGTCGTCTTCCTTTCCTTGAAGAGATTCGGTCTGTCACGGAGGGAAGCCACTATGTCTGTCTGGATAAACTGGCGGACTAGTGATTCCCTCTCCGGAACAGCCAGACATGGAAAAAAGCCGGAAAGGCAAAAGAAAAACCAGGGAGGATTTGGCAGGCTGAGAGTCCGATGTGTGTCCTTGTAAGCAACTTCCAGGTGGCTGAGATGAGTAGAAGATCCAAAGCAATACAAACACAGCCCAAGGGCTAGGAGAATGGATTAGGAGAATGACAGGAGGCAGAGAAGCAAGGAGTGACAGGTAAGCAACACACAGGCTACAGAGAACGAAGGGAAAGAACTGCCCAGAGAGCCCAGGGGGAACCAAACAGAGATCCCAGCGAGCCAGGGGGGGAGGGAACAGCAGGCAAAAGCAGAGAGTCTCGATGATCCAGGGAGAGACAGAGCAAAAGGAAACCAACAGGCAGGTCCGGAGAGCAACAGGAGGACCCAACGAGAACCAGCACCGCACTCTAGAGAGAGTGCAACTCAACGAGGGGGGGTGGGTGAAGAGGGAGAGCCGCCATGAGCAGGGAGCAAGTAGCAAAAGGGATAAATGCACAGGAATGGCGCAAGAACTACCATGTACCAACCAGGTAAAAACGCAGGTTGCAACACGTAGCGTTGAGGACGCCAGAGTCTTTTAACTTCCCTGGTGGTGGCCATATTGGAAAACCAGTAGACTGCAACTCCACGTAACGAAGTAGCATGATGGAACACTAATGGCAGCCCTTCCATCTAGTTCACAGCCGCCACAGAGGAAATAACGTTACAGTATGCCCCCTTCGATGCCTGGGGGTACCTGGCTTCCCTGGATGGAGTCTGTGGAAACTCTGGAGCAGTTGAGGAGCCTTGACGTAAGTGTGAGGTTCCCACACATTTTCAGAAACTGCGTAGCCCTTCCATCTCACCATATATTCCAACCTTTCCTTCACAAATTTGAGAGACCTCATATTCTTGGAGCTCCGGAATGGTCTGAGTATGTCTTCTTGTAGATGGCTGTGTGTAGGGATCTGGTTCCCAGGGTTGAAGAAGAGAGGCATGAAAAGCAGGGTGTAATCGGCAGAGAGACTTTGGTAGCTTGAGCTTGAAAGCTGCTGGGTTGATCTTGGTTAAGATCTTGAACTGTCTGATATACCAAGGGTAAAGTTTTGTTGGATGCACCCATATGAGCAGAAATTTGGTTGATAACCAGACCTTCGATCCTGCTTCCCAGCCCGGCACATCTCTGTGATGGACATCCGATTGGAGCTTGCTTCTTTTCTTACTTTCCTCAAGACTCATATAGGCAATCTTGTGAGCGTTGGTAATGTCTGAAAGCAAGGCATCTATAGATGGGCTTAGTCTAGTGGAGGTATGCAAGTAGTTGTTGTAAGAGTACTCGGACGCTGGTAGAAGGTCCAACCAGTTGTCTTGTTGGAAATTAACAAAGCAACGTATGTACTGTTACATGGTACCGTTGAATATTTCTGTTTGCCCATTGGTTTGAGGATGATAGTGGAGGACATTGCTCTCTTGATTTCCAAGATCTTACAAAGAGAACCCCAGAAGGCCAACATATATTGAGACCCCCTGTCAGATACGATGCATTCTGTTAAGCCGTGAAGACGGAAGATTTCCTTAAAGAAAGCCTTGGCCATCCCTGAGGTGGTAGGAAGTCCTCGAAACTGTACAAAATGAGCCATCTTGGTGAAAGAATCCACCGTAACCATGATGGCTGTACAACCCTGAGAGAGAGGTAGATAGAACTACGAAGTTGGCGGAAAGATTACTCTAAGAACGTGTGGGAACTATGCTTTGTTCGAGTAGTCTTATAGGCTTCTGAGTGCTATATTTGCTTTGGGAGCAAATAGGGCAGGCTTGGGTATAGGTGTAGGGTGTAAGAACATCACATCGTATAGACGGCCACCAAAAGCTCAGTTGGATGAGTTCCAGAGTGTTGGAAAAACCCTGATGACCCGCCACCTTGCTTTCATGACACCAGGAAAGCACTTGTCTTTGTAGAGCCGGGTCAGGTAAGTATAAGCGATGGTTCACAAAAACTAAGCCCTCTTTTCTTTCGAGTTGAAGTTTCGGGTTTCTGAGGAATCCTGGTGGTAAGGAGACTGAAGGTTCTTTGACCTCTTGTAAAAATGAGAATACCTGGAAAATGAACTTGTTTCATCTGAAGAGTGGTTCCTGGGAGAGGCGAGGTTGGACCTGCAGAGTGACCACAGGATAAAGCAACTGCCAAGATGTTATGACTTCCCAGAATATAAGAGATGGAAAAGTCGTAGTAAGCTAAAAAATGAGCCCATTGAGCCTATCTAGGATTGAGACATTCCATCTGTTGTAAGACTCTCACATTCTGGTGGTCTGTCCGTATGACAAAAGGATGAGAGCTTCTTTGTAGGATATGTCACAATTCTTCGCATGCGAGCTTCATTGCTAATAACTCCCTCTAAATCACAGAGTAGTTTATTTCGCTTGAGGACAATGTCATCGACAGGTAGGCGATGGGATGTTCCTTGCTTTCTGTGTTTGATCCGGCTGGCGTAAGACTGGAGCTGAGGTGAATAGTGTTTTGAGTTGTTTGAAGGCTGTTTCGGCTGCTTCATTCCAACCAAAGCAGGTATCTTTTTTGAAGAGGGACCTGATGGGGAGAACTACTCCAGAGAACCCAGGGATGAACATCCGATAAATGTTGGCGAGACGTAGAAATCACTGGACGTCCTTTACTGACGCTGGGGATGGCCAATCGAGTATGGCACTCACCTTGCGAGGATCCATCTCCACCCCTTGATCGGACAGTAGAAATCCCACATAGGGAACTTTCGAGACCTCAGACACACACTTTTCGGGATTGATAAGGAGTTGGTTGTCCCGAAGACGTTGGATATCTTCCCCGAGATGTTTCTGGTGTTCCAGATGCGAAGTGAAGAAAATCAGTATATCATCAAGGTAGATGATAACCGAATGAAACAGCATGTCTGAAAAGAGCCTGTCCATGAAGCGTTGGAAGACTGCCGGTGTGTTGACCAATCCAAAGGGCATTACTTGGTACTTGTAATGCCCAAACGGGGTCCAGAAGGCAGTCTTCCACTTGTCTCCAGCACAAATACGCAAAAGATTGTAAGCTCTGCTTAAATCCAGCTTCGAAAACACCACAGACCCTTCAACCACTTCCAGGTTGTCGCGGATGCGCGGCATGTGATATTGGTCTCGTACTGTGACCCTGTTAAGGCTGCTGTAATCGATACATGGTCTGAGCTCTTGAGTGTCATTTGTCGGGATGAAGAACAAGGATGCTCCGGCGGGCGAATGGGAGTGCCGAATAAGACCATTCTGGATATTGGAGTCCAGGTATTCCCTGAGGGCCTTCTTTTCAGAGAGAGAAAGGAGATAAATACGCCCAAATGGTACCAATGCCTCTGGCACAGTCCTCGGGCAATGAGGAGGGAGATCCTTGAGAACCTTGACTTGAAAGACGTCTGAAAAAACCTGAGATTAGATGAGATTTATTTATTTATTAAATTTATATAGCGCGCAAACAGCCCACGGGCATTGAGGCGCTGTTACTTGCACAAGCTTAGTTACAGGATTACAGAAGTGGCAGCAGTCATAGGGCGCATTACAAATCAGTACAGAGCTACAAATCAGTACATCATTTCATCAGTACAGCTTGTGAAATGGGTCAAAGGTTAGTGTTCAAGTCTGATAGAATGGGCCTTATGTAAAGAGGATGGTTTTTATAGCTTTACGGAAAGAGATGAGGGTAGCCTCACCTCAGAGCGTGGGAGGGAGGGAATTCCAGTGTGTGGGTGCGAGGTACGGGAATCTGGATCCGCCTGCTCTGGCTCTTTTCACTAGTGGAACACAGAGCATGTTGGTATAGGGTGATCTGGTTGGTCTTGTGGAGGATACGGGGTGGATCCTTTGTGAGAGGTAATCGGGAGCAGTGAGGTGAATGCACTTGTGGGTCAGTGTAAGGACTTTAAAGATGATTCTTTCCTTTATTGGGAGCCAGTGAGCTGGTTTCCTGGCCTCAGAGATGTGTTCTCTTTTAGCAATGCCTTGGGCAGCACGGAGAGCACTGTTCTGTATGCCTTGGAGCCTCTCCAGGGTTTTAGTGGAGGTGCCTAGAAAGAGTATGTTGCAATAGTCTATCCTAGAGCCAGTAATGGCTCTGGCTATGTTTGTGCAGTTCTCTTTGGAGAGAAAGGGCCTAACTGCGTTGATTAGTTTAGCATGATATGCGGCGGAGAAGGCTATTGCATTGATTTGCCTGTCCATGGATAGGTTGTAATCCAAATAGACTCCAAGAGTTTTGACTGAGTCTGAGACAGGTATTTTGATGGAGTCAATGGAGAAGTGACTGAATTGGGAGTCTAGATTTGTTATGGTGTCGGGGGAACCTACCAGGAGGAGTTCAGTCTTGTCCGATTTGAGGCATATTCCATTGTCTGCCATCCAGGCTTGGATGGTGTTGTAGAGGTTATTGAGGGTAAAGGAGTCTGGGTCATAGTTGCCAGTGAGGGTGAGGAGGATCTGGGTATCGTCCGCATAGTTGGTGTAGGAGATACCCATAGCGTCGAGGATGAGGAAAAGGGGCTGTGTAAAGATGTTGTAGAGGGTGGGGGAGAGGCAGGAGCCTTGGGGAAATGAACTCCTACACTACCAGTGGGTAAGGCTGGTTTGACTTCCACAGGAACTTTTGGGGAATCCTCCAAACAATGTTTGAGACAATATGCAGAGTTTAACTGCAGAAGGTTCTTGGCCCAGTCAGTGGTCAGATTGTATCTTCTTAACAAGGGTATCCCAAAGATAATGGGGAAATGAGCTGCTCGGATGATATAAAAGTGTAAAGCTTCATGGTGTTGAAATATGAACACCTGGAGGACCTCAGTGGTATGTGTGATGAGACCCAAGCTGAAGGGCCTGCTATCGACACCTTCAACCTGCTGGTCTTCCTCCCTCTCCAATCGGGGGATTCTCTCCTTTTCAGCCCAAACAGTGTCGATAAAATTGCCTGCAGCACCACAATCGATAAGGGCTAGGGCATCGATCTTCCTTCCTTTCGACGCATATTTGAAGAGAAACCACCATGAGTATATTGTCATCAGGCGTAGAAGAGATAAAGAGGGATTTAGAGGGACAGGATAGATGACCCTGTTTCTTCATCCCAGTTATGAACGAGGTTTGTCATTTCCCGACCGACGTGGTGGTACCTTCGGACAATCTCTGAGCAAGTGTGCATCGGATCCACAATACATGCATAACCTCTTTTCTCGTCTCAGCTTCCTCTCCTCCGGGGTCAGGGGATCACGAGAAGCTCCGACTTGCATTGGTCCGTTCCTCAATGCCCGAGCTGGAGGAGGAATGAAAGGGTGGACTCCCATGGAATAGGGAAAGTTCCTTTACCTCTTCTTCTTTTTGCTTGTCTTTCTGAAAGACTGTAATCAATCTGCAGGACTAAGGAGAGCAGGTCGACAAACAAATTGGGTCTGTGAGTTCTAGCTAGTTCGTCCTTGATTTCCTCCCGGAGGTCACGACGAAAGATGGTGTACTGGGCAGCTTCCGGCCATCCAGCTTCAGCTGCGGTACGCTTGTAGGTGGTGATGTATGTCAATAGATCCGAAGACCCCTGGCGAATATCCAAAAGGTCTTCACAGGCAGAGTAGACCACTTCGGGTCTTTCAAAGATCTGCATTAGTAGAATCAAAAAGGCTACGTAATCCTGCAGGACAGGTTTGGCAGAGGTGACCAATGAAGTAGCCCAAGCCAGTGCGTTATCCAACTATGCTGGATACCATAAAGCCTACTCGCGCATGGTCCGAAGCATAAGTTCCTGCATGTAAGGTAAAGTGAACCAAGCAAGCCTCAAATAATTCTTTGAGCTTCTTCGGTGAGCCGTCATATCTTCCTGAAGCCAGACCCATCGCCGGGAGGTCCGAAGGATGATGCTGTCTGGCCAACACCAGTTCACGCAAGACCGCTGTAGAGGAGGTCCCAGATATGGCCTGCACTCCAGCTACCCATTTTGAAGTACCAGGAACATACACACCAAGATATGTGACGTATGATGAGCAAATAAATCGGAAGAGAGCTGCACTGGGGCTCTGCCCAGTGCCCATCAGAAGAGCAACACCTTTTGAAGTGCCAATAACCAGACAAACATGCGCAGTAAGATATCCATTGAGACAACCATATCAGCAAATGACAAGAAATGAAGATTGTTTAAACATTGTCCCAGAAGAAACTCAAAGGGCCTTAATGGAAGACGAATGATGACATCACAAGTGCCTGGACAGACATACAGATGAAGAACGACAACCAAAAGATGACACACAAAGACGAAACGCCATGAATAAGGATATTGCAGACATAGAAGAAGAGACGATGTCAGAATATAAAGAAACATAAATTGTAAGCAGGATGAAAGTACTCAACCAGCTAAACGCCTGTACATAGGCTTGGTATGCAAGAAGCTAAGTAAACGGTGCAGCTTGCTATGCTTAGTAGAAGAATAGAGCGGCAAGCGCCAACTATATACCTCAACGAAGCACATTATATAAGTGCGTGTCCACTTTATACAATAGCAGAATTAACCGAGGTTACTAAGGGTCAAAACAGGCCAGCATTCATGTTCCAGCAAAAAACAAGATGGGAGGCCAGAATCAAAACTCAGCAAGAGGCAGCTCATGCCTGGGAAATCGAGGTCAAACCAAGAGAGGGAGGCGAGCAGTAACTTCAGAGAATCGAAACTTAAGAGCATAGCAGCCTGTCCCTGAAGGTTTAGATAAGGGGGCCCAGGCAGGTGGCAGCCAAGAACGAGAATTAAATGCACAAATAGAAGGAAAACGAGGCTGATTCACGGTGTGCTAAGACATGACCAGCCGAGCTCGAAGAGGTACCAACATCTGATGTCACCCAAAAGGCAGGAGATATCATAACTTTTCCAGACAAGAAGCTACTGTTTCGAGGCCCTCCTCAGCCAACTAATTGACACATAGCCCTAAAGTGCTGATTGATGGAAGGGAAGCAGGGTGAATCTTGGGGCATACTGCATCTGGGTGAACATTCTGTATGCTGCTAATTAAAGTAGAGATTTATGCTTAGGGTTACTGCGAGCCCAATCACAGTGGGCCAAATAATCTATGGTCCTATAGATAGTAGAACCAATAAGACATTGTACTTTTAGTGACGTTTGCATGATACATGTAGAGGGAATGGCGTAGACGCCCACTCATTAAGAGTTATCCAATCCTTACACTCTGTTACCATATACAGATATAGCACCTATACTTAAGTTACCTTTTCCAACCAATAGAATTGCATGACAAACATTTGAGTGTTACACGTCAATGATGAAAAAGTTTTACTATAACTATTGATGCTCGAATGAGGATGCTGGGAGTTAAAGTGAGACGGGCGATCGCATCATTGTTGATTTCCATGTTTCCCCCTTTTTTGTACTTGTCATTAAACTGACTTCCCTTTGCCAAACCATTGAGTTGTCCTTATTGATTGGTGTTGGAGTAAGAGAGTCCCGCACCCCATCCACCTCAAGGTGCAGCTATCCCGTCTTAAAGTACTCGAGGGTGAGCTCTGATCCTATGGGCCCATCAGAGGTAGCTCCCCCTCCTGTACACTTGGTAGCAGAGGATGGTTGGAAACCATTGATTATTGATTAAAATAAGACACCTATTTACCGTCGAAATGAAGTAACTCTAGGTCTTCGGCAATATCACGAGTCCTTCGCCATTCGGCTGAGTAGACTGTGAAGCTTCCCGTGGACAATGGTAGTATAATTGTTTTCAAAACTGCAGTGGGGCCTGAAGGGATCCATTTTAAAAAACCATAACCCTTCCCATTCCTACGGGCAGCGGATCAGGTGAAAGTCTGAAGGAGGCGGTAACGGAGGCGGTGATCCCGAGGGTCCAGAGAGGAACGATGCGAACGGTGAGTGAAATAGAAATTGAGTGCTTTGGCAAAGTTCATAGGCTTTAGAACAAATAAGGGAAAAAGTAACGGAGGGAGGTAGGAAAAACAAAATAGTCAGAAGTAGAGAAGACTGTATATATATATATATAAGGGGATAATGACTCGAGAATAATTGAATAAAAGAAAGGTTACCGGGGTATACACCCGAGAAGAGATACAATACCAGGGCGGACAGCTGAGAAGAGATAGAATACCAGGGCGGACACCTGAGAAGAGAGAGGATATCAGGGCGGACATCTGAGAAGAGAGAGGATACACCCTATTCCTTCGCTTTAATATAGCGCTCAGAAGAAACGTGAACTCAGAGCCCCACATAATAGGGGACGACTAGGCTACCACCACGTTTAAAGATGCTGTGAACAGGGTTTGTTTAAACTCCATGTAGGGGTAATGATTAGAGATAGAGAGGAAGTAGAGTCAACGGCTACCCAGGCCTAAGGCGTGACAGGGGGTCGCAATATTCCTTGCAGTGGAGCTAGGAAAATACTAGCTGGAGAATAAGGATCACCGTGGAGTATAATAAACAGGAAGGTTTATTTTAACAGGAAGACATGTATACACAATTCTTTATGTGCCGTGGCACATAGTGTATGCATACTTGAAATACATTTACAGGTTGCATATCGGTGAGTTAGTAATCATACAATAGTGACCAGATATTCTATGTATTGTTTACATTCACAATACATTTAACATTGTCGACACATCGGTGGGTATTTCTGGTTCGGTAGGTTACAAAGGGCAGTGGCTGGATGAAATGAGGCAGCGCTGCAAGGTAGTACCGAACTGTCTTCAGAACATCAAGTCGTGGTCGGACTTAGTTAAGTAAGAAGAGCGTCATCCTGTAGTTTAAGGGTGGAGAACGCTATTTAGAAACGGTGATGCAAGATTTGAAACATAATGAAAGTGGGGCTGCAAGGAGTGGACCTACTATGTGTAAGTAAGTTGACGCCATGGCGGTGGTCTTGTGTTTGTCCAGCTGTCGGTAGTCAGATGCCCAAATCTAGTTGGAAGGGGGTCAAAAATTACAGTGCGGTGGTTAGCGGTGGGCTAAAACAAAATAGGTAAGATCTTGTCGTGCAAGGTAATCATGATTTACGAGAAAGGTGTATCAAGTGAATGCCATTGATGGATTATAATTTTTGGACGTGCTGAAACTTGACTGTGCGATTGGTGCTGTAGTCGGGGAGGGCTGTTCTGGAGAATGCCCTTTACAATTTGTAATGGCGGCCAAAAGAAAAAATATATATAGCTAAGTCATGATCGGATCATGACGATGAACATACTACCACGACTATAAGGGTGAGAGCGGTGAGGAAGGCCACTTGATCAATAAGTGCTGAGACCGAAGGCAGTGAGTCAAAAAACGTGACCGTACTCGTTCTTACCTGTGCCGAATTGAAAAAGAGCTGTGTCACTGCAGGCTAGTTGTGCGCATGTATGCCCTGGAGGGTTATTTGACCAGAATGAGGCTGAAGGGTAGCCCGAACGCGCATGTGCAGAAGGGCAGTGTCTGAGTGGGTGCTAAACGCAGGGGCGTTAAATCTCGAAACCAGGCCTCAGTGGTGCAGTGGCGGAGAGACACATATAGTCATGTATGGCAGGAATATGTGTATGGATTAGTAAAACTTTGTTAAAAATCGTCATGGTTGACACACAAGTGATCTCTGGATGCAACAGATTTCTTAATTTGGAGACAGAGTTGTTAAAACTCCTGAACATAGGATGTGCAAAGCGGTACATGAGAGTCGTCAATATACCATTAGGGAGAAATGCATTTGGTGCGGTTACATTGTCAAAAATGTGAAACATCCATGAATACAACATAGATATGAAAACATAATGACAGGAGGGAGACAACAAAAGTAAACAAAGCCCACGTTTAGTGTAGTTTTAACAATGGTGCTCGTCTACAAGAACCGATTTTGATGTTTGGTTGCAGGAAGAAATGTTGCAGACCAATGTTTTGGAACTCAGAGTTATTTGTTAAAGAAAAGGTTCCATTCAATGGAAATGTTCAAGCCTTGTCTGACGGAGTCAATGTCATGATCTCTGCTTCCAAAAGATCAGAACTTGCCCGACTCCCTTGGAAGCAGACCCATAACCCCGGTTCCGAGTGCCAGCCAGTCCCAATTGGGACCTTTTGGACCCTGTCCTGGCGCCAGTGGCACCAGGCTCATAAAGATGCCCAGTCCCAGCGCTGGAAGCGCCGGGCTCATAATGCTTGGGTGGACTTACCTGCAGCAGACCATACTGCTTACTTACCTGCCAGTTGAACCCCTGATCCTCTTCTGTTTGGGACTACTTTTCCTGTTGGGTGGGGCAGGAGCCACTCCCTGGTTCAGAACACTGGAACTCTTCTGGAAAGCAGGAACTCTTTTCTTACCTAGGCGTGGCTGTGGAAGGAGACACCTAAGCACTACAGGAGGCTATTTAAACCACACCCGATGGATGAATCTTGCTTTGTGTTATTCTGCATTCTCTGCAGCAGAACGCTCATCGTGTCTTCTGCTTCTGATCCTGGGCCTAAGGGAACAAAGGCTTACCATCCTGGAATCCAGTCTTCAGCAGCACCTGTAAAGACAAAGAAAGAACAGGTTAGCACTACGGTCTTCAGTGGCAGCGCATCTCTTACCTGCTCCATCGGCTGTCACCAACGCCTCGCGCTGCATTCCGGCATCTGAAAGACAAAGGCTTACCTACTCTTCGCATGCTCCGGAGGTCTTCGCACTGCATTCCGGCATCTGAAAGACAAAAGCTTACCAGCTCTTCGCACGCTCCGGAGGCCTTCGGCGCTGCATCCCGCATCTGAAAGACAAAAGAAGGTGCGTTTAAAGACATTGGGCAACTTTATTACTCACGTGCCATTACTCCTTCCCACGCCGAATCCAGTGGGTATTCCAGCACCCTTCAGCTTCTCTAAGGCTCCGAACTTGTACCTGCAAGATAAAAGGGACAATTAGTGCGCATCGTGAAGCAGGCTACAAGTGCTTACTTAAGTGCTTCCAGGCGCTTCTATTCCTCACGCGGGTTCGATCCTCAACTCTCATCAGCCCGCCATCCGCCATCGCCAGAACCCTGCAAAACAAGAGATATCATTACAAAAGACTTTTAAGACATTCGAAGTGCCCAGAACTTACCGTTCGTGCAGTTAACGACGGACAGCAGTCCTCTGAGGTCAAGAGGCCTGCACCCTTATCCAGTGAAGAAACTGGTTACGGCACCCTGCCCCGAGGCAGATGGAGAGCTCGGCGTTCACTTACCTAAGACATCTTACTCTTCGAGTCAGACATACAGTGCACAGAGGTCCAGCCCAAAGAGCCAACCGTGTGTTACACATCACCTTTGAAGATACGGCATTCACCCAGTCAAGACCGGCGCCTCTGCGGGAATCAGGTGAGCGTTACAGTCAAGGCGATATATCCATTTCTGCTCGAGTTTGCGAAGGGCAAGGTCTCTATTACCCCCTCGGAAGGGGTTACCCACTGTTTGCAGTATTGTCCAGAAAATATCGTTGTGGGTATGTTTCATGGCTTTGTAGTGTGCCACTAAGGGTTTATCTTCTACTTGGTTGCGTACACATGACCGATGTTCACAAATGCGTTGTCTGATTTCTCTCTTGGATTTGCCTACATAGATGAGGTCGCAGGGGCATTTAATGATGTAGACGAACCATTTAGTTTTGCAATTGGTAAAGGAGTTCCAGGTCCACAAGTTACCTTTCAGATCAATTGTCTTGAGGTTCGTTGTCGGTGTGCAGACGGAACAGTTTCCACACTTGAAATGGCCTATTACTGGCGGCAGGTTCCATAGAGTACCTTGTGTACTGCTTGAGACATCTACTTCTGTGTATGTGTGTACGAGGCGATCTTTTAGATTGCGGCTGCGTTTGAACGCAAATCTAGGTTTCTCTGGTGCGAAAGAGTCAGTGTAGAGCTTGTCCCAGTGTTTAAGGACCGTTTTTCTGATTGAATTACTTAAAGGAGTGAAAGTTGTGACGCAGGTCATTTTGGTGTTGGACTGTTCTCTTTTGGTTGTGGTGAGGCAGGAGTCTCGATTGGTGTGTTTAACTCGTTTTCTTGCTTGACGGATGATGTGGCTGGGGTATCCTCGCCCCTTTAGGCGTTTGGCCAGTTCTTTGCTTTTAGATTCGTATTCAACCATTGTCGAACAATTACGCCTAATCTTTTGGCCGCCATTACAAATTGTAAAGGGCATTCTCCAGAACAGCCCTCCCCGACTACGGCACCAATCGCACAGTCAGGTTTCAGCACGTCCAAAAATTATAATCCATCAATGGCATTCACTTGATACACCTTTCTCGTAAATCATGATTACCTTGCACGACAAGATCTTACCTATTTTGTCTTAGCCCACCGCTAACCACCGCACTGTAATTTTTGACCCCCTTCCAACTCGATTTGGGCATCTGACTACCGCAGACTGCCCACCCCAGCCGTATTTACCGACAGCTGGACAAACACAAGACCATCGCCATGGCGTCAACTTACTTACACATGGTAGGTCCACTCCTTGCAGCCCCACTTTCATTATGTTTCAAATCTTGCATCACCGTTTCTAAATAGCGTTCTCCACCCTTAAACTACAGGATGACGCTCTTCTTACTTAACTAAGTCCGACCACGACTTGATGTCCTGAAGACAGTTCGGTACTACCTTGCAGCGCTGCCTCATTTCATCCAGCCACTGCCCTTTGTAACCTACCGAACCAGAAACACCCACCGATGTGTCGACAATGTTAAATGTATTGTGAATGTAAACAATACATAGAATATCTGGTCACTATTGTATGATTACTAACTCACCGATATGCAACCTGTAAATGTATTTAAAGTATGCATACACTATGTGCCACGGCACATAAAGAATTGTGTATACATGTCTTCCTGTTAAAATAAACCTTCCTGTTTATTATACTCCACGGTGATCCTTATTCTCCAGCTAGTATTTTCCTAGCTCCACTGCAAGGAATATTGCGACCCCCTGTCACGCCTTAGGCCTGGGTAGCCGTTGACTCTACTTCCTCTCTATCTCTGTACCTTCCGACCCTCCAGAGTCAGGCCCCCAACACAAAAAAGAGGGTCCCGCCCATTATTCTTTCTTCGGGGTAATGATTAGAGGCAGAGATATTTGTGTCCAGCTGGTGTCTGTCTAGTCTATTAAGTGTCTGTCTTATATGTTCTGTTGTGCCATTACATGTGGAAGAATTATTTTTGTGCGTTTTGTGTGAGACTTGATTAAGATTTATGCAATTTGATAGTTAAGATGGAATCACATACAAATTGATGTTTGGATTGGAGCTTGCAGTTTTTGGTGCTCACTCATATTGTTGGCAGTGTTAAAGTTGCATGGCAGCATTAAAAAGCATTGTATAAGAGGAATAGAAACAGATTTAAGCACATGGAAGATATTACTCCATTAGCACACTTATGTAAACAGCTGCCGAAACACGCACCCAAGCTTAAGAAGTATAGCACCAAGTGGGTCAAGGGTACCGCCCACAAGATGTTTATGCCGTGGCCACAAAATGGGTCTTTATCTAAAGCCCTCTTACAGCATATGACAACTTACTTGCATGCTACATATACAGGCAAGAAGTTAGAGAAACGCCTTGCTGTTCTAGAATTCTGGAAAATGTTCGAACAGTCCAAGGAGGAAGAGCCGCCTGCAGATTGGATATTAAATGTATGCACAGAGGGGGGTGAGATGCCTACCGCACCACCTGCCCCGCCTGAAACAGAAACCGAGGGAAGTAAGCCTGAGGGACTCTACCCAATAAGAGAGCTTAAAGCAGCCACAGGATACAGCAACCCCGCTTATGAGTCACCTACACACAGTTGTGACGACAATCAACGGAAGGATCAGTACAAGAATCTTACCTCCGTAGTCCCCAGGGACAAGCAGAGACGCGATGACGAAAGAAAGGATCAGGCACGGACAAGTGCATCTCTCGATGAGGAGAGAGAGGGAAAGAAGCGGAAAGTAAGCAAAGAGAGAACTGATGAGATAGCATTCGCAAAAGACAAATGGATGGGAGGACAAATATTATTGAAACTCGATGGAAAAGGAAGTGATGAAGTGAGGCCTAAAGAGAGGTTAGATGAGGCACAGAGAAAGGAGAGAGAGAAGGAGTTGAGGGACAAAAGGATAAGAAGGAAAGATAGGCTGAGGCAAGAACAGCTATATCGCAAAGAGCAAGAAAAACAGCTTGATCGCAAACAAAGAAAGCCTCTGATCAGGACAGGAAGAAACAGCAAATGTTGGAAGAAGAGCAAAGGGTACATGAACAAAGGATAAGGAGACGAAGGGATGAGGAAGTTCGAAGGGCAGATGAACATAGAGATGAAAAGAGAAGGGAAGAAGAGGCGAGGAAGCGCAAAGAATTTGATGATGATAATGGACGCAAGCAGAGACAAAGGACACGCGATCTCGAATATTTAGAGAGGGAAGTTAAAAAACCTGATCCAGTGGTAGATTGGGAAGACATTGAAGAATTCTTTCCCACATACGATTCAGTATCAGGCGCGTCTAGGGCAAATATTGATGATGACTTCGACACCAGAAGCATCAGGGAAATGATCGATAAAATATATGATGAAATGGGGCTAGAACAAATATCCCGGACAGAGGGGGAAGACGAGTGCTTGGAAAGCACTCAGCTGTACGACACTCATGATGTCACCCGAAATAGTGGGAGTAGGAAACTGTCCCTGGACAGGTTAGAAATCAGTAGAAACGATGATGACACAAGGAGTTGCGTGAATTGGGAACAACCAATGTCCGACTCCGAAGAGGAGGAGAGCGAGGCAAATGAAGAAGGAAGAAGGCGCGAAAGGCGGCTCCCAAGGGACAAAGGGGTACCATGGTCAGACGCCAGCGAATCAGCACCGAGGACATCAGAGTCTGCCACGCAGTCTGACCGGCATGAAGAAACACCCCAGGGTCAGAGGGAGGTGCCGTCACCAGCCTATGTAGACAGATTGAGGACATTACCAAGCAGACGGCGATGTAGGAATATTATCCCTGCGATAGATAGGAGAGCTATGAGAGAAGAGAAAGAAGGCTGCGCATTCCAGTTTCCGCTACTAGAAAAGGGGGGGCACAAGAACACAATATATTCCATGGCCACACATGGATCGAGAAAACCTGAAGAACAAGCTTCCAATGTTTGACATCGGGATCCGGAAAGTGGATACATGAGTTAGAAAAAATGACAGGAGGAAACACGCTAGTTATAGGGGGCATTAAAGGTCTCCTGATCGCCATACTTGGTGAGAGAGAAGACGATGTGTGGACATGGGCGGGCTACCCCGGTGTAACCACAATCAACACGGCACACGACGGAGTGCAATTTAACAATTGCAGAGCAACGGTATGGAAAGCGCTAAGAGTGCTTTGCCCAGACACTTCTGATATGGGAGCTATAATGACTCGGAAAATGAAGGAATCAGAAGATCCATTACTTTATATCCAGAATTTCCAAGACACCTGGGTACTCGAAACACATGAATCTTGGACAAAATCTATACCTGTATTTTATCACATATTGTGCCAAGGGTTGCCAGAACCAGTGCAGAAACAGCTCAAGAAATTGGTAGGAGTTGAGGCTAAACCGTGGGCTTAAATACAGTGAACTATCGCGCATTACTGTAGATTGTTGCAAGAAAAGAATCGAAAAAAGAGGCAACTCGAAAGGATGAGGAAGCGAAGCTGGTGCAATAGAAATTATCAAAGTATGCTCTTGAAGGAGCCATGCTAACTAACCCAGCTGAACAAAACATGCAACAGGTGGCTAATCCACAGCAGAATAACCAGGGTAACGTAGGACTGTACCCGAGGTGAAGAAGATTTAGAGGAAGAGGATGGCACAGCAATCAGGGAGGTTTCCAAGGTAATCAAGGAGGTTTTTGAAACGTGCAAATGGGTAATCTAGATATGTCAAATGAACAAATGATCCGACCACCGCCAGTATGTTGGCTGTGTGGAATGGCAGGGCCTTTGGCGCGCACGTGCAGAAGTCAAGGTGCGTGGCAAAGTAGCCAAGGAATGGGAGCAGGCACGGCGAATCACCCTGCAGTCTCACAACAGGGCAGTGCACAGAATCACACGGTGAAGCAGCAAGTGCCAGGCATACAGCAAGGTGCACAACAAGGGGTACAAGCACCGAACATGTGGAAATTTACCACAAGGGCAATCTCAACAGGCACCACCGCAACCTTTTCAGGGCATAAACTCCGGAAAGGAAGACAACACTGGGAATGGAGAAAATCCACAAGTGTTCAGTGGGCCAAACTTATATATGAACTAGGACAGCTCACTGGGAACCCTGATGTGCTCTATCCTATCAGTGACACCAGACCCTCGTAGGGAACCTAGGGTAAATGTCGTTATAGGGGGTAAAGAATATTCCTTCCTAGATGACACGAGTGCAACACGCTCGTGCATAAGAGAAGGCAAGTTTTGCTTGTCCAGCGAGGCCATAGATACTCAAGAGTTTTACAGGAGCTCACAGTCGAGTTCCCTTGACAGACACACTCCCAGTCTCTGTAAGAGAGTGCGAAATGAATGTACCTTTGTTGTATTCAAGTCAGACCCTAGTAAACATTTTGGGTCGAGACTTAATGACAAAATTGAACATGATGATTTTGTTCACGGAGGAGGGCATAATATGCTCCACTCCGGGAATGCATTACTCATATGTATGCAAAATGATCAGCGCATACTCAGGACACATAGCCATGAGAGCTATACCTTTAGAGCCAGACATTTTTGCATATGCCATGCAGGTGTTCATGGCAGGATTGCCAGGCCTCGCAGACAAAACTATGAGAACCCCCGATGAGATTTTATTCAGACCAAGAATACCCATGCATGAAGAGGAGGGGCACGTATTTCCCTTGCTAATACTTGCTGCTGCAGTGCGAGGGAAAGTAGCATTGGTTGAAGGTTACGATGATGAGGGCAGACAATGGTGTGCGATTACTGCCATTGAAGAAGGGTATCGAGCGACTGACATCACCGATGACGATCTGTTTGAAGAGCAACCAGACTCAGAAGACACAAGGGTGGAAGTGAGTCTCGGATTTTGGGTAAGAATGATCAGGAGAGAAGTGCCTCAGAGAATGATGTTGGAGCTGAAGCGCCTGGAATATTTTGATGAGGATATAGCTAAGGTACCTGTCTCAGTATGAACTACAGGACCCTATGATGTAGACCTCCTGAAGAGGGTGGGAGAAGTGAAAATTAAACTGAAACCAGGAGCTATTTTTACCGAGAGCCCGACAATATCCCATGTCCAGAGAGGCAGAGGAAGGGATCGCAAAGACAATTTCTGTCATGATGGACCAGGGCATCTTAGGGACGTCAGAGTCACCATGTAACATGGCAGTTTATCCTGTGAAGAAATAAAAAGGGGGGTCTTGGCGTTTAATCCAGGATTTAAGAGCATTAAACAATATTGTTGAAGCCGACTTCCCTCTAGTCCCTAATCCATCTACAATCTTATGTAATATACCCGTCGAGGCAAAATATTATACGGTGATTGATTTGAAACCGTGACTCACAAGATCTGACGTCATTCACGTTCAGACAAATGCGTCTGAAAAGCACGAGGTTGCCACAGGGGTGCTGTGAGTCCCCATCAATTTTCAATAGAATGCTACAGATGGACCTAAGCAATATTGCATTAGAAAGTGTCGTCTTGCAGTATGTGGATGACATTCTAATTTGCAGCACTACAGAAAAGCAATGCAGACACAATTCTGTTCAGCTACTGCCTATATTGGCTCAGAAAAGATATATGGTTGACAAGGAAAAGTTACAATATTGTCAACAGGAAGTGCTGTAATTGTTACGCCTCGGCAGGCCCGCAGGAAGGTCATTGCCCTCCGCAAGGGTATGCGTCATATTGCAAACCCATTCTACACCCACTGGCAACTGCCCTGGAAAATAGTGGCTTCGGCTCACTCCGCAGTACTCTGCGGCAAGTTTGGGCTACAATTCCCAGCTTTCCGCCTCCCGCTGTCAGCTCAGAGGCGATGATGCGTGAGCATCGGTTTCGTCCGGTTCCGCCTTCTCCTTCCCGATTTAAACCTCGGAACCGGGCGAAACGCTGCTTCTGATTAAAGTTGCATCCCGGTATTTAGACGTTCCGTCTTCAATCCTACTTTAATTACCCGTGTACCAGACCTGTTTCCTCTTTCACGGACTGCTTTTGCCTGCCGCTTTTGGAAATCTACTTACCCGTGTACCAGACCTGTTTCCTCTTTCACGGACTGATTTTGCCTGCCGCTTTTGGAAATCTACTTACCCGTGTACCAGACCTGTTTCCTCTTTCACGGACTGCTTTTGCCTGCCGCTTTTGGAACCTTGTGATCACGGCATCGGTAAGACTCTTATTTTCACCACTTGCTAAGAAGCACATCTCCTGTACTCATTGTACCTTGCCGCTGAACTATATCACCTGCAACACTCCAACTCAATTGTGTCCTTTATTGTTGCTGTTACCATCCTCTTTCCACAATCAGACTTCCATTGGACATTCTTGAGTAGTGCACAGGGACACTTTGCGGATAGTGCACCTACCCGACTCTAGTGTGGCCCTCGTTCCGCCCGGGTTCAGTTTCCCTAACTAACCTACCCATTTGTTATTTTGCACTTCCGTTTTCATGAACTCTTTGGACATTACAGACTCAACAGCACATCAGTGGTAAGGGTTTTCTTTTGTATGATTATCCATTCTCCTTAGCTAATTGACAACTATAGTCAGGATAGGTTACATTCTCCTCTCTTACTTGTAGGTGGTTCCGGTTGCCTTGAAACAAGGGGAGGGCATAGTTCAGGTACTACTAGAAAGAAGTATCGAGGGAAAGGGATCTTTCTTAAATTTCCAATTGCTCACCTCTTGTTTTTCCTTTACAGCTGGGTTCTTGGCGGCGTCTCCTCCCCGCCCTTTTGAGCAATCAGTCCGTCTGCCTGGTCCTATCCAGCAGAGAGTCATATCGTTAAAAAGGTCTTGTGCCCTCACAGAAAGGAGGCTAGGTTGGAGGCCCCGACCTAGCTCTTCAATCAATAGTTCAGTCCTGTGCCTTCCGGCCACCGATTTGGTATACTTCCCGTCCGGTGAGTAACAAAATCAGAAGCCATGGAAGAAGCGGATCCGTTGGCCACTCTGGTTCATTTGGTATCCGAACTACGGGCAGACATGACTGCCGCACATGATGCCTTACACCAGCGGATTGACAACATGAGGCCCTTTCCTGTACCCCAGACTCTGGGGATTGATCCGTCCGGTGCTACTGCCTCAGGCTCTGGAGCCCATTCAGCCTCCGCCTCTGGGTTCACCTCTGGCCCTGTTTTGATGGCCACCCAATTCCCATTGGCCCCTCCGGAACGTTTTACCGGTGACCCAAAGCAGCACCGGACATTTATCAACCAATGCAAATTGCATTTTCTTTGTCGCCCTTCTGCCTTTCCCAATCCCACCACGAAGGCGGCCTTTGTCCTTTCACACCTTGAAGGGACGGCGGCAGCCTGGGATAATCCCTTGCTTGAATCCAATAGCTATGTTTTGTATGACTGTGACGCTCTTATCACAGCCAAGAATAGGGTGTTTGATACCCGGTACAAGTCACAGGCCACGGACCTAGAATTCTTGAATTTACGTCAGGGTACATCTTCCTTGTTTACATACCTCACTAGGTTCAATCAGTTGGCAGCCGAGACGGATTGGCCAGGAGAGAAGAAATCTGCGGTATTCTACAAAGGATTGTCTGAGGAGTTAAAAGACATCCTGGCTACTGTGCCAGTAATCCCTACCACATTCGGGGAGTTGCTTGATTTGGTGTTACAAGTAGACGCTAGACGATCTGAAAGGAAGGGAGAACGAAAAAATGTGGCTCCAGTACCCCTTTCCCTTGATTCCGTTAATCCTCCTTCCTCTGATTCTTCTGAACCTATTATATGGAATATGACTATGCCATGAGCAAATACGTTCCTGTGGTTTCTAAACCACAACCTGAAGCCGTACATGCGGTAGACGGCTCTTCTCTGGTCTCGGGTCTGGTTACTCAAAGCACGTCTCTCGTCCGTATGCAGACGGACGATGGACATACTGAAACACTCAAATTTTACCTAATTAAGGCCCCCAGCTTCGTGTAATTTTGGGCATTCCGTGGTTACAGCACCACAATCCTGACATCGACTGGGCCAAGAAGGTGGCACAATTCCCTTCCTCTGTCTGTAATGAAAGGTGTTTTCAGACCAGTAGCATTTCCGGTACTTCCTGTCAAGCCCTGGTCGCCTCAATGGCCATGATAGGTGCCATTACCAATGCCATCGAACCTCGTATCCCTGTGCAATACGCTTCTTTCCGGGACGTCTTCGATAAAGGTGGCGCTGACCAGTTGCCCCCACACAGGCCATATGATTGTCCTATCGACCTGGTACCGGGGCCTAAAATACCTGCTGGCAGGGTTTATTCGCTCACACTGCCAGAAGACAAAGTGCTAAAAGAGTACATTGACAAGGCATTGGCTACTGGGTTCATCAGACCATTGAGATCACCGGCAGCGTCTCCTCTGTTTTTTGTTCCTAAAAAGGAAGGCAACCTTCGCCCTTGCATTGATTACAGGGCATTAAACGCAATCACAGTTAAGAACCAGTACCCTCTTCCCCTGATCTCTGTACTCTTAGATCAGCTAGGTTCTTCTAGAATCTTTACCAAACTTGACTTGCGGGGTGCCTACAACCTAGTTCGCATACGAGAGGGGGACGAGTGGAAAACCTGCCTTCAAGACCCGGTACGGGTTATTTGAATACCTTGTGATGCCCTTCGGGTTGTGTAACGCCCCAGCCACCTTTCAGGCCTTCATGAACGATGTCTTTCACAATCGTCTGGACCGGTTTGTTGTGGTCTACCTAGACGATATACTGATTTATGCCTCATCCAAGAGTGAACACACCGAACATGTGAGATTCGTCTTACAAAGGCTGAGAGAGAACCGTCTCTTCGTCAAAGCCGAGAAGTGTATCTTCAATTCATCAGAGGTTGAGTTTTTAGGTTATGACCTTACCAATCGAGGCATCCGGATGAGCCAGTCCAAGGTTAAGACCGTTTTGGAATGGCCTGTTCCTACTACAACCAAAGCCCTACAGTCATTCGTGGGGTTCTCGAACTTTTACAGGCGCTTTATCTTTTCATTTTCTACCATCTCGGCTCCTTTGACGGCTTTAACTAGCTCAAAACAGCCATACCGATGGACACCAGAAGCGCAATCCGCCTTTGAGGCCTTAAAGGCGGCTTTTTCTTCAGCTATAGTGCTGCAACATCCTGATCCGCTCCTACCCTTTTTTGTGGAAGCTGAGACTTCTGGGACGGCCATCGGGGCTATACTGTCGCAACCCTGTCAGGACTCAGGTGAGATTCATCCGGTTGCGTTCTTTTTGAGAAAACTGACACCATACGAGCGCAACTATCCTATCACGGAAAGAGAGTTGCTGGCAGTCAAGGACGCTTTCTCGGAATGGCATCACCACCTATTGGGGACCCCATTACTGTCTTCTCTGACCATCGGAGTCTATTGGCATTCAAGTCAATGAAGTGTCTCACTGCCCGGCAGGCCCGCTGGCACCTTTTCTTTTCTCAGTTCAATTTCACAATCACGTATCGGCCAGCCCGTCTTAACGTTTGTGCAGACGCCTTGTCTCGCCTGCCCTCTCACCCGGAGCAAAGCAAACCCGATTGCCCTCTTCTGCTGCCTTCTAGGGTAGTATGTGCATGTACTCCACACCCTTTGCTCCGTTCTTTAATCTCGGACTGGGTGAATACACATAAAGAGGAATGTGTAGCCCTAAATCTTGACGTGGTACAAGGACTTCCCTATATTCAGGGCCGCCTGTTTGTGCCCCCGGGGAAAGCTCGTCTCCAGGCCCTTGCTTTGTCCCATGACTCCTTGATAGCGGCTCATCCAGGCCAAAAGAAGACTCTGGACTTGCTCTGTCGTTGGGCCCGGTGGCCGTCTATGTCTCAAGACGTGGTTAACTATTTGGCCTCCTGTTCTGTGTGCGCTCAATGTAAGGTCTCCCGGTCTAAACCTGTGGGTTTGTTGCAGTCACTCCCGGTCCCTCACAAGCCATGGTACATGGTCTCTATGGATTTCATTGTGGGCCTGCCACCGGTTGACGGTTTTGACACCATCTGGGTGGTAATTGATTATTTCACAAAGATAGCGCTTTTCATTCCTTGTGCGGGTTTGCCCTCTGCTCCGACATTGGCCTCATTGTTCCTTAAAAACGTATTTCGTTTCTTTGGTCTGCCTTCTATTGTGGTTTCGGATCGCAGACCGCAGTTTACGTCACGTTTCTGGAGGGCTCTGACGGCATCTCTTGGCATCGATGACAGGTTCAGCTCTGCCTTCCATCCACAAACCGATGGGCAGACTGAACGGCTCAACGCTACTCTCGAGCAATACCTACGCTGCCTCACACTTCGTTTCCAGTCCTCTTGGTTGGCGTTGCTACCACCCGCTGAATTCGCTTATAATAATTCTCTGCATGCCGCTTCTGGTGTATCTCCCTTTTTTGCACTTTACGGACACCATCCGCGGTCCTTGCCCCTGGATCCTGACCTTCCCATTGACAATCCAGCGGCTCATGCGTGTGTTCGGGACCTCAAGTCCATTCATGGGGTCGTTCGTCAACACCTGCTGCATGCTCGGGCAAAAGCAAAGAAATTTGCAGACATGCATCGGACACCTGCACCCAACTACCGTGTGGGTATGAAGGTTTGGCTGTCATCACGCAACCTGAGAATACCTGGTAAACGAATGCTCTTACCCAAGTTTGTGGGTCCCTTTCCTGTCACAAAGGTCTTAAATCCAGTTGCTGTGCGTCTTTCATTGCCCTCGTCCTGGAAACAGCACCCAGTGTTTCATGTCAGTTTGCTGAAGCCTTGCCCAGCCAACATGCGGTTGCCGGTCCGCCCACCCCCGATGCGGGTGGATGGCAGTGATGAGTTCGAGGTGGCTGATATCCTGGATTTTCGTCTTCAGAGGGGTCGTCCTTTTTACCTGGTTGACTGGAAGGGATTTGGCCCTGAGGATAGGTCTTGGGAGCCTTTATCTAATATCCATGTCCCGGCCCTGCTTTGCTGCTTCCATGCCCGTAGGGGGGTGGTGCCGCCTTTGGGGGTGGATGCTGTTATGCCTCGGCAGGCCCGCAGGAAGGTCATTGCCCTCCGTAAGGGTATGCGTCATATTGCAAACCCATTCTACACCCATTGGCAACTGCCCTGGAAAATAGTGGCTTCGGCTCACTCCGCAGCACTCTGCGGCAAGTTTGGACTACAATTCCCAGCTTTCCGCCTCCCGCTGTCAGCTCAGAGGTGATGATGCGTGAGCCTCGGTTTCGTCCGGTTCCGCCTTCTCCTTCCCGATTTAAACCTCGGAACTGGGCAAAACGCTGCTTCTGATTAAAGTTGCATCCCGGTATTTAGAAGTTCCGTCTTCAATCCTACTTTAATTACCCATGTACCAGACCTGTTTCCTCTTTCACAGACTGCTTTTGCCTGCCGCTTTTGGAAATCTACTTACCCGTGTACCAGACCTGTTTCCTCTTTCACGGACTGCTTTTGCCTGCCGCTTTTGGAAAACTACTTACCCGTGTACCAGACCTGTTTCCTCATTCACGGACTGCTTGTGCCTGCCGCTTTTGGAGCCTTGTGATCACGGCATCGGTAAGACTCTACTTTTCACCACTTGCTAACAAGCACATCTCCTGTACTCATTGTACCTTGCCGCTGAACTATATCACCTGCAACACTCCAACTCAATTGTGTCCTTTATTGTTGCTGTTACCATCCTCTTTCCACAACCAGACTTCCATTGGACATTCTTCAGTAGTGCACAGGGACGCTTTGCGGATAGTGCACCTACCCGACTCTAGTGCGGCCCTCGTTCCGCCCAGGTTCAGTTTCCCTAACTAACCTACCCATTTGTTATTTTGCACTTCCGTTTTCATGAACTCTTTGGACATTACAGACTCAACAGCACATCAGTGGTAAGGGTTTTCTTTTGTATGATTATCCATTCTCCTTAGCTAATTGACAACTATAGTCAGGATAGGTTACATTCTCCTCTCTTACTTGTAGGTGGTTCCGGTTGCCTTGAAACAAGAGGAGGGCATAGTTCAGGTACTACTAGAAAATAGTATCGAGGGAAAGGGATCTTTCTTAAATTTCCAATTGCTCACCTCTTGTTTTTCCTTTACAGCTGGGTTCTTGGCGGCGTCTCCTCCCCGCCCTTTTGAGCGATCAGTCCCTCTGCCTGGTCCTACCCAGCAGAGAGTCACATCGTTAAAAAGGTCTTGTGCCCTCACAGAGAGGAGGCTAGGCTGGAGGCCCCGACCTAGCTCTTCAATCAATAGTTCAGTCCTGTGCCTTCCGGCCACCGATTTGGTATACTTCCCGTCCGGTGAGTAAAAGTAATGTCATGAAAAGTATCTAGGCACTTGCATTAGCCTGCACTTGCGTTGACCTACTGAGCTATCTTGCGTGTATTTAAAGCTTATTCGAAGCGTGGAGGTAAATGCTGAACCAGCCAGGCCTCTATGACTGAGTGAGCCAGCATGCTTGCAAGGGGTTAACTGCGAAGGTCCTTCTGGAGACATAAAGATCTAGTTTTGCAAGAAGCCCTGCGCAGCATTTAGGAGCCAGGCACTGCCATTCTCTTCTGCGCTCTGCATTTGTCAGGTGCTCTGATAACACAGGAATGTAGAAAGGCGCTTCCCACAACAATGTACACTGAGCCTGAGAGCCAGGACTGACAGTAACTTTCCAGTTGAAAACATGTTTTGCTGCATGGAAGGTTCTCGAAGAGCTGGTACGTCATAGTACAGCCCCTCATAAGAGAACTTTACCTGGGCCAGTTAGGGGAGGACTCTTCCTGGGCTGTTCGTGAGACGCGCGCACGGAGAGAGACAGTGCCTGGATAACCAGCCAGCACTAGAGGGCAGAGGCTCCTGGCAATCAAATTCCCGCTTGGGTGCAGGCCTTCGGGGGACTAGGCCAGTCCCTGAACGGTGCCGGGCACACTGAGTGGCGTGGGTCCTGGGTGTGGTTCTATCGTATCGCCATCAACGATTCCTAGGAGCGTAAGATTCATTGCTTATTCATCTGTAACTGATAATTTGTATTATTCAGCTTGCACTTTCATTCCCATATTATTGACAACTGCTGCTTAATTCTGATTAGTCATTGTAGTAATAAATGCAAGCATCAAATCTTCTGTGTGATTGGCTTCCTTCCAGACTGAGTTCATTGTGCCTCGCATAGATTCTTACTTGTGTGGGAGAGTGATTAGGAGTGATTATTGCACCAAGGGCTGGCCGCAGGATGGTGCGGGTTCCCCTTTTCACTACATGTATATAGGCCAGTTGATCGCCCATGAAGGAAAGAAGGTGACCCCGGAAAGGGCTAAAGCAATATTGAACACGGCTAAGCCACACACGATAAAGCAAATGCAAAGCTTTCTAGGCCTGTGCAACTATGTTAGAGCATGGGTTTTCGATTACAGTTCGTATACCAGGCCTTTACTCTAGGCCCTAAAGAAGGCCCAGGTGACAAAGGAAAAGATTGACTGGTCTGAGGCGATGGAAAAAGGGTTTGCTGAACTGAAGAAAGTGATTTGTACACCTCCAGTTCATGGAATTCCCAATTATGCAGAGGGATTCTACCTGTTCTCGCACACAGATGGCAGCGTTATGACGGCAGTGCTTGCTCAAAGAACCTTGTTGGGGTACAAGCCCCTGGCATATTACAGTGAGAACCTGCACCCAGTAATGAAAGTTCATTTCCCATGCGAACAAAGTTTAGCTGCCGCAGCGTTCGCCATAGAGAAGGCGACGACCATTGTAATGGGATGCTCCATGACGTTATACGTCGAACACTCATTATTTGCCATTTTAGAGAAACCAAAGGGCACATTGACATCTCAGAGAGCTTCTGCCTATGAAGTGATCATATCAAATCCATCGATCAAAATAGTTTGATGTAAAACAGTGAACCCAGCCACGTTCATAGCTGAACAGGTCACTGAAGGAGAACCGATACATGACTGTGCAAATTATGAAGAATTTTATGATGAAATCCCGAGGGTAAAAGAAAGTGCCTTGGCAGGAGGAGAGATTGTCTTTATTGACAGGTCTTCGAGAATCGAACAATGTGATTGGCAAAGATACACAGGCATCACAGTGATAAAGCACACAGCGAATGGAGAATTTTGAGTACTCATCAGTGCACGAATACCATCTCATTATTCAGCACAGGCTGCAGAATTACTGGCATTGATACTCGACATTGAGAATCACTCAGACCAGGAAGTGCCCGTGTACAGTGACTCTGCCTATGTGACATCAACAGTGCACGCAGGCGTGCTGGAAAAGGAGGGGCTACCTCCGAGCAGATGGCACACCAGTGCAGCACGCAGCCTTATTGGACAGGCTGTTTAAGGCACTACAGCTCCCAGTGGGCATAGCGGTCGTGAAATGCACCGCCCACACGAAAGGGACAGATTTTGTGTCACGCGGAAACCACGCAGCAGACACAGAAGCCAAGCGTATGGCCTACAAAAGTGAGACGGTTATGGAAGTGGAAGTGCCGTGCACCCATGAAAGAATGATGGTAGCACGAACCGCACCAGAAGCCTATAGTGATTTTGGGCAGAAACAACTAATGGAGCTTCAAGGGCAGGGACCACAGGACGAGAAGAACCTGTAGAAACGTCGAGGGTGTTCCTTAAACCCCTCTGACGGATTGTGGCGGCAAGACAGCACTAATAAACCAATAATGCCTGTAGCCCTATTAAAAATAGCGTTGGAACAATTGCATTACCCAATGCACCTAAAAAAAGAGAATCTAGCAGCAACACTCGCGGAAGACTGGTTCATACCGAATTTAGCTGAGCATGTTGCATTTTTATGGTGAACTGCATAATCTGCCAGCAATTCACCGCTGGGCACACATTAAAAGTAATGAGAGGATTCATGCCCCGGCCAAATGGGCCTTTTCAGCATCTGCATGCCGATTACGTCGACATGATTCAAGTATGCAACGGGTACAGATACTTAATGGTTGTGGTGTGTCCATTCTCTGGATGGCTAGAAGCAGGTCCATGTACACACCCAGACTCTACCCGTGCGGCCAAATTCCTAGTGAGGAAAGTGTTCCCTAGGTGGGGGGTGTGTGAAGTGATGAGGTCAGATAATGGGGCACATTTTGTAAATGCAGTCTTTGAACAGATTAGCTTGTTGCTTGGTATAAAGCACAAGTTCTTGTCGGCGTATCATCCAGAAGGTAATGGGATTTGTGAGAGGCTCAATGGCTTGTTAAAGGAAAGGATAGCCAAGTTGAAGCTTACCTTAAAGAGGGGATGGTTGCACTGCCTTCCATTGGCATTGTATGCTCTTCGAAACCAACCAGGCTCCGACCATCATTTTACGCCACACGAGATAGTCACAGGAAGAAGGATGAGGACCCCTCTTACCCCTAGAGACAGAACTACATGTGATGCCCAGTCAACCTGAGAGGTCCTGGGATCCGAAATGCAAAAGTACCTGAACTGCATGACATCCAGCCTTACTGTAATTTCAGACCACCTGCAGCGATGATGAAAAGGGTGCGGCACAGCAAAAAACCCAGAGGGAGACGCTGCAACAGACCCAAGTCTACGTGCTCCACTCGTCTTCCCTGGAGATATTGTGTTGGTGAAAAACCATATGAGGAAAAGGTGGGACGAGCCAATATTCAATGGTCCTTTCATCGTGGAGGACTGCACTCCGTCAGCCGTGAAGCTACAGGGCAGGAGAGCATGGATTTCTCTCAACAACATTAAGCCTTATATCGGAGAAAGTCCCCTGCCTGCACCCCACCGCGAAGAGACTACAGACAACGGGGAAGAACCACAGCACATGCAGACAAGATCTATGATGAGGAAGAAGGACGCATGAGCAGTAAAGCAAGACAAGGAACCCTTTTGCAAATTGTGGCTTAAATTGGACATTGCCCCTAAGTGAAAAGGGGATAAGGACAAAAGAAAACCACTCTGTGCATCCTAGTTGCAGGGTGAAGAAGAACATTGCGGAAGTAAGCCACAGCACGTTGTTGACACGAACTTTTGAACCAAATCACACCTAAGCCTTGTTGAGGAAAAGACTATAACAAACTTTGACCAAGGACTTTTCACATTTTGAAGGCAAAATACAGTATCCTGATTCATGATGTATCGAGACTTTGTTTGGCAGCACTTATGGTGTCCCCCAGAAGAGACATCACAACGGACATGCTCACCTATTTCCACTTAGTATTGGCATCATATTCGTCACTGGTGGGAAGGGTCACCAGTGTCACAGCCTTTCTACAAGATCCTGCCAACAAGAAAGTAATCTAGCACCTGCTTACTGTCATTGCGGAAGCCTTCATTGTACTGCCAGAGTACAGTAACAAGGACACAAATGCTTCCACACCTGGCGATTCTAGATGAACTCATCACTACACTTTTCTTTCGCATAATCAAAGATTGCCCATCTATTATCGGGAGAACAACTGACACTCTGACATTTATTCGAGATCCAGCAAACACTGAACAATTGAGCCAATTGCTGAACAAGATTAGTTATTTAGTAGCACTCCATGCAGCCAGACAGTGCAAGCATTGTTCCCATCAAGAGAAGAGCCTATAATCCCAAACCCAGCAAGGCAGGGCAAATGTCCCTGTCACCCGAAGACAGCAGACTGGCACATAATGTCCTTTTTCATCTAGTCACTGACTTCCCAGAGATGATGGGGAGACATATTGAGGTTGACGTCCTCACCTTCATCAGAGATCCAGCTAATATCGCACAGATGGGAATGCTCCTCCATGGCATAATGTTACAAGTGGAGCTTTCTAACTTTCAGAGAGAGTATTTGAGGAGATTCTGAAGAAACTTTCCGCCGAGGGACAGATCGAGGGAACAATGTCAAGAGCCCAAATTGTTATATTTGATGTTATTTTTTTTCTATTTCATCTTACTGTCTTGCGTCTAACACAGCTACAGAATAGAACCAGATTGAAGGAGTGAACCTGCACAGTAAAAGTGACTTATCGAGAGTAGTATTCTAATCTATTTTTCCCATAATAGCAAAGGAACTGTCTCCTGCATCAAGAGACAATTACCTTCCACAAAGGGGGGGACACTCGTGAAGCGCGTGACACTTTATGACATAAACTGGTCAAATATTGAGTGAGAGAACACTAGCACTCACATTCGGTAGATGATCGAGATAGGGGCCCAGAACAGTAACCTGGTCCTCCCACAAGCAGAGGGGCACCCCCGCTTCTCTGGAAGAAAATGCTGCCACCTTTCTTACCAAACTATTATGTGCCTATGCATTGTGATTATCATTTTTCTGTCATTTACGATCAGCACTGCATTCTTTATTGGTGCATAAAGTGTTCCAATTTCAGTGCACCCACCTGATAATGTACGCATGAAACCCACCAAAGCACCCAGATGTTATATAGTCATTCCAGTCCAGAGGAAATCTGATGATAAAGTAAATGAAATGAAAATGAATGTAATGAGCAGTGATACATACTCACTTGAGGTAATGAATGAGCAGGATAGCCGGAGACAGGGTCGGCACGAAAGGCATGAAGACAAAGCACTGACACCCACACGCACACACACACACTGAATGCACATGAACCAGGCCTAGTGTCGATGACCACAGAATCTCAAACGAAAGCAACAGAGAGGACGAGACTGCCTACCGAACAACCAGTCCCAGAAAATAATGAGAGAAGCCGAGAAGAATCAAGAGAAAGGCCAACAAAAGCAGTCATAACAGAAGCCCTTAAGAAGACAGAAGAGGCTGCTGAAAAACTCACTGCAAAGACACACATGTTAATAGATCTACTACTACCGAACATAGCCAGAGTAAGAAAACTACAAGAGGAACTGAAGAACAGAACAACAGAGACTGTATTGACAAGCACACAAGATCCAACACGAGGGACAAGTACCAGGCCTACAATACACCCATACACTGCACCCGCAACAGGCTGGTGGCTGATAAAGGCACTTATAGAGGGCAGAAGAAGGATGCAAGAAGAAAGGGAGAGAACTGCAAAACCTCCATCCACACCATCGATACAGATAAAGAGACTTGCACCTTGGACCAGAATGCCCGAGAGTCCTCCAGAAAGAAAAAGCCATACAGACGCTTTGTGGGATGTTCTGACCCACTGGCTCTGCCCTGCAACATTACTGTGTGCTGCTTTCATCAAAAACAACAGAATGGCCGCCGGAAAGCCTTATGCGTGCTAAAAATCTGTGAGAAGTGCGCAGGGAAACCTGAAAAGTAGGCTGTCAAATCTATTTTTGCCTATGTCAGTGGTAAAACAGGAGACCACACTGCCAAAACCTGGCATTGGGCTGCCCACAGAGTGAAATAGAACTGCTTGGAAAGGCAGTGCTGCTTTGCCAGGAAAATCCAGAAGTGTTTAAAATCCGTTTTTCCTTGGCTGTTAAATTTGCAAAATAATGATTCTCAAACAGCAGAGAAGATCCAACATCCTTGTGGGGGTGTTCACCATCACCTTATTTAAGGAAATCCCATAAGCCCAATGTCAGGAGAAACACCTTTCATCATAAAAAATCCACATTCAAAAGGTGTTTGCATGGGAAAAATATGTCAGAAATGGCGCAGTACTGTCACTCGCCTGCGTCCTAGCTGTCATTACTTATACTGTCAGTTTAAAACTTGTGTCTTAAAATCAAATTGTAGAAAAGAAGAGACTTGCCATCAAAAGCAATATGGGTTGATACAATTCCATTTCTATGTTTTAAAACGACTCGAATGAAGAGATTTGTGTGTATATTTGTAGAAAATGTAAATTGTATTTTAGAAAGGACCATTTTAAACTTTGTTTTAAAAGGGGACTAATGTCAGCAGCACTGATCTTCAAAGACATTCCACAGCTTCTCCCCAAACAAAGGAATCTTCCTCCTGCTCTCTGCTCAGGAACTGGCATTGAGTTGTTAATGGGAGTGGGAGGAGATTTTTGCATGTTGCTCTGAGTGGAGACAAAAGACTCCCTTGACTGAAAGGAAATGCAAATTCGGCGTCAACAGGAAGCAACTGCTAAGGAAGAGAGGCTCGGGTTGCTCTTGGCCCAGCCAAACCTTGGAGGCGGAGCTAGACTGATATGTGTATCTGAAACTCCAGGGAAATATCTTTTTGGGAAAAGACTCATATAAAACTGTGAACAATTTGGAAAAATCTGTATTTTATAGGTTGTTAATATAAAAATGCTGCTCACAGTTTGAGACTACTCTGAACCCTGTGCGATATTCAGAGACCGGACTACTAAAATGTTGATATCGTAGCAATTGTGATCATGCTAGGAATATGAAAGTTTACAGGATTATGCCCAGATGTCATGCGCATGTATGTGAAAAAATGTGTACAGATCTGACACTGGGTAACCAACGAAAAACGCGAAAAACTGTCCGTTTTGAACCGAAACTCTCAAGAAGATGGGACTCGGACGGATACGTGCTTTATTAAATATGTGATGTGAATATGTATTATTAGCAAGTTGGTGATATTGTAGATATGCTTTCTATGAAAAATAGATTTTCTGTGTAGAAACAAAGGGGAGGTTTTTCCCTGGATTGTAAATTGCAGCATCACTATGACACTAGGTTTCCTTCTCAAATCAGGAGCGAGGGAATACTCTGACCAATCAGATTCCTAGAGGGTGGGCTTAGTATAATCAGCCTATCCAACCCTTTGGAAAATAGATAAATAGGGACTGTTTAGGACTTAGAGACACAGACACATTCACCCATCAACTGATTTACTGGCGAAGCGCTCTGCAGGAGAACCCAGATCCAAGACTCCAGAACTGTGAAAGCAGAAGGCCCAATTCCAAAGCTGAACCCTTCTCAGCTGGCCTTTAAAATCTTGCAACCTGATTTTAACCCCAGACCTCCAAGGGGCACATCAAAATTTGAACAGCCTGGCTGTGCTGTTTTCTGCTTCTAGCCAAGAACTGTTGCCAGACCCAGAGATCCAAACCAGTAGAGCAGAGCTGAAACCAGATAGCTGTAAACTCCAGAACCAACTCGTCAGATCAAGTCCAGAGTGCGTTCAGAGACCAGAGTGCCGTGCTGAGTGCAGACCCGGGTGCCTGAATCCTGTCTGGTGGGCTAGCAGAATTCCAGTCCAAAACCTTTGACCAGATCCTGGTGGGCCTATTCCAAAACCATAGTTGTGAGTATTTAGCATAGAATTGTCCATAGCCAATCTCATATCCTTAAGTAATCCTATCCAACCCATTCCAACATTTCTAGAACTGCATTGTAGAATCTCGTTTGTCTGTCTTGAATCTTTCCCTCATCCATATAGTCCTTTGTTCATTGTAGTGATAAATTCATCTTTGCGCTAATATATTACTGAAGAAAGACAAGTGTCTTGGTAGACAAAAGTCAGAGCGGAGGCGCCCTGTTCTGGTGGCCGTACCGTTGGGTATCTTGCATCTTCATAGCCTCCTTAGTGCCAAGAAAGTTATTGTTTGTAATATTCAAAAGCGCATCTTTTCTTAAAAATCTTGACTCTTTTTGAATAAAATCGACCTCTACTAAAACCTTCATAACTTCTGAACCGTAACTGCTAGAAATGAGTGCCAAATTGAAGCAAACATCCTCAGCTTTCAAACGAACCTAAAACCGCATTCCAACTCCTTGTAGTTTTTCTGTAATCGCGTTTCTTGCGCGCTGAAAAGTTTGCCACAAATCTGCATTTGGCTCAATTTCAACACATGTAAAATAGCTATTTCTTGCATTCAACCTCCGAATTCAGTTTCCTGTCTGACGATCATTCAATCCTCATTGCTGGTGCTTACCTGGAACTATCCAAAGCGGCTCCCACTAGTTTTGAATCCAATTCAGAGAATTAAATCCATTTTTAGCATTTTTCCCATTCAGTTAAAATCATATTCAAAAGAATTTGATCTGTTTTAAAATCATTCCTGTTTCTCTAAGCTTGATGGGGGGATTGGGATTGAAACTGCATTTGTGTTTATTTCTGAAACCTGTTTTATCTCCTTCCATCTCTATATTGCATATTAGGGGGGATTGAGTAGTATCATGGGAAAAGAGTGATTACATTGCACTTGAATGAACACATAAAAGTATTATTTCTGTGCTGCATTAATTTCCTATCATTGCATTTGACTGAGCCCACACAAAGTTTTATTCTATGCTACATTATTCTTCTCCTCCATACTCCTATTGATTAAATAGATTGTTGATTGTAATATAACCCATTGGTGATCATTGTATAAATATTAATAGTGTATTAAATGTATAATAATTAATACGTAGATATTGTTCAAATTCATATCTTGTTCAAATCCATCAAATACATTTTTTAACTTTGTAAAACAACCTACTTCTTGGTTCAGTGAGACTGGGGGGGATTCAAAGAGAGGGGCGTGATATAAGGGTACATCATTCAGAAATAAAAGAACTTTAGACATAAAAATATATAATTAAGGGTTCCAGCTGGGCATCATACGCTGGGCATTGACTTAG
Organism: Ambystoma mexicanum; assembly: GCF_040938575.1. Taxonomy (NCBI): domain Eukaryota; kingdom Metazoa; phylum Chordata; class Amphibia; order Caudata; family Ambystomatidae; genus Ambystoma; species Ambystoma mexicanum. The sequence goes on along the minus strand of NC_090921.1, from coordinate 79,981,137 downwards.
GTGGAGTGCTGGGTTGAAACCACTTACAGATTGGGGGCTCGAGCGCAGGATTTCTGAATTAGATATACCACTTGTGACAGCTTAATACAGTGTGCTTAGTGGGGTACATAAATCCTGTTGGGCTGCCACGCTGTGTTACACTGTGAAAAGCACCCCTCAAAGGGGAACGCTCTAAGGAAACAATCTGTTTTGCAAAAATAAAAGAAAACTTCTGTAAGTCAGGAAGGAACTCAATAGTTCCAGAATGGTGACATTGGTAGAGATTAATATGGCTAGAGAACACCTATTGCATACACTATTTGTAAGGGGTGAATGGACAGAGCAGGATCAGAATGTGTGGTTGCAGGAAATCACAGAACACATCACTGCAACAGGATTAGATACATGACAAGACCAGGGTCCATTACATATGGTCCTGAGTGAACCATATATGGCCCCTAAGGCAAAGGAGGATCAAAACAAGATTGTCAAATTAGCGGCATATCTATACCTATATATTGGAGCCATACAGTATAAATATGCTGAAGGCCAAGATCTGGCAAGTAAGCAACTGCAGGCATTAGGAAAGGCCCAAACTGATCTGGACTCTGCTGAGCAAAGGCTGCAGAGGAGCCAGGAGTCAGAAAATGAAAGTAGGCAGTATATAATAAAAATAAAAGAGGACATGGGTATCCTGCAGCAAGAAAAGGCAGAACAGTATACCAGAATTCTGGCCTTGCATAAGAAGTGGTTGGTTGGTTGGTTATTACAGTGGGAGTCGGTGGGCTTCCACTAACTGTCTCTGCCCTAGCAATTATAACACAATATAGACAGTAGTTATTGATTTATATTAATCTATTCCTGGTTCTAAGTCCCTATAGTTAACTCTCTAGCCCTGTGTGTAAAAATCTCACATATACTTGCAGTGAGGTACATTCAACCCTAGTGGGTGGTGATGTGCCGACTACAAGTGGTGTAGAGATCCTTGCCCTCAACTATCTCACTACTTTCCTCACTCTAAGTAATAAAGTGCACACTTACTGGAGGTCAGTTTGTTATTTTAATGTCACTGCCCCCAATCTGTGTGTCTTATCAATAAAAGGTTGTTAGGACCTGAATTGTCAAAAACAGCAAACTGAACATTTAAAAGGGTTTCAATCAATCAGTGGATGGATTTTCACTGTTTGAAAGGATTAAAAGTGATGTATAACTTATTCGAGCCCTTTCCTCAAATGTATAAAGGGTATCGGAGTTGTGGTCATCAGCACTTCTCCACATCTTGGAGGTGTTGAGTGATGGCTCGGGTTGCTCACGGGCATTCCGGCTTGTGTCCCAATCTATGTTGAATTAAAAAAGGACATAGGGGAAAGGTATGAGGGGAATGGTCTACTGTAATGCTGGGTAGCTTACTAAAGGAGCAAGATAGTAACTGTAGTTGCACTTGTGCTCAATTCGATAAGTTGTTCTCCTCAGTCAGTCATTAACATAAAGTGACTTCCTGCATGCTCCACCTATGAGAGAATATGCTACGGTAAGCAGTGATACATCAACTCGCTTTTCTTCCTAAATGACTCCGGGAATGCCGGTTGTAGGTCCTGGATACTGGTGGCGTCCAGTCCTCTTCTTGTTTTGATTACAATATAGCTGTGAAATGAAAACCATGGAGAGTTAGTTTTAGATGCCTACGGATTACTACCACAGCCATCAAGCATACATCTTGCAGAAGGAGTACCAAGAAAGTTTGGACTCTCTACTGCAGAGCCAGAAAAAGCTGGAACAACAGATACATTTCAATAGGGCATGCACAGAGCAGGTGGCCACCCTGCAAAGCCAACTAGACAGAGAGAAAGATGAGAGCAATAAATTGATCATGAAAGACCTGGATACCCAGGCAGAATTTGATGAAGAGCGCCAGAAAGCGGGTGCGCTTCAAAGACAGAGGAACGACCTGGAGGCACAGAGGCGGGCTCTTGCTCAGAAAAGGGACACCTTAGGCCACGAAGTCTCATTTAAAAGAGAAACTGGAAGAAAATCACCTGGCCCTCCAGGGACTGGGTGACCTCCAAAAAGACCATCAAAAATTGTTAGAGCACACCAAGAGGGTGGAAGAGGCTCTAGCAAGGAAGGACCAGGCCAGTATGAACAGGACTCAGGAGGCAACCCTCCTGCAGCAAAGACTGGCCCAGTACTCAAAACAACCCAGGAAGCACAGAAAGAAAATGAGGCTCTTTGTGAGAACAATGGCAGGCTCCACAGACAGGTAGCCATGCAAGTGAGATTGATAGAGACTAGTAAGGCCTTGATTGAGGAACAGAAAGCTCAGGTTCTTGCATGGCAACAGGGAGCAGGGGCTGATAGAGATGAGGTTCGCTGGGAAAGGGAAACACCTGAGCATAACCTCAGGAACCCTAGTACCAGAGCCTTCACCTCTTCCAATCCCTGGACTCTGCCACCCCCATGTCCACTGGCGCACATGAGCCAGGGGCAACGGGGATGACAGATTTCAATCCAATCAGAAATATGGGGCTCATAGAACAGCACCTCCCAGGAATGGATGTGTGGGCGTCTGGGTATGGGTACCCAAGTACTGTGAAATTTAGTGGGGAACTCCATGAGAGTAGGCCCACTAAGGGCATCCTGAAAACCTTAGGGGGGGATACTCATCAAATCCTGGGAGCAAGGAGGATTCAGAAGACTCCTCTGAGCGCCCCAGGACACAGGAGACTAGGTCCCCACATTCTGCCAGCCATTCGCAGGCTCACAGATTCCGGGAAAACCAGAAGACCAGATGGCCACCTCTGGGAGCAGTGCCTCTGAGTCAGAGGAGGAGTGGACCAGGGTTACCCGAATCAAGAAAGCCAATAAGGCGAAAAAGGGCCTTGCTTAAGGACCCCTTAAAACAGATCAAAGCGATAAGGAGCGTCATCACGCCTTATCATAAGAACGCTAAATATTCTGTTTGGGAGCACTCAGAGCTCTTTGAGCAGATGATGGAAACTTTCCATTTGAAGGACAGCCAAAGCTGTATTCAATATGTGAAATTGACCTTCTCACCAGAATACTCCAGCTTCTTTGCAGGGCTGGAGGACCAAAATCATTCTAGATGGTCCACCTATAGGGCGGCTACCCTGAAGCATTTTTCTGTGCATAGAAATCCTCAGGAGGCTTGCAAGGCAGCCTACAACTTGCAATGTGGGGAGGATTAGGCCCCACAAGAATTTGTGCAGGAATTAAAGCATGCCTTTGTGCAGACCACCAGAAGAGGGTGCGCACGGAAAGCAAAGAATTTGTAAATAATTTTTTCCACGCTCTACCAAAGTACATCATGACCCAGCTAGTTAGAAATTTCCATGAGAAAAGATCACTAGACTGGGTCATTGAACAGGCCACCCGAATTTATGAGGTGCAAAAGCCCATAGAAAACAAGAATAATGCTAAAAGCCCCAAAACAACCAACACCCCTGCTGCTGCTAAGCTAAGGTGGCAGAGGTGAAGGTTGCCCCCATTTTAGATTTGGAGATGGTGGGGCCTAAAACCCGCCTGCACAAAATCAGAGCAATCCCAAGCCCAGAAGGCCCTCGGGCCAGTCACAGACAGGGAGCCAAGGAGGTAGTCCCACAAATGGAATCCCTCACTCCCCTGACTACATAAGTCCCTGCTACAAGGGGAACAGACCCATCCTGGGTTATGTGTGGACTCCTCCAGCCCAAGGGGGGCTCCAACCAAGCAGCCAACCTAGGGAACTTCCCTCCTCAATTCCCCCAGGAGAGCAGAAATTCCCCAAATCCTGGACAGAACTTTTTCCCCATGTACCCACAAAACATTCAACCCCAGAACAATCCATCCTTCTTTCCCCACTTTCCTAAGCCCGACAGCCTAATCCAGGAGAAGGGAGGCCAAGGGTGGAGGGGTACCCAAATCTTCCAAACCCTGGGGTATTTTCAGAGAAGGGATAGCTACTCTTCCCGGGATCAGCCCAGGGGAGAAATGAGAACCCCTTATCAGCCTGAGCGGGTGTCACAGCTAGAGCGCCAGGTCCAAAACATGGCACAGGATCTGGGTCGCATGCTGAGGGCTTAACAGAACCCTCAGATGAGCATGCCGGCGCCGAATGCCTCAAACTCTGGACCTGGTACTCCAGAACAATGACGGGGGCAGAACCCCGACAACCCACCGGTTCCCAGGGAGGAGGCACAAGGGGAAGGGGGGTGTAAAGCCTTGGAGGAAGCTTCCTTCCCCACTTGTAAAAAGCCCCTGGAAACCCAGGAACCAGAACCAAAATCTCCTGCCCCAGAAAGTCTGCCACCCAAGGAGCAGAGGAGGGGTCGGATAAACAAAGAACCCAAACAGACCCATTTTGAGGAGGAGGTACACATCTTCCAATTTGAAGGAGAGGGATCCTCAGAGGATCCTGGGGAAAGGATCTTCTCCTTCAGAGATGGGGGAACTCCTCCCAAAGAAAAATGGGTCCCAAAGGATCCAAATCCAGACTGGGGAGATGTGGGGACTTAGCTAGCGCCGGCCATCATCCACCCCAAGAAACAACATGAAAATCACCTGGTTCAAACCCATCCTGGTGACTGCCTCCAAAAAGGGGGGGCAGCCCAGCACCGGAACCAGGGGAACACAAACTTTCCTCCATATCTAGTTGTCACCTTTTCAGATTCCCTAGACTCCAAACCGAATTCTGCCCAAATCTCTTCTCTATCAGTGTCCAAAACTAGAAAACTAACCTACCAGTTGTCCAAAAATGTACATTATCTGTGCCCCCTTGTGGAGAAGGAGGGAAGATTCTATGCCCCGGTCCAAATATAGGGGCAGGGTAACAATTTTGGCACTGGTGGACACTGGATCCCAAGCTACCCTTCTGTCCAAAAAAGCTTTTTATAAACTGAATTCAGGAAGGGGGGAGAATTACCAAATTCCTCTCACCCTTCTTCCTGGACAACTTCAGAACTTTTACGGGAAGGAAATTCCCATCTAGGGGACTGCGGATTTGGATATTAAAATTGGGCGACATAAGGTGAAGCACCCAGTCATAGTTGTAACTCCAGAGGGCACCCCTTGTTTACTAGGGAATGACCTCCTGCGAAGGTTGTCACCCCTACTAGATTGCGTAAACAAGGTCCTCTGGACCCAGACTAGCCGACCAATAAAATTAAAACAGAGTGTCAACCATGTTAGTTTAAACGGCACCTGCCACATGGTTGAACAAAAATCCGACCAAGTAGAATTTCACTTCCAGAACAAACAAATCCCAGAAGTGACAGTAATAGCAGTAGGACAACAAACTGGTGATGGGGGGTCCTCTCTATTTCTGAAAATCAACCTTCCTTCCAGTTTAAGGTGGCATTCCGCACTGGAAGGAAACACTCTGAAATTCTTTACCAATCCACAATCAGACATTCCCACTCCTATAGTCCAGAAAGATGAGAAATCAGCTGAAAGCCTGGCTCATATTCAGCAAATTGGAGAGCAGTTGTTCATCCCTGTTCAGTTAAATGAAGGGAAAGACTGTTCTCGCCCAAGTGTGTGTGAACAACGGTAAGAGCTTCATCAGCGAAGCCATGTTCTGCCAACTCCCAAAAGATCCAGCCATTCCCAAATTCAAACTGATAGACAAATGGGAAATGGATCTGGAAACACCCAATTCCAAACATCTCCTGTCAAGCAGGTGTATGCTCAAAATCTCCATAGGCAACAAGAGCATAATAGTCCATAATTGTTGAGTTGTGCGAGACGTCACTGCCGCCTTTTACTTAGGCAATGACATTCTCAATCGCTTTGCCATTAGTTTGGACCTAATAAACTTCAAAGCTTGGTCCCGATTAGCGGATAATCCCATGGGATTTGATGATCCAGAGAAAGCATTTAGGTCAGCTCAACTGCTGCCTTATGCAGTAAAATTCAGATTGGAGAGGATGTCACCATCCCAGAAAGGACCCGACAATTCTCCCTGGAAGTGAAAGTCAAAAGAGGACAGAAATTGTAAAACCCTGACACCTATATTCATCTAAATGCTTCTATCATTTTTCCATAGATTTAGGCAATGAACTGCTAGGACCAATCCCCAAGGACTGTTTTGACAGTGATAGTGATGACAACACAACACCAGACAGAATCTTTACCCGGCATGGGGGGAACTTCCTGGTGTACACTTCCGGCCTTTATGGTAAGGAGGATGTGACCTGTGACTTCAGGAGGGATGAGGTGATTTTCCAAGTCCGCGAGGACTGCCTTCCCCACCTGAAGCCACCAGTTCAAATTAGCTCTCTGACCAGGGACTTCTCCACCCAGCTGGAGGAGGCTGCTGAGATAGCAAAACCAGAAGTCTTTCCAGGCTTCAGGCAGATGGTAGAAGAGAGAGTCAACCTAGCTGATGCCTGTGAGACTCTTGAGCAGAGGCAAAAATTGAAACAAGTTTTCTTGGATTTTCAAGATCTCTTTGCGGTGGACTCATATGGCTGTGTTCGTACCGACATCCACACAACAACAATTCCCACGGACCCTGGCATGACTCCAGTGTTTGTGAAGCAATATCGCTTGCCTCTCGCATCAATCGAGTCCCTTACTGAAATAATTAAGAACCTTGAGTCCCGTGGGATAATCCGTCCAGTCCACAGCCCGTTCAATAAACTGGTGCTGGGGATATTGAAGACAAACGGCCAGTGGAGACTCTGCGCTGACCTTAGGGAGCTCAACAAATGGGTCCATACTTCCCGATGGCCTCTTCCCTACATTGACCAAGGGCTGGCCCAGATCCAGGGTCACAGATATTCACTGCAATAGACCTGACCAATGGGTACTGGACTGTACCTGTCAGAAGGGAGGACCAATACAAGCTGACCTTCACCTTTGGGGGGCAGCAGTACACATGGACCCGGACTCCCTTCGGATACATCAACTCCGGCAATTAATTCAACATTATTCTACATAAGGCCATGCCCGACCTGGGTGAGAGGGGTAACCTGGCCTATGTAGATGATGTTCTCATCAAAAGCTGAACTGTGGAGGAACACATAGTGGATGTCAGTATTAGGGGTTAGCAGAGACGTGGGCTGCTAAAAAATGCCTAAACTGCAGGATCGGATTGGGAATAAACTACATTTCCCAGCAGCCTTAGCGTGCTGGGTAGTTCGGCACGTGCACAGAGGACCAGCTGTAGGCAATCGAGCACTGCTTATTAGCAGGCAACGGCGAAACGCAGGTGTGGCAAATTTTGTTCGATCAGGAGGAAACCAGGAATGCCGCAAGCTAAGGACGGCCCGAATGGACGTGGAACAAAAGTATCACAGTAGTGGTATCAGGAGCAGCAGGAGGGGCCGGTGAGAACGCGGGTGATTCACGGCACGAAATTCAGCATCTGGGTAGTCCTGAGGGGCTCCCAGACATAAGATAAGTACAGCGGGAAGTGTGTTTGTTGTGTGAGTAACCATAAAGAATAGATTTGCTTTACCCTTAATTTCAGTTTTACTGGATCAAGTGAGAGCAGCAAAAATGTATACTAAGTTGGATTTAAGAGGTGCATGCCATTTGATAAGAGTACAGGAGGGGGATGAGTGGAAAACGGCCTTTAGGACAAAGTTTGGATTGTTTGAGTACTTGGTAATGCCATTTGGATTATGCAACGCCCCCACGGCATTTCAATTCTTTATGCAAGAAGTGTTGAGGGACTTCATTGATGTTTTTGTTATAGTTTACACATTGATGATATTTTGATTTATTCAGTCTCACTTGAGCAGCATGTGAAGCATGTGAGGGCAGTGCTGCAACGATTACAGGAGTATCAGCTTAGTGTTAAATTGGAAAAGTGCGCCTTTCACACAAAGCAAGTGGAGTTTTTAGGGTTTATATGAACCCCAGAAGGTTTGGCGATGGATGCAAAGAAGGTACAGGCTGTGACTGATTGGCCATCTCCCCAATGCCCCAAGGACATACAATCATTTTTAGGCTTTGCCAATTTCTATAGGCGTTTCATCAGTAATTTCTCGGATATTGTCACGCCCATTACCAGACTACTGAAAAAGGCAGTTCCATTCAATTGGGGTCCTTAAGAGGAGAAGGCATTTCAGGAATTGAAGGTAGCATTTACGACAGCAACAGTGTTGAAACATCCAGACACAAGTCAAGCTTTTCAGGTGGAGACAGATGCTAGTAATGTATCAATAGGTGCTATCTTATCACAAAAGGATGAAGCAGGAATATGGCACCCAGTAGCATTTTTCTCTAGAAAGTTGACAGTTGTGAACAGAATTATTCTATCACAGATAAAGAATTGTTAGCCATTTGATCAGCTTTTCTGGAGTGGAGACATTATTTGTTGGGGGGCATCAGGTGGTGGTGGTCACGGATCACAAAAATGTACAATATTTTAAGACTGCTCACAAGCTTAGTCCGTGGCAACTCTGCTGGTCGCAATATTTCAATGAATTTGATTTTGTGGTGACTTTTAGACCTGGAAAAAATAATGGAAAAGCTGATGCCTTATCAAGGCAGCAAAATTTGGATAATGTGGTGGGTGAAGTAAGAGCAATAATTCCCCCCGAGAAAGTCATTGGAGCCATTACCAGGAAACTAATTGATGAAATAAAAAGGGCTCTATCTCCGAGGCAAATTCAAGAGTGGCGGAACAGTCATCTGGCAAGGAGGGTGCGGGAAGGGCTACTGTATCATCAAGACCTATTGTTTCTGCCTACTAAGGAATTACGTTACAAGGCTCTCTATTGGTGTCATAATTTTCCTTTAGCAGGGCATGCAGGTCAAAGAAAGATGCAAACCATGCTAGAAAAATATTTTTGGTGGCCTAATTTGAGACAGGATGTAGGGGTGTATCTAGCACACTGTGAGAACTAAATGCGCAATAAGGCAGCCCATGTAAAAAAAGGGGTTGTTACAGCCATTACCCACGCCTGAGAAAGCTTGGAATCACATATCAATGGACTTTATCACTGATCTTCCACCTGATAAACAGTTTGACACTATTTGGGTAGTAGTGGATTTTTTGTCTAAACAAGCACACTTTATTCCTTGTGAAGGAATTCCGGGAGCAGGCAAGTTAGCAGAGTTGTTTCTTCAGCATGTGGTTAGACTGCATGGGTTACCGAAAAGTATTGTCTCAGACCGAGGCCCACAGTTTACTTCCAGATTTTGGCGCGCCTTCTGTAGCATGTTAGGAATCAACTGTGCGCTATCTACTAGCTATCCTCCGCAAACAGATGGTCAGACGGAACGAGTAAATCAAACTCTCGAACAATACTTGAGAGGCTATTTGGGGGATGGTTGAGAGTCGTGGGTGCAAGCACTGTGGCTAGCCGAGTTCACATATAACAACACCTTTCACACATCGTTGGGTATGGCTCCCAGTGAATGTTTATATGGACATGAACAAAACATGTTACCAGAACATCTGCCTGAAATAGAAAATATACCAGTGTTACAGAGCAGAAAACAGTTGCTTCTAAAGATTCAGCAGAGGGCGCACACACATTTGGAACAGGCCAAGGAAGCTTATAAATGGCAAGCTGATAAGCATCGTCAGGAAAGTCCTCGCTATAAGAAAGGCGATAAGGTTTGGTTGTTGACCAGAAATCTCTCTTTGATAGGATCTCGTAAATTTCTGCCGAGATTTATTGGACCTTATGACATTACTTCATGTGTATCTCCTACAGCTATGAAACTGTGTTTGTGTTACCACATCACTTACATAGGGCAGGGGGCGTGCCTGTCGGTCCCGGGGTGCCCCATCCTGGCGTCTTTATCCCCAATTTCGGCTGGGGGGACCGCTGCCTTTTGCGGCACTTGCTGCTTCTGGGTTTCCCGTATCCTTAGGCTTGCGCATGCGCTGAAGGCCGTGTTTCGCCCTTCGCGCATGCCCCGTCCACAGAGCACTTGGGAAGCCACAAGCTTGCTTCCCAAGCCTCGTTTTGGGCACGGCAGCACCCGGGGACAGCACGGCTTGCGTTCCAAGCCTCCCGGGTGCTGCCGGCCCTATTTAAGGGCCTGTTTTTTGTAAACACACCGCGTCCCAACGCGGTTTGCACTTGGATCGCGTCCTCGCCCGTGCAGCTTCCTGAAGCTGCTCCTTACCTGCTTCAGCCTGTTTCCTTGCCTCTTCCCTGTTTCCCTTGCTGGTTCCCGTGGGGGTAGTTTCTGCTCCCTTCCAGTCCTTTTGGTTCCCACTGGGTTCTCTCTATCTACTTGGTCCCCCCTTTTAGGCTGCCCTTGGGTTTTCCGACCCTGCTCTGTTCTTCTCATCCTATTGCTTCTGGCTCTGTTCTGCCTCCTTTTGGGGGTCTCTGCCTCTCGTCAGACTACTACTGCTGGAACTGCTACAGCCTACTCAAGCTTCAGCCTTTTGCCTGCTGCCATTTCCTGGAGTCAATGCTGTAGTATTCAGCTGTGGACTATCATCTCAAGCTTCTGCCTTTTGCCTGCTGCCATTTCCTGGAGTCATTGCTGTAGTATTCAGCTGTGGACTATCATCGTTGTGTCAAGACCCGCCTTCCCTGACATTGCTTGCACTGTCCCGACGTCACGAAAATCAGGGAAGTGCGCATCTGTGGCGTTGGGAGCAGGTCCACTTCTGACCTTGTTGATTCCAGGGTGAGGGTTGTGTCGGTTTCTCGCGTTACACTCAGTCGGACAGCCTGGCGACTTCACCATGACTGACAACCGTAAGTTCAGGTATTCAGCGACCACGAGACGCTTTCCTTAACAGATTGAGATGCCTGCCTTCCGACTCCGAGATGGATGAGGCTCAGGAACTTCGGGAAGAGATGCAAGTCCTTCGAGCCGAGATGACTGCGCTCGCCAAGAAAACATTGGTCTAAGACAGATGGTCACACAAGGTACTGGGGCAGCACCTCAGGGTGAAGGAGCTATGTCTCATACCGCACCTATCAAGTTTGATGGAGATTCAAGACGTGTGGCAGAGTTTTTCAACCACTGCAAAATCCATTTCCTCTTCAGAGCCTCTTATTTCAATTCGGACCAAGATTGGATATATGCTGGGTAACTTGACCGGGAATGCCCTTGCCTGGGCAGCCCCCTTGGTGTCTGCCAATAGCCCCATTCTTAATGACTTTGCAGCCTTCGAAAAGGCATTTCTGGGGGTTCTTCAATCACCAAATCTGGCCTCCGCAGCACAAAACCAATTGATGGACCTGAAACAGGGAACTATGGACATTATAACCTACATTGGTCGCTTTCGTCAATTGGCAACCGATTCTCAGTGGCCTGAAATAACCCAAAAGACTTTGTTTCGAAGAGGATTGAGAGAGGAGTATAAGGACGAGTTATTGCACATCCCAGAGCCTGACACCCTCCAGCAACTTGTAGAACAGGTTTTGCGCATTGACCACAGATTGGTAGAACGGAGGGGAGAGAGACGTCAAGCAGAGCGGATGTTCTCTAGACCACCAAACACTCAGAACGGGACTTCCGGGTCTTCAGACCCCGGTCCAGAACCCATGCAGTTGGGTGCCGTGAGGGGTCCGCTATCTGAAGCAGAACGGAAACGCAGAAGAAGTCTGAGACTTAGTTTGTACTGTGGGGCCGCCGGGCACTACTTGGGTTCCTGTCGTCTACGCCCCCAAAGGAAGTCGGAAAACTAGAAGGCCTGTCGTCTGTAGGAAAGGCAACGACAGGTACTTCCACGTACTCAGCCCTTTCCGACCCCTGTTCCTTGCTTCAGCCCATGCAACCGGCTTTCTTGCTGGTTTTGAAGATCAAGTTGACATGGTTAGACAACGAGGCGGACGTTCTTGGCTTATTGAACTGTGGGGCTTCTGGAAACTACATTGATGAAGCGTTCGCAGCACGTCATGACATACCTTTGTTCACCCGGAGAAGTGTCCTGCCCGTAGAGATGATCGATGGGACCCCCTTATCTTCAGGGCCAATTAGTCAACATACCATGTGCTTACGTATCCAGATCAAGGAACATGGGGAAAGAATCGCTCTGGATGTCATCAGATCACCTTCCTATCCAGTGGTCTTGAGATTACCCTGGCTTCTTCACCACAATCCAACCATCAATTGGGGAGCTCGCACCTTGGATTTCGCTTCTGCTCATTGCCTCCGTAATTGTTGCTCGCCAGGCGTGCCTCAGAATGACATCACCTCCATACCCCTTACAAGGAGTAGTGGTCCACCAGGGTTTTGCTCGTTGTTGCCAATCCCTCAGGAATACGCCGAATTCCAGATCGTGTTTTCAGAGCCTGGGGACATACCTCTGCCACCTCACAGAACGTTTGACTGTTCCATTGATCTGGTACCTGGTTCTGTGATACCCCATGGGAAGGTGTACGCCTTGTCCCTAACCGAGAAGACAGCCCTACTGTCTGATTGCATCAAGAAGGGATACATTGCACCTTCGAAGTCACCTGCTGGTTTTCCTCTATTCTTTGTGAAGAAGAAAGAAGGTACCCTACGTCCCTGTATCGACTATCGTCAATTGAATGACATCACACGAAAAGATAGGTACCCACTGCCCTTGATCCGGAATATCATGGGATCTCTTCGAGCAGCCCAGGTTTTTACCAAGTTGGATCTGCGTGGTGCCTATCATTTGATTCGGATAAAAGAAGGCGATGAATGGAAGACGGCCTTCAAAACTCCATTTGGGCATTACGAATACCGGGTAATGCCATTTGGGTTGTGTAATGCCCCAGCCGTTTTCCAGCGCTTTATGGACTACATCTTTAGCAATCTGATTGGCATCTCGGTTTGGGTGTACCTTGATGATATCCTCATCTTTTCAGCTTCCCAGGACCAACATGTGGGACACGTTTGTGAGGTGCTTCGACGGTTGTCTCAGAACCAACTATACGCAAAGGCAGAGAAGTGTTCTTTTCATCAGGAAAGCATGGAGTTTCTGGGTTATGTGATCAGTGGTACAGGTATCTTCATGGATCCAGTCAAGGTACAAGCCATTCAGAACTGGACTCAACCTTCCGATCTGAAGTCCCTTCAACGATTTTTGGGATTCGCTAATTTTTATCGGCAATTCATACCCCATTTTTCACAATTCACGGTTCCTTTGACCCAACTAACCAACAGCAAAGTACCCTTTCTTTGGAATTCGCAGGCCACCATGGCTTTTGACACCTTGAAGCAAGCTTTCAGCACTGCACCCATTTTGCGTCATCCTAATGACGAGATACCATACATCGTGGAGGCAGATGCTTCCGACTTTGCTGTTGGTGCTGTTCTCCTGCAGAAGGAATCCGAATCAGACATGGAACACCCTGTGGCATATTTCTCCCGCAAGCTCACTTCTAGTGAACGGAATTACACAGTAATTGAAAAGGAGCTGTTGGCCATAAAAGCAGCGTTTGAGGAATGGAGGCATAATCTCCTTGGGGACGGCATTCTGTGGAAGTATGTACTGATCACCATAATTTACAGTATTTGCGGTCTCTTCAGTGCCGAACCTCTCGTCAATCCCAGTGGGCCTTCTTTTTCTTACACTACGATTTTCATATTACGTACATTGCCAGTGCTCAGAACGTGAAAGCCGACGCTCTATCCCGGTCTTTGGAAGAAGAGGTAAGAAGTAAATGTAAGGATATGCCACTAATATCTCCAAAGCATTTTCTATTCACACTTTCGCCTCATCTCCAGACTATTCTACAGGACACAATATCAGATCCAGCTCGGCCAAGCCTCCTGAGGCAATCTCAGATCACTGAACGTAATGGGTTGCTTTTCTATCGTAACAGGCTATACATCCCCACAATCTCTCTTCGAACTCTTGTACTTCATGGGTTCCATGATTCCCGAGTGCGTGGACATTGTGGGGTAAGAGCCACACAAGAATTAGTATCCAGACAGTTCTGGTGGCCAGGATGGGCCGATGAAGTTGAACGGTATGTCAAGAGCTGTCCTCTGTGTGCCCAGACTAAGACACCTAGGAAGAGACCACTGGGGTTGCTTCATCCACAGAGATACCTCCTCACCCGTGGCACACCATTGATGTCGATTTTATCGTTGAACTTCCCCCATTGGAAGGATATACCTGTATCATGGTTGTTGTGGACTGTTTTACCAAGGCGGCCCATTTTGTTCCATTTCCTAGAATACTCACAGCATCCCAGATGGCTTTGGCATTTCTTCAGGATGTTAACAGGTTACATGGATTACCAGAAAAGATCATATCCGACAGTGGATCCCAGTTCTTGTCCTCTTTCTGGCGTTAATTGTGTAGTCATCTCGGCATTCACCGAGCCCTTAGTTCGGGTTATCATCCTCACACTAACAGCCAGACTGAAAGAACTAACCAAACTCTAGAACAGTACCTTCGGTGTTTTGCCAATGCCACCCAATCTAAATGGAGGATGCATATGGTTCTGGCTGAATTCTCCTATAACAACATGATACATTCTGCTACCGGAATGAGTCAGTTTTTCTGTTCATCTGGTCAACATCCTAGGCTGGTGCCTTTTCGTCCCGTGCTACCCAGTGCGGTTCCTTCTGCTGATCATCTTGTCATTACCATCCAAGATCAACACTCCTTGGCACGCAGAACCCGGGCAGAGGCACAGGAGCGCATGAAGCAACGGGCTGATAAAGGGCAAATCTCAGATCCCGCTTTCCGGGTGGGAGATTTGGTTTGGTTGTCCTCTAAAAATCTGCCAGTGCGTAATCTACCTACCAAACTGGCTCCCCGTTACTTTGGCCCATTCAGGATTACTAGGTGTTTATCATCAGTAGCGTTTCGTTTGCAGTTGCCTCAGTCCTGGCGGGTACACCCTGTCTTCCACGTCTCCCTTTTGAAGCCATACGTGGTTGATACTTTTGGGCGGTCTTCCCCTCGTCCCGCCTCAGTTGTTGTCTGGGGTACTCCAGAATTTGAAGTGCAGGAGATTTCTGATTCGCGCATAAAACGGGGGTTCTCCAGTACTTAGTGGACTGGAAGGGCTACCCTGCCTGTGATCGCACTTGGGAACCACGCAGTTATGTGCACGATCCCTGTCTGGTCCGCAAATTCTATCACCGTTTCCCTTGGAAACCTGGAGCACCTGGCCTTTCTGGGAGGGGACATAGTGTTACCACATCACTTACCTGGGGCGGGGGGCGCACCTGTCGGTCCCGACCGCGCCCTGTCCTGGCGTCTTTATCCCCGATTTCGGCTGGGGGGACTGCAGACTTTTGCGGCACTCGCCGCTTCTGGGTTTCCCGTATCCTTAGCTCACGCATGCATCCGTCGTCCACAGAGCACTTGGGAAGCCGCAAGCTTGCTTTCCAAGCCTCGTTTTGGGCGCGGCAGCATCCGGGGACAGCACAGCTTGCGTTCCAAGCCTCCCGGGTGCTGCCGGCCATATTTAAGGGCCTGTTTTTTGTAAACACACCGCGTCTCAACGCGGTTTGCACTTGGATAGCATCCTCGCCCATGCAGCTTCCTGAAGCTGCTCCTTACCTGCTTCAGCCTTTTTCCTTGCCTCTTCCCTGTTGCCCTTGCTGGTTCCTGTGGGGGTAGTTTCTGCTCCCTTCCAGTCCTTTTGGTTCCCACTGGGTTCTCTCTATCTACTTGGTCCCCCCTTTTAGACTGCCCTTGGGTTTTCCAACCCTGCTCTGTTCTTCTCAGCCTTTTGCTTCTGGCTCTGTTCTGCCTCCTTTTGGGGGTCTCTGCCTCTCGTCAGACTACTACTGCTGGAACTGCTACAGCCTACTCAAGCTTCAGCCTTTTGCCTGCTGCCATTTCCTGGAGTCATTGCTGTAGTATTCAGCTGTGGACTATCATCTCAAGCTTCTACCTTTTGTCAGCTGCCATTTCCTGGAGTCATTGCTGTAGTATTCAGCTGTGGACTATCATAGTTGTGTCAAGACCCGCCTTTCCTGACAGTGCTTGCACTGTCCCGACGTCACGAAAATCAGGGAAGTGCGCATCCGTGGCGTTGGGAGCCGGTCCACTTCTGACCCTGTTGATTCCAGGGTGAGGGTTGTACCGGTTTCTCGCGTTACACTTTCTGCACTCATCAGTAGGACAGCCTGGCCACTTCACCACGACCGACAACCGTAAGTTCAGGTATTCAGCGCCCACGAGACGCTTTCCTTAACAGATTGCCTAAGACCTTACCTATACACCCGGTGTTCCATTTGTCTTTCCTTAAACCCGCAGCTCCATGGACAACGACTAAGAGACCACCAGCAATAATGAAGGATGGACAAACCGAATATGAAGTAAAACGTATTTTGGATGCCAGACGACGTCAGCAACAGTTGTGGTATTTGATTCAATGGAAAGGTTATGGCCTAAGGACTGTTCTTGGGAGCCAGCAATAGAGGTCCATGCTCCCAGATTGGTGAGACAATTCCATTTACGATACCCAGGTAAACCTGGTCCTGGGAGGAGCCCTGGCAGAGGAGGTAATCTCAGGAGTAGGGGTTGGCAGAGATGTGGGCTGCTCAAAAATGCCTTAACTGCAGAATTGGATCAGGAATAAATGTCAGGATTAGTCAGGCGAGTACAAAGGCAGCGAATATGGCAAGGGAAATGTGCACTAAATCACACAGTGAATAGCTTCGAATAAAACTACGTGCACACAGGAACAACGACTCATGTATGCTAGAACCCAGGAGTGCAAATAGAGTGTGACAACAAAACCAATATATGAAAAGGGATGTGGGGTAAGCACCTGACCGCGAGGAAAGTCGGCAAGCGCCTTACCCCCAATTGCTGTTACAGGTACTGACAGCGCTAAACCCACGTGGAGGGCAAGCAATGACAGGATCTGTGAACTAACACTCTTGATGGTATTAAATAAGGGAACTAAAGAACTGTACTCACGAGGACGAGATAAACCTCTTGAATGTCAGCTAGCCCACGAATCCTGTTGATGAAACTGGGACCCAGAAATGCTAGAACAGCAATGGGAGGAAAACTAAATACCTAAGTTGGAATAGTGATTACAAATTAGTGAGGAAAACATAAGCATTCACACAGGAGCTAGCTACAACCGCACACCACACCTAATAATCAAATGGGAAATAAATGCAGAAGTGCAATGGAAAACATGGAATGGATCCCAATAGAAAGTAAGGATCAGGAGCAGGGAAAAACGAAATAACCAATGCAAACTTCCCCCTACCCCTCCAAGGAAAAGACAGGAAGCTAATCTAAGAGGAAGGCTAAGGCATACGGGTTTACAGCAGCAAAGGACAGAGTCAAAGAAATATAGAACACAGACAAACTGGGCTGCATCTAAAAGAGGAAAGCACTGAGAAATGCTGCCTGCAAACAGAGGAAGACAAAAAGGGAATCAAGGGAGCAGAAATCAATTAGCGCATGAATCCGAAATCCAGGGCAGAGGAACAAGAAAACAGGAACTAGGAACTAGGTACAAAAGCAAGGAACAAGGGACTAGTCACAACAGGAACACTGCAAACGATGACCAGCGCGGGACTGAAGTAAGACTGAGGCTTTTAAAGCTGCTTAACGAGCACACGCCTCAGGTGTGCTGGTTGCTGCACCTGCAGCCACAGCTGTTACCTATCCTCCACCCAACCTTGTCCTGCAAGGGTGGAGGTGGAGCAGTGGGCCAGGCATTCTGGGAAGCATAGTCATTTGGTTAAAGAAGCATGCTGACTGCCAAAAACCTGGAATGGATCCGGAAGGGAAGTAGCTTGGAAAATAGGGATTTAGCGCTCCCAATTCATCACAGCACTGTAGCATAAGGTTCAGAGGAAAGGTCCAGTAGGGAATAAACCCCAAATCATGCCCCCAAGTGGTGGGGAAGGGAGCGAGTCGTGACAGTATACCCCCTCCTACGGCCGTCTTCGGGTGCCCGCCATCCGCACGAGACATCTTCTTTCCATGATGGGAGTGCTTTTTCTTTGGAGGTGGCACTGATGGAAATAGTTGCCTGTGGGCAAAGGCAGATGGACTTCCATGATAGGAGTGCTTTGTCTTTGGAGGTGGTACTGATGGAAACGGTGGCTTCTGGTGAGGAAGAGACTCATGGTTCGAAGAAAGGCATGAAGGACTTGCAGGACCTGAAGCAGAGTTGGAAGGTCCAGGAAGTTCAGTCACTGGGAGTGGACCCTTATAAGTCTTTGAGGAGGGAGGCAGGCTGGTGCAACATGCCTTAGACAATGGTAGAAGCCTTTCTGCCGAGAGTGGACATGCGGGAGGTGAGGAAATTGCTGGCTTCAGGAAAGGTTTATGTTCAGCCATTAGAGAAGGAGGCGGCTGAGGTAGAGGTTCAGATTTTCTTCTGTCATCCATCTGGGAAAAGGCTTGTGGTTGAAAGTGACTAAGGTTTGACTGCACATGTTCTACGCCTTGGAGACCTGAAAGTCCAATGGGTTGTACAAGGCTGGTACTCCTGGTGACAGTC
Organism: Ambystoma mexicanum; assembly: GCF_040938575.1. Lineage (NCBI taxonomy): Eukaryota > Metazoa > Chordata > Amphibia > Caudata > Ambystomatidae > Ambystoma > Ambystoma mexicanum. The sequence goes on along the minus strand of NC_090921.1, from coordinate 79,962,820 downwards.
GTGTAACCACCTTGTTGCACGTGGGATACAACAGCAGGGACGTTTGGCATACTGATAGGGGTGATAGACGCAGTACTTGGTATTTCAGGCACACTCGCAGAAGGAGCAATAACAGACACATTTTGAACTGCAGCAGTCATTCCCTTCCTTTGGCTACTAGCACCCAACTGGTGCTTCTTGGCGGAATTCTGTTGCACAAGTCCTGTAGGTAATACGCCGGTCTGCACCACCCCCTGTGCACACCCAGGTGAGTGGTTCTGACTCATCACTTGGTCCAGCTTGATGACTCTGAAGCGGGAGCTGGCAAAGTCTCAAACTCTGATGCTGCATTTTTAGGAGGCTCTGATGCTAAAGTGAAGCAGTTGGGAGAATCGTCTTGTGTAAAAGGCAGGCATTCTGATGATCCTCCTGAAGCATAAGAAAGGCAGGCTAGACGTTCCTCAGCAGTCAATTGTTGAGATTCAGGAGGAATCGCTGGAGCAGAAGAAAATACAGCAGGATCTGATGGTGTAGACAGGTATACCTCTGATATTGGCAGCGAGGCTAAGCAGGATACAGGCGTCTCATGAACTGAAGGCAAATAATCAGTATACTCCGGGACTGAAGACATGCACTTATGATGGACTACCGGAGGCTCTATGGCTGAAGGATGATCTGCAGGATGAGTCACTGTAGCTGAAGACAGGCAGGCCAGAGGAAACCTTGAGGCTGAAGGCATGCAAGCTGGAGCAATCTCGGTTGCTGAATACAAACATGTCCAGGTCTTTGGGACTGGCTCTTGAGTAAATAGCAGACATGGCAGCGGTTCATTGATTGAAGACACGTGTGCCAAAGATGACTGCAGGGCAGTGGATTGGATCATAGAAGAGTCAATGGTTGTAGGAGGACAGACAGAAGTCTCAGAAGTTGATAGACACATTGGTGGCTCAGGAATGGAGGGCACCTTTAGGGCTGTAGACTCCTTGGCACCAGTAACCAAAGACTGAGCTGTACCCTTGCAGTCCCTTTCTTTAGTGGGTGACACAGAGTCTATTTCTTTGTAGAAGTCAAAATCCACCATTGGAATCACCATAGTAAAGTCTCTGTTAATCAGGATTTCGTCAATTGTCCATTCCTCTGTCTTAGCTTCTGAAAGAGGTAGATTAACAATCAACAGTTCAGGAATCGCCTGCCGGTTTTTTGGTTCTGTATACTGTGGAATGAGTCCATCAGAACATGAAATCTGTACTGTCTCTGACTGTTCGTGTTGATCAGAATTGGCAGAAGGAAGAGTGAACCCAGAGGTAACATCGTTTTCCACATCAGCTTTAACATCTACTTCAGTCTCAGCAGCTGTATCAAGAGCAGGGCCTAAGCCTACTGTAGTGACTGAATCTGTGTATGCCACCATTATGGATTGTGTTTGGAAATCAGAAGCTTGTATGTGTGCTAGCTCAGAATTATGACAAACTGCTACACAGGAAATTTTAGGTAAAGGAGTGGCTTGTAAATCTTCAGCTAACTGCAATCCCTGACAAAAAGCAGAACAATTGTTAGAAACTGTGCCCAGATTAAGCGCTGTGCTAGAAGAAAGACCTTCACTCCCAATAGATCTAACATATTGACAAATATCATGGTTTACCAAAGTCTCTGCACTCAGGGGCTGAACAGTGTTCACTTCCTCAACATCAACAGATAAAGTCTGAGGTGTATTCAGTAAAGAGTGCAAGGTTTTATTCTCCTCTTGTAAAGAAATTAATTCTTGTCTTAACTCCTCAAGCTTTGCTCTTAGCATGCCCTGCATAAACTGTACATCACTATCAGTAGGCACAAGGGGAGGCATAGTGGCATCAGGGCTGGATCCTGCACTAGCAATCTGGATGTGCACCGATTGTACATTGTCATCTACTGCTTGCAGGTTCTGTGATTTATACTTTCTCTTACCAACTTGGTCTGTGTTTCCCTTAAGCAAACTATTGACATTAGACCTCTTGGCATTAGGGACTACAGTATGTACCTGTGCAAAGGAGTATGCTTTAGACTGAGGATAGAAAACAGAAGTTATGCAAGGAACCCCTCCATTCTTTATGTTTGTACCATGAAACTGTTCAATCTGAGGTGAAGCACAACTGGAATCATGGGGTTCAACAACAGAGGTACTCCTGTATAATAAGTCTAACAGTGTGTTGTTTTCTGCGGCTAAGGCTTGCACTGACATAGAATCTGGATCTAAATAAAAGACAGAACTAGCATCAGGCAATGTAGGATGTGCCATCCTGTGGGAAAAATACTTTGCACGTAAATGCCCATTCGTGACAAGGAGTTCATTTAAGTCAGGACTAGTGATTTGATTGTCACAGGTAAATGTAGGGGAAGCTTTCTGTACAAACTTGTTAGAGGCCTTGCTGCCTTTCTTTCTTAAACTTGCCATATTCAATGGGAATTTTGGGCTGGTCATTCTGTCAGGATTAGTCAGGCGAGTACAAAGGCAACGAATATGGCAAAGGAAATGTGCACTAAATCACACAGTGAATAGCTTCGAATAAAACTACGTGCACACAGGAACAACGACTCATGTATGCTAGAACCCAGGAGTGCAAATAGAGTGTGACAACAAAACCAATATATGAAAAGGGATGTGGGGTAAGCACCTGACCGCGAGGAAAGTCGGCAAGCGCCTTACCCCCAATTGCTGTTACAGGTACTGACAGCGCTAAACCCACGTGGAGGGCAAGCAATGACAGGATCTGTGAACTAACACTCTTGATGGTATTAAATAAGGGAACTAAAGAACTGTACTCACGAGGACGAGATAAACCTCTTGAATGTCAGCTAGCCCACGAATCCTGTTGATGAAACTGGGACCCAGAAAGGCTAGAACAGCAATGGGAGGAAAACTAAATACCTAAGTTGGAATAGTGATTACAAATTAGTGAGGAAAACATAAGCATTCACACAGGAGCTAGCTACAACCGCACACCACACCTAATAATCAAATGGAAAATAAATGCAGAAGTGCAATGGAAAACATGGAATGGATCCCAATAGAAAGTAAGGATCAGGAGCAGGGAAAAACGAAATAACCAATGCAAACTTCCCCCTACCCCTCCAAGGAAAAGACAGGAAGCTAATCTAAGAGGAAGGCTAAGGCATACGGGTTTACAGCAGCAAAGGACAGAGTCAAAGAAATATAGAACACAGACAAACTGGACTGCATCTAAAAGAGGAAAGCACTGAGAAATGCTGCCTGCAAACAGAGGAAGACAAAAAGGGAATCAAGGGAGCAGAAATCAATTAGCGCATGAATCCGAAATCCAGGGCAGAGGAACAAGAAAACAGGAACTAGGAACTAGGTACAAAAGCAAGGAACAAGGAACAAGGGACTAGTCACAACAGGAACACTGCAAACGATGACCAGCGCTGGACTGAAGTAAGACTGAGGCTTTTAAAGCTGCTTAACGAGCACACGCCTCAGGTGTGCTGGTTGCTGCACCTGCAGCCACAGCTGTTACCTATCCTCCACCCAACCTTGTCCTGCAAGGGTGGAGGTGGAGCAGTGGGCCAGGCATTCTGGGAAGCATAGTCATTTGGTTAAAGAAGCATGCTGGCTGCCAAAAACCTGGAATGGATCCGGAAGGGAAGTAGCTTGGAAAATAGGGATTTAGCGCTCCCAATTCATCACAGCACTGTAGCATAAGGTTCAGAGGAAAGGTCCAGTAGGGAATAAACCCCAAATCATGCTCCCAAGTGGTGGGAACGGGAGCGAAGGGAGCAAGTCGTGACAATAAACTACATTTCCCAGCAGCCTTAGCGTGCTGGGTAGTTCGGCACGTGCACGGAGGACCAGCTGTAGGCAATCGAGCACTGTTTATTAGCAGGCAACGGCGAAACGCAGGTGTGGCTTATTTTGTACAATCAGGAGGAAAGCAGGCATGCCGCATGCTGAGGACTGCCCGAATGGACGCGGAACGAAAGTATCACAGTAGTGGTATCAGGAGCAGCAGGAGGGGGGATTCCAGCCATAAAATAAGTACAGGAGTCACAATGACAGGGATGGGATGTTCAATCTAACGGGCATCATTTATATGTTCTCTCTCCACAAGGGATCAAAGGAGTATTGGTTGCGGGCACATGAAACCCACACATTATGTCATGTTTCAAGGACCCTAGGAAGTCTCACTAGTGTATCTAACTAATGTGGGATCATGCTATGTTGTCTATGTTGCTTATGCTGCCCACAGGGCCATGTGTCTTTCTATAATCATGCTGGGAGTAATCCCTATTATGTGTTTCATTCTGTTGCTTGCAATATGCGTCTATTGTGGTTGTCACATGTAGTACATGTAACAAGGTGTGCTGCTTCATGTTATGCAGAGTTGAGAGTTTGATGAATAACCAGCAAAGCGCATTATTGGTATGATTAGAGGTCAGACAGGGTAGGGTTCTTTCCTGGTGCTTCCCCAGTCCTATCCACTGTAGGAGTTCTTTACCCACTATCCGGTGTTCCTACTTCCCCCATCCTATCCACAACCTCTCCCTAATGCCTCTTCCCCCCACTGGCTGCCACGTGGTGATCTGTTCTCTACAACCAGGCGCCTGTGCCAACCACAGTGGGAGGGTCAAATTCATTCGGCATCCGTGGTTCGGGGGAGAGTGTCGATCTCTCTTCTCTTATTGAAGTTGTGATTTGTGACAGTGGAGATCTGTTATGTTCTGACACAGTTGAGGGCTGCCGGAGCAAAACTTTCCTTTCATAAGGCACAGTGGTGTAGAACCAGTGTAGATTTATTGGGGCATGAGATTACTCCTCAGGGTCTCTGTCCCCAAGAAAAGAAAGTGGAAGCACTCCAGAAATTGAAAGACCCCACAACTCTGCGGAAACTAAGGAGCCTCCTTGGACTGACTAATTACAGTAGAAAGTTCATTGAGGACTACGCAGAGATTACAAGACCCCTGATTCATCTTCTGAAGGGGGGGTCAAGTGGGAATGGGGTCCAGAACAAGCCAAGGCAGTAAGACAACTCAAAAGAAGCCTCTCACAAGCGCCTTGCTTAGCTTACTCTGTCAAAAACAAGGAGTTTGTCTTGGAAAAAGGGTTCTCTAATACATGCTTGACTGCAGTATTATACCAAAAGCATGACAAGGTCAATAAACTAATCTCCTATGCGAGTAAAACTTTATCCTCTGTGGAGGAAAAATTCAACGATTGTGAGAAGGCACTCCTGGCAACGGTGTGGGCATTGAAGAATTACCGCCCGTTTATCCAGGGGGGACACATCATAGTGGAGACTCCACACCAGCCTCTGCAATATCTCCAAAGTGACAGAATCCGGGCCGGAAATGTGAGTAATTCCCGAATTACTTCCTGGATTCTGTCAATGCAAGGCTTTCTGGTGGAGGTCAGATATGGCCAAAACAAGAAGAGTCCACTCGCGCAAGGGTTGAATGACTTGCATGATTGTGCCAGAGAAAACTGTCTTGAGGACGAAAGTCTAAAAATCAAGGACAACATGGAGGCATACCTCAATTCCCCACACAAAGTCTTTGAAGAAGACAAGTGTGAAGGAATGCCCACTGTCTATGTGGATGGATGCTCTTACCATGTTGACAACAACAGGGAAAAAGAACTTGTGGCCGGCGTAGGAAATGCATGGGTGAATGAGACCCCAGAACCCTCTGCTGGATACAAGATTGGTCCCCGAAGTAGTCAAGTGGCAGAGTTGATGGCTACGCAACAAGCCATCCTCACTGTTGTCCAGCATCAACTCCATGAACTGGTCTTAATCACTGATTCGGATTATGTACGGAACGGGTTCATGGAGCACCTGGTTAACTGGAAAACCAGAGGCATGTTATGTGCTAATAATAAACCATTGAAACATGGAAAATTAATTCAAAATATTGATGATCTGGTCACCTCGAATGGGATGACCATCTACTGGAAAAAGATCAAAGGTCATTCTGAAGTAGAGTGACCAGACAAAACTGGAAATGACTTAGCTGATCAGCTGGCCAAAACAGGAGCCATCCAAGGGGATCTACTTGAGATTGAGTCCCTGTTGGGGGAGATCCAGGTCACTGCTATCACTAGGTCCCAGACAAATGCTCACAATGAACTTTCAACTGCACAATGGAGTAAAGAGACCGCAGATGCTGATTTGATTACAGCTCAAAAAGGGCATCCAATAATTGGTAAGTTCTATCAACACATTGGGGACCCTGAGAACTTTCCCCTGACGGATACCGATTACATAGGGTAAGAGGACCTCAGAGTGTTGATGAAATGTCCACAAATTTTCAGAATCCAAGACGGTTTGTTGGTAAGGAAATCTCTAGCTAGCCATGATCAGTGGGTGGTTCCTACCTCATTCCAAAGCCTGATGTTAAGTCTCGCCCATGATGCGGCCACAGCCGGTCATAGGGGGTTTCATACAACACTTGAAATCTTAAGAGAGGTTGCATACTGGCCACACATGGGGGCAGAACCTCGACCAATACTTGAAGGGGGGTCTTGTGTGTGCACAATTTCAGCCAACATCCCTCACACAGTGTGTGCCTCTCCAAAAGAGGGGGATGACACTGCCTTGGTCAGATTTACAAGTCGACTATATCGGGCCCGTGATTCGCTCCTCTTGGGGAAATAAGTACATGTTGACCGTGACATGCTTGTTTACTAAATGGGTGGACTGTCTCCCAGCCCCAAATTGCAAGGCCGAAAACAGCAGCTGCCCTTATGATCAACCACATCTTTTTGCGTTTTGGACTACCCCAAAGGATCGAGTCAGACCGAGGTAGCCACTTCACCAGCGAAGTAATGACAAAGATGTGGGAGATACTTGGGGTGAAAAGGAAGCTACACATTGCTTACCGGCCAGCCTCTAGTGGTGCAGTGAAGAGATACAACAAAACAATTGTGAGCATATTAAAAAAGTTTGTGGCGCATTCTGGGCCAAGTAGGGATATTCAATTACCTCTTGTCCTAATGGCCATCAGATCTACCCCTTCATCTGCAACTAAAATGTCACAGTTTGAGCTGCTGACTGGACGCAGGATGGTGCTTCCCCAGCATCTGCTCTACAGAACCCAATAGCAGGCATTGATCAATGCCTCCACAACTCATGAGTATGTTAAAAATCTAAGAAAACACCTTCAACATGCTTTTGCCTATGCTCAGCGAAATCTAGAGAGATCTGCAGACAGCATGACGACCACTATGACTTAAAGATTACCAGAAAAGAATACAACGTAGGAGACCGGGTCTACTTATACAATTTCCAAGGGAACCAGGCCAAACAGCGCAAATTCTTGCCTAGCTAGAGGGGACCTTTTGAAATTGTAGACTAAATCTCACCAGTCGCCTACAAAATCTGCATCCCCAAGGGCAGTTTAGCAGAGGGGGGAGGTAAGTGGGTCCATATTAACCAACTAAAGTGTTGCCATCCTAGGCACACTCTGCAGCAACTGGAAGAGTCTTCTGGAACCCCAGAGGGGGTCACTCCAGCTCCCTAGAATTCCAACTATAAAATATTCCATATATAGTCCATAAATTACAATAGAAAAATGTGTCCTGATTTGTCAAAATGTATGTGTCCGCCCCACTACATTAATAGTGGTGGGGAAATGCCTACAAATATGCTTTTGCTTTGTCACCATAGTTAATTGGAAACCATGGAGACTAAGACCAAGTAGGACCACCCAGGGACCGGGAGGAAAGATCAATCCATACTCACATCAGGACTGGGCGAGGAGAACTGGTCGGTCCACCACTGATGGAGGAAAAGATGATGAACTTGCGACTTTCTATTGATGGATGGTCAATGCCAAACCGCAAGGGGGGGCTTGTGGGATGATCTGACCCACTGGCTCTGCCCTGCAACATTACTGTGTGCTGCTTTCATCAAAAACAACAGAATGGCCGCCGGAAAGCCTTATGCGCGCTAATACTCTGTGAGAAGTGCACAGGGAAGCCTGAAAAATAGGCTGCCAAATCTATTTTTGCCTATGTCAGTGGTAAAACAAGAGACCACACTGCCAAAACCTGGCATTGGGCTGCCCACGGAGTGAAAAAGAACTGCTTGGAAAGTCAGTGCTGCATTGCTAGGAACATCCAGAAGTGTTTAAAATCCGTTTTTCCTTGGCTGTTAAATTTGCAAAATAATGATTCTCAAATAGCAGAGAAGATCCAACATCCTTGTGGAGTGTTCACCATCACCTTATTTAAGGAATCCCCATAAGCCCAATGTCAGGAGAAACACCTTTCATCATAAAAAATCCACACTCAAAAGTTGCTTGCATGGGAAAAATATGTCAGAAATGGGCGCAGTACCATGACTCGCCTGCGTCCTAGCTGTCATTACTTATACTGTCAGTTTAAAACTTGTGTCTTAAAATCAAATTGTAGAAAAGAAGAGACTTGCCCTAAAAAGTAATATGGATTGCTACAATTCCATTTCTATGTTTTAAAAAGACTGGAATTAAGAGATTTGTGTGTATATTTGTAGAAAATGTAAATTCTATTTTAGAAAGGACCATTTTAAACTGTGTTTTAAAAGTGGGCTAATGTCAGCTACACTGGACTTCAAAGACATTCCACAGCTTCTCCCCAAACAAAGGAATCTTCCTCCTGCTCTCTACTCAGGAACTGGCATTGAGTTGTTAATGGAAGTGGGAGGAGATTTTGGCCTGTTGCTCTGAGTGGAGACAAAAGACTCCCTTGACTGAAAGGAAATGCAAATTCGGGCGTCAACAGAAACCAACTGCTAAGGAAGAGAGGCTCAGGTTGCTCTTGGCCCAGCCAAACCTTGGAGGCTGAGCTAGACTGATATGTGTATCTGAAACTCCAGGGAAATATCTTTTTGGAAAAAGACTCATAGAAAACTGTGAACAATTTGGAAAAATCTGTATTTTTTAGGTTGTTAACATAAAAATGCTGCTCACAGTTTGAGACTACTCTGAACCCTGTGCGATATTCAGAGACCAGACTACTAAAATGTTGATATTGTAGCAATTGTGATCATGCTAGGAATATGAAAGTTTACAGGATTATGCCCAGATGACATACGCATGTATGTGGAAAAATGTGTACAGATCTGACACTGGGTAACCAACCAAAAGCGCGAAAAACTGTCAGTTTTGAAATGAAACTCTCAAGAAGATGGGACTCGGACGGATACGTGCTTTATTAAATATGTGATGTGAATATATATCATTAGCAAGTTGGTGATATTGTAGATATGCTTTCTATGAAAAATAGATTTTCTGTGTAGAAGCAAAGGGGTGTTTTTCCCTGGATTGTAAATTGCAGCATCACTATGACACTAGGTTTCCTTCTCAAATCAGGAGAGAGGGAATACTCTGACCAATCGGATTCCTAGAGGGTGGGCTTAGTATAATCAGCCTATCCACCTCTTTGGGAAATAGATAAATAGAGATTGTTTAGGATATAGAGACACAGACACATTCACCCAGCGCTCTGCAGGAGAACCCAGATCCAAGACTCTAGAACTCTGAAAGCAGAAGGCCCAATTCCAAAGCTGAAACCTTCTCAGCTGGCCTTTAAAATCTTGCAACCTGATTTTAACCCCAGACTTCCAAGGGGAACATCAAAATTTGAACAGCCTGGTTGTGCTGTTTTCTGCTTCTAGCCAAGACCTCTTGCCAGAACCCAGAGTTCCAAACCAGTAGAGCAGAGCTGAAACCAGATAGCTGTAAACTCCAGAACCAACCCGTCAAATCCAGTCCAGAGTGCCGTGCAGAGACCAGAGTGCCGTGCTGAGTGCAGACCCGGGTGCCTGAATCCTGTCTGGTGAGCTAGCAGAATTCCAGTCCAAAACCTTTGACCAGATCCTGACGGGCCTTTTCCAAAACCATAGTTGTGAGTATTTAGCATAGAATTGTCCATAGCCAATCTCTTATCCTTGGGTAATCCTATCCAACCCATTCCAACATATCTAGAACTGCATTGTAGAATCTCTTTTGTCTGTCTTGAATCTTTCCCTCATCCATATAGTCCTTTGTTCATTGTAGTGGTAAATTCATCTTTGCGCTAATATATTACTGAAGAAAGACAAGTGTCTTGGCGGGCAAAAGTCAGAGCGGAGGCGCCCTGTTCTGGTGGCTGTACCGTTGGGTATCTTGCATCTTCATATCCTCCTTAGTGCCAAGAAAGTTATTGTTTGTAATATTCAAAAGCGCATCTTTCCTTGAAAATCTTGACTCTTTCTGAAAAAAATCGACCTCTACTAAAACTCCAACTCCTTGTAGTTTTTTTGTAATCGCGTTTCTCTCACGCTGAAAAGTTTGCCGCGAATCTGCTTTTGGCTCAATTTCAACACATGTAAAATAGCTATTTCTTGCATTCAACCTCTGAATTCAGTTTCCTATCTGCTAATCATTCATACCTCATTGCTAGTGTTTACCTGGAACTATCCAAAGCGGCTCCCACTAGTTTTGAATCCAATTTAGAGAATTTAATCCATTTTTAGCGTTTTTCCCCATTCAGTTAAAATCATATTCAAAAGCATTTGACCCGTTTTAAAATCATTCCTATTTCTCTAAGCTTAATGGGGGAATTGGGATTGAAACTGCATTTGTAGAGTGTTTATTCCTGAAACCTGTTTTCTCTCCTTCCAACTCTATATTGCATATTAGGGGGGATTGAGTAGTATCAGGGGGAAAGAGTGATTACATTGCACTTGATTGAACACACAAAAGTATTATTTCTGTGCTGCATTAATTTCCTATCATTGCATTCAACTGAACCCACACAAAGTTTTATTCTATGCTACATTATTCTTCTCCTCCATACTCCTATTGATTAAAGAGATTGTTGATTGTAATATTACACATTGGTGATCATTGTATAAATATTAATAGTGTGATATCTAGATATTGTTCAAATTCATTAACGTGTGATATATATCTTGTTCAAATAAATCTTTTAACTTTGCAAAACAACATACTTCTTGGTTCATTGAGACCGGGGGGGATTCAAAGAGAGGGGCGTGATATGAGGGTACATCATTCAGAAATAAAAGAACTTTAGACATAAAAATATATAATTAAGGGTTCCAGCTGGGCATCATACGCTAGGCATTGACTTAGGTGGAGTGCTGGGTTGAAACCACTTACAGCTTTTAGGGATGTAGCTATAGCAAACTACAGGAAGATCGATGTCAAACCTGGATGGAAGCCCAGAGACCTGACTGATGATGAAATAAGAGACTTTGTGAAGGCCAGCGAATATGCGCCAGAAGGAACAAAGTTTATGTATCCCAGGAAACGAAGAAAATATTAAGGAAAATGGATCTATTGCAGCCCAAATGGACAGTGCCAGCTAATGACCTGGAACATGTATAAACAACAGGAAGTTTCAAAGGAATGATAAAAATATGGGCCCTCATTACGACCCTGGCGTTGGACCATGGTACTAATAGCACCATGGTCCATGCCGTTAACTTACCGACTCCGCCATGGCGGAATGGGGAATTACCGCCCCATTCCGAGGTTGGCGGGGTGGTAATTCCCCATGCCGCCATGGCCCTTCCCCATTCCCATTCTTGCCCCATAGGGCTCAATGGGAATGAGGAAGGCGCTAAGTACGGTGCCTAAAAGCAGGCGTTAAAGTGCCACCCGCAAAGGGACCTCGTAATCAGGCTTTAAGGGTTTAACGGCGCCGCCACCTTTTACGGCGATGTTAACCCCTTAACGCCTGGGTTGTAATGAGGGCCATGGACACCAAAGACACACTCCTTCATACCATCATGTACAAACCCAAAAGACGAAGAAATGGATACAGAAGAACCAAGTAAGACGAAGCCAAAGGATGAAGCAGAAGCGGTTGATAAACCGACCGGGGGGGCGAGTGTAGAGGAGGTCCCAGATATGGCCTGCACTCCAGCTACCCATTTTGAAGTACCAGGAACGTACACACCAAGATATGTGACGTATGATGAGCAAATAATTCGGCAGAGAGCCGCACTGGGGCTCTGTCCAGTGCCCATCAGAAGAGCAACACCTTTTGAAGTGCCAATAACCAGACAACCATGGGCAGTAAGATATCCATTGAGACAACCATATCAGCAAATGACAAGAAATGAAGATTGTTTAAACATTTTCCCAGAAGAAACTCAAAGGGCCTTAATGGAAGACGAAGAATGATGACGTGACAAGTGCCCGGACAGACGTACAGATGAAGAACGACAACCAAAAGATGACACACAAAGACGAAATGCCATGAATAAGGATATCGCAGACATAGAAGAAGAGATGATGTCGGAATACAAAGAAAAATACATTGTAAGCAGGATGAAAGTACTCAACCAGCTAAACGCCTGTACATAGGCTTGGAACGCAAGAAGCTAAGAAAACGTTGTGGCTTGCTATGCTTAGTAGAAGAATAGAGGGGCAAGCACCAACTATATATCTACTTCAACGAAGCACATTATTTAAGTGCAAGTCCACTTTATACAATAGCAGAATTAACCGAGGTTACTTAGGGTCAAAACAGGCCAGCATTCATGTTCCTGCCAAAGGCAAGACGGGAGGCCAGAATCGAAACTCAACAAGAGGCAGCTTGTGCCTGGGAAATCGAGGTCAAACCAAGAGAGGGAGGCGAGCAGTAACTTTGGAGAATCGAAACTTAAGAGCAGAGCAGCCTGTCCGTGAAGGTCGAGATAAGGAGGCCCAGTCAGGTGGCAGCCAAGAACGAGAATTAAATGCACAAATAGAAGGAAAACAAGGCCAATTCACGGTGTGCTAACACGTGTCCAGCCGAGCGCGAAGAGGTACCAACGTCTGATGTCACCCAAAAGGCAGGATATGCGATAACCTTTCCTGACAAGAAGCTACAGTTTTCAGGCCATCCTTAGCCAACTAATTGATACATATCCCTAAAGTGCTGATTGATAGAAGGGAGGCAGGGTGAATCTTGGGGCATACTGCATCTGGGTGACCATTCTGCATGCTGCTAATTAAAGTGGAGATTTATGCTTAGGGTTACAGCCAGCCCAATCACAGTGGGCCAAATAATCTAAGGTCCTATAGATAGTAGAACCAATAAGACATCATACTTTTAGTGTCGTTTGCATGAGAAATGTAGAGGGAAAGGCGTAGACGCCCACCCGATAAGAGTTATCCAATCCTCACACTCTGTTTCCATATACAGATATAGCACCTATACTTAAGTTACCTTTTCTAACCAATAGAGTTGCATGACAAACTTTTGAGTGTTACATTTCAATGATGACAAAGTTTTACTATAACTATTGATGTTCGGATGTGGATGCTGGGAGTTGAAGTGAGACGGGCGATCGCATCATTGTTGATTTCCATGTTTCCCCGTTTTTGGTACTTGTCATTAAACAGACTTCCCTTTGCCAAACCATTGAGTTGTTCATATTGATTGGTGTTGGGGTAAGAGAGTCCCGCACCCCATCCACCTCAAGGTGCAGCTATCTCGTCTTATAGTACTCGAGGGTGAGCTCTAATCCTATGGGCCCGTCAGAGGTCACTCCCCCTCCTGTACACCGTGTACAAAAGCAGAGAGTTTTGATAATCCAGGGAGAGCCAGAGCAAAAGGAAACAAACAGGTAGGTCCGGAGAGCAACAGGAGGAACCAACAAGAACCAGCACCGCACTCTAGAGAGAGCGCAACTCAGCGAGGGAGGGTGAAGAGGGAGAGCCACTACGAGCAGGGAGCAAGTAGCAAGAGGGATAAATGCACAGGAATAGCGCAAGAACTAGCGTGTACCAACCAGGTAAGAACAGAGGTTGCAACGCGTAGCGTTGAGGACGCCAGAGTCTATTAACTTCCCGGCAGCTGCCATACTGGAAAACCACTGGACTGCAACTCTGCGTAGTAGATTAGCATGATGGAACACTAATGGCTGCCCTTCCATTTAGTCCATAGCCGCCACAGAGGAAACGGCGTGACTCTCATCAATTTGTAATATGCTTAATACCTGAGATCAGAGTCTTAGTGCGGGACCGGGATTCAAACCTGTTTTTCTCTTGTGTTGCCCCTGAACTATCCTCCTGGTCCCTTTTTAAGTATATGTGTTGGTGTTTCTTTAAGACATTTCTGTAAGGAATGGTTGATTTTCTTTAAAATGAAAAAGTTTGTAATGTTGGCTTCAGCCAGACGTAGAATTCCGCACTTCATGCTTCTCTTTTCTCGCTTAGTGTCTCTAGTTCTGTAAGCACTGAAGAAGCTTGGAATTAAGGGTATGATCACAGTAAATTGTGCATTCTAAGAGATATATATATATATATATATATATATATATATATATATGATACATTGCTCACCGTAATCATATTTCTTATGCTTGCATCTGCTTAGATTCACATGCTGTGCATAGGCCGACATCTAGTGGAAGCTGCAGAGTATTACAGTTGCTGTTTTCGAAACTCGAAAAGGGGCGTCGACAGGGCGTGCCAGTAATACTATCCCTAGTGTGACGTCCACTGTACCCATGATCCCTCATGCGTCGAGGTCCCTCAGATTTTTATTTTTCTGACATGAGGTAGCATGAGTTGTAGCGTGAGTACCGTTGTATCCAAGCAAATACGTATTAGACAAGCTCGTAAGCATCCATACACCCTCTCTTCGAGGGGAGGAAGGGTGGGTCGCATGTGAATCTAAGATCACATGCTGTGCATAGATTAGCGAGCTGTGTTAGAAGAAGGTGGTGAGATGGTAGAAGGTTCATGGGTGAACAGATGTCTTAGAACTGCTGTCCCACCTGTGTATCTGTATTGGAATGCGTGTCAATGCAGTAATGCTGAGAAAAAGTGTGTATAGAGCTCCATGTAGCTGCTTTGGAAATGCTGTCTATAGAGACATTTGTGATAAAAGCAGGAGGGGCTCCTGTGCTCCTCGTGGAGTGAGCCCTGGGCATAAAAGGCACTGTCTTGTTTGATAGGGAATAGCACAATTGTATACATCTGATTATCCACCTAGAGGTGGCATTCTTTTAAATGTGATCCCCTTCTCTGCCTGGCGCTATGGAGACAGTTGATCTCTTTCTTAGCGGTCTGGTCTTGTCTACATAGTAGAGGACTGCTCTACGCACATCTAGTGTGTGGAGTTGTACCTCAGCTGAGCTGGTGGTTTCCTAGAAGAAAGCTCAATAGACTGGTTTACTTGAAATTTGGAGATGAATTTAGGGGAGAACCTAGGGTGAGTACGTAAAACCAGCTTGTCTTTGTGAACAACAAAGAAAGGATCCTGCTTGACAATGCTTGAATTTCACTAACTCTTCTTATGGAAGTGATGGCCACTAAGAAGGCAGTTTTATAAGTCAGGTGTTTGAGACTAGACTTATGCATCGGCTCGAAAGGGGGTCCCATGAGCTTAGCGAGTACAACATTGAGATCCCATCCTAGTGGCGGGTTAGACATTGGAGGTTGGAGTCTCTTTACCCCTTCCATGAATGCTTTGATGACAGGTACCTTCAAGGCTCCAGTCTCTTCGCAGGCGTGGGTTCAAATCCCACCGCTGCCACTTTTCTTTGCCTTGCATTTTAAAGAAGAACGTAACTTTGACCTCTTCCTTCATTAGTGCCATCTCTGTCGCAATGAACAAGCGGATGGTATGCCACACCCTGCAGGGAAAAGGTTTCGCTTCTGACGTCTTGCTTTTCTGGACATCCAGTCTCAAGTTTCCCATCCGGAACGGCGCTCCCTGCTGCTTTGTAAAGGCTTGGTGGACCTTTAAGGAGTTGAATACTAACCCTGCATCTAGCAGTGGAGCATGTAGGTTAGAATGTGTGAAGGGGTACATTCTATGGGGTTAATTTGTTTGGACTGGCACCAAATCACAAGTCTCCTCCACTTGTCAAAGTAACAGTGCCTAGTGTTAGACTTTCTTAATTCCTTCAAGATATCCATACATCTCTGTGGCAGATTAAGATGTCCAAACTCTATGACTTCAGGAGCCATGCTGCCAAGTTCATCGAGTGAGGTTGAGGGTGCACTGTTAGTCCCCCGTGCTGAGTAAGCAGATGGTACGGGCACGGGAGTTTGAAGGGATTGCACATTGCCAGTTTGCGCAGATGTGGATACCAGGGTTGTCTTGCCCATGTAGGAGCAACTAGGATGAGCGTCACTTGTTCCTTGTGGATCTTGTTCACCACCTTCCTCATTAGAGGTGTTGGGGGGGAAGCGTAAGTAAATTTCCCTGACCAGTTCATCCATAGGGCGTTCCCCTTGGAGCCTGGATGGGGCAACCTGGACACAAAGTCTGGAAATAGCTTGTTTTCGTTTGTAGCAAACAAGTCTATTGCGGGGAAACCCCATTGAGAGAAGAGGTGTTCTACGACTCATGCGTGAAGTTGCCACTCGTGTTCTTCTGGTAGGGGATCTCTGCTCAATGAGTATGCTAGACAGTTGAGTTCCCCTGGAACGTGCTGTGACGATAGAAATAATTTCTGTTTCAGTGTCCATCTCCAAATTTGTTGCATAAGCCTGGATAGATTTGGAGAACGGTTGCCTCCCTGCTTGTTGATGTAAATAGTGCTGTCTGTCAGGACTTGCACCGATTGGTTCGCTAGGTGAGACTCGAATGCCTGAAGGGCCTTGAATACTGCCAGAAGTTCTAGGAGATTGATGTGGTTTTGTGCTGCCGCATGAGACCAAAGACCCTGAGCTATGTGGTGAAGGTAGTGAGCCCCCCACCCAGCGAGTGAGGCGTCCGTTGTGACAATCGCCTGTACTTCCGGATCGTAGGAGGGTTTCCCCTTCAACAGGTTTTCTCTTGTCCACCAGCGAAGATTTTGTACTAGTGTTGGCAAAACTACCACCAGATCATCCCACTGACCACTTGCCGGAGACCACTGTTTTGCCAACCACTCCTGCATGGGTTGCATGCGCAGGCACGCGTGAGGTACCAGGTAAATGCAAGATGCCATCATGCCTAGCAAGCGCATAGCTTTATGCACCCTTATCTGGCGGCCGGCCTGATAATGCAGTATTTGCAGTAATATGTTTTGGACTCCTCTGACGGAAAGACCAATCCCTCTTGAGTGTTTAAGACAGCCCCTATGAATTGTTTGGTTGTGCTTGGCACTAGTCTTGATTTTCTTCTCATTGATGGAGAAGCCCAATAGAAAGAGAAGGCTGATAGTTCTTTGAATGTTTTTTCTGCAAATAAGGGGGGACTCCCCTGTAATCAGCCAGTCGTCCAGGGATTGCCTCCCTGCGCAGATGTGCTGCCACCACCGCCAATACCCTTGGAACAGATGCTATTCCAAAGGGTAGCACTTTGAATTGGTATTGCTGGTTTGCTATTTTAAAACGCAAGAATCTTCTGTGCGCTGGCAACATTTAAAAAATATGAAAATAGGCATCATTCATATACAGTGTTGCCATGTAGTCCTCCTTTTTTAGTAGGGGGATTTCCTCTTGTAGCGTAGTCATGCAGAACTTTTGTGGCTTGACATATTTGTTTGCAGGACGCAAATACTGGGCGCATTGTTAGATCTTTCTTTGGCACAAGGAAGTAGTTGAATAAATACCCTTGTTTACCTGGTTGGCCGGGACAATCTCGATGGAGTCCTTTAGAAGAAGCGTGGCGATCTCCTTGAGGAGGATGTGCTGGTGCTCCTTGGAATGGGTCTTTTGCTGTGGTGGGTGGTTCTGGGGTTGCTCGAGGAGTTCTATGCAGTATCCGCCTGTTACAGTGGACAGCAGCCAACTGTCTGTAGTGAATCCCTCCCATGCATTGGTGAAATTGGATATGCGCCCTCTCACTGGAGAGGTATGGAAGGGCACCTGAAGCGGATAGTCACTGCTTTTGAGATGGAGTGCCACCTCGGGAGGAGTTGCCTCTATTGCGTCCGCGGGCTCTGCGCGCTCTTCTTGGGTAATACTGGGAGGACTGACCCTGATTGTTTCCCCAGGTAGTACCTTGGCTCTGGCTATAAGTGGATCCCCTTTGAGAATGTTGGCAGTGAAAGCGACGAAAATTCCTGTTTCCCCTCTGACCAGTGGGTTTATTGGGGATTTGGCCTAGAGGCCTGAGAGTTTCGTACTCTTCTTTGGCTGTCTTTAAGGCGTCTTCGAATGCCTTGCCAAGAGCACATTAGGCTCAACTGGCATGTTGATAAGGGTAGCTTGTGTCTCTGGTTTAAAACCTGATTGGCGCAACCAAGCATGACGCTTGATAATAGTACCCTCCGCTATTATTCTGCCTGCGTTGTCCGCAGCGTCAAGATTGGTCTTTAATAAGCAGCTTGTCACTGCTCTGCCCTCTGCGGCTACCTGGGCAAGCTCGGACTTAAGTGGTTCTGGGGCCGATGATGGTAAGGCCGAGACCTCATCCCATTTGTGGCAGTTGTAACTGGTCAACAGGGTAGAATTCTTAGCAATTGTAGTTTGAAAAGCTCCGGAGGAGGCGACCTTTCTGCCATTGTGTAAATTATCTTGCTTTCTACGTCAGACGGGCCTCAGAGGAAGCTAGGGAAGTACCAGCCCTTTTCCTTGTTGTAGTTACTGTCATGCGCCGCCAACGTTGGGGAATTTGGTCACGGTGGAGACTGGGCGGCCATTAGCCACCCCTTCACGTCCCACCACGCACTGTGTTCAGCGGTCTAGTTGTTTCCGCGGCGTCTGCCGCGGTACGCCTATTTCTTCCCGTCACACCCGGAAGTCTGCGCGTTGCATCCCTCTCGCGTCAGGCTCCGGGTGAGACGCTAGTTTTCTTCGTTCCCTTTTCGGTCCCTCTATTTGTCTGCCTGCCCTTTTCTCCAGTTCATCTCCCTCTCCCTCCTTTGTTTCCTTGCGACTTTCCTGGTCCCCCTCTCTGTTCGTTACACTCTCTCCTTCTGGCCTCCCTTAGTATTTCGTCTGACTCCAGCGCTTCGGACTTTCCGCTTTGGCAGCTCTCCATTCATCAGTCCTCCTTACCTCTTCTTTGGACCTACTTACCACAGCTTCGCTAGGGGGTTTTTTATGCCATCAGGCTTTTTCCCCCATTTAGCTTGCTCCGGCAGAGAGGCCCCCTCTAGACCTTATTGTACCAGGTCAGGGTGGCTTCCTTCCGGGGTAGGCCCTATCCTCCGTCAAAAAAAACTGCTTGGTGGAAGAAGAGATTGGAACAGCCCCAGGAAACCATCGCCACAGGTGAGGAGGAGGTTGGAGTTAGAAGAAGAAGAGGGCAGTTTGGAGTTTGACTCTGACAGTTTGCAACGCCCAAAAAAGACCATGGCTACCCCAGAACAGCTGCAAGAGCTGATTCAAGCCGTACAAGGAATGAACGTCGAACTACAGAATGTCAAAGCTGAAAATGCAGCATTAAGACAAATGATTACGGCTCGAGAATCTAGGGAGACTGATCTCCCCCCCATGTCCTTGTCTTCTGGTAAATATGACGGATCGCCGAAAAGTCTCAAGGAATTTCTCGAGTCTTGTGCCATTTATTTTGCCTTTCGCCCACATACTTTTGCCAGCGCTCACACCAAGGTGGGGTTCGTTATTTCTAATCTAACAGGAAACGCCCTGGCCTGGGCCTTCCCACTAGTAACCAGCAATAATCCGGTACTCCAGGACTATGGCGCCTTTGTCACCTTGTTTAAACAGACCTTCGAACAGGCTGAGATAACTCATATTGCCGCAGAAGAACTGCTAGACGTTCAGCAGGGTAGCAGCGATCTCAGGACCTATATCTCGTCCTTCAAACGCCTAGCGACAGAGGCCGGGTGGCCGGAACACGCGCAATTTACAATATTTCGCCGTGGTCTAAAAGAAGAATTAAAGGACGAACTGGCTCGTCTGGCACTTCCCACCTCTCTTTCAGATTTGATGTCCATAGCACTCCAGATAGAATTCCGCCTCAGTGAGCGGCGGGCTGAAAGACGGAAGCTGCGCACCCCAGTCAACTCACCCTCTTCTGGAACTCCTTCTCACCTGTTACCCTCAGCATCAAGCAAGGAAGAACCCATGCAGATAGGAGCCGCAAGAGCCCCATTAACACCTGAAGAACGTAGAAGACGGCGAGACACTGGTCTCTGTATGTATTGCGGGTCAGATGCGCATCTACTACGAAGTTGTCCAGCGGTTCCCCCCCGGAAACCGGGAAACGACAGACCTCGGAACTGAAGGGGGCAGGTTTCCGAGGTATATCTTCTCGTCCCTATGTAACCTTAGCAGTCACTCCCCAAGGAGACGCTATGGACTCTCGTTTGATGGTGGTATCCTTACAGATACAAACGTCTACCAAAAAGTTAACTACTCTAGCCCTCATTGATTGTGGTGCCGCTGGAGTCTTTATGGATACCGTTTGGGCCGATCAACAAGGTCTTCCCTTAGTTCAACACGAGGATGCCCAGAAGGTAGAAGGCGTTGATGGGACCCCGCTTTCCTCTGGTCCCATCACTCACACTACAGAAACGCTCACTGTGGTTATCCAACATCATACTGAACGTATGAAATTCGATCTTATTCGAGAAGCCCACTTTCCAGTCATACTGGGTATCCCATGGCTGAGGAGACACAACCCCTCCATAGATTGGTTCAGGAATACCATTACCTTTGAGTCTGGATTCTGTAAGGAAGTCTGTATGCCACACCGATCACAGGAAATAGTGAAGGTTCTCGCGCCCGAATCTACCGCCACGTGGGATATCTGTTGCATTCCGTCTGAATTAGAGGAGTTCTACGAGGTCTTTGTTGACAGAATGATACTAGAGCTGCCCCCGCATCATCCAGAGGACTGCGCCATAGAACTCGCCCAAGACGCATTAGTCCCCTTCGGGCGGATGTTTTCACTGTCTCTCACAGAGAAGGCAGCTCTACGAAAATACTTGGATGCCCACCTGACCAACGGATTGATCCGACCTTCAAGATCTCCCGCAGGGGCCCCATTGTTTTTCATCCCCAAGCGCGATTCTGCAGAATAGAGGCCTTGCATTGATTACCGGGGTCTCAATAAGGTCACAATAAGAGATAGATATCCTATGCCGCTTATCGCCGACATACTGGAGGCAGTGCAGGGGGCTACCATTTTTTCTAAACTAGACCTGCGAAGTGCCTATCATCTTCTCCGAATACGCGAGGGTGATGAATGGAAGACGGCATTCCGTACACCTTTTGGGCTCTATGAGTATCGGGTTATGCCCTTTGGTTTAGTGAATGCCCCAGCTGTTTTTCAGCGCTTCATGGATCGACTATTCTCTGAAGTCCTTTATATCTTTGCGGTTGTGTACTTAGATGACATCCTGATTTTCTCTCGATCCCCACAAGAACACGACCAGCATCTACGAAGTATACTAGATCGCCTTCGAGCCAACTGCCTCATGGTGAAACCAGAGAAGTGTGTTTTCAAGACCAACACAATCTCCTATCTGGGATTTATCCTATCCAAGGAAGGTGTTTCTATGGATCCCGGAAAGGTATCTGCCATACTGCAATGGCCCACACCCACCTCACTGAAGGACGTTCAACGATTCCTAGGTTTGACGAATTTCTACAGGAAATTTATCAGTTACTTTTCTCAAACAGTATTACCTATCACGGCTTTACTCAAAAAGGAAGCTGGCTCTTTTGTTTGGACTGACCAGGCTGACAACGCTTTTGTGCAATTGAAGAAGTTGTTTTGCACTGCTCCAGTGCTTCGCCAGCCCGATCAGACTATACCGTTTATAGTTGAGGCCGATGCCTCCGCCGAAGCTTTGGGAGCTGCGTTATTACAAGAACATCAGGGGTTTGAGCACCCAGTGGCCTATCTCTCTAAGACCTTGTCTGTGAGTCAGAAGAACTATTCGGTTATAGAGAAGGAACTGTTAGCGCTCAAGACGGCTTGTGAGGAGTGGAGACACTTGCTACAGGGTAGTGCATCACCCTTCATTCTGCGTACTGATCATAAGAACTTGAAGGTTCTCAGGGGGATGGAATGCATTAATTCCAGACAAGCACGATGGGCACACTTCTTTAGTCAATATGACTTTGTCATAACTTACATCCCTGGCTCCCAGAATGGTCTCGCCGACGCCCTTTCCCGGCGGAATTCCCCAGGGATGGGTGCCACCTCTCCGGCAGAAGTTCTAATTCCCCGCAACAGGATAGTGGGTATCATATCTACATTCCTTCAAGAAGTGAAATCCGCAACCACGGAGGGTATGGAAGACATACTACCTCCAAAAAACAGACAAGAGTTAACAAGGACAGGGGGGCTCCTTTGGTACAAACAGAAGTTATTCGTTCCCACTCAAGCTTTGCGCATGAAGGTTATGGGATGGTGTCACGACCATGTTACGGTTGGTCACCGAGGACAGAAGGGCACTTTGGAGCTAGTATCTCGTACGTTCTTTTGGCCCTCTATGTCTAAGGATGTCAGGATGTACTGTAAGGCCTGCCCAGTCTGTGCGCAAAGCAAGGTTTCTGTATGTAAACCATTGGGGTTGTTAGAACAACCTGAAATACCATCACGTCCTTGGTCCCTTGTCTCGATGGACTTTATCGTGGAATTACCCGTGTCCCAGGGCTATACTTGTCTCATGGTCACCGTGGACTCCTTCTCAAAATTAGCCCATTTCTCCCCCTTAGTTGGTGTCCCCACTGCCCCGGAATTGGCCGAGGTGTTTCTCAGGGACATATTCCGACTACATGGACTCCCTGATAGGATCATTTCTGATAGGGGGAGTCAGTTCACTTCTCGATTTTGGACAGCCTTGTGTCATCGCGTGGAGATTAACAGAGCACTGTCCTCGGGGTTTCATCCCCAGACCAATGGCCAAACCGAACGGCTCAATGCCACTCTAGAACAATATCTGAGGTGTTACATAAATCGCCACCAGGACAACTGGGTATCCCTTCTGCCCACTGCAGAATTTGCCTATAACAATTCTGTACACTCGGCTACCAACCTTAGCCCCTTTTTTTGTACCTACGGTCTCCATCCCCGAGGGATACTCCCCTTACTCGGTTCCCCGACCAACATACCCTCCATCGAGTCTACATTAGCCGACATTTCCACTGCCCATAAGAGCGCCCTGGTCAGTTTGACCTCAGCTCGGGAAAGGTATAAGTCGCAAGCCGACCGACATCGCCAGCCGTGTCCCCTGTGGAAGGAAGGGGATCGCGTATGGCTATCCACTAAATACCTGCCTCGTTGGTTGCATCCTACAAAATTGTCCCCCCGTTTCGTGGGGCCGTTTAAGGTCACACAAAGGATAAATCCTGTAGCCTTTAGGCTCAGTCTTCCCAAAGATATGCGACGCATACATCCGGTCTTCCATTCTTCTCTTCTACGCTCGGCTGATCCCAATACCCCCAGAAATAGGAACTTACATCTCCCTTCGGATCCCGACCCTATTACTAAAGAATATGAAGTTTCCCACATCAGGGATTCCAGATTTAAAAGGGGAAGACTGGAATATCTGGTGGCTTGAAAGGGTTATCCCCGTTCAGAGGATTCCTGGGAACCGGGGTCTTTTGTTCATGCCCCCCTCCTTACCCAGAGGTTCCATCGTTTTCACCCAGGCAAGCCTGGGTGGTCCAGGTATAGAAGGGGGCATACTGTCATGCGCCGCCAACGTTGGGGAATTTGGTCACGGTGGAGACTGGGCGGCCATTAGCCACCCCTTCACGTCCCACCACGCACTGTGTTCAGCGGTCTAGTTGTTTCCGCGGCGTCTGCCGCGGTACGCCTATTTCTTCCCGTCACACCCGGAAGTCTGCGCGTTGCATCCCTCTCGCGTCAGGCTCCGGGTGAGACGCTAGTTTTCTTCGTTCCCTTTTCGGTCCCTCTATTTGTCTGCCTGCCCTTTTCTCCAGTTCATCTCCCTCTCCCTCCTTTGTTTCCTTGCGACTTTCCTGGTCCCCCTCTCTGTTCGTTACACTCTCTCCTTCTGGCCTCCCTTAGTATTTCGTCTGACTCCAGCGCTTCGGACTTTCCGCTTTGGCAGCTCTCCATTCATCAGTCCTCCTTACCTCTTCTTTGGACCTACTTACCACAGCTTCGCTAGGGGTTTTTTTATGCCATCAGGCTTTTTCCCCCATTTAGCTTGCTCCGGCAGAGAGGCCCCCTCTAGACCTTATTGTACCAGGTCAGGGTGGCTTCCTTCCGGGGTAGGCCCTATCCTCCGTCAAAAAAAACTGCTTGGTGGAAGAAGAGATTGGAACAGCCCCAGGAAACCATCGCCACAGGTGAGGAGGAGGTTGGAGGGTTGGAGTTAGAAGAAGAAGATGGCAGTTTGGAGTTTGACTCTGACAGTTACAACCAATGAATCGGGCTTCAGTTGCCATCTGATATACAATGGGTCAGAGGGGGCAGGTCTAAATAGTTTATCAATGCGGGGGTTCACTGCCCACGTAAGATTAGGGGTCTCCTGCGATGGCTGTATTTTTTGCGGAATGGATTTGAGGAGTGGGATAAACTGTGTAACAGCCTTCTTATCCCCAAGGATTTCTTCTACAAAATTCTTATCTTGTTGTACCTCTTGAGTCCCTATCTGAAAATGCTCTGCCGCTTTGACTAGCACCTCATTCAGAAGGGGTTGGTTGTCACTTGGTGAGTCTGTGACTGGGGGATCCTGATCAACTGGTGAGTCTATCGGATACATATTAGCCTCGGGGCCAACCTCAGGGTCTTCATCATCCCCGTAATAAGGGTCTGCTGCCTCTTGAATCGAGAGGTCTTCATGGTCAGAGTCTGGGTCATAGAGATCAATGACTGTGCTTTGCACTGGAATCTCGGGGCGAGACCTCTTAGCAGGGGGATGAGCAGGTAGAACAGGGATCTGCAACCCAGAGGGAGCTGTAGTGGGGGGAGTGGGCTGGAAACTTTGAAAATAGGCAGGGTCCTTTCCATAGAAGTTGGCCATGAAGGACAACCTCCTCATGACCCTGTCTATATCCTCTGCTGACCATTGTGCCGAGCAAAGGATGACCAATGGTTGGGAAGGGAGCCCTAAATCTTCATGTGTTGGAGGAAGTAATACAGGTTCTTGCCTAGCCTCTTGAGAATTTTCTTTATGAGCGGTGGCCCTAGCCACATGAGATCTCTGTTTATGAGGGGTGTTCTCCCTATGAGGTGTCTTCTCCCCATGAGGGGTTTTCTCCCTATGAGGGTCTTTGAGGACTTTTTTTTCGGTTCTTTTTCCCTACTTTGGCTCTGTGAAACATGTTTAACAGGATGTTTGGGGCATAGCACCTGACTTGATGCAGAACGTTGAATTTCGGGTGCGGTATGAACCGGGACCTCGTCAGTAGATGATCGGACCTCGGTGGGGGGTTTTTGCACGATGTCTGTACCATCCTTCGACGGTTGGCATCCGTCATGCATCGATCTTGAATGAGAGTGCCCAGAGGACAGAGTTTCTATGGACCGTTCCCTGGATGACATGCGTTGCCGACTGCTCGACACGTGTGTCAAGTCTCGGTCTCGGGTTGTGTGGTTAGTGGTGGATGAAGTGTTAGCACTTCTGCCGCTGAGTGTTGTCCCCATAACAAGGACGCTGTGCTGACGTCCAGGGTCAGGGGCCTGCGCTTGGGTAGCCAAAGCGACCCAATCGCCTTCGCCGTCAGAAACTGCAGCGTTGCTGCCATCACTGAAAGCACCTTCTACTTCCATGGCCTCGAGTTGCCTGGTGTAGTGGGCCCAGCATTTGGTAGATCGGTCCTTCAAAGTCTTGGGCTTGAAGAGCCTACACGCCCAACAAGAACCCTCAACCTGGTGTCTCGGGAGACACAAGTTACAGACTGGTTTTTATCGATCCAGGGAAATTTCCTATTGCATTTGTGGCAAAATTTAAAGGGGGTCTTGTCCATAACAAAAAGATGTAGCAGCTAGGGGAATGTAGTGCAAGAAAAGGGGCATATATGTTCTATAATGACCTCCCCCATCTCTCCCTACTGCTTGGGCCGAAGCCCGTAGCGGCCTTCCAAGGCGGAAATGGATCCGTCGCTGAAGTCTTTCGACTGTCGTTTTTCTTGTCCTTCACCGGCGTCTGTATGTCGATAGTCGCTGTATAAAGGATAGAAAGAAGGAACTATCGTTAATTAGGTAAACATAAATGGCTATCAGCCGAAAGAGGAACTCCGCTCTAAGCGTCCGTCTAGAATGGGGGAAAAAACAATCTGAGGGACCTCGATGCATGAGGCGTCATGGGTGCAGTGGACGTCACACTAGGGATAGTATTACTGGCAGGCCCTGTTGACGTCCCTTTTTGGAGTTTCGAAAATAACAACTGTAATACTTTGCAGCTTCCACTAGATGTCGGCCTATGCCCAGCATGTGATCTAAGCATATTCCACAAGCCTCGGAAATATATATATAGTGACAAATCTGTGGATGTTGTCCTTTCTCCACTAGGGGGAGACCTTTCCTATGTGGCCAGGGTGGTTTGTCATCAGTACAATGGTCCCCCTGTGGGTGGAGGATCACATGGGGAAGTAAACCCCTATGGGATTAGGGACGTCTCTCCCCTGAGAATGCAGTATCCCCAACAATCACCAGACCATAGATCCCCTTCCTATAACCCTAAGAACAACCCCTTCCCTAATAGGCGCATGAGTTATAGTCATCCTGCCATTTCCCTAGAAAGTACTGGGACTATGAAGAGCACACCCAATCAAGGGGGGATCAAGGGTAGTGATACTGAGACGAGGAAGAATAGGGAGGAGTTGAAAGATATACTATTGACAACCACTGAGACAAAGAAGATGTGAAGAGGAATGCAGAGTGCCCTGCGGAAACATCATGAGCGGTCTAGAAAACTTGGAATAAGTACTGAGATGAAGAGGACGAGCGGAGGCAGGAAGAGTACTCCTCAGAACCACAATGAGCAGTCAAGTTGTTGCCGGCTGCTCATTGGTCAATGGAGAAAAGGAAGAGAGACTCAGGAAGTAGGTATCTATCCTCCATGGAGGAGCTAGCAAGGTGCAGGAAGGTAGAAGGAAGCAGTTCAGGATGCCAAGGTGGGAGCTGGAAGGATCAGGGCCAGTCCAGAGTGGAAAGACCAGAAGGAGAGCTGGCAGAGGGAAGCTCCTGGTGTTCCTGAAGCCTGGGAAGCACATGAAGGGAAGACTGCGCTGCCCAGCAAGGCTCCCTAGAGGTAGGGGGAGTGCTTGGGCTGGCTGGTGTAAAACTAAGAAGGTTCATTCAACATCTTCATAGTCACAGTGCCTGGCATGCAAGTGAACCGTAAGTGTTTGGGACCCACCAAACGAAAGCAACGCAAGTCATCATCCTCATGGTATTACTTGGGAGGGAAGGCCTCAAGTATCCGAACACGAGGAAGAGGGGTATGGGACCTAGCACTATGTGAGAACAACACAAGTCATCTTCCGCATGGCGATACTTGGGAGGAAAGGGCTCTAAGTACCCGCACACACAGAAGAGGGGTCTGTGGCCCACGACATGAGAACCACATAAGTCATATTCCTCATGGTGGTACTTGGGAGAAGAGGGCTCCAAGTACCCAAACATAGAGGGGTCTAGGACTCACTCCCATGAGAATAAGGGAAACCACAGTGCAATTTACTAAGGACCATACTTGACAGGGAAGTGAACCAAGTTGGCACAAACAGAAAGAGAGAGCATCAGAAGCCTGGGACCTACAAGAGAAGAAACCAGCGCAAGGGAGTCATTGCCCCTGGTTGCTTTGTTACAAGAAAAAGAGGATTCTCAAGAGAAAGCACCAGGGCAAGGGAATCATTACCCCTGGTTGTTGCGAGGTTTGTGTTACAGAGAAATATCTAAGAACTTTATGTTTAACATTTAAAAACTTTGGGTTTGGAGCTTTTGTTATTTGGAACTCTTTGATTGTATTTACTACAACCTATTCTTATGAGTTAAGAAGACCTTTCGTTCTTTATAGTTTTGTCAATAGCGTGAGGGATGGAAATAGGCTTTGGACTTGTGACAGTGGACTATTTACTTTAGACAAAGACATCCCTCTTGGCTTAACGAAAAGGTAGGATTTTCCCCAACCACCACCCTTTACATTCAATAAACGTTTATGCCAATTAACATGAGCTCATTATATCCAAGTCCTACTTCTTCACCCTTACAATATACATATATTACATGGTCAGCAATTTGCGACCCTGAAGTTATTGTTAAATTGGTCTCCCCGATAGGCACTTTTTGTATTGCTTGTAACATTGTCCAGCTCTGAATTTTGTTTGAAAAGTTTGTTGTTTCTTCCAGGGGAGGCAAAGTTATAGGGCGTCCCAAATATTTGAAAATCCCAATTCACTTACATTGAAAAGAAATTCTGTCACTTATACAGCCTGAACCACTGGACGGAGGAGCGGCTGCCTTGTCCCTAAAACCATGATGTTGTAAATTAAATGTTATTCTGTCAGAAATTTTATTTAAATTGTCAAAAAGTAGATTAAATAAAATGTGTGTCATCTCGGTCCACTCCGTGGACTAACTTCCTGATTCAATGTCCGCGGACGCTTGTGGATCAATCAGTAAATTGCGTAAAAGTGCTGATTAGCCAATTAAGAAATTACATCAACGTAGACATTTTTTAAACGGATGCCATCTAGAATTCACAAACTGTACCCATAGTTCACAAATAGTGCATTAGGAATATATTCAAAAACACATTACATTTGTCTTTCATATGAACCAAGCACTGGGGCGCTGATGATGAGTTGGAATATGACTAGAAATGGTGTGTGGGGGCAGTGCTGTGTAATCTGTGCACACAGTTAATTCTTTTTCTTATTACGTCTGACTCACTGGGAAGATGTGTATGAAATGTTCCTAAATAAATCTTGTCACGGGCCACCCCAGAATGGACATTTTGGGTAATATGTGTTAAAAGATGAAAACGTTAGTAAAAAACATAAAAACACTATTTTCAGCCTACTCCCTTTCATTTTCCGAAAGAGCAAAAGTGAATATTTTTACAGCCATAACACGAAAACTGGTGGACAGATTTGGACAAAATAAGAAATAACTTGAGCACGAAGCTTTGCAATAATTTCTTTTTCTGGCTTGAGGTAAATCTGTTCAGTACTTTTTAAAATATTTGAAAGAGAAAGGGGTACCACCTGCTCCCAAAAACAATTAGATATCTCTCATGGTGCTTTGCATCCGAGAGGCTTTTCAGAAATTAAAAGGCGTTACATTCCTTTTTTTTTTTTGCTTGATCCAAGCGGTTCCCGCATTGAATTACTGAAATTGAGAACGGATCAAAATGCTATTTGGAGGAGGAAAAAAGATGCTATCTCGTGAGGCTACATATCGGCAGGGGAAAAAGAGCAAACCATGAGAAGTTGGAGACTTGTGGGTGGTCTAGAAAGCCAGTTACCGTTAGAATATTGTCAGCTTATCAGGATGTTAGGTACAATTTCACTTACTGTTATTTTACCTCTATATTTATGGACCCCCTAAACCTTTTGCTTACTCCACTGGGCTTTCACTCATCGTTATGGGGAAACTGACTTGTCCTTCAGACAGTCAGTACTGAGAAACTTTGTTTCTCTTAGTCTTATGACTCTGTTGCCGCTTTTGACAACTGTATTTCAGTGTGCAATGTACATTACTGAACAGTGCACTGGGGTCCTTGTGCTTCCGGGCCCTAGTCATCCATTAAAGATTTGTTGGTAACTGGACAATGTGCTTAGGAGTAGACTGGTGGCAGCAGAAGCCTTTTCATGTGTTTTTACATTTATTTACCGAGGCATACCGCGCTTACCACTTTTGCCTCATGACTGTGGCTAGTGTCCGTCATGGCCGTGCCACGAGTTCTTTTATCTTCTCCTTTGGCCCTTATGTCCGTTGGCCTTCCTCCTGGTCTTGGTGACCCGGGGAATCCTTACTTGGGCATGCAGCACCCATGAAAGCAGCGCTTTTTGCGGGCTAATGCATGCCACGTGTGTAGGTACCCAAGTGGGCTGGAACTGTCTGGTCCCAATCCACACTACTGGTGCCAGTATGTCTGGTGTGCAAGAGAGCATGAGCACCGCGGTGGGCCCTGATTGGACAACTGCTGGCTTGCAGGCATGTGGCAGATCTCCTCATTGGCCAGCTGGGTGCGAGCACTCACTAGACTTTGGGATATGAATAGGGGACCTGAGTTCAGACCCTCAGATCACCAATAGGTCCGAATCGACTTATACATGGAGCCAAGTATCCAGAAAAGTTAAGCAGAACCAAGGACTGGCTGGAACCGCACAGAGCCCTGCTTTGGGCTCGATCTCCAAACACCTGCAAAGGTGCTTCAACCCCTTGGAGTGGTGGGACCAATCACTCTCAATGCCTCCTTGTTACCCTGCAAACGAGCCTTCTCGGATGTGTCCATAGGCCCTGCAGTGGACTGACCAGCTTGAACCTTGGCACCTGCGTTGGAGCGTTGTTTTATCAAGAATTGTCTCGAGTTTTGGGGAATTCCTAGTTTGCACTGCACATATCTCCTTGCCAAATTCCATTGACCCAGCTGCTTTGGGAGGCGAGAGAGGAGCATGCATCAGACCGCAAGACTTGGGTGCTCCTGCATCACTGTGCGACAGTGGAGGTCACTGCTGGTGACTTTCCCCCCTTTCTTCAAGTGTCCTGAGACCAGCTGCACCAGTGCTTTCTGTGTCCTGCATTCGTGGCGAGAGATCCAGCTCAAATTGTAAACCAGACCTGCATCTGTACCCGAACCCTTAAGCTTAACAAGGAGGGGATTTTGTACACTAGGCGACCATCTCCAAGCCTGCCAAGTTTGGACCATGAGTGAGATAACATGAGTGAGATAAGGGTGGTGAATAATCATACCACTTACTGGTGGCCTCTAGTTCATCCATTCCCTTTTTACGCATGAAGGATCCTTTCTGGTCCTTGCATTGGCTTGGGTGGTCTCTGCTCCCTAAAGCCATCCAAATGTTGGGGAGAGCTTTGTTCTTCACAGGAGATCATCCTCTGACTCTCCGAACCAAATTTCCACATTCCAGAATCCTCCGACTAACATATCCTGTCCATTGAATATTGTACTTTGTGACCTTATGCATCAACAAGCGCTTTTACACATGAACTTGACACTGAGCACAAGGCTCCAATCTTTGTATGGCTGGACTTAATAAGTTAGGATTATCCCCCTCCAGAGTTGGCCAATGTATTAAAAAGTGTGTCTGTTTTCTCTCTTGGCAGGTTTTGGCGGGAAACCGCACTTTACTGCATTTACCAAAAAGTGACTGCACATATCTTTTACATAGTGTGTGTTTAAGTAGTGATATTACTGTGTTTTCCATTATTGTACTTGTGTTTTTTCTGGGCTTAATAAATTGTGTATTTTTTATATACTTCTGTCTAAGGGTAATTCTTGTTGTCCTACTGTGTGTGTTCATTCAAGACCTCAGATCACCCCCAATTCTCCTGAGACTCAGCCTTGACGGCTCTCCAAGCTACCTTGAATTGTCCTGGCTAACTTCGCATAAGTGTTCCCTGTTTCACTAACATGCGTGGCTTCCTAAACGTCTGTTCACCAGAGCAGAGTTTAGAAATCCATTCTAACAAAATGGAGTACAGCGGTGGGATAAGAACTGAAGTACTTGGGTGTTGCACACTGGAGTGGCTCTGGATTACATGTACACAGTAAAACACTTAGCTTATGAAATGGAATCAGTCACTGCTATCACTTTGGGTGCGCCTAAATCTGAAACACTAAGAAGGCTATGTGCAGAAAGAGGCATCACTGCCTCTGGCACAAAAACGGAGCTAATCCAAAAGATAGATGATTGGCAGGAAAGTAGAATTGTACCTCTTGCCTCTTATGATAGCGCAGAAGGTGCCGTGGCTGCTCCCAGTTACAGTCATGATTTGTCTGTTACTGTCATTATAGAGAGAGAGGATGATGATGATGATGATGATGATGCCCAATCCCATGTGTCCTCTATTTCCTCTGAAGCTGAGGCGGTGTTAGACCTGAGGAGACAAAAGCCGAGACTGGGAGAAAAATAACTTGAGTTTAACATGGCCAAGCTGGAGATGGAAAATTTGGAAAATCAAAAAGATAGTGAACATCAGTTGGACCTTGCCAAGCATCAAGCTGCCAACAGCTTGTCAGGAGGGTCTGGTAATGGTTCTGGTCCCTCCTCACATCCTAGATTCCTAATGATCTGCTCAGTGTGTATGATGAAAAAAAGTACATCATGGACGGGCTGACTGCATTTGAGGATGCAGTGGCAAGAAGTAGTAGATGCTGATAAGATTACATGGCTATTGAGTAGACTGCACCACTCCGGCTGCAGTGCCATTGTGGAAATGTCAAAGACTGAGAGGAAAGTTTTTGCAAAATTGAAGCAAACCCTGATCTTTAAGTTTGGGAAGACCTCTGCCCAATACTTGAAAAGATTCAGGGAGTACGAGAAAAGAGAAGGTAGTACTTGGGTCACGTATGCAGCTGAATCAAGAACTTGACTGGCTGTGTGGAAGGTTATAAACTTACCACTTTTGAAGGCATGATCCATTTGGTCATGCTGGAACATATTTTTGGATCTTGTTCCCCTGAGCTTAAGCAGCATCTGGCTTACTCTAAGGAGATAGATTCTAAGAAGTTAGCCACTGCAGAAGACTTATGGGTATACCACAGAGTGCCCCATAAGGACAAGCCTGCTCCTGGGAAGCAGGAAGAGGGGAAGAATCAGAAAGAGAAATGGGAGGGGTCATCTGAGAAGTCTTCATCCCAACAGGGCCATAAAAGGTTTAAGAAGGCTAAGTCACATGGCCATGTATAGGGTAGTAGGACTAATCCTCTCAATATCCACAGACCCAGTGGTTCCTGGGTGGCTTGTGGAGCAAATGACCATGTGACGGGGGACCCCAGATGTAAGGTCAATACCTTGAGGGTCCACTCTGTGAATCTAGCCTTCCATCATGATGAGGAAGCGATACTCACAGTGGCATCCTTTTCTACTGATTCCTTACCCTGTGGGATAGGATCAAAAGAAGTCTTCATTTCCCGGGATCCTGGGAACCTAGAGTAGCTGAGGCATATGCCTCCATCCCTGACAATACTAGGTATTACTTTAAGGATAGTGTCTTGGTAGATGGTGTAGACACCTCTGCCACCAGGGACACTGGGGCCAGCAGAGCTGTAGTGGATTCTACTTTGATAAACCCAAAGGAGTTGGCCAGAGCTCCTCTGGCACCCACTATGTTGGCTGATGGACCCCCTCTAAAGTTTCCATTGATGCCTGTAACTCTAGCTGTGAATGAATGGTGGAGTAGTAAGGATACCTGTAAGTGTTCAGGGGCATGTCCCTGGGAGGGTGCTGCTGGGAAATGATCTCAGAGATGTAGGTCTTGTGGGAGATACAGCAGAACAACCCTGCACTAGGTCGCAGACCAAGGCTGCCATGGCCAAGACTAAGGCTGAGCCAAATCCAAAGGGGAAACCCAAGGCTAAAGGAGTCAAAAAGCATAAGAGAGGGATAGAGAATATTACCCCCAGCTCACCTACCACTGAGGTGGAGGCAGTTGCCCAACTCCTGAACCTGACGAGGAAGAGGGGCTGCCTGAAATACTTAACCCACATGACCATCCTGGATTGCAGAGTTTACTTGCAAAAGGTGGTCCTGATAGGGAAGAGTTCAGTAGGGGCCAAGGTGAGTGCCATCTTTGGAAGGCATTAGGAGACAGGCCTGTTCCCAGTTTGAGGGTGAGCCTCCAGGGAAACATAGAATTTATTGGGAAGGTGGGCTAGTATATAGTGAGCCCACAGAGTCCACTAAAGGAGACCATACGGGGTTGGTGGTTCCCCTTTAAGTGAGATTCTTCCTCCTGCAGTTGGCACATGAGGTCCCCCTTGCAAGTCATCTTGGTATCAAGAAGACTAAGGAGAGGTTATCCATGCACTTCTACTGGCCCAAGATAGGGGTCCAGGTAGGTCACTTCAGGAGTTGTGCCACTTGCCAAATATCTGGTAAAAGTGGCACAACAATTCAGACTCCATTGGTACCACTCCCTGTAGTGGGACTGCCATTTGAGAGGGTAGGGATTGACATTGTTGGTTCCCTTGACCCCCCAACATCTTCTGGCAGCAGGTCTATTCTGGTGTTAGTTGACCATGCTACCAGAGCTCCTGAAGCCATCCCACTGAAGACAGTAACTGCCTAAAGCATTACTTGGCATTGTTGTCTCGGCAGGATATCTCAGGGGCAACTTGCTCGCCTTGGAAGCAAGACGACGCTGAGCAACACAGGTTCGACCACCGGGCTCATGCTTAGAAACCTCTGGGTATTAAGCGCGTTATAAATTACATTACAATTACAATTTACAATTTACAATTGTTACTAGGCTTGGCTTCCCTAAGGAAGTTGTGTCTGACAGAGGGAGCAACTTCATGTCCAAGTACATGCAAGCCATGTGGAAGGAGTGTGCAGTCACCTCTAAGTTTTCATCAGCGTATCATCCACAAACAAATGGCTTAGTTGAGAGATTTAACAGAACTCTCAAAAGCATGATTGGAGCTCTTGAGAAGCCCCAAACGAGAACGTGGGATCTCCTTTTCCATGCTTGCTCTTTGCCGACAGAGATGTCCCTCAGCAAGGGGTTGGATAGAGCCCTTTTGAACTTTGCTTTTTGTCACCCTGTCAGGGGACCCCTAGCTATAGTCAAGGAAGGATGGGAGTTCCCCACGCCTTCTCTCACTACAAATGTAGTGGGTTAGGTCTGAGAAAGAGAATGGCCTTACCGATGACTCAGGCCAGTGACAAGCTGAAGGCTGGTCAAGCATTCATCAAGCATTAGTATGACTTGAAAGTCTCACTTGTGCACCCCCCCCCCCCCCCGGCTGGGAAGTCCTGATCATGAATCTAATAAGGCATAGGACCCTAAAGGATAAATGGTCAGGCCCTTACAGAGTTGTGGAGCAGCTTGGTAAGGTGAACTATTTGGTGGATCTTGGAAGGCCTGGTCATGCCTGTTAGGCAGAGTTTGCATGCAGTACCCTTCGGGACCACTACACACAACTAAGACTACAGGTGTAAGCAAAACCAACCTTTGGTATAAGTCTGTATCACACAGTTTTTGGTAGCGAGCTGAGCAGCCAGGCTTATCTCAGGAGGGAATATGAGCTTGTAAGGATGTTACACAGAGGTCTACAATTACAAGTATTCAGATAGACACTTATACTCAAGGTTTCTTGGTAAAACTCTTATTAATGTATTACACAATCATTTATAAATCATGTACTAAATGAGGCAACCAATATCACACAAAAAAGTATACTACAATACTAATCACTAAGCAGTTGAGCTCCCTTGAAGTAGGAGCAAAATAGCATTAAAGTAGGAGCAAAAAGGCATAAGTTAATAAAAACAAATATTACAGTTACTCTAAAACAGTGCAAATAGTTTGAGTTCACCAGAGGAGTTCATGCAATGCAATAGGTAGGCCAAAGTCAATGGGCTAGTGTCTTGTATAAGTAAAAACGGTTCTGTTATTTAAAACGGAAAAGTCTTTGCCACGGTTCTTAGAAGTAGTTCACAGAACAAAAGTTTGTATGTCGGGTCACAAGCTGACTAGGCCTGCAAGTTGCCAAAGTTCCACAAACTTTCTCGGTGAGCGGTAAGTTCTCTTGGTCGGGTTTTCACAGCACCTTATATTGAAGAAAAAGATGCAACTGAAGACTTCTGTTCCTGGCAGTTCCTGCAGGACTCGCTGTTCCTGAGCCTCAGTCATGGGGACAAGAGGGAGGACATCGGGGGACTCCTGCACTGCACAGGGACGGGTCACAAAAGCTGGAAAATTGGCAAATCTTCGATTCCGGTGGTGTTCTTCAAACACACAAGCTGGTGTCCTTTCCCCTGGTTAATCCTAACCAGCTCAGAGAATGGATCCAGGTGGCATACGAGTTGATTGGTCCTACCAGCTCAAAGGAAGAAGTCGTCCTTGAAAGGGCTTCTCTGTCAAGATGAACTTGTTGATTCGGACCTGCAGCAGAGCTCCTCCGGGCAAACCAACGGTCCAGTAGTTGCAGCAGCCGTCCTCTTCCAGCTCGTCTTTGGTTCTTTTGTTCCAGTGGTTGACTCTGCCTTCCAAGCCAAGAGACTCGCCTTTTAAACAGTTTTCTGCCATTCATTCCAGCCAATCTGCCACTCACCCAGCAGGGTGGCTGTCCTTGCCGGACAGTCAGCCAGCCAATCACACCAGAGTGCATTTGGGTCTCCTAGGAGACTAAGCACAGGGAGTTTTGGGCACCTCCCTCACTTCCTGCCCACCCCAGACACTTGTGCGCCAGAGGCGGTCTTCATTCCTGAAGCCTGCCAAAGGCCCAGAAACAAAGGGACCAAACCTGGTTTGGCGCGCAGCGACAAAATCTAGAAGGACCTTTTCAAAAAGAAATGGTGAAAAAAGAAGACTGGGACCCGTTTAAACAAAGGGGGCTTAGGCGCCTTCTTGAAAAACATGGTTCCCGCAATTTTTAGCTACTGGTTTTCGCGGTCGGGAAAAATCATGGTAGTTCACTGTAAAACCAATGCCACTGGCCATTTCGATAGGAAAGGGTAGCATTTGACTGCTACATGAGTTTCTAGACATAGGGGATACTAGGTAACCCCTCCAGCACTCTATTGTAAGATAGGGTGTGCTGGGTCTAGTAATTTAAAAAGACTAGTAAAGTCAATTTAACTTTACATTCTCTGGGAAACAGTAGTTTATCCCAAGAAGGTATTAAAACCTTGGGACAGCCTGAAGGTGCTGTGTAACACAAATGAAAAGATGATGCATATGGAGTTATCTAAAACCCCATAACCAGAGAACACAAGAGTAAAACACAAATTAAAATACATGAGAGAGTAAAGTACAAGCAGTACGAGACTGGCCTACACCCACAACCCAAAACCAAGTTAGGGCTTTCCTGGGCCTCACTGCGCACTACAGGGATTTAATGGCAGACTATGGTACCATAACTGCCTCCGATTGCCCTCACTACTCCAAAGAAACCCAATAAGGTCTCTTGGTCTGAGGAGTGTGAGAAGGCCTTTCAAGGCTTAAAGGACTATGTGTGCCAGGCCCCTGTTCTCAGGGCCCCTGACTATCAGAAATAGGTT
The DNA here is from genome assembly GCF_040938575.1 of Ambystoma mexicanum. Classification (NCBI taxonomy): domain Eukaryota; kingdom Metazoa; phylum Chordata; class Amphibia; order Caudata; family Ambystomatidae; genus Ambystoma; species Ambystoma mexicanum. Next base: position 79,925,848 of record NC_090921.1, on the reverse strand, counting down.
ATTGTGCAGACAGATGACACTGGGATAGGTGCAGTTCTATCACAGCTAGATGAGAAAGGTAGGGAACACCCTATTAGATTCATTAGCCGTCCGCTTAAGGACAGAGAGCTCAGGTGGTCTACTGTGGGAAAATAAAGTTTTTCTATTGTGTGTGCCTTAAGGAAGCTGAGGTCCTACCTCTATGGGACCCACTTCACTGTGCAGACTGACCATAGGCCCTTAAAGTGGCTGATGAACATGAAGGGTGAGAATCCTAAATTGCTCAGTTGGTCCATTAGCCTGCAAAGCTTTGACTTCACTATTAAACATAGGCCAGGTCTCCAACATAGAATACTGATGGGTTGTCCAGAATGTTTAACCAACCTGAACATGAGACTCATCCAGGGGTGGATTAAGTCCCCCTGTCCTTAGTCTGGGAGGGGTGAGTGATGGGGTAAAAATAGGTAACCATGAGAAGTTGGAGAGTTGTGGGTGGTCTAGAGAGCCAGTTACCATTAGAATATTTTCGGCTTATCAGGATGTTATGTACAATTTCACTTACTGCTATTTTACCTCTTTATTTGTGGACCACTTTTTGCTTTTGTTTCAGACTCCTGTCCTGACTTTCTGCCAGGGGAGCACAGCCTTCAGCTGCACTCCACTGGGCCTTCGCTCATCGTTATGGAGAAACTGACTTGTCCTTCAGACAGTCAGTACTCAGAAACGTCGTACATGGCCATGTGACTTAGCCACTTTTGGCAAATGTATTTCAGTGCACTATGTACATTACTGTACCGCGCACTGGGATCCTTGCGTTTTAGGGCCATAGTCATCCACTAAGGATTTTTTGGTAACTGGACAATGTGCCTTGGGGTAGACTGGTGGCAGCAGGAGCTTTTTCAAGTGCTTTTCATTTCTTTACCGAGCCATACCACTCTTACAGTACCATGAGTTCTTTTGTCTTCTCCTTTGGCCATTTTGCCCGTTGGTCTTGGTGACCCAGGAAATCCTTATTTGGGCATGCATTAGCGAGTTAACGGTTATTTCCCATTCCCCATTGGGTCCATTGGACGGGTTTCTCTCTCTCTTCGGTTTGGCCCACTTGGTACACTCTCCTGTCAAGTATGACCATGAGGACGATACCTTTCTTCTTGATTTGGGTCCCAGGCCCTGGATTCTCTCACTCTTCAGTTCGGTCCACATTGACTTACTCTTTTGCCAAATACTGCCACGAGGAAGATGACTCGCTTCTTGAATTGGGTTGCAGACTCCGGTTTCTCTCACTCTTCGGTTCAGCCCGCTTGGCTGACTCTTTCGCCAAGTACACCAGACTCTTCCTTCTTCCTCGGTCCGTCAGCTGCATGGGTCTGCACTTGGCTTCGAACACACCGTCGGGTGTACCGGGTCACGGCCCCGCCACCGCACTGCTTAACGCTTACAGCCTGATCCTGAACCCCACAATGAGGCCTATGCAGACTCAGACTATCCCGATTTCCAAATGAAGCTTCCTCCCCTCGAGCAATGGATAATCACCACTGATGGTTCTAAAATTGTAGGTGTGGGTGCAGTTGATTCAACCACTAACTCTTCTTGTATCTGCTGACCTTCGTTGACTCATGGTTGCGGCTGCCTTATTATCTCCTTAGAGACCATCAAAAAGCCTTCCATCCACGCAACCTTTGCTGTAACTGGGGCCAGTATAGTGATGTGGTCACGTATTTTACCATCTATAGATTCATACAATTTCAACAGCAAGAGCCAGGCAAAATGATGCGCCGTCGCTGATATCGAAGGATCATTTGCACTGCCCGCGTGGTGCTCCAACCCTGCGTTTGCCTAGGCACATGTTATGAGGATAGTGAGGCCGAATCACTCAAAGTAGAACTTCTTTATAGCACTGGGGAGTTGTCCACAATGGATGAGCATGCAATTCTCTCCACGCAAGACCCGTTTTTTGACTCGATTCGTGCCTTCCCAGTCTCTAAAAACTCCATATGTGTGGGTCCCGTTATTGGGGTTACCATGGAATCTGTTCCTTCCTCCTCAGCTTCCATAATCGATCTCTGCTGCAGAGATCCTGAGGAATCCTTTATTGATAATGCAACACTCTGGGGGGTAGCCAGTTCCTTTGGTACACTCTCCGCACAGATCTCCTTAGATGGAGTAAGTTCATCTTATCAATCATGTTGAAGTCAAAGTTTTGAATGCCAGCTAATATCGCGTTGTCTGGAATTATATTTTCGGCTATTTGAAGAGGGTTGACTCGATTTCTGAAAGTAGGTAGTGGTCTTATGTAGTAAATAATGATGAGCTGGCTTCTGGATTTATAACTTTATTACTGCAGTAACATTAGCAGTTCAAATAATGTAGAATTGTTTTTTTTATTATTTATTTATTTTCATTTAGTTTATACAAACTTTTGAAAAACTTAAAGCTTAATACATTACTAAATACATAATCATACATAACGTCTTAAAATTCTCACAGTTCCTTGGTTTTTCGTTCTGATTTCCAAGGTCACTCCAATCCAAACAACAAATCTTTCATTATGTTTTCGCTAGATTCATATCTTTTTCTTATTACATCCTGACAACTACTCCTGAATTTCTTGGTCTTTTTCGACCATTTTACTTTCCATCTGTTGCAGGAACAAAGCTAGTGCCAGTGACAATGTTTTGTGGGAACTGCAATGCAAGCGTGCCCACCAATCCTTGGCACTATATGTTGCAACCAGATTTCTTTCTTGGGCCAAATATTTAGTTCGTAGGTCTTTAAGCCCTGTGCAAAACAATGTCAAGTGCTTCAGTGTTTCGTTTTCATCTTGGCAGAAACGACATTCCACTTCGTTACCCGTCAATGTCCTTCTGTGGCTTTTAACTTCTCTTGTTTCATACAAGTTCAATCTAAGTCTCAGGTAGTTTCCTCTTAGAATTTTACACGGAAACACTTCCATATATTGAGATATATGATTAACACCCTTTGCTTCCACTGGGCTGTTTAACATACATTTGTGGGATCCTCTTTTCTCTAATGTTCTGATCCAATCGTGTTCGAGGAGTTTCTTTTTTACTGCATTCGGGTTAATTATCCGCATCTTAACATCAGACCCTATATATCATGCAGGATCTTTCTACAAATAGATCTCCATTGTTGGAGTATAGGCTGGATCCGCGATGATTCTTGCTCTGCCAGTAACACAAATTGAGGTAAAGACATTTCCATTTTCTTGCCATATAATGATGACATATTCCACGTGATTCTGGCATTCAGGGTCACCACACCTACTTCATATAGGGCACAAGCCGTTGGATAGCTTGCTGTTATTCGCAGAATCTTTTTCCAGAACATGCCCTCACATCGAGACCAGATCTCATGTGAACATCCGCACATCCTTTCTGCTTCGAATGTTAGTGCTGGAAATACTTTGCTTTTGTAAAAGTTAATCACAGGCCTATATGAGAATTTCCCATATTTACTGTGTATCACCATCGTTTTTGCTGTTAGTTGTTTACATTTGCTTAGTATTTTAAGTGCCATTGGTTCATCGGATATACTTGAATTGATGTAAACTCCCAAGTATCTGCAGCGCTTTGCTTTTTTTATTTCTTCATCTCCCAGCCTCCAGCAAAATTTTAGTTTTTTCGAGGATGCTCCTTTTAGATTTTCTAAGATTAGGATCTCAGATTCTGCTGTGTTCACTTCCAATCCCATCTTCTCAGTGTAAACTTTCAGTGCTGTGAGTTTCCGTTGCAGGCCTAAGATCTAATAACACAATATCGTCTGCATAAAGGAGTCAGCTGATTTGCGTCCCGTTCAATGTGGGAGGTGTGCCTCTTACCTCTTCAAACGCTTTTCCCACTTCGGAGATATAGATATTAAACAGCATTGCACCCAAAGGACACCCTTGTTTTATTCCTCGGGCGGTTGGTATTGCCTTTGAGTGATGACCTTGATTATCTAGCCGGATCTTTACCATGGCTTGTGAGTACGGTTCTTTTATCGTCAGTAAGAGGCTGGTGGGACATCCCTGCTTTTTTAAGTTCAGCCACAGGGTTTCGCGGTCCACGCCGTCAAAAGCATGTGCAAGATCAATTAACACTAGGTATACTTTCTGACCTGAGGAATCGCCTCCATTTTTAGTAGGTTGAGCACAAGGAGATTCAGGCTACACCCTACTCCCTTCACAAAACCCGTTTGTCTTATGTCGGTCCCTTTGCTTATTTTCAGCCAAACAGACAGCTTCTGTAATAGCATGGTGGCGAAGATTGTCCCCACCACATCTAATAGGGCTATCGGCCGATAATTTGTTGGCTCCATTCGGCACCCTTTCTTAAAGATAGGTACTATTATGCCCTCTTTCCAAGTGAGTGGTATTCGCGCTTCCTGTGTTATATTTTTAAATTGCGTGTAACAGAACTCTGTCCATTCTTCGATGTTTTCTTTTAACATCTGGTTTGATAGGCCATCTGGGCCCGCTGCTCGCGAGGCACTACATTTTTTAATACACCCCTTTATGTCTTCATGTTCGAATGTCAGGTCCCACGGTTGTATTATTGGGAAATCTGGAGATTCGGTGGTCATTTTTATTTCTTGAACAAACAGCTATAATGGGCTTCCCACTGGCTTTCAGTTACCATGTTTTTAATCATTGCCTTTTGCAGGTTATCCGCTTCATTCATCAGCGACCAGAAACCTCTAGAGTTTCTTTGCGCAAGGGCCTTCAGCATCACTTCAGCGTCCTTTTGCTCCAACGTTGCTCTGTGGATTTTCACCCAATTCCTATATTTGTTCTTTAACGATCTTATTTTTTTAATCTGATCTTCCTTATTTCCACTTCGGATTTTGCGGCAGTTTTTCCTTAGATCTCTTTTTCTTTCAGCAAATTGTTCATCAAATATATGTTTCGTATATTGATGCCTCCCCGGGCCTTTATATATCACTCTGTAAATTTCCATAAATTTGCGGTACTCGGTTAAGTGTTCGTTATGAGAACCGGGTTGGGGTTTTATCACTTCCGCCAGCGTTATTATGTCCTTGGCTATCATTCTCAGACGATTCCGTCCCGGCTCAAGTTCAATGTCTTGGTTCAACTGTAGTTTTTTCAGGGCGAATGTTTGATTCCAAGTGAGGGTCACCAAATTGTGATTGCTTTCAGAGGTCTTTATCACTTTCAGCATTGTTGTTTCTGCTGCCATTATCTCAGTTAGAAAGAAGTAGTCTAGAATTGACTTTTGTGTTCCTCTCTCCCACGTTTCGACAGGTGGGATATCTCCTCTTGTGTTCCCATTCATCATATTCAGGGACCGCTCGTCCATTTCTTCGAGCCATGTTTTTTTCGTTGTTGTCTCTTTTGTTGGTGCTTTCCCTTTCTCTGATTTCTTTGCTTCTATTTCAATTAATTTTAAATTGAGATTGCCGCATATCACCATATTCGAATCTGGATTGTTTGCCATCACACTATCCACAGCGTCCAGTAGTTCGTCCATTAAGTTTTCTTGTTTTGGATCCTGATGGTTCCAATAAATATTGAAAATATGGACAGTTTTTTTCTGTTTACTCATCAAGGGGTTTGACTCCAATTTTACATATTGGATATTAGATGACAAATTTCTTGTAGATTGTATACCAAATCCGCAGTTATGATTGACTAATATGAGCTGTCCTGACATAGGGCGACCCTTCTTCTGGGCTACAGCGGGGTTCATGGCAACTTCAAAACCTTCAATGCATGGGCATTTGGACAACCACGTTACTTGAAAGCATAGTATATCACATGTTCGGAATACCTCAGCTGAACGGACTGCTAGGTGTGCAAAACCCCTGGTGTTCCAAGTTGCCCATGTAACCTGATTTCTTTCGTCTTGGCATTAGCTTCTCAGGGATTCATTTAGGGCCTTCGCTAACCAGGCCCATTTTCTTTCCTCTTCCCTTATACACTCATTGTGTGTTGCTGGGCTGTTGTCACCAATGGCCGCTAATGTGTTGGACAGTGTAATTAAATTTTTTTTAACTTTAAGATCATCACCCAAGCAAACTCATCACTCCTGGTTTGCTCTTTCTCAGATTCCTTTCTCTGTCTCTCTACCCTTTCAGGGTTATGCGGTTTAGCGATTGGGTTGTTCTTGGGAGCTGTGTTCATGGGCGATAAAGCATTATACACTTCGTAAATCTGAAATCCGACTTCAATTAGTAGTCTTTCGCACATCATCACTTGTTGAGTTATCTTTAGTGACTCAATGTATAACAGTGTGCTTGCCTGGCCGAATACATTTAACAGTTCTACACGATTTATTTCTGCACTCTTAATTGCCCGCAAGGCCGAGATGAAGTGGAAAAGCTGTAGCACCAGATTTCTGTTTATCGGCTGGTCAGCCTTTTTTGGCTCAATTCTTTCGATCCGCAATCTGTAGGGCAAACCTGCTCTCTTGGATCTTTCCAAATCTCGATTGTCTGTCTTCATCGTTCTCTTTTTAGCCTGCTGAACCTCCTCTCTGTTTGCTACAGCTGCTACTGGATTTTTGTTACACACTTGCAGTGAAACTTCTTTCTAGGATTGCGCCAGCCTTATGTTTTCACCAATGACAGCCTTTTTCGTGATCTTTTCAGATTCCAACATGTTTTTCCTTAAACTTTGTTTCAATTTTTCTTCTATCGTGTAGAAGGGTTTTTCGTTCTGAAAATCTGCTTCACTCCCACATGATTGCGCTTCTTTCCTTTTTTCCGGTGAGGCTATTAGACGAATCACTCTTTTTGTCAGTGGTTCATTCTTCTGATTACCAATCTCAGATGTTTTTGTCTCTGAAGGTACATCAGACTCGATATTTTTCGGTGATGCCAGCTACTCGTTTGTCATCTCTTCATCTTGGTCATCGTGGATACTGTATACTGACAGATTCATCAGTTCCTCCCCGTCACTCTCTTGGTCGCTGCCCTCCACCCTCCTCTTGTACTGATCAGACTTATCTATTGGAGCGATCATCACCGGCGAGTCGATTTTCTTTCGATCATTGGCACCCTTCTTGTTGACCGCCTCCCTATTCAGCTCAGTATTATTGATTGTCACATTCAAGGCCTTAATGTTTCTAAAGAAGTTCGATGTGCTTTTTGCATTTTTGTTCTTCTGCATCGCCATGTTTTTTTTTTTTTTTTTTCATTTGCCTTGCTTAATTTCCCCTCCGTTTACCTTTTTGATTTCCTTAGCTTGCTTTGTGGTGTACAGTTTTTCAAATATCTCATACCACTCATGTTCGTTGGACTTGTCTTTTTGCAGCAACTGCTTTGGCGGGATTCCTATTATGTCGCGCTCCCCGTTTTCTGGCATTATGTGGTAGCGACTGGTGTTACACTTGTTGAGGGGTTAGGCCCCTTTGTTGGAATCTCAGCCCTCGCCTCCTCACCGGATCTGACAGGGGGCTCCGTCTGCTCACTCGAGTCACCTCTACAGAGGCTATTGCCATCTGTACCCCACTGATCATCCGTTGCTGGCAGTCTTGTCCTTTTTGGGTCACTCTCCTCTCTCTCTTTGTCGTGGCTTGCGGTACTTAGGTCAAGCATTGTCCCACCTTTCTTGGAATCAGCACTCCTGTCTTGGTTGTCACATGGCGTTGCATTAATGAGAACTCGATCATTAGATTGTTCCGGCTGGTTTTGATTCTCTAGTCCTGCCTTGAGCTGTTCATGATCCTGAGCTTTAGCTCTCAGTTCTTGGGTTGTGATGAGCGCTATTCTTCTATCCTGCTCTTTATTTAATTTGTTAATGCTTGTTTTGTGACCTCTGCCAACAGGCGTTTGTCCTCAGCATTACTTTTCAGCGCTTCTTTCAGGACAGATGTCGATTGCTCATTTCCACAACACGTCATTTTGTTTTGCAAGGCCATTTCGGACAGGTCACCTTCCAATTTTATCAATTTAGCATTTAATAGGGCAATCAGGGTGTTTTGGTCCTTACAGGTGTCATTTAGCTGCTCATATAGTTTTGTAAGGGGTGCTACTGCAATTGTTGTAGCTGACATCAGGATCGGCCTTAGTTCATTCACTACTTTTGCGATTACTGCCTTAGAAGCCATCATCCCATCACGTTCTTTCCTGGATAGCAGATTTAATATTTTCTCCTTCTGCTGACCTTCGGTTGATCTTTCTGAGTCGGTCTCTGTGGTTGATGAAGAGGATGCTTTGACCCTCTGGAGAAGGCCTCTAGCCTTGTTCTGCTGTTTGGTGATATCAGTTTTTGTCAGTTTGTTCTCCAGGCTTAGGTTTTTTGATCGTTTCTGCGAATAATGAAATTCGCTGCCAGGGCTAGCTTCATTGCGGGCCCTTTTTAGCTGACCTTCTTTTCGAGCCTCATTCTCGCTCGCCATTTGATGGCTTAGGGCCTCCATAGTTGTGGGTGATATGCCTCTGTGTGCGTCATTGGTTTTGTTCACTTCATCTAACCTTTGCGCTCGGCTGCCTGATGACAACGGGGTCGGTATCGCCATCTTTGCATTCAAGGTTACTAGATCTCTGATCACTTGGTCCGCTATTGCGATAGAATTGCGTCGTGGTTGGCTCTGAAGATTTACAGAGTTCTTGTGTTGCAAACTAAGTGCAGAGGCTGGCGACCATGTTTCAGCCTCTATTTGTTCATAGGTGGGTGCTAGATTAAACTTTTTCTGGAGTAATAGGTCTCCCCCTTCAAAGGGGTTACTCCACTCATGTTCATCTGAAGATGATTGCCCTTGTGTGGGCCGCCAGTTCCACTTATTTCTTTTTAATCAAGGATCTCTGAGCACTCATTTGGGATATTATTCCGATCTTTGGGCACTTTGGCCCCATCTCCGCGCTGTCTTCGGCTCTGCCCGTTCTTATTTGGTTAATTATGGGTGTAGGTTGTGTCAGAGCCGTCGACTGTTTGAGTTTCTCAGACTCTGAAGGTTGCAGGTTTCTATTTTCAATCTTTTTGACATTTGCTCTTACAAAATTTTCTTTTTATATTGTACTTTTTCCTGCTTCCTCGACCTTCTTCCACACCAGCATTTTCAGTGTGAGAATGTTTAGCTTATTTGCCGTTGACTGAGTGAGCGGAGCTGAGATTTCATTTGCTTCATACTCGCTCGTGTTATCTTTCACTTCTGCCACACATGGTTCAAGCTGAATGGGGATGTCTTTCATGTTCATGGCTCTGCTTTGATCATTTACTGCCGGGTTGAATTGGTCGCAATGGTGTTCAGTACTTGCCACTCTCTCCGCCTCCTCAACACCACTAGCGTCTCCACCCACTTCCTCCTCCTCCTTGATGCCAGACGCGGCGGGCGTTTTCAGACCCACTGCAGCTCCCGACTCCCGGATCCCGCTCATGGTAAGATTAGACACTTTATTTTCATTATTTTCATTTACTTTGAAGTTCGCTTTTTGCACTTGTACCAGCTGCTTTCTTTGAGCTTCGCTGGGGTTATTTATCAGCGCTGTCTTTGTCGGCGCACTTCGAGGAACACGCTGGTCCGTGGAACACGAGGGGCGGGGTGACTGCTCTGAGGCTTCCAGATCTTCAAGAGCTACGAGTGCTGCGAGTGCGTCGATGTCACTGACGGGCTCGGGGAATAAACAGACAGGGGCTGCCTTCTCATATGAGCCTTTAGTTGGTAGGGACCAGACACCCTCTTCTCCCTCCACCAACAGTTCACCTGCCTTCTCTCCCGCCTTCAATCTAATGCAGCGCTGTTCGGCTTTGCCATTCTCTTCTCCGGGGGGGAGGGGGGGCGGCGCAGGGAGGGCCAAAGACAGGGGTGGGCAAGATGAAAGAGAACTCACCGCATTTCCTTGGAGATATTTCCTTCTACCTGCAGTGATTTCGCCACGCTCCACTCGCCTCAACTGAGCACGGGTCAGCGGGATACCCGTTCTCTCCGACGTTCTCTCCGACATGTCAGTACACTCACCGCTCCTCCGCTCCACCGCCAACACACTCCTGCCACACTCCGCGACACTCCGTGGCTGGTCAGGGGTTTTGGCTATTCTGCTCCTCCCTTAACAATGAAGCTGGAAAAAACTCCGGTGAGGGCACCGGTGCAGTAATCCCTTACTGCCCTACTACGAGGCCCCTCAGCGGGTCCCGTCCTTAACGTGGGGTCAGACCACACGTTAAGGACGGGACCCGCTGAGGGACGTCAGAGCTAATAACGGTACCGCTAATGGGGGCTCGAATGGGGAATGGTAATTGGCATGGGGACTTACCGGGTCCTCCAGGGTCGGAATGTCCCAGTAAGTCCCCATACTGCCTACTCGGACTCAGAAGGCGGTAAGGGGGTGGCCATGGTGCTAATAGCGCCATGGTTACCTCCTACCATGTAATGGGGCCCACTGTAGCCTAGAAGGGTCCACAGGCAACACACTCCTGCCACACTCTGCGACGCTCTGCCTCTGGTCAGGGGTTTTGGCTATTCTGCTCCTCCCTTAACAATGACGCTGGAAAAACACTGTAGCTGAGCAGGGTCCACAGGCAACACACTCCTGCCACACCCCGCAACGCTTCACGTCTGGTCAGGGGTTTTGGCTATTCTGCTCCTCCCTTAACAATGAAGCTGGAAAAAACACTGTAGCTGAGCAGGGTCCACAGGCAACACACTCCTGCAGAATTGTGCAACAAGAGTACATGAGTTGCAGGCCGGTGTAATATGTGATGTCCCAATAAGTCTCTTTATGACTCTCCAAAGAGGAGCACCGGGAGCACAACCTGCTCCATGTCCTCTGCGTTGTCCTAATGGCGCTCTCGCGCTCTTTCCCGGCTCTTCCGGGTTGCCTCCCAAAGTCTTGCGAGACTACACATCCCGCAAGATCCCAAAATGTTGCCAGTTGCAGACTTGCGTACATATGGGGTAGAGCAAGCCCATGAAAAGAGCTCAGTCTGCAAATCCGATGCAAATAAACATGCTGTTTTTAACTCACGCCCCACGTTCACACCAACTGGCAGGCAGACTACCATAGCATTAACCATAGCATTGGACAGCGTCTGTCATGGCTCCACAGAGAGTACACGCATCCAGAAGTAAATTATCGATATTTAGGGTGGGCTGCACTTTACTTCTAAGCGCGTACGCATAGGCCAGGCCCACAGGCATAGATCAACTTTTCAAATAGCTTTCACAGCAGACAACACAAGAAGATAACAATGTGCACCACAAATTCGGTTCTGAAGGAGAGTCTTACACGACCCGGGTGTCTAGGAAGCTTCAGCAGTGCCCTGCCACTAATGCCTCCACTGAGTCCAGCTCTGCAGTTTGCTGTGGACTGCCGGTGACTGCCAACACTTGCTGCCAACACTTTCGCACTGGCACTTCACGCCGGTCCTTGTTTAATATAGCTCTGCCTCGTTAGAAGCCAGCTATAAAGTTAGTTTTGTGGTGGCCAGCGACTGCCACCACAAAACTAACTTTATGTGCATTTTCAAAATATGCAAGAGGCTTATACGAACTTAACTGTTTGTTGAATGTTGCATAGCCCAGGGTCCCAGGCATGCAGGCCTTTCCCATCCTGAGAAAAATGCACGGACACAGGTCATGCTTTGCCGGGCTACCGGCGCGCACTGACTCGTGCAGGAGCGCCCACTTTATTGAAATTGCGTGCAACGGCTCAATGTTGCCGTCGCACGCCACGTGTCAACATCACATTCCTCCGTTATCATAGGGAACAATTTAAATATCTTTCGCCATATTACAACAGCTTTACATGAATATTATAACATTTGTAAACATTTTAACTTACAAACTATACCCGGGCCAACGTGGGCAACGTAAGCTGGCCTGGCTTCAACCAGAGCTTTGGCGAATGTCTCTTCCCCCCTCATGTCCTGAGGGGATTACCCCTTTCTGTCCCAGATTCCTTTTTATATTGCTACTCCCATTATGTAGTCCTTCAATCGTTCCAGGCACCTCCGATTATCTCAGTTGGGACATCGGCTTTCACATCCCCCTCCCACTGCATGGTCACTTAGCCGGGTTACGTTTGGCAGCACACTATTGCATGTGTCCCCTGGTCCCACATCGCCCTCTGGGCTTCTGGTCTGGAGTGTCCTGTTGTCCCCGTCTCCTGTTTCCTCGTTTTCACCCACCGTTCGGAAGAAGCTGGAGTTTCGGGTCACTGTCCCTATTTGATCAGCTGCGGTCACCATCGATCCTTTGACCTGGACGACGTCTATGGGGAAGGGTTCACAGGTGAGAGCCAAATTCCCCTCGGGACGTCTATTTCTGACCAGTACGGTGTCTCCTATGGCTAGGTCCGATGGTTTGAGGTGCCTTCGTAGGTTCTCTTTTTCATTGTCAATTCTCTGATCTTTCATTGCCCTTTCGTGATTGATGGTCCCTGGGGGCCAGCTGTCTTTTTCTGGAATGAGGCCCCTCTGGCATCTCAGGAATAGTGCTTTTGCTAGTGCCACTCCCGTGGAACGGTGGGGCATGGACCGATACTCTTGCAGGAACTTCTTTGGTGGGTTGCACTGGCCTTGTGCGATTCGGAACACTTTTTTCAATGATCGCATAAATCGTTTGGCCTCTGCATTGGCACATGGCCAGACCGGCGTGACTTTCCGGTGGGTGATGCCGCACTCTTCCAAGAATTCTGCAAACATTCTCCTTGAAATGGGGGCCCATTGTCTGAGCATATAAATATGCGGAAACCGTGGGTTTTAAACATGTTCTCCATTACCTGTGCTACTTGTTCATAAGCTGTGGATTCCATTAGCTCGACTTCTGGGTAACGCGACCATTGGTCTACTATCAAGAGAAAAGGCATCCCGCGGCCTGTGTACCCAAAATCTGCACGTACAACGTCCCAAGGCTGGTCAATGTGAGGCATTGATTCTATTCTGGGTTCTTTGTTGGCTGTGGCCGCCGCCTGACACCAGATGCAATTCGCCACAAATTCAACCACTTTTGTTTCGAGGTTGGGGAACCATACTTTCAGATGTAGCCTTCATTTAGTTTTGGCCGCTCCTTGATGATCACAGTGTGCTACTTCAATTGCTCTCTCTACTAGTGTCTGTGGAATCACCAGCTTGCTTCCTCTTAAGAGGAGTCCTTCTTTGGTTGACGACAGTTCATGTCGCACCCGCCACAGCTGTTCCAGGTCCTGCTGTGCTCCTTGGCTTCTTTGGTGTGGGCTGGCCAGAACTGTTTTCCAGTCCCCGTTGGCTATGGCCGCCTTCACGGCCTCTAAATATCCGTCACAGTTGGACGCGTCACCTCTTGGATGGATAGTGCCACTGGTTTGGTGGCTGCCACAACTACCCACAAATGTTCCTGAACTGCGAGTTGTTTGTTATCCTCCCCATCAACATTGCCCCTTGGCTGGCACGAGAGGTAGTATGCAGGATTGTGAGACCCAGGCCTGTGTGTCAGACATACACCATACTCCATCAGTGCGAGCATCCACCGCTCAAACCTCAGGGTTGGGTTGGACGAGGATCCCACCATGATTAGTAGTAGCAGCTTGTGGTCGGTCCCCACAGTTACTGACTTGCTTAGAATATAGATGCAAAAGTGCCAGCATCCCCATAAGACTGCAAGTGCTTCTCCTTCGATTTGGGAGTAGCGTTGTTCTGTATTTGTTAGTGCTTTGCTTGCATATATTACCGGTCTCATGTGTCCATACACGTCTTGCTGCGACAGGACCGCCCCAGTCCAACGGGGCTAGTGTCTACCGGTGACTGCCAACAAATACAGAACAACGGTGGAGTAGCGTTGTTCTGTATTTGTTAGTGCTTTGCTTGCATATATTACCGGTCTCATGTGTCCATACACGTCTTGCTGCGACAGGACCGCCCCAGTCCAACTGTCAAGGATGGCACTCTAATAAGAGTGGCACAAGACACCCAGAAGAGTTTGGGTGCTGAAATAAAGTGGACAGACAAGTACACACACTGCAGAACGGAAAGAGAACGAAGAGTAGCAAGGGAAAAGGTACAGAGTGAATACCCTCTTGGGGTGTATGCAGAATAGGAAAAGAGTATTCCACGAACCTTGGAAATACTCTAGCCTTCTGCACAGTTTGCTATAACAGAGTCCCACGCTGTTTGCTCATGACTTGGAACAGCAGCTATGGGTGTCTGTAATGTAGAAACAAGACAAAGGAAGGGGCAGAGGTTGACTGATGGGAACCAACAGACAAGCTCTGAACAAAAGGGTCAACAAACAGTACAAGAGATGTTACTACAGACAAATCCAGGAAAGGAGGAGATAGCAAACTAGCAGAAGGTATAAAAGGGAAAGTCGAGTAACAGGAAAGGATGGCAGAGGACAGTAAGGTACAAGGTAGAGAGCTCCGAGGAGCAGGGAAGTAGTGAGTAAGTCCACAGGAGTAGGACGGTAAGGTAGAAAGCCAGAGGAAAAGGGTTTAGGGCAGCCGGAGAGAGGTAGGCTGTAGAGCAGGGAGCCCAGAGGACAAGGGCTAAGGCTGAAAAGCAGCAGAGCGAGATCAGCTGCAATGTGGAGAGCCCGCAGGGCAAGAGCGGAGGCTGGAAGGCAGCAGAGCGAGATCCGCTGCAATGTGGAGAGCCCGGCAGGGCAAGGGCGGAGACTGGAAGGCAGCAAAGCGTGATCCGCTGCAATGTGGAGAGCCCGGCAGGGCAAGGGCGGAGACTGGAAGACAGCAGAGCGTGATCCGCTGTAATGTGGAGAGCCCGCAGGGCAAGGGCAGAGGCTGGAAGGCAGCAGAGCGAGATCCGCTGCAATGTGGAGAGCCCGGCAGGGCAAGGGCGGAGACTGGAAGACAGCAGAGCGTGATCCGCTGTAATGTGGAGAGCCCGGCAGGGCAAGGGCGGAGACTGGAAGACAGCAGAGCGTGATCCGCTGTAATGTGGAGAGCCCGCAGGGCAAGGGCAGAGGCTGGAAGGCAGCAGAGCGAGATCTGCTGCAATGTGGAGAGCCCGGCAGGGCAAGACTGTGAGGAAGGGAGCCTGGAAGGCTATGGCTGGAGGCAGCAGGGTGGAGCAAGCAACAAGGCAGGGAGCCCAAAAGGCTAGGGCTGTAGGCAGCAGGGTGTAGCAAGCTACAAGGCAGGGTCCAAGCAGGAGTGAAGATCAACAGCAAACAAGGATCCGTAGTCAGAAGCGAAAGGTGGAGGAAGGACTCTAAGATGCAAGAGGCTGAGCCACTGCAGGCAGCAGCCTTTATACTGCCTAGCCCAGCACAGAGGCAGGCTAATTGGTTTCACCTGGCGAATCACACCTGCAGGCAATCGGCCACCTCCCTTTCTGTTCCTGGGCTGGTGGAAGCAGGACCAGACTCTAAGGCTTCTGGGGGGTGTAGTTCCATAGAAAACCAATAGGAACGGCCAGGAAACATTGCTTGCGGCCAGGTGCATTATGGTATGCGTAGTTAGGTGACAATAATCATTAAGCAGCAAAGTCCAAACGGAGCATAAATGGATGTGCCCATGGCGCAGGCATGACAGTATGCCCCTCTCCAGGCCCCTCTCCAGGCTCCCTGAAGACCGACCTGTAGGAAGAGTGTCTGTTCCACAGTACAAGAGTCTTACTCCAAAAAGACACATCATGAGGCACCAGAAACGAGTTGTAAGGTGAGAGTCTCGAATGACGGAGCCGGTACCAATGTTCTGAACCTTTGATGTAGAATTCAGGAAAGATGAAGTCTTTGGAACACAGACCCCAACTGTGTGTGCATGAAGAGAGGAACTGCGAAAAACTGCTGCAGGCTCCAAGATAGATATTGCCTTGACGGGCAACAGTATGATGCTGGAAAGTGGAGCCATAGGTACAGCAGAGTTGGTATCTTTAGGAAGGTTTTCCAAGACATCCGAAGTAGTAATGACAACATTAGGGTTAGCCAGAGAGAGTTCAGAGGATACAGCAGCGGTGAGATCTTGGATGGCTGTAGGGGTTATCGATGCTGTAACAACTAGGTGTGAGGGAGCCATGAGAGAGCCAGCGGGCTGGAAAACACCTGAGACTGGTAGAGTAAAGTCTGGCAGTCTTAGTGCTATAGATATACCAGCAGGAACAACTGGAGTAGTAGTTGCAGGATTCACAATAGCTATAGCGACCTCAAGATCTGTAGCAGGGACTTCAGTAGTCTCGAATGTGTCCGGGGGTTTAGGAACCACAGCAGTAGGCAGATCATGAATAGCAGTTGGAAGTTCGAGTGCTATAGCAGCTACAGACAAATCAGGTGTTGCAACTACTGGTAGATCGGGTACCACAACCACTGGCGATTCAGGGGGTATCGAAGAAACAGAAGATGTTAATTGCTCGAGCGTGATGTCTGATAGCACAGCCACACTTTGGCAAGCCCCACTTGCCACTTCAGCATGCTCGGTGTGAACTGTGCCAGTCTCTTCAGCTGCCATTGTCATTGCAGAGGAGGTTGTAGGTGTGGGTACTGGACGATAGGCAAGGGTGAGGGCGGAATCATCCTTTGACTCAGAGGGATTTTCAATCAGTGGACCACCCTTGTCTTGCGGTGTAATGACTGTGTGCATGATATGACCCACCGGAGGAGTTAATTCTTTTCTATCAGTACAAAAACCTGAGCTTCTGCGGCTGGAAGGTGAAAGAGCTGTGTCAATCTCTAGAAGGGATACATATGATATATTTAGGTCTTCCATCTGCTTGGTAAATGTCAGTATACTTTTCTGTATGGCAACTCCAGGCCTTATCATGTCGATCTCTAGAGATAAGATGTCAGGTGTTGGACATATTGTCAGAAGGTCTGGTGACTTGTGTCCCTTCATAAGATTCTTATAATACAAAGAAACAAAGTCGTCATAGAGGTCTTCGGTCTTTCTTTTAAGGCGTAGGAGTTGTTCGTGTAACAGGTAAGTATCATTAGTTTGATCTAAAACTTCAGAAGCTGGTGTGGCAGTACATTCGGTTGTAACAATGGGAAGACTGACCTTAGGGTTATGGTGGTTAGCAGATACTGTGGAAGTATTAAGACAACCGATGGTTAGTATAGGTCTTTTGTACCCAGAACCAGATGCACAAACCGCAGGGTAATGACTGCCTTGTCCTGTCAAATAAGGGTTTCCAGCATTCTGGGGAGCTTGCCAAGCTGAACTTGCGCATATTACACTGGCAACGGCGTATTCTGGTTTAGATTCTCTCACAATGAGTGATATGTCCTTAGCTGTTGCGGTGTTAGAAGGCTTATCAGAAGACGCAGGAGAGTTTTCCACTGTTTGGTCTAACAAGATCTGTAAGAATTCATTATCCTGCTGTAGCTCTGCAACAGATAAGGACTGCGGATCATAGTCGCAAATGTCATAATAATTGTACATGGAAGAAGGGTCAGCTAGCCAGAGAGTATAGTATCGTGCTTGTAAATCTTTGTTTACTAAGGCGAGTCTGTCCTTTAGACTAGGTTTCTTGTCTGCAGTCTTTAGGGAAACTATAGGTTTATGCAAAGGTTTCTTAACTCGAAAGGAAAGCATCTTAGGTCTGTGTGTGCCTTTCCGGCCAATGAAATAAGACATTTTTGGCTCTTGCATTCTGTCAAGGATGGCACTCTAATAAGAGTGGCACAAGACACCCAGAAGAGTTTGGGTGCTGAAATAAAGTGGACAGACAAGTACACACACTGCAGAACGGAAAGAGAACGAAGAGTAGGGAAGAGTAGCAAGGGAAAAGGTACAGAGTGAATACCCTCTTGGGGTGTATGCAGAATAGGAAAAGAGTATTCCACGAACCTTGGAAATACTCTAGCCTTCTGCACAGTTTGCTATAACAGAGTCCCACGCTGTTTGCTCATGACTTGGAACAGCAGCTATGGGTGTCTGTAATGTAGAAACAAGACAAAGGAAGGGGCAGAGGTTGACTGATGGGAACCAACAGACAAGCTCTGAACAAAAGGGTCAACAAACAGTACAAGAGATGTTACTACAGACAAATCCAGGAAAGGAGGAGATAGCAAACTAGCAGAAGGTATAGAAGGGAAAGTCGAGTAACAGGAAAGGATGGCAGAGGACAGGAAGGTACAAGGTAGAGAGCTCCGAGGAGCAGGGAAGTAGTGAGTAAGTCCACAGGAGTAGGACGGTAAGGTAGAAAGCCAGAGGAAAAGGGTTTAGGGCAGCCGGAGAGAGGTAGGCTGTAGAGCAGGGAGCCCAGAGGACAAGGGCTAAGGCTGAAAAGCAGCAGAGCGAGATCAGCTGCAATGTGGAGAGCCCGCAGGGCAAGGGCGGAGGCTGGAAGGCAGCAGAGCGAGATCTGCTGCAATGTGGAGAGCCCGGCAGGGCAAGGGCGGAGACTGGAAGGCAGCAGAGCGTGATCCGCTGCAATGTGGAGAGCCCGGCAGGGCAAGGGCGGAGACTGGAAGACAGCAGAGCGTGATCCGCTGTAATGTGGAGAGCCCGCAGGGCAAGGGCAGAGGCTGGAAGGCAGCAGAGCGAGATCCGCTGCAATGTGGAGAGCCCGGCAGGGCAAGGGCGGAGACTGGAAGACAGCAGAGCGTGATCCGCTGTAATGTGGAGAGCCCGGCAGGGCAAGGGCGGAGACTGGAAGACAGCAGAGCGTGATCCGCTGTAATGTGGAGAGCCCGCAGGGCAAGGGCAGAGGCTGGAAGGCAGCAGAGCGAGATCCGCTGCAATGTGGAGAGCCCGGCAGGGCAAGGGCGGAGACTGGAAGACAGCAGAGCGTGATCCGCTGTAATG
Source organism: Ambystoma mexicanum (assembly GCF_040938575.1). NCBI lineage: Eukaryota > Metazoa > Chordata > Amphibia > Caudata > Ambystomatidae > Ambystoma > Ambystoma mexicanum. The sequence goes on along the minus strand of NC_090921.1, from coordinate 79,907,236 downwards.
TGGAGAGCCCGCAGGGCAAGGGCAGAGGCTGGAAGGCAGCAGAGCGAGATCCGCTGCAATGTGGAGAGCCCGGCAGGGCAAGGGCGGAGACTGGAAGACAGCAGAGCGTGATCCGCTGTAATGTGGAGAGCCCGCAGGGCAAGGGCAGAGGCTGGAAGGCAGCAGAGCGAGATCCGCTGCAATGTGGAGAGCCCGCAGGGCAAGGGCAGAGGCTGGAAGGCAGCAGAGCGAGATCCGCTGCAATGTGGAGAGCCCGGCAGGGCAAGACTGTGAGGAAGGGAGCCTGGAAGGCTATGGCTGGAGGCAGCAGGGTGGAGCAAGCAACAAGGCAGGGAGCCCAAAGGGCTAGGGCTGTAGGCAGCAGGGTGTAGCAAGCTACAAGGCAGGGTCCAAGCAGGAGTGAAGATCATCAGCAAACAAGGATCCGTAGTCAGAAGCGAAAGGTGGAGGAAGGACGCTAAGATGCAAGAGGCTGAGCCACTGCAGGCAGCAGCCTTTATACTGCCTAGCCCAGCACAGAGGCAGGCTAATTGGTTTCACCTGGCGAATCACACCTGCAGGCAATCGGCCACCTCCCTTTCTGTTCCTGGGCTGGTGGAAGCAGGACCAGACTCTAAGGCTTCTGGGGGGTGTAGTTCCATAGAAAACCAATAGGAACGGCCAGGAAACAATGCTTGCGGCCAGGTGCATTATGGTATGCGTAGTTAGGTGACAATAATCATTAAGCAGCAAAGTCCAAACGGAGCATAAATGGATGGGCCCATGGCGCAGGCATGACACCAACGGGGCTAGTGTCTACTATGATCTCGAACTCCTTCTGTGGGTCAATGAAGGCTATGGTTTCCTCCCAAGTAAGCCCCTGTTTGATGGCCTTGAAGGCGTCTTTCTCTTTTGTTGTCCATTCCCAGACCTTGTCCTTCCTCGTGAAAAAACTGAGGGGCTCAGAGATGGTCGCTAAATTCGGGATGAAGCGCCCACTGTAGGTCACCATCCTGGAGAGACTCCTGATTTCCGACACACTCCCTGGTGGGCTTGCTTCCTTAATGTCTTGAACCATCCGCGGGTCGGGTGATACCCGGTTTTCATGAAACACGAACCTGAAGAATTCTATGCGTTTTTTAAGAATTCACACTTCTCACGGTGTAGGGTGAGACCGAGGAGTTGAATCCTCTCCAGTCATCCCATACGTTCTGCTTCTGACGCAGCAAGGCCCAAAATGTCATCACTCAGATTTATGACTACTTCTAGTCCTGCCAGAGCCCCTCGTATCACATTTTGAAATACCTCTGCTGTGGAAGATATCCCAAAACGGAGGCGTTTGTACTGGTAGAGGCCCCAGAGTCGTGAAGGTGGTGATGTAGCGCAAGTCCGGGTGAAGCTCCAGTTGGTGTAGCCGGATCTAAGATCCAATTTTGAAAATACTTGAGCCCCTTGCAGCTCGCCCACCATGTCCTCCAAGGTCAGGGTTATGTGCCTCTCCCTTTTGATATCTTGGTTCGGAAGTCTCATGTTGACACATATACGCACCAACCCTGGTTATTTAGGTTTGTGTGCAACGACGATGGGGGAGACCTATGGAGTGGGTCTCTCCACCCTCTCAATAATGTCTAACTTTACTAGATTTTGTAGTTCCACTTGATCTCTGAGGTGGAAGGGGATCCGGCAATGTTTTAGGGTAGTCAGGCGAACTGATTCATCAATGTGCAGCTTGATGGGTTCACCTTGCAGCTTGCCAACGCCTTCAAACACCTGTTTGAATTTCTCCAACACTTCATTTATGTCTTCAACGTATACCCCGTAGGCAAAGTGAACAATCCCCAAGCCTTCCGCCGCCGCACAACTCAGCAGGTGAGTGACGGCTGATGTCTGTGACAAAGAATTTAGCTTTGATTTGTTTGCCTTTGTGAGCCACCCTGGTGACGAACACACCGTTGAGAGGTATGGGTTGGGTGCCACGAATTTCTTCGCCTGCGCTTTGGACATTGTCGGGGGTTCTGGGAGAGCTTCATAGTGACAAGTTGCCATCACACATACTGACACCCCGGTGTCCACCCATACGGGTGTCCTTGCCCCCCCCCACGGACACTGTGCACATAGGTTGTCTCCTGCTTTTGGTTTTAAGAGAGTCAATGCTGGAGATGAAGAAGACTTCTTCCTCCTCTTCTTCCTCCTCCTCCTCTTCCTCCTCCCCCAGCTCTTGTCCTGCTGTGTCCTGTTTCAGCACTGCTATTTACCTCTGTCGCCTCAGAGTATCATTCAGCGTCCTACTTGGCACTCTGGAAATGGTCACTGGGGTGGGAAAAGTGACCCATCACCCCTCATCGGCCACATACCGTCCCTTTTGCTGGGCACGCCCCTGCATGTGGGAGGTCGTAGACACATTTAGGGCAGGGGGCCTCCCCTCTTCTTGCATTCTATTGAGGCTTTCCTGACCCAGTGGATTTTTGTCGTCCTATCGCCCAGATGTCATCCAGTTTGAGCGACCGGAATGCAGCATCAATTTTGGTGGCGCGGGTCTCTGCTAGTTCATATGATCTGCCCATCTCTAGAATGTGGGCCAGCGTGAGTCCTGGTTCGCGTAGTACCTTTCGGCACAGTTTTCCAGAGGCACACTTGTCGTGAGGTGTGGGTCATTGGTCTGTAGGGCTGCGCTGGAGGGCTGTCTTGTCATTAGCCCGGTGCTCTCCTAACATGGTGTCCCGAGGTGTAGAGTCCACTCCAGTGTTTCATGTGCAGCAAGAGCCTTTGGCCCCACCCCTTGGATGCCGGGACTCATACGAAGCCGCTTCCAGCAGTTCGACGCGTAGCTTTTCTAAGCAAGCGCTTCATGAGTTTGTTTCACAGCTCCCCAACCTTTCTCATATGTTGCATCTAGCCCATTCTATCATTCTGACCTTCTGTTTATTCAACCTTTCTTTCTCGATCACGTACTTGCAGACGTTTTCTCAACCTTCCCTACACCCAGCGATCCGTACACCATGCTTCCGTGTAGGCTATCGCGTACCGTTACCCAGGCAACCGCACGCTTTCAAGTCACCATTTCACTGTCTCCCTGAAGTTCTTTTCCGACAGATAGCCAGCCGCGCTCCTTCAGTGCGGCAATACATAAGCTTAGTTCATCATCACCTGCGGTCTACGATCCCGCTGTCATTTCTGCCTCTTCGTCCATCCGAGCAGTCCTATCTACGGCTACAAGTAAGTTAGTGAGTTCAGTACAACTAGGATTTCTCTCTTTCACTACTCACACTATAACACTTACCCGGTCTTGTTTCCCTGCTTCCCTGCAATACAGACACTGCTCGAGCCAAACGCCTCCTCCCTCTTTGCCCCGTGCATTAACCAGGACCACATGGTAAGGGGTTAGTACTTAGGAGATAACCGCCAGGGCTGTGTATTGTTTAACTTGGCTCCTTCTTTTTTCAGTAACCTGATCTTGACAGACTATGCCTCTCCAGCATTCGTAGACAAGGACTTCACAAGGCTCAGCAGATCTAGAGGTTAGAGACCTCTACACTCTGGCAGCAGATGCCATTCAGGGTTTTATTCCCCAGAGTGTTTCCCTGGAATCTCTGTCCCTCCTTTGCTATCATTATCAGGGCAGTGCAGGGAAACCAGGAGGATCCTCCATTCTTCACAAGCTGCTCCTTTTCAGGTTAGTGCTGTATTCTTTGCTGTATCATGTTCCATGTGCCTATCATTACAACACCCTTGTATCAGCTGGTTCCTGACCATGGCCTCTTCGTTCTCCCAAGTACATGTGGCCGCCAAATGCCTGAGCCTCCCATAGAACTTGTCTAGGGATTCTTCCTCCTTCTGTTTGGCAGCACACATGACAAACCTAACATAGTACTGGTTCGCCAGCGGTAGGAAATGCTCTTCCAGGCAATCATTTGCCGCCTGATACGAGTTGTCCACTGGAGTGAGAGACTTGTGTACCTCAGATCCCGGGGAATAGATGAGAGTGGCTACTTTCACCTCATCATCGGATTCTCGGGCGGCTTTAAAATACATGTCCAGCTTTTGTATCCATAGAATCCACTGAGGCCCCAGACTGGATGGGTTCCACGAAGTATCAAATTCTGGCATCGGGGCCAGTGTACCTTGTTGACATGGGGGTCTTCTGACCCGAGAGGTACATGCTGCAACATTTTGTCCTCCTGCTTGCTGATCTCCTTCCTCGCCACTCATGGTAGTGATCGTGTGTCACTGTGTATCCCATCCTCGTCATCAGTGTTGAATGTTGCATAGCCCCGGGCATGCAGGCCTTGCCCACCACCATCCTGAGAAGAAAGCACAGACACAGGTCATGCTTTGTCAGGCTCCCGGCGCACACTGACTTTGTGCGGGACCGCCCACTTTATTGCAACTGCGCGCGACGGCTTAACGCTGCCACTGCACGCCACAAGACAGCATCACACTGTTCATACTTGAATTAACATGCACTAACTATGCAAAGAGGAGTATGTGTTTTGCAGTTGGTACATTATGCACTTTAAATCCTGTGAAAATGGTTATCTAGGTCAGCTCTCCCTTTCATGTGAGTTTTAAGGAGATCGAAATTGCATAATGTACAAACTGTAAAACTCATGCATACTTTGTACAGTTAGTGCGAATTAATTACATATGAAAACTGACATCAAAGTTAGCCCCAACTTTCACGTGAGTTTTCAGAAGATGCAATGGTGCAATATTTGACCTGTGAAACTCGTATGTTCTTAGTCCGTAGAAAGATGCATATTCATTCTAAGCATGTGCCAAATACAGGTACATCACCTCAAAACTGGGCAGTTTGATTAAAATTATTATCAGTGCACCAACTCCCGATGAAATATAGGTGAATGACAAATATTGGGATATTATATCATATATCATATCATAAAATCTAAATGGCCCAATTTAAGGTATTTGGGCAGAAAATGTTTTTGTTTCTAATGGGAAACCCTCATGTTAAAAACTGTTCAAAACGTGATCAAAGTTAAAAAAAATGTAAACTCTGAAGCAATTAATGTAAACTTCTGGAATTTTGCATGCTTAGATGGCTATGACAAAATTTTAATGTGGTATTGTTTCAGATTTGTGCATGCACAACTTCAAGTTGTTAAGAAAAGTTATTTTCTAAACCTCTGTAGAGACTTCGTCTTAACCTTAACTATGGGCCTCATCACGAGTCTGGCGGTAATCCTTAAATGCGGTGGTAGTCCTATTACCGCTGCATTTAAGGGTCCACCAGATCATGGCCTTGGTGGATTTCCCCCCAGCTCTGAGCTGGGGGGAAATCCGCGGCAAATTTGCCAATTTTAGACACCATTACCGCAGGTGGGAAATCCGCCTGCGGTAATAGTGCTAATTTTCCCCATTGGGCCCAATGGGGAATGAGGAATTCCCGAGTGGGCCCAATGGGGAATGGACACTAACCGTTCCGTCAAACCCACAATCCGGCGCTAATAGCGCCGGGGGGTTGGCGGTAGGGCTAAAAGCGCTGGCGCTAATAGTGCCGGCGTTACCGCCCAACTCGTGATGGGGCCCTATGTGTTAGAATAATGCAGAAAATATATATATATATATATATATATATATATATATTTATATCATATATATTCACTGAAAAAACCTTAGTTAAGATGCAATTAAGTTTTACAGATTTAACCCAACAAAACGCTTTGAAATTCAGCAGATGTGGGACGATATGGCAAAGGTGCCATCTTCATTATGGGCAATGACGTAGGCTTATTGAAAGGGGCTGGAGAAGTTAAGATTAAACTGAAACCAGGAGCAATTTGCCTCGAGCACAACAGTATCCCATGTCTCGAGAGGCAGACAAGGTATTTTCAAGACGATATCTACCATGATGGAACAAGGTATCTTAGTGATGTCAGAATCACCATGTAATACGTCAGTGTATGCTATTAAAAAAGGCATTTAATTCAGGATTTATACCCGATTAAACAGATGTCCTAATCCTGTGACAATCTTATGTAGTATCCCTGTTGAGGCGCGATATTTCACGGTGATTGACTTGAAAAATGTGTTTTTCTCAATCCCATTGCATAAGGATTCTCAAGATCTGACGTCATTTACATTCAGACAAAGGAAGTTAAAAAGCACGAGATTACCTCAGGGGTACTGTGAGTCTCCATCGATTTTCAATAGAGTCTTGCAGATGGACTTAAGCAATATTGATTTGAAAAGTGTTGTGTTGCAGTACGTAGATGGCATATTAGTCTGTAGCACCTCAGAGGAAGAATGCAGGCAGGACTTGGTTCAGCTAATGATTATTCTTGCAGAGAAAGGATATAAAGTAGACAAGGAGGAATTTCAGTATTGCCAAGAGGAAGTGCTATACATAGGTCAGTTAATTTCGCATGAAGGAAAGAAAGTTACTCCTCAGAGAGCTGAGGCTATTTTGAACACGGTAAAGCCACACACGATAAAACACATGCAAAGATTTCTGGTATTATGCAATTATGTGAGAGCATGGGTTTCGACAATAGTTTGTACATAAGACCCTTGTTGCAAGCTCTGAAAAAGGCACAGGCAACAAAGGAAATAATTGTCTGGACTGAGGACACGGAGGAAGGGTTTGATGAGTTGAAAAAGACAATTTGCACAGCTCTAGTTTTAGGGATTCACAATTATGCTAAGGAATTCTTCTTATTTACGCACACGAATGGAACAGTCATGGCAGCAGTACTCACACAGAGAACCACATTCGGGTTCAGGGGCCTTGCTATAACAGTGAGATTCTAGACCCAATAATGAGTTGTCACTTTCCTTGTGAACAATCTTTGGCAGCCGCCGCGTTCTCCATTGAGAAGGATCCCAGCATAGTAATGGGGTGCTCCATGACGTTATTTGTTGAACATGCTTTGTTTGCCATTTTGGAAAAACCTAAAGGTTTGTTGACTTCTCAAAGGGCTTCTGCCTATGAGGTGGTCATATTGAATACAGCAATTAAAATAGTTTGATGCAGAATAGTGAACCCTACCATGTTTATAGCAGAACCACTGGCAGAAGAAGAGCATGCACACGATTGCTCGAACTATGAGGAATTCTACAATGAAATCCAGAGGGTGAAAGAAAATGCTTTGGCAGCTGGGGAGATTCTCTTTATTGATGGATCTTCTAGAATCGATCAAAATGATGGACAAAGATATACAGGTGCCACTGTAGTGAAGCACATGGCCAATGGGGAGTTTGAGGTATTGATAAGTGCACGACTACCGTCTCATTTTTCAGCGCAGGCTGCAGAATTAGTGTAGAACCACGCAGACCAGGAAATAATGGTGTACAGTGAATCCACCTATGTGACGTCGACAGTACACTGTGGGCTAGCACGCTGGAAAAGGAGGGGCTTGCAGAGGAATGGTTTGTTCCGAATTTGGTAGAACACGTTGCATTTTATGTAGTGAACTGCATCGTATGTCAAATGTTTACTGCTGGGCACACACTGCTTACAGTTAGAAGAGTTATCCCGAGACCTAATGGTCCATTTCAGCATTTACACATCAACTATGTCGACATACTGAAAGTATGTAATGGATACAGATATATGATTGTAGTAGTATGTCTCTTTTTGAGGTGGATTGAAGCTGGTCCATGCACACACCCAGATTCCACCTGCGCAGTGAAATTCTTAGTACGAGAAGTGTTTCCTAGATGGGGAATATGTGAAGTATTACGATCATATTATGGCTTTCATTTTGTTAATGAAGTCTTTGAGCAAATACGCTTGTTGCTTAGTATAAAGCCAAATTGAAGATTACATTGAAAAAAGGATGGTTGTATTGCCTACCACTGGCATTGTATGCGTTGAGAAATCAACCAGGTTCCGACCACAATCTTACGCCCCATGAAATAGTGACAGGGAGGCGGATGAGGACATCCCTCACACCTCTATCTAGAACTAGAAGTGATGCCCAGACGACAGCAGAATTGTTAGGAAAGGAGTTACGTTAATGCTTAACGTGATTGACTACAAGTATCTCTGTCATTTCAGATCAGCTCAAGCGGAAGGGGTGGGGGGCTCGGAACACAGATGGAGACCATACAACAACCGAATTGGAAGAATTGTGTCTTCCCAAACTTTTCCCTGATGATGAGATCTTAATAAGGAACTTTACGCGTAAATGGCACGAGCCACGCTTTAACGGGCCATTTGTTGTGGAGGACTTAACGCCGTCAGCAGTGAAAGTACTAGGAAGAAGTGCGTGGATCTTTCTTGGAGATGTAAAGATCTACGCTGGAGAACCCCTTAAACCCCACCCCAATCGGAAGCATTATCGGGCAAGAAACTCAGCACGTGCAGACTAGGTCCATGACGAAGGAGAAGGATGCAGAGACTGTCCAGTAAGACAGGCAAAGAGTACTTTGGACTGTGGCTTGTTTCGAGACACTCTTTTACACTGATAAAAAGGAGTGATAGAAAGATATTTGTTCTTGAGCCACAGGAGCTTGCTAACATTGGACTGAGACACATTTAAGTCTTGATGAAGAAGGAAAGATGCCAGATTTGGAGTTCCTTTTCGATGACTGGAAGAGGGAAAAGTTCCCCGATTCCTTTCTCACTGAGATTCTTTTCGGAGGCACCCATGGTAGTGTCTAATGGCCATATTTGTCGATTGTTCAAACAGTTTTTCTGTTCATTATTTGGACATATCCTGCACTTGTGGGGGAGAACTACTAGCGTTCATCTTTTCCTGCAAGATCCTATGAATGGCCCAATCGTGAGGAGATTGCTTGCAGCAATAATAGAGCAAGTTCTCCAGCATCCTGAGTACAGTGGAGAAAACACAAATGCCCCTATCTGATGGAAATGCTCATAGACTAGTAGGGTTGGTTTTCCTCTACCTGATTGAGGAATGCCCACATCTTGTTGGAAGACAAACTGATGTTCTCACTTTCTTGAGAGATCCGAGGAATACAGTGGCATTTAACGAATTGCTACGTGACATAATTGAGCAAGTTAATCTATATTCTGAGCGAACATTGAAAACGTCCTGAATGAGACTATTGAAGGAAGAGATCCAGAGTTTATTGTCTATAATCTTCTACTTCTGGATGGAGAAGCATCCACATTTTGTTTGGCGAAAGGACGACTCCTTTCTATACATCAGGAACCCAGTTAATCGTCCTGCAATCAGCCAGCTGTTTGAAGAGCTTCTTGAGGAGATTAAGATATTGCCAGAATACATTTTGATTTTTCCTTCCTTAAAAAAGAATGGGCAATATAGACAGCAACAATAATGTTGCTCACAATGAGAGGCCACCACAGCGACTAAGAAACTACTGCTGCATGAAGTGGGCTTATCTTTATGTTATCTATTCATGCATCTTGTTTATTGTGATCCTTATTTCATTTACAGTACGTACTGCTTACTATTTGGATCCAAATAAGGCAAGGATCCCTGTGTACCTTGCAATGCAGAAGGATGGTACAGACGTGGCAACTACCAGACAACCGAGACCTTATGTAATTGTCCCTACTCTAGAGGTACATTCAAAGTCACCTAGTCCTGTGATAGATAAATCTAGGCTTCCTTTTGGGGGAAGGTCACATATGGAGATTATACGAGACTCCTTGATGCCTTCATATTATGTTAATAGAATAAGGCTTCTGGAGCTTTCTCCGACAAAGGTAAAGACACCAAGTCCACTGACTAATGTTTCTATGATTGGTCTAGTAAGAAGGAATTATGCTGACATACTTCATGAGATTATTATAGAAGCTCATAAAAAAAGAATGAGACCTAAGAGAAGTGCTAGGGAGGATGATCATGAGTTGAATGACTACCTGGGTAGTACAGCACACTTGGGGAATAACATATGGTATCAGCATATGAAAAAAGTGTGAAGGAGGACCTCCAAGGAGGAATGGTTTGTATGCGCACTCCAGCCTTATAGCATGGGGAAGTCTAAGATCTTCATAGCTATTGAAATAGACATCCAGACAGCACATTGTCTATCACGCATAGCACTCTGCCGTACAAGAGGTCAGTTCATGGGTCGAACAGCCTCTCTCAAATGGGCAACCGAATGGACAGATCCAGAGGAAGATGATTATGTCCAAGACACAAATACAAGGCTGAGAATGCATATTAAGAATCACTTGATCAGATATGAAAAGCCTGGATTGAAAGGAGCTGGAATCAGGTGGGAAGTAAACAGGAGACTTGAGTCCAGCAAAATCTGCAGAAGAAATTTGTAGATGGAAGAACAGATGCTAGATGCAGATTTGGGGATCAGTGCTTTCACCAGATGGATGGGAAGGAGTGGTCATCTGCAGAGCATGGATGGTAATTGGTCGTCCTGAATCAACTATTAGTACTGTAGAACATGGATGCAAGCCTCTATGGTTGAAACTTGCTAACCTACTGACATGGGTCGAAGATAAAGGAGGACCTTTGCAGATAGTGCCTTTGGAGAGTGCAAAGCTGTGCTTCAGAAACAATGGCACAAGAACGGTTGGAGAGAACCAGAACTGTGGTTGAATCTTTGATGCACCAGGAATGAACCTTGGGACAGCAGTGATCATGGATCACTATTGTGCTTGTGGATCCAGAGTTTATATGGGCTACCCAAGGATTGGTGAGGACGATGTTCCATAGTAAACATTCATGTTCCAGCGTTGGTAACTCCTAAAGGTAACTTGAACATTGGAAGCTTTCCTAAAGCAGATGCTCACCTGAGGAAGCAGAGATCTGTGGAACTGATAAGTAGAATGAAGAGAGACAACTATTTCTCAGCAAAGTCAATAGAAGCTTTTGATGCCATTCCATATGAGCATAGATTGTTCAGTCAGACTTTGTCGATATTCACGATGATCTTCATGCCAAGGATCCAGACTGCAGAAAATACTAAATGGCTGCAGATCACCAGATTGGAGTTGTTGCAGACATTCAACACTAACATAAAGGGATTCAATGCTATCAGAGAAGAGCTGAGAGCCATACGACTGATGACTCTTCAGAATAGATATGTCCTGGACATGAGCACAACTATGGATGGAGGTGTTTGTGCAAAAATTGGAGAATGAAGTTGCACATTTATACCTTCTCATGATGACGAGAATGGTACCTTGACAGAGGCCATAGAGTTGCTGCCGAAGCTATACGTCCAGATGATAGACGAAGTGGAAGATATTGCTGATGATAGCTGGTTTGGATCGCTCTTTTCTTGGGTTCCACAATGGATGGCAGATATGTTTAAATTCCTCGGAGCCCTGATAGTCCTGGTGTTGCTTGGATTCTGTGTGATCGGGATAATAATCTCACAATGTATGAAAACTGCAAAGAAAGCAATAGGGATGAAGATCATGATTGATGTTGAGTCAGGATGGAAAACCAAAGAGCTAACAGATGAAGAAATCAGAGATTTTGTGAAAGCCAGCATCCATGCACCTGAGGGAACGAAATTCCTGTACCCAAGGAACCATAAGAAGTATGTGGGAAAATGGATCTATTGCAGTCCAAGTGGACAGTGCATGCTCATGACTTGGAACAAGGATGAGCATGTGAAATGAGCTGGATGCCTAAAAGGAGTAATCAAGATCTGGGTCCCAAAGAAACATTTCTTCAGACAAGGATGTCTCAATGTGAAAGATGATTGGAGAGTGGTTGATGAATCGCCCAGAGGGGGGAGTGTAGAGAAGGAGCCAAGAACCCCCCCCCCAAGCATCTCACCCATATTGCCCATATGTTGGGAACCAGAGTGTGAAATGCATTCAGTACCAGTGAAAATACCGATACCAAGGAGAATCCTGGAAGCAAGGTTCCCATTAAGAAAGCCATACCTGCATACACGGCAGTATGATGCCCATTTAAATGAAATCCCAGAAGAAGCAGGACCAATGAATAAAAGAGCAGATTGGTGCTGTCACACAAAGCCAGACTGACACACATAGAAGATATGCAAGGATAAGAGAATGTATATATTCAATAAGGCATCAAGAAAGTATCAAAGATAAGTGACATCTCGGGCTCGAGATGAAGAAACTTATGCTACAGAAACGATGAAGATATCAAGTGATTTTACACGTGTACAGATGCAAAGAAACACAAGCAGACAAAGTATTCTTGAGGCTAGCTTTGTAGTGAATAGATTGCTGCATGCGCCAACGTATACATATATAGTAGTGAGTAAAGAATGGACGATTCCACTACGTGTTATAGCAGAGCTGGACCAAGGAAGGCAGGCCTTTTCCAGTGTGTCGCAGTTGAAAAGCAATTGAAATACAGAAATTAATCTCAGAAGGGCGAGGCTGGATCAGCGCCAAGGCGCCAGGGTCATATCGGACTGGGTTGAGCAGACATTAGTTACAATCGTGTGAAAGAATGAAACTCCTGTTCAGAAGACAAGGACGAAAACAAGGAAGACGTCAGAGATTCATTAAATAATTGTATTTTAAATACACTAGAGCTCAAATTTGTGGTCTTCAGTCACGTGGAGGGATGAAGCTGGACAAACATGGCGAACCACACCCACACAGGGAGGCAGGGCGTGCCTCTACTCCCCTGAATTCTCCAGAGCAAGGAACATTTCCAAGGCCAAGTTCAAAGCCTTAATTGACGTGCAGACCACTGAGGTGATGATAGATGATATGCTAATTGGTGAGAAGCTATGGTTATGACCAGCCTGCATACTGCTAACGTGGGTGGAAAAGTACTGATGGATGTAAGAGTGCCAACCAATTGTAGGGGGCCGCGTAATTAAGGGCCCTATAGTTTGTGTAACCAATGGGATGTGTATTTAGTGACGTTCATAGTGATCTGTTTAAGGGGAGGGCTTAGTAGTCCCACCTGACACTGAAGAGCCTATCACTTTCTTAGACTAGTATGGAAAGTATACCTAGATGTTCCCTCTAAGCCGATCACATTTGCCACTAGGTTTTTGTAGTTTACCACGTAGGATGACGTTAGCAAATATGTAGGTTAACGCCATCAATGAAAAGGTTTTGCTATAAAAAAGAATGTTTTTTATGAGGTGCATTGAGAGACCATGCTATGAGACGTCCGTTGATGTCCGTTGTATTCTCTGTTTTAGATAGTTGATATTAAAAAAGTCAGCTTTGCCAACTTCCTGAGTCGTTTTGATTATTAATGTTTGAGTATCTTCTGCATCCCCATTCATCTCAAAGTATTGCTACCTCGTCTTAAATTGGCTGGATCCGCTGTCCCGGTCCAGTCCTATGAACTATGATATTGCCTTCCACAGGGAGATTCAGTGTTCTGTAGAATAAATCTTGTACAACGTTCTCTAAATCCACATTGTGCACATGGCATATTAGGCACTCCCGCACATTGATGTTACCCAACCGGGCCTGGTTTTTGGTGTCCATCTGCTTAGACTGCAGTACCATATAGCACCAAGATTTGCAACAGCTCAGATATCAAACATCCTTGGTCCCAAGGATTGCATTCTCCATTTGTTTAGCCATCTCCAGCACCTATTCAGCAAAAGAGGAGACCTTCTGAGCCATCTAATTAACAATGTATTGAATCTCCTACTTGATATCCACTAAAAGGTGGTGTAGGTCCAGCTTGGCAGCTGTGAAGTCCAATGGCATATAATCAGCTGAGACCTCAAACGTGGGTACCTGTTACCAAGCATGCCTTCTTAGATTTATCTTGAGTAGTTATTACTTTGACAATGCATCTGCTTTTTGGCCCCTTTTATATTTAGCCACTGTTGTGACAGAGCTACGTCCATAGGACCAGGCACCTCCACACCTTCGCAACTTGACCCACCCCCCCCCCAAACTCACCCCTCCACCTCACCTGTGCCAGAGAAGGAGCAGCCTTTTTTGGAAATAGCCCCCCATAGCCAGTGCATTCATTTGCAAGTGTTACAGGAGGAGTAGATTCTCCAGGGCCATGTATTTTAATACAAACATCACCATGATCTCAGATGTGACTCAGCCCAAAGCACCAACAGCGTTCAGGTTAGACACCAAACACATGCTTTCATCAGTGGCTGTTTGAATAAAAGGTACCTCCCGCGGTGCCAAGATTCCACAGTGCAAAATTCAATGTGTGCCCCCAGAAAGGTAGCAGCAACTCTGGTGACCCAGCAAATCCCAAAGTCCTTTGCCATTAGCTTGAATATGTTCAGATGCCAAGAACATCTTTCAGACACACCAGCACAGACCAGGGCCATTCTCCAACTCAGTCCCTGTACAAGGACAAGCCACAAACACCTGGAAGGTAGTGCATGGCCTGGCCAGTGTGGCCCTATTAAGGAATGTGGCATGTGTGGAAGCTGTTGGTACACTCATGGAGCATCGAGTCTGTTAGCAGTTACAAGCCTGTTACATCAGTCCCCCCTATAATCCCACCAAACCTGCTAACAATGGACCTAAGCCACTCAATTCACAGCTGTGCTATAATCTAAGCCATGCATCATACACTTCCTATCAGTTGATTTGGCTATCGCTCCCTAGGGAGGCACTATCTTTAATCCCTCTGTCTCTGTCGCCCACTCATGGCCGAAATCTGCCTGGGCTCATCTCTAATGGAGAGCCAAAGGTTTCATCAACTGAACCCCTGTAGGTTCGCACAGCTCCCTTATCCCCGGGTTTGAGAACAGAGCTTAAGGTTGAGGTGACCCCATGTATTGAGATCTGGAGATCATGCAACCACCCTGATCCTCTACCAGGCCACAGGCCACAGACCACCATCCCCCAAATCACCCCTCCATCCACCTCAGCCCCCAACCCTGGATTACCCCTCAGATGCACCTCCTCAGCAGATCCAGTGCTCAGCTGTCTGGGCTCTGCTGCTGGCTCTTTTTGCTTTGGATGACTTTTGCTGCTACACTGATTGGATGGGGGTCAGGAATGAAAACCTCTCCTTAGCGCAGAGTGTGGCACAGAAGTGCGGCTGGCAAGTGCAGTCAGTCAACTGAACTCTGCTGCTGTCTCTGTTTCACTTTGGAAGACTTTTGCTGCTACACTGATTGGAGGAGGGTCATGACTGAGAAACACTTGGTGGCAGTGTGTGAAGTGCAGCTTGCAGGTTCAGTCAGTCACAGTCTGCCGCGTGTAGCAGTTATAGACGTGGATGTACAAGGTAAGCGGGCTATGGATATTGCTAAGGACTGTGAACTTTTTCCCCCTTCCTATATTATTCCTGTTGGTGGCTTTGGGACATGACAGTTTCCACACACATGCAATATAACCTTCGTAGTAGACTTCACTTCAACCTATAGAGCAGGTGGTGCACTTGAATATTATAAGCATGAAAGGGGGGGTGAGATAAATGGTGTTTTCAACACAGGATCAACGGAAAATAATTTAGGGAATGAAATTACTGATTTCTTCCATTAATGCCCTACCCTACATCCAGCTATTGCACGTACACCTGCCCCCCATATTACTCCTCCCTGACAGGATGTACATCTGAGGTATACTTTGGCTATTTCACTGGATACACCCTTCTTTAGACTGTGCAAATGAATTCCAACACTCAGATTTCTCAGAAGGTGGAGATTCAATCGGATTGAATTCCAACTTGTAAATACAGGATCTCTCTCCTCTAATTTTGATTCACCTCGGAGAAATCATTGCCCCAATCTCAAGGATGGAATTTATGGTGTGAATACAGAACTGTTGGATATATTAGGTCAATTTCGGCTCTTCATATTATCCTCCAATCCCGGCTCTTCATCTTATCCTCCAATCACTTGTTAGATTGTACGACAATATCAAAGAGTATGTTCAGAACGGGAATGCTGTCAGTAATACACTCTAGGGTGGATGTTGAGAAGGATTTATTACCGTGACTAACCACCCCTCCAACCCACCACAAAAATATAACACTACATTTTCATTCCAAGATGACACAGTAAATCATCCTTCTCCTGTTCAGAAGCATAATATATTGGATGGTTGTGAAGGTGTGGAAATAACACAATCTAGCACGGATAATAGACTGGGTCTCACACCCGCATTGGTCACTTCTCTCGCTGAAAATAACAATGTATCTAAACCAGAATCTTGGGTGTGGTGGTTGTTGACCCTGAGCCTAAACCAGAATCTCAAAAGTGTATTAAATGTATGAGAAAATCAAAATAGGGCACATTTAAACAAAAACGTTCATCAAGGAATTTTTCAAAATATCTTCCTTACCTGAAGAAACTAATCTAACTACTTTACCAGAGGCTATAAAGAAACAAGTTTTAAAAACCTGATAAGAAAAATAAGCAGGAATACATAAAATGTTTTTCTGTCTGACAAATAGCTCGAGAATTGGTGCTGAAGAGGTGACTGACATTGAAAGAGGCAGACACTTTTCTCGCAGAGGGCTCTTGCGCTAGTCCTAAAGTCTTATCTACCATCAAAGAGACTGAAGCCATTCAGAAAACCTCTTTTTCCACAAATTTCTTTTAAAAAGGTGGTTTCAGCTCCTTTAAGAGAAGGAAGTAGTATTGGTTTCAAGTCAGTTCTGTGAGACTGAGTTCCTGCCACGAAACTGAGCCAAATTATTGGAGATGTTTTCTTACATCCCAAATTTAAGAATGATAAAATCATCGGACATTGATTGAGTGGCGTTTACATTAGACTATTGTGATAAATCAATTGTCCATTTTTAATCCTTGATTGTTGTTCGATTAATATGGGACCACATTGATTGTTTTAGGAGAATCAGTATTGACCTTTTTTCTAAACAGATTGTCAAAGACGTAGAAAGCATCGGGTTGTCCCGCAGAACAAATATTCAATTTTCAATCTCCATTTGCTGACTCTTAGATGTCATTTTGGAAGTAATAACAATAACTTATGTTATGTACCTATGCCAAAAAGCTCTGGTTTGGACACATCTCTTGTGATGGACTGGTCTTGGCTGCTGGAAACATTAGTAGTAGCCAAACCATGTTCTTCAGAGTAGAAGAATCTTTAATATGATTTCATGTTAGTAATACAATACGTTTCCCTATTTTACTGATTATGGAATCATATTTTTTCAAGAAACGTGGCTGTCTACCCCGCTGTATATACAGAGATGTAATACTTTTGTAAAATCAGCTAAACAAGGCCCCGGAAATAGACCAAGTGGAGGCCTTGTAGTAGCAGTGGAAATTAGCCTTGTCGCTCATGTTTCATTATAAAAACCTTAAGCGTCAGCCTACAGATTGTAAAATAGGTTCAAGACAGAACTAAGCCTATTGGAGTATCTGTTGTGAATGGTTATCAGATTGCTTTGTCAGAGACATATCTCGCGTTACTGTGAAATTCTATCCTTGTCAGTTCCCTGGAGACTTGTAACAAACACAATATTTTGATAGTGGGAGGCTTGAAATGTCTTTTCCCCATTGATTCAGTGGATAACCTTTGCCTGCAGACTTTGCATTCCAATGCATATTTACAAAGAAGCAGAATTATGAGGCAGCAATAGAGTGATTTGATGGATACTTGGAGCCTGGTTATGCTTTTGACTCGGGATGCCTATATGTCTAAGATAAGCTTGAGAGGTTTCATGGCGTGCCTTGAAGACCTTTTTTCTGTCAAGAGGATAAATGACTGAGGCATCATGCCTAAAACAAATGTCCATAAAAGCTCTTGTTTAGGAAGAATAAGACACTCCTTTGATGGGTTTGTTGTAGTCAAAGAAAGGGCTGGACTTCGATATCTTATTAGAAATAGTAGAAAGGATCATTTTAAAAAAGAACAGAAGTTGGCAAAATGATCATAATTGGTTGAGAAATTAGACGTACCAGCAATTGTATTAAGATATACCAAAAACACTTGCCTTCTTAATGGTTCACAACACTTGTACATTTTGGGAAATAACTAATAGAGGTCCTGGGGTTGAAACATGTAGGATCATAGATGAGTATACATTGATGACTGTTAGACAGAAATCACGTGCAGTACCCTTTGGGAACACTACACATAGTTAAGACTACAAGTGTAAGTACAGTTTCACCTTTGGTACAAGCCTGTACTACACAGTAAAGTGGTATGATATGATAAGATATGATATGGCATTTATAACGCGCCTATACACAAGTGTTTCAGCCAGACTTATCTCAAGAGTAAAGTGAGCAGTAGAACAAGTTACACAAAGGACCAACAAATACAGTGATTCAAACAAACACTTACTCAAGGTTTCTTGGTTGGTTAAAGAATATACATTTATTTACACAGTCAGTTTGAACACATTACACTAGCAAGAGCAGCTCAATATCACACACTAATAGACCACAAATACACAACCAATAAGTTACTGAACAAGTTCAGCTCCCCTGAAGTGGGAGCAAAATGGCACTTCATATACTTTTCAAAGGGGTAAAAAGACAAGGTTATAAGACTCAACAGCACAAATACTTTTATAGGCAGGGCAAAGGGTTTCAGTACACTACAACCAGCAATTCAGTTCATAGGGCTGGGCCAAAGTCAATGGTTGAGAGTCTTTGTATTGGACAGCACAGTTCTGGTAGTAAACGGTTAAGTCTTTGCCATGGATCTTGGAAGAGTTTGGCTAGGCGAAAAGTTTGACGAATGTTTAGGGAAGGACAAGCCTTTGAAGTCGGGAAAGTTTCACAAACTTTCACTATGGCAAAAAAGATTTCCGGACCACGTTTGCACAGTACCTTAGAAGTGAAGAAGAGCTGTAGCGGAGGCAGTTGTTCCTGGCAGTTCGAGCAGATCTCGCTGTTCCTGAGCTTCAGTCGTGGAGACAAGAAGGAGGACGCCGGGAGGTTCCTGCACTGCCTATGGATGAGGCCAAAAGCTTAGCAAAACGTCAGTTTAAGTTGTGAGTGCCTTAAAGTCCACAAGCTGGTTTCCTTCCCTCTGGCTATCTGGTTTTCAACAGCACTCTGAAGAAAATTCGGCCAGCATGGGGATGGTGTCCAGGTGGTTTGCAAGTTGGTTGTTCCCACCAAACTCAAGTGAAGAAGTTAACCTTGAAGGGCTTCTCTGTCGATGGAGTTTCAGGCAATTCGGGCCTGCAGTAGGACTTCACCGCTCGTCCAGGAGTTGCAGCAGTCCTCTTCCTTCTGCTCGTCTTCGGTTCTTTAATTCCAGTGGTCGACTCTGCTTTCCAAGTCCCAGAGACATGCTTTTAAACAGTTTTCCCCCATTCATTCCAGCCTGGCTGTCACTCACACAGCAGGGTGGCTGTCCTTGCCGGACAGCCAGCCGGCCAATCATGCCAGAGTGCATTCAGGTCTCCTATGAGACTAAGCACAGGGAGTTTTGGGCACCTCCCTCATATCCTGTCCATCCCAGACACTCAGGCGCCAGAGGAGGACTTCAGCACTGAAGCCCGCCAAAGGCCAACAAACAAAGGGACCAAACCTGGTTTGACGCGCAGAGACAAACACAAGAAGGACCTTTCGTAAAAGAAATGGCGAAAAAAGTCGACCGGCGTCTGTTTTTACAGATAGGTCTGGGGCGCCATATTGAAAAACATGGCTGACCTGATTTTCAGCTACCGTTGTTAGCGGTCGGGAAAAATCATGGTAATATTATCTAAACCACTGTCACCAGCCATTTAAAGTAGGAAAGGGTAACATTTGACTGTTACATGAGTGTCTTAACTCAGGGGAAGCTAGGCAACCCCTCCAGCACTCTATAGGAAGATAGTGTGTGCTGGGTCTGTAAATTTAAGGAGTCAATTTAACTTTACATGCTCTGGGAGACGGTACTCAGTCCCAGAGAAGGTGCTGTGTGACACAGAAAAAGATGATGCCTATGGAGTTGTTTTAAAACTCCATAACCAAAGAACACAAAAGTAAAACACATTGAAAATGAAAATGTCAAAGCCCCAAAATATAGCAAAAGAGCTGGAAGGCTCTAATTAGAGGGAATTTAGCACTTTGGTGAGAATTCTCCCTGACAATGACCCACATTACCCAAATCTACTCCTATAGTGATAAGAAATACTGTTTTGGCCCTGTTGTTTGGAAAGAATGCAGGGACTGGGAGGGAATTTTGTTTTCCCTGGAGGCAATAATAAATCCGATAACTCGAGAGCCCCGGATCCTGATCAGCTTGCTCGTGTAACAATAAAACAAAATTATGGTCCCATCTTATAATTGTGCTTACTCATCAGATTCCCCCTCCATCGCACTACTTTTATAAAAAAGGAGATTGGTCCAAACCAGCCAATTAGAGGCGCACAGCCATATTGGGGGCATCAATAAAAATGTTTGCGTCTTTGAAACTGAAGAATTGGAGACATGGGCATTGGACACTGAGACTGTCGAAATTCCAGGAGGGATTCAGAAGGAAGATGGGAACCTCATTGAATGGGGATGTTCTAACCTTGCTACATACGTAAGCGCAGGAGAACGCAGGGAAAAGAACATCTATGGCGAGTATTGATCTTACTAATGCCTTCGATAGGGTAAACAGTAATAGACTCTGGGAAAATCTTTAAAAAATGGCAAAATCATGAAGGTCCTAATTAAAGCTAATAATGCTTATTTTGGAAATACAGATTCATATAAGGTTATCTTTTTTGGGTGAGTAATATCAGTCTGTGCGCTCTACCCTTGTTTTAGTTTATTGTATATTCTTTGTAACTGACTTATCCACATTTAGGTGGGGGTCAGTGGCTGCATAGCTCAGTAGAGACCAATATTCACCAGTCGGTCTGTTGGTTACAAGGGGGTTATTTTATTCTATTTAAGGTTTAATAAAATAACCCACAAATTCATATAAGCATGGAATGAGTAGTGTGTCAATCTATTCCTACAACAATAGGCTTGCGTCAGGGATGTAACCTGGCAGACATTTTATTTCATTTGTATGTCTCATATATATATAGATTACTGTTTGTCCTTTTCCAGTCAAGTTGGGCCATTTACATTTGAATTGGCTGGCTTTTGTGGATAACCGTCTGTTTTTTGACTGCACTCCGATAGGTCTCCAGCACGGTGTACAGTCAAAGTTTCGAAACATTAGTTTTGAATGTCAAAATTTCCGACACAAAAGTGTCGAAAAAAAAGGTTCGAATTTATTTATTTAATATTAAAGGGTTTATTTTAATTTAATATAGGTAAATAAGTGTTTAAAAAAGAACAAAAACTGGGGTTTGTCGGGGGCACCCCCTGGTCCCCAAAAAAAAAATAATTTGAAACTTTTTTTCAACACTTTTGTGTCAGAACTTTTGGCATTCCAAACTTTGACTGTCGAAATAGTCACTAGGAACCCTCTAGCACACATTAATGGCCTTTTCTATCTAATGTAAGACCAAGAATGTACTGGTAAATATTACCAAGTCTAAAATAATTTTGTTTTAGGTTAAGGAAACCCATTGTCTTAAATTGGAGGGTATCTGCTACAAAGATTGAGATAAAGGATTGGACCTACTCAGGCTTTATCCATTCCAATTTTGTTACCTAAAGAAAACAGAGGAAATATTTTAAACAAACAATTAGACCATTTATTGCCCCATTAAAGAAAATTCTTTATGGATTTTCGAAGTTGTCAATACTACCAGTTATAAAGTATTATACAATGAAGTGAGTCCTGTTACTTATTAATGGCTCGGAAATAAAAATTGGTTAATTGGAATAACTTAAATAGAGTTTTGGGGCTTTATATGGAACCAGGTACTGTCTATTCTGTCATCACTACCAGACTCTATAAGACACAAACTGGCCTTGGCCAGTGAACACAAGAAAATGCCCTGGAAGGATATCTGGAAGACTGAGATACTTTTGCATACAGTGAAATAATTGAGACACTCCATGAACAGAATCAGTTTAGTAGCTTAAACTGTTAATTAGAATCAGAATAATCGATAAAGTTGCATAAACATTGAAGAGATTGCTCAACTGCGGCGCACTGCATTGAATCCTAAGGCAGCAACAGCAGTCCTATGCCAATATCCTGCCGATTTGAGGCCGCCTTTTATGACCACCTTGGATCGGCCACAAATGGGAAGCGAATATCATTCATCAGTGTGGGGGTTCATCCACAGAACCCCCATGCCAAGTGCCCCCACCCACAGCCTGGTCTTCTCTTATGTTCCTCACCCTCCTGCCTCACCAGCAGCTTCCCCTCCCATCCAAATTCTCCCTCACCATTTTGAACCAGTTACCTGATCCAGCACCCTCCCCTCTCTCCTCTGGGCGTGCTCTCCTATGTTCCGCCCTACTCCTTGAGTGGCATTTAGAGGGAAGGGAAGCTTCTTTTCTGAGCAGCCTAGCAGACACAGTCCACAGAGCCGCAACGAGTGCCACCATGAAGAGCCGCAACGAGTGCCACCATGAAGAGCCGCAACGAGTGCCACCATGAAGAGTCGCAACGAGTGCCACCATGAAGAGTCGCAACGAGTGCCACCATGAAGAGCCGCAACGAGTGCCACCATGAAGAGTCGCAACGAGTGCCACCATGAAGAGCCGCAACGAGTGCCACCATGAAGAGCCGCAACGAGTGCCACCATGAAGAGTCGCAACGAGTGCCACCATGAAGAGTCTAACAGATTAACAAAATAAAATAGTGTGTGCAATCTTGCTGTCTTACTTACATTGAGGTTTGTAAATAAATGTGCATATTACTCGAATGTGATTTTACGATACACATATTGGTTTTTAAACTGGGTCCCAAATTCAAAAAGGCTACCCAATATTCTCAAGCAAGTTGGGGCCGTTCTTTGTTAACCTCCCATTTATAGAAGAATGTTTGAAGCGGCTTAGGAACGTAACCATATGACATATTTGCTGCTCCCCTCTACCCCTCCCCAATGAAAAATAAAATGTAAAACAGTATTGGTGTGACAGATTTCTATCTGCTATGGGGTTTCAGTCAGGTTTTCTAACATTTTATGAGCTCTCGTAAACAGATTCTGCCATGAAGTGCTGACCTGCTAAACCACTGCCGACTGGGCTCTGTTTTACAAACTGGTATTAGCGGTTTAGAGGGTGTGTACCCATATCAGCCTGACCTGGCATTAAATGTAAGCGTAAGCTATATCTGGTTTTATATAGTGGCATATGAGGAAACAATAATACATTGCAAAACACCATCTGATGCGTTTCACTATCAAACAGGTTTCCAGTGACTTATAGCTCTGTGAGAGCTGTGTGTTTTAATGTCTAGAGCTGTGGTTCACCCACCACAATAGGGTGGGCTCAGCCCTAAAAGATACCAATTGATCTCCGTGGGAAGCCTTTACACCGCCCCAGGGGAATAAGACATGCCCCCCATGGAAAGAAGGGGAGCAGCACTTCAAGGCAAACTTGACAGCAGAATGGGAATATCACGACAGTGGGAAAATGACTGGAGTCTCTATGATGTAAAGATGATCTGAGAGGGTGAGTATCCCAAAATAGTTATCACATCCAAGAGATCGGTGCCACCATCTTGAAAATGCACTCCTACTTCCTGTGCCCCACCCCCGCTTCCTGCAGATACAAGATGTCTCGGGGAATGACATCAACAGGAAAATACTCTATTCACAACAGCCTGGATTGGCTTGTTAGAGACATGGACAAATTTGCGGTTAAAAGCTGAATATATAAGAGGGTGAAGACCCCTCCCACTTGGTGGAATCCCTTTCAGACTCCGACAATGGATTGCGATGGAGGCTTGCTAGGATATTAGTCTAACCAAAGTCTCCTGCCAAAGGGGTGAAGATAAGGATTTCCAAGGATGGAACAAGACCTCGAAGCAGTACCCAGGATTGCACTTCTGTTTTAAAAGGAATGCCTGTGGACAGGACACTGGCATCCTGGACTCTGCTTCCTGAAGGAGTAGACCTGCAAGTGTCCCTGGCTGGCATGGGCAGACGTAGTACCTTTCCCCAGAAACCCAGTGCAGGGTCTCACAGCACCTGAAGGACCTGCTGCCTGGAAAGCCTGCCTGCTGGAGAAACACTGGCACCCAAGACCCTGCCTACTGGAAGTGGTGCACCTGTGAGTGTTCTCTGGCAACCTTCCTGGCTGGAAAGCGCAGAAGACCGACTTGGCTTTTCTCTGAGACCCAAGGTCTCGCAACACACCAATCGACTGATGCGCGGAAAACATCTAGAAGCCCAATTTCAGGTGGTCGAGTCTAAATAACAAGACTGAAATGTATCTGACGCGGTACGGTCCCACTAGCCTTGTGTAATGAACCCTGATATGATTAAAAATCCCCATGGCTCACCTTTTGAGACCATACACTTTTCACTTGAATATTCCAGTCTTCGTACACATTCTCAGGAGGATAGCTCAGGGGCAACGTGCTCGCCTTGGAAGCAAGACGATACGGAGCAACACAGGTTTGAGGCCCCGGTCTGCGGTTAGAACCCTCTGGGTATTAAGTGCGTTATAAATAACCTATCACATCATATCATCCTGCACCTTTCAGCCAAATGTCTTTATATTATGTGTATTCCTTAACAGGGGTGAACGTTTTGTGTTTTAATAGTGGGTTTGCATTTTTAGTTTAGTTAAAGCCTTGTATTTGTATAGAACTTTGACTGGACTTTTTATACCATAGTATCATTGCTGTTTTGGAAGCTTCCTTGCTGTCTCACACCCCTCTTGAAGAGTATAGCCTGCCCACAGCAAATCGAAGGCGGTGTATCATTCATGCTGTGTCCGTTTCACTAGGATTGAGATCACTGCTGGTTTATTAGTAATGTGGGGTTGAGTAGGAGTTTGGAAATCACTACTCACCCCTACAGTCATACCTGTACTCCTGCAGGGAAGCAACTTGGTTACAACTGTATAATCACACCAAATCTGCATCGCGTGGCAATTAGCAAAAGCTGAGTGAATGGAGTAGATTTGATGGGAACGCTGTGTTATTAACAGGCGTTTCTGCACAATCGCAGTGTGGCTTTGGGTTGGGATTTTGGAATTCACGTGTCGGTTGGTTGTTTGTCAACTTGTCCAAGGGGCAAGACGTTGGACAAACCTACTTGTCCTGTACCCAAACCTACTTGTCACTCTTTGGCTTTTTTTATTGATTTGGCTGATATGCTCAACCTTTCAAAAATACCTTTATACCATTACAACAAAAATGACAATATCACAAATCAACAGATAAAATCACAAAATATAACATCTTGATCATTGAACAATATCTTCATATTAATCAAACAAACCATTTCTCCATAATCAATATAAAATCCCCTAATAATAATAATAAAACAAAAAATTAGATAACATTTATACATCATCCAATGTGTTACTACATCACTCTTAAAACTAAAATCTGAGGGGAATAAAAAGGACTATATAAGTCATATCAAAATAACGGTTAGAAAATTCAAGATAAATTGAAGGAGAAAAAACAAACTCCCCCGAAAGGAGGTTACCACATTTGACTAAATTCCAAATTACCAAAATTTCCCTATTGCCTGGATGAATCTCCCAAAGTCAGCTCATCATTATTCAGATCTAACTCTAGCAGAAAATGCATGATGGAATACCCTAATGGTCTTGACTGAATATGAAAGATATAATGCCACAGCTTATCTGCTTCCATTTCTCCATATTTTTGAAACAAGATAAACAGGTACTTACAACGCTTGGCTTGCAATTTAGCGCACTCCACCAATACATGTTTCAGCGTTTCAATTACGCTTTTGTAGAATCGACAAAGCTGCCTTTGGGGAGCTAGGGGGTGCCATTTCCCTGTAATTTAACGTGTTTTCCATGGTTACCAGTCAAATGGTCGAAAACATTTGGTCGACAGACAATTTGGTCGACACCATTTGGTCGAATGCCAAATGGTCGAATTTTTATTTTTGTTTGTTTTTACCCATTTTTTGGTTTTTGGTCCCCCCCAACCCCCTTTTTTTTATTTTTTATTTTTTTTCCCCACACGAAAACCCACAAAACACATATATATATAAAAAAAAAAAAATCGACCATTTGGCATTCGACCAAATTCAGTCGACCAATTGTCTGTCGACCAAATCACTGTCGACCATTTGACTGGACACCGTTTTCCATATATAAAGTCTCAAGCGCAAAAGCCCTGCACGATGCTGTTTATCAGGAGACTGGAATAGATATGATTCCATTGAACTATAACTCTTTGGGGCAAATTGATTTTTCTTAAACCTACTATAATTGCCACAGTTTTTCTCTTGTTTGAATCCCGTCTAATTCCCATAATTTTTTCTTGGCCAAATTTGGATTGTGTAAAAAGATCTCCTCTGAGATGCATGCATCATGCATAATTTCTTGCGCTCTAGACCCCCAAACAGACATAAACACATTGTTAGAGTTTTTAACATATTTGGACAGAATGGTCAGTATATTCTGTTTCTCATCCGCAAGTAAGCATTTCCGATAGAGCATACACATTTTCCACAAGTAGTGAGCAAATAGGGAAATCAGACCTAATTCATGTCTAACCAATATTATCGGGACTGAGGATGGTAACTTTAGGATTGTTTTCCAAAAGGAGCCCTCCAACTTATTCCAATATGAAACAGATTTTAGTGTTTTGGTTTCAGATCCATAAGTTATCATTGGAATCGTTTTTTGTTTGTAATATGACAGAATCGGGGTCACAGAGAATTTGCCAAATTTACTATTAATGATTCAAGCTTGCGATGAGGCTGTATTTAGTTCATCTTCAAGCTCGTCTCATAGGGAAAATCTTGGGGGTGATTATTTATGTTAACCCCAATGTATATATAAGATGATACAATTTGTAACTCTGATTTGTCCAGATACCAACATTTTTGCAAGTACGTTGTTTCAGATTTCCGAACTGAACAACTTGAGGTTTTTTTGTATTTATTGCTATCATATTTTGATTAGCATATGTTTCCAGGGCTTTGAGCATATTTTTCTAACCCACTTGGTGTCTTAGATAATAATAGGTGTCGTCTGCATAAAATAACCACTTCACTTCCTAGCCTTCAAGTCTTGGAGAATCTGTTATAATATCGCCAAAGTCCTCACCCACATCCAAAATAAAGCAGTTATAAAGAGTCGATGCAAGAATGCCTCCCTGCTTCAGTCCCCTTGATGTCATAATACATTCCGATAGAAGACTCTCTCTGCTTTACCTTATTTGGATGGAGGTGTCAGTATGGAGTTCCATGATCCATTTCCAAGGACAATTTTTCTTCAACAATTTCAAAAACAGCAGTTCTCGAGGTACTGCATCAAAGGCTGTTTTGAAATCAATGAATGCTACATATAAGGGTTGTTTCTCCTTCTGATGTTTTGCAATAATAACATTTAAGATCAATACATTTATGCTAGTACCAAGTCCTGTGATGAATCCTGTAAGATACGGATCTCTCAAGTTCTTTTCTGTCAACCATGAATTAAAATCTTTTAGCACAATACGTGCAGAAATCTTCCCAGGACAGTCAAGTAAGGCTATCGTTCTGTAGGATGAAATATCAGATCTATCCCCCTTCTTAAAGAGGGGCAATATCACTGATTGTTTCCATGATACAGGTATTGCACCCAAGGACATGACCTGGGAAAAGATTTATAAAGACTACATGCCCATACTTCTGGATTTTTTTTCATCATAGCATTGTCCAAACCACCCGGCCCTGAGGCTCGCAGGACAAGCTTAATTTAGCAATATAATACTTCAATTCTTCTTCATCAAAACTTAACTGATGGTTCCAAATTGAACTATGAATTGCGGGGTAGGAAGTAGTGAAGGGCATTTGATAGATATTTTGATAGTATTGATGCCATACTTTTTCAGCTATTGAGTTTGATTGTATTAATTATTGCGTCCCAACAGTTGGTTTGTTGAACAGCTCCCATATTTCAGCTGTGGACTTCGTTAGCATCATCTTTTGCATTTGTTCACTATCTTTATGATAGCACAAGGCTTCCCTGCTCCGCAGCCAATTCTTGTATACCGATGTCAGATGTCTGGTATGTTTCACTCTTTCTATTAATGGTAAATACTGACTTTGTCAAATCTCATATCTTAAATTGCACTTCCTGATTTTCAAATCCATATCAAAAGCATGTACATGCCTGAGACCTTGAGAGTTGGATTTTGAGGTAGTTACCAGAAATGTTTGCATCATGGATACATATCCACTTTCACCTTGTGCATCAATCGAAGCTTCAAAATCAAGTAGGGCTTTAGCTGACCAACATAGCCGATTTTTGCCATTATTAGCGACCACTTGTTCTCTGAAGAACTCTCTCAGTGTCTTGGAGACACTCACATCCCATAACCAGGTTAAACGTAGTTGACAATGGTCACACAAGTTATTAGGGGTTATATGCAAAGAAACAATCCTGGATAGTAAATTGTAATCTGTAAAGATGTAATCAATTATGGCTTTGGAGGAGCCCCTATGCCATGTATGATGTGCAGGTACATCAGATTCTATTGTCCCGTTTAACATAACATATTGTCTCTCTTTCATCATATTAATCCATCTTATTTCATCTGGTTTTTGCTGCACTAATACATCTGGTATGAGATGGAGATTCAGGTCACCCATGACCATCACAGAAGCTATCTTCTCGACTAATAATAGATTGTCAAGTATTGTTTCAATCTGGTTAAAACAACTCATCTGATGACAATTGGGCTCTAGCCCAATAAATGTTTATTAATGCCATGGTATAATCCGCTTTCTCCAGGATGATAACTTGAATGAAAGGTGAGATTGTATTGCATAGCTGAGCAATGAAATTCTTCGATCTCTTCACAGCTACCATCAAACCAGCTATAGGGCAACCGCTTATCAATCTTACTGCAGGGGTAAACAATATTTGATATCCGTTATTTGGAGCACTTGTCAGCCATGTTTCTTGTAGAATCACAATATCAAAGTCATTCAGATTTGCTTTCCTTTGTATTGATGAATTGATGGAAACCTCTGGTATTCCAGGAAATTAGCGAGACACTCTCCAGTACCGGTCTTGTTATGACTGGAGCTGGTTATCGGCTAAGTACCTGTTTTGAGATAAGGCCTGAGAGTTGGAGGTAATTGATCTCTCTGCCCCATAGATTCGCATAATTTTCTTCTCCATTTTCTCATTTTGAGTCCAACCCAATTGGGTCTGCTCCTGTGTAAGAATAAACCCCATCTCATACAATATGGACCTCTCAATCAAAATCATATTTGCTATGACCATCGAACGTATAGACAGCCGAACTCTTGAAAGGTTGTTATGATTGAGGAATTCAATAGCGTTAATATCAGAGGATATTATATTTCTTAGGTTTGGTATATCCCTACATATATTCATTATGCGCCAACGATTCAGATCAAATTTGTCAAATGGTTGACCTCGATATTCAACAATTATGGAGTGAAAGTTTGGTTGTTGTTTCCCCCCAGCCACAAGCTTGTTCTTGGTTGCCGCTTCCCAATGCATTGGTCGAGAGACATTGGTATCTCCAACTTGTCTGGAGTTTGACTGGAATTGTATTGGAGTTTGTTGTTGTGTTACCATACCACTCGGTCCCTTCAGTATAGGTTGGTATGCAGGAGTTGCTAGAGCTCCCTGACTTAATAATTGTATAGGCTGTCCATTATGCTGATTCAATAGATATAGGGCAACCGATTTTTGAATTTCTTCCCTCATTTGTTCAGAGGACAAAACTTCAACTTTCTACAATATTTTTGGGTACTTCTTCAACAGCTTTGGCTTCATCTTGTTTACTCTCCATTCCTTTCTTCTGATTGGTTCATACGTCATAATACCAGATGCTGTGACTTGTTTCAGTTGTTGCTCCACGACCTTTATTTGTTCTTGAGCCATTTTCTGATTTGACTTTTCCAGTTGTTTTGCGAGTTGTTAATAATTTTTAGGAATATCCTTGTTTTTGCTTTTTGAGAATTCCTTTTTTTGGTTATTCTCAATTATTTCCTCATTTCGGATGAGTTCCTACATGTTGGCCTCCCTTTCTTATTCATTTTGGAATTTTTAGCATCAAATATTTGAAATGATTGGACATCTGAAGTTGCCATGAGACAGATTTATTGGAGATTTCGCCTTATTTGGTACAGATCCTCCATCAAGGGGAGTTGTTAGGACCTTCGTGCCCTCCTCATGTGAGAACCACTCACTCCTCTCGATGTCAGTTTGAGAACCTACAGTGGAGAATTTACAATGTCTGAATATTTCGTATGTTTCACATGGTGTATTTACATTGTTGATCTCACAATTTTTCGACATTTCGATTAGCCAGTTGCGATAACACAATGGTTTGGTAATTTATTTTTTGGTCCATTGATTCGTAAAGTTTAGCTAAGGTCAATAGGTCCGTATTCATAGCTGACAGCGTGTTATTCACCATTGCATGCCCCACTGCTAGATACTTTGCTGCAGCAGGCTGGTTAGCTGTACCTTTGGACACTTTATTCTTCATTTCATTGTTTAATTGTCTTGGTGTCACTGGTAAGGAGGACAATGGATGTGTTCAGATCTCATTCTCTACACGTTCATAAGATTCTGTAAAGTGTATATTGGGTTGCACTCTTAAAGCTTCAACCGACGGTACAGATCTTTCGGTTTGTGTTATCGCCACCTTTTCGGCTTTGGCTTTTATTGGAGAAACCTCAAGTTGTATTAGGTCAACAGTCAGCAGTGTTAGAATGCACAACAACTATTTCTTCCTCAATGCAAGAGGTGTTGCTAGTATTCATAAAATCTAAAGCCTCATTGTCAACTTTACCAGTAATACGTAGCTCATTGTAAGCCGCTCTTAGTCTGTGTTGGTTCTCCACAGTACAGGTAGAAGGCTGTGCAGTACATGCGTTAACTACCATTGAATGCTCACTGCTTACAGCCGACTCACAACGATTACCTTCAGTTGTCATCGTCGTATCCAAGAGCCCATCCGTCGTCGTGGCTCCACTGATGGATACTGGCAAAATCTTGTTTAGAGCAACCACCTCCTTATCAATTTGGGCATCCAGTTGCTTTGGGTTATTTTGAGTTATCGGTCTTTCATGTATTCGGTGGTCATTAGAGTTATAATATGTCCGTATATCCGCTCCCATAGACCGGGTGCAAGGACGCCCTTTGAGAAATGACTTTCTCTCAGCCATAAAGCCAAACATCTTTTTATGTGCAGGAGAATCCCTGTGCCCTTGGCTGAGGACATCACCAGGAACACGTAATGGCATACCTGTTTTTAAGCTAAATTGGGTATAAGACATTGGGCCTCATTACGAGGTGGGCGGTAAGGGATTACAGGTAACACCGGTAAGGGCAGCGGTAACGGTAATCCCTTACCGCCCTATTACGAGTTCCCTTTGCGGGTCCTCCCTTAACGCCTGGTTTTACCAGGCGTTAAGGAAGGGACCCGCAAAGGGAGTTTTGTGCTAATAACGGTACCGCAATTTGCGGTACCATTATTAGCGCCTTCCCCATTCCCATTGAGCCCTATGGGGGCTCGAATGGGGAAGGGCCCTGGTGAATGGGGAATTACCGCCCCCGCCAACCTTGTAATGGGGCGGTAATAGCTCCATTCACCAGGGCGGAGTCTGGAAGGATTTGGAGGCAGCCATGGCGCTAATAGCGCCATGGTTACCTCCAAACTCCTAATGAGGCCAATTGTCCCAACGCTTTTAAATGAGTGCTCCGTAGATAATAAATCAGAGCACCTCAGTAGTTGTATAATGGAAAGACTTTTGTACTAACACACACTTCAGTGCCTACCCACTCGAAAGTACTAATCCCCAGGAGGCTCACCTCCTTCCAGGGATCAATACCCTGTAGCTCTGTGGTCTTCAAACTTTTTTGGGCAGGGCCCCCCTGAGCAAGATTTGGGCAGGTCGGGACCCCCCAGAAATGCCAAATGGACAGTATATATTGCACGCTGTCACCTGCTCCCATCACAGTCGCTGGGCTCCCTCATCCCACTCCTACCCAGTCTCTGGTCTCTCCCCACCCATCACACTCCATGGGCTCTCCCCACTCTGCTCCCACCACTATCCCATGGTACCTGCCGATTATGCTCCCACGATAGTCCCTGTGTTCCCCCCATCCCATTCCCAACACAGTCTGAGGGCCAGTGGCAGCTGGTGATTTTTTTTTTTAAGTGGAGGGGCATAACTATTTCCCCCAAAAATGCCATAGCGACCGAGCATAGTGCGGGAGCACGAACCATTAAAGAGGGGTTTGTGGGGGGGGGGGGTTCCCCCTGTGAATTCTTTTTAAATAATGGGTTAAAATGTTGCATTGTAGAGCATACTTTTAACAAAAAAATGGGTAAATAGCCAAACAGTTTGCAATTGGTGCTGGGGAGCCCAGGGGACACGCAAGACATTTGTTTTACTGGACATCTATGATAGATGTCCAGTAAAAAGATACCATCCCTGTCCCCTGGGCTACACTGGGCCTAACACAATCAACATGATTATGTGTGTATGCAAGGCGCTGCACATTCATACAGCAATCACTCTATCATTCACACGAGTATCCATCACCATACACTCACTCATAACATAAGCAGACACGCATCCATACACATGTTTAAATAAAAACAATGAACAAAAACCTACCTTCTGCATTGGCATGCGTGTGGGTGCGGAAACGCCCTGCTCAAGGCTGCTCAGTCCGTATGTGTGAGGAGGCGCAGGAGCTCCCTCTCGGAAATACAGACATGCAGTGCCCCAGCCAGCATTTCCAATGATATATGCAATGATGGCGAAGCAAAACGCCCCAGCACTTGCATGGCTCAGTGAGCATGTGCGGCTGGGGAACTAAACTGAACTGTCAAAGGGAAACAGTGTTTCCCTTTGACAGTTCAGCCAGCCCAGGAGCACTCCATCAGCTGCAAAAAGCAGCTGAGGGAGTGCTCACTGTTTCACTGGGCTGGCTCCTTAGCTCCTCCATAATGGGTGAGGGGTCACTGGGTGGGCGCCCCCTCGCCATTATGGATGAGCCACCAGGCTCGGACAGGCCTATAGGGCAATGCCTGTACCAAAAATGTAAAATGCTAGTGTGGGCCAGTAAAAATGGGCCACCATTTTGGACAATGTGGACCAGTTTGATGAGTTACTTAATTAAGCAATTAGTAATTTTGACCATTGTTGCTGAATATATCACAATTTACTTACATTTTAACACAAAGCACCCCCTTGGGTACTAATGAAACAGTGGGCCTCATTACAACCCTGGCGGTAACTGTGCCGCTAAAACCGGCACGGCTGCCGCCAGAGTTGCATCCGGGTCCGGCACCCGTGAATGGGCAATTACCGGGTCATGCCGAGTTAGGCAGACCTGATAATTGCCCTTTCGTGGGTGCCGGTACCAGTAGATCCCCATCCCCATTGAGCCCTATAGGGCTCAATGGGAATGGGGAGCTCGGATGCACCAGCACCATTAAAACCGGTGCATCCGACGAGCTGTGCTCGCGGGTGCCGCACGGCCAGGCTGTCAGACATCCGCAAGCACAACTCTTACTATGGCGGTACGGTAGCTTACCGGCACCGTTGTTACCGTACCGCTATAGTTGTAATGAGGCCTAGTCTGTGACTAAAGGAATGAATATCCATTTATAACTGCAGGCCACTTTTTTATTGTTGCCTGAGACAGTTTCATGCTTCAGCCCGACCATGTGAGCCACCCTGGCCATTTCTTCTAAACTAAAAAAAAAAAAAAAATTTACATAAATATATATATATATATTTCATGCTGAGCTCTCAGGGCCCCCCAGGGATGAACCCGCGGACCTGTGGGGGCTCGCGGCCCACAGTTTGAATACCGCTGCTGTAGCTGGACTTGTCAAACACTCAATACACGTGCTCTTCACAATTGTATTGTATTGTATTTATTTACTTTATATAGCGCTTTACTCCAAAGCGCTCAAATGTTCACACTAAGCGCGGCAACCGAACAAACACCACAATGCAAGAGGGCCAGAAAACAATGATATCA
Organism: Ambystoma mexicanum; assembly: GCF_040938575.1. NCBI lineage: Eukaryota > Metazoa > Chordata > Amphibia > Caudata > Ambystomatidae > Ambystoma > Ambystoma mexicanum. The sequence continues at coordinate 79,873,453 of NC_090921.1, read as the reverse complement.
CAATCAAAAAAACTTCAGCTAAGCACCTTACCCAGCATCATATTTTTTAAGGCGCTAGCATTCAGGGCCCACTAGCCCAGACCAGCCCAAGACAGCCACAGACAGCAGCCCTTGAATCCAAAGTCCTTTACTCCAAAGCACGCGCGCAAAAGCGCATGCACCACCAGTATATGGAAAACTGGGTAAAGTGGGCGGAGAATCCGCACTTAGCAAAAAATCCAGGGAAATCCAAACAGAACACCAAATAAATAGTGAAATGACAGTTAAAGTTGCGTTGCAACAAATGAATCCAGTCAAAAATAGAGTCCACTTCTCATTTCGTACCGTTTCACAGGAAAGCAGAAATCCAACGCCAAAGTCCCAAACTTGCTCGGAGTTGCAGCGTGAGTAGCAGCCACAGACAGCAGCCCTTCAATCCAAAGGCCTTTTCTCCAAAGCGATGAAATGAATACAACACAGCAAGTTCAGCTGTAATTAAAACATGTTCGTTCAAGTGTCTGGTTTATACGTAAAAACCAGAACCATTCTTAATTCTAGATCTGGCAGATAAAAGGGAGGCAGTTTAGGAGCTAGGCTCCTGTCACATCCTAAAAATAACTGATATGAAAGAATCAGAATGGTAGACTCAATTCAAATGGGTAAGCCTTCATTCAGAAGAGACAACGCCCCAGGGGATGAAAAAGAAGGAGGAACCCTTTTTAAAAGAGTATGGGAAGAAGAAAAAACCCAAATTCCCAAGAAAAGGGTGGAAGGGCAGACCAGTGAAGAGTACTGTTTGGAAATAATGGAGGGGGTGGGCTTTGGTCAATACAGAAATTAAAATGGGAATTGAACATAAAAGAGTAAAGAAGAGTGTCTGGAACAAAGGTTTTGAACTGCAGATGACGGGATAGTATTACTGGGAAAAACGTCTTGACATAAATTTGGAAATAGCTAAAAGAAAAAGTTGCTTAGCAAGATAATTACTCTATAAGATCAAACAAAAGAATAGAAGGATTCCCAGGAAAAGAAACTGGAATAGAAAAACAATTGAATGTTTACAAAAAGTGCTACCACAGGGTTCTCCCTCCTGGGAAAACTTTGGAAATTAAATGGGCATGCCAGCTCTAAAACAGACTATGGGCCTCATTACAAGTTAATGGGCCTCATTACATTACAAGTATGCCGGTCCGGAAATTGCGGTGCCTGTCGCTCCATACGGGCACCTTTTTGTGGACCAGCACACTCCCAGTCGAGATGCTGTAAACTCAATCACGGCAAGTGACCTACCGTATCCGGCAGCACCGTGAACGGAATCTGCGGAATGACACGTCAGACATGCCTGAAACACCGGCACAGCGGTAGCATGACCACATTACGAGTACCAACTTCACGGAAACACCAGCATCGCAGACCAGGCGTTAAACAGTGTCAGGTGCGCAGGAACAGGCCACAGGTGACCAAAATCAGCCCAAGTGCACACCATGAGCACTGGAAAAGCACAAACGAACCACTCCCACAGCCGCCACCCCTTCCAACACAACCATGCTTGCAGCAGCAGCAGCAGTAATGGAACAGAGGCCTTACATTAGGGATACAACTGGAAGAGGCAGAGGAGGCGGCAGAGGCGCAGGAGGAGTAGGAGGGTCATCATGGCTATGCAAAATAACAATGGCCGGCAGGTAGCACCCCACAGGCAGCCACCCATACCCTGCATACGGGCCACACAGTCTTCAACCTCAGCCAAACACAGATCCATACCCTAAACAGTGACTCATCACATACATAGTGGACCCGATCCACAATGACCCTGTCAGCCTCATCCAGATCCGTACTGCCACCCCCCCCCCCCCCCCCCGTTTTTGTGCTACATTTCCTTGCCACCGGCACCTACCAACACACTGTGAGTGAACGGCATGGGCTGACTCAACCCTGTTTTTCAAGGGTCCATTTCCAGGTCCTGGATGCCCTCCTGTGGCATGTGTCTGATCACATAGCCCTAACCAGAACACTTGACCAGGTCAATGCCACCAAAGTCACATTCCATGCCCTGGCCGACATGCCCAATGTGACTGGTGCATTGGACTGCACACATATGGAGTTGGTGGCCAGGCATGCCATTGAGGCAGTCTCCAGGAACCGTAAACTTTACCACTCCCTAAATGTACAGATGGTGTGTGATGCACACAGCCTCATCACCTATTGCTGTGCAAGATTTCCAGGATCAACACACGATTCTATGGTGCTGAGGAACTCCACGCTGCCAGGGTACATGGCACGTCACAGCAGAGAGAGGACCTGGCTGTTGGGTGAGTGCAATTACCAAAACATGTGCACTGTGGAATTGGGGTGGCGGCGATAACTATCTGCAGTGCATGTGTGCAATGGAATGTCCGACACACAAATAGCATGCATGAGTTGAAGGGCATGAGTTGAAGGGCATGCCTCATGGGTGTCAAATGGCCAGACGGAGCATGTGCATGCATAATAGCAGCAAAGCTGGACTGGCACATACAATGCACTACAGGTACCAGAATGCATCACACCAATGCCCCCAAACCCCTACAAAAACACACTGAGCCCAATCCACACCACCTGCGGCAAAGACGAATAATTGAAATGCAGCCTACCACCCCACCTCCGAACCACTAGCATATGCATGTGACATGAATGGCAACAAAATAGCTGGACATATGAATGGATGGGTGATAGGACCATCATAAGACATGCAAATTGAAACCAGATCAGAACATGCATTAGTCTGAGGTGTTGGTGGCGTAGTCATAGGGTCATAAGGCAAGGTGGGTGTGAATGGGTGATGGAAAAGTGACAGCAAACCACCCATCCACCAAGCATAGGGACCAAGTATATTGGCTGCATGGCAATCATTAGGCTGTCGTCGCCTTCCCAGTCCAATCAATTCCTTCAATGCTACCCCTCTATGTATATATCCACATTGATCATTTTGCCTGATTGATAGATGCTCGTCAACCACTCCCATGCAGCATATCATGTACATCAAAAGGCAAGTATGACGTCACGTATGTACTCAATCCCTAAATAAGAGCAATTTTTATTTGTGCACGTAAAGAAACGTTAGCACCTGTGACAGCTCTGCCTACCAGGCCTGCGGCCCCTGGCAGGATCTGACCGGTCGGGCACCCTGGCTGTAGCAGACAGATTTGTATTTTGCAGGCCAAGAAACAAGCCACCTTGTAATGCCTGTAGAGCCTGCTTGTAGAGCCTGTTCCCCATTGCAGACTGGACACCGGAGGCGCAGGAGACCTCTCCACTGCAGGAGCAGTGCCCCCAGCAAGGTAGGCTTCTAGTCCTATTTTGCAGCTACTTTGGCAAAATATCCCTACTTTGCCACCTCACGCGAAAACCGCGTGTTATTTACCCACTTTGCCTGCCCTGAGCTGCATATTGTGTACTGGCCTACTTTGCCTGCCCAAAGCTACATACCATGTACTAGCCCACCTTGCCTGCCCTGGGCTGCATATTGTTTACTGGCCTACCTTGCCGGTCCTGAGCTGCATATTGTGTACTAGCCTACCTTGCCTACCCTGAGCTGCCTAATGTGTACCTGCTTACATTGCCTGCCCTGAGCTGCATATTGTGTACCTGCCTACCTTGCCTGCCCTGAGCTGCCTATTGTGCACCTGCATAGCTTGCCTGCCCTGAGCTGCCTATTGTGTACCTGCCTACCATGCCTGACCTGAGCTGCCTATTGTGTACCTGCCTACCTTGCCTGCCCTGAGCTGCATATTGTGTACTGGCCTACTTTGCCTGCCCAAAACTACATACCATGTACTAGCCCACTTTGCCCGCCCTGAGCTGCATATTGTGTACTGGCCTACTTTGCATGCCCTGAGCTGCATATTGTGTACTGGCCTTCTTTGCATGCCCAAAGCTACATACCATGTACTAGCCTACCTTTCCTGCCCTGAGCTGCATATTGTGTACTAGCCTACCTTGCCTGCCCTGAGCTGCATATTGTGTACTGCCCTACTTTACCTGCCCAAAGCTACATACCATGTACTAGCCCACTTTGCCGCCGTGAGCTGCATATTGTGTACTGGCCTACCTTGCCTGCCCTGAGCTGCATATTGTGTACTGGCCTACTTTGCCTGCCCTGAGCTGCATATTGTGTACTGGCCTACTTTACCTGCCCAAAGCTACATACCAAGTACTAGCCCACTTTGCCTGCCCTGAGCTGCATATTGTGTACTGGCCTACTTTGACTGCCCAAAGCTACATACCATGTACTAGCCTACCTTGCCTGCCCAGAGCTGCATATTGTGTACTGGCCTACCTTGCCTGCCCTGAGCTGCATATTGTGTACTGGTCTACTTTGACTGCCCCAAGCTGCATATTGTGTACTAGCCCACTTTGCCTGTCTTGAGCTGCATATGGTGTACTGGCCTACCTTGCCTGCCCTGAGCTGACTATTGTGTACCTGCTTACTTTGCCTGCCCTGAGCTGCCTGCCCTGAGCTGCCTGCCTATTGTGTACCTGCCTACCTCGCCTGCCCTGAGCTGCCTATTGTGTACCTGCCTACCTTGTCTGCCCTGAGCTGCCTATTGTGTACCTGCCTACCTTGTCTGCCCTGAGCTGCCTATTGTGTACCTGCCTACCTTGCCTGACCTGAGCTGCCTATTGTGTACCTGCCTACCTTGCCTGGCCTGAGCTGCCTATTGTGTACTGGCCTACCTTGCCTGCCATGAGCTGCATATTGTGTACTGGCCTACTTTGCCTGCCCTGAGTGGCATATTGTGTACTGGCCTACTTTGCCTGCCCAAAGCTACATACCATGTACTAGCCAACCTTTCCTGCCCTGAGCTGCATATTGTGTACTGGCCTACCTTCCTGCCCTGAGCTACATATTGTGTACTGGCCTACTTTGCCTGGCCAAAGCTACATACCGTGTACTAGCCCACTTTGCCTGCCCTGAGCTGCATATTGTGCACTGGCCTACTTTGCCTGGCCAAAGCTACATACCGTGTACTAGCCCACTTTGCCTGCCCTGAGCTGCCTATTGTGTACCTGCTTACATTGCCTGCCCTGAGCTGTCTATTGTGTACTGCCCACCTTGCCTGCCCTGAGCGGCATATTGTGTACAGGCCTACTTTGCCTGCCCTAAGCTACATACCACGTACTAGCCCACGTTGCCTGTCCTGAGCTGCATATTGTGTACTAGCCTACCTTGCCTGCCCTGAGCTGCATATTGTGTACTGGCCTACTTTGCCTGCCCAAAGCTACATACCACGTACTAGCCCACGTTGCCTGTCCTGAACTGCATATTGTGTACTAGCCTACCTTGCCTGCCCTGAGCTGCATATTGTGTACTGGCCTACTTTGCCTGCCCAAAGCTACATACCATGTACTAGCCCACTTTGCCTGTCCTGAGCTGCATATTGTGTACTAACCCACATGGCCTGCTCTGAGCTGCATATTGTGTGCTGGCCTACTTTGCCTGCCCAAAGCTACCTACCATGTACTAGCCCACTTTGCCTGCCCTGAGCTGCATATTGTGTACTGGCCTACCTTGCCAGCCCTGAGCTGCATATTGTGTACTGCCCTACTTTGCCTGCCCTGAGCTGCATATTGTGTACTGGCCTACTTTGCCTGCCCAAAGCTACATACCAAGTACTAGCCCACTTTGCCTGCCCTGAGCTGCATATTCTGTACTGGCCTACTTTGCCTGCCCAAAGCTACATACCATGTACTAGCCTACCTTGCCTGCCCTGAGCTGCATATTGTGTACTGGCCTACCTTGCCTGCCCTGAGCTGCCTATTATGTACCTGCTTACTTTGCCTGCCCTGAGCTGCCTATTGTGTACCTGCCTACCTCGCCTGCCCTGAGCTGCCTATTGTGTACCTGCCTACCTTCTCTGCCCTGAGCTGCCTATTGTGTACATGCCTACCTTGCCTGACCTGAGCTGCCTATTGTGTACCTGCCTACCTTGCCTGCCCTAAGCTGCATATTGTGTACTGGCCTACTTTGCCTGCCCAAAGCTACATACCATGTACTAGCCCACTTTGCCTGCCCTGAGCTGCAATTTGTGTACTGGCCTGCCTTGCCTGCCCTGAGCTGCATATTGTGTACTGGCCTACTTTGCCTGCCCTGAGCTGCATATTGTGTACTGGCCTACTTTGCCTGCCCAAAGCTACATACCATGTACTAGCCTACCTTTCCAGCCCTGAGCTGCATATTGTGTACTGGCCTACCTTGCCTGCCCTGAGCTGCATATTGTGTACTGGCCTACTTTCCCTGCCCAAAGCTACATACCATGTACTAGCCCACTTTGCCTGCCCTGAGCTGCATATTGTGCACTGGCCTACTTTGCCTGCCCAAAGCTACATACCATGTACTAGCCCACTTTGCCTGCCCTGAGCTGCATATTGTGTACTGGCCTGCCTTGCCTGCCCTGAGCTGCATATTGTGTACTGGCCTAATTTGCCTGCCCTGAGCTGCATATTGTGTACTGGTCTACTTTGCCTGCCCAAAGCTACATACCATGTACTAGCCTACCTTTCCTGCCCTGAGCTGCATATTGTGTACTGGCCTACCTTGCCTGCCCTGAGCTGCATATTGTGTACTGGCCTACTTTCCCTGCCCAAAGCTACATACCATGTACTAGCCCAATTTGCCTGCCCTGAGCTGCATATTGTGTACTGGCCTACTTTGCCTGCCCTGAGCTGCATATTGTGTACTAGCCCACTTTGCCTGCCCCGAGCTGCATATTGTGTACTAGCCCACTTTGCCTGCCCTGAGCTACATACCATGTACTAGCCCACTTTGCCTGCCCTGAGCTGCATATTGTGTACGAGCCCACTTTGCCTGCCCTGAGCTGCCTATTGTGTACCTGCTTACATTGCCTGCCCTGAGCTGTCTATTGTGTACTGCCCACCTTGCCTGACCTGGGCTCCCTATTGTGTACCTGCCTACCTTGCCTGCCCTAAGCTGCATATTGTGTACTGGCCTACCTGCCTGCCCTGAGCTGCATATTGTGTACTGGCCTACTTTGCCTGCCCTAAGCTGCATATTGTGTACTGGCCTACTTTGCCTGCCCTGAGCTGCCTATTGTGTACTAGCTTACTCTGCCTGCCCTAAGCTGCATACCATGTACTAGCCCACTTTGCCTACTGCATGCCCATCTGACAGAGGCCACTGTTTAGCTTCGCAGACCTACAAGATTGCCTATTGCTAATGTTAGCTATTGCGAGCATGCCTATCTGCAATAACCAACTACACTGAAAACAGCCTACAGCCAGTCGCTGAGCTGCTCTCATTACTTAGTAAACCTTGGTACCAGCCTATGCCCCTGGCCTAACCTGAGAAAAATTACTCTGTTCCCCACTACTACGACTGTTACTACTACAATGCTAGAACCCATGAGCTCCATAACCTATTAGTGATTACCTAGACATCACTGTTTCCCCCCCCCCACCAGACATAGATTAGCATCCTTAGGATAGAATGATCTCCACCCTCATCTCTCTGACCACTTTCTGGTCCACAATAATAACAGTAAACCACCCACCGCATTTTTGTCCACTGTAACATCGAACTCTGTTTAGCGCCGACCAACCATCACCCCAGACACGGACCCTCAGTCGATAAAGTTACCTATCCCCTACCACTTTCTAACAAACATCCCGTGTGACACCTTAAGCAGAAATGGCAAATTACGATCAAGACTACCTAAAATCTATGAACCTCCAGCCAGACTAGTCACCAAACCTGGTAATAGAAGAGACTTCCAACTCAATGCCACCAAACTAAACACCTCCCCCACCAAAAGAGATTCCCACTTTAACAGTCCCATTAACAATCACTGCAAATCAAGCAATAGGCCAACCAAAAAGAAAGGTTGTGCCACCCCTGTGACACCTAAACCAAACACCCCTCTGAAAGGTGCCCTTATTAATGCTAGGTCATTAATAGCACATGCCACCGAAATTGCCGATCTCATCCAAATAGGTGATTATGACCTCCTAGCCTTAACAGAAACACCAAGCAGCAGGACCCGCGCTGATGCTTGCCTTGCCCCCTAATTACAACATTCTCAGAGAAGACAGAACTAACTCTCGAGGAGGCGGCTTAACCATCATCGCTAAAAATAATCTTACCATAAAAATAGAAATGCCTTCAAACACCAAATCCTGCAAAACCTTAACCACTAAACTCTTAACATTATCCTCTCAATCTATTAATATACACCTCATCTATAGGCCACCAGGTCCCGTTGGAACTTTTGAGGAGGACATCTCTATGATCCTCTCAAATAACCTAAAAAACTCATCGCAAGCCATCCTTCTGGGATACCTGAACTTAGGTTTCAACGACTATAAAGATTTGCAAGCGACCAATATCGCCAATGTCATCTCAGAACTAGGATTCACCCTAAGAATTTCACAACCTACCCACGAAAAAGGCCGAACACTCGACTGGGTAGCCAACCACAACTGTAATATAACTATTACTGATGTCAGCCCACAAATCTGGACAGATCATGCTCTAATAACCTTCCTCATAAATGAAAGCACTACCCAACCTAAGGAAAATACATTGGCTCCCGCTTTACCAACCAGAAATTAAAAAAACATAACCACGGACAAACTGCTACCACTTATCCTCCCAACTCTAAACTCCCTACCTGAATCACTAAAGCCCTCAGCTCTAGTGAATGAATTCAACTCAACCATGGCCATAGCCTTGGATACTATCGCCCCTTTGAAAATGAGAAAAAGTAAGCCAAGAGCACACTTAATCACCTGGTTTACCCCTCACCTCAAATCCCTAAGGATTGAAAACCGCAAATGTGAATCCGCCTGGCGACTAACTCCATCTGAGACTAATAAAGCAGCTCTCATCAACGCCTCTAAGATTTACAAGAATGAAATAAGGAGAGCTAAAAAAGAAAACTTTAACAATTGAATACTGCAGGCTAAATCTGGAACCAAAGAGCTATTCATTATACTAAAGGAACTGGAAAACCCCATCCCTGCTCCGGACAACTGCGACAAAAATAAAACGTGGTGCTCCAATATCCAAAAAGCGCTTAACGACAAAATAGCTACACTCCAAACTAAAATTGAGAAAAAGAAACAAAATATTCCTCCTTCAAACAAAGAGGTAAACCACCTACTTCTACCAAACCAGAACAAGAATTCAGCTTCACCAAAGTAACTATTTTAGAGATTGAAAGATAATACTCTCGCTCAAACCTTCCAACTGTCGAGGCGATATATGCCCAGCCCAACTGATAAAAGATGCGGCCAGAGACCTATCCCCATTTATTTCTAAACTCATTAATGCATCCTTTGCATCTGGCACAATACCAGACAACCTCAAACAATCATGGGTCCTCCCCCTCCTTAAAAAGCAAACTTTGGACCTTTCCATCCCGACTAACTACAGGCCAATTACAACGGTGCCATTTCTGTTAAAAAATACTAGACAGAGTGGCTTACTTACAGATCCAAAAATACTTGGAGCTGCATCAACTATTAGGTACCAGACAATCAGGCTTTAGGCCTCAGCATGGTACCAAAACCGCGCTTATCGATCTCAAAACCCAGGTCGATGAGCTGAGAGATCTTGGAAAAACAGCCGTACTCCTCCTACTGGATCTCTCATCAGCATTTGACTTGGTAGATCATGATGTGCTCTGTACCCACCTGGAATCTGCGGCCCACTTCTCCACACATGCCATTGCGCGGATCAAGTCGTTCTTAAGTGGCAGAACTATGAGGGTTTTCTCTACCTCGGCAGCGGCTGTCCCAGTACCTATCACATGTGGCGTTCCCCAGGGCTCCTGCGTCTCTCCTACCATGTATAACATTTTCACAAAGCCCCTGTTTGATGATCTGGACCTTCTGGGTGTCACCTACACTAACTATGCAGATGTCACTCAGATTCTCATCCCACTTTCGGGAGATTATGAACAGGATTTGGCCTTGGTTTATAAGATATACCTCATCATCCAGGCATGGATGGCCCGTCATGGTCTCTGCCTGAATTATGACAAAACGGAACTCATCATACTGGGGAATACACAAAATATCAAAAGACTGAACGATGACTATTCATCATTTGTTATAGATGGCAACACCATTAAAGTAGCAAAAGAGGTAGAAACATTAGGTTTTTACCTCGACTCTTGCCTCTCCCTAACAAAGCAGGCGAGAGTGATGGCCTCTAGTACCGCATACACCTGTAAATTGATTAGAGCAGCAAAACCATACCTGTCCGCTACCAGCAGCCTCACCCTATCAAGAGATCTGGTATTATCCAAATTGGACTACTGTAACACATTATACATAGGGTCTAATAAACACACGCTGCAAAAAATCCAAACCTTGCAGAACAATGCTCTCAGAGCCGCCTTAGGAATCCCAAGAAGAGAGCATATCTCAGATGTCAGAAGACAATCTAATTGGCTCTCTACAGCGGACAAAATTAAACTCAAAACAGTATCACTAACATTCAAAAGTATTAATGATTTAGCCCCCAAATACCTAACAGAAAGGTTCAAAAGAAGAACTTCCAATAGACCTACCAGGGGAGCATATACCAACCAGCTAGTTGTGCCCCCATTTAAACTGAGCACTGCCGGAGGCAACAGCTTCCCTATCAAAGCAGCCCAGTTGTGGAACTCTCCCGAATCCTCTTTAAGGTCTGACCAATCCTATCCACACTTCAGACTTAACTGTATTAAATGGCTCAAAGAAAATGACCTATAACTGACCGACACCAGGATTACCTACGTCTTACCCATCTGCTAACCTGTAGCTGAACGCATACTTACATGCTCATCTCCCCCGCTTACTCCACCTTGCTTTTTGACTGCCAATGTATACTGTGTATACACCTCTGTGTACAAATACCTGTGTATATAACTCTGTATATAGCTCTTGTACAAGCTTGTAGGGTATTCATTATCCTGTTGTCAATATATCCTGTATCTACTTGAAATGTGTAACTAACCTGTAAGCTTAAAGTATTCTTGCACACGCGCCCGGATACCTTCGGGTGTGGCGCGCACTATAAATAAATAAACAAACAAACAAACAATGCCACCGGCACACTTTCACCCGGACAAGCCAAATTTACTGTTTGACAGTGTCATTCCTTTGACATTAATGAATGCAGACAGAAAGCCATCAGATCACTGATTCTACGCATAACTATCCGTACAATGCAGACACCAATTTCCATTGACCATGCGCATGGTACCAGGCTCATCTATGACATATGCTACGTCTTGTGCAAATTGCATGTAATAACTTGCATTAGTAAGTGAACAATATACAGACTGTACCAACATGATACAGGCCCCACAATGAGTGTGCCCCCTTTCTGTCCATCCCGTGCAGGTGATGCTGGATACCCCTTGATGCCATGGCTGATGACCCCGTGAGGCAACCACAGAACCAGCACAAGCAGGGATGCAACTGTGCTCACATCAGGACACGTTGTACGATTGAACAGACATTTGGCTAGTTAAAGGCAAGGTACCGCTGCCTGAACAGATCAGGGGGTGTGGGTGGGGGGCAATGAGGTACAGCCCTGTGAAGGTGATCAAGATAGTCCAGGCCTGTGGCATGTTGCACACCATGTGTAACCATGTGTATCAGGCGCAACATACCACTACCCCCGGACATGAACATGCACCCACCTAATGCTGAGGATGAGAATAACAGTGATGAGGAGCTGCCATTGGCACATGGCAGGGATGCCATGGATGGCCGTGAGGCACGCGATGCACCGATTAACCACTATTTCTGAGTACATCACACAAGCACATGGCCTAGGACAGCTAACGCACTTAGCACTGTACAGGAAATTAAACACTCACACTAAAAATGAATGTCCAGTCATGATTTCAATGCAAAACCAAGCGTAATGTAAATAATTAAATGTAAAACAAATCTGGAACTACACCCACCAGCCAAACTATCCGTTCCCACTCCCCCTCCACCTTCCCCTCCTCCTTTCCCTCCCTTTTCCCCTCCCCACCATCCCTCCCCACAACCCCTCCCCAACTATCCCTCCACACCACCCCTCTACAACTATCCCTCCAGATACCCCATCCCCAACTATCCCTTCCCACTCTCCCTCCCCAAATATCCCTCCCCGCTCACTCTCTCCAACTATCTCTCAACAACTCCTGTCATGTTGTCCATGTAGCCCTGGCAGAAGACACATACAGGGCACATGTTTGTTGTGGGCCTATTTGCATCCCTGCCTGCCATCTGGTGCGCAACTGTGTGCAGAGGATGACAGGCACATCGAACGACGCCTTGGGCTGCTGGGCACTGAACTTGCGGGTGTGGAGCTTGTGGATGGTGTTTGTACCTGTTCAGTGGGCCGTCTCTCAAGGAAGGCTTGAAGGCACAGTGCCATGGTCTCGGCAATGGAGGACATGATACTACTGCCCTTACGTACCCTCCTGGCTATCAGGACGATGGCAGTTGTGGCACGTCCAAGGGCACGTGTATTTTGCCGGCCACTGGCCTGTACACTCTCCCGCATCAACTGCGCCTCCTGGAGGTGCTGCTGCACTAGGGCAGTTAAGATGTCCTGCCGTTCCTCTAAGCAGCAGAGTCGGTCGTCCATTTCCCTGACACTGGGGAAGGGTGGGCGTTGTGAGCTCATTGGGTTCATCGGGCAGAATACTGCAGGTTCATAGCTGTTGTGGTAGCTGGTCTCCCCTGTGCCGTCTTCAGCATTGTCCGCTATGTCCTTGGTACCCGATTGATGTCCACGTGCATGTGGCTATTGTGCTGGTGGTACTATAGCAGTTGGGGCTGGCAGGATGGCCGCAGCTGTGGTCAGAATGATCGTTGGGGCTGGTTCAGCTGTGGTCACAGTGATGGTTGGGGCTGGCGGGATGGCTGCAGCTGTGGTCACAGTGATGGTTGGGGCTGGCAGGCTGGCCACAGCTGTGGTCACAGTGATGGTTGGTGCTGGCGGGATAGCCGCAGCTGTGGTGGCTGTGGCAGTTGTGCCAGTGGAGGCTGCGGTGTCCTGGGTGGTGGAGGTCCGCGGTGTCCGGCGGCTGTTGGTGCCCCTTGAGGTGCGTGCATGTGCCACTTCGCTGTCTGATGTGCCTGAGGGAGTCAGAAAGGCATGTTGTCAGTGAGCTGTGTGGATTAACGAAGCATAGATACATGCATTATGTTGGTCATGGCTGTACTGTGTCAGGGACACTGCGTTACATGGCATGGTGCACACGTGCTTGCATCATGCGTACTGAGCTGCAAGATGTGTGATAGAGTACTGCGCTGGGGATACTGTTGTGGTGTACTGCTACTTGCTGGGTACAGCATCGGGGGGGCCTTCACGCTGTGGGATGTTGGGGTGTGGTATGGACGGGGAAAGCATGGGCTTTGCTGCCTCTACCAGTTACGGAGACAGTTGTGCATTTGTGCTCAGGCTGGCTGGGATGAGGGGGACACATGTTGACTTTGTGTACAACAGTGGTCATGTGTGGGTGGAGATGGTGCTTAGCACTGCGGTGATTTGGAGCCAGGGCACACATGCAATAAGTCTGTGTGGGAGCAGATGCATGTTCAGAAGGCAGTACAGGGTGCCAGTGCTGGTTTCAACGTGTATTTCTGGGATGGGTCATAGTTTGGTGGCCAGGGTGTATGTCCATGCATGCACCCAGGATGTTGTTTTCTTGTGAGGGGTGGGGGGGGGCATGCAGGGTGTTTTTGGGGTTGTGGACAATGCAATTCCCATTTCTGTGATATATTGGTACAGTGGTAGGAGCAAGGTGGCCAGGGATGTTGATTATTACATTGGGGTTACATGTACTCACCGGCCTCTTTGGGTGTCTCAGCTCTGGGAACCGAAACACTGACCCTTTCAATTGACTCTAGGTGCAGCACCTCTCCTCCCAGGGCATCAGGCGTAATGGTGATGCGCTCCCGCCACCTGTGGCCATGCCCTATAACCGCTGGGCTGAGAGGAGGTTCAGTACCGTCAGGCCCAGGTCGTCCCATCGCTTGTGGCAGTCTTGCACTGTGCGTGGTGTTGTGCCGACTGCCGACACCTTCTGGACCTCCTTTTCCCAAATGCTCTTCTTGCGCAGATCTGGTGCATGCTGAACAATGGTGCCCGCAAGCATGTTCAGCTCAGGCACAGAGAAGCGTGGCTTCCGCTTGCGGGTCTCACACACTCTAGATTACATGTTACTGGTGTAGTTTATCTGGTCAGGATGGATGGATGTCGCCTGTGGTTTAAGGATTTAAATGGATTGTGTTTTTGTAATGGCTGCCGGTCCGTTTCCTGTTGTGACAATCGCTTTGTTTCCAGTCACGGTAATTGTGGTACCGCAGTTTCCGGTGCCCCTGGGTCCGGCAATATTTTGTCTGAGTCCATTTGGTTTGTTCTTTTTGCACTGATCTCTACACCAAAATATTTAAATGTCTGGACAACTTCCAAATGCTTCTGTGCTATAGACCAGTTATAGTTTAATTTCCTTTTTTTTGCCATAGTTTATCATTAAACCTTTTGACTTATTTATGTTTAATTGTACATCTATTGACATAAAGGGCCTCATCACGAGTTGGGCGCTATCCCCAGCGGTATTACCGCCTGGGCTATTAGCGTTACTGCCAAACCCCCTGGCGCTATTAGCGCCGGATCACGGGTTTGACGGAATGGTAAGACCACGTTCCCCATTGGGCCCATTCCGGAATTCCCCATTCCCCATTGGACCCAATGAGGAATTTTCGGTGCTACTAACACTGGTGGTATTAGCGCGGTGGTGATAGTGCCGAAAATCAGCAAAATTGCAGTAGATTGCTGGGGGTAAATCCTGCCAAACCCATGATTTGGCAGACCCTTAAATGCTGCGGTAATAGCGTTACCGCCGCATTTAAGGGTTATCGCCAAACTCGTGATGAGGCAGAAAATACGCGTTGGTAGCTGTCCAGGCCCTTTGAAGGCCAATAGGGGTCAAATCAAACAAAACTATATCGTCTGCATATGCTAGATAGTTAATTGGCAGCAGAGGTGTTGCTAGGGTGGCTATAGCCCTGGGTCTTTTGGTTGTAGCCCTGGATAGAAGCTCGGGGGCTACAACCAAAAGGCTAGTTAGCCCCAAGTCCTGACAGTCCAGACCCTAGCAAAGCCCCAGATCCTTTCCAGGCCCAGCAACACCCCTGATTGGCAGGTTTCCTAATTTAGGTGCAAAGTTTCTTATTTGATTGAAGATTTTTCCCAAAATCATTTATATACTGATTAAATAAGAACACATCCTTGGTGTAAACCACAGTATCTTTTCTGAATGCAGAGCCGTAAATATAGTCACCAAGCCAGGGGGACATCCCCTCTCACCCAGCTTGGCCCAAAGACGGGCCCAATTTACCTTGTCAAAAGTCTGGAAGATATCAATGAATGCACAATAGTCGATACCATAGAGCTGACCGAATTCTATGTTTTCGAGGAAGAAGGGACCAAATTGTTTATTTTCTTACCGAAGAAAACACTTTTTGATTAAAATATATGTGGGGGTGGGGTAAGGTATATTAATAAAGGTAGGGGGAAGAAGGGGGCGGCTGCAGGGGCTCTCTCACCACAATAAAATAAAAAAGAAATTGGAAACATGGATTCTGTCAAATCACCTACATCCCAATAGAGAACCTTTTTTGTTGTTTTGCCTGAATCTGTTATATATTGATAATGAAACAGTTGTGGATAGTGCTCAATCCTGGGCAGAAGCCAGAGTGAAATGTGTCTAGGCTGCCGTTCTCACCGGTCCAAACACGCAACCGCTTGAAAACAGTAGCCCCAAAAATCTTACTTGATGCATCCAGAATTGAATGGACTCAAGATATTTGAAACTTGGCTAATGGGGATACCATGTTTGGTGCACAGAAACCGAAGTCGGTTTAAGGCAGACGCCCACAAGAATATAAGAAAGCTAATAAATGTGATACACCTCTGTAAAGATCATAGTGAGCAAATTGATGCTGACAGGATTTTCTATAGAGTGAATTGGTTATCTCTTTTAGTCTTAAAAACAACTCTGTTTAGGACCTAAATTTCAAATCCTTTATAAAGCATTATATAATGTAGCAAATGGTCAGGTACTTGTAAATGGAGTAATCACTGAAATATTTCAGACACACTCTGGAATGCATCATGGTTGTCCATTATCATCCATCCTCTTTAATCTTTATATTGAGCTCCTTGCAGCATGAATTTCTTCTCATGCTCGAGTTAAAGGTATCTTCTTTTGCACATATACATCTACAGTACTTCTAAATGCAGAAAACCGACTAATCATTCTGGAAAATGTTCCAACTTTAAAGTGAAGTAACAAAAACTGAAATATTTCTGATTACACTTCCATGTTTCAGGAATTTATTCTATGATCAGCAACTCAGATGTGCCAAGGATGGATTTAAATATTTAGGAACCCAGATTACTTTTACTGGGAAACAATATCAAAATTACATCGAAAGAAATTATATCTGAAAGTAGAAAGTGGGAAAATCGTATGGGTAGAAGTGGTGCCAACAAAATGTCTTTGTTTTCCAAACTGCTTTCATATGCTTCCGCTGCCCCTACCTAAAAAAAAAAAAAAAGTATTAAAAGGAAACAAACTAAATATTCAATGAATGTATGTGGGGTGCTCAAAGAAGACTGCGAAACGTAAAGGAGGTTGGATTTGGTTTCCCAATTATATTTGCATTGCATGGTCTGCATCAATGGATCAATGCATGTTCTGATTCTGCTCCAGCATTGGTCAATATTGAAAAGATTAATTGCTTCCTAGCCTTTGGTTTCTTTTTATTGACAATGCATAAACCTCGAAGAAATACTATTACCCCACCAACAATTCGTCAAACGTTGGAGATTTCAAAGACTGCAAATAAAGAAATGGATAATAAAATAAATGTTTATCACGGGTGGCATGCCTCTGGTACAGTCCGGGCACTGCATGGGGGAATAAGTTAATAAATTGCCACTCCTGGCAAATGGCTGGAATTTGGAAACTGAAGGATGTCTTGGATAGAAATATATTTATGGATTTTGGATGCTTGCGTTTTAAAAATGAGCGGTGCGCATATGAAATTAAAAAATAATGAATATGGACTAATATATTCACATCCGTTTTTTCACCAATAAATGAAAAACTCTCTTAATTAAGTCATTAAGGCACCCCAAATCAACATCAACAATATATTCAAGCCAGTCAAACTCGAAGCTTACCAATATCAGACTGGATAAAAATATGTTAAATTATGCTCACCATCAAGCATGAAATACCATAAAGTTGCACATTCAGGCTTGTGTTGGGCACGTTAGAAAACTAGAGGAACACATTTGCATATGTTCTGGGAATGTGGTAAAATAACTCAGTATTGGGAAGATGTCTTACAATGAAGAGAGATCATAACACGATGTAACATTCTTCACGCACTATTAAGTTGTGTTTTGAGACTGCTATCAATGCTTCCACATGTCTCGTATAAGAGGAAATACTGGTTATATACTAGTATCAAAGAAAACCTTTTTTTAAAAGCTCGTACAAAGTGATACATAAAGAATGGACTCAAGCAAGGATACTTTTATTGGCAAGAAAAGGTATGGTTCATGAGAAAAGACACAATGGAGGCTTACGAGGAGATTTGGGGCTCATTTAATGATATGTATGTATGATGTTGATATCACTAGAATGTACACAGATCTTGCAAAAAACACTCTCACCCAGCTTGGCTCCTTCACAATCCCTCCCACCTTTTTCTTGCCTCCTTTTCTTTTCCCTCCCTCCCTTTTTGGTTTATAAGTAGTTCATGTAATAAAGGTATGATGTATAGTCTTGTATTCGTCATTTATATAGGGCCACTTCCCCATTTGTATGGCCTCAACACGTTTTGTGGTTGGAACGCCCTCAGGGACCGAAGTCTGTGTGTGGGAGATTCTAAGAGTTAAGATGCGTGTGTGCATTCTGCCAGGTTAGGGCTTAGGAGGGCTGACTAGGCTCCAGTAAGCTGCATAGAGGTCAGGCACCTGGGCGGGTGCTCTTGGTGGTTTAGGATAGAATGCAAATTCGGGAGACCAGATGTGTGCCCAGCTTGACCAAAATATTTCATAGGTTGTCACTTTGTACTAGTGGCAGAGGTGTTGAGGCACATCAGGTGTCTCAGTGTGGACGGCTCTGCGAGCTGCTAGACCGGATTTGCATAGCCATAGCTGCATTCTATAGTGCATAGATGGTTAGCCGTGCCTGCCGCATGTGTCGATGGACATGGTGAAAATGATACGTTTCGTGAGCTCTGATGGAGTTAATCTACGATGTTGCTTTTCCAAGGTACAACGCAATTGGCTGGTCTCGTCAGCTGAGGGCTCCCTAGATTTAGACCCTGAGCAGTGAGAGGGGACCCAGAGGGATGGGAGAGTGTTGTACGACCGCCTGGGGTTGTGGGGCTGAGTTTATCATGTTGTGCCGCTGTGTACGCTGCCGGCATCCTCGATGGATTGAGAGGATAGGTGCGTTGTTGGGTTTGGTCCTGTGCGGATGTGCACCATTACCAATCTCTATGGTGAAAGTGCATTCCTTCTAGCATAGCGTAGAGGTAAATGATCTTCTTATGATAAGTATTAGGGTGCAGGGGGGAATAACAACACTGACACTTGGTTATGTTACAAAATAGAGATGAAAACAGGTGTCCACAAAATTTGTGGAACACTCCCGTCCCCTGCACACCTAATTGCAATTGTAAACCAATCAATATTTAAAATAATCTAGTCCGATTTTTATGATTGCATATTGCTTTTTTGTAACCAACATCACTTCAAGTTTGGATAATCATCATTATTCTTTATGCATACATTTCTTTACATATACAATGTGTTTCATACAATAATCAAAGAAAACTATTATCCCAATAGGAGATTAGTCATTAATGTATATCATATAAATTGCTCTACTCGTTTTGGGAATTCCTTTCCCTTCATCAGGAGCTATTCTTAATGTTTTTTTTTTGCACCTCCAGTGTACTATGCTCTACAAATGATTGAGAAACTAATACACTTGTTTAGTACAGTGTTCTAAGCAAAGCCTTTACAATGTAATCACATTGAGAGTAATTGTCTATCGCGATCTTTTTCCTAATAGTCACCTGGTGTGAAAACTGTCTATCACAGTCCAAGCTGTGTGCTCGTCTCATAGATCTTAGTGAAGTTCAATCTTCCTCCAGTGATCCAATGGACCTAATAAAAAAATGAGTAAAACATGTATATAGTATTTGTGCACAAAACTGATTACGTTACTATCAGACCAATATTATACAAGGTCTTAATCTCACCTTAGTGGGGAGAATATCCAGTATGTCAGCAACCCATAAGCCCTCCGGTTGAGGTTAGGTTGTTTTTGAGGAGGCCGGGCAGGCAGGCAAGGGTCCTCAGGGCATCCTGATGGGTGGCTTTGTGCTAGAAGAGGAAATCATGCTGTGAGATCAAAGAGAAAGAGGCAAAAGTTTGCATCGGGAGGGAGTTTGGACAGAGCAATATTTCTAATTATGAGGTGATGGCAGAATGTCTGTCAATTGCGATGTGAAAATATTCGGATAAGGCATTGTATAAGGATTGTGAGTTGGTTGTGGGGGGGGGGGGGTGGTTGAGCAGTATGGCAATTTGAATTCAGAGAGGATACTATGCAATTCCTTGCTCGGGTTGCGAGAGTTCAAGATTCTGTTCCCATAGAATACCCTTTTGGTTTTTATGATTTCTGATCTGTAGGCCTTTGTTAGTCTTGCTACAGTGATTTATTTTGAGCAGCAGGGTTGGTTCTTCAGTTTCATTCCAACCGGTGCTTTAGGGTTTGAGGTTGGTAGTGTACCACCTGGGTGTGGGTCTGATCTCTGGGAGGTCTGTTTTCTTGGGTTGGGGGGAGTACGGGTGCTGGAAAGCCAGTGGTCGAACAGTTTGATTAGTGAGGAGCCTTCCTGGAGGAAGAGTGTTGGGAGTGAGTCGAGAAGGGAGTTTTCTAGATATGGGGTGATACCGACTTTGTTCCAGAGTGGGGTGTGACTTTTAATGGTGGCCGAGCATGGCATTGGGTGGGGATCGCGGTCGGAAGGGGTACAAAGAAGATTTCTGAGTGGTCTGTCCGTGTTAGGGGGCATGGAGGCAGTGTGGATATGTGTGTGGCACTGAAGACCACGTCAATGGTGTGGCCTTCAGCGTGGGTGGGCAGAGAAATGCGTTATGGCAGGTTGAAGGTTTCTAGGTAGTCTGTGAGAGAACGGGTCATGTGGAGGAGAGATTATGCATAAAAATTAAAATCTACCCTAACAAAACTATTTAAGACTGGAACTGATCAGCTGGAACTGCAACCTTAGAGACTGGATGAGATAGAAGCATGCTGGACCTCTCAACAAATGCACTCTGAAAAGGAACCCACCCCAAAGGTGAACCACTTCAGATGTTTTAACGACTCTGACATGCATCATGGACCTGCACCCAAGCGACTTCCTGCAAAGGATAGGAACAACCCCCTCGAAAGGTAGGACAAAATAGATGGGCACTTGTGTTAGTCTGACTAACATTTTATACACCTGCATACAAGACCTTAAAAAAAAGAAAAAGACACTTTGGAGACCAGTCTATGTAGTTTCCCTAAATAGAATACAGAACGCCAAGAAATCTGTACCCAAGGGGGAAAACAAACACCAGAGGTACAGGATCAGATAACTCACACTAAACGACATTAACAGAGTCCTCACAAATGAATGATTCTCCTCCATTTCCCAACTAACCTACTCTCCATCTCCTACCAGCTTACACTACACACACACAGCCTTATCCCTAATACAAAATGACTTACCTGGCATGTGCCAAAGCTCCCATCTTCAGCATCACCACACCACCCCTTCTCCAAACACTAGTCACACACCACATCTTGCAACAATGTCATTTCTGATGCTTGTGAATCTGCTCAGAACCACATGCCGCATACAGTCCGACAACCAGTGGCTATCACAGAGCACAGCACCCCCCGCCCCACTCGAAGGGAAAGGGATGTCGACACGGTGCACCTACAACACCATGCCCCACATGACATGTATTGCACCCAAGATCCTCCATGTTTCAGGGTCCCCCGGAGTTTGTGTTAACGAGAATTATTTCTGTTCCACAGGACTTCGGCGCATCCGTCGGCAAACTTCTTCAACTGTTCCAGTTTGCTGTTCTGCAAATCTTCACGGACTCCAACGACCCGACAGCTAAGAACTGTTATTATGTAAAGTAGGTAACCATTTCATCCACATTATGCGCCCAGTTGCCTACGGGCCCGGATGCGCTTTACAAATAAAATAAACAAACAAACAAGCTGTTGTTGGTAGCGTCCTTTAGGCTTCGGTTGTACAGGAGGGAGAGTGGGGGCCTGTTTTCTTGACACTTCTCTTTAGAGAATGCCTTTGCTTCCCCTCCTCTTCCTTTCGTCATCTGGCTGCTCTTTTTCCACACCATCATGGAGAAAGCTCCATTTACATTTTGGCCTTCCTATAACAGGAAGCACTGTGGACGGACACTCATAGGGAGTGTAACAATTGTCTACCTTAGAACCACGACGAGCATCTTGGTAAAAAATAGAACACTGATATTAATTACTTACTGTATCATTTTTAGAATTTGATTACCACGTATACCGGAGCAGGCCTAAGGTCAATTCCTGCCTGTGGGTGCATAACTCATCTAGCTGCTTTCCTGCCCACTGGATGCCCGCTCTGCACCATGAGGGAGAGCTACTCAAGTGGATGCCACTTCTCATTCATAGAGACCGAAACCTTTGTTAAGATGGCCACCGTCATTTGATGCGACTTTCACGTGTTGCAGGATTGTTCCCCCGTGCCAGATTCTGATTGGCCTGCTCACGGCCATCCCCCACCAAGCTCATTTGGCCGGTAGGCTGTGCCGATGTACCAGATCCAAGGACCAGATCTAAAGACTACTCCTGCCTGTACAGGAGCACGGCACATACCCATCTAGCAGCCTTCCTGACCACTAGGTGCCCGCTCTGAGCGAGGGCTACCCAAGTGGATGCATGCCACATCTCATTCATAGAGACCACAACCTCTGTTAAGATGACTGCCACCATTCGATGCAACTTTCAGCAGCCTCATGTGTCGCCTGATTGTATACCCATGTCTGGTTCCGATTGGTCTGCTCATAGCCATCACCTACCAAGCTTACACAGCTGGCGGACCAGACCCAAGGACCTGCAATGCATTCATGTTATGTGACCACTCCTGCACCCGCTGCTTCTCTGCGTCATACGACCCTAGACTTACTGCTCAAAGACGTCATTGTGATCTCAGCACCTACCTGACTTCCCTAACGCCCACCTTGGGCATCTGCAGGAACTATATATCCTTGATTCTCTGCTATTGTGCCATAACAGCAGTGTTTGGTACTACCCTCGTTCCGGTTTATTTCACATTATTGACTCCCTTCGCCCTCGCCTTGCACAGTTGAGCCTTCCCGACAGATGAGATGAGGCTTGCACAGAGTACGATCCATCAACTGCTGACTGCTCCCCTCTCAAGCATTCCAATCATAGCCAGTGGGCAGGGACGTCATTTAGGGTTTGCAACTGCGACCCCTGTGGTCTCCCTTGCTACCCCTAAAAGAAAAAAGGAAAAGAAAGATTTTATTTTTTTTCTTTTTAAATGCAAGCTCCTGGGCTGGGGCCAGCGCCATGTGGCTCTTTGATTCTGGAGTGGCTGGCTTTCTTGTTCAAGCCTATTAAAAAAATAAAAGACAAAAAAAAAAAAAAACATGGGTCCACAAGTGTAACATTTTCAGCAGTGACCCTAAATAAGAAAGAATAGGAATACCAAATAATTTGTCTTTCTGGAATTTTAAGCAATAATTGCTAGACTCATTAAAGGTTTGTTTCAGGCACACTTTAGGGGGTGATTCACTGATTTAGTCTGTTCTTCGCCTCAACTCAGCCTTTCATCCTTCTGAGGTCGATAAATGAGTACCACCACAGGTTGGGTGATATTGTATGTATTCTATATAAAGCACTTAAGTGTAAGTGTTATATAACAACACATCATTATCATTTGGCCATGGATTTCTGCTTGCATTCACAGTCATTTGGTAATACGGGCCTATACACACTGATCTTAACGACACATATGGCGATCCATTCTTGTATGAAATGTATATATTATAGTGATATTGTACCCATGTTTCATACTGTACTTCGGAACAGTGCTATATGATACCACGTCCTGTTTTATCAAGTGGTGAAAGGTCATGTTCCATCACTTTCGATGATATCACTTCCTGTGATGTCATCAGAGGTCAATGGTCATATGATGTCACTTCCACTACCCCTGGCATTTTAGTGAAATGACAGCCCTGCCAGCGGGGTATGTCCACCAAACCTGCTACTTGCTAACTAATGTTTACAGTCAAATACCCCACTGTAACTGCCAGACTTCCCCTACCTATTCACTCGTAAGGCATCTGTGTAATAGCATTGCCTCATTTCGCTTCACCCTGCATAGCTGATGTAGCCCCTGTAACACGAGGAGAGGCTTTTCCAGCACACACTTGGGTGAAATCACTTTATACGTCTCCCCACCCGGCTTAATTGAAACTAGCTTGCAGGGATGGTCCATCAAATCCTGCTACTAGCCCACCTATGTTACAATTGTAAGACAAACACTCTAACTACTTACCCTACCTTTGTACTTGTAATGTAATCTTGTATTCTGCGACCACTTGCCAACTGCAACTAGGGCCTACATGTCTGTGGGCTTTGCACACTGCTATAAATATGTATTCAATGTATGTTTAAATTTGTTACTGAAGATTTTATAAATCAAAATTAAACACCCTGTGCAAATGTATATATGACTTGGACAGCTCAATTAAATATAATAAGAAAACACACATCCATGCAATTGTCTGCAGTTGGAGGATTCTAGGTTTCATTCTTGCTTCACTTTGGAGTGTGCGGGTGGATTGAGGAAGCATCAAGCTTTAAAGTCATGTTTGTAGGTTTACTCTGTAGTGCTAAAACTGACAACATGATTGCCCTAGTCTTGCAGCGGAAAAGGGTAGGATGGGGTCTGCCAAGTCTATACCCCTTCTTTGTGGTTTCATCTCTCCGGACCAAACCTACTGAGTGCCTTCCTCATTCGCTCGATGAGTTAAAGCCACTTTTTCCAGTATGAAAAACCCCACTGAAAGTGCACTGCAATGTGCAGAACTTTACACTTGTCCTTCGTCAAGAAATAGGCCATTTTAGGCTGTAGCGGTCCAGGATCACATATTAATCTGCTGCATTTTAATGAGCAACAGAATTTCAATGTTAAAGGAGATTGAAAGCAATTTTGAAAGATGGAGAACTCGGACAATCCTGCTACTCTGGCAATAGAATTCTCAAGCCACAATGCAACCAACAGACAGCTGCTAGAGCCATGTGGCAGAATACACAATACACACCTTGACATACATGCTTCTAGATACACAATAGTAATAGTTAAAATAGAGTATTTTGAGAGTTTAAAAAAAATCTATACAGACATGACCTACTGTCTACTTGCCCAGGGGTCAATGTGTTTATGAAATCGTGTCCCTGACAACAAAGGACTTGCCCTTGGGGTGAGGCTATCATAACTCCACACCCGTGGGATGGTTGGGCTAACCACCTCGAGGTGTATAGACAACAGAATCTTTCCTCTAGGAAACGCTATCAATAGAAATGTAACAGGAAGGACACTAAGGTAGCTTCTCTTCCTCCGAGGTGACATCACTTATCTAGGGGTTCTCAATCTCCAACTAAACAGGTGTTTCACTCTGGTAGTGACGTGAATCAAAAAGGGGTCAGCATGGGTGAAAATTTGTAGTGTTTGGGATATTTCTCTAGCGGGGATATGATAGGTTATTTAGAACGCGCACGGACCCGGGGAACGAACCTGTGTTGCTCCGTGTCATCTTGCTTCCAAGGTGAGCACATTGGCCCTTAGCTATCCTACCGAGACTGCTCAACTCCATGTTCTCCTGTCTTCACAGTCTCAAAGAACTCAAACGTAGGGATATTCACAGTCACAAGAATATTAAGCCTAAACACTTAATTGTTCACTTCTCAGGGATACAGCGCCGAGCTGATAATTTGGCACACTTTCTTTTCACAAAGATAAAGCACCTAGCTCTTCACTTGTATTTCAGATAGGAGCATAGTGCCTGGCCCACTTCTACTGATCAGATGTTATAGTGCCCAGTTCACACCTAGGGGATATTGTGCCATTCTAATGCTTAAGGAGCGTGGTGCCATTATCATAGATAAGTCCCTTCATGAGGAGGCTAATGGCGAAGTGGGGGTCCTGATAACAGTTGATTTTCTTAGCATTGGCCACAGCACAATCAGCGTGCCCTGATGGCCACAGACCGTCATGACCACGCCTTTCCTCACTAGCTAATCCTGGATCAGGCTCTCTTG
Source organism: Ambystoma mexicanum (assembly GCF_040938575.1). NCBI lineage: Eukaryota > Metazoa > Chordata > Amphibia > Caudata > Ambystomatidae > Ambystoma > Ambystoma mexicanum. The sequence goes on along the minus strand of NC_090921.1, from coordinate 79,847,984 downwards.
CATAGCCAGCTGGATCTGTCCCTCGATCTGTGCTCCGGGCTCCTAAATGACTGCTTCCTCTACCGTTGTTGCGCCTCCCAGTCCCATTTTGCCACTTCCTCCTTCAGTTCCTGGCCATCGATAGACCCTACATCCAATGTCCTTTCGCAGGCCAGATGGGGTTTGCGCTTTTCCTTTGTTTATGTATGTCCAATTAACTTAATTTTCCTTTACTGCTGTGGATGCACAGATTTCTAAACTCATAGAAACGCAGAGGCCCTCGGCATTAGGGTGAAGTCCCACCGCTGTGCTGCTCCGATGGGGCGCTCTGTCCTGTCTCACAGAAACCCACCTGCTTCCACAGTGTTGCTCCTCTCAGCAATGATGTGCGTGTTAGGATTCTTTAATGCTATATTGATCACCCAATTGCAGAAGTAGAACCAGCCAACTCTACTTTTTTGCGCACCAGATCCCTGTCCCACATTTTGTTATCTAGCAATCTTCTTTGAAGGTCACACCAGTCAAGAAAACCCATCGGAAACCCAGCAAACAAGTCTTCAGATCCTTCATCAAGAACTTCCCAGTGGAGGCTCTCGAAGAAGACCTTGCCTAACTCCACACCACATGGGCATATCTACCTCTGACGAACCAGGGCTGTGACTCACTTTCCCAAGAACTCTACACCACCCGCACAACCAACCTCAACCGTGATGCCCCAGTGAAACACCGCACCCTCAAGTCTAAACATTCCACACCCTGGTACACGCAAGAACTCAACTTCAATAAACGAACCATGAGAAAACAAGAAAAGACTTGGGGGGGAGGGGGAGTCCAACAGCACACGTGATTCGACCTGCTCAAGGAACTCTGTGCTACACGCAGATGAATGATCACCACTGCCAGGGCAAACTACTACCAAAACACCATAACCAAAGCCAACTTTGAAGACAGAGCCCTTTTCGAGGTCATCAAGCACTGCAACAACCCCCTGTCCAACCCACATGTGCTGCACTGCATCAAAACATCCACAGCCATCAACTCCACAGCCATCAACTCTTTCTTCATCAACAAGATCAGCATGATCCGGCAACACAGACACAACCGACCACACACATCTTGCTAAACCACAACTACCTGAACAACTTTCAAGACACTACTTTAGAAGACCCCACTGTCACCTTAGCATTCCACCTGGCCACATCGTACGGAACCAACATCCTCCTTGCCTCTGTACAACAGACACTTCCTACTGATGCACTCCTCCCTTACCAGCTAATCATCAACAGCTCCCTAACTAAAGGCACCTTCAACTCGACCCTCAAGTCTGGACAAATTCTCCTGCTTCTCACGAAACCCTGACTACGCCAGTAACTACCACCCCATCTGCCCTTCCTATATAAGATCCTTGAGGAAGCAGCAGCTACGCAACTCCTCCAATATATCTAATCCAACAAGCTCCTTCAGTTATACCAATCTGGCTTCAGACCCAGATGCAGCACAAATAAGAGCTACCATCAAGATAGAAAATGCCTTTAAAATCCTTGATGATGGCCATCCTTTTCTCCTGGTTGCACTTGAGCTCTCAGCAGCATTTGAGACCACCCGACACTCACTGACAATCTGCATCGCCAGATGGGGATCAGCGAAAGATCGTCCTCAGCTGGTTCAAATCATACCTTGCTAATCTCGAACAGTTTGTACAAATGGATTCCTCCAGATCACCAACTCCACCCATCATGTGTGGAGTCCCCACTACCCTGAGATGTGTCTTGCGTGCTGCAACACAATTTAGGGCTCTGAAACTTCAACCTCTGGCCTTGATCAAACTGCAATATCTTCCACTCCAAGCCTGCATAATCTTCAAATCCTGCTGAATGATTTAAGAGGCTGTCAACATCTAGTCCCCACGCTACCTCACTGAGAAACATTAGGCCTACAATCTGCAAAAAATAAGGGCATGTTCAGACTTGAACACCAGCGTTGCAGGACGGAACCAGAAACCAGCCTTCTCCATCTAAGCCCCAAGACTCTCAAACCTCCTCTCCATCAACATCAGACTCGCCCCCTAGTGTCTAAAGTTAAGACAGGAGCTCAAGACCCTCCTTTCCAAGGAATGGCTCCTAAAACTTAGGTCCACACACCCTCCACTGCCAACCAAATCGAGACCGGCCCCCCTGTTTTCTACCCCAGTTGCTTGTAGATCTCTTGCTGAAAAATTACCCACCTTCTGCTCCTATTAGCTCCCCAGCCCCATGTTTCTTTGCTCCCCTCACCATCTTCTTCCCCCTTTGATTGTAATGCGATGCATTGCTTCTCAAAGCTACGTCCACGCTCAATAAATACCTTAATAATAATAAATCACAGGGATCCCATCCAAGCGTACAGGGTCCTGCCTGTTCCATGGTTGCAGTTTTTCATCAGCCTGATCAGTCTCATGAGGTAATCCTACTGTTGTAATTCCTTGTATTTAGCTCCAAATTAAATCCTGTAGTTATGGTCAAAACCAGATCTCACATGACACAAATATTGCCCAAGTTCACTACAGTTAATGGCACCTTCACTAACATTGTGTGTAAGAGCACTGGCTAGTGACACAGAAGGATAAAGCAGCAACTCTGCTTTCTGAATCTTCCTGCTCTGAGGCCTCATTAAACACAGCCATGAGGGGGGCCTTGCAGCTCCCACTTTGAACAATACCCAGCTCATGGCTGAGTGCAAGCTTGCCCAGGTAGCCAAGATTGTCAGTGCTGCAGAATCCTAGTGAGGCCTTGAAACATCGTATTTGACTTAAATGACACTCCAAAATCAAATGCAGCTTGAGCTGAGCAAACGATAATCTAGCAACAGGGAAGAAGACAAACAATAACTTTCCAACTAACTCAGATCGTGCAAGTGCCGTAACAAGAATGAGGGGGGAGTGGGTGAAGAAAAAAGGAGAAGGGGGGGAAACAGGGAAGACAAACAAGGTTCCTACTAGGTCGCAAGACAATTCGGATCGTGCAAGCGCTGTAACAATAATGAAGGTGGGGGGAAAAAGAAGACAATAAGGTTCCTAATAAGTCGTGAGACAATTTGGAGCATGCAAGTGCAATAACAGAAAGGCGAGAGGGGGAAGAGGAGTGCAGGAAGGGGGTAATGGTGGCTGCTTATGCGGGAGGGAGGAGAAGGGTACATTAAGTGCAAGTGAACAGGTTACCTTGCACTTATGGGAAGAGAGTGCAAAAGTAGGTGCTTGAGGAGAAGAGGGAAAAGAGTGATCACAGAAACAATAGGCTGGGGGCAATGGAGGCAATGTAATCCTTAAGAGGTTCCCCTGTAGGGATGAGACTGACAGTGAGCAGGCCGCCCATAGGCCTCACAAGGTGACGTGAGAGGACAACAACCATAGGAGGCCTGAGAGTGGTTGAGGGAGAAGCAGGACAACGACTTCAACACAATCATGTTGCATCTTGGTCTTGTGGCAGCCAGTCAGAATTTTGATGCAACAGCCTTGCTGCAACACCGGATTCGCCCAAGCAGTAACGCCGCCAGTTCAATGTCAGGTTTATCAACCATTCAACTGAAACCCCTACTGATTCAGATACTGCAAAGGTAGCCCCGTATTTCGGATCCTCCAACACCTTTCAGTATCTCCATCCAAAAATGTACTTGTATACATGGAATAGTTCACAAAAGTATGCAAAGAAACAAGGGAGAATTCTCATTTCTGTGCTAATTCCCTTCAAACTTAGAGACCCCCAGATCTTTTGCTGCACTTTAGGACTTTTTAATTTTAACCCTGGGGTGAGTGAACCTTTTTTCTCACCCTCTCATGTGTTTTGATCTGATTTGGATTATGTGTTTCCTTTGTTTCTGGAGTCTGACAAACTCCATAGGCATCTGCTTTTTGTATGGTGACACACAGCACCTTCAGTGCAGCGTCAGAGAAATCTACCTTTTCTTGTGTGAACTACTGTTCCCAAGAATAGTAAAGTGATATTGGCTATACTTGCCTTTTCTCTTTGTGGGTCCAGCACACCGCATTTTATGGGGAGTGCTGGGGGTTACTTAGTAGCCCCTTCTCCTACTTACCCCTGTAACATGTTACCCTCACTACTTTAAATGGCTGGTGGCAGTGGGTTAATTTCCCTACCATTGTGCTTTTCTACCGCAGGCTGAATAATCAGCTGCAGTATAGCACCCATTTTGTCAAAATGGCCCCGGTCTTTTTACACAATTTTCTGTTTGCGAGGTCTTCCTTGGATTTTTCTCTGTGCACCAAACCAGGTTTGAGCCTTTTGTTCGTTTTGCCTTTGGCGGGCTTCAGTACTGTAGTGTGTCTGGAAGGGCAGGAAGTGAGGGAGGGTCCCGAAACTCCCCTGTCCTGTCTTTAGGAATGCCTGAATGCACCCAGTCCCGATTGGCTGGCTGGCCTTGCTGGATAGCCATGGGGGTCGAGCAATCTGTAGTCGAGTACATCTTTAAGCCACCCAGAAGCTCCAAGAGTCTCTCCAGGACCCTCAAGAAGCAGGACGACCAGAGCTCGGGTACCCTCACCAAAGTGCAGGACTCGGGGAGTGAAGGAAGCCCAACCGGTGTCCAAAATCCGCAGTGGTGCTGCTTACCGAGCGTGGAAACCACGAAGTGCCGCTGATCCGAAAAGAGCACCTAGCTGTCGCCGACCTCCGAATTGCAGCTTCAGGAGTCCCCAGACGTCCTCCCTCTTGTTCCCACGACTGAGGCCCAGGAACACAGGATCTGCATTACTGCAACCAGACAGAAGCCAGCTGGACCCTCTTCTTCCAACCAAAAGGTACTGTTCTGACTTGGAGTATACACCTCAGTGTCTGTAGCTTCTTCTTTTCTAGAGTTGATCTCAGCACTACCCTTCACAAGTTTAACAGCTTGTGACCCTACAGTGATTTTTCTTCAACAAACTTTAAGACCTTTACTATCTAAGAAGTGCCTCTGCTCCATAGACTTGGCTGTGCTGGCTCCCTGCAGACTCTTCTATTCCATTTGACTTTGATTCTTACTGTCCCTCATAGGTGATACATTGGTTTTAAACTGATATTGCTGGGAAAGGTTTTTATCTAGACTTCACTGGAAGATAAGTGCTCACATGCTCTGAGAACCTGTTTAACTGTTTTCCTTCCTTTGACCTTTCCTTTCTGCAAACTCAGCATTTACAAAGTGTACTTGTGATATAAATGCAATTACTGTCCTAGTTAGTGCAGTCACATCAGGGTGTAGGAAGTGTTGAAGAATCTATGAAAGAGTATCTACTAGCTTTGTGTTCATTCTGAATAAGTATTTTAAAGTATTTGGTTGCTGCATATATTGCCCATTAAAAGAACGCTTATTTAGAAATGACCGTTAAATAATGATTTTAACTAAAAACCTTGAGTGCAAGTGTCATTGCTCTACAGCACACATTTACCCCTCTTGAGATAATCCTGGCTGCTCATACTACCAACTTGTGTAGGACAGACCTATACCAATAGGTGGGTTACCCAATACCAAGAGGACAAGGGTTGTGTAGTCTCCCCCAGGGTTACTACATCAATTCTTGCCTAACAACTACAATTACGCAGAAAAGAGCTTTCAAGATACGCATTTCCAAAACTGGATAGAACACAACTCATGGTAATGGGGCCAGACTAAGTTCATTACATACTACCCCCTACAAACAGCATAGCATTCACCAAAGAAAATCATGCAAATCAGCAGTAATCTTATGGTATATCTTCTACGGACCTCACAACTTGGAAGGATGATTCACAATAACACCATGACCAAGCCCTAGACTCCATCGCACCTCTCAAATTACATAAAAGTAAACAAGCACATCTGAATGCCTGGTACACCCTACACTTAAAAGCACTTAGGCTCGTGAAATGAAAATTGGAAGCTATATATGGCGCCATACCCCATCAGAAGAAAATAAAACCATTCTGACGTAATTCTCCGACTATAAAAAAAGAAATATGCACAAAGAAAAACATATATAATGATAGGATCGCTAAACCTAGCTTTAACACAATGGAGCTAATCACCATCCTACGAGAAATGGAGGCCCCAATCCCTCCAGCCGACAACATTGCCAAAGACAAAACTTGGTGTACTTATACACAGAATGCTCTAGCTAATAAAATAGTACTCCTCCAAGAGAAGATAACCAACAAGAAATCCTCAATACCTAAACAGGATACTTACACTCCAATCCCTGAGACACTGTCAAACCAGAACAATTTAAATTCTATAAAGTTTCCATCCTTGAGGTGGAGAAACTTATCTCCAAGCTAAAACCATCAAGATACAAGGGCGATAATTGTCCAGCACAATTAATCAAAGACGCAGCCAGAGACCTGGCACCTTTCAGCTTCAAACTCATTAACGCATCATTTTCAACTAACACTGTCCCAAGTAACTTGAAAGAATCTTGGGTCCTACCCTTACTTAAAAAGCAAACCTTAGACCCATCTATTCCAACCAACCACAGGCCCATCACAACGGTGCCGTCCCTTCTGAAGATACTTATTAGAGTAGCGTATCTTCAGATACAACAGTACCTTGAAACAAATCACCTTCTAGGCGCCCGCCAATCAGGTTTCAGGCCACAACATGGTACTGAAACTGCACTAATCAACCTAAAGACACGAATTGAGGAACTTAAGGACAAAAGGGAAAGCTGCCATGCTACTCTTCCTCGACTAGTCAGCCGCCTTTGACTTGGTGGACCATGAAGTCTTATGTAAACACCTTGCCTTGGCGGCTCACTTCTCTAAGGACGCAATAGCATGGGTCCAATCATTCCTTAACAATAGAACTATGCAAGTATTTTCCCTTTCAGATGCAGCAGACCCAATCCCCATAACGTGTGGCGTTCCACAAGGCTCATGTGTCTCGCCCACTATGCACAACATTTTCACAAAGCTGCTGTTTGACAAATTGGATAATCTGGGTGTCACCTACACTAACTATGCAGACGACATCCAGATCCTCATACCCCTCTCGGGCAATTACCTCAGCGACACGGCTCTCGTGTACAGAATTTACCTCCTCATTCAGGCATGGATGGCCATCCATGGCATCTGCCTGAAGGAAAAGACAGAACTTCTCATTCCAGGAACCACGGCCAACCTCAAAAAACTCACACTGATTACTCCTCCTTCAACATTGATGGCAATAGCATCAAAGTTGTAAAGGAAGTAAACACTCTAGGCTTTTACCTCCACTCTAACCTTGAGCAAACAAGTCAACTCCTTGGCTTCCACATCAGCATACGGCTTCCACATCAGCATACACTTGTAAATTAATCTCTAGACTCTACTACTGTAATGCCCTTTACATGGGAGCCAACAAATACAAGATCCAAACACTACAGAATAATGCCCTAAGAACGGCACTAAACATACCAAACAAAGATCACATATCTCAGCTCAGAAGACAAAACCACTGGCTGACAATCAAGGACAGAATCGTGCTCAAAACAACCACCTTGACCCATAAATGCTTGAACAACGGTGCCCCACCTTACCAACTGGATAGTCAGGAAAACTACCAATCACCCTCTAGGACTGCCAACTCATTCTGCCTCAGTGTACCACGATTCAACTTATCTAAATCTGGTGGTAGAAGCTTCCCAGTTATGGCAGCTCAAATGTGGAACTCACTCCCACCCTCACTCCGTGAAGATCAAACTTATCTGAGCTTCAGACGCGACATCCAGAAATGGCTCAGAACCAACGACGCTCACCCTACGACCGAACACCAAAAATAATGTGCTAATCTAACCCCATGCAACAGTATCCATTCTGAACGTCTATTTTTGCCGATGACTATGTACATATCCTGATGATTTCCCCCTTAATTGCCTACCTGTTACCTGCTTATCCTGTAAATATAGTAATTGTAAATATCTTCAATACTGTACCATGCAAATATTGTAACTTAACTTCTGTAACCTTAGCCTAAAGCCTGCATGTACTGCTTGCGCCCAGTTACCTACAGGTTTGGTGCGCCATACAAATAAATTAACAAAGAGCTTTTTGCCTAGACCATGGCAGGAAAGCCGACAGTAGGCCCTCTAATTAAAACAACAAACTAGATGGTATGGTGCAAATATACAGTGACATTAACTGCAAAATACAAACCCTTTTGACAACACTCAAAATCCTAATGGTTCCAAGTGCAAGTTCTTTTATCTTCAGATACTTGCCCTCATGCTTAAAGTGTCCGTTGCAACCAACTTTTCCAGAGTTTAAAAACACACTATTGCATTCTAATCCATTAAACTACCAGTCGTCGTCATCACCAGGCTTGGCTTCTTAGAACACTAAACTTTCAAATAGGACTCTCCTATTTATCAGCATTAGAGAAAATTGTTCAACTCATTTGGCTAATTCATAGCATCAAATTACAGTACTGTGCCATAAATGTCCTAAAATAAAAACATTTAAACCACGCACTCAAGCTAGATCTGATCTTCAAAATATGAAAAAGACTACTCTCAGATTTGAATAATTTGGACAGGAGAGCATGCGTGTCACGGATACCTTACTGCGAAGTACTCAAGTACAGTGCAGCCGAGCATAAACTTCTATAGACACAGAAAGACGTTCACGAAAGCTGGGAGAATGTAGTATGCAACAGCCTAAGAAATAAACTGAGGCAAAATGATTTTTAAAGCAACTCAGTTTGAATAATGTAGTCAAATCTACGACATAGAAGGGATGCAGACCATGTTCTGTATTACCAAACGTGTATGTCAAAATGCTTTTGACTCTGGAATGGGATCGCAAAAAACAAACGGCCGAAAACACAGAAAACGTACTTGTGAACGATGGAACCCTTCGCCATTTCAGGAAAGTATGAATACAAATATAGAGCTCTAAATGGGCACAACCACTAGCCAGTGGATGGCGATAACTGACTTTTGAAAGTAAGAAATAATGTGCTGTTTATCTGTAGAATTGAGGTGGAGAGCGACTTAATGGCTGGCTAGTACATTACAATTTAGAATTTTTGCCACCTGGATAAAGAGGAATTTCAGATAGATTTACAACGAAGACTTTGGGCCTCATTACGAGGTTGGCGGTAACCCCCCGGTGCCACCAGAGGGTTGCCGACCAACCCTGTAATACTGTTTTCGGTGCCTGACTTCTCAGTGCACAGGGACATTACAATTCCCAGCAGATCGGGAAGTCAGGCGCCACAAAATGTTAGTCCCCTTCCCGTGGAGTCCGGGAATGGGGACTTGGAAGCACCAGCGCCGTTGCTAGCGGTGCTGGTGCTTCCATGACAACTCTGCTTTCCGGGACCGTTGCGTCCAGCAGGTGTGACCTGCCTGGCGCAACGGCCCTGGGAGGCATAGTTGTAGTTTGCCGGTAAATTGCTACCAGCACCCTTATTTCCGGACCAGCAAACTCTGAATGAGGCCATTTGGCTTCATGCAAATACATTGCGTTAGACAAAATACAATAAGATGGTCTTAAGATGATGCAGGCTTTGGGTATTCATTCTTTACACATCGACGAAAGCAAGGCTTGTGTGGTATATTTTAGGGTGGGAATGTTTACTCGTGTTTCACTAGGTACACTTAGGATGTTTTAATGGAATTTGTGCTGACTTTTTATGTAAAGAGTGGGCATTTTTCTATTGTATTGTTAATGAACTCTGATTTGCAAATGCCTATTTGATAAACATAATAAACCTGAATAGAACATACACACACCTCTTGAACATAAAACAGGATCCAATTTAAATAGTACTAAATGATATAAGCAAGGGCACCCTACAAATGAGATTCTGTTGTAGAACATTTAGGGGTTACAAGAACGTCATGCACATTTTTAAAAGACATTGCTTCAAAAACAGTGATATTGAGAGTGCATATTCCACTGATTTTGCAGACTCCTAGGCTCTAGTGAGCCACAGCCCTGGGTCTTCTTCACAATATTTAGAAAATTATGATGGCAACCCTTGCTTGTTTATATCATGCAATCCAAGGCTTCAGAGGATAATACGCTTCAAGCAATGGGAGAGGACATTCATAAAGAGACAGTGGAAGCTATCAACAGCACAGTACTTCCCAAAACGATTTGAATATCTTGCTGTGCGTATGTCTCTTCAAAAAAGTAAGTCCAATGCATGGTGGAAGCATTCAGACACCACAAGGAGGTGACATGAATTGCATTATTCATGGTAAGCCTCCCTTCCGCTATATAGGTAAAAAGATTGTAAACCTTTTATTTCTCTGCCCTGCGTGCCACAAACCGAGAGATCTGTTTTGGAACGTACAAAAATGTTTCTCATCTCTCCAAAAAGGTATTGGCAAATCCAAAATTTGGGTACAGGCATTGGATAAGTATTTGCAAACCACTGAAAATAATGTGCCTACAAACCTGTTTTCCAGCAGATGCCATACTTTAGCCGAGTTATATCATAAATCGCCATGAAAGATTTCTCATAACGAGTGGGAAGGATGAAACATCTCCGTACTCCAAAGAGTGTGAGGAACTGGACAAATGACAGCAATAATTTGAAAATACACATGTGCTTGCACCGTATGCAAAGCACAGCTTTATGTTTCCCAAGAATGTAAACACGTGTTAGTCACCATACGTAAAGTATAATCCCACATGCTTGTCCCTGGAGGAAAGCTCAGGGGCAAGGCTCTCACCTTGGAAGCAAAATGACGCAGTGCAACACAGGTTCGATCCACGGGTCCGTGCCTATAAGCCTCTGGGAATTAAGTATGTTATAAATAACCAATTACAATCACCAAATTACAAACGCAGCCTCAAAATGCCATTATTTGCCTTGCTATGCCCCAATAGTAACATCATATCACAAGTGTTGTCCCATTTGAAAAATTATTCAGATTCTTTTACAGCGGAAGGACACTCGGTACAGGTGTGTAGGAATGTTTTAAGGACCTTCGCAGTCATATGTTTATTCTAATGAGGAAGGCCCTTACAAAACAAATTAAAAAAAGCCTAGAGCTGCATGAGGCTTAAATAAATTACCAGTTGACTAACTCCCTCATAGCGTTATGATTTACAATATTTCAAAGCCCCTTTAATTTTGAAAGGAAGCCAAGAACATGTGGCCAGAATATTCCGGCAGTGTTAGGTTTTGGACTGTGTAAGGCTACAGAATTACTTTGGCTCCCATTTTCTTTCCTGTCGAGCATTCATCCAAACATCCATGTGACTCAATTTCTACCACTGCCTCTGGTCTTGCTTCCCCCGCAATACACTGGCTGAAATTCCAAAATGTCTACTATTATTTTACTCGCCTCATTTTAAGACCTTGTTAGTTCATGCGTGGGGTGGGGCCAAAAGACTCGGCCCATTTTCTATACTTGGCTCTGCCCCGCCTCCCATTTTACCAGTTGTTTGCTACTGCAAAACATGGTACTTGTTTGCTAACTAGATGTAATGATACTGGCACAATGACATTTAACCATTCTGTGGTAACCTGGCAGTATGAAATCTAGCCGTAGTGCCAAGTGGCCATAGTGGTAACTGCATAATGCAATCTGGATATGGTGTAACTGGACATAATCAAAGCTTGCTTGGCTTTCCTGAATGCATCACATGAAACCTGGAGTTGCTGTGGTATCACACTATGGACATGTATAGTCAAAGTCCATTTTATCCTACTCAAGTAGTCTATTTTTTTTCCATGGACACGTTGTGGTTATCTAAATCTATGTGGCTCAATATTGTGTTAGATGACCTTTACTTACGCCCATACTTGTCAAACGCCTACACATCAACCAAAACTATCGGCTAGGTCAATGTTTCTTTAAAATGTCCAATGTGCAATATCCTTTAAAAATCTGAAGAAAGAAAAAAAAATTGCCCCAGTACACCTTTTCTCCAAAGGAGGAGCTTAAAAGATTTGATAGGCCCATAAACCTTATATTGAATACTTCGCAAAACATGTTTAGGGAGGAAATATCCTTGTGGGCTTTTAGACATTTTACATTGATTGTTTTGGTTGCCACTTAATTCGTAGCTGCAGCTGGCACTTTCATGTAAGAGTGGAAGCTAAAACGGCAAACAGCAAATGGCCAACTCCCATCAAGAAATAGCATGGATTTTCTAATACCAACACATAATGCTAGAGGCATGCATAGGACAGGTAGGATGGCAACACACCTGCTTGGATGTATACGATCTACAGTGATTTAATTTAAGATTGGATAAGCAGGAGCTACAAGCAACTCCTGGGTATCGAGCATTAACCAGTGAGCAGGAGCTACCAGAGTGGAACAAAGAGGTAGTACATAGCGTTTCCGCAAATCTAACTTCCTAATAAGATGCAAAAAACATTTTGTCAATTATTCCTTATGCTTTAAAAGTTATATAGAGGGGGTACTAACGATTTATAGATCATCCCAAACGCAGAGTAGAATTCACATAGGTGTGGTTTTCCTGCATCAGTTGGCTTGAGGAGCCAAAGTTGCTCTTGGTAGCTGCGGGTATGAAGCTAACTAGGCTCTTCTATGCTACAATCAGGAGCTTAACAGCTCCCAGCTACACTCAATTTCAAACCCTGCATCCATCTTCCATCCGCCCCACTCCACATTAGTTTTGGCTCTTAGGTTGCGACAAACTAAAGAAGCAGTGATGGCAACAGATTTGATAAGCAGTGAAATAATTTCCCACCACAGTTTTCAATATCAGAGATGGACAAGAAAAATGGCTTACTGCAAAAAAACATTGGAATTTAAGAATACCCTATGTTACTTTGCCAATAGAATGAGATCATTGTAAATTTCAATCTACGAATAAATTAAATGTCCGAATTGAAAAACAAAAACAGGAAAACAATTGTTTTAAGAACTTTTAGGTTACACTACCACTTTACAAAAGGCACTCTATTGTGCACAATAGAAAAAAGGAAAGACAGGAGTAGTCGTAAAAAACATTGGTAACCATGTTTAATCCATTGCCCTTCCTTTCACAGAAGCATCCATTATCCAAACCAAAGGGTAATTAGTCACTGAGATAGTTTTCACCTGATTCTTTCATAGACTGACAAAAGGCCAACTGAGTTCGGCTACTGGCATAGTCCACCATGACCCTGTGCCCAGAAACTTTACCAACCCCACATTTCAATTCCTTCATGGCTGTGACTGCATCCTTCTCATGTTTGTAAAAAACCAAAGCCAAGCCGTTTAAGCAATCATATAAAGTCTTTGCGACAGGCCCATACTCACTGAAACGCAAAGTAAGATAGTCCAGAGACAAGTTGGTGGGAAGGCCGTCTAGCCACAAGCAGTTTGTGGGAGTGCTCTTCGCAAAAGACACTTTTACCTTGCTTGTACCAAAAAAATCTTTGTCAAGGGCCTTCCCAGCTTTGATGAGACTGGTGATATTGGAGAACTCCACTAATGCCGAACAGGTTTCCACTCCTGGCTCTTGCTGCACTTCAATGTCAAGAATATCATCAAATTGCACACAGATGTCATCGAGCTTCTCAGGGGCCATAGTCTTAACCAGGTTTTCAATCAACAGTGTTCTAGTTGAAGCAGGGCTAAATTTTGTCATCTCATCATTCCACATGCTTCTGCCACAGTCATCATCAACTTTGCTCCCTGCCCAAGGCGTGACTTCTATTGTCTTACTGTACAAACGTGTCTTTGGGCCATCAATGAGTGCTTCCTGCTGCTCATGCTTCTGATCATAAAAAACAAGGACATACCGCCCCGTAGAGGAGTGGTGGACTTCCACAGAAGTCACAAACCCATACTTCACAAACCTCTGAAAAACAACTTCTTTCAGGGTTTTGTCATCCGGGAGGTCTGTAGAAATATCAACCCTTACTCCAAAGCAAGGAGAGGACTTCGATTCAGACGTATTTTTGACCCCCTTTATGAGAGATTGGTGGCTAGAAGGGGATAGCTTTAACCTGTCACTTATCGTCCGAGGGGAGTGGCTCCTGGACCGCAACTTGCCAATTCTTCTCAAGGGAGAACGACTCCTAGATCGAGATGGACGAATCCTGGTGGTCCTCCTTAAAGGAGATCGGCTCCTAGAACGGGGCCTGGAGCATGGCGGGGACTTTGATTTAAACATCTTTTTGATCCTTTTCATGAGAGATCGGTTCCTGGAAGGGGATAGCTTCAACCTCACAGGACTGTATATTCTTGACACAGGAGAGCGATTCCTAGAGCGCGAGTGGCTGGTTCTCTGCATAGGGGATTTGTTCCTCGTATGGGTGGAGCCTGGCGACTGGCTGCTTCTCTTTTTGGGAGAAGGCCTGCTACTTTTCACAGCAGCACAGTTCTTTGACTGTGGCGATTTGCTGCTTTTTTTTGTAGAAGACTTGTTCTTAGACTGAGATGAATGTGGTAACCGGCTCTGTTCCTTCACAGGAGAGTGATTCTTAGCACGTGATGAATGCGGTGACCGGCTGCTTCTCTTCACAGAAGAATGGTTCTTAGCTCGGGATCCATGTGGTGACCGGCTGGCTCGCTTTGCGCCAGAGTGGTGGGTCTTAGACTGAGATGCATGTGGAGACTGGGTAGTTTTCTTCTCGTGAGAGCGATTCTTGGACCGGGATGCATGCGGCGATTGACTGCTTCTCTTCTTGGTAGGAGAGTTCTTAGATCGGGATGACAAAGGTGAGCAGCTGCTTCTTTTCACAGCCGAGTGGTTCTTCGACGACTGGGATGCATGTGAGGACTGGCTGGATTTCTTCACGGGAGAGTTGTCCTTAGAGCTGTTTGAACACGGGGACCGGCTAGACCTTTTCAAAGAAGAATGGCTCCCAATTGCTTGTGAATGTGGCGACCGACTTGATTTCCTCATAATAGGGCGGTCCTTAGATTGGCCTGAAGATGATTGGCTGGCATTCTTCAGGTTGCTGGAGGAAGACTTGCACAGTGAAAGGTTAGAGTGGTTCTTAGAGGAGGAATGGTGGCTGCTGTAACCCCTACTGGTCCGCTTGGCCGGATCAGAATCCATGCTCCATGACGTCTGTTGGCAATCACCATCCCTCACCAGATCCTGCATAGCACCATGCCCATTTCGACTGTGATGGGAATCTGGAGGCTTTTCAATAGGAGCTTGAGCAGCAAAGTTGTCCTCATCCTCGGAGAGGCTATTTTCGGAGCTGTCAAAAGCTGGGTCATCGTCGGAGGATAGCTCTTCAGCAGAGTACAAGGACATGGGAGGAGGGCTGGATATTTCCTTGGCAGGGGAAGAGGCTATGATAGAAGGATATGAATCAAGGGCAGTTGATGCCTCCTCCTGTGTTGAACTTGGACGTTCATGTTCGGCTTTGGGAGCTCTTTGATTGGTTTCAGAGGTCCCTCTGTAGGTAACCGGGTCTATGTGTGCGATTCCGGTTCCTCCTTCGCCGCAGTTTGCTCCGCTCAGAGTAGCAAGAGTCTCCGCAGTTTTCCTTCGCCCCTCCACACATGCTTTTCGCCAGCCCCCACCCCTCGTCGGCGGGGTACGGATTTGGTCTGCAGAAACTCCCTTCAGGCCTTCCACCAGCGGGGGCGCAGGAACGAAGATATTAGGACTCAGGGGCCCGTTGCGCTCTCCCATCCTCCCCTCACCACTCGCACTGCGACGGCGGAGAGCCTTCAATGGCGACGAAAAATATCAGCGACGGCCTTATCTGACAGAGGGAGCGCTGTGAAATGCGCATGCGCAGTCTAACTGAAGCGCACCGTTCTGAAAGAGTAGCAACACGGTGGCCATTTTACAATGGACGTCGTTTCATACAGATACTACCCCCCCCCCCACGGAACAGATAGTCATTAAGCGTTTCCAGATAACGAACTCTGTCGTATTCGACGTTCAATACGGCTAATATTTAATGACTTATACGTAGATCTCTTTTACATTAAGATAAAAAAATTAAAATTTTGTAATAATCTAACACAAGCACCCTCTTTCGAAGGTTAAGTTATATTTTTGCAGTGACTGCATAGTTTTCGTGATTTCCCGCCAAATTGTGTAGGGGAGCGCGCTCTTCTGAGATGGCCGGCACATTTAGTCTCACCAGTTGCACTGCCACGAGCCGTTTTGTACCTCCGAGGTGCCAGAGACTTGCATGAGGGTGCAGCCATATTGAAATGGGAAGCGTCTACTCATACGGGATAACATATTAATGTATTGACAACAATCATCTTTAGATAAATAATAATATAAGAGCTAAATGTATTACTTCATGTCCCTCTTCTTCGTCCCAGTACTTACTTTTGAGGCTCCACCTCCACTCACATGAGCTAGTTCCTTGAGTTTGAAAATATGTTATTGGGATTCTATGTCAAGACCTGAGGCTAGGGTATTGCATATCTCTTTTCTTTACTTCTTGAGCAGGATATATAAACCATAGCTCTGAACCATTTGTGTTGCAAATGCGGGTGAAATCACCTGATTTTGTTTTTGGCGAGTGAGATGGCCATTGGAATGAATGGGCGTGCAGGAGGCTTGCATACATGCCAACATTCCAACGCACCTGGGAGGGAGATTTCATAAAAGAAATCGGGAGACAATTTTCCCATAGGAACACATTGGGAAAATAATTATTTTAGGCGGGAGAACGTGAAAAATATCAATATTTTTCACTTTAAAATCGGGAGTCTCCCGCCTAAATCGGGAGGGTTGGCAGGTATGGGCTTGGCTGGTGAGGCAGCCTTTTACAAGGCGGGTGACACCCGCCAAAAGCGTGTGAGTTGAGAGCTATGCATAAACATAAATAACTCAAATGCCAACATTAAGGCAAATTACAATTCCCGTGAAACGTTGACTTTTTCATAGTTTGTATTTGATATGTCACACTCCCTCAAATGCTGTCTCTATCCAATCACCATCCTCCTCCACCCTCTGTTGCCATCAACAGACCTAAAGAAGGACGCGCACACAGAGGTTGAAACAGGAACGTCTTTATTATCTTTCTGCTTAACACTAACTGGCGCCAAGCGCGCCTTCCCTATAACTCCCTCTCTCTTTCCCAACCCCCTTGTCCTGCACTCCGCCTCCCCGACGGAGGGGGCTGAGTGGCTTAACCCTTGGGGTGCCTGGTAACACCACCCCTGAACAATATGTCCAAACATCAACTTAGCACTCTTCAACAAGTCTCCTCGGTTTCTTGATGGTTCGTCGTGGTCTCTCATCTTGAGCAACCGGCCCTAAGATATTCTGAGTCTCCACTCCCTGACTCGTCCCTCCAGGATCTCCCACCGGAGGGGTCCACAGGTCGTCTCGCTGCATGCGCGGTTCTGGGGAAACGGACCTCTGTGGTATTTCCGTGTCTTCTCTCTTGACATAGTGTCTAAATTGTTGACAGTTCCTGGTGACAGCTCTGTTCTGATCTTCGGCCGTCACCATTGTGCCTTTCACTGTGATCACCCTCATGGGACTTGGGGCAAACCGCGGATCTGTCTTCCTGGTTATTGGCTGTTGGACAAGTACTTCATCCCCTATGTGGAAATCTTTTACCACTGCTCGCCGTCGTGCATCAGTGTCACGCCTCGCATTCTCTTTTGCTTCGGCATCCCTTTGGAGCATGTCTATGTCAAGCGGCTCTTCACTTGACGAGTTGCGTGGAATGCGAGTCAGCACCTCGTAGCGGAGCATTAACTCGGCGGGTGTCTTATTTGTAGCTTCATGAGGTGTGTTCCTGTTGTCTCTTAGGAGGCGGCATAATGCCTGATGCGGGTTGACTGCTTCAAGGCTGGCTTTCTGCAACGTCTTCTTGATTGACGCCATGAAGCGTTCTGCGATTCCGTTCGCTTGCGGGTGACAAGGGGTTATCTTCATGTGTCTGAACCCCAAATGCTTCGCCAGCGTCTCGAACTCGTGTCCACAGAACGGTGGTCCATTGTCAGACTTGATGATTTTGGGAATCCCCCACTCGCTGAATACTTCCTCCAGCACCGCTGCTACCTGGGGAAACGCTGTGGTGGTAACCATTTTGACTATTGGGAATCTTGAATGTTCATCTATTATAAGTAGGAGGTAATCACCCCTTTCTGTAGGCCCTTAAAAGTCCATGGCTACTCTTTCCCAGGGGCGGTCAGGTATCTGTGTGTTCTGTAGTGGGGGTGGATGTTCCGCCGGGGCTGTGCATTGACAAGCATGGCAGTTTCTCACCCACTCATCGACAGCTGCGTCCAGGAAGGAGAACCACACGTGGCACCTCAGCTGTTTTTTCGTATTTTCAGCTCCTCTGTGACCTTCATGGGCCGTGCGGACCACCTCGCATCTTAGAGTGGCAGGAATGACAATCCTGCACCCCCGGAGTAGAATATTATTGTCCTTCACGGCCAGTTCATTGTGCACCCTAGCCAGTATCTCGATCTCCTGTTTGTTCACTCCCGGATGGGCTAGCATTGCTCTGTGATGGTCTTTCCATTTACTGGTCATGGTTAGGCTGATTGCAAGGGCTGTCGTAGGGTCGGCGGCTGATGTGGCTGCAACCATTTCAAGAGATAACGCCGGTGGTAATGAGTTGGATGCCACGTATTGTACATAGACAACATCTCCTTTCCGTGTAAGCGGGGCCCCAACTGGGTGTCGTGACAAATAATCAGCGGGGTTGAGTTCTCCCCCGGGGCGGTGTATAATATCATAGTTGTATTCTTGTAGGCGGATGCCCCACCGCTCAATCCTTGGTGGCATCTTGGTGTGCGGGTTTCCAAATAGGGACAGAAGTGCCTGGTGATCCGTAATTAACGTGAACCTCTTCCCAATGAGAAAGTTGTGAAAATGTTCACATGCCCAAACCGCAGCCAAACTCTCCTTCTCGGATTTGGAATAGGCCAGCTCTGGCGTTGACAACACTCTGCTTGCATAAGCAACCACATGCCTGGGGTTGATGTCTGCACCACTGGTTTGGGCTAAGATGGCTCAGAGGCCGACCGGACTTGCATCCACCACCACTTCTGTGTGCCACGAGGGGTTGAAGTATGCAAGGCGGTGGGCCTCCATGAGGGCCCGCTTGATGTCGGTGAATGCCTGTTGGCAAGCCGGAGTCCACTCGAACGATGACTCTTTTTGTAGTAGCTTTCTCAAGGGGTCAGTGAGGGACGCGTAGTGGGGTATGTACCTCGCACAGTATCCCGCCATGCTGAGGAAAGAGCGGACATCCGCGACCTGCTGAGGTTCGCTGAGGTTGGTGATCGTGTCGACTTTGTCGGGATCTGGCATTATCCCTTCCCTGGAGAAGATATGTCCGAAAAATTTGAGTTTTGTCTTACTGAAACAGCATTTGGTGATATTGAGTGTGAGGCCTGCTTTTTGAAGTGCTTCACAGGTGGTGTGTCGCTGTGTCGTGGGACTCCTTAGACGATCCGAAAACGAGTATATCGTCGCTATAGTTCAGAGCACCCTTTATGGGTCTGATTATCTGTCGTATTGCTTCCTGGAAGATCTCACGGCAGACGAAATTCCGAAATTTAATCTTCGGTATCTGAAAAGTCCATCGTGCGTCGCAAATGTTGTGATGACTCTGGAGTCAGGATGTAACTCCAGCTGATGGTAGCCTTGGACTAGGTCGAGCTTGGAAAACATCTGGGCATTATTTAAATGCACAATCATGTCCTCAATACATGGTCCTGGATGTCTCTCACGTTGAATCGCTGTGTTGGCCATCCTCATGTCCACGCACAAACAAATCTTTCCTCCTTCTTTGGGCACAACCACAAGGGGAGAGACCCATGGAGTTCGGCCCGTCGCTGGTTCTATGATGCCGTCAGAGAGCAGTTGCTGGAGTGCCTCTGACACTGCCTCTTGGAGGTGGAACCCAACTCTTTTGGGGTGTTGTGGCACTGGTCGTACCAACGGGTCAATGTGTAGTTTGATGGGTGGAGCGTTGAGTTTTCCTAGTCCAGTGCACAGCTTCAGGAATTTCCTCATAATGTCGCCCTGTTCGACGAGGTTCTGGTTCTGATAGCACACTATCATGCCGATCGAGTCCCTCAGATTCAGGTTGTTTGGGGTTGCAGTGATCGTGTCTCCTGCCTTCACGTGGATTTCAATCAGTCCCAGGTGAGATGCTGTGTGATAGCTGGCGAGCGAGCGGATGACGTGAATAGTTGAATCCACTTGCCGCCCATTAAGGAGGAAACGTTGTGCGAATTGTCCCACTGTCTGTAAAGGGGTGGCAGATCCCCACTGAAAAATTCTCGAGTATGACGGGTCAAGTGGTGGCGGGTTTGATATCTTGTCATAGTCCTGCTCACCCATAATGTTCACAGTAGCGCCTGAGTCGACCATGAATTGGAATTGGCAGTTCCCCATTTTGATTGGGATTTTGGGGGCCTCCCTAGCCTCCTTGTTGTCGAGTATGAGGTTGACAAACTCATCCTGGTCGTATGGATCATACAGTGCGTTGTAGGCCGTCTCTTGATCATCATAGTAAAATGTCTCAGGCCTGTGTTCTGTTGGTGGATTATCATATTCGTCTGTGAAGTACCTGGTCTGATCCGCCTGGTCGGGCTGTGTGAGATACCCTGCTGCTTGGTACTCATCGATCGCTCTGACGTATCGTCTCTGCCCCTGTCCTTGTTGGTATTGTCTCGGTTGATTGTACTGTGGGGGCGGCGACCGGAAAGGCGTCCTGGTGGATGTTTGGGGACGCATCGGGGGAAATGGTATGCCCTCTCTGCACACGGAATGGAAGTATCCCTCCCTCCCACAGTTTGTGCATCGTTGAGATAGGGCCGGGCACGACCCTGAGTGTGGGAAGGACATCCCACAACGGTAGCACTGTCTCTGTTGGCGTGGGACTTGCGTAGCTGGTGTTCTGTATTGTTGTGATCCTCTGTTGCCTTGACGAAATGGCTGTATGGCAGCTATGTGTCCGTTGGTGTCATGTTTGAGGTTTCCTGTGTTGCCCATGGACGAGGCTTGTGCATCAACTCTCTCATGTATGCGGGCAAGTTCGCTTACTTCGGGGATGGTGAGTGTTTTTTTTAGTAGTTGTTTTTTGAGAGCAGGGGAGAGACAACCCTCTATGACTCTCAGCCGTATCGCTTCTTCTAAAGAGAATGCGTCAAACTGGCAGTTTGCTCCCTTCAACCTTAGGCGAGTTATGAATTCGTCAACTGTCTCTTGTGGTAGCTGGGTGCATTGGTTGAAAAGATATCTCTTGTAGTCACGGTTGACCTCAATGATGAGTAGTTTGTCTAAAGCGGCAATCATATTTGTGAAGGTGGTTGTTCAGCTGCTGGAATTGTTTTCACTACAGTCTTTATTCCCCCCCCCACCAAGTTGAAAAAAATGTCTTTAATGTTGGGGGAGTCGCCATCACCGGACACCCTCACGAAGTGGTGAAAATTCTCCATCCAGTCGGTCCACCTGGGCCCTTTGGTGGCTTGGGGTGTCATGGTGAATGGTGGGGGCAACCGTAGCTGTATCAATTTTGTTGCACGGACTGGTTGAGGGGACCCAGAGTTAGACCCGGGATTGGATCTTGGGTTGCTCATGCTGTCGGATGTAAGAGAGTCCGTGGGCGTGCTGTGAGCACGTGGAAACGGGGACTGGTCGTTAGGGTGCGCTGGCCTTCAACAATGTTTGTGTCACAGGCGTGTACAGTATGCAATCACACGTGCACCCATGCACTCACCCCGGTGTCTGGTGGTAGAAATAGGCCAACGGGCCTCTGCTGGTGTGAGGTGGCAGTTTCCACCAGGCTCTGGATGGCTGCTGTGGCGTGGTCTGAGTCAAAGGAGGAAAAATCGTGCAGCTAGGGAGCGTGGGCGGGATCGCCAGCACGCATTCTCTGCATGGGGCCTGGCGGCCTGCCAGGGGTAAATGCTCACTACCCGCGTCGTCGTCGCGGATGCAGCGTTGTGAACAGAGGAGGAGGACCAGGCGTGGCTGTGAAGGAGGAGGAGGAGGCCCGGCGGGTCAGTGGCCGCCTGAGCGGACCTGGCGGGTTGCCGTGGCTCGCCCTGGGGGAGGAGGAGTAGGAGGAGGAGGCTCAGCATGTCTCCCAGCACGCGAGCCTGGATGCGGCGGATTGCCACAGGAGGACTCCGGTGCGCGGGAGCTATCCTCGTCGCCAAATGTTGCCTTCAACAGGCCTAAAGAAGGACGCGCACACGGAGGTTGAAACAGGAATGTCTTTATTATCTTTCTGCTTAACACTAACTGGCGCCAAGCGCGCCTTACCCATAACTCCCTCTCTCTCTCCCAACCCCCTTGTCCTGCACTCCGCCTCCCTGACGGAGGGGGGCTGAGTGGCTTAACCCTCGGGGTGCCTGGTAATAACCTCCTCTGTGGACTCGACTTGCTCCTATTTCTTTGCTTCTCGGGCTGGAGATAAATAGACATTTCTTCATGTCTTACTTTGTATATACATGCAGTGCGTGTGTGTCAAACTGAAATAGGGTATATTTTCCGCAACCGCCTACATTTCATTAGGGAAGCAATCGCAGGTGAACAAGGAGGCAGTGCATTGGATCTGAAGGCAACATCTAGATATAGGGACCAGGCGCAGATTATGCCTTTTCTCCTTTTGCCATGATCCTGTGAACACTGGTGCAAGTAAGCAGACAGAGAGCAACGCTAGTACCAGTAACGCTGGATTGGAAAGAGCAAGCTTGGTTCCCAGACCTCTTGGAGATGTCATACGACAATCCAGTATTACTTCCCCAGGACAAAGCGATTTTCCTGGGTCCAACGGGTGTGATTCACCCCTTGGTACAGTTGGGGAACCTGACCCTAATAGCGTGGGCGATATCTGGAGATCCTGAAGTAAGCCAGGCCTTTCGGGAGAAGCAGAACAACTCATTGAAGAGTCCTGGGCACTGGGGACCAAGATATTTTACAAAGTCGCTTGGGAAAAGTTGCATAGCAAGTGTCTAGCGAGGGACATACATCCCGCTGGAACAGATGTGATACATGTGGTGAATTTCCTGCCGACACTAGTAGTTCAGGGCAAGGCATACAGGATAATTAATACAGTTCATTGGGCAATATCAGCAGGTGACACACATGTGGACCTCCTCCCGATATGGGAGCATCCTCAAGTATGCAGACTCCTCAGAGGAATAAAACGTAGAAGCCAGATAACCAAAATTAGCCAGATAACAAGGAGCTTCCCAGGAAAGCTCTCTCAGCCAAGGTGACAAAGTTGCTCTGTCTCATATCTTGAAAAAGAGTATCTGATGTCCGAGCTTTGGAAGTCAATGGTAAATACTATTCACCCTTTGTTGTCTCATTCTGTATTACTAAGAGGACGAAGATGGGAGTTAGATCAGTATCATATTCAGCATTTCCTGATCAATTTAAATTCTGTCAAGTCAAATGTCTGGCAGCATCTGAGGCCATGACGGAATAGCCAGGTGTCTGGCATGCTTACTTGGCATGTGTGCATGCTGAGTGAATGCCTTCCTTGCTGTCTGTGTAGGTCAGCTATCTTAGGAATGCCAGAGGGAATGTAGAATGTTGTGTGTGAGGGGTTCTTGAAAAGACCGTTGGTGAGGGACTTGGAGATGGGAGCCTGAGCTAGAAGGATGCCTAACCCCTTACTCCCATGTAACCTTCCTGTCTGAGTTCTAATTATTAAAGTACATTTCCTTTTTGTGCTTACTTGACTCCTGCGTGGTTCCTGCGTGCCTGCTGCTTACTTGAGGTTCCCAGATACTACATTTTGGTGACGAGGATGTAAAAAAGTGACTCTGGATGAAATGCAGAGCCACTTTGAGAAGAGGGCCGGGTGGTGAGGAAGAGGAGTTTCCAGGAATCCATTAGAGAGAGATTGAGGTGCCTTGAAGGGAGTTTGGAGTTTGGCTGTCGAGGAGAGAGTCATTGCAGTGCCTTGAAGGAGAATACTGGTTGCAGGCTTCAGGCCTGTGAGACGCTATCTCCCTGTATCTACTGCAGGGAGAAGGGGGGAGTACAGCGCTAGAACTTCTATGTGACCCGTGGGTAGCCTAGTACCAGTGTTGAGAGGTGCCTGGTTCCAGAGAAGTGAGGGTTGGTCTAGTGCGCCACTGTCCTGGTGGTCTCAAGGGACAGTAGAGCTCATGGAGAGCATAGAAAGTTGTCAGCTGGGAGCTCTCACCAAGGGAGGGGTGAGAGAGTGTCATCAGCGGCAGGCGCTGTCTCCTGTAACATTGTTAAATGGCTGAGAACAAATGAACAGCCGTTGGTGAACGGAGGATGGTGATCTCTTCACTCTCATGCAGCCCTGGAATCATGATGTCAGGCAGCTGCCGGAGGGTCTGGCGAAAACAGATAAGTGTGCTCAGGAGGACTCGAACCAATGTTGTTTGTTTTCGTTCGTGTGACTAGAGGAAGGTTCCTCTCAACGTCTTGTGGGTTCAGGCTTTCAGGAAGTCTGTTGGTGTGTTGGTGTAATCTACTGAAGTGGCGGTCGGATGAAGATACAGCTTTGGAGTTTCGAAATGGTTGGGAAGGGATTTCTGTGGCTATGGATTAGCGGTATCTTCTGTCTTTGACATGAGGTACTGTTTATGCTGGCGTTATGACTATGAGGGCTGAACGAGCGCAGCAGCCTCCCTCTCTGCAGAGTTAATTTGTCACGGGCTGCCAGTTGCGATTGAGGGTGGTTGCAGCGGAGGGGAGAAACACATTCAGCCTCTCTAGTTAACTATTGCTTGTTACACTGGTTGTAGTTCGTAGTACATGATTTACAATGGCAGTTAAAGATCATGGCGAATGTCCCAGAGACAAACGGGTAGGGATTGGGAGGGAACTCCTCGAGTGTGATAAACCATTATTTATATCGACAAGACCCAGAGAGGAAAATAAATCGAGTTTATATGCAGCTTTTGACACCTGTGGACGATAATTTAATTCTAAATCGATCGAATGTGATGATTCTGCTGCATCACATCCCGAAATTGAGAACTACCACCGCGAAAGACATTCGTATTGTTCAATTTGTACACGGGAAACGCGCTGACTGAGTAATTTGCATTTTACTTCTGTACTAACAAAATCAATGGTGTTGGAATTGGGTAACCATCTGCTCACGCTGGGCTTCGAGTTGAGCAATTTTATGGACTCAAACCTTAGTCATATTGAATGGGCAAAACCAGCCTCCAAAGAAGGCAGCTCTAAACGCAGAAAGCTCTCTATGCGAAATTCCCAGAAAGATACGGAGGAGATGTGGCAAGGATCCAAACCACAACCGTTCGAATCATTTACGGTTACAATTGAAAATGTGACAGCTGGGGTGAACCCTACGGCAAGAAGACAGAAGCCCCTGCCGGACGGGGGGACCAGACAAAGCTGGGAATGGTTTGGCGGCCGCCTTGGCGGAGCTGTGGAAACACTGGAGCCAGATAATGGATGGAAAATAGGGTCTCCTGGCGGAGTCGTGGAGCACTAGCCCAAGACCTACAGTCTTAGCTATAAAAAACATCAACAGAATAAACCCCACATTGCTCTACTGGATGATGAAGCAAATAACTTTACTCCACCTATTCCATCAACAGATAGTCGTGCTCCAGACCTAAAGGGGGCATTAATATATGCTAAATCCTTAGTGGTGCATGCCACGGCGACAGCTGACCTAATTTTGGCAGAAAATGATAACTTTCTTGCCATTACTGAATCGTGGCTTCATGCAGCAGCAAGCCCTGCCCTCATGTTACCAGTTCCTGAAGATTGCACTATTCTTACAACAGACAGACTTGAGGCTCGTGGAGGAGGCATAGATCTCATAGCTAAATCTACTCTAGCCATGAGACTAGCCCCTTCTCCTGACGTTAAATCCTGTGAATCCCTCACTGCTAAACTACCCATCTCTGACTCCCAAACGCTCACCATTCATCTAATATACAGACCTCCAGGCCCCATTGGGTCATTTGAGGAGGACATCTCCACATTCTCTCTGACAATTTGAAACACACCTCGCAAGTACTCCTGCTATGGGATTTCAATCTGGGATTTAATGACCCTAAAGACCAGCAAGCAGCAATATTCACCAATGTTCTTACGGAACTTGGCATCACTCAAAGAGTGACACTAACTACGCACAACAAAGGAATGACACTTGATTGGGTGGTGGATTAGAACTGCAGTGCCTCTATCACTGCCATAACTCCACAGTTATCGACAGACCGCCATCTCTTATCATTTACATTAGCAGCCAAAACTCTCAATACAAAAAACAACCCATCTGCTCTTCCTACCCTAACGAGGAATAAAAAGAATATTACGGTAGATAAATTCTTACCCCTAATATTATCGAGTATTAGGCAGAATCCTGTGCAGTGCCCTTAGGGACCACTAAACACAATTAAGACTACAAGTGGCAATAAAGTTCACCTTTGGTACAAGCCTGTACTACACTGTTAAAGTGTTAGCAGTAGCGGAGCAGCCAGACTTATCTCAAGAGCAAATGAGCAGTAGTAGAGATTACACAAAGGACTACAATTACTGTGACTCAAGCAAACAATGACTCAAGGTTTTTGGTTTAAAAAGTAAGAGTACATTTATTTCTAGACCATCTGTTCGTAAAACACTTCACTTCTGTTAATTTTAAACCACACGTAAAATACACTACACACAACTAATTCACTTTGTGCAGCACAATTCAAGGTAAGTACCTTTGGATTTGACAGACCGGTGTTGTGAAACAAAGATGTTACCGGGGCTACAGATGCGAACACTTTTTGACAGTAATGACAGTTCGGTATTACTAAAAATACACGTACACGCGCGAAGAAATGTTACCGGAGTTAAACCACACTTACCACATGAATCAACACAAGAGAGTTGGGGATAAAAATCATAGGCAATACTTTAGTTAAGGCAGATAGAATCAGAGGACACTTTCCTACAAGTGAAAAAAAGTCAATAGGCCTGTGCCAGTGTCAAGTGGAACAGGGTTCCTGATGTCGAGGATCACACGGTTAGTACAGTTCACGATTCGAGATTGCCAGGAGTACTTGGATATTGTCAACAGAGGAAGCAAAAGTTATAAGAGGGAAGGAAGATAAGGACAAGCCTTTGGTGAGGAGAAAGGGGTTCACCCCAGTTCCTCGAGGTCGGACACAGTACCTTATTCAGAGTGAAGAAGAGCTGGTGCTACGGCAGTTGTTCCTGGTAGTTCCTGCAGACTCACGGTTCCTGTGGCTTCAGAAGTGGGGACAAGAAGGAGGACGTCTGGATCGATCTGCACTACCCAGGGATGAGGCCAGCAGCAGCAAAAGCAACACTGAATAAAAGGTGCGCTCCTTTAAAACAGGAGAGGGTCTTCAGATGGCTATCCGGACCACTACAGCTGTGTGCAGCGATTTCGACCGAGAAGAGAATCCTCTGCTTGTGGAAGATGAGCTGGTTGATCCCACCAAGCTCAAGGGAAGAAGACTCCGGACTGGATCTTCTCTTGTCGTTGAAGGGTAGATAGCTCAGGACTGCAGCAGGGCTTCACCGGGACTCAGTAGTTGCAGCAGCCATCTTCTTCTCCATTTCTCTTCGGTTCCATTGCAGTTCCAGTGGTGACTCTGACTTCCAGGCCAAGAGTCCTGCCTTTTATGCGAAAATCCCCCATTCACACAGCCTGGCTGTCAATCACCCAGCAGGGGGGTTGTACGGCCCGGGCAACCACCTTAGCCAAAGCCAATCATAACAAAGTGCGACTTGGGTTTCCAAGGATACCCTGTGCAGGGGGTGAC
The DNA here is from genome assembly GCF_040938575.1 of Ambystoma mexicanum. NCBI lineage: Eukaryota > Metazoa > Chordata > Amphibia > Caudata > Ambystomatidae > Ambystoma > Ambystoma mexicanum. The sequence continues at coordinate 79,820,392 of NC_090921.1, read as the reverse complement.
TACACTGCTCCCTCACATTCATCCACCTAGTCACCCCGGCGCCAAGAGGAGGGCTTCTTGAGAGAAGCCCGCCAAAAGACGGTGCACAAAGAAGGCAAAGCTGGTTTGCCGCGCAAAGTAAAACACAAGAAGGACTTTAACAAAAAGAAATGGCGAATAAACCCGATCAGAGCCAAAAGAAAGAGTATTTGGTCAAGCGGGTTTATCTTCGAGGCTAATATAATAGTACCACATTTATATAGTATAATCGCGGTAGAAAATTTAGGGTAGATAACGCTGCCACCAGCCAAGTCTAAATGTTAAAGGAGCAAAACAAAGCTCAGAGAGGCACAGACAAAAAGGGATAGGATTTAACCCTTTCCAGTACTCCATGTAAGATGGGGTGTACTGGGTCTGTAGTTTTACATGACTATGTAAAGTAAATGGTAACTTTATCTGTTTTCTGGGGTACAGTAGTCAGCCCCAGAAAAATGGAGACAGGGAGGAGTCTCAAAGACAACCCTGTGTTACTGCACTGAAGGTGCTGTGTAACAAACATAAAAGTGGGGTTCGTGGAGTGGTGTCCTCCAGCGCCCACTTTCACACAAAAAGTAGAAATACACATGGCAAAACACATGTAAGAGTGGGAAAAAGGCGCACACTCTTACCAAGTGGAAAAAGTAAACTCCAGAAATCCAGCAAAGCTGCTGGAGGACTCACTAGGTGAGGGAAAATAGCCATAGAATGAGAATTCTTCCTAACACTGCCCCCCCCCAAGACTAAGGGACAGGAGGATTTAATCTACTCCTGGATGGATCTCATACCTCTAGTCGGTTATAAACATCCTAGAGAGACCATCAGCATTTTGGTGGTGACTTCCTGCTCCATACTCAATGTAAAAATCAAACCCTTGCAGGCAGATTGACCATCTGAGTAGTTTGGGGTTTTCCCCTTTCATTTGCATCAGCCATCTCAAGGGTTGGTGGTCAGTCTGAATAATGAAGGTAGAACTATACAAGTATGGCCTAAACCTCTTCAGTGACCACACAATAGCAAAACATTCACGTTCTATTGTTGACCACCTTGTCTCAGGAGCCTTTAACTTCCTGCTGATGAAAGAAATGGGATGATCCCTACCTTTCTCATCCAGTTAACTAAGGACTGCACCTATACCTACATTAGAAGCATCAGTTTGTACAATGAAGGGTTGGTGGTAGTCAGGAGCTCTTAGGACTGGAGCTTGACAAAGGGCTTTCTTCAGGCCTTCAAAGGCTTGATTGCACTCCTCATTCCATCTGACCTTTTTAGGAAATTTGGAAGAGGAGATGACATTCAAGGGAGAAGCTATGGTCCCATAGTTCTCTATGAAGTTCCTGTAGTACCCATTGAGACCTAGGAAGGCTCTCACTTGGGTTTGAGTAGTAGGGGTGGCCCAGTTTTGTACAGCTTGTACTTTGCTAGGCAATTGCCTTATTTCACTCCTCCTACCTCATGTCCAAGGTAGACCACTGTGCTCTGACCAATTTTACATTTACTTGCCTTTATGGTCAGATGGCCTGTTCAAGAGCCTGCAAAACATATCCTAGGTGATCAATATGTTCCTTCCTTGTTGGGCTGAAAACTGCAATGTCATCCAAGTATGCCATGCAGAAGTCCTCCATCCCATTCAGAACTTGATTGACCATCCTCTGAAATTTAGGAGGTGCATTCTTTAGTCCAAAAGGCATTACCTTAAATTTGTAGAGGCCAGCTGGGGTGGAGAATGCAGTTTTCTTCCTGGCATGGTCTGTCAGGGCTATTTGCCAATAGCCTGACGTTAAGTCAAACGTGCTGAGGTACTTGGCTGCACCAAGTTTGTCCACCAGCTCATCTGTCCTAGGTAAAGGATGGGTAGCAGTCTTAGCGACTGCATTTAGAGCTCTATAGTCGACGCAGAATCTCAACTCCTTGGATCCTGCCTTTGGTACAAGCACAACTGGGCTAGCCCACGGACTAGTAGAGGGTTCTATAACCCCGAGATCAAGCATCTTGTTGACCTCATTCCTTATATGGGTTCTTATTTTGTCTGACATTCTGTACCCCCTGCTTTTCACAGGCACACAGTCACCAGTGAGGATATCATGCTGGCCCCAAGGGGTCAAGCCTGGTGAAAGTGAGAACAGGGAGGCAAACTGATTTAACAGTAATTTGCACTCCTCCTGCTGGTCAGATGTTAGACTGGAAGAGAGATTAACCCCTTCCACTTGCTCATCTAAAGGTAAGCCTCTGAGGAGGTCAGAGAGAGGTTCACTCTCCTCCCCCTCCTCCTGAGCTTATGCTAGGAGCAATGCTCCCATGTCAGGTCTAGAGACATAAGCCTTTAAACGGTTGGTGTGAAAGACTCTAGGAGCCTCTTTGGGATTGCCTAAGTCCACCAGATAGTTCACCTTTCTACGTTTACCCACAACTTTGAAGGGTTCTATCCATTTGTCCTGTAAGGCCCTCTGCCTTGTAGGCACCATAACAAGAACAAGCTGGTCTTACCGGGGGGACAGATGCGATCACTTTTTGATAGTAATGACTTGTAATGCTTGACCAGAGCTTCACCAGCTTTCAAGTTATCACTTGCTTCTGCCATCACGTGTGACATTCTCCTCCGGAAGAGCTATCACATATTCCGTCACTCTGACTGGCTTGGGGGAAGGAGCACTCTCCAACACCTCCTTAATCAGGGCCAATGGACCTCTGACTGGATGGCCATAGAGAAGTTCCAAGGGACTGTAACCTACCCCCTCCTGAGGGACTTCTCTATATGCAAAGAGAAGGCATGGCAGTAGAAGGTCCCCCTTTCTTTTAAGGGTTTCTTCTAAAGCACCTATCATGCTCTTCATAGTTCTGTTAAACCTCTCTACCAACCCATTGGTTTGAGGATGGCAGGCAGTAGGGAACTTGAAGGCGACTCCACAGGTTTTCCACATGGCTTGCATGTAGTGGGACATAAAATTGGATCCCCTGTCAGATATCACCTCCTTAGGAAAACCTACTGTGGTAAAAATACCAAGTAGGGCCTTAGCCACAGCCTGAGCCTTAACAGTCCTCATAGGTATTGCTTCAGGATACCTAGTATCATTACAACCAGGACAAACCTGTTACCTGAAGATGTGGGAGGATCAAGGAGACCACCAATGTCAATCCCTACCCTCTCAAAAGGAACTCCCTCCACTGGGAGAGGCACCAAGGGTGCCACATTCTTGGCTCCACTCTTGCCAGAGGTTTGGCAAGTGTGACAGCTCCTACAGAATTTGTCTACTTCTGAACCCATTTTAGGCCAGTAGAAGCAGAGAGAGAGCCTTTCCTTGTTCTTAAAACTTAACTGACTAGCCAAAGGGATCTCGTGGGCTCACTGTAGGAACTGGAGTCGGTACACTAGAGGTACTACAAGTCTTTTGCAGTCTCCAGGGGTTGACTCAGTCGGTTCACTGTAGAAGAGGCCATCTTCCCAGTGCAGCCTGTACTTTCCAGGCTCTGTCCCATTGAGCTGAGAAGCTGCATGTAGGCTAAGACCTTCAAGAGTAGGACACTCTCTTTGTCCTCTGCTGAAGTCTGCCCTGTTGGATCCACCTTCTGCCAGTGAAGACTGCAGCTCAGGATGTTAAACAGGGTCAAGATCTCCAACCGGAGTAAGATCTTCTTCTAGATCTGATTCCTCAGTATCTAGTTGAACCATATAGGTTTTAACCTCACACTCAGCCTCAGCTGGTGGAGGAGTCACAGGTGTGACTTTGGACAGTCTTGGAGACGTCCTTCTGGGCACAGGGGTGCTTGCTGGTTTCTTGCTGGCAGACGTGGGTTTCCCCTTTTTCTCTTTCTGTCCTGCAATAGCAGTAAGTAAGTCCTGTGGACTTGGGGTGATAGCTTCTTCTATCAAGTCCCCAGGAGAGCCTCTCAAGGTTCTCTCCCTACCAGACCTTGGGAGCTCCCGCTTCCTTTTGCTGGGAGGCCTGGGGGTACTAGACACAACTCCAAGAGTTTTAAGGTCATTACCCAACAGGACTCTCCCAGGTACGTTATTTTGCACACTTACAGGTATTCTGACAGTCATGTCATTGCACTGGATGAGAGCTGGTAACTGAGGAACCATTTACACAGGGCCTCCAGCTAGCTTGGTTAGGTGTTTGGATGCCTTAGCAACATCCCCCACCTTGAAAAAACATTCATCAACCACAGTTATGCTGGCTCCAGTGTCTCTGATGGCAGGGGTCTCCTGACCATCCACAAGAACACTATCGTTATAATACTCTTTAGTACTATCTGGGATTGAGTTATAGACATCTAAGTTCTGTTGTTCCCAAAGACCCAAGGATACTAAGGAAACACTAGCTGAGACTCTCATGGGCTCATCAGCTCGTAACTGAAAGTTTCTACTGGCTATAGGCACTTCATCCACCTGGGAGAAGGCTAAGGAGACAGTGTGGACCCCTGAAGGGTTTACCCTTACATCTGGGATCGCCTTTCACATGGTCAGTTGACCCACAAGCAAAACATTTCCCAAATGCTTTAATGAATAGGGGTTTGTTCTGACCTCCATCTGGTTTGGGACCAGATGGTACACTAGCCTGATTCGGGTTCCCTTGTGGCTTACCCTGGTTATGTTTGGGGCCCTCTTTTGGATTACAACTATTGGAATTCTCTTTGTTGTCTTTCTTTGGCTGCTTTCCCTCATCCTTCTTCCGAGTTAACCCAGAATCCTTGTGAGTAGCCCTGTTGGCAACCCATAAGTCAGCAGCCTTAGCTAACGTCTTAGGATTTATCTCCTTTGAATCAGCCAAGTACTGTCTAAGCTCAGGGGAGCAGGCATCATAGATTGACTCCAATATCACAAGATTCCTCAAACCTTCATAAGTGTTCACTTTGTAACCCTTAACACAACCATCTAAGTTCTTCAAACATTCACACACCCAGGTAGCCCAAGGGGTACCATCATGCTTTTTGAGGGCCCTAAACCTCTTAAGGTACTGGGAAGGGGTCTTCCCAAATCTAGCTATCAAAGCTAGCTTCACACACTCATAATCCTGCTTATCCTCCTCCCCCAACTCCATTACAGCATCACTTGCAACAGGGGGAAGCCTAGAGAAAAGCCAATGAATTAACTGATTACCTGAGATACCCTGAATCCCATGATTGTATTCAAACATTGCTAACCAATCCAAAACATCAAGTTTAGTCTCATACATACCAATCATTTCCTTTGGCATACGAGATCTCTTAGGACTGGAAGACCTAGAAGACTCTGGGAGAGAAGCATTTTCTACAGACAATTTCTTCCTTTCTAGAGCATGAGCCATCTCCATTTCTCTGAGCGTTAATTCTTGATGTTTCATGGCAGTTTGTGCATCAATACGTTTCACTTCTAATTCAAGTCTCATTCAGGGGTGAGTGTAGGACCTGTGGGGGTCCCTGTGGACAGAGGTTGTGGCCTCTGAGCAGGTAAGGGAGTTGTAGTGTTTCCTAACAAGGACTCGTCTACTTCTTCTAATCCAACGCTCTCAGAATCAGAAACATCATTATCCACATGTGCTGGGGGGTGGGGGGGCCCTTCTGACCCACTCCCCAGACTTTGTCTCCCCATTAATTTAGCAACCAGTTCAGATTTTTTTCCTTTACCAGAGAGGCTCCTCTCTCTACACATTGTTCTCAGAACCTCAGCAGTGTAGTTTAAGAGACTCTCTTCACTGTAGTTTTCCATACTTGACATGATTTTTCAGTTAATAGAATAAGTGGTGTTTAGCCTTGTGGTTAGTTAACCCACGGTAATAGCAGCACTCTAAGTGTAATCACTGTACTTAAAAATCCCACCGCTGTACACCAGTGTTAGGCAGAATCCTGTGCAGTGCCCTTAGGGACCACTACACACAATTAAGACTACAAGTGGTAATACAAGTTCACCTTTGGTACAAACCCGTACTACACTGTTAAAGTGGTAGCAGTAGCGGAGCAGCCAGACTTATCTCAAGAGCAAATGAGCAGTAGTAGAGATTACACAAAGGACCACAATTACTGTGACTCAAGCAAACACTGACTCAAGGCTTTTGGTTGAAAAGTAAAAGTACATTTACTTCTAGACAATCTGTTTGCAAAACACTTCACTTCTATTAAATTAAAACCACACGTAAAATACACTACACACAACCAATGCACTTTGTGCAGCACAATTCAAGTTAAGTACCTTTGGTTTTGACAGACCGGTGTTGGGAAACAAAGATGTTACCGGGGGGACAGATGCGATCACTTTTTGATAGTAATGACAGTTCGGTCTTACTAAAGATACACGTACCCACGGAAAGAAATGTCACCAAAGTTAAAACACACTTAGCACCTGAGTCAACACAAGAGAGTTGGGGATAAAAATCATAGGCAATACTTTTGTCAAGGCAGATAGAATCAGAGGACACTTCCCTACAAGTGACTAAAAGTCAATAGGCCTGCGCCAGTGTCAAGTGGAACAGGGTTCCTGTTGTCGAGGATCACATGGTTAGTACAGTTCATGATTCGAGATTGCCAGGAGTACTTGGATATTGTCACAAGAGGACGCAAAAGTTATAAGAGGCAAGGAAGATAAGGACAAGCCTTTGGTGCGGAGAAAAGGGATTCACCCCAGTTCCTCGAGGTTGGAAACTGTACCTTATTCAAGTGAAGAAGAGCTGGTGCCACGGCAGTTGTTCCTGGTAGTTCCTGCAGACTCACGCTTCCTGTGACTTCAGTCATGGGGACAAGAAGGAGGACGTCTGGAGCAATCTGCACTACCCAGGGACGACGCCAGCAGCAGCAAAAGCAACGATGAATAACAGGCGCGCTCCTTTAAAACAGGAGACACTCTTCAGGTGGCTATCCGGACAACTACAGCTGTGTGCAGCGATTTTGACCAAGAAAAGGATCCTCTGCCTGTGGAAGATGAGCTGGTTGATCCCACCAGGCTCAAGGGAAGAAGACTCCGGACTGGATCTTCTCTTGTCGTTGAAGGGTATATAGCTCAGGACTGCAGCAGGGCTTTACCGGGACTCGGTAGTTGCAGCAGCCTTCTTCTTCTCCACTTCTCTTCGGTTCCTTGCAGTTCCAGTGGCGACTCTGACTTCCGGCCCAAGAGTCCTGCCTTTTATGCGAAAATCCCCCATTCACACATACTGGCTGTCAATCCACCAGCAGGGGGGTTCTCCGGCCCGGACAACCACCTTAGCCAATCATGACAAAGTGCGACTTGAGTTTCCAAGGATACCCTGTGCAGGGGGTGACTACACCCCTCCCTCACATTCTTTTTTAAAAAAATGTTTGTTTTTTATGTAACATCAGTTTATACAAAAAGAAAGACAAACTTTAAGTTACAGTTCATCCCAGAATCTAAAAACAAGTAATCCCAAGGATCTACACATCTCAGGCCAAGCCCTCTAGATTGGATAACCCCAAAGCGTCCATGAAATTTATAATCGCACAGGTTAATTGAGTGTTGAAACCTCCAATCAAATAGCACCACCATGCATCCATGTTTCCAGATAAAGGAGCAAACTGAGCTAAGTGTAGGGAGCGCTGAGCGCCAATCACCTCACAGTCAATGATTAGATGCTGTAATGATTCTGTCGCTTGGCTACAAAAACGACATCGAGCGTCCTGTTCAGATATCTCGCGCCTCCTTACAAGTATTTCTTTGGTTTTATAGAGATTGAGACGTAATCATAGGAACATGTTCCTATGGTAACTAGAAGGGAATCTGTCCAGATATTTTGGCAGAGCGTCCAGTTTGTTTAGGGCGCAACCAAGGTCTAAGGAAGAAGCCAATTTGTTTCTACTCTCTTCATTAGTTATCCAATTTTGTTGGCAAATTTTCTCTTTTGCCACTTGTGGGCGCAAGATTACAGTCTCAAGAGACACATCAGCATTGTGTAATATACAAACCAGCTTATCATTCCACTTATTTACTAGGCCGGCAGAAGGGTGCTCTGAGACTGTGTGCATGATTTCATATGGTTTCGCAGGGGGCTCCAGCATCATTTTCCTCAGGACGGAGATTGATTTCCACAAGACTGCACCGTAGAGTGATTCGATACATAACTCATATCGTATCGCAGCCACTGAGGAATTTTTTGGCAGGCTTAGGACTTTTCGCCAGAATTTCCCCTCAAGCTTGTCCCACAGATCCTGGGGGATATTCCAGCCAGATTCACTCCCAAAGGTTATAGCAGGCGTCACCTTTTGAAGGTAGAATGTTAATATTGGCTTAAAGGAAAATTTACCATATGCTGCGTGCAATTTTGCACCTTGAAGTGCAAACATTTGCATCCGGGCCAACAGGTCTTGTGTCCAATCCCACTCACGAATGGAATTATTAAATCGAACTCCTAGGTATCTGATACTATTCGATAACTCTAGTTGTTCTTTCATTATTTGCCAGTGAAATTTTCGAGATCGTGCTTGCATTCCTTGACCGACCACTATTATCTTTGACTTTTTAGAATTTATTCGTAAGTCATTTTGCAGGCAGTAGTTTTGAAGCGCATTTAACAATCTCTGTAGCCCAATTGGAGGGGAATCCATGAGAACGATGTCGTCTGCATAGATGACCCAGTTTATTTTTTGCCCGTTTACTGTCGGCGGAAAGATCCTTAGGTCTTTTAAGGCCAGTGATAAGTCTGAAATGAAGAGCTTAAATAGTTGTGCTGCAAGCGGGCAGCCTTGCTTCACGCCCCTTTTTGTATGAATTTCGTCTGACAGATCACCCTGCTGATTTAGCCTTACTCTAAAGGACGTGTTAGAGTGTAGTGCAATCAGGGGCGCCAACAAATCACTTGGACAATTCCAATCATTTTGTTTTTTCCATAGGAGGTTACGGTTAATGCTGTCAAATGCCTGACTCAGATCTGTAAAGGCAAAGTACAACATTTTCTTCCTCATCAGGGCCTCGAGTTTTAAACAGTTTAGGAGGACCAGATTTAACTCAACTCCTACTCCTTTGGTAAAACCTGTTTGCCGAGGATCACTCACAGCAGCCTCTTTCGCCCAATTTGCCAAACGCTTTTGGAGGAAAGAACCGAAAACCTTACCAATTGTGTCCAACAGGGCAATCGGGCGATAGTTGTTGGGGTCATCCCGATTGCCCTTTTTGAATATTGGCACCACCACTGCCCTTAACCATGACTCCGGCAGGGTTTTTTCATACAAAATTGTTTCAAACAGAGAGCTCATCATATTGGCCCATAAAATGTTATGGGTTTTCAGCATCACGTTGGAAATTCCATCAGGGCCTGCTGCCCTGGAAGACTTTAGCTTCGTAATTGCCCATTTGATGTCTTCAGCGTAATCTGCAACGTTCCATTTGGCAGTAGTTAGAGATAATGATGGGACCATAATACAATTGTGGTCATCAAAAACATCTGAAAAATGAGCGACCCAACTGGCCCCATTCGACATTGAGTAAGTATGATTTAAGCTGCCAGTATTGATGATCTCCCAAATGTGTCTGCTGTCCTTTAATATGATCAGTTTTAACATCTGTTCAGCTTGATTCTGCACACGCAACAAATTGAAAGATTTGATCCAGTTTCGATATTGCTGGCGTCTAGATTTTATTTTCGTGATTGCACTTCCTGGATAAACTTTTTTCAGGAGCTTTATATCATCACAAAGTTTTTTCTTTTCATTACTTATTGTTGCATTGAAGGGATGTTTTTCTTCAATCGCAGCCCCCTTGTGATTGGTGTTCCTCGCTTTGAAATAGTAAAGTAGCAAAGGGTAGTTCATCCTTGACGTTATTGTGGTTGCTTTCTCGAGATTGCTAGTCAATGTTAACAGCTGAGGTGCACTCAAGCGCAGCCTATTTGCTCTATTATTTATTGTTACACTCTCGTAATACTTGAGTGAAGCAGATTTTGTTGCTTTTTCCCAATTTAACAGCATTGCATCGTGATCACTCTTTTTTGTCTTTTTTATTTCGAGTGAAGTGACTTTTGATAAGAAATTTCTGGACACCGCGCTCCGCGCCCCCATGTGGTATTTGAAGGCAAGTCCCAAGAATTAAAGCGGCAGTAGAGAAACACGGTCCATAGTCGCAGCAGCTCCTCTTTGACAGCCACACACAGCGAGATCAGCGGCAGACTGAACTCGTCGCCGAACTCCGCCCTCACATTCAGCCCACCTAGACACCCAGATGCCAAAAGGAGGGCTTCTTGAGAGAAGCCTGCCAAAAGACGGTGAACAAAGAAGGCAAACCTGGTTTGCCGCGCAAAGTAAAACACAAGAAGGACTTTAACAAAAAGAAATGGTTAATAAACCCGACCGGAGCCAAAAGAAAGAGTATTTGGTAAAGCTGGTTTATGTTTGCGGCTAATATAATAGCCTAGAACAGTACCACGTTTATATAATAGAATCGCGGTAGAAAAGTTAGGGTAGATGCCACTGCCACCAGCCAAGTCTAAATGTTAAAAGAGCAAAACAAAGCTCAGAGAGGCACAGACAAAAAGAGATAGGAGTTAACCCTTTCCAGTATGCCATGTAAGATGGGGTGTACTGCGTCTGTAGTTTTAAATGACTATCTAAAGTAAATGGCAACTTTACCTGTTTTCTGGGGGACAGTAGTCAGCCCCAGAAAATGGAGTCAGTGGGAAGTCTCAAAGACAACCCTGTGTTACTGCACGGAAGGTGTGGTGTAACACACATAAAAAGTGGGGTTCATGGAGTGGTGTCCTCCAGAGCCCACTATCACACAAAGAGTAAACATACACATTGCAAAACACATGTAAGAGTGGAAAAAAGGCTCACACTCTTACCAAGTGGAAAACATAAACTCCAGAAATCCAGCAAAGCTGCTGGGGGACTCACTAGAGGAGGGAAATTAGCCATAGAATGAGAATTCTCCCTAACACCGACCCTCAACTCACTACCAGATACCATTGATCCCACCACGTTAGTTGACGAATATAATAAAACTATGACTGAAGCCTTAGACACCATTGCCCCTCTAAAAATGAGAAAAAGTAAACCCAAAGCCCATCTTAACTCCTGGTTCATCCTACACCGCAAAACCCTGAGAATGGAAAAAAGAAAATGCAAAGTCATATGTAGGCAACAACTCTCTTATGAAAATAGAACCAACCTTATCAATATCTCATCTCTCTACATTTTTATTTTTTTTATTTTTATTGGTTTATTTAAACCTTAAAAAAGTGAACAGACAAAACAATATAACAACAGTACAACGTAAATCCATCCACATCCACAATTCTTGTTTGTCCCAAAATGTCATCAACCTTTTAGATACTCGTGTTACATATCTGAATTAACAGGAGTCAGGCATGCCTGTAGTTTTCCAAGGAAGTTTATCACAGCAAACATTAGTTTCCAGTCCACACCGTTGAACATGCGATACCACCATTAGTCAACACTGATCGTAGGATGTTTACAGATTACAATACCCAATGTCCAAGTGCGCAAATTACGCAATTTTGTACAAAATAGAGTCAAATGCTTCAATGTCTCACTGCTTAACTCGCAAAACAGGCAGATTGTATCCTCAGTGATTTGAGACCAGAATCCTACGCGCTCTTTAGTTGGGAATAAGTTCAGTTTGAACTTCATATATAAGGATCTAGAGTTCCAATTCGGAAACTGTTGTAAATAAGGTTGTAACTTGCCAAATGGTCTTGCTTCAAAGGGCACTTCACTCATCGATTTAGATCTGGCTCTTAAATCGCCTGTTTGGCACCAATCAGATCTCCACAGCTGTCTTTTGGCTAGATCAGGGTTTTCCAACAATGTGGATATGGAAATATCATGAGATTTTAAGACTTCCATACATTGGTGTTTCCACAAGTCCAACATCATATTGCTATTAGCTCATATAGAGATTTTTTTTGAATTTCATACTGTAGCATTGGGTCAGGGATCATGATCTTTCTGAATATGGTTAATGCATTCCAACATATTCTAGCGTGGATCGATGTAAGGCCAAGTTCGTGTCTTATGCACACAGTTGACGTACCTTTCGGTAGTTGTAACACCTTACTCGAAAATATGTTCTCCAATATGTTCTCCAATGATTTGGCCTTGGTAAATAGAATCTACCTCATCATCCAGGCATGGATGGCTGTCCACGGTCTATGCCTGAATGATGACAAAACTGAGCTCATCATTTTGGGAACCACCTCTAACCTCAATAAACTTGCCCTCAAATACACCCCCTGTAATATCGACGGCAACAATATTAAAGTTGCCAAAGAGGTAAAAACTTTAGGGTTTTATCTAGACTCCACCATCACTTTTGCCAAATAGGTTAACTCCTTGGCCTCTGCCTCTGCATACACATGCAAGCTAATTAGAGCAGGTAAACTATTCCTATCCAAGAATAGTTGTACCATTCCAGCCAGAGCTCTAATCTTGTTCAAACTGGACTATTGTAACTCCCTTTACCTTGGTGCCATTAAGTACATCATCAGCAAAATTCAGACTCTCTAGAATAATGCCCTTAAAGCAGCTTTGGGTATAGCGAGAAAAGAGCACATATATATACACATATATTTTATCTTCAAAAGGCGATACCAGCAATAATTTTGGCACGGAAAATGCCTTTGGTTGCTCCTACGATCAATGGGGTCAGAGGTAAGGAGACAGAATAACTGGCTATCTACCAGTGACAAAATCCTGCTGAAAACTGCCTCGCTAACACACAAGTGCCTTAACAACTCTGCACCCCGCTATCTCACAGAGAGATTCAATCGAAAATCCTCCAGCCGGCCCACTAGAACTGGCAACACAAACTGTCTGTCGTACCAAGGTTCAAATTGACTAAAGCTGGGGGGAGTAGCTTCCCAGTTTAAGCCGCACAGCTCTGGAACTCCCTACCCCCTCCCTGAGAGTGGACCCCCTGCCCCCTCCCTGAGAGTGGACCAAACCTATTTGAACTTTAGACATAACATCATCAATTGGCTTAAAGAAAATGACCACTAATGCATTCCAGTTACTGTCCTCTTGTCTCTACCCTTATCTTGCACTGCAAATAGATATCATAATGCCCAGTTTATGTTGAATCCTATTCTAACTATGCAATGATGTATTGCGTATTCCTATTGTATGTACATACCACTGCCTGCATATGTTGTCTATACTTTTATATAACTGTGTTACCCTAAGCTGAAAGTATTCATGTATCTTCCGCACCCTGATACCCTGGGGTCCGGCACGCATTACAAATAAATAAAACAAACAAACAAACAAGCAAACTAGAGGTTTGCTTGGCTGCCTCGTCGGGGGTCAGCCCCCGCCTATTTTCAGCACGGCTCCCTTGAGGGGAGAGAGGAGCAAAACAAGCGGAGAGGACGGGCCCCAGAGAACAGCGGCCCCAACATCGCAGATGGGATCAACTGGCGGCATTGGAGAACCCTATAAGGCGAGCACCCTTACGCTCTCGCCCTCACCGCGGTGTACGCAGGGGACAGAACTGCTGGAAGCCGAGGAAGCGAGTGGCAACGAACTGCCCCAGCGCTAATGCTGCCCACAAGTAAGAGGGAAAGGGATCCAGAGGCAGCCCCCAAATGAACCGTAAGCAGCAGGCTATATCCCCAGGCAGTGCCACAATTGTGAAAGGGTGCCAGCGGACAGGAGACATAAGAGGACTCAAGCAGGCAGCAGGGGCCAGACACCAAATGATAAAATCCAAAGAGGCCACCTGACAGGCTACAACTCACAGAACGTACCGCTGCAGGGCTGGACAGACCTTATACCGTTCGGTGGCATAAAGCAAAAGCAGGCAGAAAGACGGCAGTACCCTAGTGTTCCGGGGCACAGATTTCCTGGGCCTCATAAGCACCC